>NC_088378.1:166893333-168229166 GCF_037993035.2 Macaca fascicularis
AGAGCAACCCCAAGACACATAATTGTCAGATTCACCAAGGTTGAAATGAAGGAAAAAAATGTTAAGGGCAGCCAGAAAATAAGGTCAGGTTACCCACAAAGGGAAACCCATCAGACTAACAGTAGATCTCTTGGCAGAAACCCTGCAAGCCAGAAGAGAGTGGGGCCAATATTCAACATTTTTAAAGAAAATAATTTTCAACCCAGAATTTCATATCCAGCCAAAGTAAGCTTCATAATTGAAGGAGAAATAAAATCCTTTATAGACAAGCATATGCTGAGAGATTTTGTCACCACCAGGCCTGCCTTACAAGAGCTCACTAAATATGGAAAGGAAAAACCAGTACCAGCCACTGCAAAAACATACCAAACTGTAAAGACCATTGACACTATGAAGAAACTGCATCAACTAACAGACAAAATAACCAGCTAGCATCATAATGACAGGATCAAATTTACACATAATATTAACCTTAAATGTAAACAGGCTAAATGTCCCAGTTAAGACACAGACTGGCAAATTGAAGAGTCAAGACCCATTGGTGTGAGGTATTCAGAAGACCCATCTTATGTGCAAAGACACAGAAAGGCTCAAAATAAAGAGCTGGAAAAATATTTACCAAGCAAATGGAAAGCAAAAAACAGAGCAAAGGTTCCAATCCTAGTCTCTGATAAAACAGAATTTAAACCAACAAAGATCAAAAAAGACAAGTCCATTACATATATGTAAAGGGATCAATGCAACAAGAAGAGCTAGCTTACACTCACACACAATAATAGTGGGAGACTTTAACTCCCCACTGTCAATATTAGACAGATCAACAAGACAGAAAGTTAACAAGGATATTTAGGACTTGAACTCAGCTCTGGACCAAGCAGACCCAATAGACATCTACAGAACTCTCCACCCCAAATCAACAGAATATACATTCTTCTCAGCACAATGTCGCACTTATTGTAAAATTGACCACATAATTGGAAGTAAAACACTCCTTATCAAATCCAAAAGAATGGAAATCATAACAAACAGTCTCTCAGACCACAGCGCAATCAAAGCAGAACTCAGGATTAAGAAACTTACTCAAAACCGTGCAACTACATGGAAACTGAATAACTTGCTCCTGAATGACTACTGGGTACATAAAAAAATTAAGGCAGAAATAAGTAAGTTCTTGGAAACCAATGTGAACAGACACAACATACCAGAATCTCTGGGACACATTTAAAGCAGTGTTTAGAGGAAAATTTATAGCACTAAATGTCCACAGGAGAAAGCAGGAAAGATCTAAAATCAACACCCTAACATCACAATTTTGAAAACTAGAGAAGCAAGAGCAAACAAATTCAAAGGCTAGCAGAAGACAAGAAATAACTAAGATCAGAGCAGAACTGAAGAAGATAGAGACACGAAAAACCCTTCAAAAAAAATCAGTGAATCCAGGAGCTGATTTTGTGAAAAGACTAACAAAATAAATAGACTGCTAGCCAGACTAATAAAGAAGAAAAGAGGGAAGAATCAAATAGATGCAATAAAAAATGATAAAGGGGATATCATCACTGATCCCACAGAAATACAAACTACCGTCATAGAATACTATAAACACCTCTATGCAAATAAACTAGAAAATCTAGAAGAAATGGATAAATTCCTGGACACATACACCCTCCCAAGAATAAACCAAGGAGAAGTCGAATCCCTGAATAGGCCAATAACAAGTTCTGAAATTGAGGCAGTAATTAATATCCTACCAACAAAAAATGCACAGGACCAGACCAATTTACAGCCAAATTCTACCAGAGGTACAAAAAGGAGCTGGTACCATTCCTTCTGAAACTATTCCAAACAATAGAAAAAGAGGGACTCCTCCCTAACTCATTTTATGAGGCCAGCATCATCTTGATACCAAAACCTGCAAACACAACAAAACAAGAAAATTTCAGGCCAATATCCCTGATGAACATTGATGCGAAAATCCTCAATAAAATACTGGTAAACTGAATCCAGCAGCACATCAAAAAGCTTATTCATCACGATCAAGTCAGCTTTACCCCTGGGATGCAAGGCTGGTTCAATATACACAAATCACTAAACATAATTCATTACATAAATAGAACCAATGACAAAAAAACACATGATTGCCTCAATCGACACAGAAAAGACCTTTGATAAAATTCAACACCCTCTTCATGCTAAAAACTCTCAATAAACTAGGTACTGATGGAATGTATCTCAAAATAATAAGAGCTATTTATGACAAACCCACAGCCAATATCATACTGAATGGGCAAAAGCTAGAAGCATTCCCTTTGGAAACTGGCACAAGACAAGGATGCCCTCTCTCATCACTCCTATTCAACAGAGTATTGGAAGTTCTGGCCAGGGCAGTCAGGCAAGAGGAAGAAATAAAGGTATTCAGATAAGAAGAGAGGAAGTCAAATTGTCTCTGTTTGCAGATAACGTGATTGTGTATTTAGAAATTATCGCTCAAGCCTGTAATCCCAGCACTTTGGGAGGCCGAGACGGGCGGATCACAAGGTCAGGAGATCGAGACCATCCTGGCTAACACGGTGAAACCCCGTCTCTACTAAAAAATACAAAAAACTAGCCGGGTGAGGTGGTGGGCGCCTGTAGTCCCAGCTACTCGGGAGGCTGAGGCAGGAGAATGGCGGGAACCCGGGAGGCGGAGCTTGCAGTGAGCTGAGATCCGGCCACAGCACTCCAGCCTGGGTGACAGAGCAAGACTCCGTCTCAAAAAAAAAAAAAAAAAAAAGAAATTATCTTAGCCCCCAAGCCTCCTTAAGCTGATAAGCAACTTCAGCAAAGTCTCAGAATACAAAATCAATGTGCAAAAATCACAAGCATTCCTATACACAAATAATAGACAAACAGAGAGCCAAATCATGAATGAACTCCCATTCACAATTGCTACAAACAGAATAAAATACCAAGGAATATAGCTTACAAGGGAAGTGAAGGACCTCTTAAAGGGGAACTACAAACCACTGTTCAAGAAAATAAGAGAGGACACAAACAAATGGAAAAAACATTCCATACTCAACAATAGGAAGAATCAATGTCGTGAAAATGGCCATACTACCCAAGGTAATTTATAGATTCAATGTTATCCCCATCAAGATGCTATTGATTTTCTTCACAGAATTAGAAAAAAATACTTTAAATTTCATATGGAACCAAAAAAGAGCCCGTATAGCCAAGACAATCCTAAGCAAAAAGAACAAAGCTTGAGGCATCACACTACCTGACTTTAAACTATACTGCACGGTTACAGTAACCAAGACAGCATGGTACTGGTACCAAAAGAGATATATAGACCAATAGAACAGAACAGAGGCCTCAGAAATAATACCACACATCTACAACCATCTGATCTTTGACAACCCTGACAAAAACAAGCAATAGAGAAAGGATTTCCTATTTAATAAATGGTGTTGGGAAAACTGGCTAGCCATATGCAGAAAACTGAAACTGGACCCCTTCCTTACACCTTATACAAAAATTAACTCAAGATGGATTATAGACTTAAATGTTAGAATTAAAACCATAAAAAGCCTAAAAGAAAACCTAGGCAATACCATTCAGGACATAGGCATGGGCAAAGACTTCATGACTGAAAAACCAAAAGCAATGGCAATGAAAGCCCAAATTGACCAATGGGATCTAATTAAACTAAAGAGCTTCTACACAGCAAAAGAAACTAGCATCAGAATGAACAGGCAACCTACAAAATGGGAGGTAATTTTTGCAATCTATCCATCTGACAAAGCACTAATATCCAGAATCTACATGGAACTTAAAAAAAATTCATAAGAATAAAACAACCCCATCAAAAAGTGGGCAAAGATTATGAACAGACACTTCTCATAAGAAGACATTTATGCGGCCAACAAATTTATGAAGGAAAGCTCATCATCACTAGTCATTAGAGAAAGGCTAATCAAAACCACAGTGAAATACCATCTCATGCCAGTTAAAATGGCAATCATTAAAAAGTCAGGAAACAACGGATACTGGAGACGATGTGAAGAAATAGGAACGTTTTTACACTGTTGGTGGGAGTGTTAATTAGTTCAACTATTGTGTAAGACAGTGTTGCAATTCCTCAAGGATCTAGAGCCAGAAATACCGTTTGACCCAGCAATCCCATCACTGGGTACATGCCCAAGGGATTATAAATTATTCTACTATAAAGACACATGCAAACATGTGTTTATTGCAGCACTGTTCACAATAGCAAAGACTTGGAACCAACCCAAAATGCCCATCAATGATAGACTAAATAAAGAAAATTTGGCACATATACACCATGGAATACTATGCAGCCATAAAAAAGGATAAGTTCATGTCCTCTGCAGGAACATGGATGAAACTGGAAACCATAATTCTCAGCAAACTAAACAGAAACAGAAAACCAAACACCGCATGTTCTCACTTATAAGTGGGAGTTGAACAATGAGAACACATGGACACAGGGAAGGGAACCTCAAACACTGGGGCTTGTCAGGGAGTAGGGGGCTAGGGGAGGGATAGCATTAGGAGAAATACCTAATGTAGGTGACGGGTTGATGGGTGCAGCAAACCACCATGGCCCATGTATACCTATGTAACAAACCTGTATGTTCTGCACATGTATCCCAGAACTTAAAGTATTTTTTTTAAAAACTATGAGAAATAAATAAATAAATAAAAATAAAAAGTTTTTTAAGCTGAAGAGAACTGATACTGATAAAATCTTGAATGTACATGAAAGAATGAAGAGTATCAGGAGTGAGCAATTATAGAGACTATTTTCTCATTTCCTAATTTATTTAAACATAATTGGTTAAAGCAAAAATAACAACTGTGCAGAATTATAGTTTATAACATATGTAAAATTAAAATGTATAGCAACACTAGTGTAAAGGTTGAAAAGAAGGAGCACAAAAGTACAATGTTATAATAATCTTATATCATATGTGAAGTGGTATAATATGATTTTAAAGTAGACTGATAAGCCTGAATGCTAAAATTAATAGCCGAAATTTGTTAAAACCCTAATTTGAGATGGGGGAAAAAAGAATGAAGAGCAAGGTAGTAGTCTTATATCCAGTGATACAAAAATGTAAATAGACTAAACTCTCCAATTAAAAGACAGAGGTTTTCAGAATGTATAAAAAGAAAGGCCCAATTACGTGCTATTCACAGAACTTGCATATTTATATAAAGACAAGGAAATAGTAAAAAAAATTTTTTTTCTTTTTTATTATACTTTAAGTTCTAGGGTACACGTGCACAATGTGCAGGTTTGTTACATATGTATACTTGTGCCATGTTGGTGTGCTGCACCCATCAACTCATCAGCAGCCATCAACTCATCATTTATATCAGGTAAAAATTTTAAATAACTAATGCTTATCATAAGAAGGCTGTAGGCCGGGTGTGGTGGCTCACGCTTATAATCCCAGCGCTTTGGGAGGCCAAGGTGGGCAGATCACCTGAGAATAAGAGTTCGAGACCAGCCTGACCAACGTGGCAAAAACCCATCTCTACTAAAAATATAAAAATTAGCCGGGCCTGGTGGTGCATGCCTGTAATCCCAGCTACTCAGGAGGCTGAGGCAGAAGAATCACTTGAAGCCAGGAAGTAGAGGTTGCAGAGAGACAAGATCGCGCTACTGCACTCCAGCCTGGGCAACAAGAGTGAAACTCCATCTTAAAAAAAGAAAAAAAAGAAGACTGTAGAGGCTATGTTAATATAAGATAAATAGAAATAGAAAGAAAAGAAATGTTATATGTTATCAGATATTAAGAGATAGATAATTCATAATGATGAAAGAGTAAGTTTATCAAGGAAACAATATGCTTAATTAAATATGTATGCATTTAATACATTCACTCAAAACACATGATGCAGAAATGGATAGAACTGAAGGAAGAAGTAGACAGATTCACAATTATATTTGGACATTTCAACACACTTCTTTTATTAATTGATAGAATAAGTAGATAAATAATCAGTGAAGATAAAGAAAACTTGAACAATATTATTAACCAATTTTACTTCATTGACATTTAGAGACTATTACAACCAACAAAAGTAGAATATACATTATTTTCAAGTATTCATGGATCATTAATTAAGATATACTATATTCTAATCCATAAAATAAGTCTCAATAAGTTTAAAATAATAGACATGATACAGTGTATTTTCTGCCCACAAGGGAATTAAGCTAGAAATCAATAATATAACTTATCAGGGGTTGCCTCGAATACTTGGACATCAAACAGTGCTTTTCTAAATAACCCCAAGGTAAAAGAGGAAATAAACAAAAAAAGAAAACATTTTCAGCTGTATGTTAATAAAAAGGTCACACATCGCAGCATCTGGGATGCAGCTAAAAAAGTGTTTAGAGAAATATTAGGTTAGTGCAAAAGCAATTGGGGGTTTGGCCATTACTTTTAATGGTACCAAGCTGGTATTTACAGTTTAAACACTTTATTATAAAAGAAAAAGTTGGGGGGTAGAACAAGAGAGCAGAATAGAAGTCTTCACCAATGGTTCCCCCCACCCTGCAAGGACATCAATTTAATATCTATACGCGCACACACACACACACACACACACACACACACACACACACCCCTTTATGAAAGTCAAAAATCAGATGAGCATTCACAGTACTGCTTTTAATTTCATATTGCTGAAAGAGGCATGGAAGAGGTAAAAAAAACAGTCTTGAATTGCCAACACCACTCCTTCCCCATCCCCTGGCAGCAGTGGTGTGGTGTAGAGAGAACTCCTGTGCATCAGGCAGAGAGACAGACTACAGCAATTGTGAGGCATTGAACTCAGCTCAGTGGTGCCCTATTATAGCAGAAAACGAAACCAGACCAAACTCAGCTGACAGTTGCCCATGGAGAGAGCATTTAAGCCAGCTGTAGCCGAGGGAAGTTGAGGACCCCAGTAGTCTGAATTGGAGTTCCTGCACACCTCACCACCATAGGCTAAAGTGCTCTGGAGCCATAGATAAACTTGAAAGGCAGTCTTGACCACAAGGACTGCTACTCCTAGGCAAGTGATGGTGCTGAAGTAGGCCCACAGACTGTGGACTTGGGGGGCCGCATGACTTACTGAGACTGCAGCTAGAGTAGTTCAGGAAATGCTGGCATCTCCCCTCCCCCAACCCCAGATTGCACAACTTGTGGCTTCAGAAGAGATCTATTTCCTCTGCTTGAGGAGAGGAGAAGGAAGAATGTAGAGGACTTTCTCTTGCATCTTGGATACCAGCTCAGCCACAGCATGTTAGGGCACTTGTTAGAGTTGCAAGACCTCTTTTCCAGGCCCTCGCTCCCAGACATATCTAGACACACCCTGGCCCAGAAGGGAACCTGCTGCTATGAAAGGAAGAACCCAGTCCTGGCAGGATTCATCACTTGCTAGCTGGAGAGCCCTTGGACCCTGAATAACCAGCAGTAATACCTAAGTACTACATTGAAGGCCTTGGGTGAGGCTCTGAGACTTGCTGGTTTCAAGTGAGACACAGCACATTCCCAGTTGTGATGGCTTGATGGCTGTGGAGTAAGACTCTTTCTGCTTGAGAAAAGAAGAGGGAAAAGTAAAGTGGACTCTGTCTGCACCTTTAGTACCAGCTCAGCCACAGTGGGATAGAGTACCAAGTGAGATATTGGGGTCCCTGATTCCAGGACTTGGCCCTTGGATGGCATTTCTGTGCCTTTCTTGGGCCAGAGTGGGAGCCATTGCTCTAAAGGGTGAGTCCCAGACCAGTCAGCATTCCCCATAAGCTGACTAAAGAGCCTTTGGACCTTAAGGGAACATTGACGGTAGTCTGGCAGTATTCCCTGTGAGTCTGTGGTGGTGGTAACCTTGTGGTGCGGCTTCTCTGCCTTTGGAACACCAGATAAACTGCTAAGGTTTTTTACTGTAGTCCCTGACTCCTGGACAGCACTACTGGACCTGCCTAGAGCCTTGGTAACTCACCACCTGAAAGGAAGGACACACACCGGGCTGGCTTTGCCACCTGCTTCTTGTAGACCCCCCCAGAGCCTTGAGTGAACATAGGCAGTAGCCAGGGAGTGGTTAAAGCAGGCTTTGGGTTAGACACAGTGGTGTGTTGGCTTCAGTTCTGGCCCAGCACAGTCCTAGTAGTTGTAGTCACAGGCATGCTTGTGTCACTCTACTTTCAGCTCCAGGTGGCTCAGAACACAGAGAGAGAGACTTTGTTTCTTTGGGAGAAAGTAAAGAAACAGAACGAGAGTCTCTGCCTTGTAATCCAGAGAATTCTTCTGGATCTTGTCCAAGGCCATCAAGGCAGTACCTCTACAAATCCGCAAGAACCACAACATTACTGGGCTTGTGGTGCCCCCAAAGCAGATACAGCTTAGATCACAACATTCAAGTCCTTTTGAATATCTGGAAAGCCTTCTCAAGAATGATGAGCACAAACAAGCCCAGAGTGAAAAAGGCTACAATGAACACCTAACTTTTCAATGCCCAGACACAGAAGAACATCTACAAGCATCAAAAACATCCAGGAAAACATGACCTCACCAAGTGAACTAAATAAATCACCAGAAACCAATCCTGGAGATATGAAGATGTATGACCTTTCAGATGAAGAATTTAAAAGAGCTGCTTTGAGGAAACTCAAAGAAATTCAAGACAACACAGAAAAGCAATTCAGAATTCTGCCAGACAATTTTTAAAAACAGATTGAAATAACTACAAAAAATCAAGCAGAAATTCTAGAGCTGAAAAACGCAATTAGCAGACTGAAGAATGCATCAGAGTCTTTTGATATTAGAACTGATCAAGCAGAAGAAAGAATTAGTGAGCTTCAAGACAGGCTATTTGAAAATAACAGTCAGAGGAGACAAAAGAAAAAATAATAAAAAATAATGAAGCACTCCTAGAGATCTAGAAAATAGTTTCTAAAGGGAAAATCTAAGCATTATGGACCTTTAAAAACAATGTAGAAAAAGAGATTGAGTAGAAAGCTTATTCAAAGGGGTTACAACAAAGAACTTCCCAATCCCAGAGAAAAATATCAATATCCAAGTACAAGAAGGCTATAGAACACCAAGCAGAATTAGTCCCAAGAAAACCACCTCAAGGCATTCAATAATCAAACTCCCAAACAGCAAGCATAAAGAAAGGATCCTAAAAGCAGCAAGAGAAAAGAAACAAATAACATACATGGAGTTCCAACACATTAGGAAGCAGACTTTTCAGTGAAAACCTTAGAGACCAGGAGAGAGTGGCATGACATATTTAAAGTGCTGAAGGAAAAATACTTTTTACCCTAGAATAGTATATCTGATGAAAATATTCTTCAAACATCAAAAAGCAGACAAAAAAGGCTGAGGGATTTCATTAACACTAGACCTGTCCTACAAGAAATGCTAAAGGAAGTACATCAATCAGAAAAGAAAGGATGTTAATGAGCAATAAGAAATTACCTGAAGGCACAAAACTCACTGGTAACAGTAAGTACAAAAAACACAGAATATTGTAACGTCATAACTGTGGTGTATAAACTGCTTTTAAGAAGAAAGACTAAATGATTAACCAATCAAAAATAATAACTACAACAACTCTCCAAGACACAGACAGTATAATAAGATATAAATAGGAACAACAAAAAGTTTAAAAGCAGGCAGATGAAGTTCAGGTGTAGAATATTAATTTTCTTTTTGTTTTTTGCTTGTTTCTTTCTTTGTTTATGCAAACATTGTTAAGTTTTTATCAGCTTAAAATAATGGGTTATAAGATTGTAAGCTTCATCATAACCTCAAACCAAAAACACAACAGATACACAAAAAATTAAAAAGCAAGAAACTACATCATATCACCAGAGAAAATTACCTACACTAAAAGGAAGACAGGAAGGAAAGAAAGAAGGAATAGCAGACCACAAAACAACCAGAAAACAAATAACAAAATGGTGGGAAGAAGTTCTTGCTTATCAATAATAACATTGAATGTAAATGAACTAAACTCCAGTCAAAAGACAGAGAGCAGTGGAAGGATAGAAAAACAAGACCCAGTGATCTGTTGCCTACAAGAAACACACTTCACTTTTAAATACACACACAGACTGAAAATAAAAAGATAGAAAAATATATTCCATGCCAATGGAAACCAAAAAAGAACATGAGTAGCTATACTTACATCAGACAAAATATATTTCATTTTGTAAGAAGACATAAAGAGCATCATTATATAAAAATAAAGGGGCCAATTCAGCAGGGGATATAAAAATTTATATATTTTATATATATATTCTATATATGACATATAATAAAATATATAAATATATATTTAAATAAAATATATATTTTTATATTTATACAAATATAAAATTGTATATTTAACAATTTTACATATACATTCACCCAACACTGGGGCATCCAGATATATAAAGCAAATATTATTAGAGCTAAAGTGAGAGATAAACCCCAGTACAATAATAGCTGAAGACTTTAACACCACACTTTCAGAATTGGATAGATCTTCCAACAGAAAACCAAATAATATTGGACTTAATCTGCACTATAGACCAAAGGGAACGAATAGATATTTACAGAACACTTCATCCAAAGGCTGTACAATACACATTCGTTTTCTTAGCACATGTATTATTCTCAAGGATAGACCATATGTTAGGTCACAAAACAAGTCTTAAAACATTAAAAAATAATTGAAATTAAATCAAGCATCTGCCCTGACGATAATGTAGTAAAACTAGAAATCAATAATAAGACCAATTTTGGAACTATACAAATATACGGAAATTAAACAATATGCTCCTGAATGACCAGTGAATTAACAAAGAAATTAAGAAAATTAAAATTTTTCTCAAAACAAATGATAATGATGACACGAAATATCAAAACATATGGGATACAGCAAAAGCAGTACTAGTAAGAAAATTTATAGCTATAAGCGTCTACATCAGAAGAGAATAAAAATTTCAAATAAAAAACCAAACAATGCATCTTTAAGAACTAGAAAAGTAAAAGCAAACCAATCCCAAAATTAGTAGAATAAATGATATAGATCAGAGCAGAAATAAATGAAATTGAAAGAAGAAAGAAATATAAAACATCAATGAAACAAAAAGTTGGTTTTTTGAAAAGTTAAATAAAATTGAAAAACCTTTAGCCAGACTAAGAGAAAAAGAGAGAAATTCAAAGAAGAAAAAGAACACATTAAAACTGACACTGCAGGAATTCAGTAGATCATTAGTGGCTACTAGGAGCAACTATATGCAAATAAGTTGAAAGATTTAGAAGAAATGGACAAATTCCTGGACATATGCAACCTACCAAGATTGAACTACAAAAAATCCAAAACCTTTTTTTACAAAGGTGCCATGAACATACACTGGGGAAAATACTCTTCAATAAGTGATGTTGGGAAAACTGAACATCCATATGCAGAAAAACGAAACTAGACCCCTATATCTTGCCATATACAAAAATCAAATCAAAATGGATTAAAGACTTAAATCTGAGACCTCAAACAATTAAACTACGACAAGAAAACCTTGGGGAAGCTCTCCAGGATGTTGGTCTAGGCAAAAAGCAACCAAAGCAAAAATGGACAAGTGGGATTACATCAAGTTAAAAACCTTCAGCACAGCAAAAGATATAATTAACAAAGTGAAGAGACAACTCACAGAATGGGAGAAAATATTTGCAAACTACCCATATGACAATGGAATAATAACCAGAATATATAAGGAGCTCAAACAACTCTATAGGAAAAATTGAATAATCCAATCAAAAGATGAGCAAAAAATGTGAATAGACATTTCTCAAAAGAAGACAGACAAATGACAAACAGACATATGGAAAGGTGCTCGTATCATTGACCATCAGGGAAATTCAAACCAAACTACAATGAGATATCATCTCACCTGAGTTAAAAGAGCTTATATCCAAAAGATAGGAAACAACAAATGCTGGTGAGGATGTGGAGAAAAGAGAACTCTTGTCCACTGGTGGGAATATAAATTAGTACAACCCTTGTGGAGCACGTTTTAGAGGTTCCTCAAAAAACTAAAATCTGAGCTACTGATCCAGGAATCCCACTGCTGGGTATATATCTAAAAGAAAGGAAATCAGTATATCAAAGAGATATCTGCACTTCTGTTTGTTGCAGCACTATTTACAATACCTAAGATTTGGAAACAATCTAAGTGTACACAGCACGCGAATGGTTAAAGAAAATGTGGTACTTATATGCAATGGAGTCCTAATCAGTCATAAAAAAGGATAAGATTCTGTCATTTGCAACAACATGGAAGGAATTGGAGGTCATTGTGTTAAGTGAAATAAGCCAGGCACAGAAAGACAAACATTGCACGTTTTCTCTTATTTGTGGGTCCTAAAAATCAAAACAATTGAACTCAGGAACATAGAGAGTAGAAGAATGGTTACCAGAAGGTGGAAAGGATAGTAGGAGAGTGGGGAGAAAGTGGGGATGGCTAATGGATACCAAAAAAAATAGAAAGAATGAATAAGACCTAGTATTTAACAGCACAACAGGATGACTATAGTCTATAATAATTTAATCTTACGTTGTAAAATAACAAAGTATGAATGGAATTTTTGTAACAAAAAAAGGAAAAATGCTTGAGGAAATGGATACCTCATTTTACATGATGTGATTATTATGCATTGCTTGCCTGTACAAAACATCTCTTGTACCACAAAATTATAGACACCTACTATATACCCACAAAAATTAAAACAAAAATTTTTAAAGAGTCTTAAATTATCTAAACGTCAACCTTAGTAAGCTGTAAAAGACTACATCTAAAGTAAGTAGAAGAAGGAAACAATAAAGATAAGAAAGTAAATTAGGAGGTGGTGGCCAAGATGGCTGACTAGAAGCAGCTAGTGTGTGCCACTTTCACAGAGAGAAATAGAAGGGCCAAGTAAATACAGCACCTTTAAATTAAACACTCAGGTACATGCATTGCATTTGGGCTTCATCAAGAAAACAACATGACCCATGGAGAAAGGTGTAAAGCAAGGCAGAACAACTGCCCAACTGGGAGTGACACAGAGCCAGGGAAGACTCCCCACCTCAGAGCAACAGTCCCAGTCCTCACTTCTCCAACCTGAGACTCCAGCACAACCACCCCGCCCCCTACTGACCACTTCAATCAGAGGCAGCCCAACAGTTAAAGGAACATCTACACACAGAGATGAGAATCAGCATAAGAACTCCAGCAACTCAAATGGCCACAGTGTCTTATGTTTCTAAACGAGTGCACTAGTTCTACAACAAGATTTCTTAACCAGGCTGAGTTGGCTGAAATGATAGAAATACAATTTAAAATATGGATAGGGACAAAGATTATCAAGATTTAGGAGAATGGGAAAACGCAATCTAAGGAAACTAAGAATCACAATAAATTTATATGGGAGCTAACAGACAAAATGGCCAGTATACGAAAGAACCTAATTGATTTAATAGAGATGAAAAACAAACTACAAGAATTTTACAATGCAACTGCAAGTATTCACAGGAGAGTAGACCAAACTTAGGAAAACTTCCCAGAACTTGAAGACTGGCTTTCTAAAATAAGACAGTCGGAAAAACAGAAAAGAAGACTTAAAAGGAATGAACAAAACTTCCAAGAAATATGAAATTATATGAAGAGGCCAAATCTATGAATCATTGCCATCCCTGAAAGGGACAGGAAGAAAGTAAACAACTTGGAAAACATATTTCAGGATATTATCCGTGAAAACTTCTCCAACATCACTAGAGAGACCAACAGTCAAATTCGGGAAACCCCTGCAAGACTCTACACAAGAAGGCCACCCTCAAGACACATCTTACTCAGATTTTTCCAAAGCTGAAATGAAATAAAGAATTTTAAAGCCAGCTAGAGAGAAAGGTCAGGTTCACAACAAAGGAAGCCCCACCAGGCTAATGTGGGACCTCTCAGCAGAAACCCTACAAGCCAGAGGAAACTGGGGGCCTATATTCAACAATCTTTTTTTTTTTTTGTAATTTTAGCTGTGGTTTTCTTTCTTTTTTTTTTTAATTTATTTATTATTATTATACTTTAAGTTGTAGGGTACATGTGCATAACGTGCAGGTTTGTTACATATGTATACTTGTGCCATGTTGGTGTGCTGCACCCATCAACTCATCATTTACATCAGGTATAACTCCCAATGCAATCCCTCCCCCCTCCCCCCTCCCCATGATAGGCCCCAGTGTGTGATGTTCCCCTTCCTGAGTCCAAGTGATCTCATTGTTCAGTTCCCACCTATGAGTGAGAACATGCGGTGTTTGGTTTTCTGTTCTTGTGATAGTTTGCTAAGAATGATGGTTTCCAGCTGCATCCATGTCCCTACAAAGGACACAAACTCATCCTTTTTTATGGCTGCATAGTATTCCATGGTGTATATGTGCCACATTTTCTTAATCCAATCTGTCACTGATGGACATTTGGGTTGATTCCAAGTCTTTGCTATTGTGGATAGTGCTGCAATAAACATACGTGTGCATGTGTCTTTATAGCAGCATAATTTATAATCCTTTGGGTATATCCCCAGTAATGGGATGGCTGGGTCATATGGTACATCTAGTTCTAGATCCTTGAGGAATCGCCATACTGTTTTCCATAATGGTTGAACTAGTTTACAATCCCACCAACAGTGTAAAAGTGTTCCTATTTCTCCACATCCTCTCCAGCACCTGTTGTTTCCTGACTTTTTAATGATCGCCATTCTAACTGGTGTGAGATGGTATCTCATTGTGGTCCTAGAGGAAAACCTAGGTAGTACCATTCAGGACATAGGCATGGGCAAAGACTTCATGTCTAAAACACCAAAAGCAACAGCAGCAAAAGCCAAAATTGACAAATGGGATCTAATTAAACTAAAGAGCTTCTGCACAGCAAAAGAAACTACCATCAGAGTGAACAGGCAACCTACAGAATGGGAGAAAATTTTTGCAATCTACTCATCTGACAAAGGGCTAATATCCAGAACCTACAAAGAACTCAAACAAATTTACAAGAAAAAAACAGACAACCCCATCAAAAAGTGGGCAAAGGATATGAACAGACATTTCTCAAAAGAAGACATTCATACAGCCAACAGACACATGAAAAAATGCTCATCATCACTGGCCATCAGAGAAATGCAAATCAACAATCTTAAAGAAAAAATCTTCAACCAATAATTTCATCTCTAGCCAAACTAAACTTCTTCAGAGAAGTAGAAATGAGATCTTTTTCAGATAAGCAAATGCTGAGAGAGTTCATTACAACCACACCTGCCATACAAGAGATCTCAAAAGGGGCACTAAACGTAGAAAGACTTACAAGCCAATGCAAAAACACACTTAAGTACACAGATCAGTGTAAAGCAACCACACAAACAAGCCAGAATAATAACCAGCTAACAACAAAATGACAGGAACAAATCCACACATATCAATACTAACCTTGAATGTAAGTGGGCTAAATACTCCATTTAAAAGGCACAGAGTAGACCAGGCATGGTGGCTCACACCTGTAATCCCAGCACTTTGGGAGGCTGAGGTGGGTGGGTCACTAGGGTCAGGAGTTTGAGACCAGCCTGGCCAACACGATGAAACCCCATCTCTACTAAATATACAAAAATTAGCTAGATGTGGTGATATACGCCTGTAATCCTAGCTACTCGGGAGGCTGAGTCAGGAGAATCACTAAATCCTGGGAAGCGGAGGTTGCAGTGAGCTGAGATCGCACCACTGCACTCCAGCCTGGGTGACAGACCAAGACTTCATCTCAAAAAATAAATAAATAAAAGGCATAGAGTGGCAAGCTGAATAAATAAGCAAGACCCAATGGTATGTTGTCTTTAAGAGACAAATCTCACACACAATGACACCAATAGGTTCAAAATAAAGGAATGAAGGTACCAAGCAAATGGAAATCAGAAACAAAAGCAGGGGTTGACGTCTAATTTTGGACAAAACAAACTTTAAATCAGCAAAAATCAAAAAAGACAAAGAAGGGCATTACATAATGATAAAGGGTTCAATGCAACAAGAAGAGCTAACTATCCTAAATATATATGCACCCAACACAGAAGCATCCAGATTCATAAAACAAGTTCTTAGATCCTTACAAAAAGACTTAGACTCCCACACAGTAAGAGTGGGAGACTTCAACACTCCATTGACAGTATTAGACCATTGAGGTGGAAAATTAACAAAGATATTCAGCACCTGAACTCAACATTGAAACAAATGGATCTGATAGGCTTCCACAGAGCTCTCCACTCAAATACAAAAGAATATACACATTCCTCTCATTGCCACATAGCATGTACTCTAAAATCAACCACATAATCAGATATAAAACAATCCTTAGCAAATGCAAAATAACTGAAATCATATAAAACACACTCTCAGACCACAGCACAATAAAAATAGAAATTAAGACTAAAAATGTTGCTCAAAACCATGCAATTACATGAAAATTAAAGAACCTCCTTCTGAATGACTTTTGGTTAAAGAATGAAATTAAGGCAGAAACCAAGAAGTTTTTTGCAACTAATAAGAACAAAGATACAGCATACCAGAATCTCTGGGATACAGCTAAGGCAGTGTTAAGGAGGGAAATTTATAGCACTAAATGCCCACATCAAAAAGTTAGAAAGATCTCAAATTAACAACGTTAACATCACAACTAGAAAAATTAAAGAAGCAAGAGCAATCCAACCCAAAGCATGCAGAAGACAAGAAATAATCAAAATCAGAAGTAAGGGAGACTGAGACATGAAAAAACCACTGAAAAGATCAACAAATTTAGAAGTTTGCTTTTGAAAACATTAATAAGATAGATAGGCCACTAGCTACATTAATAAAGAAGAAAAGAGAGAAGATCCAAATAACTGCATGCAGAAATGACTAAGGGTATAATCTCACTGCCCCCACAGAAATACAAATAACCATCAGAGACTTCTGTGAACAGCTCTATGCACACAAACTAGAAAACCTAGGAGAGATGGATAAATTCCTGGACACATACACCCTTCCAAGACTGAATCAGGCAGAAATTGATTCCCGAAAATACCAGTAATGAACCCTGAAATTGAATCCGTAATAAATAGCCTCCCAATCAAAAAAAAGAAAACAAATTCCAGGACCAGATAGATTCACAGTTGAATTCTTCCAGACATACAAAGAAGAGTTGGTACCATTCCTGCTGAAACTATTCCCAAAAGTTGAAGTGGAAGGACTCCTCCCCAACTTATTCTATGAGGCCAGCATCATCCTGCTATCAAAACCTGGCAGAAACACAATTAAAAAAGAAAACTTTCATCCAATATCGCTGATGAACATTTATGCATAAATCTTCACCAAAATATTTGCAAACCAAATTCAGCAGCACCTCAACAAGCTAATCCACCACGATCAAGTAGGCTTTGTCCCTTAGATGCAAGGTTGGTTCAACATGAGCAAATCAATAAATATAATTCATCATATAAACAGAGCTAAAGACAAAAATCACATAATTATCTCAATAGATGCAGAAATGCTTTTGATAAAATTCAACATCCTTTCATGTTAAAAACTCTCAATAAACTAGATATTGAAGGAACATGCCTCAAAATAATGAGAGTCATCTATTACAGAGCCAACATTATACTAAATGGGCAAAAGCCAGAATAATTTCCATTGAAAACTGGCACAAGACAAGGATGCCCTCTCTCACCTCTCCTATTCAACATAGTATTGGAAGTCCTGGCCAGAGCAATCAGGGAAGAGAAAAATATAAAGGCACCCAAGTAGGAAGAGAGGATGTCAAACTATTTCTGTTTGTGGATGACATGATTTTATATCTAGAAAACCCATAGTCTCCGTTGAAAAGTTCCTTGAGCTAATGAACAACCTCAGCAAAGTTTCAGGATAGAAAATCAACGTACCCAAATCACTAGCATTTCTACACACCAAAAACAGGTAAGCCCAAGAGCCAAACCAAGAATGTAGTCCCATTCACAATTGCCACGAAAAGAATAAAGTACCTAGGAATACAGCTAATCAGGGAGGTGAAAGAGTTCTACAATGAGAATTATAAAACTCTGCTCAAAGAAATCAGAGATGATACAAACAAATGGAAAAGCATTCCATGCTCATGGACAGAAAGAATCAATATTGTTAAAATTTTTTAAATGGCCATACTTCCCAAAGCAATTTACAGATTCATTGCTATTCCTATCAAACTACTAATGACATCCTTTGTTTTTTGTTTTTTTGGGAGGTTTTTTTGGTTTTTTGTTTTTTTGTTTTTTTTAGGTGGAGTCTCGTTCTGTCACCCAGGCTGGAGGGCAATGGCTCAATCTCAGTTCACGGCTACCTCTGCCTCCCCGATTCAAGCAATTCTCCTGTCTCAGCCTCCCGAGTAGCTGGGATTACAGGTACCTCCCATCATGCCTGGCTAATTTTTGTGTTTTTAGTAGAGATGGGGTTTCACCATGTTGGCCAGTTTGGTCCAAACTCCTGACCTTGGGTGATCTGCCCACTTGGCCTCCCAAAGTGCTGTGATTAGAAGCATGAGCCACTGCACCCGGCCCCAGTGACGTTCTTCACAGATCTAAGAAAAGCCATTTTCAAATTCATATGAAACCGAAAAGGATCTCTAATAACTAAGACAATCCTAAACAAAAGAAATAAACCTGGAGGCATCACATTACCTGACTTCAAACTATATTACAGGGTACAGTAACCAAATCAGTGTGGTACTGATACAAAAACAGACACATAGACCAATGGAACAGAATAGAGAGCCCAGAAATAAGGCTGCACTCCGATGACAATCTGGTCTTCCACAAAGCTGACAAAAACAAGCAATGGGTAAAGGACTTCCTATTTCATAAGTGGTGCTGGGAAAACTGGCTAGCCACATGCAGAAAATGGAAACTAGACCCCTTCCTTATACCATATCCAAACATCAACTAAAGATGGATTAAAGTCAATATTAAAAACTATGAAATCCCTGGAAGACTACCTAGGCAGAACCATTCTGGACACAGGAATAGGAAAGATTTCGTGATGAAAACACCAAAAGTAATCGCAACAAAAGTGAAAATTGATAAATGGGATCTAATACAAATTAAGAGCTTCTGCACAGCAAAAGAAACTATATACAGAGTAAACAGACAACCTACAGAATGGGAGAAAATATTTGCAGACTATGCATCTGACAAAAGTCTAATATCCGGCATCTATAAGGAACTTAAATGAATTTACAAGAAAAAAGCAGCCTCACTAAAAAGTGGGCAAAGGACATGAATGGGCACTTTTCAAAAGAAAGCATATATATGGCCAACAAACATATGAAAAAAATGCTCAATCACTGGTAATTAGAGAAATGTAAATCAAAACCACAATGAAATGTCATCTCACACCAGTCAGAATGACTGTTATTAAAAAATAAAAATAAATTTTTAAAAAGCAGGTAGTGGAAAGGCTGTGGGAAAAAAGGAATGCTTATACACTGTTGGCAGGAGTGTAAATTAGTTCAACCATTGTGGAAAGCAGTGTGGCAATTCCTCAAAGAGCTAAAAACAGAACTACCATTCAACCCAGCAATCCTATAACTGGGTATGTACCCAAAGAAATATGAATCATTCTGCCATAAAGACGCATGCATATGTTCATTGCATCGCTATTCACAATAGCAAAGACATGGAATCAATCTAGATGCCAATCAATGGTAGACTAGATAAAGAAAATATGGTACATATAAACTGTGGAATACTACACAGCCATAAAAAAAGAATAAATTTATGTCCTTTGCAGGAGTGTGGATGGAGCTGGAGGCCATCATCCTTAGCAAACAAACGCATGAAAAAAAAAAAAAAAAGAACCCGAATACCACATGTCCTCACTTTTAAGTGGGAGCTAAATGATGAGAACACATGAACACAAAGACAGGAGCAATAGTCACTGGGGCCTACTTGAGGGTGGAAGGTGAGAGGAGGGAGAAGAACAGAAAAAAACAACTATTGGGTACTAGACTTAGTACATGTGTGATGAAATAATCTGTACAACAAACCCCCATGACAAGAGTTTACTTGTGTAACAAACCTGCATGTCTTACCCTGAATCTAAAATAAAAGTTAAAGAAAAGAAAAAAGAATAATTAAATAGCAAATAGGCAACGTGTTAAAATCAATGTTATCATATGTACCCCTGAATCTAAAATAAAAGCTAAAGAAAAGAAAAAAGAATAATTAAAAAGCAAATAGACAATGTTTTAAAATCAATAATATCATATGATGGTTCTCAGAGAATACTAATAAAACTGATAAATCCTTACTAGATTGGTCAAAGAAAAGGGAGAGAAGTCACAAATTATTAATAACAGAAAAGAAAATGGAGACAGGACTATAATCTTATAGATACTGAAAGGAAAATAAAGAAGCAGGGAAAACAACTTTATGACAAAAAAATTTAACAACTTATATGAAATGAACAAACACACTGAAAAACACAAATTACCAAACTGACTTGAGAAGAAACAAAATCTAAATAATCCTATGTTTTCTCAAAAAATTTAATTTGTAAGTAAGCCTTTTCAAACACACACAAATAAATCCAGACCATTGACTTTACCAATACATTTTATCAAACATTCACAAATTCTACACAAACGTTTTTAGAAAACATAGTAAAACAGAACACTTCTCAGCATGTTTTATGAGGCCAGCAATAGCCTGATATGAAAACCAGACAAGTTTTTAAAAATAAAATTGTAGACCAATATCCCTCATAAATAAAAACACAAAAATCCTTAACAAAATATTAGTAAATCAAATCCAGAAATATACAAAGAAGATAATATATCATAACCAAGTAGAGTTTTTTTAAGGAATGCAAATTTGCTTTAACATTTGGTAATCAATCAATGTGCAAATCTACACATTAACAGAATTAAGGAGGAAAAACATGATGGCCGGGCACAGTGGCTCAGGCCTGTAATCCCAGCACGTTGGGAGGCCGAAGTGAGCAGATCACCTGAGGTCGGGAGTTTAAGACCAGCCTGACCAAAATGGAGATACGCTGTCTCTACTAAAAATACAAAATTAGCCGGGCATTGTGGCGGGTGCCTGTAATCCCAGCTACTTGGGAGGCTGAGGCAGGAGAATCACTTGAACCCAGGAGGTGGAGATTGCAGTGCGCTGTGATCGTGCCATTGCACTCCAACCTGGGCAATAAAAGCAAAACTATGTCTCAAAAAAAAAAAAAGTATGATTATCTCACTAGAGACAGAAAAGGCACTTGACCAAACTAAACCCCAGTAATATATAGATATATTTCAAATTGCAAAATAGGAATGGGACAAACTTCCTCAACCTTATAAAAGCTCACATGGGGCCAGGTGCGGTGGCTCACGCCTGTAATCACAGCACTTTGGGAGGCCGAGGCAGGCGGATCACGAGGTCAGGAGATCAGGACCATCCTGGCTAACACGGTGAAACCCCGTCTCTACTAAAAATTACAAAAAATTAGCCGGGCGCGGTTGTGGGCGCCTGTAGTCCCAGCTACTCGGGAGGCTGAGGCAGGAGAATGGCGTGAACCCGGGAGGCGGAGCTTGCAGTGAGCGGAGATCGCGCCACTGCACTCCAGCCTGGGTGACAGAGCGAGACTCCGTCTCAAAAAAAACACAAACAAACAAACAAACAAACAAAACAGAAAACAAAAAACAAACCTCACATGGAACTGAATAACTTACAGTGAAAGACTAAACTCTCCCCATTATAACTGGAAACAAAGCAAGTATATCCCTTCTTGCTGCATCTATTTAACATTGTAAATGGGGGTCCTAACTTGAGCAATAAAAAAAATAATAATAAAAGGTATATAAATTACAACGGAAAAAGTAAAAATGTTTATATTCATAGATGACATGACTTCTGCTTACAAAATCCCAAAGAATTTGCAAATAAAAAACCTATTAAATCTGATAAGTGAATTTAATAAAGTCATAAGATACAAGGTAATTATACAAAAATGAAATGTATTTCTATACACTAGCAAGAAAATTTCTAAAATGAAATGTTTCTAAAATCTATTTACAGTCACTTTTAGGCAGGCATAAGATAATTAAAGATAAATTTCACAAAATATAGAAAGATCTCTACACTAAAAACTATAAAACAAAATTGAGGAAAAATTAAAGAAGACCTAAATGATGAAAAGATATACAATGTTCATGGTTTGGAAGTCTTAATGTTATTAACTCAATTCTCCTCAAGTTGATCTATATATTGAATTCAATTTCAATAAAAATTCCTTATGGGATCACTGTAGAAACTCACAAGCTGATTCTAAAGTTTATATGGCAATGTAAAGGACCTAAAATCCACAAAACAATCTTGAAAGAAAGAACAAAGTTAGAATATATATTCATATAATCTGATTTTAAGGCTTACTATATAGCTGCAGTAATCAAGATGGTGTAAAAATAGGCCTATAAATCAATGGAATAAATTAAGAGAGTCCAGAAAGAGACCCACATGTATATGGTAAATTAAATTTTGACCAAGATACCAAAGCAATTCAATGGAGAAAGAAGCTCTTTTTAATAAATTATGCTGGAACCACTAGATATCCTTGCATGAAAAAAAATGAAACTTAACTCATAGCTCATAACATTTACAAAAATTAATTTGGGATGAATCATAGACCTAAATGTAAAACTTAAAACTATAAAGCTTTTAGAAAAAAAAATAGGAGAATATTTGGACATTTCTCTTAGCATTCAGCATACATATATCCTATGAACCAGTAATTCTACTTCTAGGTATTTATCCAAGAGAAATGAAAAATATATGTACATAAAAAGCGTTGTACATGAATGTCAATAGCAGCAATAAAACTGCCTCCTGTGGGTTGGGGGAAATGTTCTCAAGTTAAGAATAAATAAGAAAATTGTGGTTACATTCATACAAGGAATAACTCTCAGCAATAAAAAGGAACAAACTATTAATACGTGTGTATGCAACAACATGAATGAATCACAAAATCATTTTGCTGAGCAAAAAATAGTCAGACACATAATACAATTCCATTTAAATGAAATTCAAGAATAGACAAAACTAATCTACGTTGGTAGAAATCAGAAAAATTGTTGCCTCCTGTGATTATGGGTAAAGGCAAGGATTGACTTTGAAGGGGAATAAGGATTTTCTTGGATAAATAAATATTCCATTTAAAAAAATTTATTTCAATAGTCCTTGGGGTAACATTCCATATATTCATGGATGTGTGAGTTACACAGAGAGAAGTTTTTCCAGTATGAGGTAGTTTACTCACAGGCAAGCATGAATCGATTCTCTGATGAATAATCAATAATAGGACAAGGTGGCGTGGCTGGTTTGACCATTTTGTGAACTAACATGCCAAAAACAAACAAATAAGCCCCCAAATTTGTATTGCATATATTCTATACAAGGTAGAAGGTGAGAATGAAAATAATGAACAAGATGTTCCTGCCGGGCGCGGTGGCTCACGCCTGTAATCCCAGCACTTTGGGAGGCCGAGGCGGGTGGATCACAAGGTCAGGAGACCGAGACCACGGTGAAACCCCGTCTCTACTAAAAATACAAAAAATTAACCGGGCGTGGTGGCAGGCGCCTGTAGTCCCAGCTACTCGGGAGGCTGAGGCAGGAGAATGGCGTGAACCCGGGAGGCAGAGCTTGCAGTGAGCCGAGATCGCACCACTGCACTCCAGCCTGGGCGACAGAGCAAGACTCCGTCTCAAAAAAAAAAAAAAAAAAAGATGGACAAAGTCTGGTTCTAATCCAGTATTTCCCTCTTACCCAAATGTGATGGGCTGAAATAATCCAGGATCAAAATCAAGCTTCATCTCTTAACAGGCCCTGATCGTGCACCAGATGGGAATATTTAAAATATACCCAGAAAACCAACCTCTCAGTGACAGTGGATTTTAGCACAGGAAGGCTGATGCTGACATTCCTATACTTTCATTTTCTGTGATTCAATGAACTACTTTGACATTACTCCTGGTTAATGATAGTTACCAAGATGCTTTGATTCTCTTTCTCACTCTGGATCATTTTACTGCCCATCAGTGACTTGCAATATTTCTATTAGTGACAAATCAATTTTATTCACAAACTATCAAGGTCAACTTTCACAAACACTGTAGTCACAGCCAAAAAACATCTGTTAAGACAGAGCACAGTTGAGGGAGCAATTAATTTATTCCCATCTCATGGCTTGACTGGCCCCCAGTGGGGTGATGTGATGCATCTGCTCATTCAACACATTGCATCATTACCTCCTCTGTGCCAGAGCACAAGCCACAGGGCAGTGATCAAAGTAGACAAAATATCTGCCCTCATGGTGCATAGATTCTGATTGAGGGAGACAGGTAATAAACAATTTAGTTAAATAACAGTGTGGTAGGTATTGTAATTTTAGATGAACTAGGCAAGAAAGGCCTCAGAAAAGAGGTGATGACTGAGAAAATACCTGAAGAAGAAGAGGATGTGAGCCATGTACATCTCCATTTTCCACACTGAGGAATAACAAGAGCAATGTTTGGAGGCAGAAGAGTATCTGTCACATTCAAAGAACAACAAGGAAACCAGGTGACTGGAGCAGAGGTGAATAAGTGGGAAATTCTGGAAGCTGAGGTCAAAAGGGTAAGTGCAGACTTTATCACATAGGGCTTTAGAGCCATTCCAGGTGCCTTGCTTTTACTCTGAAGTGGGAAACTACCAGAGGCTTTTGAGTATAGGAGTCATGTGACCTGACTTTGATTTTAACAGAATCATTCCAGCTGCTTTGTTGACAATGACCAAAAGAGGACAAGGGCAGACATAGGAAGGCCAGTGAAGTTCACATTAAATGCAATGAAGTTTGACTAGATATTTATTTGCCCCAGCCTCTGGTCCTTAAGTTTATACATCTAAGCTAAGATATTGTTAGCAGAAAAGAAAGAGCAAAGCAACTCACAACAAATCTATCTCGTCTTTTGGCAACAAGTCATAAAATTTTTGAGCAGTAAAGAGAGAAAATATTAAGAAGTGTTCTCCTTCACCTTTCTTTCTCTCTCTTTTTAGCCAAGCTCTGCACGCTCACCTAAACTGGTGGCATTTTTGTCTTTGACGTGACTGATGTTTGGGGTGAAGGAATGAATCTGTGACTTGGTGGTACTCCTGCTGGCCTTCTATCGATCTGTGAATTAAAAAGGAAAGAAAAATTTCCTAAGAAGGACCAAAGGGAGTTAGGAAAGGTGAGTTATAAAATGGGAGAGATAATCCTAGAGGAATGTACAAGGGTGAAAGAAAAATCCTATGACTTGATCTTGTTAGGAAGCTGACCTAGAAAGACTGAGCTTTGTAAGAAGCCTTGATCAAGAGTTACAAGGAAGGAAACATATAAAAATGCTGGAAAGATTTTCAACCTTAACATTATCCTGTGAGGGAACCCTCATAGCTGGATCTTGAATTTTGGGGAATTAAAGCACAGAGGGTACCATCACAGTTCCACCACTGTGAACTTACTGAACTGCATAAGCAGTTCATTTTTCACAGAGAGCTTTACTCACACAGGAGAATTTCCTGCAACTAGAAAATAGTTCCGATAACTGTATCTCTTTTATTAGCTATGGAGGACATGTCCATCACTGCTGGTGCATGAGGTAGGGTATGGGCACCGATAGCAGTTCAAAAATCTATCGTAAGTGGATTACAGGGGTTGGCCAGAAATATAAAGTAGCATTAAGTGTGTTAGATACTGGCATGAGGCTGAGAATAAGATGCAGAAAACACTCTCCTCTACATTCATTGTTTCACTCAGCATAATCAGGGTTGAGGGAGGAAACACTCAAACTGAAAGTAGTGAGGTTTCTCTTTTCCTGGATTCCATTCAACTACAGGGGGTAGTGGTCATTTTCAGTGGTTCCCAAGAGCTGAACTGGGCAAAGTTGATGTGCACCGTCTAAGCTCCTCACTCACACTGGGACAGTCATTTTGCACTGTGAACATTACACATTGTTGGTAATTGTTTGGGGGCATTTTTCAGGTGTAGAACAAAAGCCCTTTGGCTCACAAAGTGGCTCCAAATGTTGCTATCAGACTCTCCAGATATTCCAGCACTTCAAATCCAAAATCATTACTATTGATTTTGAAAGGCATTGATTACAATCTCTGCAGAACTCTAGGTTTATTTCTTTGGAAAAAAGTATTGTTTCGTGGCAAAAGAAGAAAAACTGATACATATTTTAGGTGCTTTCACTTGATGAGTCAACTTCTCCCCATTTTTCAAAGTATTCATTGGTCTGTTTGAGGGTAAGAAGTGACCTAAATACCCCAATGCAGCAAGGACTGGCAGTTTCTATCCAGCCATGGCCCATCAAAAAGTGACTATTCACCCCCCTTTAGTGGGGGTGAGTTCTTATAATTTTTTTCTTGCCTTGGTATCTATTTTGAATATAGGTTTAACTTTCTTGTACCAGAAGAACTTAGTTGTTGTTAAAACAGTTTCCAGTTCTCCACCTCCTCCAGTTCCTCAGGGTGGTCAATCCAAATATCTGCCCTAAACAACCACCTCCTGGTGACCACCTGCCTATGGGCCAGCTCACTATACAGCTCACTTGACTCACCCCCAGTGACCTGTACACCGCATGTAGACTGTGCAGAAATGCTTTGGTGACCACTTCTCAGTCACAGTGTCACTCCACAGAACTCATGCCTGCTGGTTGTAAACCCACCAATTAGAGCTCCCCATAGGGAATCTACCTGGGTAGCAACCTGGAGCCCATTAAAGACTTTAGCCCCACAAGCCCCTTACCATCTCTTGATCCCCACCTGAGTGTGTGTGTCCAGGAAGGCTTCTCTGTTTCCCTTGGCCCTGTGAGGCATGCTGCCGTGTTCTCTCTGGGACCTGTGAGTAATACACTGCTCCTAGTATTTCGTGTGTTTTATTGAGCTGCCTCCTCTGTGTCTCACCTGACTAATACACCCAAACCTAACTTCTCTCCCAGTTAGGGCTCTCCTGGAGAGTGGCTATGTTGGTAGGAATAAACTGGACACAGTTTAGACAAGAGCACAAGGACATCTGCCAATCTAACCAAGCTTCCTGTGAGAGGGACACCTGATCACAGGTCAGACACTTGGACCAGGATAAAGAAGTACTCCATGAAAAGCACACTGTAAACACCCATGATCAAATCCCCTAGAGGCCCATCAGGATGGGGCTAGAGTTTATAATCACTCTACAGAGAGAGCTCAAGACCAAATTAGAGGGAAAACAACACCCCCTTACTTGTCTCTTGCTAAGAAAGGGTGCTAAGGAATTAGGTCCCAGTTTTACTCTGATTTCACTCCTATTCTCTTCCATCCAGACAGTCAACTCTAGGTTGATTTTTCCTCTTATAGATTTGCTAAAAGCAAAAGCAACTACCTTATCTATCCAAACATGAAATGTACTACTTGTAACCAAAAAGACACTAGTTAGAAAAAGGAAACTTATCACCAAAGGCACATGGTGGTCTTGGTCCACACTGCCTTACTGTTGTGGTTGCACTGTTGTTAGAGAACTCCAAGACTTATGTTTCAATGTTGAATGGACACACTAATTCATGTCCACTTCTTTCAAAAACTCTAACAATTTATTTGGTTGGTCCAGTTTCATATTTTCTACAAATTTGTAAAGCTTTCATTCAAAAAAATCCCTGGCTATCTATTCACTTGACAATCAGGCATGAGACACAATTTCTGTCCTTATTACCAGCAAGCTAGCAGGAGATGAGAATGTAAACTATTTTCAGTTAGGCCAGACATTTCTATAGAGGTTGCTGTTCTTCCCACTTTGACTAGTTTGAGAAGCATGCACTGGAGGTCCCTAAAGTAATCATCCAGAGGATGGCAGGGTATGAAACAATCTTGTCTAATAGAAACATAATGCAAGCCACATGTGATTTGGAATATTCTAGTAGCTACATTAAAAATAAGTAAAAAGAAACTGATAAAAATCATGCTCTTAATATAACTTAAATGACCACACACTTAGTGAATTAAAACAAGACAAATGTATTATCTGGAATCCAAAATGGGTCTCACTGGGCTAAAATCAAGGCATTGACAGGGCCATGTTCTTTTCTGGAGACTCTAGAGGAGAACCTGTTTTCTTGCCTTGTCCAGCCTACAGAGGCTGCCCACATTCCTTTGCTTGTATTCAAAGCCAGCAATGGCTGGTGGAGTCTTTCTTAGATCAAATCACTTTGATGCTGACTCCTCTGCCTCCCTCTTCCACATTTAAGAAACTTTTGTTGACACTGGGCCCACCCAGATAATCCAAGATGATCTTACTTGAGGTCAACTGATTAGCAACCTTAATTCCATCTGCAACCTGCATTCTCTTTTGCCATGTAACAAAACATAGTCACAGGTTCGGGGATTAGGACATGCACATCACAGGGAGAGGGGTCTTATTCTGCCTATTACAGTCAATATAAAAATGATCAATAAAATATTATTTATTATTTTTGGTTCTTCACACTTCAAATTCTTCAAATTCTGTGTGTATTTTGCACTTACAGCACATCCCAATTTCAAGGACAGTCACATTTCAAGGACCCAATAGCTACATGTGGCTAGTAGCTACCAAAATGGATAGCAGAGGTTTAAAGCAAGGGTTCTCAACTTGGGCTGCACATTGGAATCCTCTCGGGAGATGCTTTTTAAAATCCTGATTCTCAACCCATACACATTCCAAAGAAGTCAGAACTTAGGCGTCAGGAATTTTTTTAAAGCTCCTCAGACGATTCCAATGTGTAGCCAAGATTGAGAACCTTCAGTGTAGGGCAAGAATAAACCTCATTCTTTCTAAGCAGTTGAGACACTTCCCCAGTCTCTCTCTCTTTCGCTCTCTCTCTCTTTCTCTCTCTCTCGAATCAGAGCCATTTCCCTGGTGTCAAAGGCTTAGTGGTTGTGCCATGTTAGGCATTTAAAATGGTAGGTGCTGTGTGTGTGTGTGTGTGTGTGTGTGTGTGTGTGTGTATACAAAGGTGTGTGCATTTAGCTTTCAGCATTCGAAAACATAATACTCAATGTAACTTCTGAGTCTTCTGACTCGCTCTGAGATCCATTCACTCACATCTTCTTATTCACCAGATATTTAGTAAATACCTGTTTTGTACCAGGAAATACACCAGAACATTCTGGCTCTTTCTGTCCATGGTTTTGTGAGAGAAGCTGCTATGGAAGAATTTTAGGGTCAAAATTTTTATCCCATGCTGCCTGATGACTCTTCTGGGGACACAGACACACACAGACTCACAGACACACACACACACACACACACAAATGCATATTTTTGATAACACTGGATAGACATTGCTGCAGTTAGATCTGAGTAAATCCATTCTATTGCAGAAAAACAACCCAGGATGAACTCATTTTCCAAGAGAAACTGCAACATCTTAACAGTGACTTTGCTGACAAGTCCAAATGATGCAATGATCCCTGAACTCTGAAACACCGAACTCCCTTGCAACCTCTTACAAACCTTCCTTGTCACCTATTTGCCTCCCTTTCTGTCACGCTTTTCTCTCCACTTTGCATATTCCTGAGTCTCTCCACTTTCTTATGAAGATGGTCCTCCATGACCTGGTCTGTCTACCTTCTACTCGCCTGCTTTCTTAGGTCACTAGATTATGTCTGTTACCCACAGTCTCAGTTCCACTTCAACTGTCCCCTTCTGAAATTTAGTACAAATCCCACCAAACACTCACTACCAGAGTACTTCTCATAAATAGAAAACCCTTCTCCCTCTCTTTCTTCTTTCCACACTTACTACACACAGAATAAAATCTAAGGTCTTTAACACCCTCCACAATGTTAAGTTTGTTTCTTTGGAAAAATGCATTGTTTCATGGCAAAAGAAGAAAATCTGATATATATTTTAGGTGCTTTCACTTGATGAGTCAACGTCTCTCCATTTTTCAAAGTATTCATTGGTCTATTTGCATATTGATGTGACCCAATTCCATTTGCACTTTCCTCTCCCACTTCCTACCCCCAACTAGACTCTGCTATTCCCTGAAGAGAAGAGATTCTGCACTTTGCCCAAGTTGAGTTCACTTCCTTCACATCATGAGTAGGCATTTTACCGACATTTCCTGGCTCTTCTTAACAAGTCTCATAGGACCTTCCTACACTAATCCATCTGAGGATGCAATCTGATTTGATTAGTGCATTTAAGTCTGTGTCTTGACCTCTGTGTTAGTCAGTATTCTCCAGAGAAACAGAACCAATAGGATGTGTATGTGTGCATATATAGAGAAAGAGATTTTTTTTAAGGAATTGATTCCCATGATTATGGAAGCTGGGAAGTTTAAAATCTGCAGAGTGGCCAGGTGGGCTGAAGACCCAGGGAAGAGTCAAGGTTGCCATTCAAGTTTGAAGGCTATCTACTGACAGAATCCCCTCTTCTTCCTAGGAGGGCAATCTTTTGTTCTATTCAAGACTTCAACTGATGGAATGAGGCCCACCCACAATATAGAAGGCAATGTGCTTTACTGAGTCTACTAATTTAAATGTTAGTCTCATCCAAAAACACATTTTCACAGAAACATTCATAATGTTTAAACAAATATCTGGGTACCATAGCCAGCCAAGCTGACACATAAATTAACCATCACAACCTCTGAGCACCAGAGGGCAAAGACTATTACTTTTTCCTCACTGTACCCCCAACTCATTGCCCCACTCACAGTGTGCCATGATAGCTTACTCATGGCAGGTCCTCAGTAAACATGGGCTGAATTGAGTCCAATCAAAACATATGCAGAGGCCCTGACTGTGAAGGAAAGCCAGCATTCTGTCACTCACACTAGATTTGCAAGGCGCTGTCCTTCTGCAGGACTTTTCTTGTCTTCGAGGCTTTCTCCGCTCTCGAGACTGCATTTGCCTATAAGTAGTACAAAATAAATATTTTAAAATCTCAAATCAAAGTAACTATTTGCATTCAAAATCTTCTTGATCATAATGAAAATCTCAAATCACAACTTGGGCGCCTCAGAATGTCCAAATATGCCCTTGGCTAAGCAAACTTAAGGATACAAAAGAGAAAGTCACTAAAACTAAGTCTACTTTGTTAACCTGGGAACTTCTGCAGGGTTAGGCATCTCCTCTTGACATTCCCATGGAGTAGGCCAAGGCCCAGGACAGTACACAAATATATATGCAAAGGCTCAAAAGACAGAGGTCTCAATGAAAAAATAGGAAAATAGGGAACCCCCAGCCTACCACATCCTGACACTTCTGATCTGCAGGGAAGAGCTGAATAAGCAGTTGGCCTACTGGCCAGAAAGCCCTGGGGGATTGCAGCTGAGGAGGGGAGGAAAGGCAGACACTGCCAGACTGCCCCAGCTGAGGAGTGTCTTACGGGAAGAGACGGAGCTCAGAAAGGCTCATTTCCTTTTTTCTCTTCCACTAAGACTCCTACAGTTTCATAATGGCATTTTAAGCTAGCTGTTAATGTTGGTAATGTAGTTTGGGAAAAAGCAAAAAGGCCTAATTATAAGAATCAATATATTATGTGAAGAGAGAACAAGCCTCTATTAAATATGAAGCAGAGCTTCAATTCCAACCAGGACAAGGCCAAACAAGGAAACTGAAACCACTGTGTGAGGTTGAAGAGTAGGAGAGAAAGAAGTTGGTTCGGAGTTTGTTCATTCCTCCTTCCTGTTGAAAATGCTGCAGCTTCACTGGGCAAATTAGATAAGCCCCACCCATCCAGGCCCACCCAGCACAGAACACATGATAAGTCCTTTGTAAATAATTGTCGAATTAGTTAATGAACAAATGAATGAATAGATTACTTGATGATAGCCCTGCCCTCCTTTATTTCTTTTAGGCCAGTACTATCAAAGTGTGGTCCCCAACCAGCAGCATCTGCATCACCAGCAAACTTTTTCACAGGGAAAAGGACCCCTCACCAAAACATTAGGGGTGAGGCTCTACAATCTGTATTTTACTAAGTGCTGCTGGTAACTCTGATGCAGGCTTAAAGTTCAAGAACCTCTGCTTTAGGCAAAGCCCAGGTTTCAACAGGAAATCTACCACTCAAGAACAACACATTTTTAGCACTACAGGGTGAATCTGACACATTTCCTGACCTCAAGGAGTCTTTTACTACCATTTCTATTTTTTAACATATTTTTTATTTCAATAGCTTTTGGTGTGTGTGTTTTTTTTTTTTTTGGTTACATAAATGTATTGGTGAAGTCTGAGATTTTAATGCACCTGTCCCCCAAGTAGTGTATGTCATACCCAATATGTAATTTTTTATCCCTCATTCCCTCTCACTCTCTCCCTTCTGAGTCTTCAGTGTCCATTTTACCACTCTGTATGCCTTTGTGTACTCATAGCTTAGCTCCCATTTTTAAGCAAGAACATATGGTATTTGGTTTTCCATCCCTGAGTTACTTCACTTAGAATAATGGCCTCCAGCTCCATCCCAGTTGCTGTGAAATACTTTGTTTTGTTCTGTTTTATGGCTGAGTAGTATTTCAAGGTGTATATATGCCACATTTTCTTTATCCATTCATTAGTCAATGGGCACTTAGATTGGCTCCATATCTTTGCAATTGTGAATTAATTTGTAACCATTTCTTTGTACTAGTGGCACTTACAAGGTTCAGTCAGAAAACTCTATTCTTCCCTCCTACTGTCCCTTCAAAGACAGCTCAAACCCAACTGTGGACTAGAGTGTTCCTGTTCCCTGAATGAGAGCTTCTACAGAACTGATTATTTCTCCAGACCCCACAAAGATAATAAGAAGGTTTGGGTCTATTTTAGTTTATCTAGTTGAGTGTCAAAATCACCCAAGACGATACTTGTTATCTCTCCTTCTCGCCAGCTCTGTCTTCCCTCAAAGAGGAAGTCAGAAAGGAAAGATGAAAATAGTCACCTTCTTTGCCAGTCAAGTTCTTCTGTCCCTCTTTCTCCAGTCACCAAGCTGTCTCTGGTTCCTCCATGGTAGAGAAGTGGGTAGGGATGGGAAGGGAAAAGTAAGAAAGAGCTAATGAAGCAGGATAGATGTGATGGGTACCCCCACTGAATCCTCAGTCTTCAACCCCTTCATATGGACTATGCCTGGCAACTTGTGGTTTTTCACCCAGTCCCTAGTACCTGCTAGGATACTCCCCTGTTGAGGCTATCTCACTCCTGCAGGCCATTTTCTTGCATGGAATCACAGAACTATCCCCAAACTGGCACCATTTTGGGGCCCACCTTCTTTGGAATGATGTTCACATCCACACAAGTCACCTCTGTTCATCCCAAAGCCTGGCAAGTGGCATCCAGCACAGTCTTTAACCTTCCAGAGATAGAAAAAGACATCAACTTCTGGGTCCTATGTACCCCAGAAGACTAAAGCCAATTCCCCCTGATTCCTGCCACAACCCTCCAACATCTCTCTTTGAAGGAAACATTGTTGATTTTTAACCTCCTTCCCTGACTTCTTAGCTTTCAGTTATATGGCCCACAAAGTGGGTGATGGGTGAACACTGACAAAAAGTTGTTTTCAGAAATCACCTTGGCCAAACCCACATGAGTGTTACATTAGTTAGCTCAGGCTGCCATAACAAAATACCACAGACTGGGAGGCTTAAACAACAAATATTTATTGCTCACAGTTCTAGAGGCTGTAAAGTCCAAGATTGCGGCAGCAGCAGATTCAGTATCTGATAACAGCCCACTTTCTGGTTTATACACTGCTGTCTTCTTGCTGTGTCCTCAAACTGAGGAGAGAGGAAGCAAGCTCTCTTAGGACTCGTATAAAGACACTCATCCCATTCATGAAAAGTCTACCCTCAGGGCCTCATCTAATCTTAACCACCTCCCAAAGACCCCACCTCCTAATACCATCACATTAGGAGGTAGAGTTTCTACATGTGAATTTGGGGGACACAAGCATTCAGTCTATAACAGACGTTCTCATGCCTCACTTTTAAACATGTGGTTGGTTGACATCTAGGCCTGTGGGGTGTCAAAACTTGAGCCTGTTCGATTTTGACATCATTATATACTACACACATAAATAACTAATGCTTATATAGTGCTCCCCTGTTAATAAAGTGCTCTCTGATGTGATAAGATACATAATGGCTTTGATGGAAATGGATAAGATCCATATGAAACAAAGAGATGTTTAGAGTTTAGAATTTTTAAAAGAGAGAAAGATCACTTTCATCTGGGGCCATTGGGTCACCATTAATAGATATTCATAGCAATTCAGAATTTGTTCAAATTCGTCAGAAAAGACTCTCTTCATGAAACCTCAGTAACTAAGCCTTCAGGATGACAGCCACTCAAACAGGTCACTGGTCTTCCATGAACTCCCTGCTCACTCCCTGCCTCTCACAATCTCTCTGAGATTACTGATCCCACCACTTCACCTCTCCTGTAATGCTTCTCAAAATTTAGAATTTACCAAGATCCTGCTTGAGACCCTCTTAAAACAGTCACCAGCTGCCAAACCATCACTTCAGAGAATCTGTACTGAGAGGAGAGCCATAGCCTCTTTGAACTATGTCTTAATGCTGCTATGGGCTGACTTTTTAGTGCAAGGAGTGAAGGAATATGTAAGTAAGGAAACCACATCATGCTTCCCAGCTGGGAGCTGGCCACACAAGGCCCATGGGCACTCTATAACATTCAGACTTTCACATCCTGACCACACCTCAGACCCAGCCAGGCCTGAACTCCTGTGGAACAGAAAAACCATGATTCTAAGGTTTAAATGTTTCTTTTCCTTCCAAAAATTTATGTTGAAACTTAGTGGCTAATCTAAAAGAATTAAGAGGTGGGGTCTTCAGGAGGTGATTAGGTCATGAGAGTAGAGACCTCATGAATGGGATTAGGTACCCTTATAAAAGGCCCTGACAGAGGAAATTTGTCCCTTCTGCCTTTCCACTTTCTGCCATGTGAGGACACAGCGGTTCTCACCTCTGTAGTTGCAGGCTTCATGGCGCCATCTTGAAAGCAGAGACTGGACTCTCACCGGACAAGAAACCTGTTGGCTCCTCGATCTTGGATTTCCCAGCCTCCAAAACTATGAGCAAGAAAGTTCTGTTCTTTGTAAATTATCCAGTCTGTTATTTGTTATAACAGTACAAGGAGACTAAGACACCTGGGGATTTCATCTGTTCCCAAGATCTCACCTCTTTCCTGTACCATCCCAGAGAGCACAGCTAATGGCCTCATATTGATTGACTTCAAATAACGTTTCTGACTTGACCAGAATTTAGAAAAACTTGGTTCTGTGGGCCCTAAGGAAATACATCTTCACTTCAGGTGTATTGCCTGTGAATTCATCTCTGATGTGCCATGATTCTATGATCTAGCAGACAGCCACAGAAATTAATGCAGCCCTTCTATACTTAACCAGAGATTTCAAATATTGATAAAGCTTGCCCCTCACTGCCCAAGCCCTGGCCAAAACAACATTAAGTATTCAGGAAAATGCATAAAGCTAATTGCTAAACAGCACTCTAGCGTTGAACTCTCCTTAAGGGGCCAGTAAATGGAACATGTGAATAATTTTACAGCACAAATAAAATTGCCTCCAATTGTATGGTATATATTCTCCATGATGCTCATAAATAGGTTGACTGTACCTCCTGCATCTTCTTCTTTGCCACTCACTCGCTACTTCCTTGGAACTGTTTTGAATGCCTGGAATGGCCAATACTAACTTCTTAATTCCAAAAGTTGACATTTTCCCGGGGTTTATGGCCCTCTCTCTCATACTCATTCACCCTACTCTGCTCCATGGAAGTTCTCTTCTCTCTTGACTAACTTGTCTGATGCCTTTCTTTGCTCCCTCAGCCATCTAAGTACCATTTCCCATAAATTTTCATTCTCTGCTGTCTTCTCTCCCCATCATGCCGTAGACCTTCTACTTAGAGAACATCCTCTTCTAGAGGTGTATCACCAATGCCAGCCTCTCACCTGAGCTCCAGTCCAAATGTTCTAAGCCCCTGATAGGTACTTGTACTTGAATGATCTTTTGGCTACCTGGCATATGACCCCTTTACTATTTCGGGAGATCTAAAAGATTGAAGAAGTTTTGGTGGGATACAGAGGCTATGCCCTGCTATAAATAAGCTGGAAAAGCCAAATACTCACTTTCCCAGCCACCCCTGCAGCTAGGCATGCCCATGTGGTCTGTGCCCCTCTGGTGCACCTGTCTCTTGTACCAGGAGCTTGTAACCCAAGGAAGCAGGGACCCAGAAGCTTGGCAGTAAAGGTGACTGCAGCAGTGGCCATGGGTGTCACAGGCCACAGTGTCCAGGCCTCAGAGGCAGCTCCCAGGGGATAACTCCTAATTTGGAGCATTGTTTCAAGGTGGGAAGCTCTAAGCCTGGTTTGTACATTTCCTGAAAACTCTGAAAATGACTCAATCTTCTTTTAAAATGTTCCTTTGCCTCTTAAATCAGAGTTGGTGTTGGTTGCTTCCAACTAAGAATCCTAACTGATACCATTTCTTATCCATCATCTCAAATTCAACTTGCCTAAAATTGAATTCTGTTTTTCCCCTAAAACCTGTTATTTATTGTAACTTTCCTTTTCTTTCCAATGACATCATCTTCCCAGTCACCAAGACTGTAACTTCAGAGTTATCTTTAACTTTCCCCACTCTTTTTCCCCCAAACATCCGTTCAAGTAGCAGATGCTGCTGGCTTTGCCGTGATAATGCCTTCCTCATTCATGCCTCCTTTTTTTGTTTGCCTGGCCACAACCCTATTCTTCTCATTTAATCTAACTTTAACATTAGACTAATGTAGCAAGCAGCATTCTAACTGGTCTCCCTCCCTTTTGAGTTATTCACCTTTCATTTTAAGTGCATGTCACTTGATATATTCATAACACTATTTTTCATTGTATTAGCTCCTGTTCAAAATCTTATGTAGGGCTCCCTAAACCCACAGAGTAAATTTCAGTTTGGCGTCACCCAGAGGCCAACCGGCCCTTTATCCTTGGGTTCTTCCTTCTATGCTCGCTGTCTTCATTTTCATCCCACATCAAACTACATGAGCTTAGCTCCTTTTTGGGTTTCCCCAAAGAAACCAAACACTGCAAAGTGTTAGTGACCAACTCAGACCTTGAAGATTTCTCAGGAGATAGGGAATAGTGGTTCACACTGCACACCCCTATGCAAAGGGGAAATTTATACCCAATGACTCTGCTTCCTAAGTCTTCTTGGCTGTGGAGCCATCGGGGGGTGTGTGTGTGTGTGTGTGTGCGCGTGCGCGTGTGTGTCTGTCTGTGTGTGTGTCTGTCTGTGTGTATGTCTGTCTGTGTGTGTTTCCCTATCTGACCTTTTCTCCACCAACCCAATACCCAGTCTACCAGGCCTGTATCCCCTCAGTGATTCTCTGCCTCCTGCTCAGTGTGCAAAGCGAGACAGCTCCACTAAGGCCACAACGCATAGCTTCTACGAGCCTAGCTTCATGAGCCAGCTGGGAAGAGTTTAAACCTCACTTCAGCCACTTACTAACCAGGTGACCTCAGGCGCGTTGCTTACCTCCTGGCTCTCTGTTTGCCTTTCTGTGTCGGTTTGCTCATCAGCAAGATGAGAATAATAACAGAACCCACCTTGTTAGGGTCGCTGTGAGGATTAAATGGGTGGATGGATGTAAAGTGCTTAGACTACAGCCTGGCCCTATACACATGCTTATTGTCAATGTCCCTGAACTTCCCAGTTATGTGAGCCAAATGTCCTATCTTTGCTTAAGCAAATCTCAGTTGGGTTCCTTTCCCCTTGCCATAAAAGACCCTACCATAAAAAATAAATAAATAAAGATTATAAAAGACATAAAAGACACAACCATACAAAGTAGGTTTTATTTTCTTCATTTTTATAATGAGTTGGTGAAGTTCGGTAATACTCTTTAGAGTCTAGTATCTTTAGGTTTTGGCCTCCAGTGCCATTTTAACCACGGGAAATTGGAAAATACTTATTTTATGATCATCGTAAATATTTTGCCCCTTAGGTTTTCTGAACTGCCCTATAAATAGTATAGTTCCCTTAAATTTCTGGTTCATTTACTTTTTTCTTAAGTAACAGTTTAACTATAAAATATTTTAAACATATAGAAAAGAACTAAAAATAACAGACCTCTTGGGTTTATTTCTAAAAGACTTACAGTTTCTTTTTCAGGATAAGTCTTTAACCCACCAAGATTTTGTTTTTGTGTGTAGGAAGAGGTAGAAATCTAATTGCATCTTCTTCCATATTAGTAAACAATTATGGCTGTATTAAATAATCTATCATTCCCCTAATGATTTGAAATACCATCTTTATCATTTACGAAGTTCCCAGATATTTGTGAGCCAGTTTCTAGATTTTTTATTCTGTCTCATTATTTGTCTATTCCTCTGCCATGCCCTCCCATAACTGTACATGTTAATTATTATAGCTGTATAATCTCTTATACCTCCCTTCTTCTTCAGTTGACACTATTTCTGCTTTTGCTTTGATCACTGCAGCTACTACTTTTCAAATGTATTTTCTACTGGTTTTGGCCCTTTATGTTTTATATTAATTTTATTTTTATTTTTAATTTTTTTTCATTTTTAATTTTTGTGAGTACATACTAGGTGTACATACTTATGGAGTACATGAGATGTTTTGATACAGGTATGCAATGCATAATAATCACATCATGGAAAATGGGATATTCATCCACTTAAGCATTTATTCTTTCTGTTACAAACAATTGAATTACATTCTTTTAGGTTTTTTCTTATTATACTTTAAGTTCTAGGGTACATGTGCACAATGTGCAGGTTTGTTACATATGTATACATGTGCCATGTTGGTGTGCTGCACCCATTAACTCCTTGTTTACATTAGGTATATCTCCCAATGCTATCCCTCCCCTCTGCCCCCATTCCATGACAGGCCCTGGTGTGTGATGTTCCCCACTCTGTGTCCAAGTGTTCTCATTGTTCAATTTCCATCTATGAGTGAGAATATGCAGCATTTGGTTTTCCGTCCTTACGATAGTTTGCTCAGAATGATGGTTTCTAGCTTCATCCATGTCCCTACAAGGGACATGAACTCATCCATTTTTATGGCTGCATAATATTCCATGGTGTATATGTGCCACATTTTCTTAATCCAGGCTATCATTGATGGACATTTGGGTTGGTTCCCAACCAACCATGGATAGGAATTGTGAATTTACTATTGTGACTAGTGCCACAATAAACATATGTGTGCATGTCTTTATAGCAGCATGATTTATAATTCTTTGGGTATATACCCAGTAATGGGATGGCTGGGTCAAATGGTATTTCTAGTTCTAGATCCTTGAGGAATCACCACACTCTTCCACAATGGTTGAACTAGTTTACAGTCCCACCAACAGTGTAAAGTGTTCCTATTTCTCCACATCCTCTCCAGCACCTGTTGTTTCCTCACTTTTTAATGATTGCCATTCTAATTGGTGTGCGATGGTGTCTCATTGTGGTTTTGATTTGCATTTCTCTGATGGCCAGTGATGATGGGCATTTTTTCACGTGTCTGTTGGCTGCATAAATATCTTCTTTTGAGAAGTGTCTGTTCATACCCTTTGCTCACTTTTTGATGGGGTTGTTTGATTTTTTCTTGTAAATTTGTTTAAGCTCTTTGTAGATTCTGGATATTAGCCCTTTGTCAGATGGGTACATTGCAAAAAATTTCTCCCATTCTGTAGGTTTCCTGTTCACTCTGATGGTAGTTTCCTTTGCTGTGCAGAAGCTCTTTGGTTTAATTAGATCCCATTTGTCTATTTTGGCTTTTGTTGCCTTTGCTTTTGGTGTTTTAGTAATGAAGTCCTTGCCCATGCCTATGTCCTGAATGGTATTGCCTAGGTTTTCTTCTAGGGTCTTTATGGTTTTAGGTCTTACATTTAAGTCTTTAATCCATCTTGAATTAATTTTTGTATAAGGTGTAAGAAAGGGATCCAGTTTTCAGCTTTCTACATATGGCTAGCCAGTTTTCCCAGCACCACTTATTAAATAGGGAATCCTTTCCTCATTTCTTTTTTTGTCAGGTTTGTCAAAGATCAGATGGTTGTAGATGTGTGGGGTTATTTCTGAGGCCTCTGTTCTGTTCCATTAGTCTATATCTCTGTTTAGGTACCAGTACCATGCTGTTTTGGTTACTGTAGCCTTGTAGTATAGTTTGAGGTCAGGTAGCGTGATGCCTTCAGCTTTGTTCTTTTGGTTTAGGATTGTCTTGGCAACGCGGGCTCTTTTTTGGTTCCATATAAATTTCAAAGTAGTTTTTTCCAATTCTGCGAAGAAAGTCATTGGTATCTTGATGGGGACGGCACTGAACCTATAAATTACCTTGGGCAATATGGCCATTTTCATGATATTGATTCTTCCTATCCACGAGCATGGAATGTTCTTCCATTTGTTTGTGTCCTCTTTTATTGCATTGAGCAGTGGTTTGTAGTTCTCCATGAAAAGGTCCTTCACATCCCTTGTAAGTTGGATTCCTAGATATTTTATTCTCTGTGAAGCAATTGTGAATGGGAGTTCACTCATGATTTGGCTCTCTGTCTGTTATTGGGTTATAAGAATGCTTGTGATTTTTGCACATTACTTTTTGTATCCTGAGACTTTGCTGAAGTTGCTTATCAGCTTAAGGAAGTTTGGGGCTGAGACCATGGGGTTTTCTAAAATCATGTCATCTTCAAACAGGGACAATTTGACTTCCTCTTTTCCTAATTGAAAATCCTTTATTTCTTTCCTGCTTGATTGCCCTGGCCAGAATTTCCAACACTATGTTGAATACAAGTGGTGAGAGAGGGCATCCCTATCTTGTGCCAGTTTTCAAAGGGAATGCTTCTAGTTTTTGGCCATTCAGTATGATATTGGCCATGAGTTTGTCATAAATAGCTCTTATTATTTTGAGATACATCCCATCAATACCTAGTGTATTGAGAGTTTTTAGCATGAAGGCCTGTTGAACTTTTTCGAAGGCCTTTTCTGCATCTATTGAGATAATCATGTGGATTTTGTCTTTGGTTTTGTTTATATGATGGATTACATTTATTGATTTGCATATGTTGAACCAGCCTTGCATCCCAGGTATGAAGCCAATTTGATCATGGTGAATAAGCTTTTTGATGTGCTGCTGGATTTGGTTTGCCAGTATTTTATTGAGGATTTTTACATCGCTGTTCATCAGGGATATTGATCTAAAATTCTCTTTGTTTGCTGTGTCTCTCTCAGGCTTTGGTATCAGGATGATGCTGGCCTCATTAAAATGAGTTAGGGAGGACTCCCTCTTTTTCTGTTGATTGGAATAGTTACAGAAGGAATGATACCAGCTCCTCTTTGTACCTCTGGTAGGATTCGGCTGTGAATCCATCTGGCCCTGGACTATTTTTGGTTGGTAAGCTATTAATTATTGCCTCAATTTCAGAGCCTGTTATTGGTCTGTTAAGGGATTCAACTTCTTCCTGTTTTAGTCTTGGGAGGGTGTATGTGTCCAGGAATTTATCCATTTCTTCTAGATTTTCTAGTTTATATGCATAGAGGTGTTTATAGAATTCTCTGATGGTAGTTTGTATTTCTGTGGGGTTGGTAGTGATATCCCGTTTATCATTTTTTGTTGCATCTATTTGATTCTTCTCTCTTTTCTTCTTTATTAGTCTTGCTAGTGGTCTATCAATTTCGTTGATCTTTTCAAAAACCAGCTCCTAGATTCATTGATTTTTTGAAGAGTTTTTTTGTGTCTTTATCTCCTTCAGTTCTGCTCTGATCTTAGTTATTTCTTGCCTTCTGCTAGCTTTTGAATGTGTTTGTTCTTGCTTCTCTGGTTCTTTTAATTGTGATGTTAGGGTGTTGATTTTAGATCTTTCCTGCTTTCTCTTGTGGGCATTTAGTGCTATAAATTTCCCTCTACACACTGCTTTAAATTTGTCCCAGAGATTCTGGTATGTTGTGTCATTGTTCTCATTGGTTTCAAAGAACATCTTATTTCTGCCTCCATTTCGTTATGTACCCAGTAGTCATTCAGGAGCAGACTGTTCAGTTTCCATGTAGTTGAACGGTTTTGAGGGAGTTTCTTAATCCTGAGTTCCAGTTTGATTGCACTGTGGCCTGAGAGACAGTTTGTTATAATTTCTGTTCTTTTACATTTGCTGAGGAGTGCTTTACTTTCAATATGTGGTCAATTTTGGAATAAGTGTGATGTGGTGCTGAGAAGAATGTATATTCTGTTGATTTCGGGAGGAGGGTTCTGTAGATGTCTATTAGGTCTGTTTGGTGCAGAGCTGAGTTCAATTCCAGGATATCCTTGTTAATTTTCTGTCTCATTGATCTGTTTAATATTGACAATGGGGTGTTAAAGTCTCCCATTATTATTGTGTGAGAGTCTAAGTCTCTTTGTAGGTCTCTAAGGGCTTGCTTTATGAATCTGGGTGCTCCTGTATTGGGTGCATATATATTTAGGATAGTTAGCTCTTCTTGTTGAATTGATCCCTTTACCATTATGTAATGACCTTCTTTGTCTCTTTTGATCTTTGTTGGTTTAAAGTCTGTTTTATCAGAGACCAGGATTGCAACCTCTGCCTTTTTTTTGCTTTCCATTTGCTTGGTAGATCTTCCTCCATCCCTTTATCTTCCTCCATCCCTATGTGTGTCTCTGCATGTGAAATGGGTCTCCTGAATACAGCACACTGATGGGTCTTGACTCTTCATCCAATTTGCCAGTCTGTGTCTTTTAATTGGAGCATTCAGCCCATTTACATTTAAGGTTAATATTGTTATGTGTGAATTTGATCCTGTCATTTATGATGCTAGCTAGTTATTTTGCCCGTTAATTAATTTAGCTTCTTCCTAGCATCAATGGTCTTTACAATTTGTATGTTTTTGCAGTGGCTGGTACCGGTTGTTCCTTTCCATGTTTAGTGCTTCCTTCAGGAGCTCTAATAAGGCAGGCCTGGTCGTAACAAAATCTCTCAACATTTGCTTGCCTCTAAAGGAATTTATTTCTCCTTCACTTATGAAGCTTAGTTTGGCTGGATATGAAATTCTGGGTTGAATATTCTTTTCTTTAAGAATGTTGAATATTGGCCCCACTCTTTTCTGGATTCTAGAGTTTCTGCTGAGAGATCTGCTGTTAGTCTGATGGGCTTCCCTTTGTAGGTAACCTGACTTTTCTCTCTGTCTGCCCTTAACATTTTTTCCTTCATTTCAATCTTGGTGAATCTGACAATTATGTATCTTGGAGTTGCTCTTCTCGAGGATTATCTTTATGGCATTCTCTGTATTTCCTGAATTTGAATGTTGGCCTGCCTTGCCAGGTTGGGGAAGTTCTCCTGGATAATATCCTGCAGTGTTTTCCAACTTGGTTCCATTCTCCCCATCATTTTCAGGTACACCAATCAGATGTAGATTTGGTCTTTTCACATAGCCCCATATTTCTTGGAGGCTTTGATCATTTCTTTTTACTCTTTTTTCTCTAAACTTTTTTTGCTTCATTTCATTCAGTTGATCTTCAATCACTGATACCCTTTCTTGCTCTTGATCAAATTGGCTACTGAAGCTTGTGCATGCATCACTTAGTTCTCGTGCCATGGTTTTCAGCTCCATCGGGTCATTTAAGGTCTTCTCTACACTATTTTCTAGTTAGCCATTCATCTAATCTTTTTTCAAGGTTTTTTGCTTCTTTACAATGGGTTTGAACATCCTCCTTTAGCTTGGAGAAGTTTGTTATTACCAATCCTCTGAAGCCTTCTTCTCTCAACTTATTAAAGTCATTCTCCATCCAGCTTTGTTCTGTTGATGGCAAAGAGCTGTGTTCCTTTGGAGGAGAAGAGGCGCTCTGATTTTTAGAATTTTCAGCTTTTCTGCTCAGGTTTCTCCTCATCTTTGTGGTTTTATCTACCTTTGTTCTTTGATGATGGTGACATACAGATGGGATTTTGGTGTGGGTGTCCTTTCTGCTTGTTAGTTTTTGTTCTAACAGTCAGGACCCTCAGCTTCAGGTCTGTTGGAGTTTGCTGGAGGTCCACTCCAGACCCTGTTTGCCTGGGCATCACCAGCGGAGGCTCCAGAACAGCAAATATTGCAGAATAGAAAATGTTGCTGCCTGATTCTTCTTCTGGAAGCTTTGTCTCAGAGGGGCACCTGGCTGTATGAGGTGTCAGTCAGCCCCTACTGGGAGATATCTCTGAGTTAGGCTACTCGGGGGTCAGGGACCCACTTGAGGAGGCAGTCTCTCCATTCTCAGATCTCAAACTCCATGCTGGGAGAACCACTACTCTTTTCAAACTGTAAATGTCATTTTTTTTACATTACATCATCAATAATTATGGTACTACTATTTAAGAATGCTAAATCTAACAACTGCTAAATGTTCTTTTATTCATCTCAACAGATTATCTCTTGTTTATTTCCCATATAGACATTTATGTCATCTGCAAACAAAAAAAAAAAAAGAAAAGAAAGAAAATAACAGTTTGCTACTTGCTTTGCAGCCCATATTTCTTGCATTCCAATGTCTGGTCCTATTGCTTTGACAAGGGCCCTAAGTACATATTCAGTAGAAGTAGTAATTGCAGACATCCCTATCTTGTCACCAGCTGACTCTAATGTATAATCCTAAGGAAATTCCTTTATTTTCTACTTTATTAAATGTTTTATCTTGCATGGCTGTTAAATTTTAATACGTGTTTTTTTCTAAACCTTTTGAGGTGATCATATAATTACTTATTTAATCTGCTTATCTGGTAAATTACATTAATAGATGTATTATTACAAAATGTATTACTATGATATATTATGTTAGATCTTTCATCCATTCCTTGATTTGGAGTGCCATTATTTTATTTAGGATTTTTCCTTCTATCTTGAGAAAGAAAGAGATAACTGTGTACAATTTTCCTTATTAGTAGTGCCCTTGACCCATTTTTGTAATAAGATAATACTGGGCTCATAAAAGGAATGAAGAGCTTACCTTCTATTTTATTCTGTAGAACACATTATATAAGAATTGTATTTCCTTATTATTGAATGGAAATAATTAATGAAATAGTTCAAACCGCTGTTTTGGGAGAAATTTTTTTTACTATCTATTCCATTTTTAAAAATAATCAAATTATTTAGATTTTCTATGTCTCCTTAAATCAGTTTTGAGGAGTTATATGTTTCCAGGAAATTGTTTGTTTCTACAAAGCTTTCAGATTTCTTGGCAAAAATTCGGTGTTTTTCTTTTTCTTTTTCTTTTTAATCAGTGTATATAGTTACTAAACAGTTAAAGCTCCTTTTTTATTTCTAATGTCATTTTTGGTGCCTTCACTAACTTGAAAGTTTTCTCTCTTTTATTAAGGGTTTTTTTTTCTTTCACAGAAATAGTTTTCAGTAGAGTTTATCTTCTCTAGGGTCTATTTTCTATTTCTTTAATTTCTGTTCTTACCCTTATCATTTTATTCTTTAGATTAACTGTTCTCATTTCTCAATTTTTTGAGTGTATACTTGTACGTTTTCTTATCCTTACTCTTTTAAACTATGTGCATTTAAGGACATGATTTCTTTTCTAAATACTACTTTATCTATAATCTCAAAATTTTGATATGTAGAGATTATGTTGCCATTCATTTCTAAAGATTTTCTAGTTTTCATTGTGACTTATCTTGACTCAAATCTATTAGAAGAGTGGTTTTAATTGTCTAAATACAAAAGGTGGTATCTTTCTTTTACTGATTTCTAATTTTATTGCATTGATATGACAGATTGTTATCAACAGACATCTGTATGATATCAATTTCTTGGCATTTTTTCAAACTTGCTTTATGGCTTATTAAATACCCAATTTTATTGGAAATATTTCATGTGTGCCTAAAAATAATGTTAATTCCCTAAATGTTGGATACATTACTCTGTATATATAATTCAAATCTTTCATATGTTTTTCCATTATTTGTGAGTGAATTATTCCTTTTTTTTTTTTTTTTTGAGTAATGGCCATCTTTATCTCAAATAATTCTTTTTGCCCTAAAATCCATTTTGTCTGGTAATGTTTCTGAACCAGCTTTCTTTGATTAACATTTATGTGAAATAGTTTTTATCCTTCATTTATCAAAGTTTTTTTATTAAGTTTTATGTACATGTATCTTGTAAACAGCGTGTAGCTGGATTTGGTGGGCTTTTTTTTCTTAACCTAATCTAAGACTATCTGGCTTTAATAAATCTTTTATCTTTTAGTTCTATATTTTTGTAATTACTGCCCAGTTTTAACTTATTTCCTATTATTTTATTTTATGTTTTTTATTTAACTGTGGGTTTTTTTCTTTTTGCTTATTTTCTTAATGTAATTTATTGAATACTGTACTGAAAGTAAAAAACAGAATTGTTGTATGGGTACTCGAAGTAGTTTCTACTGAAGGTGCATCATAAAGTCAAAAATCCACTAAGTCAAACCATTGTAGTTGATGATTGACTGTACTCAACAGAGTTATATGACTAATGACTGCCAGATTAGATAGTGTAGAGATACTAATCATGTTTTCTTAGTTTCTGTATTCTTTTTCAATACATAACAATTGTACATATTTGGGGATAGAAGAATGATGGTTTCCAGAGGCTGGAAAGGGTAGGGGGAAGAGGAGGATGAAGAGAGGATCACTCATGGGCAGAAAACTACAGTCAAATAGAACCAATAAGTCCTGGAGTTCGATAGCATGGTAGAGTGATTATATATACATCCCCCAGATCAACAGGGAAATATTATAGCTACATTTCAGCCTTTTCCTTTTAAATTACTCGATAATTTAAGCAAGCTATTAATCAATATGGACCAGATTCTCCTTTTTTAATGGGACTGTTAAAGAATGTTTCTGTCTCCATCAGATGTTGCCAGCGGGGATGATAGGATTACTTCTAGGTAGGTCTAGTTTAAATTTAAAAGGAGTACAAGTACAAACAGGAGTCATTGATTCAGATTACAATGGGGACATTCAAATTGTTGTATCTACTTCTGTTCCCTGGAAAGCAGAGCCAGGAGAGTGTATAGCACAGCTCCTGATTGTGTCATACATGGAAATGGGGCAAAGTGAAATTAAACAAACAGGTGAATTTGGAAGCACAAATAAACAAGGCAAAGCAGCTTATTGGGTGAATCAAATTATTGATAAACATCCTACCTGTGAAATAACTATTCAGGGAAATAAATTTAAAGGTTTGGTAGATACAGGAGTGGACATTTCAGTCATTTCTCTACAGCACTGGCTGTCCATTTGGCCAATTCAGCCTGCTCAGTTTAACATAGTTGGAGTTGGTAAAGCCCTTGAAGTATATCAAAGTAGTTGTATTTTGCATTGCAACAACCTGGGACTATTCAACCAATTTTAACTTCTGTACCTATAAATTTATGGGGAAGAGATTTATTACAACAATGGGGAGCACAAGTTCTAATTCCAGAGCAATTATAGAGCCCTCAAAGTCAACATATGATACATGAAATGGGGTCTGTCCCTGGTATGGGACTAGGAAAATAATTGCAAGATTTGAAGGAACCACTTCAAGTCAAAAGACAAAGTTCCCAGCAAGGTTTAGGATATCATTTTTGATTGTGGCCATTGTTAAGCCTCCAGAACCTTTACAATGGTTAAAAGATAAGCCAATTTGGATAGAACAATGGCCACTGAGTAAAGAGAAACTGGAGGCTTTAGAGCACTTAGTTACTGAACAATTAGAAAAAGGACACATAACTCCAACATTTTCCCCCTGGAATTCTCCAGTCTTTGTTATCAAGAAAAGATCAGGTAAATGGAGAATGTTGACAGATCTTGGAGCCATTAATTCACTTATACAACCTACAGGGACATTGCAGCCAGGACTGCCTTCTCCTGTTATGATTCCAAAAAATTTGCCTTTAATAGTCATAGATTTAAAATAATGTTTCTTTACTCTCCCCTCAGCTGAGCAAGACTGTGAACATTTACAATTCCTGCAGCAAACAACCTGGAGCCTGCTAAGCATTTTCACTGGAAAGTGTTGCCATAAGGCATGTTAAACAGTCCAACAATATGCCATATTTATGTAGAGCAAGAAATTGAACCTACTCATAAAAAATTTTCACAGTGTTACATTATTAATTATATGGATGATATACTTTGTGCTGCCCCCACTTAAGAAATATTACTCCAATGTAATGCTCACTTATAAAATTTGATTTCTCATACTGGTTTAATTATGGCTCCTGACAAAATTCAGACTACTCCTACTTGGGGACCTTAGTAAATGACACTACCATTGTGCCACAGAATGTAGCCATATGTAGGGGTCAATTGAAAACATTAAATGACTTTCAAAAATTACTAGGGGACATTAATTGGATACGACCTGCTCAAGGAATTCCTACCTATGCCATGAGTAATCTATTTTCTATCCTTAGAGGAGATCCTAGTCTCCCTAGTCCTCAGCAATTAAAAAAGAAGCTGAGGCAGAGCTGCAGCTAATCAAAAAGCAAGCCCATAAAGCAAAATAAGTAGAATAGATCCAGAGAAGGCTCTAGATTTGCTAATTTTTTCAACTCAGCATTCACCTACTGGTGTTATTGTTCAAGAGGAAGATCTTGTAGAGTGGCTTTTTCTTCCACATACTAATCCAAAGACTCTAACTCCTTATTTGGATCAAATCACTACTATGATAGGAAATAGGAGAACTCAGATTGTTAAATTGCATGGATATGATCCTGGAAAAATTATTGTCCCTCTCATGAAGGCACAAATACAATGAGCTGTTATAAATAGTCTTACTTGGCAAATTCATTTAACTGACCTTGTGGGTGTTCTTGATAATCATTTTCCTAAAACAAAACTGTTTCAATTTTTGAAATTAACTGATTGGATTCTCCCTAAAATAACTAAATTTAAACCGATTGAAGGTGCTGAGAATGTTTTTACCAATGGGTCTAGTAATGGTAAAGCTTCTTATTCTGGCTCAATAGGTAAGGTTTTTCAGATCCCCTATACTTCAGCTCAAAAAGCAGAGCTTGTAGCTGTAATTGAGGTATTGACTGCTTTTAATATGCCTATTAATGTGATTTCTGATTCTTCATATGTGGTTCATTCTATACAGTTAGTTGAAAATGCTCAGTTACAATTTCATACAGATGAATAACTGATGACTTTATTTACCCAATTGCAAGCAGCAATTAGGAGTAGAATGAACCCTTTTTACATTACTTGTATTAGGGCTCATACACCTCTTCCAGGACCTTGATTGCAGGGAATCAAATAGCTGATCACCTAGTTTCTACTGCAATATCTAATGCCAGACACTTCCACAATTTAACCCACATTAACGCCTCTGGTCTCAAATGCAGATACAGCATTACCTGGAAAGAAGCTAAAGCTATTAGCCAGCAATGCTCAACTTGCCAAATGGTGCATTTCTCATCTTTTACAGGAGGAGTTAATCCTCAAGGATTGGAACTTGACTCTCTTTGGCAAATGGACATCACACATATTCCCTTGTTTGGGAGACTAACTTATGTACATGCATGTGTGGACACCTTTTCTCACTTTTTCTGGGCTACATGCCAATCAGGAGGGTCTTCTGCCTTTGTTAAATATCACCTTTTGCAGTGTTTTGTGGTGATGGGCATTACAGCTTCTATTGAAACAGATAATGCCCCAGGCTATGCTAGCCAAGCTCTGGCTACATTTTTCTCTATATGGAATATTAAACACATTACTAGTATCCCATATAACTCTCAAAGACAAGCCATAGTGGAAAGAATGAATCTCCCTGAAACAGCAGTTGCAAAAACAAAAAGGGGGAAACAGGGACTGTGGGACATCCTATATGCAACTGAATCTAGCATTATCGAACTTAAATTTTTTAAGCCTGCCTAAAGGCCAGATGTTATCAGCAGCTGAACATCATCTACAGAAACCAGCTGCAAAGACAGAAGCAGAACAACTGGTTTGGTGGAGAGATCTAATAACAAAAAAGTTGGGAAATAGGTAAAACAATAACTTGGGGTAGAGATTATGCTTGTGTTTCTCCAGGATCAAGTCAACAGCCAGTTTGGGTGCCATCGAGACATCTAAAGCCTTACTATGAGCCAGATATCCAGGAAGAGGTTTTTGGAGGATCCCAAAGACCCACCGGTGGCAGCCATGTCAAGACTGACACTGAGGAGGACCCCAACTGTCACGAGCAACACCCGCTGAATACAGCCACCTACCTGAGGACAGATCAAGAAGCTGTCACAGATGATGGAAGAAAACCTGAGGAAAGTGGGACAACCAGTCACAATGAGTAATTTAATGACAGCTATGATAGCGGTGATCACCATTACCATGAGTATTCCTTAAACAAGGGCTGACACAGAGAACAATTATACTTATTGGGCATATTTATCAATCTTGGCTGTCAATAATGCCTAGATGTAATCACTCTATGACAAGTTACACAGGCTTTCTGATCTCAGTATTTACCATAATAAATCTGCTCTTATAATTGAGGCATACCACCTTCAAAAACCTATTTGTAAATAGGAATGGACCTGGTCAGAAAAAAATGAATGTACTTGTTTGGGAAGATTGTATTGCAGAACAGGTGCTGTGCAACAATTTCTATGGAATCATTATTGATTGGTCCTCTAAGGGGATGTTTAGTTTGAATTGCACCTCTCAGTCTGTGTGCCATGGCCACACTATGTTCAGCTGGTCTGAACGAAATGGTCAGATGGTAGAAACGGCAAGAAATACAGTAAGGGTTCCTATTATCTGGAAACATGGCAGTATAGTGGCACCTCAACCTCAAATGATATGACCCACTGTAGGAGCTAAACATAAGGATTTGTGGAAACTATTAATGGCTCTTAATAAGATCAAAATTTGGGAAAGCATGAAGAAACATCGAGGAGGACACTCTACAAACTTGTCTTTGGATGTTGCAAAATTAAAAGAACAAATATTTAAAGCATCCCAGGCACACTTGACCTTAATGCCAGGAGCTGGAGTGCTTGAAGGAGCTGCAGATGGATTAGCATCTAGTAATCCATTAAAATAAATAAAAACACTTGGAGGCTCTGTGATTTCAATGACGATTGTGTTATTAATCTGTGTTGTTTGTCTTTGTGTAGTCTGCAGATGTGGATCCTGACTCCTGTGAGAAGTAGCTCACCATGATAAAGCCACCTTTGCTTTTATCACATTGCAAAATGAAAAAGGGGGACACATTGGGAACAGACCCTCAAATCTAGCCATAAACTGGCCCCAAAACTGGCCATAAACAGAATCTCTGCAGCACTGTGACATGTTCGTGATGGCCATGATGCCCACACTGAAGGTTGTGGGTTTACCAGAATGAGGGCAAGGAACACCTGGCCCACCCCCAGCAGAAACCTGCTTAAGGTGTTCCTAAGCTACAAACAATAGCATGAGTGATTTGTGCCTTAAGAACATGTTCCTGCTGCAGATAACTAGCCAGAGCACATCCCTTTTTTTCGGCTCATCTCTTCATTTTCTGTTTTACTTAATCTATAATCTATAAGAACAATACTTATCACTGGCTTGCTATCACTAAATATGTGGGTCAAACTCAGTTCGTGACTCCCAGCTCTGAGGCTGTGAGTCCCTAATTTCCCACTCCACATGCTATATTTCTGTGTGTGTCTTTAATTCCTCTAGTGCTGCTGGGTTAGGGTCTCCATGACTGAGATGGTCTCAGCATTTCCTAACTCATTTTATGAGGCCAGTATCATCCTGACACCAAAGCCTCACAGAGACACAACAAAAAAAAAAAAGAATTTTAGGCCAACATCGATGTGAAAACCCTCAATAAAATACGGGCAAACCAAATCCAGCTGCACATCAAAAAGTTTATCCAACACAATGAAGTTGGCTTCATCTCTGAGATGCAAGACAGCTTCAACATTTGCAAATCAATAAACGTAATCCATCACATAAACAGAACCAACAACAAAAACCACATGATTACCTCAGTAGATGCAGAAAAGTCCTTCAACAAAATTCAACAGCCTTTCATGCTAAAAACTCTCAATAAACTAGGCATTGATGGAACATATCTCAAAATAATAAGAGCTATTCATGACAAACTCACAGCCAATATCCTACAGAATGTGTAAAAACTGGAAGCATTCCCTTTGGAAACTGGCACAAGACAAGGATGCCCTCTCTCACTGCTCATATTCAACATACTATTGGAAGTTCAGGCTAGGACAATCAGGCAAGAGAAAGAAATAAAGGGTACTCAATTAGGAAAAGAGGAAGTCAAATTGTCTCTGTTTGCGGATGACATGATTGTATATTTAGAAAGTCCCATTGTCTCAGCCCAAAATCTCCTTAAGCTGATAAGCAACTTCAGCAAAGTCTCAGGATACAAAATCAATGTGTGAAAATCATAAGCATTCCTATACACCAAGAACAAACAAACAGAGAGCCAAATCATGAGTGAACTCTCATTCACAATTACTACAAAGAGAATAAAATAACTAGGAATCCAACTAACAAGGGATGTGAAGGACCTCTTGAAGGATAACCAGAAACCACTGATCAATGAAATGAAAGAGGACACAAACAAATGGAAGAATATTCCATGCTCATGGATAGGAAGAATCAATATTGTGAAAATGGCCATGCTGCTCAAGGTAATTTATAGATCCAACGCTACCCCCAACAAGCTACCACTGACTCTTCTCAGAATTGGAAAAAATGACTTTAAATTTCATATGAAACCAAAAAAGAGCCCTCATAGCCAAGACAATCCTAAGCCAAAAGAACAAAACTGGAGGCATTATGCTACCTGACTTCAAACTATACTACAAGGCTACAGTAACCAAAATAGCATGGTACTGGCACCAAAACAGAGATACAGACCAATGGAACAGAACAGAGGCCTCAGAAATAACACCACATATCTACAACCATCTGATCTTTGACAAACCTGACAAAAACAAGAAATGGGGAAAGGATTCCCTATTTAATCAATGGTGCTGGGAAAACTGGCTAGCCCTATGTAGAAAGTTGAAACTGGATCCCTTCCTTACACCTTATACAAAAATTAACTCAAGATGGATTAAAGACTTAAATGTAAAACCTAAAACCATAAAGACCCTAGAAGAAAACCCAGGTAATACCATTCAGGACATAGGCATGGGCAAAGACTTCCTGATTAAAACACCAAAAGCAATGGTAACAAAAGCCAAAATAGACAAATGGAATCTAATTAAACTAAAGAGCTTCTGCACAGCAAAAGAAACTACCATCAGAGTGAACAGGCAAACTACAGAATGGGAGAACATTTTTACAATCTACCCATCTGACAAAGGGCTAATATCCAGAATCCACAAAGAACTTAAACAAATTTACAAGAAAAAATCAAAAAACCCCATCAAAACATGGGCGAAGGAAATGAACAGAAACTTCTCAAAAGAAGACATTCATGCAGCCAACAGATACATGAAAAAATGCTCATCATCACTGGTCATCAGAGAAATGCAAATCAAAACCACAATGAGATAACATCTCATGCCAGTTAGAATGGTGATCATTAAAAAGTCAGGAAACAACAGATGCTGGAGAGGATGTGGAGAAATAGGAATACTTTTCCACTATAGATGGGAATGTAAATTGCTTCAACCATTGTGGAAGACAGTGTGGTAATTCCTCAGGATCTAGAACTAGAAATACCATTAGATCCAGTGATCCCATTACTGGGTATATACCCAAAGGATTATAAATCATGCTATTATAAAGACACATGCACATGTATGTTTATTGTGCCACTATTCACAATAGCAAAGACTTGGGACCAATCCAAATGTTCATCAATAATAGACTGGATTAAGAAAATGTGGCACATATACACCGTGGAATACTATGCAATCATAAAAAAGGATGAGTTCATGTCCTTTGCAGGGACATGAATGAAGCTGGAAACCATCATTCTCAGCAAACTATCACAAGGACAGAAAACCGAACACTGCATGTTCTCACTCATATATGGGAGTTGAACAATGAACAAATGGACACAGGGAGGGAAACATCACACACCGGGGCCTGTTGAGGGTTGGGGAACTAGGGGAGGGATAGCATTAGGAGAAATACTTAATGTAAATGATGAGTTGCTGGGTGCAGCAAACCAACATGGCATATATATAGCTATGTAACAAACCTGCACACTGTGCACATGTACCCTAGAACTTACAGTATAATAATATAAAAAAAAGAAAAAGAAGGAGGAGATAAGGCAAAGATTTCAAAAGCAAAAGACTCAAGAAGCTGTAAATAGATAAATTCTGAATGTGGACTGTGTCATTATTATCCTCCTTACGTATGTGCTGTCACTGTTATTCTATACAATTTACTCATGAAGATGTCATAGACTTTTGATCTTATTCTCTCAAAATCCCATTCTATCTATTAGGCTGAGAGTTTTTTTTTTTTTAACTCTTTCTAACAGCCTTCTCCTCACTCTTGAGGACTGAGTATTACTCACATATAAACTTGGCTTTCTAAGACAGTCTATGCTTTGCAGACTATAATAGGTGTGTCACACAGCATACTGAGGAAGATATTGAACATATGGCTTTTGTTGGAAATTTATATTCATTCCCAAATTTATATTCAAATTTATATTCATTCCCCAAACCTTCTATGCCTTCTCTCCCATCATAGTAGAAATTTAGTGACTATTTTTTCTTTCTTGTTTTCAAAAGCAGAGGGTATATCATTAAAATATTCAGTTTAATGTATTTAAGAATGATTAATCAAGATTATTTTTCTATTTCTTTCCTTTTAAAAAAAAATCAAATTGTTTCATAAAATTTCCTATGTACTGTGTAATGATTTACTTTAGTTATATGACAATTGCCTGAAGAACAAGATTGCTTATCTCCTCTCACAGTGTCATTTGCCTAACTCAAATATCATTTGCACCTAGTAGGTAAAATGTGGCACCAGTGTTTCACAGCATCAACTATCTTAAAATGTCTATTATAAGAAGTTATTACATTTTACTGACTTAAAATCATTCATAAATGCCCATAGATGATAGACTGGATAAAGAAAATGTGGTACATATACACCATGAAATATTGTGCAGCCATAAAAGGAACGAGATCATGTCCTTTGCAGGGACATGGATGGAGCTGGAAGCCGTCATCCTCAGCAAACTAACCCAGAAACAGAAAAGCAAACACCACATGTTCTCATTTATAAGTGGGAACTGATTGATGAGAACACATGGACACATGACAGGGAACAACACACACTGGGGCCTGTTGGTGGCTTGGGTCAGCGGAAGGAGAGGATCTGGAAAAGTTGCTAATGGATGCTGGGCTTAATACTCAAGAGATGGGTTGATCTGTGCAGCACACCACCATGGTACATGTTTACCTATGTAGCAGACCTGCACATATTACACATGTACCCCAGAACTTAAATTAAAAATTAAGGGCCGGGCGCGGTGGCTCAAGCCTGTAATCCCAGCACTTTGGGAGGCCGAGATGGGCGGATCACGAGGTCAGGAGATCGAGAGACGATCCCGGCTAACACGGTGAAACCCCGTCTCTACTAGAAAATACAAAAAAATAGCCGGGCGAGGTGGCGGGCGCCTGTAGTCCCAGCTACTCGGGAGGCTGAGGCAGGAGAATGGCGTAAACCCGGGAGACGGAGCTTGCAGTGAGCTGAGATCCGGCCACTGCACTCCAGCCTGGGTGACAGAGCAAGACTCCGTCTCAAAAAAAAAAAAAAAAAAAATTAAGGGAAAAAATCATTCATTATGCTAGATAGAATTATAGTCTTTTATAAAAGATACATTGTCTCTGGATATTAGAAGGGAAAATATAATAATGGATGAAATTATCTACCTCTCCAAAAAAATCCTTAAAAAATAGATTGCTTTTACTTCAAAAGCTTTTTTTATAAAGTTAATATCCTATCTTGAAATTTTTAAATAATCTTATCTTTTATGCATATAACAAATGCTTAGTCTATTAATGGTTTGATGTTATGATAACATATGCTCTTTGAAATCAAGAGATGAAAGACATTTAGCAGAGCACATTTTTATTATATTTCATTATTTTTGCATATAATGTTGTAATGACCACTTCTGCTAAGAATTTTTTGAGACACCAAAAATAAAATATAAAAATAATAATAAGATGTGCTGAAGAGCTAAGCAGCATTCTTCTTTGTTTTTTTTCTACCTAACAATAAATTTGGAGATCATCCTATGCTGGTACATATGTCTACTCATTCTTTTAAATAACTACTCACCATTACTTCATAGCATGGAGTGGTCATTAATGAACACTCATAGTTTTTCACTATTATAAATAATGTAGCAGTGAACAAAAAAAATGCATATATTTTTATACATGTGTATTTCTGCCAAAGAAATTTCTAGAAGTAGAATTGCTGATTCAAAGAACATATAGATTTTTGTTTTCATCATTACTGCCAAATGTTTTATAATAAGGTCATATAAAGGTGAATAATATAAAAGTGCCGTAAAATATAACAAACATCATATTAAGTTCATTGCTAAGCTAGACAAAAAAGTAAGGAATTCCAAAGACAAAATGTGAAAGTGAGAGTCATAGATTAAAAGAGCACCCAAACTGAGTTTTGCTGTGAAAAAACTGTAGTGACCTTCGAACTCTAGTGATCTTATAACTCTTTTTTTAGAGCTACATGGACCACAGGTAAAATCCAGGGCCCAATCAAAGTAGGAATCAAATACAAAATCCCCCACATAAAGGTGGAACCCTCAAAGGCCTAGAGGTTCACAATAAGGGTGAACGAGAGATAAATCTTCAGCTGGAAACTTTCTTCTCTTGACTCTTATACTTGATAGAAGGCAAAACAAATTACCCGGATAATTTGTAAGAAGTTCTTCCTCATATAGATTTGGGTCCCAGGTTCACATTACCTGTACAATCCAAAAAACTGTCAAGTAGATTATTTAATTTATAGTCTAGGATAACGAGTGCCCCAGAGAACTAGCAGAAAGACATGAAAATCCTCTATGAAAGACTATAATTTCAAAGCAGCTCTCAAAGCATTTCCCAAAATAAAACTTCAAGGAAATTAATTTGTGTTCAACATCATCAGAAACATACATGGAGAATAAGCACCATGAGTGAGAACCAGCAGAAAAAGACCAGACATCAAACTCAGATCGCAAATACTTCTGAGCATAAAATTTGTATGTTTAGTATGTAACAAGAAATAAATTGAGTCTTAAAACATAAGCAAGAAATATAAAATCTTAATAACAACCAAAGATTTGAAAAATAATGCAGTAGAACAACTAGAAACATAGAACTCAAGGATGACTGAAACAAAAGTATAGACACAGCTGAAAATAGAGCTATTGAACTGGAAGCGATCCAAGGAGCCACTTCCAGAATGCACTCCATGAAAACTAAGAGATAAAAAAATATAGAAATTAAGACAGACAAATGATAAAATGATAAGATCTATCTTACAACCAACTTAAATTCCAGAGAGATAAAAGATTGATAATACTTAGACAAATATTCACAGAGATTATGATTGAGAATTTTCCAGAATTGTTGAAAGATGCTAAGTTTCATATTTAGAATGATTAAAGAATCTTAAGCTGGATAAATAAAAAGAAGTGAACATCTAGGCACACACATTGTTGTGAAACTACAGCACATCGGGCCGGGCACAGTGGCTCACACCTATAATCTCAGCACTTTGGGAGGCCGAGGTGGGCGGATCACGAGGTCAGGAGATTGAGACCATCCTGGCTAACATGATGAAACCCTGTCTCTACTAAAAATACAAAAAATTAGCTGGGTATTGTGGTGGGTGCCTGTAGTCCCAGCTACTTGGGAGGCTGAGGTAGGAGAATGGCGTGAACTTGGGAGGTGGAGCTTGTGGTGAGCAGAGATTGTGCCACTGCACTCCAGCATGAGTGACAGAGTGAGACTCCCCTCAAAAAAAAAAAAAAAGAAAAAAGAAAAAAGAAACTACAGCACATCAAAGACAAAGAGAAGATCTTAGAAGCAGCTGGAGAAAAAAGGACAGTTTACTTATAAAAAAAAAATAGTTGGACTAATGGATGATAGAACACAGTGGAATAACATTTTTGAGTCAACCTAAAATTCCATGTGCAAACTTAGAATTATATACCCACTGAAACCGACAAGAGTAAGAGTGATAGAACTCTTACTCTGGATATTAGTACATCCAGAATCTACAAAGAACTCAAACAAATCAGCAAGAAAAAACAATCCCATCAAAAAGTACACTAAGGACATCAGTAGACAATTCTCATAAGAAGATAAAATAATGTCCAACAAGCATATGGAAAAATGTTCAACATCACTAATTATCAGGGAAATGCAAATCAAAACCACAATACAATACCACCTCACTCCTGCAAGAATGGCCATAATCAAGAAATCAAAAAAGAATAGATGTTGGCATGGATGTAGTGAAAGGGGAACACTTTTACACTGTTGGTGGGAATGTAAACTAGTACAACCACTATGGAAACAGTGTAGAGATTCCTTAAAGAATTAATAGTAGGCCAGGTGCAGTGGTTCACACCTGTAATCCCAGCACTTTGGGAGTCTGAGGTGGGCAGATCACAAGCTCAAGAGATTGAGACCATCCTGGCCAGCATGGTGAACACTCCCAACCCTCGTCTCTACTAAAAATACAAAAATTAGCTGGGCTTGGTGGCACACGCCTGTAGTCCTAGCTACTCAGGAGGCTGAGGCAGGAAAATCACTTGAACCTGGGAGGCGGAGGTTGCAGTGAACTGAGATTGCGCCACTGCACTCCAGCCTGGGCAACAGAGTGAGATTCCATCTCAAAAAAAAAAAAATGAATTAAAAGTAGATCTACCGTTTGATCCAGCCTTATTAGGTATTTAGCAAGAGGAAAAGAAGTCATTATATGAAAAAGATACTTGCACACACATGTTTATAGCAGCACAACTTGTAATTGCAAAAATATAGAAACAGCATAAAAATCTCATCAATCAACAAGTGGATAAAGAAAATGTGGTATATATGTACCATGGAATACTACCCAGTCATAAATATGAATGAAATTATGGCATTTGCAGCAACCTGGATGGAATTGGAGACTGTTATTCTAAGTCATGTAACTTAGGAAAGGAAAAGCATCATGTGTTCTCACTCACATGTGGTAGCTAAGCTATGAGGACGCAAAGGCATAAGAATGCTACGTTGGACTTCAGGGAATCGGGGAAAAGGTGGGGGGTGGTGAAGGATAAAAGACTACACATAGGGTACAGGGTACACTGCTTGGGTGATGGGCACACCAAAATCTCAGAAATCACCACTAAAGAGCTTATTCATGTAACCAAACAACACCTGCTTCCCAAAAACCTATGTAAATAAAAAAAATTTAAAACAAAACAAACAAACAAGCAAAAAACCTTTCATCCCCAACAGTCAAATGTAATGGACCTTGTTTGGATTCTGACTACTGCCCCCATAAAAATTAAACTTTTATTTAAAACCAAATCATAAATGATACTAAGAAAATATTAATTTTGTTAGGTGTAAATAATGGCATTGCAGACATAAGGAAGTTAATATTTTTAAAAGATGCATACTGAAGTATGTAAAGATGAAATGGCATGAGCAATGGGATGTGCTTTAAAATATTTCAGCAAAGAAAATGAAGGGATAGAAGCAAATGTTGCAAAATTATGATACTTGTTAAATCCGGGTGACCAGAATATGAAGGTTTATTCTATCACTCTATTTTGTGTGTTTGAAATTTTTATTAATAATTTTCTTTAATTCCAACCCCACTTCTCTTCCAAGAAGCATCTCAGTTGCCATTTAATCAGATGTAAACAGATGCCTGGACAAGGCTTTCTTACCTAGGTTAAGTTCCATTCATCTCCTTGTCTAGCCTAGCCAAGACCCCACACAAAAAATAACATTTCAACAAACACATTGGTCCCTAAATCTTTGCTCACCTTATTATGATAAGTTTACTGAGGATTAATTCATGAGGTACATTGATTGTTTTTCAGAAAGGTAAAACCAGGTGCATTGCATCCATTGATAGAGTTAAGTTCCATTCATCTCGTTGTGTAGCCTAGGCAAGACCCAACGCAAAAAAATAACATTTCAACAAACACACTGGTCCCTAAATCTTTGCTCACCTTATTATGATAAGTTTACTGAGGAGCAATTCATGAGGTACATTGATTGTTTTTCAGAAAGGTAAAACCAGGTACATTCCATCCGGTGACAGACAAGGTGCCCTTTTCACCACACCTCTGTCAACGTGGGGTTGGCATTTCTTTTTACAAAACCTCTTATAGGTGCAGTGCAGAAAGATAAACAGGATTCATCTTGTCCCAGCCAAGGGGAAAGGATGTCCAAGACAGTAGAACAGCCTCAGCAAGGCACAGAGGTGGGGAAATGTGTGCTTTCTTCAGTTCTATGTGACCAATTCATTCATTTAATACATATTTGTCTGCCCAGAGCCTCTATAATTAAAAGAATTCAGCGAGATTAGCAGTTAAAGACTTATTAGTAGCTAATTGAGACTTTCTTCCTGATAAAGTAAGAAGAAATGAGGGGGAATTGCTTTTTTTTTTTTTTTTTTAAGTTAACATGAAAGGAAGCATGAAAATGATTCTTCTGCAGACTTTCTGGACTATCTGCAATCTTGTGGAGGCCAGCCTGCATCTTCTCCCTTACTTCCAGGCCTTCACCACGGCAGTCTGATCACCAAAACTTTAGAAGTACATCGAGACCGATGACATCCAACACGTTCCTTTTATCCTGTTACCCTTTCAGAAAGTGTCATGGTTTAAAGCCCTTAGTGCAGCAGCAGATTCTCTAACAGGAATTAATAAACTCTTCCAGAAGAATTAAAAAAGCAGGCTCCCTTTTAATAGAGGCAGAGAAGGATGCATTCACTTTCCAATTGGGCTGAATTTCCAAAAACTTCAATAATTAGATCCCATTCTCCAGAAGTCATCATGCTTATCACGAGGAGAGTAACGCCTGTTCCAGGTTAATTGGACGGAAAGGATGTTTCCCTTCTGTAGTCACCGTAGTGAAATTATCCCTGCATTGCAAAGCCTCATTGCTCTGTGTTAGGTTTAAAGCCGGATTTCTCAACTAACAAACTGCTTTGCTGTGTTTAATACTCGAGTTGCTCTGACGTGCTCGTCTGCGGGTGTATTTGAACATGAAGGATTAGAAAGGACGAACAGCAAGTGATCACCGAGGCCAGGAGCCCGAGCCAGGGCGGGAAGGCGTCTTCCCACAGCAGCATTGCACTAGGAGGCTTTCTAGAGGGCGGTTTGAAATCGACGGACCTCGTGGGGAACTGAAGCAGGACCTCCGCGCACAGGAGCAGGTTTCCTGGCACTGCGCGCTCATGGGCCTGGTAGGCGCCCGCAGCCCAGGACGCTGAAACTCCCGCCCCACGCGGCGAGCTGACCTTCCCGGGCGACGCCAGCTGGACGCCTGGGGCAGGCACCACGGAAAACAACTTAAAATCGGAATTCTGGATTCTGGGATTTGAGTTTTCAAAGTCGTTTTCAAGAAATTCATATTCTTCCTAGAAAGGGAAAAATGCAGTAATACCCCCCTTAAAAGCCAGAGTCTTCAAAAGCAATGTTGTTTTTCAAAAAAATAACCCCTGCTTTGCTTACTCCACACGTGTGTTGATACAGACGGATAAATATATAATAATGGGTACTTGCTTCACGTTTAAATGCGCTATCACACATAATCTCTCATCCTTTGGGATTATTACAATCTCTCATCCTTTGGGGAAGATAAAAGGCAAATTTCCAAAGGAGCTTTAAATAGCAAATGGGCTATATTGCATTATAGTAATATATTGTAATATACGGCACATATAATACTATGTAATATACAGATAAATGTATGCATAAGGACAGAGATACAGTGCCCTCTACTGGATCAAAGTGAACTTGATGAACCTTGCCTTTGGAATAGTTAATTTAACAGCCCTTCAAAGTGGCTATCAACACCAGAATACAAGCCTTAACACTAGATGATTCTTCACATCAGGTAATTCTTCTCTGGTTTGCACTAGTAGCAAGCAAAACGCTCTTACATTGTTTTCCAGTCATCCATGTTTAACAGGATTATTCAAATTGACTCCACAAATATCCTATCAGTAAAGGGACATTTGACTGATTAATTTGTTGGAGCCATCTAAGCAATCCAGACTCTGCAGTTCCCAAACTGAAAACAAACTTTCTGTATTGTGTCCTATCTGGGCAAATCCGACGTAATTAAAAAAAACAGACAGACAGGAGTTCAAGCACAGTACCCATGCTCAAACGGTTGAGCAATTCAAGACATCAGGCAAATTAAGAAGTATTATTTTAAAAGCAGCATTATAGCAATGACTTAAATAATACAGAAATTATCATCCTGAATAATTTGTTCTTAAGTAATACAAAAACTCCATAGGACATACACATATGCTCCCAAATAAGCTGGTAATCGAAGGTCTTATGTGGATTCCCAAAATTTTGGAATAGGGATTCTGTGGTATAGAAAATGATTTTAAATAATAATAGGAAATTTAAATAACAGGTAATTTTAAAATATTAATAGTTTCCAAAATTCCACACACTTCAATGTAATGTGTGTGTGGCACTGAGGGACAGTTGGACACCTGGAAAATGGCTACCATTGCACTGTAAGGGTCCTCTCTGCATAGCACTAAAAATGTCAGTGTTTCATTTTACTAAGGAGACTTTGCCTTTCCTTTGTGTTGATCTGTATCTCATCTCCTGGCCACCAAATACAAAGACCCACTACGTTAACCTTCCACAGATTTTCAGAAACTGGACAGAGCCTATTATAGAAGTTTTGACACAGCCAAAGTAAGCCAGCTGGGAAATCAGATGCCTGTCTCCTTGATGCAGGAAATTCAAAGAGAAGATGTCAGGTTGATCACAATCTCATCCCAACCTCTGCTGCAAAGAAGCACAGAAAAGGAATTTTCTAGAGCCTCTCAGCCATCCCGATAATTAACATGGAAATTTGTGAATCATTCCTGGCAGAAGAAACATGGCTGGCGGTGAGGCCCACCCGCTCTGCCCGGGTTTCCCAGGGGAGGCTCAGGTAGTAGTATGGGGCATTTTAGCTCTACAACTCAACCATTGTGTGAAAATGTTGACTCTCCCATGGAGCTCACTCCTGTCCAAGGTAGAATATCGTGAGGAAAGGCCACCAACCCCTCCCTGGGCAGTGGTTCTCATAGTGTAGTAAATATGGGGGCCCCCTAGGAGCTGTGGAAAATCTGGAGTCCACACCTGCTCCTGAGATTCTGGTTCAGTGGGTCTTGGAAAGAGCCCAAGAATCTGCATTTTAACAAGCCACTAGCATCATCTGGTGCAGGTAATCCATGGACCACACTTTAGAAACTGCCTGAAGAAGTGAAGAAGCATATTTGGCCAAATACACTGACATCTTAAGACCTTCTCTTTATGAGCATCCATTTTCTACTGAGATCCTCATGGAATAAAAACTCCTTTGTCCTGATTTCTGTCCGTGCCTAAATAGTATTATAATAAATGTAGCTATTACTTTGAAATTCAACCAGATGACAGTATACAGGACCTTCTGCCAGTGTGGACACCCTCGGGACACTTTGTGATCCCAGACTAGCCCCTGCCATGCTTTTTATTTTCTCCGATGCTCTAGGCCTGGATTTTCTGCTCGTGTCTTCAAAGGACCTTCACTGATTCTTTCCGACCAGACTCTTCTCTCTGCAGCACTGCAGAATATGCAGTCTCATTGCTTTCTCCCACCTACCCTGTCTCAAGAAGTGCACAAGACATTTGAGGGTTTCCTTGAAGCTTTACTATAAACAATGAGGAAAGGGACAAGAGGAAAATAAACATGAACAGAGAATTAAAGAGAAGTCTCACAGTCTTATGCAAAAGTTATTCCCAAATTCCAGTTTCCCTTTTAGCAGCTATTGACTCTACAGTAATAATGCCTGTTTTATTCCTTCTCTCCATGTTTCTTTTCTTTCTTCTTCCTTCCTTCCTTTCTTTCTCTTCCCTCTCTCTCTTTCTCCCTTGCACAAACTTGCACTGGGCATAACACATAGTGGTCCTGATGGTAGAATCCACAGTCAACAGTGAGTCAAAGTTCTATGAAACACCAAAGAATGGAGGCTTCCAGGTGAGATTTCACTAAGAGCTAGTATTAGAAGAGTCTGGGAGAAGAGCTGATTGAGCAAACTGTGGGGAAAATGAATTTCCAACAGCAGAGAGAACCGCCACATACAAACCACAGACAAATCAAACATATCACATTCTGGGAACCCAGTAGTTCAGCAGAGTTGGAACACAGAGTACACTGGAAAATCCTGGAAATTACACTGGAATGGTAGGCGCGGTCAGCTCCCGAAGAGCCACCTGGACTCCAGTAATGAGTGGGGATTTAGATGATAAACCATATGGCTTTTCATAGCCTATGCAGTTGGCACTTTTATAAATCTAATAATTTAAGGTCCATGCAAATGATGGAGGAGGCAGGGTTAGTAATAACCATACCAGCATAGGAGGCATAAACCTTGGCTGTCTTGGGGCAAACCAGATGACCACTCTATCCATAGGGTGTTAAGCCTTGGGTAATCAGGTTCCTTGATTCATATCTTCCTCCTCTTGGTGAGAAAGCCTTCATGTTAAGGATTTCATCCACTTTAGCAGCTAAATACCATCAGGAAAAATACTTCAGGGAAAATCCCTGAAGCGCTGTCTTCGAGTTCTTTTTTCTTCACAAGGAAAGGCTCTCCTAGGCATTTTCTTGATTTAAAAGATAATAGCTTCTTGAATAGACGGTTGGAATGTTTCAATATATGATTGATGATACTGACCACTATGTGACTTCCTTAATCCTTATTTTTAAAATTCTTCAATAGTGAACAAGAGAGCTTGAGTCCCTACGTGATTTTAAAGATGCAAGGTATGTGACTTCTTAAATATGAAGAATGCCTTATATGTTTTTGAAAATTGGCTGCATTTTATATTAAAACAGCATTCTTCAATAGACTGCATTATCTTGGGAATCTAATAGTATTCACCCAATGCTATCAATATCATCATGACAGTCTGACTCCTAAATTAATTTAAGGAGCCAGTAAGAGGGATGGGTTAGTTCTCGGATCTGCTTCCCTTGGCTGGTGGGGCTGCAGAAGCTGCCTGCATCCTTCTTGGACTGGAAGGGTGCGTATGACCTTCCAGCTGTCACATGGGCTCAGTCATTTTTCTGCTCATGAACAACAAGAAAAAAAAATCACAAATTAAACAAGTGTTTGGTATCGCTCCAGGGTTTAGAATGAAATATCTTTATCCAAGGACTAACAAGTCTCAGTGGCAGACATATTGTGATGTTATTTCCCTTTCAAAGCTCTTAATCCTTTTTTCCCAGTGAGGCAGATGTGTACTAAATGAACATTAGCCGGGTCCCACTCAGGGCCACATCAACGAGGAGTTCAGCTCTGGTAATGAGAAAATACAACCTCCTCTGGATTTCTCTACAAAGGTCACTTTGTCCTGCTCTGACAAATCATTTTCATGCGGCTAATAATAAGAAGTGCTCTAGAACCATGATTCACAAACTGGAGATTGTATTAGCTTGTGTTCACTAGTCCTGTGGGGGGACCTGAGATTCAATATTTCTTGAACTCCCGACCTTAGGCAATCCACCAGCCTCAGCGTCTCAAAATGCTGGGATTACAGGCATGAGCCACCACACCCGGCCGTGAGATTCGATATTTCTAAGAAGCTTCTGGATTATGCCAATGCTGCAGATCCACAGACCACATTTTGAGTCCCAAGGGTCTCGAATATATTCAGAAACAAACTCATCAGTGTTTCTGAGATTTTTCAGTGGTAACAGAGACATCAATCCACAAAGATGAAGATGTTGAATCAGTCCAGAATATCTGAGATGAGTGGTTCTTTCCCTGCATGCAGTGTCTCTTAGAACCAGATGCGGTTTACGAATCATCACAATTTCTTACACAATTGTTTGGGCAAACCTTACTTTGGATCCTCAGGTAACACAGGGCTTGATCTCTGGTGTTACTGTTGCTCATATTCTGTATGCCTTTCCCCTTCCATGGTGCCCATTCTCCTTTCCCTTTCCCATCCCTCCCCTCAAGCTGACTTTCCACCTTCATCCACATCAAGTACTTCTCAATCCTGTTCCTCAATTCCCTTGCCCCTAAAAAAATTCTTTCAGGAGAAAACTCTGACCAATTCATCTTCATATGCACAATCACAGCTTAATGAGGTGTCAGCCGAAGCTAAAAGGATGGCTGTCTAGAGGCAGAATTCCAAATACCAGCCAGGGGCAGGAAAATAACACAGAAGCATTAAGGTCTTTCCAGCAGTGGTCTGGATCCACCCCAGTGTACTTGAGTCTACACGCAGACCCCACTATGGCCTTGGTTTTCTCAGCCCCACCCCAGACAGAGCCTCTGTCTCCAGAGTGGTCCTAGACCCTGACTTAGGGCCACCACAGTCTACACAGGCCCCTGACCAACACCTCAGAATTGGTTTTATGCAGGCATCTGATACCCTGTTGGGTATTGCATTCCTGTTATTTAATTCAAATTATCTAAATGGGAAGTTCTAATCTCAAATTTATTCATTCATATTTACAGAGGCAATGGAGCTAGAAAACCCCCTAAGCGAAATCTTCTAACCGCTTTAGAACATCAGATTCTGCTACAGCAGAAGGCAGGAGAGCCCTCTATGTATTCCTCATTGTCAGGTGCAGTACTTGTGTCAAATGTCGGCAAGTGAGGAGAGACAGGAATAGATGGCAGACCTTGGTTTCCTCACCTCCCTCCTCTCTCTGTGTCCTCAAGAGCACCGCTACCTACTAGCTCAACAGAAAAATACAATGGTTCTTGCATCACCTGGGATTAATTTCTGAGGTTCAACCTCTGGGCCTGGGTCACTGGGACAATGCTAGGAAAAGTCATTGCTATAGGTTGCTCAATCTGTCCACCATGTCATTTATGAGGTAAAGAAAATATTGAATTAAGATACCAGGACTATGAATCCAGATGCCCAGCCGGTGAAAAGACCAGTAATGAGAAAACAGAGCTGACCTCTTCCAGCAAAGCTAGAAAGTGGCAGGGGAATGTAAGAAGCAGCTGCTCAATTTTGGCAGCTGCAGTGAAGGACAATGTTATGGAATGTCAAAAAGTGGTATATTTCATTGCAGCTCCTCCACTGGCCTTTAATGATTCAGGAGCAGAGCCATCTTTAACGACACTTGGCTTGCTATCTGGTTTAAAGACAAATAAAATGTCCTCATTCCATCAGTCCTTCCAGAGAAGGAAAATTCAAAAAACTGGAGAGAAAAGGATCATGGTCAAAATCTGTGCTTCTCATGTACCACTTGTATACTGGTTTGTTACCTGGGAGGACCTGGGACACACTCCTCTCCTCCACCTTTACCTGTGAAATGATTTTCTACTTTGCTTTGAGAACCTCCACTGAGATATTTTCAGATCCCATTTCTCCCTTGGTATCTAAATACTCCAAATAATATGGATCATAATTTGAGGATATTTTAGTAAGTCAAAACTGAGAGAATTTTTACAACCACTAGCCCCATCTAGGAACTTGTTAATTCAACCATGAACAAACTTCATCATCAATTGTGGCATATTCACTTAAATGAGCTCTGTCCTTAAAAGTGTCCTCATCACAAAAGTCATTAAATGCAGTGTATGAAAATGTTTTCTCCTAGTACAGCTCTGTGTACATAGCACGACTAAAGAGGAGGATGTGATGATTATTGTATTTGATCAAAGTGAATCAACTAATATTGTTAAATAAGTCAACACAAACTTTGCAACTTACAACTTTTCCTGAAGGTTTGCCAGACCTAGGTTCAACAGAAAAATCTCAAAGTTTCTTTAATTGACAGCATTTCTGTTATTACAACACTGTATATCATGTGTCATGAACAAAGGATTATATTATACAAAATCCATAATTTTCCCCCAAGATGCTGAGATTTTGAGGCACTTGGCTTGTCAACATCAATTCTGAGGTGCATCACATATACTTTATCACATTTGACTAATAAAGTACTTGAGTTTTTAAACAATTTGCCTTTTATTTTTGCCACATGAGGCTAAAGCAAATTCAAGATTACTCCTAATATGCCATCACTGTCTTTCACATTCCTTCTGAATTGTCTTGAGAGAGAGAGAAGGAGAGGAAGGTGATCATGGAGAAATGACAACTGAGTCAATACCGTGCATAATCAATGAGAAACAACCATTGTAAATGCCATCAATTGCGTTTAAATGGGCTCCTGTAACCACCCGTTTCATTCATGAGGGGATCTCCCACAGTGTTCCCAGCTGGTATACCCCAAAGGCAAGCCAGCTGTGGAGCTGTTCTTATAGCCCACCCACTCTGAGGAAAAGTTAGACCACGCGCCATGAAAGCCACTTACCCCAGCTGAGCAGATGAAGGGTGAGACATCCACCAGGAAGTCGGACAGTGATCCACATAATTGCTGGCCGAAACTACACAATCTTCCCAAACTAACCAGTGTGGATTTTAACTGTAAGAATGCAAACACAAAATAAAATATTTGAGTAAGCTAAACAATTGGTTCTCACCAAAATGAAATTAAAGCCAAAAAGGACAGAACTTCTGACGTATTCAATTTTGAATCCTCAGTGAGATTTGACAAGTTTGGGAAGACAAAATCGGATCAGCAAAGGAACAATATGAGAACAAGAAAGAACTCTCAGGAATAAAAAATAAAATAAAAAACAGATGGTAGGATTTTTCCAGCTAGAAAAATTCATAAGAATTAGCTGGAAAACTTCTAAAAACCGTACATTTTGGTAAGTTGTTGAGTTAAGAGATAATTTTAGAGTTCTTTAATCTTCCTGAATCCTCCATAAAAACAAAAAATAGGATCACAAAACCAAAAATCCACAGATAACATCTACAACAAAATGCGAGGAGATGTCATTCCCAAGAACCTCAAACAGGAACAGGTGGGGACAAATACAGACAGCCACAAGATCCATGTGGTATTAGCAACCCTGCAGAAGTGAGCAGAGGGAGACAATATAGTGTCTGTCAGCCTTGAGAACAGAAGAACCTCACAATCACCAAGAACTTTACGTTAAGGCAAACTGACTTTCAAACAGGAAGTCTGCAGAGAAGTAGCATGGACATGCAAGAACTCAGAGAATATGTTTCCATGAGCCCTTCTTGGAAATCCACAGAAGAACAAGCTACAACCAACCAAAATGACTAGAGAGACCTTGATAATAGATTGGAAGGAATACAGGTAACAGAAGAACATGTTAAATGACACCACAGGATTCAAAGAGAAAAAACAGAATATGGGGAACTCTGGAGAAAAAAAGACCTGAATTCTTCAACAATAACAACAAGCAGAAAAAGGGAGGACAAGGTTAAAAAACATGTATGAGACATCAAATAATTACAATGCATGGAATTTATTTATATTCTTATTCAAAGGAACTGCTAAAAAGTAATGTAAAGATATTTGGGAAATATGAACCCTGGATATTTAATGAAATGAAGGGATTGTTGTTAGTATTACTTAAGTGTTAGAATGGTATTGTAGTTATGCTTTTTAAGAAAGAATCTATATCTTTTAGAAATTTATACTGAAATATGATATCTAGTCATTGCTTCAAAATAACCTGGAGTTGGTGGGAGACACACACAGAGATGATGTGGGATTGGCTTCAGGGTGATGGGTGCTGGGCTGGGTGTTTGGAGCATGGAGATTTATCATATCTTCCCTTAGTTCCGTGTATGTTTGGAATTTTCTATAATGAGAGCTAAAACAAAACAAAAATAGACAAATTTATAAAAATCAGTAGCAAACTTTATTCCAGAAAGAATCAATTAGGTATACTGAGGAGAAAAAGCGGCAACAAAAAATACATAAAATACCTAGAAATTAACTTTAAAGATGTAAAAAAAAAAAGGAAATCACAAAACTTGACAGAAAAACATAGAAGAGCTTAATCAATAAAGAGACAGCATTTGACGCTCCAAATGGAAAGTCAATATTTGAAGATATTGATCCACAAGTTTATATATATATTTAGTGCAATGTCAATCAACATTTTAACTTTTTTTGAACTTGATTAATTAGTTATAAAGTTCACCCATAAAGTAAAAGATAAGAAAATAATGAAGAAATGTTTGAAAATAATTAAGAAGAAAGGGTATTTGCCTTACCAGTTAACAAAATACACTAAAATACTGGCGAGATTAAAACAGTACAATACTATTCTGGCCCAGACAAATCAATCAATATAACATAATAGAGATTTTGGAAACAGCCATGGGTGTTTATAAGAAGTTATTATAGGGTAAAATGGCATTTCAAATCAATGGGGAAAACATGGATTATCCAAGAAGCACTGCTGGGACAACTGGATCTCTATTTTAAAAAGAATGAATGTTTGATTCAAACTTTGTGAAAACAGTTGCCAGACTGATCAAAAACGTAAAAATTGAAACCATCACTATATAAGAAATATGAGGAATTATTTTTTATCATTTAAAAAGAAAGCATTCTTATCAAGATGTTCTACAGCTGTAGAGAGGGATAAAGATCACAGTGTTCTGAAATGGAAAGAACTCCAAAATATACTATTAAATGAAAAACACCAAGGTACAGAATGTGTGTATAGTCTTCTACCTTTTGTGTATATAAAAGGAGAAAAAATAGACACCTATTTTTATGTTTGTGTCTGTACACAAAAGTAAACTCTGGAAAGTACATAAGCCACTAACAATAGTGGTACCTGTCACCATTGATTGAGGGGGCACTGGATGGATGGGCACAGAGGTAGGAATGAGATTTTCCATTCCAAAACTCTTGTGTTCTTTTTTCAATTTTTTAATTAAGTGAATGTACTGCTCATTTTAAAAGTTAGAGAAGTAAATTTGAGTTTAAAAATTAAAACATTTGGCCAGGCATGGTGGCTCATGCCTGTAATCTCAGTACTTTGGGAAGCCAAGGTGGGCGGATCGCAAGGTCAGGAGATCGAGACCATCCTGGGTAACACGGTGAAACCCCATCTCTACTAAAAATACAGAAAATTAGCCGGGCATGGTGGCGGGCGCCTGTAGTCCCAGCTACTCAGGAGGCTGAGGCAGGAGAATGGGGTGAGCCCAGGAGGCGGAGCTTGCAGTGAGCCAAGATAGCGCCACTGCACCCTAGCCTTGGTGACAGAGTGAGACTCTGTCTCAAAATAAATAAATAAATTAATTAATTAAAGCATTTTCCCTATAACAGATATTATAAGCAAATTAAATTGAATAGACAAATGAGAGAACAGGGAAATGTTTATCACCTGGATGACAGAGTTAAACTCCTTACTATACATAAAGCTGTTTAAACTAAAGAGAGGAAAAAAAAAAAACATCAGAATAGAAAAGCAAGAAATACATGTAAATGAATAATTTACTCCCCATCCCATAAAAAGCAACCTCCAATATGCTTAAAGCCTTAGAGAAATTCAAAGTCAAATAATACATATTTTTGCCTTTCAAATCAGCAATATCAGTAATACCTAACATTGGTGAGAATGCAAGCAAAATGGTACTTCACATAGGTGGTGGTGGTGATATAAATTGGTATTATCTGCTCTGACAACCTATGACCCCACCATCTCTGCTAAGCTGCTTCTGCTAAGTTAGTAATGACTCCCACATCACTAATTCGGGACCACTTTTCAGCATGTGTCCTTCTTGCCACACCTTCCTTGCTTTGGCTTATATGACCCCATAGTTCTGTTCATTTGTGTGTTAAAAATGTATGTTCCTGAAATTGTGCTAAGCCTTAGAGGTAAAATAGTGAGTAAAAACAAACCTGGTCGGTAACCACAGGGAGCTTGCAAATCTACAGGTTTTCCCTCTCTCTGGCTTCTCTTTCCCAGCCTCCCTCATTTGTCTCCACCCAGCCTTTAAGTCCTGGAGCTCCCCCCAGGCCCAGCCCCCTTCTCATTTAGTCTCTCCATGAGAGGGGATCACTACCTTAGCCTGCCCCACCAATTTGCATCTAATACACCACTGAGCTGTACTCCAGAGTGGGATGTGTTCACTCGGCTATTCCACAGGTGCTGCCGATTCAAGAGTCAAAGTGAATTCGTGGTGTCACTGCCTCCCCCAACAAGATTCCCCATCATTCCCTCGCTCAGCAAACAAATCCCTCTTTAGTCCACCATGCCTGCCAGAACCCTCCAAGTCATTCTCCACACCTTTCTCTTCCCTACACTCATGACCAGCCAACAGCCAGGTGGTTTCTGTTCCATCTTTTAAACATATCTTGAATCCACCCACTTCTCTCCACCTCCACCACCACCTCCCTGGTCTAAGCTACCATCATTCTCTACAATGGAAATGGCGATGGCTCTGTGTTGTGCTTCAAACTTGTTCTTGGCCCCTTTCCATCCATTCGTCACACTGCAGCCACCATGGTCTTTCTGAATGCAAATGTGGTCATATCACTTCTCTGATTAAAGTCTTCCCAGTGCTTCCTATTGCCCTTAGGATCAAGTCCACAGTAACCAGGACCTGCACTAGTTGGCCCCTCTCTGCCTTAGTGGTTTCCTGTGAAAGTCCTCTGCTTGGCAGTGATTAGAGGGATGTGGTAGATCTGTGTGCACGGACATGGAACGATATCCATGCTGTATTATTATGTTGTAAAAGCGGGTTACAGGGTGATCTCATTTTAAGTATACAGATATCTTTTAAAATTTATATATATATAAATATATATATGGAATGAGGGCTATATATACACACATATATATAATGGAATACTGGAGGCTCTCATTCAATATATGTATTATATATATGGAATATATTATATATATATGGAATATATTATATATATATGGAATACTGTTTTATTTGTAGACTGTGATCATGTAGGGGAGAAGTCAACTTTCTCTATTTTATACTTTGCCTTTAGATTATACAATACACATGTATGAGTTTATAATAAAAACACAAAAACATTTGATTCCATTTAAAAATTTCTTTGGGAATGATGCATTTTTATAGTATTAGTGCTTCTAAGTTGTGATTTTATAGTTAATTCTGCTTTATTTACTTAGTTGACCTAAGTAAGGATGCACCAGTAGGTAAAGAAGCATTATTGATAGGCACATCCAGGGCTTCAGTGCACGTAAGTAAGAAGGATGCTACCAGCATGCTGCTTAGCACATCCCAACTCTCATTTCAAAATCAAAGGTAGACAGAATGATTATCAAATGAAATCAGCAATAATATTATTCATAGTAATAAGTGTATGTTGAAAATCAATAAATCTGCATGTTGTAATTTTTGTATGAAATAAATTTCGTTTGTGTTCATTATTTAACAGCATATACTTTCTAGCTGGTTAACATTACTTTTGGAGTGACAGTCTGGAAGCATCAAGTCCCTTTCTATAAGTTCAATCATTTTTTTGAAATTGGATAAGCCATATTTTCTTTGTAGAAGGACAAGTTTTGAGACTTCCAAAAGGGCTGATTCATTACTCACACGCTTATAAAATATATTTTATGAATACCATAAAAATTGTAATGTTATTTGCTCTACTTCTCTACAACATTTTGTGGGGATTCATAAAGATTCAGAAATATGCACGGCAATGTGTGGTGCATGAGAACACCAGCCCTCATGTGTACAGAAGCAGGAGAGAGGAAAAGGCTCAGAACTGCTGCTGGTCCCACAAACGGAGGTCAGAGCCATACATTTGGCATCGCACACAGCCTTATTCCCAGCTCCACTGTTGGGTTCTCCAGCTCCCTGTCCTCCATCAGAATGTAGTTGTAATGCCAACATTGCTAGACCAAAGCTCTTACTTCAAAGCTCCTCAAATCAAAGACATATGAGATGACTACGGACATAGGGGAGCTGTGCCCTCGACCCAACCTTTATCAGGAATCTGCTGATAGAGCAGCTCCCTATAGATACACTGGAAAATGCTCCATGGCTGTTTCCTGTTCCAATCTGCTATCACTATCACTTGTCACCTGTCTGAATATCTGCAGTGATGACAATGAGTTTCTTGATTGGAAATTACCACAAATACTAAGTAATGCGACTCCAGAGTTTAGGAAGGGCACAGTGTCATTTTTAAAAGTCTCTGCCTGCTAGTATTAAAAAGAAGTTCATGAAATAAACTTAACACATTAAGCACTGTGTTTTCTCACAGCTGTATCACTTCTCAGCTAGAATTCCATTCCATCTGAAAATGTCATAGGCAATTGCTTTGCTACCAACACAATCTATTTTCCATCTCCTCCAGCTGCTTAGGGCTCCTGAGAGAGAATGGCATGGGAGAAGATATGTTGTGGTTTTTATTTCCATGTTTGTTGTTTAAAAAAAAAAAATGAGGCCGTTTCAAATGGTAATGGTTGGCCGGTGGGGGGGATCTGTTCGTTTGTTGGGGATTTATTTATTTATTGGTTGCTATTTTATTCTTTCTCTTAGCTCCTCTTTGACACACAAGGTTTGCGTGTACTGGAGTCAGCACTCTGAGGTTGTGCCCGCTCTGTGGGGTGCGTGGACCCCAATCAGCAGTACTCTGAACACAAACGCAAATGAGTGTCCTCCAGATTTAGGATTTGATCTGCACCAGAACCATTCTAGATCCCGTTTTTCTCTTCCTTGTTCTTCACTCCCTTGCCTGGCTCCACTCTTTGATGATAATCTCTGAATGTTCTCAAGTATTTTGGTCATTGACATGGGCTGGGAGTTAGCAGGTGGCTCCTGGGTGTCATGGTAGCATAGACGTAGTTGAGGGGACACCATGCCATGTGTCTCAGCCCCCCACTCTGCAATGGATCTACCCCTAGGGTTTTATGCACCCCAACCAGCTTGACCCCACGCATCCCCCAAGTGGTCTTTGTTGGCAAGATATCCAGTCTCCTCATGGGTGGATGGATAAAAATCCCAATTCTGAACCTCTTCCACATTTCCTTACCTCTAAAATACATTAGGCTCACCCAGGACTGAAATGTAAAACCTACACCCTCAGCCCCCAGAGGTGTTCATAACAGGGCCCAAAACACACACCGTTCCCTCTACCCCAGGCTACTTCCAGTTTGTGTTGGCTGTATGGACTCGTATAAGCCCAGGGTTGCCATAAGTGAGCCTAGAATACCTAGAACCAGCCCAGAGTATGGGGGTGTGGTTAAGGATATTGGTCATCACTGTGTACTTCCCCTCTCGTCTCTGGGGCCGTGGCAATACAGAACGACTTGTCTCCTTACACTTCGGAGGATAAGATAAAACACAACCTTCACATACCTCCCACCTGTGCTGCCCACCTGGCTCATTCAGATCCTGATCAGTGTAGATGGCTCAGCAACAGCCCCTTGGCCTTTCTATCTCAAGGGCACAGGGAAGGAGCTGTTACATGGTTTTAAAAATGTGTGGCCACTGCATTTCCCAGTCCTCAGTTTCTCCATCTGAGAAATAAAACAGGGAAATTAGAATAAATGGTCTTTTACGTCATTCCAGCACCAACGTTATAGACCAGATCTGGGTGGTGACGATGTATGTGATGCGGTTCCATTTCTGGAAACCTCCTGGGTATTGTGCAAACTGATCAAACCAGCTCTTTGCATCTTGAATCCCAGCTCTATTACAACACCGTAACAAGTGAACAATCTCTATTATTAGAATTTTCTGCTACATATCTCTAATGCTAAGTTAACAGATGTTCATACTTTCCAACTTGAAGCATTGCAAAATCTTGATATTGATACTGTCAGAGGGAAAAATAAATTTGGTTTCATTTTTGACAGACCTGAATATAGTCTTTGGAAAATCACTTCTGTCCTCTCTCTCTCTGTCTTATCAGAACATTATATTCTACCATTCCGGAAAACAGTTTACCACAAATAAGTTAACCTGTACTTCTGTCGGTGATACAAAGAGAACATTCTGGCACTCTGGACTTACATTTTTAAGACGACATTTTGTTAATATTAATTTCCTTAGCAAATGTCAAAAATTATTAAACATTCATTAGAAACTTATGTCGATCCTTTGCTAGAAACTGATCTTAGTAAGTTTATAATCTTCACATTGGAAATACTAAAATATGACCTATCTTTTCCAAATGTGAACAAAGTACAAAAAAAGGAGGAAAACTGCCAGAGGTTACAATGGCCCTGAAGACTCAAGTCAGAGGGGGCACTAGTAAGAAAACTGTAGAAAGGCCTTCATGTTGCCCCATATGTGTGCATTGATCAGAGGCTGAGACGTGCAGCCCTGACGTTGACAGCCTCATGACTGCCCAGCTTCACAATCCTATCAAGCCGAGCTGGCTTTAGTTTAAGTATGGTCCCAAATGAGTCAGGCTTTTGTATGCCTGTATCAGTCAGTCATTGGCTACAGCAGACTACCTGACTGGGAGAGTGGGTCTAACCTCCCAATGCCTGTGAGCAAGAGGCTCCTGTTAATAGAGGGGGACTCGCCAAAAAGCTACAGCTGTGTGCTTCCAGTAGACAACATTCACAGCAGCTGTGGATTGCTGCCCAGCGAAGGTGATGTGGCACCTGCCTGGCGAAGGTGATGTGGGCAGGGTGCCAACAGCATCTACTCCAGAGCTGTAGCCTAAAACAGTCTCTGGTGCTAGGGGAAGAGAGAGATAGTTATCCCCAAAGCCAAATCAAACATTTTGCTCAGGAAAATGGGAGACCCTGAACACTTCCCAATTCGGAATTTTCAGAGGGCATTTTTTTATGTGTATACAAGGAAAGTAACAAGAAATTGCCATGCTCCAAAGCTACCAAATTTACCCATTGGTTTATTGATTCAGGAAAAATGTATTGAATGCCTAGTATTTGCTAGGCTAGACTCTGGAGCTACATGGATAAAGAAGTGTTGTGCCTGGCCTTAAGTTGCTCACTATGTAGTGATGAGGACAGGCATTTGGACAGATGATAATAGCTGAGTTAGGAGCTGTATAATTAAGGTAGAGACATGGGAACACCTACAAAGAATTGTTGCCTTATTTGGGGTTACTCTGTTTCAGGTGCTAGAGATGTATACATACAGGCTATCTCATTTAATTGCCACAGTGCCCCTTTTGGATGAGCGCTGTTATCCTCTAGAGCATATGAGACAACTGAGGTAGCAAGTCCAAGGTCACACAGCTGGTAAGTGATAGGTTCAATTTTCCAACTCATGACAGACTCCCACGTCCACGCTTCTGACTACACATCTGCTCTGACGTATTATACTGGGAGGGCAGAGAGAAGAAATAGGAAAAGAACCTCCTAATTATTTAACCTATAAATCCCAAATTTGGGGATTTAATTGGGAAGAGAAAATGGGATGATTTATGGGATTGATTACCAAAAACATCATGTTTTTCTGCATTCTATGCAATTGGCTTATTTTATGAGCAATCTCATGAACTGTTACACTATGATCTTAAAAAAGAAGAAAAATAAGGTCATGTGCCAATCTGATACATCTTATCTGCTGAAGCAAGGTAAAACTCTTATGTACATTTTTTTCTAAAATAAGGGATATATATTATCACTGTGACTATCAAAGTGTCTGTAAGTGCAGGATTGTTCATTATTTATATAGCAACATAAATGCATGCAGCAATTTACTATACATAGCACCTGCTGAACAAACAACTCCCTGACTCCCTGCCCCAAAGAGCTGAGAAGAGTTTAACATAGAACAGTACAATGAAGGAAAAACATAATCGAGACAAAGGAAAGGCAGTCTGTGGTCTTTATGGCCAGAAACTTTCCTAGAACAGATATCATTTTGTGTTTAATGTATTCAATCATGAGACTCTATACATTGTATTTGTGAAATATGGATTCACCTAATCAGATCGATTATTTATATGCGCTTGGGGAAACCAATGAAACTATGTTTCGAGATCGTCTCTTTGGGAATCAAAGTTGAAAAAAAGTCAGTGGTTCAGGAGAGAGTTGAAGAGTGGATAGCAAAGACAAAATAGGATGTACATATTAATATAGAAGTGGTCATGGTTTAGAAAGAATTTGCCTGAAAGGTTATTGGAGTGCTGTTTGTCTTATAGAAGTATATCTCTGAGTTGGGCAATGGGTCAAAGTAAGATTGACATGCAAAGTCGATAAAGATATACAGATTAAGGACCCTATGCAAATAACTCACTTCTATCTCTGACCGCAGATTTAATCCCCCTGGTATATACAAGTCACAAGTGTGGCTTGTGGCTTATGAGGGGAAATGGGTAAAAGTGTGGCTTGAAGGACAGAAGCCATCACTATTTTGGAAAAGTAATTCAGATTAGCTTTTATGATGATGGTGATGATGAATCAGATTAGCTAGTGTTGGTAAGTTGTTTTAAACTAACACCTCCTATGTTATAGATATTCTTTAAAATGGTATGAATGTATTATCAAAATATTCATTGACCAAGTAATAGAGTAGGTGATCGTATAACTTATTTTCTAGGCCAGGACACTTTTGATGGTAAAAGAAGGCACTATTAATAATCACCCTAACACAATATGAGTAAAACATGACTGTTTTAGGTAAACCTGGACATGTGGTTACCCTAAATATTTGTAAGCTGTGTACCAAATGAGGAAATTGGTCAGACTACCAAGAAAAATCTATGAAACCTGAATCCTCTTTATCCATCTCCAGCCTTCAGAAAAGTCAGTTACCCTCCAGGAAGGAGGATAAATACAAAACTGCACTCCACAGAGCCTATTGGATAGCAGCCAGAATTAGGTTGCAGACAAAACTGAAGAATGAGTTTGTCTTTATCACCTACTGCATTTCTTAACCAGTTGAACTGACTTCAAAGAAGCTTTGAAGAAAAAAGAGGAAACTTTAAGATGTGTGTGAAAACTATAATGTAAAGGGCATATATGGCAATATTTCTGGCTTATTGCTTAGGAAAATATGACCTGGTGAATGTGAGTCAGCATTTATCCACCCAGCAACTCTCTTCACTCTGCAGAAGACAATGGACTTATTAAAATGTAGACCAAGGTTTCTCAGCCTTGCTGCTATCCACATTTTGGCCCGGATCGTTCTTTATTGTTGGGGAGCTGTCCTGTGCATTGTAGGAGGCTTAGCAGGTCATTGGCTTCTACCCATTCGATGCCAGTAGCACCCTCCCCCCAGTTTTGACAACCAAAAATGTTTCCAGACATTTCCAAGTATTCGCTGAAGGGCAAAATTGTCCTTAGCTGAGAACCACTGGTAGAGACCATGATCCTTTTTGCCATTCCAACCACTACCAACTTAGTCCAGGCCCTGAAGGTCTACAAGTCCCTTGCATCTTTCAGTTAGAAGGGATCTCAGAGGAAATAAATCTTCTCTTCCACATGTTTATTAAAGCGTCTGTAACATCCCTGGCAGGCAATCACCTCGATTCTGCTTGACTCTCCAGCATCAGGGATTTCATTTCCTCAGGAGATAAGCTATCCCGTAGTCAGACATTTTGAATATGAGACAGCTCATGAATATCGAACTGAAATCAGCTTCTCTGATTCCCCCTCTCATCCTCACTTTCCAAAGGTGGAAATAGAAGGTCTCGCCTCCCTATTCTACCACACAGCCCTTCTAATATTTGGAATCTCCTTTCTTCCCAGAGAAGCTTCTCTATTGCCTTCCACAATATCTCCCTTAAACAATCCTCCACCTTTTCTCACTGTCTCAGAATCTTCTCAATAATGAAAACAATGATAGCAGTGAAGAATATGATGATGGAGGTGATGATGATGGTGATGGTGATGATAATGATGATGATGGTGATGTTGAAGATGATGATGATGATGGTGATGAAGATGATGATGGTGGTGATGTTGGTGGTGATGATGGTGGTGATGTTGGTGATGATGATGGTGGTGATGATGATGGTGATAATGGTGATGGTGGTAGCGATGATCAGGATGGTAGTGATGGTGGTGATGGTGGTGATGATGGTGGTGGTGGTGGTGGTGGTGGTGGTAGTGGTGGTGGTGATGTTAGTCACCATTTATTGTGTTTCTTCTATGTGCTATATGCTCTTTATCCATCACAATGCAATCCAATGTACCAAGCATACAAACTACACCAAACAAAACTGGTGAATTAATCTATCTAATAAAGAACTGCCATCAAGTCACCACCTGCTTCATGAATCTACCCTAGCTCTTGGCCATACAGTCTTTTTTCAAGTTTTTCAAGTCCTTCTTGAGTGTCTCCATTTTTGGAAACCAATAGATGGCTTCCACTATTAAACCACTATTCAATGAAAAATAGATTCTCCATTTTTCCCCATTGAGGGGTTCCAATGCTCTATGCCAAGTCTCTTCACTGTCCCCCACCCTCATGTACATCCCACCACAGAAAAATAAACCCAGACACCCTGATCCTTCTGTCCCTGGAATGCCCTCCAACTGCCTCTACACCTACTCAAATCTTCCTCTTCTAAGCCAGGTCGAGGGCCTCCCTAATTTGCCTCCATTTACTCACATTTTCAAGTTTCTCTTTGTGCCAAGCACTGTGCTGTACACTGAGATGTAGGACTTGTAGCTCCCTTCTCAGATAACTTGTGGCAAAGATTTACTCATTGATGAGAGTACCCAGCCTCCCTCCTCCCACTTCCAGTCCACTCAGAACAACTTTGTCTGCCAGTTTGGATACTTCTCCTTCCGCACCTTCCAAAGAGAGTCCTTGCCAGGCTGGCTTCAGGGACTTCGTAATGCAGAATTAAGAGAATGTATAGAGGAAAGGTAAGAGACAACAGAAGACACAAGATTAAAAAAAAAAAGAGTTAAGAGATGCAAAAGGGACAAAATAAAAGATGTGGGTTGGGTATCAGTAAAGTTAGGGGTGTTATGTTTGAAAAGCTTTAGAGCAGCCACAGCTATCAGGGGTACTTGGGGAAGATAGAAATAAACTTCTGAAGAGTATTGTTGTAGGTTAGACATTAGATCCCTTTTCATGTTCTTGAGCCTCAAGAAACATTTCTAATTACTTATGGTTACTAGACTGTGCTCTTTTGAATGCAACTACATAAGAAGCCTGGGCTATATGATCTTCAGTTTATGTTTATGTTATAATTATATTTAACATCTAAACTGAGTTACTGTTGAGAGTAAAAGGGAGAACTATTAATGATTATTCTGGGATAACAGGCATAAACTGGGACTGTGCTGGGCAAACCAGGATGTCCAGTCACCCGACTTGTAATTATAATAAAATGTGGCAAGTAAAGGAATGGATGTGCCCAGGATATCTCTGAGGCTCAGAGAATGAGCGTGTCACTCAGCAGGTGGCAAGAGAGAGGAGAAAAATTCTGGAGAAGAAAAATCTTTCCACTTCTATGGGCCTACAGTATGCTTTCTCTTTTCTAAATTAAACAACCTATGTCACCTGTTAAAAACTACACTATAACCTATCTCATGTTACCTGTTATTTTTTTCTGGAGTGTCGACAAAAAGTAAAAGAAAGGAAAACATCAATCTTTTATAGCATCGAAAGGAAAGAATATCATTGTTTTATATCTCTCACAATGTTGGGTAGTGTGGGAGATTTTCAAAAAAAGCACAATAAATACATGTTGCTTGAGCAATTTTGTTCCCCTAAACCAACCAAAATACGCATCCATTTTCCAATTATTTTGTAATGGCCTTTGAGCAAATGCTCAGTAGTGGGGCAATAGTATAATGTCAATACTTTCAGGCAAGCAGGAAAGCATTTCTATTTTTGATTAATGGAGGGGAGAGTGAACTAGAGTCTCATTTACCAGGCTTTGCCAACATCCCAAATCGTCACTTAACCGTCCAACACATTTATACACCTACGCTGCCAAGCGGAGGTAAACACTATTTATCTTCAGCTGTGAAAAAGAAAAATGCTCATTAGGCTCACCATCACTTTCCTCCCTCCACCCGCAATGTGCTGCTCCAAACTTAGCTGGCTCGAGTAAAGAATTTCCAACACAATTCTGTAATCAGTGGGGAGGGCCCAAGAGAAAATCCACAATACCCCTTGTTCAGTTACATTCACTGTGATGTGGAAGTGTAGAAAACAGGAAATCCACCCTTAGCAGCTCATCTGAGGCACCAAATTTCTGGCTGGGGTGGGGAGAACTTTGCTGCAAAATCACATCTTTGGACCCTCCGGAGTACAGATGGAGTGCTGAAAGTTGGGAAAGACCAGTGAAGTGTGCTATAGTAAATGCCTAGACTTCAGACAGGAATGCTGCAGGCAGGGAAGGGAACTAACTTATGGTGACCCAAAATGAGTCTTTCGATTTAGATATCATGTCAATCCTGGCTTCTTCCCAATGAGGACAAGAATGTTCTCTGGTTCTGCCGAATCTGAGATAGAACCTCTGCTGATTGATCGGCTTTGTTATAACATTATTTATGACCTATTGCTTAAGACGTATTTCTGGGATGCAACCAGTTTTCCTGATAGCTGATATTTGTTTATTTACCTCTGCATATATTTATTTAATATGATACAACTTTGGCATTATATTAAAGGAAGAAGGGAAGAAAGGAATGATGTTTGCGTGTGGTCAGGCTGAAAGGGCATTGGCAAAAATTCATTGTATTTCATAGAATGGCAGAAACTTGAGTAAACTACTGGTCAAATCATATCACCCTCACCGTCTCTCCATTTTATTCCTTGAGTTTCCTAAGGTACTCAATAAGACAGATCCTACTTCCCAACACCAATATTATTGAGGAGTTCCACTTTAAAGGAAAATGAAATATAGACATTAATAAAACTACTACTTTTCCATCAAAACCCCACTGTTACCACCACTGAAGATGATTACAAATGGCACCTCAAGGTTAGGCTCAGTTCAGGGTAGATTATAACTAGTAACTATCAGTCACAGGCTTTTGGTACATTTTATCCTGTTTTGTGGTTTAACGTCAAACAATTAGGACAAATGGGGTGCAGGGAGTTAAAGCTCAATAAAGATCCGGGAGTCCAAACAGTGATCTGTCCTTTTACTTTGCTGCTAATTAATATTTAATTGTTGTTTAGAGAGCATGTAAGTGGAAATAGCCGTTTCCTTCCTGTGATCATCCTAGTAATGGTAGTTACTTCTCCACGAGCAGAAACAAGAATTTCCCTTTAGCTGCTTGCCTATGAATAAAGCCTCACTTACACACGCCAGCTAGCATGCTTCTAAAAGACTATGTTAGACTTTCACTTTAGCTAAGTTACATATCTAAAGAAATAAACATTAGACTCTGAGTAGCTTTTGCTAAGACATTTGTTCCCATAGCTAAAGTTTTCTGCAATTTATAGTTCCTCGTGGTTTCATAATTTAGAGATCAGTTTATGGGGAATATATCCAAATCAATTTATTTATGCACTTATAATTACTGAAATGCCTCATCTTTCCAACAATACAGGGAAATACCTGCTTTCCTAGTATTTCCCATTTTTTCCAATAATACTAGGAAATGCCTAGTTTCCTACAAAGATTAAAATTCCCTAAACACTAGAGTTGAATACAAGCTTTATTTTTTAGAATTGCATCATGTTTGTGAGGATCCCCGAAAAATGTATTATACATTTTTCCCCTTTCTTAAACAGAATATAATGTGTATATACTACTCTCCTCGGTTATCGGAGAGGCTGCCAACACTTACTACAGGTAGTTCCGGGGAGGACTAAAAGGAAGTAAGAGACCCGCTGCATTCAAAACTTGAACCCTTTCATGGAAATCACACAGTCCACCTTTGGGATTTATCATACCCCTTCTCATTCGAGTTTATAAAGTCTCTGGAGAGAAAGACATTTACTTCAAATCTCAAATACTGAAACATCCATCCTCTGCCACACAAGCTCACAAAAAGAATATGCAGAGGAGTCACCAAGGAAAACCACTCTGCTTATTATAATTAGGCAGAAAAGCAAACCCAACCCCCCAGAGGAATCAGGTAGATACAATAAGGTAAATAAGGAAAATGCATGTGTGTAGAGAAAGAGGGAGAGTTGAACCTGTGAGGTACTGGAGAGCACGTTGTCTGTCTAAAGGGGGAAGCTGCTGCTCACCTCCAGCTCACTGGGGCCAAACAAGGTTGCGGGTCCCCTTGCTGCCAGTTTCTCTGACTTTACGAGAGCAGCTAGGAGTATAGATCTTTATGTGACAAGTCCTTGCTATTTAAATACTATGCGGAATAAACAAAAGCTGTCTCAGCTCAAAGGTGAACTGGGGGCCGTCTTTTGTCAACATCTAGTGAAAGGCATTGGACTCAGGCTCTTATGTAAACATCACTGAATTCTTGTGAGTGAAACTGATCAATTGAGTGACACCACGTACAAGTCCCAAAACTTCCATTTGGTGCACCTGGACCAAAATTTATATTAGAAATATCTATATCAATCCCAATCAGTCCTGTGGGTCCAGCCTCCTAATATCTCAGGAATCCATCTACTTCTTTCCATTTCCACAGCTACCACCATCCTTAGATGACAGAAAGACATTTATTCCAAATCTCAAATGCTCAAAGACCCATCCACTACCCCACAAGTTCACAAAAGGAATATGCACCTACCACCTCTATAGCTTCCGGCATGGACGCCCTGTGACCCACTCAGTCCATGATCCCCAGAGCTATTCATTGCTGCAGACCTGTCTCTACCCTCACGTGACACTGGCCTCCTTTGAAACCCTTCCATGGCTTCCCATCACTCCTAGAATAAATTTGAAACCCCTAAGGTGAGGTGCAAGGCCCTGCTTCTGTGCCACCTGGTCTTGTCCCTGTCTCCCCTTTGCTATCCTTTTCACTGGCTGGGCTCTTTCAGACTCTCACATGTGCAAGCTCCCTCCCACCACAATGCCCTGCTACAGGTTTTATCTTTTCCTGGAATGTCCTCCTCTTGGCTCTTTGCCCATTTGTTCCTTTTTTCCTTCAGGTTTCAATGTAAATACTGTCTCTCCTTGGAGAAAACATCTATGATCCCCATAGTTCACCTCTGTATCTACCTGGTTCCTCTGGGGGGATTGGGTTTGCTCATCTGCCTAATTATGATAAACAGAATGGTTTTCCTTGGTGACGCCTCTGCATATTCCTTTTGTGAGCTTGTGTGGCAGTGGATGGGTGTTTGAGTACTTGAGATTTGGAGTAAATTGTGTCCCTCAAACGGATATGTCGAAGTCCTAACCCCGGGACCTGTGAATGTGATTTTATTTGGAAATAGGGTCTTTGCAGATGATTAAGTTAAAATGAGGTAATTAAGGTGGGACCTATTCCAACGTGACATAAAAAATGGAAATTTGGACACACAGGCACACACACAGGAGGAACGCCATGTGAACATGAAGGCAAAGGTGAGGGTGATGCCGCTGCAGGCCAAGGAACATCAAAGACTGCCAAGAGTCACCAGAAGCCAGAAAGAGATCTGGGACAGATTGCTCCTCACAATCCTCAGAAGGAAAGGACCCTGCTGACACCCTGATTTTAGACTTCCAGCCTCCAGAACAGTGAGAGAATAAATCTCTGTTGTTTACACCATTCAGTTAGTGGTACTTTGTCATGGCAAGTCTTAATGAAACTGATACAACCACCCAATCTAAAGTGGGTTCCTCCTGTTAGTACTTCTTTCCCATACTTTGAGAAGGCATGAGCACCTGTCACAGTTTGTATTACTCATTGGGTTTGTTTATCTGTGTCAAATACTTCTCTCCTACCAGACCATAAGAGGCACAAGGTCAAAAACCATGCTCATTTTGTTCACCTCTGTAGGCCTGGACAGTGCCAGTCCTGCAGGGCTTCAGTAATAGCTGTTTTCATTCCATGAATTGTGCTTTAATACTTCACACACCTTTTGGTTTTTGAGATGTGTGGGCAAAACTAAATAGTCCCAGATTGCTGGCCTGATACTTGCTAGTCCTTCTGCACTCCCAGAATCATGGAACTGTAGCACTAGAGGGACCCCAGAAATCAGTTAGCTACCCACCACCACCAGCCCCCACTGGTTTTTCAGATGAGAAAATTGTGCCTTCTCCATATGCCACCAGCTGTCACTTCTTACAGCTGTCAGTCACCCCTGCTGCTGAACAGCAGCCCTGTGTTGGCTCCGGCTGCTCAGTCTGAGGGTCCGGAGATGGCTTCCCCTCACCTGCAGAAGAAAGCACATGACTCTGTGACAACTATTCCTGCTCAATGGCATTTCTGTTTTATTAGAATAATAGAATTTTATGCCTTGAAGAGGCCTGTGACATCATCTGAGAAATCTTATCCCCTCGTTTCATGGAGTAGGAAAACTCTCAAGTCATATACACTTTAAAAGTAGTAAGACTGTGGCCGGGCACAGTTGCTCATGTCTGTAACCCCAGCACTTTGGGAAGATGAGGCAGGAGGATCGCTTGAGGCCAGTAGTTCAAGACCAGTCTGGACAACATGGCGAAACCCCGTCTCTACAAAAAATACAAAAATTAGCAGGGTATGGTGGTGCATGCCTGTGGTCCCAGCTACTCAGGAAGCTGAGGCAGGAGGATCACTTGAGCCCCAGAGGCAGAGGTTGCAATGAGTCAAGATCATACCACTATACTCAATCCTGGGTGACAGAGTAAGACCCTGTCTCAAAAAAATAAAATTTTTTTAAAAAGTAACAAGATTGGGCTGGGCTTGGTGGCTCATGCTTGTAATCCCAGAACTTTGAGAAACCACAATGAGAGAATCACTTGAGCCCAGAAATTCAAGACCAGCCTGGGCAACATAACAAGACACCATCTCAAATAAAATAAAATTAAATTAAAATTAAAAAAAATTAAGTAGCCAAGCATGCTGGCACCCACCCATAATCCCAGCTACTCAGGAGGCTGAGGCAGGAGAGTCACTTGTGAGCTGTGATTGCGCTACTGCACTCCAGCCTGAGTGACACAGTGAGACCCTGTCAAGAAGGGAGGGAGAGAGGGAGGGAGGGAGGGAGAGAAGGAGGGAAAGAAAGAAAGAAAGAAAGAAAGAAAGAAAGAAAGAAAGAAAGAAAGAAAGAAAGAAAGAAAGAAAGAAAGAAAGAAAGAAAGAAAGAAGGAAGGAAGAAGGAAGGAAGGAAGGAAGGAAGGAAGGAAGGAAGGAAGGAAGGAAAGAAAGAAAGAGGAAGAAGGAAGGAAGGAAGGAGAGAGAGAAAGAAAGAAAGAAAGAAAGATGAAAGAAAGAAAGAAAGAAAAAGAAAGAAAGAAAGGAAAGAAAGAAAGAAAGAAAGAAAGAAAGAAAGAAAGAAAGAAAGAAAGAAAGAAAGAAAGAAAGAAAGAAAGAAAGAAAGAAAGAAAGAAGGGAGGGAGGGAGGGAGGGAGGGAGGAAGGAAGGAAGGAAGGACGGAAGGAAGGAAGGAAGGAAGGAAGGAAGGAAGGAAGGAGAAAAGAAAGGAAAAAAGAGAGAAAGAAAGAAAGAAGAAAAGAAAAGAGAAGAAGGAAATTGCTGTAAATTACCCACTTCACTACTCTCAAGTTCTCCAGATATTCCTTAGCATTTTCCAAAGGTCCACCTCCAATGGGCCAGGAATATGCCCCTCGAAGTCACCTGGGGTTGGCTATGCCTGGGGTGGCCCCAGCACAGCCCTGTCCTTATGCCTCTTCTGTTTCCTTCTGTTGACCTCTCATCTACTTACCCCAAATGTGAAACCTCATTCTTCTCAATACAGCTGATGCTGGGCTATAAACTGGTAGTGAGACTTTCCCGAAGGTTCATGAAGAATAGAAAGGAAACACAACACAGCAAACAACATACAACTGCTGGCCCCATCCACAGCTGTTGAAAGTCCTACCTGGCTACAGCCTACCTTCCCATGGTCAGAGAAGCTTACTGGGCTCTATCAGCAGTGGGGGTACTTCAGGCTTCCCCCGGCTTCAAAGTCTCAGCCCAGTGGACCTCTGGCCATAGAGAAAGCAGAAAGCCCTTCCTTTAGCTCAGCCTAAGGCCCACCTCACTTTCTGCTCCAAGACAAATGCCTCCTAAAAATTTCACTCCTTTTAAGGAAGCCCCACCCCGGCCCTCCGTGGTGTCATCTCTGTGTGTGTGCTCCAGCTGCTATAATAAAGTGCCACAAACTGGGTGACTTTAAAAACAGAAATGTATTATCTCACAATGCTGGAGGCTAGAAGTTCAAGGTCAAGGTGTTGGCAGGGTTGGTTCCTTCTGCGAGTTGGGAGGAACAATCTATTCCCGGCCCCTGTGCTAGATTCTGGAGGCTCATCAGAAGTCTCTGGCATTTCTTGGTGTAAAATACATCACTCCAATCCAAACTCCATTGTTCACATGGTTGTCTTCAATCCATCTTCCCGTTGTGCATGTCTGTCTCTGTGTCCAAACTTCCCCTTGTTAGAAGCACCAGTCATATTGGATCAGGACCCATCTAATAACCTCATTTTAACTTGAGGTCGTCTGTAAAGACTCAATTTCCTAATAAGGTCACATTCTGAGGTACTGGGGGTTAGGACTTCAGCATATCTTTTTGAGGAGACACAATTTAATCCATAATACCCTCTAACGCCAGCAAGATAATCACACTGTAGTCTCATAGCAACCTAGTTCTCAAAGCCTGAGTTATTCATTTTGAAATAGTGCCTCATCAACCTCCCAGTCCTGATTTGACTGCTTCAATCTCATTCAAGTTTCTTATTCAGCACTCCCTCAAAAAACTTTGAAGTCCGGGTTCACCCAGGATTACATGTTTCACACACACACATACACATGAAATGCTTTGAACAGTGTGTGACGATGTGACATTGAATAGTGACTGTGTATCAGGGGTGTGGGGTACTGGTCACCTCTCCCTTTGTTCAAGGTTTTGAACAGCAGAGGACACACATGCACAATACACTGAATAGGAGACAAAGAAGAGCTTCATCAATCCAGACAAATACTCAGCACCTCGTAGTAAACCACTAATAAAACCTGGATTAGGGAGGGGGTGGCTTAAGCCTGAGGTCTAAGTGGGTCTCCCTCTTCCCACTCCAAATACATCTTGGGATTGGCATGCCATAACCACCTGTCTCTAGTGTAAGACAGAGAGAGATGCCTAAGGATACAGACAAGGTTTACTGTCTTCTCAGTTCCACGTACAATACATGCCATCTACCATGGGCTCTTTCAATACAACATCACACTTTCTCGACAACCCCCATTCGGTAATATCTTTATGCCCTCTTTAGAGGTAAGGAACCTAATGCCTAGAGATGGTATATAATTGGCCCATGTTTCAGAGCCAATACATTTAGGGAGGAAGCCAAAACTCAATCCCACACTGGGCTGTCTGACTCCAAGCTGTGACCCACAGTGTGACCATTTCCATTTTGTGTTAATGAATGATTCATAATGATCAGGAATTCATTGATTGTGATCAGTGTGGTTGAATTTCCTGTTATTTTAAGGGCTAGACAGAGTAACTTCCAAAAGTTTATTACCAGGAGCCTCTGGAAAGAAAGGAAATTTATCCATAAAGTTTGTGTAAAGATTGTACTCAAGCCCAGCCTCACACCAGGGACAGGGCTGGAGCCAGAATGCCCTTGTGGTGGCTGCCTCAATGCAAGCCAAGCTTTCTTTCCAGCTTCACAAAATAATTGTTGGCGTTTGTAGCCAGGCTAACCTCAGAATAAGGGTTATCTCAGTGTCTTGGCAACATAGGGTCTAAAAGATATAATGACATTTTTCAGAATTATAGTTGGGAAATAAATAAATAAATATATACACACACACACACACACACACACACACACATATATATATACACGCACACATATAAAAGGATATAATTCAAAAGGATGGATCAGTTGAACCTATTTTTTAAAACTTCACAGAAAACCTTAAGAGCAGGAAAGATGACATCAAACATGCTCTGTCAGGAGAAGTGGTTGCTCTTTCCTTTTTGTAGCCACAGGGTCTTGATGGGCAGGTGAAGCTTTCAGTCCCTAATGACAAATAGCCACTTTGTAAATGCCACTTTTAAATCTTCTAGGTGTAAAATAAAATGATAAAATCAAACCATCTTCCATTGAAGCAAAGAAAGAAGACTTTCCAAATTTAATAAATTTCCTGAAAACTGATAATTAGGTCATTCAGCAGGTGAAATAACTAGGAAAGGCTCTCATCTCCACAAATGAGAGGGCTGCCTGCAAGGTAGGGGCTCAGCGACCTGCAGTGAGATGATGGGAATTGCTGAGCTGAGGGAGCCACAATCATCTAAAGATTGAGAATAAGCATCATCGTGTAGTACTCTTGCATTGGGTGAGAGTTTTGCAGGGTTTCAGGGTTTCTTAAGGAACACAGTTTTCATTTGGCATGGGCATCCTTCTGCTGGCCTGGGGAGTTGAGGGTAATCTCATGGTAAATATTATTGGGTTTATCCACCCAGATGTCTTTATCTCAGATGTTAGGGTACTACTCTTTCCCTAACAAAGTCTTAACTTGGACATAAGAGATTGATCAAGTCTATACATTCATTCTGCTAGCTGTGGTTCCTTAAAATTAAATCCTGGGCCTCATTTTTAGCACAATCTGAAAGAAAACTGCTGAATATAAGGGTCTCTTTAATTCTTAAACTATCCAGTATGGTAGCCACTAGCCACCATGTGTCTAATGAAGTCTTGAAATGTGGCTCTTCCAGACTGCCATATGCCAGAATTGTAAAATACATACTGGTCTTGAAAACTTGTACCAAAAATATAATAGCACTTACTAATAAGTCTTTATATGTGTTACATATTGAAATAATAGTTTTGATATATTGGGTTAAATCAAACACATTATTGGAATTAATCTCACCTGTATCTTTTTTACTTTTCACTTTATGCCTACTAGAAAATGTAAAATTACATATGTGGTTCTCATTCTATTTCCATGGGGGCAGAACTGCTTTAAATGCTTCATGGGGGCTTCCAGGCTTTCCAAGTGTGCCTAGAGAGCAGAGTCGGCTAGGCTGAGGTTGTTTTCCTTTCTCAAGGATTCTGAAGCTGTGCAAAGTGAGTCAATTCCAATTTGCATCTGTCAAAACACATAGAACTTTATAGCACCAAGAATGAACCTTAATGTATGCAAATTTTTAAAAATCATTTAGGAGGTCAAAGAATCCCAAGACAGAATGCAGAATATGACAAAAGAGTCTAATTACCTTACAAGTGTATGAAACAACCTCACTGAAGGGGGTGAGGGGAAAAGGTGCTGACCAAAGTGACTTTGAACTGAGTAGAGTCTGTAAGACTAAAGGTAAGAGGAACTGCACGGAAGCACTTTACTCAGCCAAAAAGTTGTTTCCAATAGTGGAACAGGTTAATGATTCTGAAATCACTATACATGTGCACTGGAACTGAACAATTAAGTAAATGGCTGGCAGATAGAGGAAGCCAGGTTTCCCACTATTGGAGTGGGAGGTTACATAGCAATGAGGCAAAGGGAGGGGACTAGAATGATCCGTGTGTGATGGGTTAGAGTTGGAGACATCAATATGAACTCTTGTTTAATCTAATACAGATGTAGATGGTTATATAACAAGATACTGATGGAAATGTGCATATACCCATATATATTTAACATATTTCCTTGTTTAGTCAGCTGAGAGTGCCTAGAAGCAACAATACCTCAGCAGCAACAAGCACATTTACTGCCCAGATTCTGGTTTCTAATACCATTTTCCAATAAAATGAAAGAGAGCTCCTTAGAGAAATAGCCTATTTTAGGCCAGGGTAGAAAATATATATGATGAATATAGAGAATTATGTCATGCCAGAAGGCAAAGAAGTGCTACAATAAAAGAAAAAGGTTCATAATTATGGGGTATGTCAAAGGGATATGAGAGTCAACTGAAAGAGCTCCCAATGGTCAAAGCTGGAACAATTTGAGCAATAAAATGAATAAAGTAGTATTGGATTATAACTCAAATCATAAAGTAAATATCAGTGAGTCCATACTGATATAAATAAATGATTGAATGCATAAATAAATGAAGGATAAGAGACAAATATCCTATGCAGAAGAATTTCCCAAAAAAATTACGTAGTTATTCTCAAGAATATGGAGCTTAACTCCCCTACTCCATAAGTGAGGGCTGTGCACAGTGACTTCCTTCCAAAGAATACAAGATGGAAAGGGGCCATAAAGAGTAACTTTACAGTGGAAAAACCTAGCAAACGCTACCTGGGGCAGGTGATCAAGTTTAACATGAACAGTGATAAGCCATTTCTTAGTCAACTCAGGCTGCAATAACAAAATACCAAAGAATGGGTAGCTTAAAAAACAGAAATTTATTTCTCACAATCCTCCAGATGCAAAGTCCAATGTTAAGGTAGCAGCAAGATAGGTTTGGTTTTGAGGTGCAGCTGCTGTCTTGTAGTAGGCCCACATGACCTCTTCTTTCTGTGTGCACAGGGAGAGACAGCAAGCTGTCTGGTGTCTCTTATCTGGGACCTTATAAGGGTACTAATACAATCACAAAGGCTTCACCTTCTAGTTATCTTCCAAAGGAATTATCTCCAAATACCATCACAGTAGGGGTTGGGCTTCAATACATGAATTTTGGAAGGGATATAAACATTCAGTTCATAACAGTCATAATGATAGCATTCCCTTGATATGTGATGAGAATGGCACTTAACCTCCATAATCTTCTTTCCAAAAATGCATAATCACCATCTAGTTATGATAAAAATGTAAGACAAATGTCCATTGAAGGACTTAGTATAAAATACCTGACTAGTACTCCTCAAAACTCCAAGGTCATCAAACACAAAGTCTGAGAAACAGCCATGGCCAAAAGGATCCTCAAGAAACAAGTAAATATAATGTGGTATTTTGGATAGGATTCTGGAACAGGAAAATAACACAAGGGATTTACTAATGGTAAGAATATACCATATTAATACAATATGTTAACAATAGGGGAAACTAAGTGTGGGATGCATGGGAATTCTGTATCTTACTTTCATGATTTTTCTGTAAATCTAAAAATAAAACTGTTCAAAAATAAACAGTTTATTTTTTTAAAAAAATACACAGAGACAGTTAGAAATTCTTCTACAATTGTCTTCCAGAACATAAATGAAATGGTTTCACAATAGTATAGACATAAATAAAGACAGAATTTATGAAAGTTAGAAAAATGACAAAAGAAGATATCCAGAAGGAGACATGGTAAAACAAAAGGATGGGAAATATGAAACAGAGAGTAAGACATATAGAAGACACAAGACACATTGAAAAGGAACCACAAAAGACCCAGAATAGACAAAGCAATCTTGGGCAAGAAAAACAAAGCTGGAGGCACCACACTACCTGATTTCAAAATATACTACAAAACCATAGTAATCAAAACAGTATTGAACAGGCATAAAAATATAAATATAAATCAGTGGAACAGAGTAGACAGTCCAGAAACAAATCCACTCATTTACTGTCAGTTGATCTTCAACAAAGGTGCCAAGAACTCACAATGGGATAAGGATAATCACTTAAATAAATCGTAGTAAGGAAATTGTATATCCACATTCAGAAGAATGAAACTGGACCCCTATCTCACACTATCTACAAGAATCAACTCAAAATGGATTAAAGACTTAAACATAAGACCTGAAACAGTAAATCTACTAGAAGAAAACATAAGAAAAATTCTCCTTGACAGTGTTCTGGGCAATGATATATTTTTTTGATATGACTCCAAAAGCCCAGGCAACAAAAGCAGAAATAGACAAGTAGGATTGCATCAAACTAAAAAGCTTCTGCACAGCAATGGAAACATGAAGTGTATGAACAACCTACAGAATGGGAGACAATATTTGCAAACCATACATCTGATAAGGGGTTAATATCCAAAATACGTAACAAACTCAAACAACTCAAGATCAAGAAAACAAACAACTCAATTTAAACAGAGACAAAGGACCTGAATAGACATTTCTCAAAAGATGACATACAAAATGGCCAACAGGTATATGAAAAAATGCTTAACATCACTAATCATTAGAGAAATGCAAATCGAAACCACAATGAGATATTGCCTTACACCTTATCTGTTAGAATGGCTACTATCGAAAAGACAAAATGTAACAAGTGTTGGCAAATATGTGAAGAAAAGGGAACCCTTGTACACTGCTAGTGGACACGTAAATTTGTACAGTCATTATGGAAAGCAGTATGGAGGTTGCTCAAAAAATAAAAATAGAAGTATCATATGATCCAACAATTTCACTTCTGGGTATATATTCCAAGGAAATAAAATAAGCCTCTCAAAATACTCCCAAGTTCATTGCAGCATCAATCATAAGAGCCAAGATATGGAACCTATCTAAGTGTCTACCAAGAGATGAATTGATAAAGAAACTGTGGTGTGCCTGTATGTGTTTGTGTGTGTATGTGTATATATAACGGAATATTATACCGCACTAAAAAGGAAGAAAATCCTGCCACCTGTGACAACATGGTTGAACTTGCAGGACATTGCACTAAGTGAAATGAGTCAAATACTTCATGTTCTCCTTTACATGTGACCTCTATGAGGTCAAACTCATAGAAGCAGACAGGAGAATGGTGTTTGGCAGGGGCTTCTGTGGAAGGGAATGGGGTGACCATGTTGGTCAAAATGTACAAAATTTCAGTTATGCAAGATGAATAAGTTCTGGAGGCCTATTGTGACAGCATGGTGACTATAGTTAATAATATTATACTGTCTTCTTGACATTTGCTAAGACAGTAGATCTTAAATGTTCTCACCACAAAAAAGGTAACCCTGTGAAGTGATGAATATGTTAATTAGCTTGATTGGGATAAATAATTTTATAATGTGTACCTATATCAAAACACTGCATCATACACAATAAAGATATACAGTTTTCATCAATCATTCCTCAATAAAGCTGGGGAAAATAAAATAAAATTAGAACTGAAAAAATACAATGAGAATGTCTAGTAGCGTGTAATTGGAAAAGAAGAAATAATTGAAGAGATAATGGTATTAAACCAGTGATTCAAAATGTCTTAAGACCCGAAACAGACAAATTATTTTTAAAAATTCACTCCAGCCAGATGCAACGGCTCCACCCGTAATCCCAGCTACTTGGTAAACTGAGGTAGGAGGATTGCTTGAGCTGAAGAGTTCAAGGATGCAGTGAGCTATGATCCACTGTGCTACAGCCTGGGTGACAGAGTAAGACCTCATTTCTAAAAAAAAGAAAAGAAAAGAAAAAAACTTATTAAAAAATGTTCCACATCAAGTACATAATGATAAAATAGCTGAAAACCAAAAATGAAAAAATGTAACTGTAGCAAAAGAATGAAGATTAATTGTCTTCAAAAGAATAACAATTAGAAATGATAACTGACTTCTCGACAGAAAAAAAAAAAAAAAAAAAAACAGAAACCAACAGATAATGAGATATTTTTTAAGTGCTGAAAGAAACTGACAACCTAGAATCAAGTACCATGAAGGATATTTGAGGAAAATATAATTCAAGGATAATAGTAAAAGCCACGTTTATACAAACAACTGTTACTTGAAAGCCTTCACCAGATAAAAAGGGACCCACATGGAAGCTGTGAGATGCAAGAAGGAATGAACAAAAAAATAATGGTAAATATGTCAATAAATATGTAGATAAATATGAATAAATACTAAATGTATAAAACAATAATAACAATGCCCCATTAGGTCTTAAATGTACAAAGAAGTAAAACGCACAAAAATGATAGTATATAAACCTGAATAGACAGCAAATGAAGTTATAGTTTAAAAAATTATTGCATTTTCCAACAACAGGATAATACATACTAGACTCTGATAAATTTAAAACATATGCTGTAATTTATAGGGTTCCTCAAACCTAGTAAAAGGGTACGTGACTGCCAGGATTATAGAGGGAGGAGATGGAGTTATAAAAGATAATCAGTCCAAAAACAAGCAATGGAAAAGATAAAAAGAAACATAGAACAGATGAGACAAACAGAAAGTACATGACGAGGTGGTAGATTTAAACCCAAATATATTGGTAGTTAGATATAAACGCACTAAGTGCTACAATTCAAAGGCAAAGATTGTCTGACTGTTTTGGTTTGTTTGTTTGTTTTTAAGACAGAGTCTCACTTTGTCACCTAGGCTGGAGTGCAGTAGTGTAATCTTGGCTCACTGTAACCTCCACCTCCCAGCTTCAAGAGATTCTCATGTCTCAGCCTCTTGAGTAGCCGAGATTACAGGCATGTGCCACCACATCCAGTTAATTTTTGTATTTTTAATAGAGATGGGGTTTTGCTATGTTGACCAGGCTGGTCTCGAACTCTTGATCTCAAGTGATCCACCTGCCCGACCTCCTAAAATACTGGGATTACAGGCATGGGCCACTGCGTCTGACCCTGATTGAGTTTTTTTGAAGGATGTGCTGTTTGCAAGAATTATCTAAAATAAAAGAATACAGATGGTTTGTAAGTAAAACGATGGAGAAAGATATATCACACAAACACTCTGCCCGCCAAAAACTTGGATAGTTATATTGATATTAGAAACAAAAGTAGACTTTAGGGTAAAAAGTATTCATAAAGATAGAAACTTAATGATAATAGAAGGTTAGATTCAAAAGGAAGTTATAAAATTCTAAATTTGTAGGCATCTAATATAAAACAAAAGTTAACCAAACTGAAAGAAAAAATAGACAAATCCAAAATCATTATATTTTCAACAAAGCTCTCAGTAACTGAAAAAGTGAATACATAGAAAGTCAGTACAGATATGGAATATTTGAAAACATAATCAGTAAACTTGACCTAACAATATTCAAAAAATGCTAAAACCAAAAATTATAGAAAACATATTCTTTTAAAATACACCAAAAATTGTTCCCAAAAAATAGTTGAAATCATGCAACATATAGTTTCTAACTACACTTCAATTTAGCTGTAAATTAATATCAAAATGATAACCAGAATATTACAGTCCTGGACAGGTGAGCTGCTGGTCCCAACCCCAAGGTCAACCCTGAAGAAACTGATAAGAAAACTTTGAGAATCCTTGAGGTGACAGGGGGTGTTATAACGTGTGGTCATTGGGTAGTGGCTTTGATCAATAGACAAAGTACCCACATAAACTCAGTTTTATAATATCTTTTCCAGGTATTGAAATAAAGAAGTGTGTGGAGTGGGTTGGAACATGTGCATCTCTATCTTCTGAGAGGGGGTGAGGGGGTAGGAACATATACATGTTTGTATTCCTACTTCTATCTTCTGAGAGGGCCCAGAACCATGACACACTGGTAGCGATGAGCACTACCAGGGTCTAAACTTTGTTTTTGAAACTTTTGGAGAAATGACCCAGGGCTAGGTCAGGATAAAATGAACCTAGAATATTTTTTTGCATCAAAAAGTAAGAATTCTCAATGAACAATCAAGATACACCAAAAGAACACAGAAATCAGCTGGCAGGGCTCCTACTGGCTAAATAGGGAAAAATATAAGCATCAAAATAATAAGAATGGACCACAGCACATTAAATAAAACAGAAATCTATGAGTTTCTACTGATACAAACAAAGAAATAAATAAATGAACAAAGAAAGCTCGTCCTTACAGTCAAATGCCAAATAATACATTTAAAAGCAGTGAGGAACCACCATTTGGAAACCACTATAGATGTGGTTGATTCACACTGGAGTGATGACTAGATGCCAAGGCTGTAGGGTGGGGGAGTTGATGAGGGCTAGGATATCTGCATAATCCCAGAACACTTCCAAATACAAATTATTTCCACATACGGTTACAAAAGGGGGAGACTGTGAATTTAAGGAAGAGAAACCTGGCAGACGCCAAACCAAGTTAACATCACCTGTGGCGAAACGGGTCAATGTGACATAATTCATCCCAATGAGATGTGTTGAAAAGAACACAGCTTTGTCTCTGAGGTAATCCCATCCTGATTTTCAGGGTCTGAGGATGGTCATGAGGAAAAATCAGATGAACCACAGTAAGGTTATCATAGAATGTAAGCCCTGCAATCCCTGAAAGCATCCAGGACATGAAAGACTGGGACACACTGTAATTTTGGAATATTAAACCAGTTTGGACCATATTTCTGGAATAAATCATATATGATTTTTCTTCTGTGAAACTTATTCTGTGTGTGTGTGCATGTGTGTGTGTGTTCTTTAAAACAAAATAGGTTTGGTAAGTTCTTCAGCTCTTGAGACCAATTTTTATGAGTTTGTCATTTGCTCTTTCATTTACTTTAACATATTACTTTACAGACAAAAGTTTTTCAATAATTCTGATCAAATTTATCAATCTTTTTCAATTCATGCTTTTTAAAAGATTTAAAACTATTCACCTGAGTGCTTCACTTTGTATTTCAAAGCTTTTGACTATTTAGGTCCTTAACCCACCTGGAGTTGATGTTTTTTTCAAATGATTTATTTTGAAATGACTTTCAACCTAAAGAAAAAATGCTGGAACAATGCAAAGAACTTGCATACCCTTTTACCTAGATAGTCACCAGTTAGTAGCATTTTACTACGTGTATTCCATTGCTTTGTATTTATCCCCATTAGCAGTATTCCTTTTTCTGAACCTTTTAAGAGCAAGCTACAGGTATGATGTCTTGTCACTCTAAAAACTTTAGTATACGTTGCCCCAAACAAGGACACTTTCTTCTATAATCAGCATACAATTCTCTAATCAGGAAATCGACACTGGTGCAAAACTAATGCCTACTTCACAGACTTCATTTAAATTTTGCTGGCTGTTCCAACAATATCTCTATCTTTTGTTGTCTAGAATCATATCCAGGAATATAGGTTGCATGTAGTTGTCATGCCTCTTCCAGTTGTTTCAGTGTGAGTGGGGACCACATAGGCATTCCCTTTGTCATAAATCAATGAATTGTGCATGCTTGTTTTGTGCATTGTTCTGTGTGTATATTTCATAATAAAAACGTCGATTTGTTTTAAATAAAGTGTTTATTTTTAAGATGAAAGTTAATCACACTTGTACATTTCAAATATAGCATTTGCTTCTGGAATTCAAATTTCTGCATTAAAATCAAGTTCCATTTTTTAATTTTTTTTTTTTTTTTTTTTTTTTTTGAGACGAATTCTTGCTTTGTTACTTAGGCTGGAGTGCAATGGCGTGACCTCAGCTCACTGCAACCTCTGCCTCCAGTGTTCAAGTGATTCTCCTCTGTCAGCCTCCTAAGTAGCTGGGATTATAGGCGCCCACAACCACGCCTAGCTAATTTTTGTATTTTTTGTAGAAATGGGTTTTCGCCATGTTGGCCAGGCTGCTCTTGAACTCCTGACCTCAGGTCATCCACCTGCCTCGGCCTCCCAAAGTGCTGGGATTATAGGCATGAGCCACCGTGCCCGGCCCGCAAAGCCTTCAAGTTTCAACTAACTGAACCCAGGAGGCAGAGGTTGCAGTGAGCTGAGGTCACGCCATTGCACTCCAGCCTGAGTGACAGAGCAAGACTTTGTTTCAAAAAAAAAAAAAAAATTAAAAAATGGAACTTGATTTTAATGCAGAAATTTGAATTCCAGGAGCAAATGCTATATTTGAAATGTACAAGTGTGATTAACTTTCATCTTAATTTTGTAAAGAGTCTCAAGACCAGAGAGTGAAAAAAAACCCCTTACCAAGTCACAGATGCAAGGGTAGACCCAGGCCTCCCGAAGTAGATTTTATTGGGACCTCTACCAATGTACATACCTCCACAAAAATCTCCTTCCTCTCGTAATCTATATGATTGTTTAAATATGGTATAGTTTTTATCATTTTAATGAAAAGAGTTATGTACATATAAATTCACATTTTGATTAAAGTTTTAGCTGAAGATATTTAAATGGCTGACTAAATTTATGAGAGAGATGTATTGCTAGACCAATCTGTTCTAATAGAGCAGCAGATTTTTTTCTGACCTAGAATACAAAGATGGAATTTCCCAGTGGCCTCGACAACTGCTTTTGCAAATAATTTCAAAGGGCTGTTTGTCGAGATGGCAGTTTCTGGAAAGCCGACCTATGATGGATTCATAGCAGGAGTTGGGGAATCAACTGGCATACTGCTCATCCAGACTGGGGCTGTAGTGGCATGAACTGAGAAAGGAAGTTGGTCCCCACCAGGCTTAAAATTAGACAGAGTCTCTTTCTGGCTGTTCTAGGGATAAGGAGTTTTGCAGATTTATTGCCTTAATTATGCAGACTTACTTTTGGGGGTTACTTTGGCTCAATTCAACATGCAGACCCAAACAGCACCTATGACTTTTTCCCTCTCCTGAACTGTATTTGTTTCTTTAAACAAAATTGCTTATCAAAAGGAAATACGTTCTTTGCAAGAAGGTGGCTTATAACAAGCACTCTAGCACGGATTTTATTCTTTGGATTGTGAATTTCCACTCCTAATCCCATTCACAGAATTCTAGAAAATCCTTAGTTCACAAAATTTCAAAGGTGAAAACAGCCTTGGAAAATACTTCATAGTCCACTCTTCTTCATTTTCCAAAGTGTGGGGGGTCAGCCTGTGAGCTGGGTTTCCCTGCCCCCGTTCACTGCTCTTTCCACTGCACCTTCAACCTCAAATATGATGTGAGATGAGCTTTTCACATTGATAAAGGAGGGAACGTTCTCCAAAGCCACCTCCAACCATGGATGCTACCGTTCCCAGACAGCATGCGTTGACAACCATGAACTGCAATATCCTTTAATTAAAGAACTACGAAGAATCAACCCTGCATGGAACCTTAACTGCAGAACGACCTGTAATTTAAAAGATAAGAAATTTTTTAAAAAGAAAATATCATGTGCATCTATCTACCCGGAAAATCATTTGTGTAGAGTACTAACTCTGTTCGCGTCTCTCTTCTTCACTTTAAAAAAGACTCACGCCCATGAGGGGAGGTTGGGACGCCTGGGGAAGAAAGCGAAGAGAGGAAAAAGTCAGCGGGGGTTCCCTCCCGGGGTAGGGCGGTGCGGCGCAGCCACGTCCCAAGGGCAAGACCTGGACCGGCCCGGGGCGCGGCGCCGGCGGCAGTGCGCACGCGCGAGGGTTGACCCGCTTCTTTGAGGCCCTCAGTCCTGCCTACTCCACATCCCCAGCGCCCCACACTCAGAGTTATAGGGGAGGGTTTGGAGAGGATCCCAGAAAATGATGTTGAAAAGATCCCAGGTGGATAAGCAGGAGGAAGGCAAGGACATTGAGGGCAAAAAACCTTAAGCCACCCCCAAGCCTGGGCTCTGCACGAGTCTGAGCAAGGTGGAGGACCCTCAGCTGGTGCCCAGGTCCCCGAAAGCTGGGCCGGCCCCACGCGGAACCCCGAGGGGGCGGGGCGGAGCCGTGGGCAGGGCCGCGTGGCAACCCCCCTGAGGCTCCGCCCCTCGGAAAGCCTCCTGCCCTGCCATTGGAAGACGTCGGGGGCGGGTCCGAGAAACGCCCCCCTCTCGCCACCAGCCCCCGCCCCGCCCCCTGTCCGCCCACGTTTTCGGTTCTTCCCGGAGCCTCCGAGCTCGGGGAAAGGAAACACCCGGGGCCACCACTGTGCCCCTGAACGCCGGAAGGCGAGCCCCCAACCGCCCCGCCCGCAGGCGGGTGACATAACCAGGGCGGGGCGACGTGGCTCCGCCTCCAGGGCCAGGGCGGCTGCCTGGGAGTCTGCGGCTCCCGCGGGACGTGGGTAAGAAGCCGCACATTGCAGACACCTCACGTAGCCAAGTGCTGCAATAGGACCCCCGCGGCTCCCCCTCAGCTCCTTACCCTCCATAGCCTGTCCTACCCCCGTTATTTTGCACCTTTCTCCCCCTTTCTCTGTCTATGCATCTCCAAATGTCTGAGTATGGGGACGAAAAATTTGGCCCTGGAGGGCACGCTGCCTGGAGAAGCAAATTCAATGCTTCTCCTTAATCCGTTTGCATTTCTACAGTTTGACAGCTTGACGTCCTCTAGTGTAGTTTGGCAAAATTTTGGGGGTCGTTTTCATTTTTCTCTCTCCACAGGCTTAAGGATTAAAGTTGGCCAATGCCTTCTTTAGCATTTTATTAAAGACGCTACAATTTAGACTTCTGTTTTTCTGTTTGGTGCAGAAGAAGGGAAGAAAACCAGAGCTTAAAGTCGTTTAGAAAGGAAAGAGCCCTGTTAATTTTTCGATTTTGACTCAAGCTGTGGTCGATAGCACCTTGCACCGAGCGCAAACCCAGCTGCAGAAGTATTCTGTTGCAGGGTAGGCAACACCCACGCAGGGTCTGTGCCGAGCATCAAAAGACAGTGCAGGTGTGTGTGGGTCCGGGTGTGCGTGTGCGTACGTGATATACGTGTGTGCGTGTGGGTACGTGTGTGTGTAGCCCAACAAATAACCCCAAGAGGCGCATCAAGATTAGAAAGAAGTCCGCACACTAGTGCTTGCCTTGGAAATTTCCTAAAGCGCTGAGAGTCGATTGGTAAATCACTAGTATCCGAAAATTGTCGTATCAGAGACTCCTTCCCCGGTGCCCTACTCGCCCTCTAAAACAGGTGTCGCTGTGTCCCTTGAAAAGGCCTGTGGCCCGCTGGGGCGTCAGAGGTGGTAAAATTCACAGAGGACATTCGGTGTATATTTCTGGGGTCCCACGTGTGCAAACCAAACCCCCGGGGCCTGGGCGTGTGCGCGCGCTCGCATGCCTTGTGTGCAGGCGGGCATGGGGGCGCTCGGCGCGGCTGGCGGGTGTGCGCGCGCGCGTGTGTGAGTGTGTGTGTGTGTGCTCGTGCGGGGGGCCGGGCTGCGTGCTCACGCGCTGCAGGCTGCGCCCAGAGCTCAGCTGCTGGGTTGGAGAAAAAGAGGGTAGGCAAGCGCAGGGGGCGGGCGGCCGAGGAGGGCTTTCGAATTAATCGAGCCAGCTTAGCTGTTTTTCCCTCTCCCGCTCCTTTAAACCCCCCTGCTTCGTAGAGAGAGGGCTGAATTCTCTGTGGTGCTGATGGAGGAGGGGGAGCAGGTTGAAACAATCGAGTGGGCGCGCCAGGACTCCCCAGCTCCTGGCGGGGAAGGGAGGGGGAGCCCCTGTTCTGCGCAGGGAGGGGGCGGGGTTGGGGGGGCCCCCGGAACGAGGAAGAGGCAGGGGTGACCGCTAAAACAGGGAAGTGGTCACCCCCGGGAGGCAAAATTTCATTCAGATCGCACATTAATTGGAGATATCTGATTAATTCCAGTTTCTGATGACTATAAATGGCGATTCTCTACCAAGGTGTCTATATTAAAAAAAAAAAAAAATCATTCCGTGTCATCCCCCACGTCAGGCCTGCTCGTGGGCGTGAGGCTGTACTTCCTCCGCCCCCTCCTAATGGAGTGAACCATTCCCAGCTCTCCCCCCCCCCAGCCTCTCTCTCTCTCTCTCTCTCTCTCTCTCTCTTTCTGTCTCTTCCTCGCTCCCTCTCTTTCTCTCCTCCCTCTGCCTTCCCCGTGCATAAAGTCTCTGTCGCTCCGGAACTTGTTGGCAATGCCTATTTTTCGGCTTTCCCCCGCGTTCTCTAAACTAACTATTTAAAGGTCTGCGGTCGCAAATGGTTTGACTAAACGTAGGATGGGACTTAAGTTGAACGGCAGATATATTTCACTGATCCTCGCGGTGCAAATAGGTAAGTGGCCGCTCAGCCCGGCTGGAGGTTGGAGGCGGGAGGCAGCCTGCCCCGGCCCGAAGCGCGGAAGGGGACTGGCGGGCCCGCGGCTGCCCCAGGGTGCGGAGAAGCCGGCAAACCCCCGAGGGTGGGGGCATCAGTTCCTGGGGACTAGCGCGTCCCAGATCGGTTTTTCCTAAAGCTATAGATTCCAAATGTTCGCCAGGAAATGTGTACGACCGGACGTTTTCTGGACAGGGTCTTTTTCCACCTTTTCCCAAAGCACACATCCATTTTTGTTTCCCTTTCTGGGTTTAGACCAGGTTTGGTGCTCTCTGGGGCAATGTACTGGCTCCTGCGATACTGCAAGATATTATTTTGAAGAGTCTAAAGGTGAATGCAGGAACAAAATGGCTAGGCAGCCAGGACTGGAAAGTTTATGTGCAGAAAGCAAAGATATTCCAGGGCTCAGACTGCTGCATTTAGAACTTTGTCATTCTCCCGCCCCTCCTCCCCCCTATATCCTAGCTGCAGCGTTTGCACCGCTACCGCAGACCCTGCTGGTGGGCAAACCGAGAGTGATAGGGAACTCCAGACCAAATATTTTAATATGCTTACCATTGAAGAGGATGAATTCAGCCAAAATTACGTAGATGTACTTTTCTAGGCGCATTTGTCTGCTACTTTACACATTGGTGTCTGTATTATATATATAGGAAAGGGTTAAGAAGTATTTGGAATATGTCATGTCGGGTGTTTGTTATTTTTGTTTGTTTGAGGTTGGTTGTGGAAGGATTTATTTACTCCCCATTTTATGTTAAGGAATGTTGAGTCGTAGTTACGCTGTCAAGGGTCTCTTAAAGTTCACATTTTTACCATCCAGAATGAAGAAAAGATATACAAGAGGGCACTAGAAAACCCTCTTCTCTGACGCGGGGTCAGAACATTAATTAACGTGGCCTAAAAGTGAAAGTGAAGCAGGTTATTAATAGAATGGACAACAGGGGGGAAAAAAAGAAACTCCTGAAACGGAATTGTTGCCTCCTATCAGTTCAGGCTGTGGCATTCTTTGCAGACAAATCCTTGCAGTATTGGGGGGAGGGGTGCTTTAGGTAATTGGTTTGGGACAAGAAAGGAGAATGCATAACATGTTTTTTCCATAAGAAATGTGAAGGAAAACAAGGTTTGGAGTTCTCTAGACATTAAAATGGATTCTTTACAGTGGGGTTTTATGCAACTGACATGATTTTGAGTATCTGATCTTCTTTTGCAGAAACATTATAAGGATTTTAGAGTGTGTGAATGCAGGATATTGGTGTTTTCCTTTAGTTCTAAAAAACGACAATGCTTTAAATCTGGTTGTTTTGAATCTTTGACATTAGTGAAAAGTGCTGCTGTAAATAATATTTCTAATGGCAGCAAATGTCTTAAATGTTGGAAATAAGTGAATGTGGCATTTTGCAACAAACCTTTGAATCTTTAGAGAGCAGGAGACAGGGTTGTTTTTGAGATAGAAATTTTAATCGGACAAGATTTGGGACTCTGTTTTCCCGGTAGGAAATAACCTTACTTTGAGAGGTTTGGAGGGGAAAAAAAAAAAAAAAAAAAAAAAAAAGACGGTGGTCGTGCCTGAGGGACGCGTTTTGGACACATTAACCTCGGTCCAAAAATGACTATTTGTTGGCTGTGGAATTGAAATTGAGCGTATTTGTTCCCGAATGTCTGCCCTTTCCTGCACCAGAACCTCGGTCTTTATTAATTCATGGCTGAGAGCTGTCCCAAATCATTGACATTTGGCAAGAAAAGTGGGGGTTGGGGGGGCGGGGAGGTAGAAGAGTGTGGTGGACACGAAAGAAGACTCGGCAGGAGGAAACTCGGAATGAATGAGATGTCGAACGAATGAATGAACGGACGAAAACAGCACAAGAAAGGGACGGCAGAGAGGACAGCGAAGGAGCCCGGGTCACCCGCCAGAGCCTCGCCTAAGCGGAGTTCAGGAAGGACAGCGAGGGACACACGGGCTGCGACCTGCTGGGACGCGTGCGCCTGCAAAACCCGTCCCGCGCGCAGCCTCCCGGCCTCCCAGAGAAGGCTAGAGTCTAAGGAGTCACAGTTTTAAAAGACAGAAATGTTCACGACTTCTTATTTTACACACGCACACACTCACACATGCGCGGTGTGCAGGGTCTTCTCCAGCAGCTCCTGGGAAGATAACGTGACAAGACAGCTCCCGCCCCCGGCGAGCCCCAATTCCCCTTAAAAAATGTCAGTGCATTTTAGGGGTTTCTTTCGCCGCCGAGTTTTGGGGGTGTAGGCAAGGGGTGAGGAGAGACGTGGACGGGGAGATTGGACTTTATTTTATTTCGTTTCTTCGCTTCAAAGCTGTATTTCTGACATGCGTTATAGAGGAAGACGTGTGGAGTGTATTCCCACTTTGAACGAGTTCTATCAGAACAAAGATTCGCTTATTCTTAAGATTTTACGTGAGTGTTCGATTTGTTAGTATTATAGTCGCCAGGGTACTTAATTTTCGCTGTAAGGTGAACCCGGAGGTTTAAGAAGGTTTACGTATCTGCCCCAGGGGAGGTCGAAGTTAACCTTGGTCCCTTCCCCGGCGCTTCCCGTTCCGGATTAAAAAGCGCAAGGCCCGCCTCGCTCTTCCTGCAGCTCTTTGCAAATGGTACGTTCTCGGAAGCTGCTGCGGGTTCGGTCACCTTCCTTTTCGGCGTTTGGCCCGGCGCTCGGGGACAGGGACCCGCGTGGGGGAACGGGGGAGTGAGGTATCTGGTCCTCCCGGGACACATTCACACACAAACGCAGCCAGCCGCCAGAACGCGGCTGAGGACCAGGCCGGAGCCCAGGGTCGTGGGTGCCAGTGCGAATTTCGATTCTGAGATTCACCCTTTCTTCCCCGCCCTAAAGCTGTGTTTCCCTGGCGCCCTCCCCGCGCCCGGGCTGCTTTGGGCCGCTGGGCACTCAGCTTCCAGCCGGGTTCGTCGGCCTCAGGGTGGAAAGAGATGGCCACAGCCGCGCGACCGCAGCCTGGTGCCTGTCTCTCCGTCCCGCGCCTCGGGGCTTGGCCGCCCAGAGGTCAGGGGCTTGGGGCTTGGACCTTCGTGCGGCCTGTGTTTCCTCCTCCTCCTCCTCCTCCTCCCGCCGCTCAGCTTTTATCCCTGCCCGCTCTCTGCAGGGAGTCCTGAGCTGGGGCCAGGAGCCCCGGGCCGCGGCGAGCTCACTTTCAGCAGCCAGGCTGGGACCAGGAGAAGAACAGCCTCTCCCCGCTGCTGTCCGGAGTGGAGGCTGGCTTTTTGGCGGGCGGGTGGGTTGTTAAGGGTGTCTGGGGAGCCGAGTGACTGACAGAGGAGGAGGAGAGAAGGAGGCCCGAGGTTCGTGGATCTGGCCTTTGCGGAGACGACCAGGGCAGACTCATCCGTGACCCCGCCCGGCCTCTGGCCTTCTCCGCTCCAGACCACTCATCACCCGCGCCAGGTCTCAGGACGCCTAGGTTGCCCTCTTTCCAGTGGGGCGGGAAAGGGTGCATCCGAGGGTCTTACTCGGAATAGAGTCCACGGTAGGCAATCGGTTTTTTAATGAAACAATCCATTTCGGTGACTGCTGGTGGCTTCCGGGGACTATATTCGTTCATTCATTCAGCAGCGTTTGCTGAGCGCCCACCAAGGACAGAGCGCCAAGCCTGAGGCTTATTCGCGTGATGTGGCGTTGGGTTCAGTTGCGTGACCCCACGCCCTGCCGTCTCCCCACCCCGTTCTCGCCCCCGCACGCTGCAGCCGAGACCCCTTCTGTCACCTCAAAATGGAAGATCGCATTGTGAGAGCTGTGACAGGGCTTGCTGGGGAAGTGTTGGGAGACGAAGGAGGCAGTGAGGAGAAAGAGAAATAAAAGAGATGAGGGAGGTGAGAAGAGGGGGCGATGGAAACAGAAAAAGATATGGAGCGAGATGCGGGAGGGAGCTGGAGGAAAGGAATCGACTCACCTACCTCCCACCCACCCACACCTGCTCACGCACCGACAATCTGCACTAGTCGCAGCGTTAGCCGCAGGTCGGGCATTCCTGGGTCAAGTATTTCATTCACCTTTAACACTGGCGCGCCCCAAGGCTGGGTACTGAGAGAGGCCGCCCGATGCAACGAGGCCGCGCGGAGCCTGGGTCGCACAGGGAAGGGCAGTGGGGCGGCAGGGCGGGGTCGTGGCGCTGCTGACCGGTGTTCCCTCCTCCCCGCAGCGTATCTGGTGCAGGCCGTGAGAGCAGCGGGCAAGTGCGATGCGGTCTTCAAGGGCTTTTCGGACTGTTTGCTCAAGCTGGGCGACAGCATGGCCAACTACCCGCAGGGCCTGGACGACAAGACGAACATCAAGACCGTGTGCACGTAAGTGTCCTTTCTGGCCGGTTGGACTTCGGTTTTGAGGGAGCTACTGAGGTCGGAGAGTGCCGAGCCTCCCCGCCTGCGCTCAGCGTTCAGCGCCAGCGCGAATCCGAATCTGCTCACTCTTGCCTTCTGGCTCCAAACCCCAGGCCTAGGACCAGGCCCCCGGGTTAGAACCTGCACTTCCCAAGGGGATCCCACAGCCCGGGGTGGGATATAGGGGAGGATCCTTCAACATAGACCCAGTCCCAGCTCTACGCGGCCTCACAGGCTTGCACAGAGGTGCGCATGCTCAGCGTGCTGGGACCCAGGGCAAGGGCCCTGAAGAGTTGCTACAGGTTCTTGATGCTGCAAAATCTCTCTGCCTCGTAGCAATCTTTATCATTCTTTTCTCTTGCGTGAACGAGCGAGCCAGGTATTCTCTGAAGAACAGTTAGTTTGGATTTGAGGATTGTTTGGGGGTAATACTACATTTGCCTGAAGGGAAAGTCACTCGTCTCATCTGTCCATTTCTCCCGACATAACGCCCCTGTAACACACATCAAGGAAATGCCGGCACAGGCAAGGAGACACGGGTCCCCCTTCCTGTTTCTAGCAGACAGGCTGAAACACTGTCTTATTGTGTGCCAGTGACTTTACCCAAAAAGAGTAAGTCCAGGTGGTAGTCCAGTGATAGTCGCTGTTGAGTTTACAGCAGATTCCGAGGTTTGGAATAGCCACTCTCCTTGTTTCCCTCGCCCCCTTGCACATTGGCACAGTGTCCCCAGACCTGGACAGCTTCAAAGGTAAAGAGAGATGGGTAGGAGTTCATAGCCAGGCCCAGTGGTGTTTTCTCAGAGCTTGGCTGGAAAGCACTGCTCCCACTAGCAATAAGGGAACCAGCAGAGCACTACTGCAGTGGACCTGCAGCAATTTAGCTGCTGCAGACCTTAGAAATCACCCCCATCCTCTGCAACACACACTGTTTTATTTTACAAAAAACAGCTGTGTTCCCCCAGCCCCACAATAACGCTTCCAGTAAAGCCAAGGCAGGTTATGCCCCTTATTCCCTGAGGTTAGAGTGACCATTTTCTATGGCATCATTTGTAATACTGTGAAGGCTCTCCTGTCTCCCCACCTGGGGCAAAAGGGAATGGTGGAAGGAGGGATGTTTGTTTAGGTTTTGATAACTTAAATGGGTGTCAATTTTGCTACTCTGTTTCCTAAATGCCCCAGTGCCTACTAGGAGCCACAGCGGCTAAGTGGCTAGTGCTTTCCTATCATGAAAGGAACAAAGGCATTTAATTCTAAAAGCCTCGTGATGGATAAGAATGTATCTATAAGGATAAGAAAAGGTTGCATATAGAACAGCTCCCGAATCCTCTGTCATTTGTTGGAACTTATTTATTCCAAGCTATTTTAATTTTAAGCAGAACTTTTGTCTTGGAAAACAGGAAAGTAAGAACTCCTCCCTGAGGTCACAAGCCATGGCTAGGTCCCGGCCCTACTCAGTTGGGGGAGCTGGTTGCTCAACACGGAGCTGAAGCCCACCTCTGCCCAGCCCCGGGTAGAGTCTATCCTTCTCTACCAGGTCCCTCAGGACTCTGCCCCCATCTGGGCATGCATAAAGAAAAGAGCAATTTAGGCATCCTTTAGCAGGGGTGATTCCACAGGCTCTCTGCAGGAAAGCTGTCCTCCCTGGGCCTCCTAATGTCCAAATATTGCTGTTTATTACAAGTTGAGGAATCTGGAAGCCCCGTGTCCCTCCAGTACTCATAAATTAACACAGTGCCTGCCTTCAATGTGCTTACAGTCCAGGCCAGCGAGCAGAAGGGAAAGAGAGGAGAAAATACAACCAAACTGTGTGGAGGGCAGGCACCGGTAACCTGGTGCTCAAGGCTCAGGGGAGGTGGGGACCAGCCCGGAGTTACAGAGAGGCACAGATCGACCCAGCTCTGAAAGGAGACAGCGCCCCAGGAATCGATCACGGGTTGGGATTATATTTAGTCTCAGGATCTATTTTGGGTTTTCAGAAGAAAGGGGGACAATCAAAAGGGACAGGTTGGATGAAGGTTGTGGGGGCGGGTCTAGGAGCTGAGCCTGGGAGGAGGAAGTGGTTGAGTTAGGCGCCGGTCTCCGGGAACTGACCGCCAGAGGAGGACAGAATGTGGGGGGGTCCTCGAGGGTTGGCAGCGGTGGGCACCACGCCCTCACCGCAGTTCCGGCCTTGGGGGCTGGCGCTACACCCTGAAAACTGTGGTGAGGAAGCCCCATGAGGCCCAAGCCCACGGAAAAGACTGGGGAGGGAGAAAGAGGAGGGACCCAACGCGCAGGCCTGTGGCACTGGGATTTGCAAGAGCAGATGAAGGCTACGAAGCCGGCCCCAGGTGCTTGGCCACTAACACTCACCGAGCCTGGGGAGAAGAGAGGCAGGCAGGAGTCTCCAGGCCGAATCTGAGCCGGGGACTGTGGAGAGCAAGGAGGATCGAGGCAGGCCGGGGGGAGGAGGAAGAGGAAGTGGGGAACAGAAGAGAGGAAAGCAGACGGAATGGAAAAAGAAAGAAACGGAAAATAAGGAGAATGGAAAACAAAAGGAAGAGGTAGTGGGTGGAGGGAAAGAATGAGGGCGAAGGCGAGAGTACCGCGGCGTGGAGAAGGAGGGAGACAGAAGGGGCTTGGGGGAGGAGAATGTAAGAAGCCCCGAGGGGAGGGCAGTGCTCAGAGCTAGTAACCCGTCTTGCAAGCTAAGAGGCATTAATGGGCGGCAGCTTGCGAGGCTTAGCACTGTTTTCCTAGCTTTCCCCGAGGAGGGCGAGCAATCTGTTTGCGGAGGCCGAGGTGCCAGCGCGCCGCAGCGGGTGCACGACCCGGCTCCCGGCTGCCGAGTCCTCTCCCCGCATCTGGAAGGGAAAACCAGGCAGGAGGGGGCGTCCCCCCACCCCCGCTTTAGACAGCCGCTTCTGGCGTAGGCGGAGGTCCCACGAGTCCAGACCTTGCGCAGCCCAGACGCCAGGGCGATGAAGAGAAGGTAGGGAGGGGACACCCTGGGAAGTTTGCGGGGCCGCGAGCGGGGAGGCGCAGGGGTGCAGGCCCGGGGTCCTCCCGGCGCCCCAAGTGAACCTGCTTCTTCTGTTTTGTTCTGTTCCTCACCAGATACTGGGAGGATTTCCACAGCTGCACGGTCACAGCCCTTACGGATTGCCAGGAAGGGGCGAAAGATATGTGGGATAAACTGAGAAAAGAATCCAAAAACCTCAACATCCAAGGCAGCTTATTCGAACTCTGCGGCAGCGGCAACGGGGCGGCGGGGTCTCTGCTCCCGGCGCTCCCCGTGCTCCTGGTCTCTCTCTCGGCAGCTTTAGCGACCTGGCTTTCCTTCTGAGCGTGGGGCCAGCTCCCCCCACGCGCCCACTCACACTCACTCCATGCTCCCGGAAATCGAGAGGAAGATCCATTCGTTCTTTGGGGACGTTGTGATTCTCTGTGATGCTGAAAACACTCATATAGGATTGTGGGAAATCCTGGTTCTCCTTTTTATTTCGTTTGATTTCTTGTGTTTTATTTGCCAAATGTTACCAATCAGTGAGCAAGCAAGCACAGCCAAAATCGGACCTCAGCTTTAGTCCGTCTTCACACACAAATAAGAAAACGGCAAACCCACCCCATTTTTAAATTTTATTATTATTAAATATTTTTTTTGTTTGTTTGGCAAAAGAATCTCAGGAACGGCCCTGGGCCACCTACTATATTAATCATGCTAGTAACATGAAAAATGATGGGCTCCTCCTAATAGGAAGGCGAGGAGAGGAGAAGGCCAGGGGAATGAATTCAAGAGAGATGTCCACGGACGAAACATACGGTGAATAATTCACGCTCACGTCGTTCTTCCACAGTATCTTGTTTTGATCATTTCCACTGCACATTTCTCCTCAAGAAAAGCGAAAGGACGGACTGTTGGCTTTGTGTTTGGAGGACAGGAGGGAGAGAGGGAAGGGGCTGAGGAAATCTCTGGGGTAAGAGTCAAGGCTTCCAGAAGACAGGCTGCTATGGTCACTGAGGGGTTAGCTTTATCTGCTGTTGTTGATGCATCCGTCCAAGTTCACTGCCTTTAATTTTCCCTCCTCCCTCTTGTTTTAGCTGTTACACACACAGTAATACCTGAATATCCAACGGTATAGATCACAAGGGGGGGACGTTAAATGTTAATCTAAAATATAGCTAAAAAAAGATTTTGACATAAAAGAGCCTTGATTTTAAAAAAAAAAAGAGAGAGATGTAATTTAAAAAGTTTATTATAAATTAAATTCAGCAAAAAAAGATTTGCTACAAAGTATAGAGAAGTATAAAATAAAAGTTATTGTTTGAAATGGGGGTGTCGTTTGTTTCCTACCCCAACCTGCTTCCTTGGCCCAGTTCTCAGGGTACCTGGAGGGACACAGGATGCCAGTGACAAGCTCACCTCTTCAGGAAGCCGCTGGAAACCTGCCACCTTCAAGCAGACCCTCCTCACTTAAGCCACTTGGCCACTTCCCCAAAACCCTGCTCCCTTAAAAAAGAGAAAATGAAAGTTGTTTTTAAATTAATTAATTACAAAGCAGAGATTCGTTGTATTTGAGGTTTACAGAAACTGAGCTTGCTCGCACAGGCAGACAATGCCAGTGGCCGGCCGGCTGCCCCCGCCTCAGGCGGGTCGGAGCCCTAACCACCATCCTTGCAGGCCTGGCCCTAACCACGATTCGCCTCTTCCTCTGCGGTGGCCAGAGGCAGCTTGCGAAGGAACCGCCATTAAGGGCTCCAGCAGAGGGGCCGAGAGGCTGTGTTCCCCGGCAGGGATCAGGTGAATCCTTTCATAATTAATAAGATAGCTCAGCTGAAATGGCGAGGAGACGGGCCCTATTGATCTGGCAGTGGGGCTGCTTCCACCTCTCCTATTTATAGGCCCCGCATGGCCTTACGGAGAAGTAAACATTCCGGAGTAAACAGGGGCAGAGGCGACCCGGGTCCGGGGGCTGTAGGCCTGGAGTAGGCGGGTGGGGGCGGGGGGAAAGAACTGCATGTAGGTCTATGGGTTCAGAGAAATCGAAATCGAAATCTGAGTTCTTGGAGAAGGTGGCTGTGGGAGGAAGCTGCGGGGGCCCTGGGGGTGGGAGAAAGGGAGGAGAATAGAGGGAGACCGAGGGGGCTGCAGCAGGTTCCTACACGGAGAAGCCCGCCGTCCGCTGCGGGGAGGGTGCGCCCGGGCTCTGAAATGCAATGTGTAAACAATCGCTAGTGTAACCTTTCATAAATCAAACCCAGTGGGTCGCAGCCCAATCTGCATTCCCCCCACGGATTGAATTCCAGCAACACATGCGTCCCTGCGCCCGGAGCGCTGGAAGCTGCAACGATTCTTAATGGCAGCATATATTACGGCCGCGCGCTCACGCACGCGCCGCTCGGGGCCTCTCTGGGGAATCGTTTCGCCCGCTAACTCCCACCCAGTCCCCTCCTCGGTCGATCCCGGGTTCTCCGTCAAAACCAAAGCAGAACCTCGCTACCTGCGCGGGGTGGTCACCCACCAGCAAACGCTCGGGGTTTTGGAAAATAGTTGCATTTTGTTGGTTTCCTTTCAATGGTTATTTTCGGTCTGCGTATAAATAGGATGATTCTAACTTGAGTTCAACCCCTGGAATTCAAATTAGAATGTCTGTGCTTATCTTAAATACGAATCTATGTAATGAGGAGGAGGAGAACCGGGATAAAGAGGGAGGGTCTTCTCCATTTTTGCCATCATAGCACGCCGCCTCCTATCACTATCTTTTTCTCTGCATATTGGGGGCAAACAAGTGCTCACAACCAAGCCCACTGCTTGTCAAAATAAAAGGCAGGCGCCCTTCTGCTCCGACTGTGGGGAGAAGGGAGACCCCCACGACCCGCAGAGGACGCCCCTCCCCTAGCAGCGCGGGCTTCCCACTCAGAAAGCAATCTCCTGGAAGATCTAGGAAGAGGCAGGCTGAGGGCGGGGCAGAAGGGGCGAGGGGGCGGGGACTGGGAGCGCGGGCTCTTTTGCTCTCCCAACAGGGTTCTTCTCTAGGAACCCCCGGCTCCTACTGCGGTTCCGACTGCTTCCCAGGCGGGGCCGCCCTAGAGGAAGGGCGCCCTCTCCCCTCTCTCAGCCCCTCCACGCGCTTCCAAGCCCCCACGCCACGGAGTCCCAGGTCGCCCCGGGAATCTCCAAACCTTATTGTCCTGTCTGGGGCTCCCTTGCCTGTCCCAAACCGAGGGCCACGCTCACGTGAGCACGGAGACATCCCTGGGAATGCAGGGCCGCTAGTCTTGGAAAAGCAGGCTTCTGCAACTGGAGCGTTAGAGAACGTTTCTTCTTGTGGTGATTGTTTAGATTATTATCGCACCGTCTTCGACTATAATTTGCTGTTTAATCATGATGACATCTCCATATGTTCTTTGATGTTATCTGTTTTAAGCAGCAAAGCGGCTAGCCTTGTTGGCAGTGCAGGGAGATGACATTAACCAGGGCAAGCATGCCCCATTGATGAGGTGGTGGGAGTATTGGGAGTGGGACGGAGTGGGCTTGACGCACAGAGGACATCGTCATACCTATCTCCTCCCCACGTCGGAGCAGCCTCTCCGTATCTTCCCATCGCCCGTGGCTCTTCAAGTGGCCCACTCAGGCTGGCTTCGAGCCTTTGAGGAGCTGTTGGGATTAGAGAAGGCCCTCCTTCATCACATCCCCTGACCGAGTAGGTTCAAGACAACGCAGTTCACTTGAGTGCAGTGTCTTACAATCCTTATTGTGAACATGTCAGGCCAGCTCCAGAGCCTGGCCTGGGCCCAGGGAACTCCAGGGCCCGTGGGAAAGGAAATCGGAGGGAGGGAGGAAACTGGCAAGAGAAAAAGGATTCGCGCCTGGAAAATGGGGGACACAGGGAGAAAGGAGGGGGGAAAAGATCCGGAAGTAGAGTTAGAAGGGAAGAGAGGTGGGCGATCACCTGAAACACAGAAGGAGATGATGGAGAAACTTGGAGACGGAGATAGAGCTCTGGGCCAGAGCTAAGGACCAAAGATGACCTCGGTACTTATTTTCATTCAGGACCCCCAGAGAAGCAAATGAGCACAAGAATCTCGACACAGGTTCTCCTTCAGCGGATCCCAAGATCTTTCCACTGTAATCAGAACCCCAGAGGGCCAGGGCCGCAGGGGCCTGGAGTGTTGGTGCTGGACGGACCGAGGCAGGAGCGCCAGCACCCAGGCCTTTCCCGAACCCCACCCCAGGAAATCCGATGAATCAGGCAAAGATGGAACCAGAGATTTCCCCCTTGCCGAATTCTCCCTCAAATATCAGGAAGGTATTCAACCATTCTCTCCTCGCCACCCCCACTTTTCCCTACAATACACGAACTCTAGCTTTGCTCGCCGGCTGTCCATCCTCTGGAGCGGTCTATCGCCCGACCCAGGGGCACTCCAGGGAAGGATCCCTGGATCTCTGACCACTCAGAACACCTACCAAGGGAAATGAAAGCGTTGGTCTCCTCCCCATCACCGCCCCCCGCCCCCCCCCCCCCAGATGTGAAAACGAAGTGGTGAGTGGGGGGTTGGTGGGGGACGGGAACGGGAAGGAGCGGGCTGAGGATGCCTGCTTCGGGCTCCGGAAGACACCCCACCCCCATCTCCACACCGGGTCCCAAGTCATTGTACCTCCCTAGGCTAGGGAGTCTAGGAACTTTGTAATCCTGTAGCTTGTGGTTCCCCCACCAACCCCTCCACTACCCAAGAGAAGAACAGTGTAGAGAAAGCACCCCCTGCAGAGGCCCTTTTGGAGGGTAACGCCTGGGCAGCCTCCGCCCCCAAACCCGAATGCCGGCGTGAGAAAAGCGAACCCAAACCCTGCCCAGCCCCAGGAGACGAACCTCAGCTTGGCCCCACCGAACTCCGGCGATCCTGGCACGCGCATGGAGAAGGCGCTTTCTCCCCACTCCATCCCCACCGGGTGAGGGGAGGACAGTGTAATCTTTCTGTCCAGATTTGAACCTTGGAAGGACACAGCCTTCAGTGTGGCTTCCAAGAGCCAGGACTTCAGAGCCGGAAAACTTCTGTGCCCACCTGCATGACCATGGGCGGGTTACTGAACCCCGCTATACCTCAGTTTCCTCCTCTGTAAAATAAGGATAATCACGCTTACCTCATAGGATTGTACCTTGTATGAAATGAGATAGTATAGGTAAAGTTCCTTCAGACAACATGCCAGTTACCTCCTGCTAGGTGTTACTAATTTAATTTCCTCAGGTGGATCTCACCAAATTCTTCAAAATAACCTTGAGAACCTCATTCTTTTACTATTTTGGGAGCAGTTATTCTTTATGGTAAAGCGTTTTAAATTCCTCTTACTACAGGCTACTACTCAGTGCTCCATGGTCCTCTCTGGCCTTCTCAAAGGATGCTCTAGATAAGCTCCTTGAGTTCAAATAGCTAGGTCACTCAACACTGACTGCCTCCCGACTCTACTCCACCCCACCCTGCTCAGTGTCCAGGCCAGACTCCTGGCTTTTCTTTCTGCAAACCCCCAACTGGAGTGGCCAGGTTCTTCCAGCACATGATTTCTTCTCTATCTTCCTTCACAACTTCTCTTCCCCACCCCTGCCCTCACTCCCGCCATTTATCTTAAATTCCTCTCCCATCATTGAAAAATGTAATGAAGTTATTGTAATAATGAAGCAATTCCAGAGTATAGAGAGGGAAGAAAACATCTTCCCTCCACTAATAAATGGTAGCAGGCTGATAAGTGTTCTTCCACGCCTTTCCCCATGCTGCTATACACATATACACACATGCATATATGGAGGTTGGCTTTGGGTTTTGCTTTATTTCATTTTTGCAAAATTGTAATATGTATTTCTCTGCAACCAAATTTCTCAAGAGCAATAGTTAAATATCTCCTTTTAAATGGTTACATAATTCCTTCTATTGATGGATATTAAAGTTTTTCAAGGTTTTTTATTTTTTTGTACTGTATAAGTATTGTGTTCATAAATATTCCTGTTCAAACAACATTATGTACCAGCATTTTTATTTATTCAATACAATAGGTTTGGTCAAAGTTGAATTGCTGGGCAGAAAGTTATGTATGTGTGCTTTTAATTTGAAAAGATGTTTGTTTACTTTCCCAAAGGATGTGGAGTTTCCCTGCATCCTTATCAACACTGTATGCTGACACTTTTTTGCCTTTTTTGTCAACCCAGTAAGTAACCTTCCTGCTCTGGAAGGTCAGGCTGTCCTGCCATCTGCATTAGGTTCCTTGGGTCCCTCTCAGGCCCTGATCACCACCAGAGTATCCTGCACTAGTGGGGAAGGGCCAGCTGGACTTTGGGTCCCCCTCCCCAGGAGCAGTGGCAAGGGCTGCACAGGGAGTGACTTTTGTGGTCAGGCATAATTAGTACTGGAAGACCCTGGCTCTCATCGGCTAATCTAATCAAAATGCCTTGGGGAGTTTAGGGCTTGGACCAGGCAGGGCTGGCTCAGCGAGTGATTGTGAACTGGCAGAGGTGGGGCTCAGCTGCGTGTCTCCCTACTGCTCCTGCAGCCTCCATTCAGGACACTCAGCCTGAGCCAGCTCTGCACTGAGGCTGCGATCCCCTGGCCTGACTGCAGTGGAGGGCCAGCAATGGAAGGAGGCAGCAAAGGAAAAGAAAACAGCAACCACAGAACAAGGGCGGCAAAGATGACAGCTGAACTTTTCTTTTCCTCTCCCACCCAGAGAGCCTGAGAGGCTTCTATGAGTAGGATCCAACCCAAGGAGAGCAATAAGGAAGGCTGAACCATCTGGGGGGGTTCAGGGTACAGAGATCCAGATCATACTGTCTCTTCTCTCTCATCATTCCCACCCCACCACATTTACGCTTTTTAAAAACTTTAACTTTCATTGAGCACTTACTACCTGTGAGGTGTTACAGAAAGCTTTGCAAACATCATCCCATCTCCTTTGCAATTTCTGTAAGCGGATTGTATTAACCCCATTTTACAGATGATGAGCTGAGGTTTGGAGAGAGGTTAGTAACTTGCCCAAGACCAGCAAGTAGCAAGAGCGAGAGCTGACCTTTGAACGCTAATCTGTTTTGGGAACCTGCTTTAAGAGATCCCTTCTCTTTGCTTGTTCTATTAGTATTTTGAGGCAAAGAAACACAAAGAAAAAACACAACAACAAAGAACTGTAAGTCCTGTGGTAAGCAGAAAAATGTCCCTGCAAAAATGTCCATGGCTTAATCCCTGGAACCTGTAAATGTGTTAGTTAATGTGGTAAAAGAGAATTAAGGTTGCAGGTGGAATTAGACTGCTAAATCGGCTGCCTTTAAAATAGGGAGTTTATCCTGGATTGTCCCTAGTGGCCAATGCAATAACAAAAGTCTTTAAAAGTGGAAGGGAAAAAAGAAGAGGTCAGAGTCATATGATGGGAAGATTCATCCCACCCTTGCTGGCTTTGGAGATAGAGGAAGAGGCCAGAAACCAAGGAATTTGGGCAGCCTCTAGAAACTGGAAAAAGCGAGAAAACTGATTTTTCCCTAGTATCTTCAGAAAGAAATGCACCCCAGCGATTTCAGCCCAGTGAAACCCATGTCAGACTTCTGACCTTCAAAACTAATGGCAAGATAATAAAATCATATTATTTAGGCCACCAAATTCATAGTAATTTGTTAAAACTGCAAATAGAAAACTAGTACAAGTCATTATTCGCACTGTACCAATTTAGTTAAGGGAATACATCACACCAGAGAGGCCTGGGCGTTCAGGATGTACGTGTACTAGGGATTTCTCAGGGCCCTTCTTTGTCCATGTGTGTATTCAGAGGAGGCAGCAGCTTCGTTTCAATCTGGGGTGATGGTGTTTGTGAGAAAAAGAAGACATGGAGAATGAATTTCTAACAACAAACAAAAAAAAAGTGTGTTGATTTTTCACAATGTCTCGTCATAGAATCTTGTTTATTTTTCCCCCTTGTTGTGCTCTTTTTAGCTGCAAGAGCTTCCTATTTGCTTTCTTTCCCTCCAGTAATTTAATGGACATGCAGTTCTATTAAAGGAGTTCTTAGTTTCTGTAACCATCACAGGCCTGCCCAGATGTGAAAAGTCCATCGTCACGGTGATGGATGACTTGAGATACATTCATGAAAAATCTATCACCAGGTAGTTATTCTCTTGATGAATCGCAGGGACTAATATTAGCTACATACCTCATCACCTGGACAAATCACATGTTGAAGTGCTTTTAATGGGAATGGCATTTCCACCCTTTACATTTCCCAGGATACGGAAGGAATGGGTTCAGTCTCTATGGAATGCCTGGAATGAATCCCTTGCTGTGGATATGGTAAGAAGGGAGAAACAAAGGAAGACACCAAACCAGAATAGCCTCAGGCAGCCACTACCTTTCACATCGAGAGACACTCCTTAGAATAGTCCAAGTCCCTAGTAAAGAGGAGAAGGGAGAAAAGCACATGTTTGTCCATCCTTGATTTGTTAATCAAGTCACAAATTGCTTTGTTTACATTAAGACACCAGCATGGGAGTCTCTTCTTGATTAAGAAAGAAGCAACACCAAACAAGCAAGCCTGTGGGGATGCCAGGCTGGATAATTAACTTCAAAGCACCTTCCTGACCTGGTTGCCACAGACTGCAGTGCCTGGGCCTGCCTCAATCTTTCCATTTCCTGGGAGGGTCAGCTGAGATTCAGCAAGTGACTATAAAAAATGGCTCTCATAGTCCTCAAAGTCCTCTGCCTGCCTCCTCAGGTTGTCGCTTGAAAGAAGTTGGATTGTGTTCTCCCTGAGGCAGGGAGAGAGATCCCAAGCAAAGTGGGTCATTTAACTCTGGCCAAACACAAATTCTTCAAAACAGGCAACTTTGAAGGGGATAAGGAGCATCAAAGCGCACGGGAGGCACATCCATCAATCCCTGTCCAGAGACCGGACAGTCCAGTCATGCGGCGGCCAGGCCTCCTGGAGGCTTCTGTACTCTCAGCCGGCCTGGCAGTCATGTTGGTATCATGTACACCTTCTACCTTTCACACCGCACTGTTTGTGCAGCATGTTTTCCTGTGTAACCATTCTTCTCCCATCCTCTTGTAATATTTTCTGCTCTTTGGAACATACCATGGGGAAAACCGCATTTCCTCACTGCTTTGTTTATTGGGGTTGTTGTATATTGTTTCCTATTTCTGAAGAGCCCTTGGAGACTTTTACAGATAGCAGGGAAAAATGCCTCCAACTCTGCCCAAATCTTTATCTTCAGGAGTCACTATAAATTCAGATCCAAAATGTGCTCGTGTGTACCCATTTATACAGATATTAATATATTCTCTAAATTACATATTTTCTAAGACACAGGTACACACACACACACACACACACACACACTCTGCATTTGCAACCCTGACGTTGTTCCTTCTGATTGGCTCTTAGACCTCATCTTTTATCTTTTCCATTGTTTTTGCCATTTTGTGTTTCATTCCCCACATGCTCCTTCCCCTGAGCTCACCAACACCACACTCAAATCTCTTATAGCCTAAAAAAAAAAAAAAAAAAACCAAAAAAAACCCTTCCCTGTCCATCCTTTTACTCCACTCAGCCATGTCTCCATTTCTCAGCCATTTCACAATTAGATGACTGCAACTACAAGTTCCTAGAATAGTGCCCAGCCCAAGGCAAACACTCAGCAGATATTGGGAGATTACATGAATGAGATCCTCTCCTTCTCCTCTTTGCCAGCTTCCTCCTGGCTGGTCTCCAGCCTGTGGCCTCCAGAGCCAGGTTCTTCCTTACCAATGGCAGACACTCCACTCTCATTGGCCTTCTCCTTTTCCCCCATGTGTATCTTACCCTTTAAAAACTATTTTATGTATTCTATTTTAAAATTTTCACCACATGTCCACATTCACTGGGAAAATTAGAAACTGCAGGTGACTCAAAGGGGAAAAAATTAAAATAGTCATAATTTCTTCAACCAGAGACACACATTTTGGTCTCAGCGTCTCTGGTATTAATCCTCCCATTCCCACATGGGTGTGAAAATGTCATTTCCCTTCTTTAAGAACCTTCATTTCCTTCCCATTGCTGAATCATTGCTGAGTGACTCTGACTCCCTGTGTGGCACCGAAGACTCACCAGGATCTGGTCCCATCTCATCTTGCCAGCCTCCTCCCCATCCACTGCCCTCTGTGTTTCCCACTCATGCACTGCAGTCATACTGACTTCCTTCTTGCTCCTTCAACTGACGTATCCCCTCCTCTATTCCATGCCTTTGCTCATTTAGTTCTTCCAGGCTAAAATATATTGCACTTCCACCTCAATGCCTCCCATCCACCCTTGCATGTTGTATTCCTTCAAGACCCTTCTCAGGCTCAACCTTGCATGAGCCCTTCTCTGATTCCCTGGTCAGAATTATTGGGATGCCCCTCAATAACCTCTTGTTGTTCTTAATTTTGTATCACAATTAGATGACTGCTGATCAATTTTGTCTTTAAACCATATGTTCCTTGAGGTCAGGGACTATGTCTCACCCATCTTTGAACCTCCCACAGTATCTGGCACTGTGCCTGGCACAGATGATTACTGAGTAAAGAACATTTCCAGTCCTTACCGCCTCACACATATGTAGTTGTATGTTCTAATTTTAAATAAATAAAGGTGTCGCTAATGCCAACACTTCTCTGGGCCACTTCTTGCTAATGCCTTTTCTCCCTCAGAAACTCCCCCTCGGCAGCATGGGTGTGTATTACTGGTGAGTAGAGGCATAAAATTGTTGGCTGCATGTCATGGAGTACCTACCAATGGTTAGAAACAAAGGAACAGACACATCCATAGCAATGCAGATAAGAAAGAATGAAAAAGTGATGGCTAAAACAAAAGGGAAAGAGAAAAGAAGCAATTGACTACGTCCTATTCATGCCTTTCGGAACAACTAGCTCAACATTTCATCAGCTTGTTTAATTTTCTCATAGGCTACAGGGAAACCTGAAGGACTCATGTTCCTTCTTTCATTCCTTCTATCTCATTCGAGGAACTATTGAAATCTATAATTTTCCTGACCCCTTGTTTGAAGAGGAGAGTTTTCCATGTCTCATCTTCACTCAGACTATGCGCTTATCACCTAATGCATACACAGTGACTATGCACATGGGATCCAGCCTCCAAAAGGGCCTCCAGTGAACTTGACTCCTGGTATATGTGCCTGTGTGTAGTCAGTTTGCACAATGAATCAGGGCTGGCTTTGTGTATCCAATTGACTATGAATAAAGTAATGACATTTGACTTCCAAGGATAAGTCATAAAAGGTATTGCAGTTTCCTCCTTAGTCCCTCGGATTACTTTCTTTGGGGGAAGCCAGCAGCCATGCCATGAGGCACTTAAGCAGCCTTGTGGAGAAGCCCACGTAGAAAGGAACTGAGACCTCCTGCTGACAGCCGGCACTGACTTCCCAGCCTCATGAGTGAGCCATTTTGAAAACTAGATCCTCCAACCCCAGTCAAAACTTTGAACAGTTGCAGCCCCAGCTGATATCTAACTGTAATTTCATGGAGACCCTGAGCCAAGACCATCCAGCCAAGCTGTTCTGAAATTATTTACCCAGGAAACCATGAGAAATAATAAATCATTACTGTTTAAGCCACTGTCTAAGGATAATTTGTTATACAGCAACAGATAACTAATAAAGTGTGTCTGGCATATTCTTTCATTTTAATCTGTAATGTTTGTTCGCTTGTCCATGTGTGTTCGCGTGAGTTTTGATAGGTTTTGTTTGTAAGTTTTTTGTTGTTGTTGTCATCGTTTTTCGAGATAGAGTCTTGCTCTGTCACCCAGGCTGCAGTGCAGTGGCATGATCTCAGCTCACTACAACCTCCATCTCCTGGGTTTAAGTGATTCTCCCACCTCAGCTTCCCAAGTAGCTGGGACTACAGATGTGCACCACCACATTTAGCTCATTTTTAAATTTTTTTTGTAGAGACAGGGGTCTGCCTATGTTGCCCAGGCAGGTCTTGAACTCCTGGTCTCAAGTGATCCTCCTGCCTCAGCCTCCCAAAGGGCTGGGATTACAGGAGTGAGCCACACTGCACCCAACCTTTAAGATTTTTTAAAACAAGGAGTTTAGAGATTTAAGTCATTTTGTATAGCAAATAGCAAAATTATTTGAGCATCTAAAGTCTTTAAACAATGATTCCTGTCAATCAAGAAATGGTTTAGGAAAATAGCAGTAAGTATACAAACAGGAGAAGAGTCATAAAGAGAAGTAATGTTACTCAAACCCAAGTAAATGGGAAAATGAAAACCACAACAGGACCATTATGACACTATGCTGCCCTTTGCATAGCTGGAGACACCCCAAGAAGCTGAAGGGAGAAACCTTGCTTCAACTTTCCTCCCACCTTCCAATCTCCTGCCAGAGCCTCCCATTGGCAGAAGCTAACAGGAATCAGTAGGCAAAGGAGTCTGGGAAGCGTAGTTTTCAGGCTTCCTGCCCTGGCAATGGAGAAAAGATATATTAATAGATAGGGCAACCATGCAGCTGAGCCTAAAACACACTCCTCATCACCAGGAACAATAACAGACATAATGGCGGAAAAAATGTATGTGTTTGAAGGGGCTACTCAAAAATGAAGTAGCCAACCTGAGTGATTAGAGAAAGAGGAATTCAGATGCTCCCACATTCATCTTCCATGACGTATCCCAGGAGTCGGCCAAAAGACTGGGAATCCACCATAGGTATAGACCTCTAAATTCTTCATATGAGCTGCCACAATAAAGCCCTTTTCAGTAATTGTAGTAGAGCACCCCTATTAAGAAGAGCTAACACATTGGACACATGATGGGTCAGGCGCTGTTCTAACTGCTTTTCACTTAGCTAATTTAGCTCATCAGCGTCTCCGTGATGTTGGCCCTATTGTGATCCATTTTACAGGTGAGCACGCTCAGTCCTAGAGAAGTTAAGTCACAGAGATGGTGTGACAGTCAGGTCCCAATATGATAGCCTGGCTTCAGAGGCCATGTGTTTAACCATTCCGTTATCCTGCCTCTCACTAGCTGAACCTGTGCCCAAAGTTTATTTAAAAAGATGAACACTACAAAAAGGAACTAGAGAACAGGCACTGCAGAAACCCAACCCCTGAGCTACAGGGCCAGCCTTAGACTCAGCTTGTCCAAATGTTGACTGACAGACAACCCATTAATTATTTTAGAAAAACCATGGTTTTTTGAGTATCTGGTGCTATTTTTCTGAAATTCTGGAAGACCTTCTAACTCTGGAAATACCCTCTGCAAACCAAGTGTGGAGGAGGGTCAGTAACCAGTACTCAAGAAGGACTTATTCATGCAAGAGCCGTGTGCTTGGGCAGTAACAAAAGTCCGTGCAGAATTAGGGTGCAGTTTCCTGCTACCCTATACCCAGGCTGAACACAGGAAGCTGATCATTTCAACAAGCTTGCCTAGCTTTTCCTTTTCGTGGAGAGACACAGTGGGAAAAGGCTGGTTCTTCAGAAATTTCATTCCAGTGTCTTTGACAACTTTATTTTTTTCATGTTGGGGAATTTAACTTGTTTTTTAAACAGTAGGTGATTTGCACCATTTTGAAATAATCAGTGCCTTTCTTATCATAGCTTGAGAGAGACTAGGCTAAAGAGCTAGAGAGGGAAGCCCAGGAGGTGTGGAATGCATCATGTAGTAGAACCAGACTCTTCTATCAATTAGCACGTTTTCTGAGGGTGGTGTTTCATTCTTGGAAGTCTCCAAGTTGGGCCTGCCTGTTAGGTTTTAAAAGGAGCAGAAGGATAATAGTGGCACATATGGCTTTTCAAATATTTTTGATGGCAGATCTGCAATACCTGGGTCTCACTGAGCCAAATACCAGAAGCACCGATGCTTCTTGTCCACCACCTTCCAGTGAAGGGAGGAAGGGCTCTGCTCCACTTGGTCCAGAGCAGTCAACAGGCTCTTTAGGATGTTGCTGGGTGCTGGGTTGCATTGTACAAGGCTATCCAAAGTGAGTCCAATTCCTGTCCTCTTGGATGGGCATCTGAAACAGAGAACATTGACATGGAAACATAAAGAATGACATAGCTGTAATTATGTAAGCTTAATATAAGAGACTGGTTTTCACGTAGTTTATGAAAATAATGTTCATTATTTTATAGTCATCCCACCTACAGACTTGCATAATAAACCAGTCAGCATTCCCTTTGCTACATTTTCCCTTATTCATGGCCACAGGAGAAAAACTGGAACCTTCTAAGTAAAAATTTAAAAAAGACCTATTATTTTGATGACCATGGCCTCTGCATGGTTGTGGATGAAGGGGTAAAGAAAAATAAATTATTACACAATAGCCTTTCTCAAAATGAATGGCTTGTTTCAAATAATGCGTTTTTCTGGGCAAGTTCAGAGCTACTACAAAACAACCGCCACTGCCGAAACCTTGCACACCAGCAGGAGCGAGTCATCTTCTCTTGCTCAAGGGACGCGCCAACTGTGAACTCTTCCCTCCTCACCTCCTGGCAGGGGGATGGGTCATTCCAAAGCTCATATATACCCCAAAGTAGCCTTTTTCTGTTTCGTCCCTCTCCCTTTGGGTCTTTTTATAACACAGCTGTCCACATGAAGAGAAGAAGGTCAGCACCAAGCTGGTGGACTCCAAGTGACCACAGATACAGACGGTGGTTTCTGAGTAGGTGCAACATTACAAAACAGTGAAGACTCTCAAGGACAGGTGGGGGTCCGCTACTGAGAGGGACCGCAAAGAGCTGAGAGAGCCCATCAGGGTAAGCATCATCATTTGCTCTTTCTGTAATGTGTCTCTCCCTACTTGATCCAAGGCCTGCCTTTTTCTCTTACCCCACTGTTTATCTGCTGTTTCTCTGCCTTGCATGCCCCACACTCATGCAGGCTTCATGCCTTTGAACTCATTATTTCCTCTGCCTCTCCCCAGAATCTTTGCATGGAAGGCTCCTTCCTGTCATTTTGTTTCAACATCAATACCACCTCTTCAGAGACACCTTCTCTGACCTTTCATTGTAAAGTGATAGCCACCTTCTCCCGGAAACCCTCCCAGCAAACAGGCACTATCACATTGCCTGATTTTGTTTCATTTACACCATTTGACACTTGCACAACTTAAAAAAAAAAATCACTTTATAACATTGTTTCATACTCTAAGTTTTGATGCCCTGGGCAAAGCTGGGCCCTAGGCCTTGGGCAGACAGTCTTCTGTGCAGTTTTCTGTCCCTAAAAGTCCTGAGTGGTCACCTCCAGCCTCTCCCTTGTTCCCCTCTGCATTTGCATCACTACAGTTCCACATCCAGATTTTATCTCCACCCCTCAGCTCACATCTTGGTCTCTTTTCTTCGAAGACAGAGTCTTGCTCTGTGGCCCAGGCTGGAGTGCAGTGGCACGATCTCAGCTTGCCGCAACCTCCACCTCCCAGGTTCCAGCGATTCTCCTGCCTCAGCCTTCCAAGTAGCTGGGATTACAGGCATGCGCCACTATGCCCAGCTAATTTTGTATTTTTAGTAGAGAAAGGGTTTCTCCATGTTGGTCAGGTTGGTCTCAAACTCCCAGCCTCAGGTGATCTGCCCCCCTCAGCCTCCCAAAGTGCCGGAATTGCAGGTGTGAGCAACCATGCTTGGCCAACATCTTGGTCTCTTTTGCTCTTAACAGTAAGCAGGCCTCAATATAGGAACAAGAAGCAAGTGCTGGGCACCTCCAGAGGATCCTACGTGGCTGCCCTCAACCATCCAGAAGAGCAGAAAGTAAGCTGATACAAACCACATTCTTCATGGCCTGCGATGGGGCACGTGAACCCATGACTGCACGAGTAAATGTCGCCGCAGGGCTCTGTGTGGAGTGTGACCGGGGGTGTGTGGATCCTCAGCAAAACGAATCAAGAGGCAAACTTTGCCTGTGATGGCAACACCACTCAGGTCCCCACTTCTCCTGTCTTTGGGGTTGACTTGCTCCAATTGGAAAGAAGCTTCCCTGAAGCTGCTTTTCCTGCCCTTTCTCCCCGAGGAAGCTGAGGGGAGAAGGAAAATGAAGTATCTGATGCAGGGCTAAGGTTAGACAGAAAACATAAGGACAAGGAGGAAAAGAAGGCCTCTGAGACTCTTGGGCGAGGACATTGAGGACAGAATATATATTTCTAGGGTCCCTAGTTGGCGTTCAGAACGTTTTTCCCCATACACGAGTGTTTCTTAACTACAGGTAACTGTGTTCCCCAAGAGACATTTGGTAATGCCTAGAGACAGTTTTACTTGTTACATCTGAGGAGGGGGTGCCACTGGCATCCCTGAGTAGAGGCCAGGCATGCCATTGCACATCCTACAATGCACAGGACAGCCCCCGCCACAAATAATTGTCTGTCCCAAAATGTCAGTAGTGCCAAGGCTGAGAAACTATGTCATAGACCAATGATGTATTTGGTAATTTTGCTTAATAACTCAACCATAGTGAATTAAATAGGTTTTGAAGATTTCCTTTATTTATTCATTAATTTATTTTGACAGGGTCCCCCTCTGTCACCCCGGCTAGGATGCAGTGACACAACACGGCTCATTGCAGCCTCGAACTCCCAGGCTCAAGTGATCCTCCCACCTCAGCCTCCTGAGTAGCTGGGACTACAGGTATGTACCACCATGCTTGGCTGATTTTTGAATTTTTTATAGAGATGAGTTCTTGCTATGTTGCCTGGGCTGTTCTCAAACTGCTGTGCTCAAGCAGTCCTCCTGCCTGGGCCTCCCAAAGTGCTAGGATTACAGGCATGAGCCACTGAGCCCGGCCAAGATTGACTTTAATATCTTGCTACATGTCTCTACTAGATAATATCTTTTAAGCTTCACTTGGTCAAATAACAGCAATTACATGGCTCACACATAGCAGGTACATACATCACTTTGTTCATTTCCTTCACAGCACTAATCATAAAGTGGAACAACCTTTTAAATTTGTTTAATTAATAACTTTCTGCCCCAACTATGATATAAGCTCCTAGAATATTGCCTGATCTAGAGTAGACACTCAATAAATATTTGCTGAATGAATGAATTCAGACAGTTGGCTACTGCCTGTTTCTTCCTTTTTTTTTTTTTTTTTTTTTTTGAGACGGAGTCTCGCTCTGCCGCCCAGGCTGGAGTGCAGTGGCCAGATCTCAGCTCACTGCAAGCTCCGCCTCCCGGGTTTACGCCATTCTCCTGCCTCAGCCTCCCGAGTAGCTGGGACTACAGGCGCCTGCCACCGCGCCCGGCTAGTTTTTTGTATTTTTTAGTAGAGACGGGGTTTCACCGTGTTAGCCAGGATGGTCTCGATCTCCTGACCTCGTGATCCGCCCGTCTCGGCCTCCCAAAGTGCTGGGATTACAGGCTTGAGCCACCGCGCCCGGCCTGCCTGTTTCTTCTTATAGGCAGAAGCCATGTCTCGTGTATGTGTCTATATCTACAGCAGCTAGCCCAGATTTTTGTATATTCAAGAAACTCAACAACTGATCTCTGAAACCATGAATCAAAGCATGTGAATGAATAAATGAATTAATTAATATATAAATGAATGGGCAAACAATACTAATATTCCTATGTCCACTGTGAAAAAATTAGTAAGCATGCATGCTACTATCGAGGATATTTCAGAATGCATGGTGAGTTTAAGGGCCTTGTTCTATGCTCCAGCTTCTCCTCTGTAGAACCTTCTCCCTGGGAGTCAGGTGAAGAGTACAGACTGAGTGCTAGAGACAGTGGTTTTCAGCGGAACTCTGAACCTAAGCCGAGGAAGTGATGACTCCTCTCTCTTCCTAACTACTTTCTAAGAATGTTTTTGGCCCTCTGCCACCAAAGGATGAATGCTGCAAGTAGTGTAAGTTAGTAATACGGCGAGTGTGATGATTCAAATGGCTCAAAGGAGGCAAAAAAGTCTTTGTTCCACAGTTCTGTCTTTCCTATTCTTTTCTATAAATAGCATGTTGATTTTTAAGAGCTGCTAGTTTTTATAAACTTCTTTTCCAGAGTGATTTATTAGTGTCAAGCATTACTATCATCCTGTAGTTCCAAACTCCTCTCCTGTGGGCAGTAATTTAGCCTTAGTTTTTCCTCTGTGATAAACCTTTGCACGATTAGCGAGTCTCTAATTAGGGATCACAGTTACCTTGGAGGTCTCCGCAAAGAAACAGCCAACAATCTCAGGTTAAGAGACTCAACACAAGAGAGAAACCAACTTTGCAAAGTGTCCCAATAATGTCTCTCATAGATCTTTTTTCCCTGAGCCAGGATCCAACATAGTATCAGGCATTGCATGTAGCTGTCATGCCTCTTCAGTCTCCTTTAATCTCAAACAGCCGATTGGGGGATATTTGCAGCAAGTATCCATTAAGAAATACTTACACTTTCCAGATACATCAGCTTGGTTAATTGGAAAGCTCTTTAATAATTGTTTTAGTATGCAAAATTAAGAGTTTCCATAAGAATAATTAATAATACAGTATTTTGTAATAATAAATATTTATGTATCAACTGACTATGGAATTTCAACTTGCAAAGCACATAAATGGATTTTTCACCCTGAGTTACATCTAAAATGCTTACCTATATTTGAAAGTGTTGGAAAGCTGGTGAGTAAATATTCTCCTATTCTCTTCCTTGGGTGGACAATTCTGAGACACATTCTACACATTTTCTAAGAAGGTCCTGGCAGCATTGAGATGCATTTGCTCACAAAGGTGTCAGTCTTAGTCTGTATGGGCTGCTGTGACAAATATACCACAGCCTGGGTGGCCAATGTAGTCAGGTTCTGGTGAAGGCTCACTTTTCTAATTCTAATACAATGTTCTTGTTGTGTCCTCACATGGCAGAAGGGGAAGAAGTGAGAGAGATATCTGGGGTCCCTTTCATAAGGGCACTAATCATTTTCATGAGAGCTCCACCCTCATGACCTAATCACCTTGCAAAGAACCCACCTCCTAAGACCATCACCTTACGGGTCAGAATTTCAACATATACATTTGGGGGATCACAAACATCCAGTCCATAACAGTGACCAAATTAAGAGCTCACCCTTGCAAGGATCCAGAAGGAAGAGAAAAAAAAATCAATTAAAAGAAAAATATGATAGGAAAGTTGAAAGACATTGAAAATTGAAAGACTTTCATTCATGGAAACTCCAGAAGGAGAGAACAGAGAAAATAGGGGCAGTAGTTGTAGAAATAAAATAAAATTTCCTAAGCTGAAGTAAAGCACCAATTGTCAGATTGAAAGAGCCTGCTGACTGACATCTCCAGAGAGAAGAAAGGAAGAAAGCCAGTTAACTACAATGAAAAGAGACAAAAAACTGGCATCACACTTCTCATGGCAACATGGATATTAGTCAACTATGTGGCAAACCATGGTGATAGTTCAGTGGGTTGGTGGTGAAGCCCTGTTGTTGTTTTGTTTTGTTTCGTTTTTGAGGTAGGGTTTTGCTATATCATCTAGGCTGGTCTTGAACTTCCTGCCTCAAAAGATCCTCCCACCTTAGTCCTTTCATGTATTTCCTTCTTGGACAGAGCTGTGTTTTCATTTTTCTCTCCCTGATTGTTGTAACAGTCTGGAGTTATCTCAAGCTCTGCTTTTCTATTCTAGGCCCCTACACCAGGACGCCTTTGCAGGGAAGGAAGTTTGCTTGCTTCAGAGTGTAGTTCTCCACTTTTAACCTGGAATCAAACACTGTGTTGTGTGTATAAACCAGGAGACAGGAGAGAGATGGTTTCTGGACTGTCCTCTCTGACCTGATGCAGCTCTTTATTACTCACTAGAAGCATTGCTCCATGGCCCCTTCTCTTCTTGTTCCATTTATTCTCTCTAAGTTTGGAATTTCCTCAATTGACCTTTCACTTATGGGTGTGTTGGAATGTAGTTTCCTGTTCACACCTGTTATCAATCTCCTCCCATTCATTTTCTATCTTCTTTCCAGGAATGTCTCGAATTTTCTGCTCTTTTAATGGTGGTTTCATTTCATGTTTTCCTAGAATGCTGTAAATTTATTCTTTCTAAAATACAGCTTTTTATTTTAATAGACTCAGGATTGGAGGTAAGGTGAAAGATTGCACTGTTTGTCAACTGGATTTAATATCATTTATGTGTGTATATATGTATATCTGTTTTATATTTTTATTTTGTGTACTATAGAAAATGTATATTGTAAAATATATATTAATAAATTGCATTGTATGTGTTATTTTATAATCTCTTTTTCACTTGGCATTATACTTTTAACACTTCTCCATAGAAAGACTTCATTAAATTTTTCTCAAATGTAAAGGACAACACCATGGGTAAATTTAACACATAACCAGAAATAGGACACTAAATTTAGGAGCTGTTAATTAACTAGATTGAAAAATGCGTGATATATTCTTTTTCTTTCTTCAATGTCAGATCTTAAAATGTTTGGATCTTATCCAACCAAAAAATTGATCAGACTATCAATGTATTTGTTAATTCAGTTGTTCTAAAGTCCAGTTGTTTTAGTTTCTTAATGGCCAGTTTTATGCAAGAATCCAGTGATACAAGATCAAGCATTTTTTTCTGGTTGGGTATATATTTTTTGAATTTGGCTATATTCATAACATGAAGTGAAGATGCAAAGAAATTGCACAAACATCTCTGTTAGAAAATGTCTGTGTGGAAAAATCAGAATACAAGGACTGTGTGTATAAATTTGAAAGCCTAGGGAAATGAAATAGAAGGCAAGTGAGAAAACTCTTTCTCCTCTCCTGGAGATTTTTTTCCCCACTCTGAAAAAATAGGAAAAATTTATAATCTGAACCATCTCCAAAAGGTTCAGAAGAAGGGATATACAACAAGGAAAAGCAATTTACATTATAGTTGATGACTCTAAGAAAAAAAGGGAGTGCAAGGAATAAAATAATGACATTGAGACTGCGTAAAACTCAGTGGGGAAGGGTAATAATGTTCTTTGAGGGTTTACTAAAATATAAAGGAAATCTCCAAGAAATGGCAATCATTGAAGCTCTTAAGTTATCAGAAGCATAAGGCTAGAGACTTTATAAGAATATGTTTTTGATTCACAGAGAAGGTCACTCAAAGTTCTGAAGAAAATCTCTACCACCACCACCACCACCCCCAACCTCAATTAATGAATATTTTTGGACCTACAAATATGTCTCTTTATTTTTTTATTTATTTTTTTTTTTTTTGACACGGAGTCTCGCTCCGTCACTGACTCACAGGCTGGAGTGCAGTGGCGCGATCTTGGCTCACTGCAACCTCCACCTTCCGGGTTCAAGCAATTCTCCTGCCTCAGCCTCCTGAGTAGCTGGGATTACAGGCACACACCATCACGCCCAGGTAATTTTTGTATTTTTAGTAAAGACAGCATTTCACCCTGTTGGTCAGGCTGAAACCCTGTTGGTTTACTTTCTATCTCCCGGAATATGATACCTTCCATGGTAAAGGGACTTCCCAGATGTGATTAAGGTTAAATATTTTGAGATAAAGAGTGTCTCTGAATTATCCAGGTGGACTTAATATAATCACACAAGTCCTTAAAAGTGGAAAACCTTTCCCAGCTGCAAGTAAAAAGATGAGAGGGGAAAAAAAAAGAAGAGAGATTCACAGTATGAGAAGGACTCAACCCACCATGGCAGGCTTTGAAGATGGAGGGAGAGGCCACAAGCCAAGGAATGCAGGGGCCTTTAGAAGCTGGGAATGGCCCTTCACAACCAGCAAGGAACTGAGTTCTGTCAACAACCCAAATCAGCAGGAAATGGATTTTCCCCCTAGACCCTCCAGAAAGAAACATAGCCTACTGACATGTTGGCTTTAGTCAAAGAAACCCATATTGGTCTTCTCATTTAGAGAACTGTAAGAGGATACATTGGTGTTGCTGAAGCCACTAAGTTGATAGTAATTTGTTATGGCAGCAATAGAAAAGGAATACAACTTTGATCCAGTGTTCTCTACCAAGTAGGCCCAGATTAAATGAAATATTTGAAACTTGGATTTCTACATATGAGCAGAATATAATTTTTGTTGTTGTTGTTGTTGTTGCTGTTTTGAGACGGAGTCTCGCTCTGCTGCCCAGGCTGGAGTGCAGTGGCGCGATCTCGGCTCACTGCAAGCTCTGCCTCCTGGGTTCACGCCATTCTCCTGCCTCAGCCTCCGAAGTAGCTGGGACTACAGGCGCCCGCCACCACGCCCGGCTAATTTTTTCTATTTTCAGTAGAGACGGGGTTTCACCGTGTTAGCCAGGATGGTCTCAATCTCCTGACCTCGTGATCTGCCCACCTCGGCCTCCCAAAGTTCTGGGATTACAGGCATGAGCCACCGCACCCAGCCCCTAAGTAGAGATGTTTTAAAGTAAAAACATCTTTTAAAACGAGAAATGTAATTGTGAGCCAGCTGATGCTGTTGCAGCTTTGTTTGAGTCAAGATTCAAAGGCAGAAGTGGAGGGTGAGGGTGGTGATCACAGACCAGGGCACCTCTCTGCTCAGGGGCCCTTGCAGCAATCTTGTGTCTGAATGTTCCTCCTCCAGACGTGTCTGCAGCATGCCTTCTGCCCACACAGAGGCTATATTCCACTCCTCTTTTGTGGGAAGACTGAATTTTAAAATGGAAGCTCTTCTGAAAATAGAGTCCCATTGGATCTGAAGCTTGGGTGTCATGACATTCCCCCAGTACTACTCCATGTGTAACTGTTTCACGACTTTTGTTGGATGAAATGAACAACATAAATTCCAAAAAACTTCACTCCATTTTTCTTAGACTTTCAGTCTTTTCCTGTGTTCTTGAGTGTTCTGCCTAAACTAGGAAATATTAAATTATCTAATTTCAGCAGTTGGAAGCTGCATTTGTAAATATTTTGATTAGTAAGTTTGTTAGACATTGTGTGGATAGACCTAACTTCTAAATTTAACGTTTCCATTTTTTTAAAAAAAACAAAAAAAAGCTGTGACTGAAAATTATACCCATGCTGTGTGTGCAGATCACATACAGCAGACACTGGTCAATGCAGATTCAGCACAGTAGTTAAGTACATAAAGAAGTTTTGGTATAACAGAATATTTCCATGTCCCACAGAATTTACCGTAGTCACTGAGCTTGGCTGAGACTATTAGCTTTTTTCTTCCCACCTGCCTTCCTTATTTCCTTTTTCCCTCTTTTATTCATTAGGTATTTATTGAGTCTCCACTATGTCATGTGCTATGTTAGTGCTAGAAATTCCGTGATTAGAAAAGCATGCATGGTTCCTATACTAATGGGGCTTAGAATCTAAGAGGTCAGTCAGACTTTAAATAATAGCACCAATGTACATAAATACACTGAAATAAAAGTGCTTCAGGAGAGTATGTAGCAGGGGGCCTAGAACTGCTCTGGAAGTTCAGAAAAGCTCCCTAAGGAAAATAGCCCTAAGCTATTTCCCTCCCTGTGAAGGATGACAGGGAGCCAGCTAGGAGTCAGCAGCTCATGCAAAGGTCCTGAAAACAGAGAACCATGTCAAAGATGTCACTATCTGAGACCAGTGGTGTGGAGGTGAGAAGAATTTACCAAGACAGTTGTAGGTAAAGAAAGGCAGATTTATTAGAGAAAGTATGAAAATATGCTGTAAGGGAACAATGACCAGTCAGTAAGAGAGGAGCTGACTGTAAAGAGATAAAGGCTTGCTGGGGACGTTAGAGAATAGTGCTTATGCTGTGTGCTGAAGAGGGCTTTGTGCGGTACTGATAGTGCCAAGGTGGCAGTGAGCTCACTTGCATTTTTCTACCAGCCAAGGGTCTGACAATAACTGAGTGTAGGAAGATAGTGAGTTATTTGCACAGGAGGGCTATGTGTCCTGGACCATGAAGAAAGTCACACACAACTTATCTGCTTTTACTCTTCCTTTCTTTCTTTCTTTCTTTCTTTCTTTCGTTCTTTCTTTCTTTCTTTCTTTTTCTTTTCTTTTTCTTTCTTTCTTTTTTGATGTACAATGGCGCAATCTCGGCTCACTGGTACTTCTGCCTCCTGGGTTCAAGCGATTTTTCTGCTTCAGCCTCCCAAGTACCTGGGATTACAGGCGCACGCCACCACGCCCAGCTAATTTTTTTTTTCTTTGTATTTTTAGTAGAGACAGGGTTTCACCATGTTGGCCAGGCTGGTCTCGAACTCCAGACCTCAGGTGATCCACCCGCCTTGGCCTCCCAAAGTACTGGCTTTAGAGGCATGAGTCACCATGCCCAGCCCAATCTGCTTTTCCCTTTTTCTTTCCCTCAGTCTTGCCATCCTGACTCCTTTTCCCTAATTAGGACTCCACAAAAGATTTCCATCATTATCCAGAAAGAAAAGGGAAACATTGAAGAGTTTTAAATATAGAAAAGAGAGAGTCAGATTTTTGAATTTTTAAAAAATCTTTGTGGCTGCAGAAAATAGGCAAGAGAGGGGTAGGGGAAGCTAGAGTGGATCTGGTGAGAAATGGTGGCCTGTGACTGTAGGATTGAGTGAGCATGTGGGTGGGGAGGGTCCAGACTCCCTCCTAGGTCTCTGGTCTGAACACTGGATGAATTCACTTGTGACACCATCAAATCTGGGACTTTTTTGGCTGTAGTTTTTTTTTTTTTTTTTTAGAGATACAGTCTCACTATGTTGCCAAGGCTGACCTCAGACTCCTAGGCTCAAGTGATCCTCCGGCCTCAGCCTCCCAACTAGCTGGGACTACAGGTATTCACCACCACCCCTGGCTGTCTGGAGATTTCCAATTATTGATTCAATCTCCTTACTAGTCATAAGTCTATTCAGATTTTCCATGTCTTCATGGTTTAGTCTTGGTAGGTTTTGTGTTTCTAGGAATTTGTCCATTTCATGTAGTGTATCCAATTTGTTGGTGTACAATTGCTCCTAGTACTCTCTTACAATCTCTTTACTTCAGTAAGTCAGTAGTTAATGTCCTCACTGTCTTTCTTTATCTTCAGCTGTTGTTTATTGACATAAAGGTAGGCTCTATAGCCACAGGCCCAGAGGCAGCTGCAGTAGTGGGGGGACATGGAAGGTGGAGGGTGGAGTGTTTGCTGCAGGACAGCTGAGTGGAGGGTGGGGACAGGTGCCAGTGAGGAAGGCCCAGGCGGTTGGGGAAGCAAGTAAGGGCCAGGGCCAGAGTCTGCTTAAACTGGAACTACTGAGCTACTGCCCCATGGCCTAAGGTCCCTAACTCTCGCTGACTGTTTCCTGACCCCAGGCCAGGCTTGGGAGTCCTCTGGGCATCCATTTTCTAAAGGAACTGAACAGAGTACACACAGGAAAGGAAGCTGTCACCCTCTTGCCATACACTCTGGGGACCTCTGTTCTGCATTCCTCCTCCTTCCCTTGCTTGGGTGGGGCCACATGATTGGCAACCAAACTCTGGGCTGTCCCACCACAGCAGTCTCTAAAAACAGCTATGTTTCAGCGAGGCGTAAATCTTCTTCCCTGGTGTCCCAGCGCACCAGTGCCACACTACAGCCAAGTGAGCTCTATAAGCATTGCTGGCCTAAATGGATGGGTTGGGGGAAGGGGGTGGGACAGGTGCTGGAGGAAGGGCTCTGGGGTCCATCACAGCACAAGAACAACATGCGTGCTGTTGGTGAAGCCAGAGCCAGGGTGTCACCAGGTCAGCACAATGACCACATCTTCCTTCTTGAAGAAGCCTCAGGCCTTACCAACATTGATGGCCAAGTTCACTCAGAGGTCCACATCCTCAGCCCAGGGCTCCTGGACGGGGTCCTTACACAGCACAGGGAAGAAGCCATGGTACAGGTGGGTCTGGCGAGCTGTCTGGGGATTCCATGTCACAGCAATCATAGGGGCACGTGGGCAGTATCTGGCCCACGTGCCCCTATGCCACCTGGTGGGCATACCTGCAGACTTGGTGAGGACGATTATGGCCCCACTGCAGCACTTGAAGGAGGCCTCCACAGCGCTCACGGCAGTGGCTTCTGTAGGGTCGCCGGTAATGGGTGCCCGTGGCAGAACTCCACAGCCTCCAGAGGATAGTCCCCTTTGGCTGTTTCTCCAGACAGCATGATGAAGTCAGCTCCCTCCAGAATTGCATTGGCCACACCATTGCCCTCAGCCCGAGTGGGGTGGAGCTTCTTGATCATGTCCTCCAGCATCTGAGTGGCAAGATGACAGGCTTCCCAGCTTGGATGCACCGCCCAATCATCATCTTCTGAGCAAGGAAGACCTTCTCTGCAGGAATCTCATCTCAAAGGTTTGTGGTAGATCACCACGAGCTACCATAATCCCATCGCTGGCCTCCAGGATTTCATCAAACCTCCAACCCCCAACATAATTCTCGATTTTGCTGATTATCTTGATGAAGACCTGCCTAACTCCATGGACATCAGACGTCTTGCAGATGAATGACGCAAGCATCATATCGACATCTTACCCCCAAACTTCAGGTCCCGATGTCCTTCTCCAACAGCAGGCAGGTCCACGGCAGCCCCAGGAAGGTTCGCACCCTTCTTGCTGCCCAAGGAGCCGCCATTTTCCGCCTCTGTCACCAGAAAGTCAGCATCCTTCTGCTCACCTAGAGAGAAATTAGCCCATCACCCATGTAGATCTTGCTGCCCACTTCCGCCACCTTGCAGATGTTCTTGTAGTCCAGCCACAGGATGTTCTCTTACACTTTTCCATGTAGGTGTTATCCAGCGTGAGCTTGAGAGTGGCTCCCTTCTTCAGTTCCACCTCTGCCGTGCCGCTGCCCTTGATGGGCCCAGATGGGATCTCAGGTCCTTTAGTGTCCAGAGCCACAGCAATGGGCTGGTAGAGGATGGAGTCAGAAGCAAAGCTTTCCACATTCTTGATGGTCTCTGTATGGTACTCATGAGTTCCGTGAGAGTTCAGATGAACCACATTCATTCCAGACTTAATTGTTTTCTTCAGCATCTCTAACAATGGGGAAGCTGGGCCCATAGTACAAATGATGCCAGTGCTCCAGGCTGTGATGGGTGGCGAGTCAGTGTCCAGGCAGCACATGTGCTCCAGGAATGTGTCAGCCATGGCTGCGTGCAGCTGCTGGGTCATAGTGAAGCCCTGGCTTCACTACAGGGCTTCAACATGGCTTCTGAGGTCCTGCAGTGCTGACCGACTTGGGCTAGGCTGCAAAAGCAGACAGGTCAGGAGCCCCAGGATATGCAGCTGCTGTGTCCACTTTCATTTCTAATTATAGAAATTTAAGTGGTCTTTTTTTCCTAATTCATCTAGCCAAAGGTTTGTCAATTATGTTGATATTTTCAAATAACCAACTTTTGATTTTGTTGATTTTTTGTATTATTTTTCTATTTTCTAGTTCATTGATCTCTGCTCTAGTTTTTCTTAAGGAAAATATATTTTTTAAAACATAAATTAGCTTTCTTTATTGTTAGCTACTAACTTTGAAAGTTTTATTCCTTTTTAAGGAAAATGTATTTTTAAAAATATATTAAATTAGCTTTCTTTATTGTTAGCTACTAATTATGAAAGTTGTATTCTGTACATGGTAATATTGTACAAAATTATTTTTAAAAATTTCAATCTCCACAAATGCTTGTGTTTGAAAATCATCTTGTTCTTCTTCTCTAAATCCTTATGCAGTTGGAATCTATTTTATTATTTTGACTTTATTTTTTATCGTATTTTATTTTATTAAAGATTCAGGGGTTCCATGTGCAAGTCTGTTACATGGCTATATTGCATAATGCTGGGGTTTGGAATTCTAGTGAATCCATCACCTAAATAGTGAACATAGTATACTCTACAGGTATTTGGAAAGGTATTTTTAATGAGAGAGATAATAACATGTTTTATGCTAATGTGAATGATCCCGAAAAGAAGAAAAATTAGTGATGTAGCAAAAGGACTTCTGGAAGAATGTTTCTGGGTTTGTTAGAGGAGGTGTCATTTAGTATGAAGTGGTAGGGTGGCTTTGATAAGAGCATTGATAAGAAATCTGAGGTCCTGGGTGGGAAGGCAGAGAAAATGGGTGCAGATAGGTGAGCAAATCTGGGGGCAATTACTGCTGCAAGAGAATCATTACTTCTCTGTGCCCTCATTATCTCTATAGCTATCCTCTGGGATGGGATAGAAAAGAAACAGAATAAGAGGCAGGGATTGGCTTTATTATTTCTCCAGCTGGGAAATCTGCAGTGTGCCCAGCAGTCCATAATGGAGCATGGGCCAAGGTCGTGGGGTGATGCAATTCATGAAGGACATGATTTCCAAATGGCATCACGAGATGGTCATTGTGTGAGTGTATGTGAAAGGTTTCAAACCTAAACATTTGAAATAGATGACAGTATGTGCTTCTTTATTATTTTAAAAATATTATTTAGGGCCCTCAAACAAGAGCACTAACTTAGATGTCTCATCCTCCGATAGGTCCTGCCTGTCTTACACGCTAACTTGATCGTCTTTCTCACATTGAATTATAGTGAACGATGACTAAAGTTTAGCTGGTTCTTTACTGGCTTGTCTTGTAAATGTCCCAGGGCCTGTATAGGATTGTCACAGAATGGGGCTGAGGCATGTGCCTTCAGCCTAGCTACCTCATTCCTCTACACCATGAGGGGAGAGGACTCACTAGCATTTAACACATTTCTCTACTCTCTGCATTTCCTGTGGGTTATACTCAGATCTGGTGACTTGATTAGCTTCAGATTCCATCTAGATCGTGCTAGTGTTGTGTATTCTGTGACATCTGGGATACATCATGCCTGCCTGTTCCACTTCCAGTAGGCTAAGGTTGATCAGTAGGTTCATGGATACCCATCTATTAGCAAGGCCTCACTCAACCTTCACTTCATGGTTTTAATAGCTATTGATGATCATGCCTGATACCATTATTTCAACAGAGTTGCAAACTGGTAATTTTCTAATTCTAACATTCCTCCTCTATTATCGATCGTGATTTTTTTTTTTTTTAGATGGAGTTTTGCTCTTGTTGCCCAGGCTGGAGTGCAATGGCACTATCTGGACTCACCACAACCTCTGCCTCCCAGGTTCAAGTAATCCTCCTGCCTCCGCCTCCCGAGTAGCTGGGATTATAGGCATGCACCACCACACCTGGCTAATTTTGTATTTTTAGTAGAGATGGTGTTTCTCCATATTGGTCAGGCTGGTCTCGAACTCATGACCTTAGAGGAGATCCACCCACCTCAGCCTCCCAAAGCGCTGGGATTACAGGCATGAGCCACCGCACCTGGCCAATTGTGATTTTTCTATAAATAAAAACTTTTCTTACATCAGCTACTTGGTTTCTCTGAAAAAAAAAAAAATGAATACAGGAAAAACAGGATAGATGTTTTATTCCTTTCCTCTATTTATCAGTCTTCAGAATAATGAGTTGGCGCCCAAGCAACTCCCAAAGGTAGTTAACCAGTGAGTTGCGTGTTGTGGTTTTTGTGAGCGGGTGGTATGGTGTATTATTATAAACTCTTGACTTTTTATATGCTTGACATTTTCAATCCATTTCAGCCATTATTCTTTTTTATCCAAATCATCCATCTCTAGCCAGTGAGTATCATTTCAAGTTGATGCGTGTGTCCTTTCAGCATGACCCCGGGAATCTAATCTTTGACTGCTTCTTTTCTTTCTTTCTCAATTTATGCATTTCCTGCCCCAGACCTGGAAATGGCTACTTTTCCAAGGATCCCGGGTTCCTTTTCGTGAAAGGTGTATAAAGTTCACTATCTGAGTGCCTGTAAAGTCTTCCAAGTTGTTTTCTAGGTTCTGCTCACCCCCTCACAGATCTACCATAATAAGTAGCATTGCCAGATGAAAATTCCTGGACCCCTGGTGGGATAGATCATCCCGCGGCTTTCAGCGAACTTGTGGGGCCAACAGAATACAAGCCATTCAGATCAGCTAAGACATTCCTGCACCCGGCCCTGCTTTTGTCTCTCACTGAAGCTTTGCAAGAACACTAGGATACAGGATACAGCCAGGCAGCCCTAGCTCCTGGAGAAGTTCATGGCCACCCCATATGTGTCATGGTTGGGGTTGAGCCAGAGTCAAGCCAGCGAATGGGGTGTGGGACACGACAGCACCAGGGTTAGTCCCATCTCCGTCATTTGCAAGCTGAGTGATTTCAAGTTTATCCTCTCCCCCTCAGTGCCTGCAGGTTCCTCATTTACAGAAAAAGGAGAGGAAAACAATAACCTCACAGAGTCATTGTGAAGATTAAGTGGGACCTACATACAGCACCGAGCCCAGGACACTAAAAGACAATAAATAATAGTTTCCTGCCCTTTCCCAGATCACTTACCCTCAGTTATATAATCAGATGGTTCAGAATCTAAAAATTCTGAGTTCTTCCTAAAGTGCTGCAGCTATTTTTACCTGTCCTTTCACAAAAGGTTACAGTCCTGTCCTGTTGTCGGGGAGAGGGCAGCCCTGAGTCACTTCCTCCCTCCCTGTGCTGGTCCTTCTGTGCCGAGCTGGACCAAGGCCAGGCTGCTCACCGAGAGCTGCCCATGCCACGAGGGCTTATGCTCGCTGACATTCAGGAGGGTTTCTGTAAAACCACGGGCTTTGCAGGAGACTGGGCTGATCTCCCACTTCCTGAATTGGTCATGCACTTTTACTTCCCCGACATCCTCTTTCTGAAATTGATCAATGTTTCTCCCAAAGTCAGCAATAACTAGCAGGTGGTTGATATTCAGATATGAGGCTGATGTCTTTGGACTTCAAACAAGTGATAAGACTCTTTCCTTTGAAAGATAAAAATGAACGTATAGCTGTGATCCCCAGCTTAACAGCACCTCGGGATGACCAAAGAAGCTTAAAAATACTGACGGGCACATCCCACTCCAGAGACTCTGACATAATTGGTCTGGGGTGTGGCCTGGGCATTGGAGTATTTTATAAACACCCCCAAGTGATTCTAATGTTCAATGAAGGGTGAGAATGGCTAAAAAATAAGTGCTTAGGTAAGTGCGGTTTCTCTGACCCCAAGCAGGTGTCTTATCAGCTGGCGAGCTACAAAGTTGGCCTTTTTTTTTTTTTCTTGCATGACAACTTTTTTATACATACTTTAAGTCCTAGGGTACTTGTGCACAATGTGCAGGTTTGTTACATAGGTACACATGTGCCATGTTGGTTTGCTGCACCCATCAATTCATCATTTACATTAGGTATTTCTCTTAATGCTCTATCTCCCCCAGCCTCTCACCAACATGAAGTTGACCTTTCTCTGGCTTGCAGGACTCTCCCGTGTGCCATGCCTACAAGTGAGTCAAAAGATGGAAGCACCTGCCAAGTTACGGAAGGCTTATGAGCCATGCCAGAGGGTCTGGGCTAGCTCTTGCTAAAACCCTCGTTCAAGAGTTTTCAGCAGAATGGCAAGTTGTTCAGGTTTGCATTGTAGGAAATATTGCCTGGCAGCACTGAAGAAAATGAATCTGAGTGAGGATGGTCACAGGAGGCCAAGAGACCACTGAGGTCCCAGCAAGAAGGTAAGAACCTGAAGAAAGGCAAGTACCACAGCAGAAGGCCAGGGCATGGAGAACAAGAAAGAGGGGGCTCCTCCTCCTCCCAGTGGTGCTGGCCCAGGACTCTTGGCCTCTCTGTGCTGAGCCCATTCTCCCTGTTGCCTTGTGATTTGTTGGACTTTTGTATGCAGGCCTCAGTGTCTCCACTGACTTGTTTCTTACTCATAATAATGACTCACGTTAGTTATGCTTTTGCTGTGGGCCAGCCACCCACTCAGAACGTCTCACTTTACCAATAAGACTAAAGCTTAGAGAGGTTAAGTGATTTGCCCAAGGTTACACAGCCAGCAGGAAGTGAAGGCGGACACAGAGGCAGATTTCTGACCAGTAAACGGCCCATTCCCACTTCTACCTGTGGTGCTTCTGTGCTTCTCCCCTGGCTGAGGCCACTTCCTTTTGAATTGAGCCTCAGAACCTGCCGCACCCACAGGCACTTTCCAACTTTCTATCCTGGGGCTTCCTGGTCAGCCTGCCCTTGGAGTCTTGGTGCCCACAAGAAGGAGAGGGTCCAGCTTGTGGTTCCACTGACTGGATTGACCACCCTCTTGAAAGAGTTCTAATTTTACATTATTTCAACTCCTATTTCCTCATAACTAAAAAGACCCCCTGGTCCCTTAAGTTTGTCACATGCTAAAGTATTGAAACTCTATAAATTCACCTTTTTTTTTTTTTCAGGGAAAATTCTTAAAAATAGTATTCCCACAGAACGTAATCTTTGTGAATGGGTCAGAGTTACAGGCTATAGGTGTGAGTAGTTTACAAGTTCCTGTGTTAAGACTTTGAGTTCAGGTTCCCGGTATGCCTAGAGAAATCCAGAAGGCATAGGGGGACGAGAGAAGGGTTGCACTTTAAGAATTTCTGTGCCAACACTGTTTGAAATGCAGCCTGGAATTACCCCCACAATAGGGAGAACAAATATCTTAAGAAGGCTCCATCAGTTTCCGGCGGTACCAGTTCCTTAATCCATGTTACATACTTTTTGGCCATGATTAGCAGTGAGTGAGCGCACACTATATGGCAATGCTGTGATAGTACCTTACATAGATTATCTCTCATTATGACATCCCTAATATACAGAAGAAGAAACGGACGCTCCCAGAGGCTAAATAACTTGCCAAACTTTCCAAGTTAATATGTAATAGGGACCAGATGCCGTGGCTAATGCCTATAATCCCAGCAGTTTGGGAGGCTGAGGCGGGCAGATCACTTGAGGTCAGGAGTTCAAGACCAACATAGCCAATATGGTGAGACCCCGTCTCTACTAAAAATACAAAAATTAGCCAGGCATGGTGGCGTGCGCCTGTAGTCCCAGCTACTTGGGAGGCTGAAGTAGGAGAATCACTTGAACCCAGGAAGCGGAGGTTGCAGTGAGCTGAGATTAAGCCATTGCACTCCAGCCTGGGTGTAGTAGCAAGACTCTGTTTCAAAAAAATATATATGTAATAGAAACTGTACTGTACAGCAAACCCCATGACATGTAACAAACCCTCACATGTACCCCCAAATGTAAAAGTTAAAAAAAGAAAAAGAAAAAAATAGAAAAAGAAACTGTACTTGAAAGTAGGCCTGCCTAACTCAAAAACACCAGGCTCTTAACCATTATCTGTGTAGTTAAGACTCTTAGTAACAAACTGTAGTCTACTGTGTATATTAATGTCCACCACTTCACACATTTTATCTGTTAGCAACAGCCTCTCTGAGCTTTGTATTTGTATATTTGACAGGTTTTTCCTATAGATAGCATTGTAATATTTCCATTTAACTCTATCCTTTGTAAAACGACATCACTGGTATGTTTCAATTAGATTTTCAGTCAGTGACAGCTAATGAGCAAAGGAGCAATGATTACAGTATCATTTCTTCTTGGGATCTTGGGAAGAAATGATTCTCTGATCATTGCTATGGCTATGTCATCACTATGTCCATGGCTATGTCTTTGCTTATTGTGTAGTGCAGCAGGGATACTGGTCACCTGGGCAGCCCGTGACCAACTGAGGGTTCATTCGGCCTTCAACCCGGTGTGGGGCGTGGGATAAGTGGTCTCTCCCAGCCTCTGCTTTCTGCTCTGAAATGTAAGATGTCTTGCAGCGCCAACCTTCTGTGACTCTCTCTGGCGAGCCGCTGGCAGTGCACTAGCAACTCTCTGAAGAGTCATCTGGTTCCATGATTTTACAGCTTTGTTGTTGGATACAACCGAAGACTCTTTTAAAATAGGAACCCATCTATATTACACAGAACCTGTGTTTCCCAGTCTATGGTAATCATTAGCATCAACCTGTTGTTAATAAAAATAAGTAACAGTCAATTCAATAAGAGGTTACTGACAAAACAAAATCAGCAGAACTCAGGCATTTCTGGCCACTGGAGACTCCACTGATCACCCTAAAAAGCCAGGCAAGGCTGGGTGCCATGGCTCACGCCTGTAATCCCAGCACTTTGGGAGGCCGAGGTGGGCGGATCACGAGGTCAGGAGATAGAGACCATCCTGGCTAACACGGTGAAACCCCATCTCTACTAAAAATACAAAAAAAAATTAGCTGGGCGTGGTGGTGGGCGCCTGTAGTGCCAACTACTCGGGAGGCTGAGGCAGGAGAATGGCGTGAACCCGGGAGGCAGAGCTTGCAGTGAGCTGAGATCGCGCCACTGCACTCCAGCCTGGGTGACAGAGCAAGACTCCATCTCAAAAAAAAAAAAAAAAAAAAAAGCCAGGCAACTTTGAGGAGACCCAAGCACATTTAGCCCTGGACTGCCAGCACCTGACTCACCCACCCATCAGACGGCCTTGCCGGAGCCACCTGCTGGCAGTGTTGCTCTCCATATGTAGTGGAGTGTATTTTTATTTTTAGGAATTCCAATCTCATTACTAGTTTGAAAGAGCTCTTTGGTGATTCTTTTAGGAAAGCTAAGAATTATTTGGTGACGTGGGTAGTTTTCTCAACTCAATTAGGGGAGGAGAATTTTTGTGTGCTAGTTGTTGTTTGAGTATGCGAATTTCAAGCCTTTGGTAACAGAACTGTGAACTCCTCTGCTACACTGGGGGCACCCTGTGGATAGGACTCGTAAGCAAATTTGCCTGCACAGGGCAGGCACTAATCTGTGATTGTTGAATAAATGAGTAAATGATGAATGGTTGAATTACAGGACCCCAAAGGCCTTTGAATTCAAATTTCTTCGCTTTATAAGAACCACTATATAAGAATCACTGAATTTACTTAAAGGCTATATATATATATATATACACACACACACACGCACACACACACACATATATTTCTCTTATTTATGTTACAAACATATTGTATACATTTTATAGTTTCTTCTTATACTGAAGAGAGTGGGATGAGAATAATTGTTTATATTTATTGATGTTTCCAGTATGACTTATGATTAGAGAATATGGCTTTCTTTGGAAGAAAATCGTGCATGAACAAAGGCAGGAAACCGTATGGGAAGGAAATAAATGCCAGAAGAATTTTTCTTCTTCATTTAGGTAGAACTGAAGAGTCTTTTCAGGTTCTACCATAAAGAAGAGACTTGTAAAAACTTCAGTTTTCCTTCTATTGGGTTCTGTTGACATAATAACCCCAGCAAATATTTTAAAAGATATAGTATTCAAATAAAATAATCCCTCAACTATGAATATGAGCGTTCATTTAGGTAAATGAATATAAAATGAATCAACTGGTGCCAAGCAAATCTTAAAATTCATGTAATTATCTGGATAATATCTGAAAAGTCACCCTCTGTCTTGGTCTGTATAGTATGACTTATGAGACCGTGTTCCTCTCCCAATGGGTAGACAGAATTGGTGCATTTTAATGTAACAGGGATCACATTAGGCAGAGTGTGGGGTAGTCGTGGTGGTTGTTTGGAAGTTTAAATGTGGGAAAGGGGTGTGATGGATTTTCTGCTTGGTCTGTGTAAACCCAGCATCGTCCCTGACCCCTGCCGCACTGTACTCTGCATTGCTGGAGCAAAGTCTGCAACTTCTTTTCCCAGTGTGCTTCAGAGTTAGGGCTTCCCAGTTAGGGCTTCCCAATGAAAAGTGGAAGAAAATAATTCTGTCATGCAGATGAGATAATGCGCTGTTGCGCATTTGGGGGGAATATCCCCCAAGAATCACCTACTGCAGGCAAGCAACTGAGATTATTGGTAGCAGCTGCCCTTGGCTCTGAGGTGCCCTCCTGAGAATCTCTTGCTTCAGTACTCCAGGGCAGCTGGAGTCTGGGTGGCAGCTTCCTCTAATTCCTACTGTTCTAGATTTAGTGAGAGCAGATTTCCTGACCTTGACAACCCCAGGCCTACTCAATGATCATGAATGTCCTTGGATTTAATCTCTTTCTGCTAAAAATGCTTGGTTTCTCCTTTTCTTTTCTTGCCTGAATGAACCCTGACTGTTAGACTATCCTCATCAACCTCACTCCAGATGAGCCTGAGCCCCAGGGTTCTGGCAGTATTGGAATACGGGGTAGTGACAGAGCTGTCCAACGTCCAAGAGTAAATGGAAGTCACACCCTGGGCAGCCCAAAAACAGGGGGTCAAAGGGAGGGGGAGGAGAGCAGGAATGGAACCAAGTTTGGGTTGTCTGCAAGGATCAGGGCAGCATGGAGAAGCAGATCCTAGTAAGTCATCAAACAACTCCTAGTAGAGAGAAGGATTCTTTAAGGGAGTCTCTGCATGGGGGTGTTGACTGTTGGGACTACTGGGCCAGTTCTTAAGGATATCTCTGACCATTAGATGGCACATATAACAACGAAACAGATCCCTCAAAAATAAAGTAAATGGAGTGTCTTCATGGGGAAACAGCATCATGGACAGATTTAACTTGGGACAGATTCGTCCCATTTCTTTATTCTTTGCTAGTAGTGCTAGACAGCCACATTTAGCCACAGCCTTGAGGTGTGAGAAATGTACTTCCCTGCCCCTTGATTTGGGTTTTGGTCATGTGACTCACTTTGGCCAATGGGCTGTTAGCAGATGTTGATGCAAGAAGAGGCTAAAAACACACTAACAGGGCTGGGCTTGTCCCCTTGAGCGCCTGCCATGACCATGGGAAGAATATACCCTGGATAACCAATGTCTCTCCAGCCCAGGCCCTAGAACAAAGCACAAGGAACAGAGATGCTGCAACTGACCCAGAGGCCCACAGGCACATGGGTGGTAAATGCTTATTGTTTTTCACAGAGATTTGGAGGTTATTTGTAATGCAGCAAAATTATAGCAATAGCTACCTGATACAGGTTGCATATGTCAAATCATAGACACTGTTCTTTATGGTGTAATTAAATAATTTTCAGGGATCACTTTGACCACGTTCAGTTTTTACAATCCATGCACTAGCTTTAGTCTCAAATTCACAAATGAAATGAGATCCCACCCTGCCTTCAATGACAACTTTGTTTAGTCTTGTTTCATAAGTAAAATTTGTGACAATTTGTTGCAGTTGATATCCCAGCTTTTATTTAGGTAATGAATGATAGGCCTAGAATTTCCTTGGACAAAAAGATCTATAGTTTCAAGGCCATAGAAATTCTTTTTCTTGTTATCAGCATCAGAAACCTGTACTTTCAGATAATTTCACAATTGTTTTCATCTTCCATTTTTCATCTCTAGTTAAATTTACACAGCGTGGAAGTATCTTTAAGAATGAACGAATTTTTTAAAAAGTCATGAACAAACTGAGAAATATACATGATCATTCATTTGGCACCATCTTCTAAAATTTCACACTTCAAGGATAAGCAAAATTAGTATAATTCACTTCTTAAATTGCTTGCTTACTAACATTGTGAGGCAGTGCAAGAGGAAGGAGATTGTAGCTTTCAATAGATGTGACAAGGCAACCCTCCCAAGGGTATTAGAGAACGGAATGATGCTGACAGATGGCAAACCTACTGACCCCAGCCCTGATGGCTCCTCGGTGGGGGGCCTGAACTGTCTGACCCATGGTGTCCTCTTTGCATACTACACCCAGACTGTGGGTGGTCAAGGAAAATATTTCAGCCACCAAATTTTTCCACTTGTTTTTTGCTGCCCAAGTTGAATGTTAGTGGTAAGCTATCCTGTTCAATAGTTATTTGAGATAAATAGTTCTTTAACATAAACTCTCTTCTTTCTACGGGGGTAGAGATTGGGTTATATCATTGTTGTTATGGTTACACACTCCTTCCTTGAGTTCAGATAGTGCCTCTTAGTAGCCAAGAGAACTCTGTTTATGTGAGCCTGAACCTCCACTCAATCTAAGGGAGTGGAGTGAGAAATGACCCAGCTGGTTTCTTCTGGTTTCTTATTGTCTGGGTCAAGGGAGGAACACGAGGCCCCTGTGATGGGGCTCCCACAGGTACCCTTGCATTGCTTGGCTCCATTTGATCCCACTTGTCCTTGCTCCCATTGTCTCTCCAGATCTTGCATGATGCAGTATAGTGTGGCTAAAAGTATGGGACAGCTTGTGTCTGAGTTCCTGCCTCAACACTCATTAGTTGAGGAAACATGGGCAAGTGACTGAATTAATTCAGACTGGATCATCTCATCTTCAAAATAGAAGCAATAATAGCAGCTACTCAGCAAGGTGAGGTGGCTCACACCTGTAATCCCAGAGCGAGATCATGCCACTGCACTCCAGCCTGGGCGACAAGAGTAAAAACTCCATCCAAAAAAAAAAAAGCGCACCTACTCTATAAGATTATAGTGATAATTAAATCAGATAATCCTATAAATAGCATAGCACAGATCCTGACACATATGTTCTCAGTTAATTTCAGCCACTGAAATATACTGGTAATTACTCTTATGGAGGGAAGATGCCATAGAGTGTAGGTGTAGGTGTAGGGGGTTCCTAGGTTTAGGGAGCTTTGGGCAGAGTAACTGCAAAGCGGACAGTTCCTCTTCCACCATCTTACCCTTAATGTCAGCCCCCAGAGGATCCAGATAAGACAGCGGGGTACTAGTGGATGTGGTGCCCTATGTCCTGACCCCTCACAAGGCTCTGAGGCCCTTCTCACACCTGCCAGGCCTAGCAGAGTGGCCTGCCAGTGTGGCGGCACAGAGCTGGCTGAGAACTGACTCCTGGAGAAGCAGGATGGTGAGGTGAGAAACATACCCAGCTTCCAGGGGCTGAATTTGACATCTTATTTCAGATCTGCTGAAACTGCCCCAGGCTCCCCCAGGCTGCTGTCTTTCGTGGTTTGACATACACGTCTGTCATTGGGTACATGCCGTTTGGGGCCACAGAGTGACAGGCAGGGCCATGTCACCATGAGCCACACAGCAACACCATCTCTGGAGCCACCACATGGAACAGCACGTGCATGACATGCCTCTTGTTTCTGGGATGTGTCCAGCACTTGCCCCTGCCCTGTTGGGGTTTGGAAGAGAGGCATCTGCTCCACTAGTCTGCTCCAAAATGCACTGCTTCAAGAAAAAAAGCAGCACTGGAAGGACTTGAGCTCATGTGGTTCATGGGCAGATCTCTTACAGCACAGTTTGGGGAATCTCACCGTGGGAGCCCTGCTCTACCTAGGGCAGGTTGGCTCCTGGCTTCCCTGTCCCTTAGCTTCACTTTCTCAAACTCACTGTAAGCTGTATTCACTCATCTTTTCATTACAGGTAGAGGGGCTAGATATTGTGATAAATGCCGGGGCACACAGTCTGCCTTGAAGGAACTGACAGTCAGTCAGAAGGGCCCCCAGGGGGCGGTGAGCTGCAATGTCCTATGGTACATATTATGATACAGCTATGGAGTGGAAAAGGGGAGAAAGGATAAGGAAGGACCTAGATCTTCCTAATGGAACTAGGGGTAGAGGGCATCAAGGAAGAATTATCCAGGAACTGACATGTGAGAAGGTTCTAGAAGGAATTCCCCAGGGGGAGAAAAAAACAAGCCAGGTATAAATAGGAGAAGGGATGCTTTAGCCAGAGAGAAGGGCACAAGAAAGCCAGGGACACGAGAAGCCTGGCAGGACACAGACCCCGGGAGATTCTTCAGTGTGGCTAGGATGTAGGGTTTGAAGAAGGAATGAGATGTAAAAGGTCGGCAGGGCCAAAATAGCAAAGAACTTTAGATACTTAGAATAATGCATTTAGGGAACTTTGTGAAATAGTCCTATGTATGGAATAGTATCCCCAGGATCCACCTGTAAAACCAGTCAGTTGCCCCAGTTTCAGATGGCATCAGGGAGAAAGAAGAACAGGAAAAAATAATGGAAGTACCCCTTCCTTTAAAATTAACATTTTTGTGGCCTTGGACGAAGGTCAAAGGTAAATCAACCCAGAAACGCTCTTTCTTAGACTAAAAACTCAACTGCTCATTTTAATGGAAGGAAAAAGTGAAGTCAGAAGAGTGAAGTGCCTTACTCAAGTTAGTAGGAGGGCTCAGACATAAACCCAAGTTATCTAATTTCCAGTCCAATCCAACACGTTCATTCATAACATGTTAGAAATAGAAGATAAGCTGCCTTAGGGAGTCTGGTTTTATACCTGAGAAAACAGAGATGTTCAAGAAGTCAAGTGAGGTCATGAAGTCTTAAAGTTTCCAATGACAGAGGCACAACTTGGATTCAGAACTCAAAACCGCTAACCCTTAACCCCTAAGGAATGTTGAGGCATCCCTTCTCCTATTCACACTGGCTTGTTTTTTTCTCCACCTGGGGAATTTCTTCTAGAACCTTCTCACATGTCAGTTCTTAGATAATCCTTTCTTGACACAGCCTCCCAACCCCAGTTCCATTAGGAAGATCAGGTCCTTCCCTATCCCTCCTCCCGCCTTCCACTCCATTGATGTGTCATGATTCAGAGCTCATCTAATTAACTACAAATTCCTTACTCCAGGGGAAGCAGCTCTCCTTGGAAGTGGTGACTGGCACCACCTTCGTTAGAGAAGGAGTGCCTCATTCTATAGAAGCTTAGGGAGGTCACGGGAGGTGATTTGCAAAATTTTCTACCCCATGCTTAGAGGACCCTTTCTTTTTTGGTTTTTTTTTTTGAGACAGAGTCTCGCTGTCACCCAAGCTGGAGGCCAATGGTGCAATCTCAGCTCACTGCAACCTCCGCCACTTACAGGACCCTTTCTAAAGCTTTTTCTGGGGACTAGGGCCTGGGAATTGTGACTTTGCGGAACCTTTCCCAGCTTTCTCCACAGAGCTTAGCTTAGTCTCCTATTTATGGCGTACCTGGGTACCACATTCTGTGCTAGCCCAGTGTTAGGAACACGTTGTGAGCAGACCACCCCTCCTGGGAAGTAAAACAAATGCACAGAGTCCCTTTCTGGATCCCAAGCTCCCCCCCTGCAATGTGCGAGCAGTTTGGAAGAGAAAGCTGAATTCTTCCCAGCCAGGCAGAGACAGACAGGTTGTCATCCACCTTCGGCAACCTGTACCTTCTTTTCCTTCAACTGAATTTCTAGCTCTTGGCCATCTTGTCCCTGTGTGGTTTTGCCTCTCTGCTTTGGTCTCTCGGCTGTCACCGTTTTACTTTGGTAACTAAGGGGAACATCCCGTATCTCAGAGACACGACAGGGCCATGTAGCCTGACCAGCCTCGCTACGAAGTCATTTCTTTTATGCAAGGTCCTCAAAGAAGCCCCTTTGCGGTTTATGGTGGGGTCGCTGGGAACCAATGAATGCGCTTGGCCAAGCTCTCAAAGAGAAAAAGCACACAAGGAGGAAAGGATGGCGAATATGAAGGTAGAGAAAGTTGAGAGAGGTACGTACAGAGAACAATAGCGTGTTTCAAGAGTCACTAAAAAAAAAAAAAATCAATTCACGTAGTTTACTGTTCATAGCTTCAGCACACATGTATTGATAGCGTTCTGTGTGCCAGCACGGTGCCCACAGACATGCCCAACTGACCTAGGTTTGCTGCCTCATTCAGAATCATGCAGACTCAAGTCCTGTCATTGCAAGGAAAGAGGATCGAGAAAGCCAAATCTTCCAAAATGCCAACACTGAGCAGTTCTGGCTGGTTCTTCACATCAACAAACTTCTCCGCTCTGCAGCCGAAGTCGCTTTGCTTTGCTTTGCCCGTGGATGCCTCAGGACGCCTCCCCCATCCCTGTGCAGAGCGAGTGAGGCATCTCACTGCACACGTACAAGGGGAAAGCAACTTCCAGAATTACCCTTTTATTTTCTAAATAAGCTTTTAATTTTGGAACAATTTCATATTTTCAGAAAAGTTGCAAAGATAGTACACAGAGTTTCCATATATCTCTCACCCAGTTTCCCCTAATGGAACATCTTACATTACCATGGTATGTCGGTGCTTTACTATTAACTAAACTCCAGACTTTATTTGGATTTCCCTAGTTTTTCCCCTAAATAGGTATTTTTTTTTTTCTGTTCCGGGATCTTATCCAGGTTCCCACATTGCATTTAGCAGAATTTTGTTTGGAGGCTTACGTACACTCAGAGAAAATTACTCGAAGTAAATGAGGCCATTTCTAAGTGTTCAGAATTTGGACTAATAATTCCAAAGGATGAGTTACATTTCCCGTTTGTTTTGTGTCTGTATGCACAATTTTAAATAATTAACTCAGCAAACAATCATTTCTTAAAGAAGGTTTTAAGGTTGTTTTTGGTTTTTGGTGTTTTTTTTTTTTTTTAGTTGCAGAACCCATTTTTTACTACTGCCTCCCCTTCACCCAGAAACAGCAGCAACTCAGTCTACTGACTGGACCCACAGAGATTTCCCCAGAGGGCCAGAATTCCAGCTCTTTGGAGTTCTGTGAGCCCCAGAGAGGATGACAGCAGAGTTCATTTTGCCTGAGGGTGTGATGGAAGGTTCTGCCCTCTAACAAATGTGCAACACTGCCCCCTAAAAACTCACACGGAAGTTGTGAGGCTGAAGCTAGGACAGATTCCTCATTAAGAGTTCAAGTCTACAGATCTACAAAGTGTTGCTTGGCATTTGTGTGACATCTTTCCATGAAGAAGTTCTAGGATGGGGTGGCCACAGTCATGTTTAGAGCTGAGTGTGCCCAAGGACCCCCAGCTGTTGTGCCAAGGGGTCTTGAAGCAGGATAGGATGGAGAGGCTCACACACCTGTCACTCCTCTTCTAATGGACCCTGCTAATTCCCATAAGATAGTGCTCAGCTGACTCATTTTTGCCACAAATTCTGCTTTCCTCTTGTGACTGAACTAGCATAGCAGCTTATTTATCTATTTAACAAGGGGGAGAAATTTTTTTTTTTTTTTTTTTTTTTTTTGAGATGGAGTCTCGCTCTGTCTCCCAGGCTGGAGTGCAGTGATGTGATCTTGGCTCACTGCAACCTCCACCTCCCAGGATCAAGCAATTCTCCTGCCTCAGCCTCCCTAGTAGCTGGGACTACAGGCATGTGCCGCCACGCCCAGCTAATTTTTTGTATTTTTAGTAGAGACAGGATTTCATCATGTTGGCCAGGATGGTCTCAATCTCCTGACCTCGTGATCCACCCGCCTCAGCCTCCCAAAGTGCTGGGATTACAGGTGTGAGCCACTGCGCCCGGCCTAACAAGGGGGAGGTTTTTAAGGGTGATAGCAGGGACTGTTGTCATTCATATTATTATTCATATTATTGCCCAAGTATTGCGTGTTTTCACACACAGCCCATGCTTAACTATACTTGCTCTTTGATAAGTGTCTGAGATGAGTGAAACCCTAGAAGAGCAACAAACTTCGAAGAACTACTTTGGAGAACACTTAGTGCTTTGTTGGCTTTGAGCAGGTGTGAAAAAGGCAGACAATGGAGAGAAGAGGCAGAAAGGAGGCCATTCATCTCCCACGGATGCCGTCAGAAGTTCAGAATCTGGACATGTTTCTTGGTTTCCTAAGGGAGGCACCTTTCACTGTGCATTTTTGTATCTGATTCACAAATTCTTTTAAAAGAAAAACATAATCCCAGGAAAATGATCTTTAGGAATTTAACATCATTTTGCCATTTTTTCCATAGAATAACACAAAAATGATTTTAAGCTATTAATACAAAATATTTTTGTAAATAACTGAAAAGTGATTTTTACTACAATTTAAAAAATATTGTCTTTCCTCATTTAATAACAAACTTTCTGTACTTCCTTCTTTACATGAAGTATGCAATTACGTGTTAAAAACTATTAAATTATCTGCAACATGTTTTTAGACTGAATTCATATCAACATATGTTACAATGTATGTGTGCAGCATTAAAGTAAACAAAATGGGTTTATTTATATAATTTTATTGTTTTGTTTCCAAATGAAAAGAGAAAGGATTATGGATTTCTGTTTATAAGTTCTTTGCCACAAATAATGCATTGTAGGGTGGATGGTAGACGTCTATACAAATAAAGATTGTGTTTATTGGGGTGTCTGCTCTTGCATCACATGCAAATAACTGGATGGATTTTCACCAAATATAGAGGGTATGTTTGAGATAATATAACCTGAAATATAGTTTATATGGCAAAACAATTTTCTATGTGGGCACCTAAGAACCACTAACAGAATCAGACATTCTCCCAAGCAGCGGAGACAAGTCAAGTTAGAGGATCCTGTGACATCAGGCAGAAGTAACACGTGGTAAGCACTAGGATGTGCTGGACTGGAAAATAGAAAAGCAATGATTTTTAGATGTAAGCACCAAATTAAAAATCAATAGAACAAATGCACCCAGTTGCTAAAGTTAATTTGTGGTGGAGCTACTTCTCACCTGGGGAACTCAGTGTAGCTCCTGGGTAATCAGCAGCAGGGACTTATGTATTTCATGATAGATAATACTCTGCTGTGCAGTGTGAGGAAGCTCAGTCAGACCCCAATGTGAAAAGCCAAACCGGATAAGATCATCACTTAGATGCTTTCTGTTTCATTTTGGTGTCTCGACGTGTTGTGAAGAATTTTGATAAGATGACTACAACTTTAGACCGGGTATAGATTCTCTTGAGGCACATTTGCAGAATGCATATAATTTTATCTGTTCTTCATTAATTTGCTGTATTTCTTCATTAGTTTCTTATGCCTTCTGACCAACCCATGGCCACTGTGTGAATAACTGAACAATGTTTGAGTAAGATTACAAACAAGTGATATTGCACAATGGTCAAAAAAACCTCAGGGCAGCTAGACATTTTAGCCAAGCCATAAACTGAATGCTGGAGTCATGAGCAAGTTCTCTGATCTTGTCCAATCACACGTGTTCACTTGAGATGTGCTCAGGCTTTTGCATGGTTTCGTTAACAATGTATTTATATATTTAGTTGAATAAGAAATACATTTCACATGTTCAAACATTGGAAAATGAAAAGCATATTGTAAAATCTTTTCTTATCCTATAGCCCAGTTCACCTCCCTAAAGACAACTGTTACAATTGCTTGGTCTTCTGACAGATATATATTATGCAAATGTAAGCAAACATGTATATTTATTACTTATTTATTTATTTTTCTTAATGAGACATTTTGAAAACAATCCGTATCACTACAAAATGAGATACCTCATTCTCCTTAGTGCCTGCCATTCAATTCCCTTGTATGTACCATAATTTATTACACTCTTCCCTCTAGATGGACATTTAAGCTGTTTCCAATCTCTTGCTGTTACAAGCAATGCTCTAATAATGAATTGCTTTAAACATAGCTCATTTCTCATATTTTCAGGTACATACATGAGATTACTTTCTAGTACTGGCAATAAAAATCATGCAATCATCTCAATAGATGCAGAAAAAGCATTTAGTGAAAATTTAACATATTTTCATGATAAAAAGAAAACTCTCAACATATCAGGTGTAGAAGGAATGTGTCTCAACATAATAAAGGGCATATATGACAAATCCACAGCTAATATCATTACACTCAATGGTGAAGAGCTGAAAGCTTTTCCTCTAAAATCAGGAATAAGGCAAGGGTGCCCACTCTCACCACTTCTATTCGCCATAGTACTGGAAGTCCCAGCCAGAGCATTTAGACAAGAAAAAGAAACAAAAGGACTCCAAATTAGAAATTGTTTCTGTTTGCAGATGACATGATACTAAATATAGAAAACTTTAAAGACTCTATAAAAAATTTTTTTTTAATTTATTTTTATTATTTTAGAGACAGCGTCTTGCTCTGTAGCTCAGGTTGGAGTGCAGTGGTATGATTATAGCTTACTGCAGCCTCAAACTCCTGTGGTCAAGTGATCCTCCCACTTCAACTTCCCAAGTGGCTAGGATTACAGGTGTGAAGTCGCCATAGCCAGCAAAAAAAAAAAAAAAAAAAAGGCTAAACCTAATAAATGAATTCGGTAAAGTTGCGGACACAAAATCAACATACAAGTATCAATTATAGTTCTATACATTAACAAAAAAATCCAAAAAATTAAGAAAATGATTATATTTACAATAGCAGCAAAAAGAATGAAATATTTAGAAATAAATTGAACAAAGGAGGTGAAAGATCTGTACCTTGAAAACTATAAAATATTGTGGAAGACACAAATAAATGAAAAGAAATTCTGTATTCATGAATTGGAATAATTAAAAATTTTAAATGTCCATACAACCCAAAGCAATTTACAGATTCAATGCACTCTCTATCAAAATTCCAATGGCATTTTTCACTGAAAGAGAACAAATAACCCTGAAATTTATATGGAACCACAGATAACCCTCAAAGCAAAAGTAATTTTCAGAAAGAAAGAAAGCTGAAAGCATCACACTCCCTGATTTCAAACTATGTCACAAAGCTATAGTAATCAAAACAATGTAGTACTGGCATAAAAACAGACATAGACCTATGGAACAGAACAGAGGGCCCAGAAATAAACTCACATGTATATGGTCAACTAATCTTTGACAAGTATGCCAAGAATACACAATGGGAAATGGCGAGACTCTTCAATAAATTATGTTGGGAATACTGGACATCTATACACAAAAAAATAAAATTAGATGTTTGTCTTACACCATATAAAAATTAACTCAAAATGAATTAAAGACTTAAATTAAGATCTGAAATGGTAAAACTTTTAGAAGAAAACAGAAAAAAAGGTTTTTGACATTGGTTATGGCAATGACTTTTTTGGAAGTGACACCAAAAGCACAGGAAGCAAAAGCGAAAATAAACAAGCAGGACTACATCAAACTAAAAGGGTTGGCAGCAAAGAAAACCATCAACAAAATGAAAAGGCAGGCTACAGAATGGGAGAAAAATTTGCAAACCATATGTTGATTCATTTAGTCTTCACAGAAACACTGAGCTAAGCACTAGTATTACCCCTCCTTTACAGATGAGGAAACTGAGGCTCAAGAAGATTGCTCAAGGAGTGAGCGACAGAGCTGGGGTTTGACTCCATAGTCTACCACTCTGAGAGAACCAAAAGATAAAGAAAAAATATCCCACATCTGGGAAGCATGAGTAGACAGGGGCCTATCTTAGTATGTGGGTAGCTGGGAGGTGGGTGACCCCTGGCCAGATGAAAAGAGAGTGGATTGGCAGATAGATGGAATTGAATACACTCTTCCTTACAGGTTTAGTGGAACGTCATCTTCAACCTGCAGGTGAAGCAGCTGGCCTTGTGGTCTGGCAATTTGTACTGGTGTAATTCCACTTGTGCACAGAACAAAACACTCGAAAGTTGCTGTATTTTGTTTCGTCTGCCGGCATCTGAGAGGCGAAGAGCCAGGCATTATTTCCCCAGCCAGGGATCTTATTACTTAGGTGGCTACCATTGTAGGGTGGCTTGAACACCCTGTCCTGCTTTCACACAGCTTTAGAGATTGCAGAGACTGCTGGAATTAGGACTCATCTTCTTTAGGTATTTTAAAGAATGTTTGATAACAAAACAAACCATCCATAATGCTCATTCCCATTCATTTACATCAGGAAAACTTTTTAAATGTGGGCAGGGATAGATATGAATGACCAAATTATTCTAGAATTGATTTAAAAATGCAGCGAGAGCCATTAACTTAACAATGATTTGATTGTTGCTATTCCAGTTTACCAGCAAACTTTTTAAAAGCAGAATTTACTCTTCAAAAACAATTTGTAACAATACTGTCTAGTTGTCTTTTAAAAAATGACTTCAGTAGAGTTGCTTAAATATTTGGCTAAAATTATGGGTGCCCCCATCCAGGAGAGCAGCTTACTGGTGAGAAAACCCCAGAAGCAATGGGTACTTCAGTGGTGGGGGTGGGGAGGGAAATGGGGCAGAGACTAAGGGAGTTAGAAGGAAATAACCAGATTTCCTTCTGGTGGACCCTGTCAGGGAAATGTGTGGTAGATATTTCCCCTAAAGGAGCCTCCCATAGATCCACACTATGTGCCACAAAAATATCAGCATTTGGATGTCTGCTACATGAGGGCATTGACTGTAACGCCATTTAAGTAGGACATACCCATCCCTTTCCTTGTCTTCATCAGCCCCAGCCCAATACTCTGGAAAACCCAGAGTCCCAGAAGAGAGGGCCTTTGCAGACAGTCAGACAATGCACTCCACCCACTCCATTCCAAGGTCAGATCAACAGGTTTCCCACACTCTGAAATCTTTATGTTGAAGCCTTGCTGGGTCGTAGGGGAAGGAAATTGGAATTAGGTTTGAGATTGGAGTTTTAACCTGAATGGGTTTCTGATAACAGAATTTTATTAAATAGTAATAGGATCTGCCCACTTTGTCAATATGGGGAAGGAAAGGATATTTAGCATAGTTTAATTGGGGAGGCAATAGAAAAAAACCTCCATTCATGTTTTCTTCTGAGTTCAGACCACTTCATAAACCCATTGTGAGTGTGAGAATTGCAATGACAGAAAGAGAGAAGGGTGCCGTGAGGGTGGTGCCCCACCTGGGAAACAGTGTGAAGGCCCAGAGAGACAGGGCTGCAGCTGATAGAGCAGCATGTAAAGTTTGGAGTAGGTTAGGGGAGAGGTGGTGAGAGATGTTAGCAATGGAATCAGGGACCAGATCACAAAGACCATGTAAGCCTTGGTAGGGTAGCTAGACATTATTTTAAAGGAAACAGGAAGTTGTGGAAATGTGTTAAAGCTTGGGGGGCCACCAGGGGAGAAGCAAGATGCAACATGGATCGGAGGAGACAGTGGAGGCTGTAATAGAAGGATACAATGGAAGTGTTTTCTCCCGCTACACAACTCTACAGGGTACATTATCATAGGTTGTGAAGTTAGACAGAAAGAATAAACTTCCTACAGCAAGCACAATTGCTGTGAGATGAAGCAATATTCGAACTCAGTAGAGTGTGGAAAGAAATTCCAACTCCACTGAAAGTTTCCTTCATTGCATAAGTTAGAGGTGCAAGGCTTGCCCTGCAAGGACTCATTTCTTTCCAGACGTTATGTCCAAAATTTCTACAGCCGCCACCAGGTGAGCAGTGCTACCTGATTTATGATAATGTGGATCACATGGTTAAGCATGCAAATCACAGAGACCAGACACAAAACACATAATTCAGTCATTCATGAATTTTCCTCCAGAGTATAACTTTTAATTCAAACAACAGCATACATATTTAACCTCTTGCTGTGTAGAATTGATCATCCTGTATTCAGCTTCAACTGTTACTAATCACTAGTTAATGTAACTCTGGTTTTAACTTCCATATTTAAGGTTAGAAGCTTCAGGGATGCACACATACTGTCAGCATTTGGTCTCAACACTGAGGCTTTAGAGGAGTTTTCCCATAAAAGCCTTTGCCAGTGCCTTGCATTTGCAATTTCCCTCTGTCTTCAATGGTAAGAACCCCGTTCCCTTCATCTATTGCATTCATGAAAATTTCTATGCCCTCAGAACAACATTTTTAAAAAGTTTTAGTTGTATTGCTGACCTCTTAAAGTAGGTGAAATTCCAAATCAAAATCCAGTTTTCTGGCTTTTCTTGGAATGTCAGATCTGGCTACTCCAACCCTATATTTGTAGGTTATAATGACTGGCGGGGGTCTGGCTGTGCTGCCCCCTGCAGGTTGGACATGAATTCTCCAGTACAACCCCTGGGTTATACTGGGGTTATATACCTGGGTTATAGCTTATATTGCTGGCTTGGCTGGAGACACTTAGTCCCCATCCTGCCTTCCATCTTTGCACTCTCTTTGCGTGAATGATGGCCTCACTCTACCCCGTGTAATTGTTGTCTGTGCACAGCTTCCCCTCTGCCAAGAGAAGTGAAATTGATGTGTCTCTCCCCTCCATCTCTGTGGCAGCTCGTTCCATATATCCTCATAGGTGAGAAGACCGCTCTCTGTGTCAGCATAAAAGCCTGTGGTGGCTGCTTTTCAACCAGAAAAATGTCTCCCTGGCCACCATCCAGCCACCTTCCCATCCACTTTTCTTTGTGGCTTCTAAATCTCAGTTTATTTCAAATTATTTTGCATATACACTCAAGTTTCTAAAGATTATTCTGTACCCTAGCATCTCCAGTTTACACTAAATGATTTCTTGAAGTGATATGTTTTCTTTAGAAGACATTTGGAAAAGCACAATTTGTAAGCAAAATTATACAATGATTTTTTTTCACACCCACTTCACAAGTTTTTTGGTTTTTTTTTTTTTTTTTTTTTTTTTTTACAATTCTCTGTCTCTGAAAATGTCTAATAGTTTTCTACTGAATATGGAAGGGCCTACGATCCCCCCGGTGACCCTTCTCAGTTTCTTCAAGCTGTAAAAACTTTTAAGTCTTCTTTTAATTAATTTTCCAAAACATTCCAACTCTCTACCCAAGGATTTCAAGGTGGATTCAATAACAATGAAAAATATAAGAGCAGCACATCTCAGCTGCTAACAAAATTCTCTCTTAATCACAAAGTGAAAGACCAGATCAATATAATTTCAAGGGAGAATAAAACAGATAGCGAAAGGTTAGCATTCTGCCTTGCTTAGAAATTGAGGTAATTATTTTTTTTCTGAGTTGCCTGTGAAAGGAAGCACATGTGTCTGTGGTCTCAGCTTGGCCACTGCTGCATCATCAAGAGAGCTCATGAGTAAACCAAAGGCAATTCCAGAAGCCCACTGAATCCCCCTGACATGGAAGCCCCCAGACTCCTCCTAGGCAGAGGTACATTCAAGAAGAATAGACTTAATCTAGCGTTTAGACACATCCCATGCTCCTGAAGAATCTATTTCTGGCTCTAGGCTTCATTATAAATGTCAGGACACAGTGTAGTAATGGTTACAAAGGCATCTTCATTATAAGTCCCTCTTCCTAGACAATTGCAGTTTTTTGAATAAATTACCCTTTGGGAACAAAATGTCTCCTCAGCATAAAGGTAAATTAGTATGGAAAGCTTGACAAAATCCAGATTATCTTTTCCTTTTGGTGGGTGACAATACCAGCATAAAGGCATTGAATGATGCCTTACACTAGAATCTTGGGGGTATTCACTGACGAAGCTAGGATGAGGCAACCTATTTGGGTGGTCTCAGTATTTACGGTCTCGTTGTTCGATTTTATAGTTAGTCGCTACAAAAGAAGATGTTCTGAGACAGTGGAGGGAAAAGAGAGAGGGTCTACCTCTGTTACTCTGGTACATACATGTCCTTCTTCTTTCTTTATTGGGCTGGAGGCTGGGTGGCTGCTATAATTTTTTGTTTTGTTTTGTTTTTTACCTCTCTAAATGTCATGTTGAAGTGTGATCCCCAATGTTGGAGGTATGACCTAATGGGAGGGGTCATGAATCGATGAATGCCCTGCCTGGGTGGAGATGGATTCTTACTTTACTAGTGCCCAAGAGAGCTGGTTGTTGAAAAGAGCCTGGCACCTCCTCTCTTCTCTTGCTTCCTCTCTCTCCATGTGTCCTCTGCACATGCCAGTTCCCTTCACCTTCCACCAGGAGGGGAAACAGCCTGCTAGCAGAAGCAGATACTGCTGCCATTTTTTCCTGTACAGTCTGCAGAACCATAAGCCAAAAAAACTTATTTTCTTTAGAAATTACCCAGCATCAGGTATTGTCTCATAGCCACACGAACGGAATAAGACAGCTGCTAAGATCAAAGGTCTTTTTCTATAGGGCCAGATTTAAAGCAGGGAATCCTCTACCTTTACAGATAGCAAGTGATGCTCAGGGCAAAAAGGTTAGCTAAGTGAAAATGTGAGGGAAGAAAAGCTGAGTTCAAACACCAGCTCCAGGAAAGCAACAAGTGGAGATCAAGAGTCTGGAGAAAAGAGTTGGGTTTTATTGGAATGAAATTGGAATGAAACTGGTGAAGTGTTGATTGGGAAGGAAGGTCTTCCTTGGGCCATCACCTCAGCTTGTCAGTAGATGGAGAGTTTGATGATGCCTCCCACAAGGGTCCCTAGCAATGTGAAGAAGGTAAAAAACTAAGGCAATGATTTCATAGACCCGTTTCCATGACCCCACCATGTTAGCTGGAAATGCAAATGACTGGACATCAATGCTACTAACATAACCTGAACATCTTATCAGTCCTAAGAGTCAAAATTCAAAGTAGGTGCTTGGGTTTGGAGACAGAATTCCTGCTGTGTAATTGATTAGTTATTCAACTGCTTTATAGTTTTTGGTTTTGAGTGGCAAATCCTGAATTCTCTACCAGATCTAAACAATCAGTAACTGTGATTGTCCTATATAACTCATGCTGAATGCTTTGAATTAATAAAGATTTTTAGTGAAAACTTGAATGTTTCAAAAATCCTGGGCTGTATCTGACTCCTCCTCACTGAGTGGGTGTAGAGAGATGGGCTGCAATAGCTGTCCCTTGACATCACCCACAGCTGCTGTGTTTGAAGGACCTCCTTACAGCCAAAAAAGAAAAATTTCTCCTTTCACCCTGGAGGCTCTAATTTCTTCTATATTCTGTCTCCTGCCTTCCCTGCATGTGTGGGTGAATGGTAAATGCCTCTGACATGTTAGAATAGACCTGCGTTAGGAATGAATCTCCAAGGCTTTTAAAAACCACCCACCGAACAAGTAGAAGTTGTCTTTCTCACCCCAATAGAGATTTTCCAACTTTTTAATAAGGTATCAAGGTAGAAAATGGGATGTACACTGAGCCACCACACTAGTAATGAACATCCAAGGATTTTTTTCCTGGCACATTTATAGCCCAAATAGACCCTTCAGATCCCCAAGCATTCTGTAAAAGTTGACTTATTGGATCTCTGCAATCCTTGCAGGATGTGGAGAAGGCAGCCCCCATTAAGGCTCTGCCTCTCCAGGGCCCAAGTACAGTTAGAAGAAAATTCCACAGCTGAACTAAACTCAAACAATGATAACTGAGCACCTTGCCAAAGAAGCAAAGAAAAGGATTAGTTGGGCAAATACTCCCATAATTACACTAGAAATCCTCTTTAAAACAGCGATCATTGGAACCATATTCTTGTGAGAAAAGGGGAGTAAGATTGGTGGACACATTTAGATTCTGCTTACATTAAAATTCTATCTAGAGCAATCCAGGGTAGAAAATGATTTGATTATTTTCTCAAAGCAATAAGATATATATTACTTTCTGCTTCAGCATCAAGTCACTGAAGATTTCTACAGCCATGATGGCCTGTGCCTATATCCTGGGAAGATAGTGACATTGCTGACCTTATATTAATAAGGGTGTGGATACTCATAGCCCTTTCCAGCTGTCAGTCAGTGCTCAAGCTGAAGGGTGAAGTTTTTTCAAGGACCGAGGTCCTCAGCACTCCATAGCAACTCCTATCCAATTAGCACCAGCACTATCACTTCTACACCAAGGGCCTACGATTTTTCTCTGATTCCTGCACGACAGAACAGCTCCTCCTATCACTCTGGCTTTCTTACCAGTCTGAACATTGAGTTCATTGGCCTATGAACTTTAGTCATGCTCCTGGAATATGTATACTTTCTGCCATGCTGAGACTGATTCGCTCTTCAGGACTGAGCTCAATTGTCTGTCCTCAAATCTCCTGCTCCCAACTTTTGTTCCCCTTTTCTGTTAACTGTTGCTTCATCTTGACACTTTTTTTTTTTTTTTTTTTTTTTGAGACGGAGTCTCACTCTGTCACCAGGCTGGAGTGCAGTGGTGTGATCTCGGCTCACTGCAACCTCCACCTCCTGGGTTCAAGTGATTCTCATGCCTCAGCCTCCTGAGTAGCTGGGATTACAGGCACACGCCACTACACCCAGCTAATTTTTTTTTTGTATTTTTACTAGACATGGGGTTTCGCCATGTTGGCCAGGATGGTCTCGATCTCCTGACCTCTTTCTTTTTTGTTTTTGTTTTGTTTTGTTTGTTTGCCTTGTTTTTCTGTTGTGGAGTGAAATTTGCTGAATATGAGCCATCTCAGTTAGCCTTAGTCTTGCCAAATGACTGAGCACACAGTCCAGGGAAGGAAAACATAAGGACCCTGTGTCCACTATGGTTATAAGTCCAGGAGCTGGACAGTTGGAAGGAATGGTCTGGCCACAGGCTATCCCTGTCTCTTACCATATGGAAGGGGTTCAGGACTCTTTACGCAAGTCTCCCTTGGTTCCTGACTAGCACTTCTGTTCCCTTGCTGGAATGGCCATGACACTCTGACTGATTCTAAAAAACTCTTGGAGGACAGACCCTGTTTAGATCAAACACCAGAGAAAAAAAGCCCCTGTGACTGCATCCAAATCAGTTTCATTTTTTACCTTACCTCAAAGAACATAGGCATCAAAGAAGCGAAAGGTCCTTAGTCTTAATTGCATTCAAGAAACTTTTGCTGAGTCTATGTCACAAACCATCAATAATTAGTACTTGGGCTAGGTGGTGTATAGGGAGTGTTTAGGAAGGGAGGATTCAAACATGACTAAATCATGGTGGCTAGCTTTGTGGAGCTTACAGTGAGCTTGAGATAACCTCATAAATAACTAAGTTCAACATAAGTCAGATTATTATGGCTAGTAGAATAAAATTGTCATGGGTCACAGGAGTGGGAGAAATCTACCTTAATTGGGCAGACTACAAAGTGCTTCTTAGAGGAAACATCATTTTACCTGGATGCTGAAAAACAAAGGGAATATAATAGGTAGAGATGGAAGTGGAGGGAAACAGGTGAGTAACATGTAGCACCCAAAAAAGGGCAAGTTATGTGGGCTCCAATAGGATATCCTTATGTCTGAAATCATGGGCTGGTAAAGGAAGAGAAGTGTCAAGAAGCGTAGATAGGAAGAAGGGCTGGAGTTCACAAGTGGAGAATCTTGTTGAGAGAGGGTCCTCTGGCTATAAACCAGCCCACCAGTCCTCACACAAATGCTTATGATCCCTCAGCTTCTGGCATTGTTTGAGACAAAATCTTGACCTGACAACTGTCCCAAGTTTTGAGGTTGGTGCAAAAGTACTTGCAGCTTCTGCATTGTTGAAATTTGCAGTATGATACTGGAATATAGTCTTAAATAAATGTGGTTATGTTATACATCATTTTAATGTGCATTTCTCACTTTATCTTTTTTTGCTAATGACTTATTACTTGCAGTTTATTTTATATTTATTTTAGACTACGGAAATGATATTAGGCAAAAAGCAAATTGGAGTCATTTTCTTATTCGAGTTCAAAATGGATCATAAAGCAACAAAGAGAACTCACAACATCAACAATGCATTTGACCCAGGAACTACTAATGAACATACAGTGCAGTGATGGCTCAAGAAGTTTTGCCAAGGAGACAAGAGCCTTGAAGATGAGGAACATAGTGGTCAGCAGTCGGAAGTTGACAACAATCAATTAAGAGCAATCATCAAAGCTAATCTTCTTACAACTATACAAGAAATTGCCAAAGAACTCGACCTCGATCATTCTATGGTCATTTGGCATTTGAAGCAAATTGGAAAGGTGAAAAAGCTCCATAAGTGGGTACCTCACGAGCTGAGTGAAAATCAAAAAAAGTTGTTGTTTTGAAGTGTCATCTTCTCTTATTCTACACAACAACAACAAACCATTTCAATTGATTGTGACATACGATGAAAAGTGGATTTTATATGACAACCGGCAATGACCAGCTCAGTGGCTGGACCAAGAAGAAGCTCCAAAGCACTTCTCAAAGCCAAACTTGCATCCAAAAAAAGCAATGGTCACTATTTGGTGAACTGCTGCCAATCTGACCCACTACAGCTTTCTGAATCCTGGAAAAACCATTACATCTGAGAAGTCTGCTCAGCAAATCAATGAGATGCACTGAAAGCTGCAATACCTGTAGCCAACACTGGTCAACAGAAAGGGCCAATTCTCTTCCACAACAACACCTGACTACACGTCACACAACAAACACTTCAAAAGTTGAACAAATTGGGCTACGAAGTTTTGCCTCATCTGCCATATTCACCTGACCTCTCCTCAAGCAACTCCCACTTCCTCAAGCACCTCAACAACTTTTTGCAGGGAAAACATTTTCAAAACCAGCAGAAGGTAGAAATGCTTTCCAAGAGTTCACCAAATCCTGAAGGATGGATTTTTATGCTACAGAAATAAACAAACTTATTTCTCATATTGGGAAAAATGTGTTGAATGTAATAGTTCCTATTTTGACTAATAAAGATGTGTTTGGCCTAGTTATAATGACTGAAAATTCATGGTCCAAAACTACAATTACTTTTGCACCAACCTAATCCTTATTTGCCTAATCTATTCTTGATCTGCCTTCCTTATCCAAAAATGAGAGCTGCATACTCTTTCCCTTCTTCTCCCCAAACACTTTTACTTTATATTTTAAAGTAATTAAAAATAATAGAAAAATGGATTTCTTTTTCCTTATTTATTCCATTTAAAAGCATTCTGTATATCTTTGTGTGGATCAAAGCTTCTTTCTGTTATCATCTTCTGTCTGCCTTAAGAGCTTCCTTTAACATTTCTGGCATGGTAGGCCTTCTGGAAATGAATTCTCTCAGTTTTGGTTTGTATGAGAGAGTCTTTATTTTTCCTGCATTTTTGGAAGATATTTTCACTGGGTGTAGAATTTTGATGTTGTTCCATTGCCTTTGGCTTTCATGACTTCTGTTGAGAAGTCTGCTGTAATACTTATCTGCATTCCTCCATAAATAAAGTCTCTTTTCTCCCCCCTCAAGATTTTCCCTTTGAATTTCATTTTCAGTAAGTTCAATTTGATATACTTAAGTGTGTTGGTGTTTTCTGGACTTCATGGATCTACGGTTTGTCGTCTGTCATCAATATTGGAAAATTCTTGGCCTTTGTTTCTCTCTTTGTTTATTGTATTGAACTATCTCTGACTCCAGATGTTTTAAGAAATTTGGTTTCTAACCCTCTTTCAGAACTTGGCAAATGGAGTCAGTTTTCAGTCTGCATTGACCTGAGCCCTCAAAATGGTAAGTAGCTAGAACTTTATTTTGCTGGCAGTGTGAAAGCCATGGAAGATTTTTGAGTAGAAGAGAAGTTTAATCACAACTGTATTTTGAGAGGACATAACTGTAAATGAAGAAATAATTGACATAAATACGTAGAGACTGAAAGCAGGGAGAATAATTAAGATACTGGTGCAAGTGTCTAGGTAAGAAGGGAATCTCAAAAAAAAAGAGCAATAAATGCCTCTGGGAGAGATTTTGCAGGGGTACATTTCTAACAGAATTTTCCAAATTACAGTTAGTACTGAACCACATTTATGTAGACCACTAACAGAAATGCTGATAATTTTTATATTTTTTTAACATGTGGAAAATTCTGTGGTTGATGAAGTTAAACAGGTTTCTAAATTGCAGAACTTCTCAAAGCATTTAATATGATTAGGTACTCTGAAAATCTCTAAAAGAGAGATACAACTTGTAGTGTTTCCCAAACTTATTGGCCAAAGACTACTGTTCTCGTAATGCCTCCAGTAACATCTCCTGTGTTTCATGGAGTATCAGTTTGAAATACTGCTCAACAAAACTTCAAATGTTTGAATACAGTATTAAGGAGTTAGAGAGGGAGATGAAGGAGAGAGAGGAAGAAGCTGACCACAACTCTGAGGTTTTCATCCTGAGTCACTAACTGGATGGTGATGTCAAAACTAAGATAGGAACATGAGAGGAGTAGCAGGCTTGAAGCAAAAATGAGAAATTCACTTTGGGGCATGAAAATATAGATGCTGGAAAGGAGAATGATTCTTTGATATTTCCTATAAGAGTGATTCATCTCTGCATAGGAAATTTCCAACATACTTAATAAAAAATAAACCTTACATCCTCTGAGGCCATTAACTAGAGCAAAAATCTATCCATAAAGAGAAAGCTGATTTCCAAACACTTGGCTATGGTCTCCTAAAATTTCTTTCCCTTTGGACCTCTTCACATTATGGCAACCACCATCATGATGGCCTTTGGGAAGGACACTGCTCACCCTTGTAAGTAAATCCCTGACCTAAATGAGAAAACACAACCTTCACATCAATACCCAATAGCATGGCTGAGACAGAGCTGGAATTTTACTAAAGACTTTGACTAGGAAAAGAAATGTAGTCATAAGAAACTGATATATGTCCTACAAACTATTACTTTCTCATCTTCCATTTGGGGCCTAATCAGTTTTCCCTCCTTCCCTTTCTTACAAAGGCCATCGCTACTCCCTCTCTGAGGAGCAACCTGAAAGATAAGTCCAAAGTCTTGACTCTGATGGTCAGTGTGTCACACAGTAAGTGCCTGACACATATTGAGTTCTTACTGACACACTCAGTAAATACTGTTGAGTTAACCAAATTTTGTTTAGAGAAAAGCAGTTTTTTTCCTGCCCCCAGAGTCTTGTTTTCTCCATTCTGGCTTTCTGAATAAGGACCAGACTTGTCTTCATGTGACTGGCAGTAGGAATACTACTCCCCATCCAGGAGAAAATATAAGCTTTTCCTCGTTAGCCTCAGTATGGCAACCACAAAACACATCACGAATTACCAAATGCAAAACACAGTAACTCAACCTTTACTGAATATACCCAGGGGTTCTCTGTAGGCAGAGGGTAGTTCTGTTGCAGGACGGGTATGGCTACTGCGAAGGAATGAATTCAACCTTGAAGAGAATCTGGTTGTGAGCAAATGAAATGTGGTGAGATAGAGGAGAAGGAAGAATGATATGAGTGCTGCTGGCCTTCTCTAGGTGTTTGAGACCAAGTACAATGAGGTCCAGGGACATTAATCACAATTGTCAGTTTCCTTCTTCATGAATATGTCCAATCAATGTTGGTACATGTTTAAAAAGGATGCAGGTGGCATGTGGCATCCCTGTTTAGAAGGAGGTTTAGGAGAATGAGGCCTCAAACAGTGCGTCCTTATGTGACTGTGTGTAAATCTAAAATCCTGGATGAGTAACTCCTTGGAAGCATTTGGAAGCAACCACCTAAGTTATCTGGCTTCTTTTGAGTATTTCTTGGCCTCTCCTTCGTGTAGAGGTTGCTATCTGGCAGCCCACGGCTGAATCATGCCCTCAGAGAAAGAGCTCTTCTATGGTTGGAAAGGTGTTTTGTTTTTACTTCAATCAGTTGCCAAACTTTAATAAGCCAGAGTTCACACAAAAATTCAGATTTCTAACTTCTCATGAAAATCCAGAAGGTATGGCAGCACTGGGCCTGCAGTCCATTATCCACCAGATCGAAGTAATGCCTGCCCCTTCTTCAGGCCATCAGAACCCTTCCTGGCCTATTGCATTCTTGTAACTCTAGTCCCTGCAAGCTTCAAAGTGTGCAACCCCTGGTTCAGGAAAGGGCTGGCTGAGGGTGCAGTCATCACTTCAGAAGTGGGCTACACGTGTGAAATCCACCTATAGTTTCAGGGGTTCACAAGGAATTCTGCAAGGAACAGACTACTTCTCAGAACTGCTCTCCCAGTATTTTTAGCAAAGCATGCCAGATAGTTTCATGGCTTTCTGCATTCAAAGAAAGCTGTTCCTTAGCTATGTGTTTCATTTTGTTTACTTCTGATTACCATTTAAGTAAATTCTACATAAGGCAAAAATCATTTCCCTACGATTCCTTTGAGACAGCACCAATGTTCCAAGGCATTTCACTGACCATGGTTGGCTCTAGTCTCGTCCCCAGTGAATTTAGGAATGTAATTTAATGACTCATTTTTCAATCTTGCCAGCAGTGTGAAGGCGAGTTGGAGGGAAAATTAAGCCGGGTAGGACCACTGGGACCTTTAGGCTGGAGCTCAGCAGCTTACAGGGAAGGCCCCTTCCTGTGGGCTTAAAAAGACAGGATCTAGGGGGCTACAGAGAGGAACACTAGGAGTTGGCTTGAACATGGTGAGGGGCACTGGGAGCGGGCAGGAAGTAGTAGGAAACCTCAAGGGGAAAAGCACAGAACCAGTCAGGAGAGGGACCCTTTGGGGAAGCATTCTGCAGTAAGATTTTATTATTTTTGTTTTTATTTATTTATTTATTTAAGACAGAGTCTTGCGCCCTGTCACCCAGGCTGTAGTACAATGGCATGATCTCAGCTCACTGCAACTTCCACCTCCCAGATTCAAGCGATACTCCTGCCTCAGCCTCCCGAGTAGCTGGGATTACAGGTGCATGCCACCACGTCTGGCTAATTTTTTGTATCTTTTAGTAGAGATAGGGTTTCACCATGTTGGCCAGGCTGATCTCGAATTCCTGATCTCGTGATCCGCCCGCCTTGGCCTCCCAAATTGCTGGGATTACAGGCATGAGCCACTTTGCTCAGCCAGTAAGATTTTCTTATGGCAGAAATTGTGCACTGGCCATCCCTAGATTGAACTTGGTTTACAGATGGGTCGTAGTTGGCCTATCCAGTGTTTGTTTTAATTTTGAGCAAATGAGGAGATTGTACAATTTTTTGAAAATCTATATTTCTAGTTTTCCTTGGGGAAAAAAAAAAACAAAAAACAGGCCTGTAATTCTAGCACTTTGGGAGATTGAGGCAAGTGGATCACTTGTGCCCAGGAGTTCAAGACCAGCCTGGGCAACATGGCGAAACCTATCTCTACAAAGAAAAATAATAATAATAATAATAATAAATGAATACATAATTAGCCAGGCATGGTGGCGTGCACGTGTAGTCTCAGCTACTAGGGAGGCTGAGGTGGAAGGATCCCTTGAGCCCAAGAGGTTGAGACTGCAGTGAGCTGTGATCGTGCCAGTGCATTCCAGTCTGGGTGACAAAGCAAGACCTTATCTCAAAAAAAGAAAACAAACAAACAAACAAACAAAACAGGAAGATGTTTACAACACTAGGCAGGCATTCCCACATGGCAAAAACCTGCTGCAGCTCAGCAAATCCTGCACCCTTGCAAACTGATCTTCACACAGTCTCACTACACATATGGTGCATGTGAATGTGCTTGCACCTGCTCCCTCTCAGTCACCAGCATCACTGACCTGCTCCAGGTAAGTGTTTGGGTTGAGACCTGTGCTTTACGGCACAGAAAAGTTGAAAGTCAACTGACCTGTGGCTAATACTGGCTTAGCCATTTACTATCATGTGGACATAGGCAAAGCGCCTCAACACACCTGCATCTCAGTTTTTCATCTGCAAAGTGGGGAGCTTGTGTAGAAATACCCTAAAGTCCTTCCCAGCTCTAACAATTATGATTTACACAAGTATAAAACCAGGAGAAAAATACTATTTAAATTTAACATTTCTTTTAAAATACTATTTTAAAATTCAAATTATTTATTCTTTTAAAATATTTAATTCTACTAAAACATTATTAGTGATAATTTTTTTAATTCTTAAGTATTATTAAGATGAATTTGACCTGAATTTGCCTTCTAAGGTGAGGAAACGGTATGGACAGAACTGTATCAAAGGGTAAACTCCTAGGAGAGACGGGTCGTGGGAGGGGGGTCCTGGAGCACTGGTTGTGTAAAGGGAGTCTCAGAGCCCAGCTTGTGTATGGGGTTTGGAGACAGCTGAGCTTTTCTAAGTTAAAAGCAAAACAAGACAAAACAAAATCTAGGAGCAACTGAGTTTGCAGAACTGGCTGTGGATTTCAACAAGGGAAATGCCCAACATTCAATTCTCAGTTGTCTGTGTGGGGGGGGTGTACGTTCCACCCAGCTGCCTACCCTGTGGGAGAGGCTTTATGTGACAGGAGGTTTGTGGGGAATCCAGGGAGGTGTTGTGGCTACCTGGTCCTTGTAGTATCACATGGCACTGCCCTTCCACGTCAAGAGGCAAGCCACAAGCAGAGCTCCTAAAGAGGATGGGAAGCAGACCATTGGGTGAGAAAGGCAAGAACCCGCCCGACCCCACCAATCCCCACCCCTGTGGAGTCTGGGAAGAACTCAGGGCTCCCTCTGCAGGTGGGGTGGGATTGGAGCCTGTTCATGTGAATATCGAAGGGCGGGCTCCTCCACGGAAGCCTGCGATGTCTCCGGCGAGCAGATGGTCCTACTCCTTCCACGGACTGCCATTTCTGATGGAAACAGAACAAAAGAGAACAGCCAGGGCGCTGTGGCAAGTGACTGCTCATCCCCTTGGGCACAGAAGTGGAAAGCAGACAGGCGCTGCCTCGTTTGCCTGGGGCATGGTGAAGGGAAGACTCCCAGCGGCTCAGGCTGTGAATTCATTGCTAACCTTCCTTCTCAGGTGTCTTCAGAACTGACAAGAGGCTGGGAGAGTCCCCCGGGGTTCCCTGCTGGGGTGGTCCTCAAGGAGCTCTGAGGAGCACACCAAGAGAGGGGTGTCCCAGGGCCACCGTGCAGGGAACTGTGGTCCGTCTCCTTCCTCCCTTTACAAAACTCCAGCCTCACCCACACAAACACTGGCTGACAGGCCTTGTTAAGCATTTTTAACTGTTCGAAGGGAAGAGTTTCGTTATGGGGCGTGTATGTGTGTTTTGTTGTCACACCCTGATTTTCACACACTGACTCTTGCCACTCTTAGGCCTTAATCTCCAGTGGCAGGAATAATGTCCTTTCCAAATAAATTGTGAATGTGCCCAAAGGTACAAGCAGACCAGAGCTGTGAGGCCAGGAGGGAACAACGAGGCACCCCGCCATGAGGTGCGCAGTGGATCGGTGCTGCCAGCTCGCCGTGCCTGCTGGAGTTACAATTCCCTCTCGGGAGCTAAGGGCCTCTCATTGTGCAGCTTCGCTCTTCCCCTACACAGTCTTTTTCCCAGCTCTGTGACCTGGGCCATGACCTAAAGCATTTTGGTGCAGCTGTCACTTTCTGGGCCACCCCCCAAAAAAGACAGCATAGTCCTGATCAGACTCATTTATTTATTCAAACGAAGATCTCTTATGCAACCTGTGCATTCTCGCTTCTGGGTAAAGAAGTTAACATGAACGATACAGTCTCTTTTCATATTGAGCTTGCAATCTTGCAGATATTAAATGACTAATTCACCATTTATTACAGCTATTATTAGTGATATAAGGAGCTACCAGAATATGAGAGAGCTTATAAAAAGATGGCCTGTCCTATTTGAGGCGTCAGCAAAGCCTGCTCTTAGGAATGACTGTTTTTCATTAAGTCTCAGATGTCACCAAATGTAAGACACACCATTATTGTATGTATCACTAAGAAAAATAAAATGTTTCCAATCAAAAATGACACGAAGCTGTCTTAGGACTTAGGATATTCATTTTACCTTTAATTTGACGTTTTTATTACATATCATTTTGTGCATAATTAAAAGAGAAAATATAAGCAAAATAGGTTCTTAAGGAATTCCTAGAATTTCTTTACATTCAGAATCTATTTCTTCCTAATCACTTTCAATGCAGCATGGTTAATGTCTAGGCTTTTCCCCACAACATCATTCCCTGTGCCATTAAGAGCATTGATGATATGGTATTTCTTAAAAGAATCTATAAAAGAACTAAAAGCTATTGGTACTTTGCTCTTAAGCCAAATTTGCAATTATGTAGAGCTAACCTATTTTTGACTTCTGCTTGGGGAATGTTGCTACACAGATCAGATCCACTCCCTCCCCCACTCACACACCACAACTATTTGCTTCCTAGGAGTTAAAAGAGTGCTCCATGTTATCTCCAGGACTTGCTGCCAAGCCGCTAACCCCATCCTGCAAGTTTTGACTCTGATGCTGTCGGTGTGTGCACAGGTGCACAACCATGTCCCAGCAGCGGCCAGCCAACAGTCCATGCCAACGTACACACCTTAACTTCAGAGATGTTAAAATGTGGAAAACATGCTTTAAAACCAATAAGACATAGTCAGATCTAAGATGAGATCTAATGGATGAGCAAAAACTAGCCAAGTATTCTGAAGCGAGGGAGAGCAATCGTGGTGACCCTGAGGTGGGAGAAATGGTAGTGTGTCCAGGAGATTAAAAATGCTGGGTGGGGCCGGGCGCGGTGGCTCAAGCCTGTAATCCCAGCACTTTGGGAGGCCGAGACGGGCGGATCACGAGGTCAGGAGTTCGAGACCATCCTGGCTAACACGGTGAAACCCCGTCTCTACTAAAAAATACAAAAAACTAGCCGGGCGAGGTGGTGGGCGCCTGTAGTCCCGGCTACTCGGGAGGCTGAGGCAGGAGAATGGCGTAAAAACCCGGGAGGCGGAGCTTGCAGTGAGCTGAGATCCGGCCACTGCACTCCACCCTGGGCGACATAGCGAGACTCCGTCTCAAAAAAAAAAAAAAAAAAAAAAAAAAAAAAAAAAAAAAAATGCTGGGTGGCTGGTCCTCAGAAATAGAGATGAGGCAATGAGGGATGAAGTTAGCTGATAGGTAGATCCTTATAAATGGTATTAGGGATGTGGAATTTCATTCTGAAAGCAATAAGCATCCTTTGAAAAGTTTTCCACAGGAAGTTGGATATGAGAGGGTGATTGATGAGTGCAAAAATGAGATATTTAAAAGATCTCTCCATTTAGAGTCTGGAGAATGGAGTGGGTGGGGCCAAACTGGATGGTGGAAAAGCCAGCACAGGCCATCACAGCCTCATGAGAGAGCCTAGTAGCTTTATAATTGGAATTTGTGGCTGCATTTGTGATTGACTGGATGGAGGGTGAACAAAGAAAGAGAGGAGACAAGGACGATTCCCAGGCAACTTCTTGACTGCAGGCACCGTTCCCTGAGTCAGCAAACACTGCAGCAGGACCAGGTTTGCAGGTGCAAATAGCATTGGTTTATTTTGTCCAATTTCATCTGGTGTACCCATGAGACATCCAATAGATGTCATGGAGGCAGAAGGATAGACAGGTCTAGAGCTCAGAGCATGTATCTGGGCAGAAGAAGTCCATTTGAAAGTCACCAGAGTATGCCTGGTAACCAAAGCGTTGGGTGTGGATGTGATTGTTTAGGAAAAGAATGTGGAATGAGGCATAAAAAGGGCCCAAGGTTACATCTGAGGAACTGTAGCATTTGAAGTTGGGTGGAAGATGAGCTGTCAAAGGAGCTGAAAGAAGCAGAAGGCGGAAGAAGTAAAACCAGGAGAGCTCACCATGGAGGCAAAAGGGTGAGCACTGACTCTAGTGGCTCCTTAGAACTTGGACACCCCAGAGAACTGCCTCCAGAGTGTGACTTCTTTTATATTTCTACAGTGCCTTTAGCATTTGGTTCCTTTGTAAGGTGTTTTGCTTCTAATGATCTCGATTTCATTTGCTTTGACACAGAATATACACCTACTCATCACCTCTTCATTTGGGCAACTTTCACCCAGCTCTCAGCAAGCTCATTAATTAGGGTCCTGGTTATAAAACTACAGAATGCTCCTGAGAAGAGAGAAAGGAGAGAGATAGAAAGGTCAGGAAGGTAAAGAAAAAATAGAAAGGCCAGTGTTTATTGGGCACCTCCTCTGTACTGTTTCTTATGCTTATCTATTCTATGCAAAACAGTGCAAGTGAGTGTCACTATGCTCACTTTATAGAAGGCAACAGGCTCAGAGAGGTTGAATAATTTGAACAAAGTCACACAGGTAGCACACCGTGTATGCAGAGTCAGGACTCCAACTTATATCCACGTACGTGAAAAATATTTTTCAAAGGCAATCCCTTATAGGAGACCCATGTGTGCTTTTGAAATGCAAGCATATTGTCTGTGAAGCAAAATGGCTATAGAAGAAGCAGCTTCCAGTGTGAAATAGAAATGGTAATAGTTGACAACAGAAGTCTAAACATAAGCCTGATGAATGACCCCCATGAATAAATTTGCTCCCTTTTCCTTGTTAATTATATTGGCGGGTTAGGCTTCAGTAAAGCTATGTGTGGTGTGATAGATTTATTGGTGGCAATTATAAGTGAGAAGTCTCCTCCAATGGGTGTGTTTTAATGGGAGCAGCATCTGGGGGAGTTAGCGGGGACAAGCCTATTTATTTCTCTGCCTCACTTGTTAGCTTCTCTCGGCTCAGTAGGAAACGGCCGCCTAGAGTGGCCCAGATTCCCTTCAGAATAACCACAGTCCTCATAATTCTCATTAAGGTGCCACTGGGGTAGAGTCTGGGGAAGGAGGAGGGGCTGTTTGAGGGCCCGACAAGCTGTAACCATCTCTCTCCCTTTTTTGGCAGCGATTCTTCTGTGTGCTAAATTGCCTGGAAATCAGAGAATAACAAATGTTCCTTAAATCAGCCTAAGGGTGCCAATTCCCATCTCTCTGGCCCATCAGACAGGGTGGCAAGGAGTGAGTAGAGAAAGTGGTTGTGATCGATGAGGCTGCTTCTGGGCTTTGATCATGCAAGCAGGGCAGAAGGAACGACGGGGGTGGAGTTTTGCCATGTTACTTTTACATGCAGATAATCATTATTGGGAGCCTCCTCTTGACCCTCAAAGAGAGCATCTGTGACATGAGAGCTTAGTTCTGCAGAAACACAGTAGGCAAGGGTGCAGCCAATCCCCAAAACACTGTTTTAGATTGTGGCAACTTGACATCACACCATTAAGGAGGCCAAAACTACAAACTGGCGTATTTGAAGATTTTTTTTTTTTTCTGTGTTAAATACAGACTCCTTTGATGAAACTTTCCAGGCAGGAGTGAGGATATAGAATCAAACAGAGGTGAGAATCACTTGAAATGTGTCTGATATCTACCTGGGGCATTCCAGAGGGTGCTTCTACCCTCCTTTCCCCATCTTTCTCCTTCCAGCAAATCTAGAGGTAAACACCAAGAAGAGTTAATGAAGAGGAGAAGCTGCTCACCCTGTAGATGGAATTGTAGCCAAAAGATCATGATTGTTTACTTTTTGCAAAACAACTCAGAAACTTGAGAAGGTTTCTTAAGAGTCCTGAGCCCTCTTAGCGTCAGATGGAGCCATATGATACATTCTTGTATTCTTACCAACGGAAAGTGAGCAGATATATGTTCCTGCCAGACTAAGCCAGCTAAGAGTGGATGTGCCTCTTTAGTCTCTCTTTGTGTTGATCCTTGTTTGCTGGCTAGCTGATGTCAGGGTCTCTACAAGGACGCACACTGAAGATTGCTGTGCCTCGTCATGAAAGGAGCTTGGATCCCTGAACGACTACATGGAACAGAGCCCACTGACCACACTGAACTGTGACAAAAGCAAACAATAAATTTTCGTTGCACCAAATCGCTGAGATTTTTGAGGTTAGTCTGTTCCTGCTGTCAGTATTACTTCCGCTAATATAGTTGCACAGCTAAAGTTATGATTTTTGCAGTAAGCCTTCTTCTTTCTCATCTCTTGAATCCAACAGCTTTATAAAAATCAGGGTTGGTTTTATTGTTGTTGGGCTTTTTGTTTTTAACGACTGTATCAAGGGCAAGGCATTTTGTCAAAATACTTATTAATGGACAATCAATTAAAAAGCTCATGCTAATAACAACTTGGTAATTAATCATTCAAAAGAGAAAACTGGATGTCCAGGGACTGATGTACTGGCTGTCACTTCCAGGTAAAATTATAGAGATTTGTTTCGGAAGGCTGTCTAACATTTTAGGACAACAACAACAAATGCTCCTTGTTTTCTCTTGAGTCTTCCTGTTTTCAACCCTTGAGTTATCTAACATTCTGTATCAACTCTTTGGAATGTGTCCCCATGTGTCCTTTTCTGCTAAAATGTCATGAGCTGCCCTTCAACATTCAGCATTTCCCAAACTTGGCACCAAAAGACTGTGCCTCTATTCATGTAACACAATGGTCCTCTTTTCCCCAAAGTCAGATTTCTGATTCTCTTCCCTTGAGTCCAGAAAATGTCTTTCCGTCACTGTTTCTATCTTGATTTTGAGTTTGTGGGGTTGAAAGTGATGTCATGGGAACCAACAAGGAATTAGGAGTCAAAAGAGGTGAAAACACAAACACCAGTCTCCAATGCATCTCTGCCTCAGTGGCTTTATTCAGCAGCTCTCCCGTCCCTGAAATGCCTTCCTCATTCTTCCCAGTCTCTCTAAATCCTCCTAATGCTTCAAGACATGGCTCATAAATTCCCTCTTAAGGCTTAGAGAATTTCCCACAAGGACTCTAGTAGGTTAAAATTTCCAGGAGCACAAAGGCCGTGTTTGGTTTGTTCTCCATCATTTGCCAGTATCTAGCACAGAGCCTGGCATTTGTCAGACACTTACAAAATATTTAGTGCATGAATTGATTACTTTGAATAGATGCATTTTGGTCCCTTAGCTCATCTCAAGAAAATGTGAATCATCAGAAAGTGTGGAAAGGAAGATAAATCCATTTATTTTATTCTCAAAACACATATTGTCTATACTACATAATTCAGCAACTAATTACATTTAATGCTGATTTTGATGGTACACAGAAAGCAGTAATTGTGGCCATGTAATCATGACAACATTTCTAACTCAGCTGACTTATTGGGGGCAGGAGGAAGTGCTGGAGTCTGTCCCGCAGACTCCAGGGGCACGACAGGTGAATAACGTACTCAGACACTGATATTCAGTGAAAGAGTAGGCTGGGAGCCAGGCTGCAGACAGAAAAGGTTGTAGCAGCCATGGCCCTAGCAGCCACGGCCTTGACTCGCTGGCCCTGCTGGCATTTATTCAGCACACATTAAATGACAAAGGCTTTGAGTCAACACCACTGGAGGGTAATTAGCCTGGTCACCCTCTCCCTGAGAGAGCAATCCTGCCGGGGAATGATCAAAGGTTAATTTTAGGACCACATGAGTACACAAGTTATTTAGATAAACTCCCTTATATTCCTTTGTACCTCTTTTAAGCTATTTACTTAAGATAAGAGGATTAGGCTGCCTTTAACCAGATCTATTACTGAAGTTATGCAAACCCCCCCTTGTCTTCCAAGAAGGTTTGTGTCTATCTCTTATAACTGTCTTTAAAATTTTTCCCACCAGCCTGCCTGAACTCACACAAGGAAGTGGGATTATAATTACAAATGACAGTACGCACAACAGCCTCCCCACAAACACGAAAAATGGATAATTGTTTTTGCATTAATGAGCATTGAGATATAGAAAGCTTCTCATTTTCTTCCTCTTGTTTTTATTTTAATAGCAATATTCACTGATCTAATGACATTTGGTCTACATGGCATTCTGTGGAAAGTATACATGCTAAGTATGACAAGAAGAATAATGGCCCCAGAGATGTTCATGTCCAAATCCTCAAACCTAATCAATGTCCTAATCTGAGGCCTCAGACCTAATAACCAGATCTGTGAATATGTTCTGTGACATGGCAGGTGGAAACTGAGGTTGCAGATTGAATTAAGCTTGCTAATCAGCTGGCCTTAAATAAGATTATCTTGGATTATTCCATTGGACTTGGTGTCATCACAGGGTCCTTAAATGTGGGAGAGGCAGGCAGGGGAGTCAATGTCAGAACAATGTGATGTGAGAAAGACTCCACCAGCTACTCCTGACTTTGAAGGTGGAAGAGGAGCCATGAACCAAGGAATGTAGGCAACCTCTATGAGTAAAAAACACAAGACACTAGATTCTCTTCCAGAGCTTCCAGAAGGGATGCAGCCCTGCTGACACCTTGATTGCAGCCCACTGAGGCCCGCTGAGGCCCATTTTGGACATCTGATCTCCAGAACTCTAAAATGATAAATCTGTGTTATTTTAAGCTGCTAAGTCTGGGTTAATTTGTTACAGCAGTCATGGAAAACTAATACACTGCAGAGACTAAGTGAAATAGAGAATAAGGGATGTTGGTGCATTTTTTATCAAAAAAAAGTTATAATAAAAGCATTTAATTCCTTATTGTATCCACTTGTGGTTTTGTTTTGTTTTCCTCTGTCTAATCATTCCTCCCTGGCAGAGACTGGGACTTACGCCTTTTTAGTACTCAACATGAAGTGATACCATACAGTAGAAGGTGGCCAGTAAACAAGGATAGGTTAAAAATACACAGTGGAAAACAGCAAACATGTTCGCTTACTCAAACTGCACTAAATTGGTGTCTTGCCAGCAACTTTTGGTGGTAAATTGAAGGAAAAGCTCACAACATGGAATAAAATTGTCATATAAACAAGGCTCTCCTGTTGCTCAGTGGTCTGGGGGTCCCAGACCTGATGGCAGGAGGGACAAGGCTGATATAGAAAGAGCCCCTGACAAGGCATTCCATTAGCTTCCAGCTCTTCGTCCCCTGGTCTTTAGCGGTGCTGGTAACAGCCAACCTTTTCTGACAGATTTGAGTTTCTGCTCATCTCCTCTTCTGTTTGCAAGGGACATGTCTATGAACAGAGGAACACCAGAAGGTGGGCAGGAGAGGGAGAAGAGAAAGAGGCAATGAGCCTGGGCTATTTTAAAACCTTGGTAATTGGTCCCAGAATGGTCAAGAATAGGCATGTATTTTATATAATATCTATACTCAAAAGGGATTATTTTCCAAAGAGAGAAATAATTATTAGCAAATTCAGCATTTCATACATAATTTGAAAAAGAATCACTTGTCTTCCCCAAGCATTAGCTCACAAGTCCAAGCCTTTTTCTGACATAAAAGCTGGATGCAAGTCACACACACTTATAGGCATTTGTCTATTAATAACTTTAATATCAGCTACCAAATAGAGTCATGGTAAGAATTAACTGTATTGGTATTTGTAAATTAAGTGGAATGGCACCAGGCACATAGTAACTAGTGTGAGTGTCACAGTTCATCATGGTTAAATCAGAGTAAACCATCTTACATAGAACTCTGATACAAAAATAGAACATGGTTCTTTCCATCATGCAATAACACACCAGAGCTTAAAGAACAATTTGATGGATCCAAGTCGAGTTTCTGCAACTTTCCAGCCCAAGAAAGGAAAAGGAGCTAGGTAGAGATCCTCATAGATGTGGGGCAGCACCAAGGGCAGAGGCACTGAGTGGCCACCAGTCCAGAGAGCTTGACTATGCAGCCCAGCTTGGGCACCAGTGGTGTCACCTCAGGAAGCTGCAAGACTGTGGTGAGACGTCCCATGCATTTGTAAACACATTGTGCAGAGTCTAAAGAGGCCAGATCCAATCCTGATAAAAAATCTGCTGGTTGAATGAGTGAATTATCTGAACAAGTCACACACACATAGAGACACACACACAACCCCGAGCCTTCATTTCCCATTCTGTACAGTAAGATGAATGGACTTCAATAATCTCTAGGGACTATCCCAGTGCCTTCCTGCTAATTTATGTAAAGGATATCCTGAAAGATTACTGAAAAATAATAGGAGAATCTGCATTTACAAAACAAAAGCAATCTAAAAAAAGGTCACCAGAACCTGTTCCTCTTTCACTGCCTTTCATTTAGACTTGCAGACTTTAGGGAATACCACTTGATAATAAGCTATGTATTAAAGAAAACAGTTATGATTATTTTAGGTCAGTTTCTCTAGGAACAGCTCTGAGGTAGAGAGATTTTCACACAGGAAGTATGTCATGATGTGGTCTCAGGATCCACACCAGAGGGGAGTAAAGAAAGCAGTTAGAGAGGGAGGAGTTGAACCCCTTATCCTGCAGTCACAAAAAGGCCACAGTTAATTCCACAGAGAGCTCCGGCATAGTCTTTCAGAGCTGTCCCTGCCCCAGGCAAGCAGGCTGTGCCTTCACGTCCCTTTACCCCTGCTCCTACTCGCCAATCTTTGGCCAGTCATGTGATCTGGCTGTCACAGAAAATGAGGAGAAGTGGCCCTACAGGAGGTAGCTATCTGTGGTTGAGGACAGTTCCCAGAAACGGACCCAGCCACCTAACCACAGAAGCTGGATGAATAAGAGCCACAGTCCTGTGTTAGTCATCTGTAACTAAGAAACAAATTACCATGCTCTTAGCAGCTTAAAGTAACACATTTACTATCTTAAGGTGTTCATGAGGCATGTCTTAGCTGGGTCCTCTGCTCAGGGTCCTACAAGTCTGCAATCAAGGTGCCCATAGGGCTGCATTTCATCTGGAGCTTGACTGGGGAAGAATTCACTTCCAAGGTCATTTGGGTTGGTGGAAGAACCATTTTCTTGCAACCACATGACTGATGATGGACTGTTTGCTGGCTGTTGCCTGGAGGACACCTTCAGGTCTGGAGGACACCCATAGTTCCTAGATGTCACCCAAGGTTCCTTGCCACTTGGACTTCTCTAACACAGGCACTTATTTAATCAAGCATAGTCTCTCACCTCAGGGAGGGCCAGTCCCCCTTTCAGGGATGTTCTCCTGATTAACTCATTCTCACCCTTTTGATTAACTCCAAACCAATAGATTTGGGACATAAATTACATCTGCAAAATCCTGTTACCTTTGTTATATTCTACTTAACGTCCTGGGGTGCTTCCTCAAAACCAGCAGAGGCAGTTTCAGGGCTGCCTCATGGGTAGGAGACAACAGGAAATAAATCTGTCACTATTGATGAAAAAGTCACAGTTGGGTTGGAGTTAGCACAGCCCTTTGCACGTGGTGGGACTCCATAAATGCCTGTTAAATGAAAGTTGTTGAGACTGAGAGCTGTGTTTTATGCTACATGGGAGATGCTGGTCTCTCCAATCTGAATCTTCAGCTGAATGTCTAACTACTCCTAAGTGACCAGACTGTCAGGGAAAATAATAGCCAAGTTTGACTGCCTGTAAAAGTCAGCAGGAAAGTGTTCCCTTTGTCAAGTGAAGATGGCAAGAGAACTCAGAAAAAATCTTCCCTAGACTATAAAAATTTACTTTTATAAAAAATTCCTAGTATGTAGGTTACATTTACAAGCTTTTATTTTTTTATAGAAACAGAGTAGAGGGAAATATAAAAATTGATCTGAAGATGCAAGACAGAACCTACAGGAACTCCAAATTCCCAATGAGAGTGATTGGTCCTGGCATTTCAATGCAGGAGCCAACTCCAGCCATTGAACCTGCATGGCTGATTGACAGACCAAAATGGAGAAAATTGTTTCAGGGGAAGAAGGGAACTATATGCTTAATTCTTTATGTATCTAATTGTCAGTTCATGCTTCAGGGTAGGTACAACATCTGCCTACTCATCCTCATTTTACAGAAAAGGAAACAGTCTTTGCCATCACATGGTTCAGAGCCCACAATGGGAGGCAGATGAGGAGAGAGGCCATGGCTGTATGGTGTGATCACTGCTCATAGGGAGAGCACACAGGTGCGATGGGGGCAGAGGAGGGCACCTAACTCAGGCTCAGGGAAAGGCTTCCTAACAGAATAGTCTGAGCTGACTCCCTGTCTTTGCCATCATGAGGCAGTGTGGAGAACAGGGAACAGAAGGGAAACCTGAGCCTTCTCCTTTGCAGTTTTGCTTGAAGCCAAGTTCCACCAACTCTTGTTTCTCAAGAGCCTGCAAACTGAAAATCACTTGTGTCTTATGTGGAAAAGGATAGCTTTTGGCTAGTTCAACTCAAATACAAATACATGGGAAGAGGCTGGGCAGACAGACAGATGTAGATTATACAGTTGTTCAGAAGCCCTGCTTAGGAACGCAAGTTACCTTCCTTCCCATTGCTGATGGTAGTTTATTCTAAATATGGATTCTAACCACTCAGATTTCTTGGATGAGTTTTGGGAGATCAAGCCCAAGCCCTCTGAAGTGAAGGATTAATATGTCTTCTCTCCATTTCCTTCCTAGCATATTTCTCCTCTCAATTAGGTGTCTTTGTTGCTTCGTCTGGAGACCTGACCCACTCTTAGAGTTAAGAAGCTACATAATTAGAGCAACCATATCATTTATCATCCAACCTGGGAATAATTTTGAGAGTGAAAGGGATCATGAATAATAATTACTCCAAGACAACGGGCATACACTGGAGCCACCCTGGGCAAACCAGGCCTTAGGGTCTTCCTACCCATATAGATGCAGCCCTGTTAACGCTGATGCACTGCAGAGCAGAAAACGGACTTTCCAGCATTCTCAGCTGCTTCCATCTCTGGGGCACAAAGAGGGAGGTGGTGCTACTTTCTTCTTGCTTGAATTTCTTCTTGCTCCCAATGTTGCTATCCCTTGTCTAAAAATAACATTACCGAGCGGGACTTTAGACCCTTTGTGTATAAAGGAGAGAGGAACAGATAATACAATTAAGTTTGTTGAATGCCAATATTTTTTTTAAAAATTGGCAATATCTCTTTTTAGAATGCTCACTTTTAGACCAGGCACAGTGACTCTCGCCTATAATCCCAGCACTTTGGGAGGTCAAAGCCAGCAGATTGCTGGACCCCAGGAGTTCAAGACCAGCCTAGGCAACATGGCGAAACCCAGTCTCTACAAAAAAGACAAAAAGTAGCTGGGCATGGTGGTGTGTGCCTGTAGTCCCAGCTACTAGGGAGGGTGAGGTAGGAGGATGACCTGAGCCCAGAGAGGTCAAGTCTGCAATGAACACCATGATTGCATCACTGCACTCTAACCTGGGCAACAGAGCAAGACTCTGTCATGAAGAAAGAAAGAAAGAAAAAGGAAGGAAGGAAGGAAGGAAGGAAGGAAGGAAGGAAGGAAGGAAGGAAGGAAGGAAGGAAGGAAGGAAGGAAGGAAGGAAGGAAGGAAGGAAAAGAAAGAAAAAAGAAAGAGAAAGAAAGAAGAAAGAAAGAAAGAAGAAAGAAAGAAAGAAAGAAAGAGAAAGAAAGAAAGAAAAAGAAAGAAAGAAAGAAAGAAAGAAAGAAAGAAAGAAAGAAAGAAAGAAAGAAAGAAAGAAAGAAAGAAAGAAAGAAAGAAAGGAAGGAAGGAAGGAAGGAGGAAGGAAGTAAAAAGAAAGCTCTCTTTTAACTTAAAAATTAAAGGAGAGGACAGAATCTTTCAGTATGGAATATCATGACTACAAAAGTGGTTTTCTTTATTAAGAGGCAAGGAAAGTCCCTCAGAGTTTGGCATGGCTTGAATGAAAGAAATTCCCTTCCCTACCTCACCCCCCAAAAAACCCCTCCCCAACAATCCCCTTCGTTGTGTTTTAATCTACATTTTTCAAGAAAACTTCTGAGTGACCCCCATAAGACAGAGATTCTTTGATTTTCTAAATCCACTGATTACTAATGAACAGTATCTTGTTTATGAACTTCACTACCAATAGCCATATTCAGCATCTGTAATTTTCCCAAAACATTAAGAAGATTAAAGATGACAGTTTCAAAATCTGCTTATATATAAAGTATCAAAGAAAAATTCTAACATTAATTTAAATTGTTAGAATCTAAATATAGTATCCTATAATTTGAATGTTTGAATTCCCCCAAAATTTGTATATTAAAACCTAATCACCAAAGTGATGGTTTTAGGAGGTGTGGCCCTTGGGAGGTGGCTAGTCACGAGGCTGGAGCCCTTGTGAATGGGATTAGTGCCCTTATAAGAAGCCTGAGAGAGACTCCTCACCTCTTCTACTACATGGAGGACCCAGCTAGAAGGCTATATGTGGCCAGGAAGTGAGCCCTCAACAAACACTGAATCTGCTTTGATCTTGAACTTCCTAGCCTCCAGAACTATAAGAAATAAATTTCTGTTATGAAAAAGCTACCTAGTTTATGGTTTTTGTTAAAGCAGCCTGAACAGACTGAGACACTGTAGAAAGAAAACTACTGATAATATAATGTTATTGGATTTAAAATGTAGGCCAATTTAACCAAATTTTCTAGTCCTGGGAGAACCAACTAGTAGGGCCTGGATAATATTTGACAAATGATATAGAGTTGTCAGAGTCATTTCCACATCACCAAGGCAGGGTTCATAAGGTGTCAATGACATTGTAAGCTCTCCATGGTTCAAGAACTGACTCCCAACTCAACAGATTCATAATTTTAATCAGGTGACTGTATTTGAGTTGAATGGGATCAAAAAGCCTAACATTAACCAAACTTATGAAGTACCAATATAGAAACCAAAATGATTATTCATTCTGAAGGGATGGTCCTTCTTTCCAGTTATGGGAACCTAGGTCCTATTCCATCAGTCTTGTATGAAGCCTTTTTTTCCCCCTTTTTTGGGACAACTTCCATACATTATTTCTTCTACTCACTGGATGGAAACAATCAGGGTGACAATTCTTCAGATTTTTGTAACCAATTCTTGTGTGCTTCCTATATTATTTCTTCTCCAGGCTAAATATTCACAACTCCTTCAACCCTTCTTCATTTTATATAATTTTCAGGCCTTTTAATTTGGTGGCAAGCCTTTTCTAGAGTTATTCCACTTCTCAATGCCTTTCTGAAAATGTGATTCTCAGAACTAAACATGATATTTAGATGTAGTCTGACCAGTAGAGAATAGAGAATGACCATATCTTCTCTTGACTTGTCCAATTAAAGTAGCTCAAGTCTGTATGACTAAGAACTCGATCTATTTGTGCGTGTGCGTGTATGTGTGTGTGTGCGTGTATGTGTGCATGTGTGTTAATTCAACTTTATATTGTGAGATAATTATAGATTTGCATGCAATTGTAGGAAATAATACAGAGACCTCTTGTGCAGTCATTATCTACTTTTCCCCAGTGGCTTATCTTGCAAAACTATAGTATAACATCACAGTTAGGATATTGGCATTGATAGAGTCAAGAAACAAGATATTTTCTTCACAAGGATCCCTTATTGCTATGGTTTGAAATTTAATTGCTAATGTAACAATATTAAGAAGTCAGACCTTTAAGAGGTGATTAGGCCACTAGGGCTCTGCCCTTGTGAAGGAATTAATGTTGTTTTTGCCGGAGTGCATTAATTATCATGGGAGTGGATTTGTGACAAAAAAGATGAGTTTGGCCCAATATCTTCTCTTCCTCCCATGCTTACTTTCATCTTACACTTTCTGTTATGAGATGACCCTTGCCAGATGCTGGCACCACGCCCTTGGACTTCCCAGCCTGTAGAGCTATGAATCAAATTTATTTTTATTTGTAAATTACTCAGTCTGTGGTATTCTGTTACAACAGCAGAAAACGGACTAAGACACTCATGTTGCTCTTTTATAGCTATACCCATTTCCTTCCCACTCATACCCTCCCCCATTTAATCTCTGGTAACCACAGATCTGTTCTCCATTTCCATAATTTTATAATTTCAAGAATGTTGTATAAATAGAATCACATCATGGTAACCTTTGTGATTGACTTTTTTCACTCAGCATAATTCTCTAGAGATTCATTCAAGTTATGTGCATCAATAGTTTTATTTCTTTTTATTGCTGAGTAGTAATCCACCTAAGGGATATAGCACAGTTTGTTTAAACATTCACCTATTGAATGACACCTTGTTTCCAGTTTTTGGCTTTGAGTAATGGAACTGCCATAAATATTTTTGTATGGGTGTCTGTGTGAACAGAAGTCTTCATTTTGCTAGGACAAATGCTCAGATGTGCAATTATTGGGTTATATGGTAGTTGCATGCTTAATTTTGAAAGACACTTCCAAACTGTTTTCTGGAATAATTTCCACCTACTTTATATCAAAATCTGTAATCAAGTCTGGTGTGCCTCAGTCTGAAACCACAAAGTGTTTGTTTTTGTGTGCTTATGCTCGTACATTTTAAAGTTTGGACTCAAATGCAAAATATAATATTTATCTCCTTTAAATGCTAGTTTGTTAATTTCATCCCAATAGTCGAAGTCTTCTGATCCTTAATATCTGATTTCTCCCATTTAACATGTTGACTATCCTTCTTGACTTCATTTTATCTGTACATTTTGTAACTATTTTTTATTAAAGCTTTCTTCATTCAAAGATTTAGTAAAAGTTCGTACAGGGTAAAACCTCAAAGCATATGCTGGAGTCAAATTCACCAACTACAGTATCAGCTAACATGCATTTTCCTTCCTGTCCATAAAGATAACGTCAGCAAAATTTGCAAAGGATTTGTCCAACTCAGATCTTCATTTACATAGATTTCCCATTTCGATCAATCTAAGCACTTCATTTTAAACAGAGAAAAATTTAAGTTCTTAGATCACACTACTTCACTGTGAGCATGGTTTATTTCTTAGTGATAGATATTTTTTTTCTCAGTCAATAGACTGAACACATTAATAAAACACCTTTAGCACGGGGGCTTACTCTTTTAACCAAAAGCTGCAACACTCATTTAGGTCACCAAGATTTTGGAAACGTGATGATGATGGTGGTGGTGATGATGATAATGGTAGTGGTGGTGGTGATAATGGTGATGGTGGTGCTGGTGGTGTTGGTAATGATCACAGCTAACATTTGTAGCATGCTTATTTTGTGCCAGACACTGTTGAGAACAAGGAGGTTCTGTTTCATTTGTATAATTATATCTATTTTCCAATAATCATATTCCTAGGGATTAGGAATGTGGATGTTCTTTTCAGATTCACTGTATAGCTGCCATCTCATTTCTCTCAGAAGTACTTCAAGCACTAGAGAAAAAGACAATTGGGTAAAACACAATTCTTTTAGGCAGAAGGGGGCTTGAGAAGTAGTCTGATTACCTTAATTTCAATCATTGTATACTTAGATCATTTTATATCTATGTACTTTTTTGTTTTAGCTCACAAAAATCACAATTTTAAGTGACTGAAATTAAAATCAAAAGTTAAATAAATAAATAAATGATTTTTCTTTGATGAAAAGCGTTTTAGTTTTCTTCTGATTTTCAAGAAAAACATTAAGTTTGTGATATGTGATACAAGAAAAACATACGAAATGTAAAGAAATAATTATATAATTCCAAGAAAAAATAGGACATAATATGATTTACAGTGTTAAGAGGACAGCAGGAAACACAAGCTACATCATACTTTAAAGATTTATAATTACAATTTTCCCAACGTAATTGTTTTATTATTAAAAAGCAAAAAAAAAAAAGTTAATAAAAGCTTTAAAAATGTTGAGGAGCAGCCTGATTTAAGAATCTCTGGTGCCAATCTAAACAGCCATTGGAGGTGCAAACCTGCACTGTGTTAGAGGAGAGATACAATAAAAAGGAAGATATTCTGCTCACGTGGAGGCGTACAACCTTAGTTATAAGCAAGAGCTCATTCCGCCTCACACTATAATGATATTCCAAAATCAGACAAAGGAGTCAGTCCCAAAATGGGATTTCTTAAAAAACAAATCAGATCTTGAAGGAAGTCTTGGTTGAAACATTCATTTATTTTGTTAAATCCAAAGAGTATTGGGTTGCAGCTATGTAGACTAAACCAACTGTTACCCAGGAAGCATTGTGCTATTTTTTAATATGTAACTTCAAAGCAGTTGAAACCAGTAAGTCAGATTGAGTACAAAACGGCTACTGAGAGATAAGGGGATTCTAGTGGCTGAAAGTTTAAATGCTGGTAAGATGGCAGGGCTCTCCTAGCTGATTTATCATCACACTACTCATGTGACCTTGGCTGACTTTCAAATAGCATGTCTGAGACTCAGTTACCTGGAAAAAGTAGTAGTTAAAATAACTGCCTCAGAGGGTGTATGGAAGAAAAGTTCCTATTCCGGTGTCTTGTGTAGTAGGCAGAGAGAATGCAAATTGTTGTTTCTTTGGGGTATTTTTTTGTATTAGGATAATGACTATTATTTATTAAGCATTTATGATGTACCAAGGATAAGTTCTATCTTACTATCCTATCAAATCCTCACAACTTTATGAGGAAAACACCTTTTTATTAATTCATTTTGCTGATGAGGAAACTAAGGCACAGAAGCTAAGTGAATTGGCCAAGATCACCAGTTAAAGGGAGGTTGAGCCCGGATTTGAAGTCAATCAGTGAGATGGCAGAAATCAAGGACCTATGTTTTCTTCCAAGAGTTTTATGGTTTTAACTCTTACATTTAGGTCTATAATCCACTTCAAGTTAATTTTTACATTTTATACATTTTACCAGTTACTTATAACAACTAGTTTGGAATTTTATGTATTAAATTCTCTCTTTTGGGACTTGGACTAAATGAAGGAGCAATTTGTTTGAGAATCGCTTTTTGGACAACTAGCAGACAAGGAATACTCTGTAATTGTCCCAGGTTTCTGCCTGTAAGTAATTTTCACTTCATGGCACACAGAGAGAGAGAACCCAAGCAGAGTTCAGTGCTCTCACTGAGTTGGGGAGACAGAGAAAGATGCTTAGAGATCCTGAAGCAACTGGAATTTGCAGAGCAGAGTACAGACAGGAAAGAGCCACATGGAGAAAGAAGTTCAAAAATATGCATAAGAGTCTCCTTTAGTCTTTGGTTTCATATTATTCTGGGCATGCATAGGGTGAAACTCCACGAGGCCAGGCAAAGAACAAGTGACAGGCAGCTGTCATTACAAAAAATGAATAATTTTCTGGACTGGGAATTGTTCAAATTCTAATCAGTCTAAGTGGAGAAAACTATTTGAATACCTGTGGCATTCAGGAGCTACCCAGGAATGTCAAACTTTAATAGTAGGGCTAAATTATCCCTAGAGTAAAGGTCTCTCAAGTTATACCCTAATAAAGTTTGAAAACAAGTCTTGAAAGGACCAAGCTCACCTGCAAGTAACTTAACTGCTTGCCAAAACAATCTTCAACACTCTCTAAAGAAAGGCAATATATCAGGAGAAAAAATTAGTCAACAGAAATCATGTTACTCCAGATCCTTAAGAAACTGACACCAAAATGAGATTAAGTGTGCAAAGATTTTATTAGGAGAAACACCTGTGTGCAAGAAAATGGGGAAAAAGCCAGATAAGGGTGAGATTGCTGCTGAGAGAAAGAGAACAAAGCCTCAGTGACCCACAAAATATCACGTTGTCTAATGCATGTATAATTGGAGCCCCGAATAGAGAGGGAGTCAGAACAAACATCTGAAAAATGAATGGTTGAAATTTACCCAAATTTGAGGAAGACTATAAATCCACAGAACCAAGAAGCACAAACCCCAATCAAGAAGTAATTTTAAAAAACTATACCAAACACATCAGTCAAACTGCTGGAAAACAATGAAAAAGAGACAAGTTTAAAAGCAGCCAAAGAAAAAAGATACATTACATACAAGGGAATAAAGATAAAAATTGAAACAGAGGCAGGCATGGTAGTGCAGGCATGTAGTCCCAAATACGAAGCAGGAGATTGCTTGAGTCCAGGAGTTCCGGGCTTTTGTGCACTATGCCCATCAGGTGTCTGCACTAAGTTCAGCATCAGTATGGTGACCTTCTGGCAATGGGAGACTACCAGGTTGCCTAAGGAGGAATGAACTGGCCCCGGTTGGAAACCAGCAGGTCAAAATCCCATGCTGATCAGCAGTAGTATTGCACCTGTGAATAGCCAACTGCGTTTCAGCCTGGGCTACACAGCAAGACCCTCTTCTCTAAAATAAATAAATAGATAATTAATTAAAGCAGGCTTTTTGTCAGAGATCATACAAACCAGAAGACAAAGGAATGGCATCTTCAAAGATCCGAAAGAAAAATCTGTCGAACTAGAATTCTAAATCTAGTGAAAAAATTTTTCACAAATACAAACAGAATAAAGACTTTTTTTTAACACAAACAAAAAAACTGAGAGGCTATCACCAGCAGAACCTACACTACAAAAAAATGCTAACGGAGAAGGGGTTGGCAAGATGGCCGAATAGGAGCAGCTCTAGTCTGCAGCTCCCAGCGAGATCAATGCAGAAGGTGGGTGATTTCTGCATTTCCACCTGAGGTACCTGGCTTATCTCACTGGGACTGGTTAGATAGTGGGTGCACCCCACAGAAGACAAGTCAAAGCAGGGTGGGGTGTTGCCTCACCCAAGAAGCACAAGGTTCTCAGGGAACTCCCTCGCCTAGCCAAGGGAAGCCATGAGGCACTGTGCCATGAGGAATGGTACATTCTGACCCAGATACTACGGTTTTCCCCTGGTCTTCGGAACCTGCAGACCAAGAGATTCCCTCGGGTGCCTACACCACCAGGGCCCTGGATTTCAAGCACAAAACTGGGTGGCCATTTGGGCAGACACCAAGCTAGCTGCAGTTTTTTTTTTTGTTTGTTTGGTTTGGTTTGTTTTTTTTTTTCATACCCCAGTGGTGCCTGGAACACCAATGAGACAGAACAATTCACTGCCCTGGAAATGGGCTGAAGCCAGACAGCCAAGTGGTCTAGCTCAGTGGGTCCCACTCCCACGGAGCCCAGTTAGCTAAGATCCACTGGCTTGAAATTCTCGCTGCCAGCACAGCAGTCTAAAGTTGACCTGGGACGCTCAAGCTTGATGGGTGGAGGGGTGTCTGCCATTACTGAGGCTTGAGTAGACACTTTTCCCCTCACAGTGTAAACAAAGCCACCAGGAATTTCGGACTGGGTGGAGCCAACTGCAGCTCAGCAAAGCTGCTGTAGGCAGACTGCCTCTCTAGATTCCTCCTCTCTGGGCAGGGCATCTCTGAAAGAAAGACAGCAGCTCCAGTCAGGGGCTTATAGAAAAAACCCCCATCTCCCTGGACAGAGCACCTGGGGTAAGGGGAGGCTGTGGGTGCAGCTTCAGCAGACTTAAACGTTCTTGCCTGCTGGCTGTGAAGAGAGCAGTGGATCTGCCAGCTCAGAGCTCCAGTTCTGCTAAGGGACAGACTGCCTCCTCAAGTGGGTCCCTGACCCCCGTGTTTCCTGACTAGAAGAAACCTCCCAGTAGGGGCCAATAGACACCTCATACAGGAGAGCTCTGACTGGCATCTGGCAGGTGCCCCTCTGGGACAAAGCTTCCAGAGGAAGCAATAGGCAGTAATCTTTGCGGTTCTGCAGCCTCCACTGGTGATACCCAGGCAAACAGGGTCTGGAGTGGACCTCCAGCAAACTCCAGAAAACTCCAGCAGACCTGCAGCAGAGACGCCTGACTGTTAGAAGGAAAACTAACAAACAGAAAGGAATAGCATCAACATCAACACAAAGGATGTCCACACAAAAACCCCATTTGAAGGTCACCAACATCAAAGACCAAAGGTAGATAAATCCATGAAGATGAGGAAAAACCACTGCAGAAAGGTTGAAAATTCCAAAAACTGGAATGTCTCTTCTCCTTCAAAGGATCACAACTGCTCACCAGCAAGGGAACAAAACCGGACAGACAATCAGTTTGATGAATTGACAGAAGTAGGCTTCAGAAGGTGGGTAATAAAAAAACTCCTCTGAACTAAAGGAGCATGTTCTAACCCAATGCAAGGAAGTTAAGAACCTTGAAAAAAGGTTAGAGGAATCACTAACTAGAGTAACCAGTTTGAAGAAGAACATAAATGACCTGATGGAGCTGATAAACACAGCATAAGAACTTCATGAAGCATACACTAGTATCAATAACTGAATCGATCAAGTGGAAGAAAGGATATCAGAGATTGAAGATCAACTTAATGAAATAAAGCATGAAAACAAGATTAGAGAAAAAAGAATGAAAAGGAATGAACAAATCCTCCAGAAAATATGGGACTATGTGAAAAGACCAAATTTATGTTGGACTGGTGTACCTCAAAGTGATGGGGAGAATGGAACCAAGTTGGAAAACACTCTTCAGGATATCCAGGAGAATGTCCTCAGCCTAGCAAGACAGGCCGACATTCAATTTCAGGAAATACAGAGAACACTGCAAAGATACTCCTCAGGAAGAGCAACCCCAAGACACCTAATTGTCAGATTCACCAAGGTTGAAATGAAGGGAAAAATGTTAAGGGCAGCCAGAGAGAAAAGTGAGATTACCCACAAAGGGAAGCCCATCAGACTAACAGTGGATCTTTCTGCAGAAACCCTACAAGCCAGAAGAGAGTGGGGATCAATATTCAACGTTTTTAAAGAAAAGAATTTTCAACCCAGAATTTCATATCCAGTCAAACTAAGCTTCATAAGTCAAGGAGAAATAAAATCCTTTACAGACAAGCAAATGCTGAGAGATTTTGTCACCACCACACTTGCCTTACAAGAGCTCCTGAATGAAGCACTAAACATGGAAAGGAAAAACAAGTACTAGCCAAACACACCAAATTGTAAAGACCACTGATGTTATGAAGAAACTGCATAAACTAACGGGCAAAATAACCAGTAAACATCATAATGACAGAAACAAATTGACATGTAACAATATTAACCTTAAATGTAAATGGTCAAAATGCCACAATTAAAAGACACACATTGGCAAATTGGATGAAGAGTCAAGACCCATCAGTGTGCTGTATTCAGGAGACCCATCTCACTTGCAAAGACACACATAGGCTCAAAATAAAGGGACGGAGGAAGATTTACCAAGCAAATGAAAAGCAAAAAAAAAAAAAAAAAAAAAAAAGCAGGGATTGAAATCCTAGTCTCTGATAAAAGAGACTTTAAACCAACAAAGATCAAAAAAGACAAAGAAGGGCATTACATAGTGGTAAAGGGATCAATGCAACAAGAAGAGATAACCATCATAAATATACATGCACCCAATACAGCAGCACACAGATTCATAAAGCAAGTTCTTAGAGACCTACAAAGAGACTTAGATTCCCACACAATAATAGTGGGAGACTTTAACACCCCACTGTCAATGTTACACAGATCAATGAAACAGAAAATTAACAAGAATATTCAGGACTTGAACTCAGCTCTGGACCAAGCCAACCTAATAGACATCTACAGAACTCTCCATCCCAAGTCAACAGAATATACATTGTTCTTGGTGCCACATCACACTTATTCTAAAATTGACCACATAATTGGAAGTAAAACACTCCTCAGCAAATATAAAAGAACAGAAATCATAACAAACAGTCTCTCAGACCACAGTGCAATCAAATTAGAACTCAAAATTAAGAAACTCACTCAAAATCGCACAACTACAAGGAAACTGAACAATCTGCTCCTGAACGACTACCGGGTACATAACAAACTTAAGGCAGAAATAAATAAGTTCTTTGAAACCAATGAGAACAAAGACACAATGTACCAGAATCTCTGGGATACAGGTAAAGCAGTGTTTAGAGGGAAATTAATAGCATTAAATGCCCACAGGAGAAAGCAGGAAAGATCTAAATCAACACCCTAACATCACAATTGAAAGAACTAGAGAAGCAAGAGCAAACAAATTCAAAAGCTAGCAGAAGACAAGAAATAGCTAAGATCAGAAGAGAACTGAAGGTGATAGAGACATGAAAAATCCTTCAGAAAATCAATGAATCCAGGAGCTGGTTTTTTGAAAAGATCAACAAAATACATAGACCACTAGCCAGACTAATAAGGAAGAAAAAAGGGCAGAACCAAATAACACAATAAAAATGATAAAGGGAATATCAACACTGATCCCACAGATATACAAACTACCATCATAGAATACTGTAAGCACCTCTATGTAAATAAAGTAGAAAATCTAGAAGAAATGGATAAATTCCTGGACACATACACCCTACCAAGACTAAACCAGGAAGAAGCTGAATCCCTGAATAGACCCATAACTAGTTCTGAAATGGAGGCAGTAATTAGTAGCCTACCAACCAAAAAAAGCCCAGGACCAGATGGATTCACAGCCAAATTCTACCAGAGGTACAAAGAGGAGATGGTACCATTCCGTCTGAAACTATTGCAAACAATAGAAAAAGAGGAACTTCTCATAACTCATTTTATGAGGCCAGCATCATTCTGATACCAAAACCTGGCGGAGACACAATAACAAAAAATAGAAAATTTCAGGCCCACATCCCTAATGAACATCGATGCAAAAATCCTCGATAAAATACTGGCAAACCAAATCCAGCAGCACATCAAAAAGCTTATCCACCATGACCAAGTCAGCTTCATCCCTGGGATGCAAGGCTGGTTCAACATACACAAATCAATCAACATAATCCATCACAGAAACAGAGCCAATGACAAAAACCCAATGATTATCTCAATAGATGCAGAAAAGGCCTTTGATAAAATTCAACACTCCTTCATGCTAAAAACTTTCAGTAAACTAGGTATTGATGAGACGTATCTCAAGATAATAAGAGCTACGTATGACAGACCCACAGCCAATATCATACTGAATGAGCAAACTCTGGAAGCATTCCCTTTGAAAACCAGCACAAGACAAGGATGCCCTCTCTCACCACTCCTATTTGACATTGTATTGGAAGTTCTGGACCTGGGCAATCAGGCAAGAGAAAGAAATAAAGGGTACTCAAATAGGAAGAGAGGAAGTCAAATTGTCTCTGTTTGCAGATGACATGATTGTATATTTAGAAAACTCCATTTTCTCAGTTTAAAATCTCCTTAAGCTGATCAGCAACTTCAGCAAAGTCTCAGGATACAAAATCAATGTGCGGAAATCACAAGCATTCCTATACACCAATAATAGGTAAACAGAGAGCCAAATCATGAGTGAACTCCCATTCACGATTGCTACAAGGAGAATAAAATACCTAGGAATCCAACTTACAAGGGATGTAAAGGACCTCTTCAAGGAGAACGATAAACCACTGCTCAAGAAAATAAGAGAGGACACAAACAAATGGAAGAACATTCCATGCTCATGGATAGGAAGAATCAATATCGTGAAAATGGCCATACTGCCCAAAGTAATTTATAGATTCAATGCTATCACCCATCAAGCTACCATTGACTTTCTTCACAGAATTAGAAAAAAATACTTTAAATTTCCAAAAAAGAGCCTGCATAGTCAAGACAATCCTAAGCAAAAAGATCATAGCTGGAGGCATCATGCTATCTGACTTCAAACTATATTACAAGGCTACAGTAACAAAAACAGCATGATATTGGTACCAAAACAGATATATAGAGAAATGGGACAGAACAGAGGCTTCATAAATAACACCACACATCTACAACCATCTGATCTTTGACAAATCTGAAAAAAACTAGCAATAGGGAAAGGATTCCCTATTTAATAAATGGTGTTGGGAAAACTGGCTAGCCATATGCAGAAAACTGAAATGACCTCTTCCTTATACTTTATACAAAAATTAACTCAAGATGGATTAAATACTTAAATGTAAGACCTAAAACCATAAAAACCCTAGAAGAAAACCGAGGCAATACCATTCAGGACATAGGATGGACAAAGACTCCATGACTAAAACACCAAAAGCAATGGCAACAAAAGCAAAAATGGATAAATGGGATTAACTAAACTAAAGAGCTTCTGCACAGCAAAAGAAACTAGCATCAGAATGAACAGGCAACCTACAGAATGGGAGAAAAATTTTGCAATCTATCCGACAAAGGGCTAATATCCAGAATCTACAAAGAACTTAAACAAATTTATGAGAAAAAAATCAACAACTCCATCAAAAAGTGGGTGAAGGATATGAACAGACACTTCTCAAAAAAAAAAAGACATTTATGTGGCCAACAAATATATGGAAAAAAGCTCATTATCACTGGTCATTAGAGAAATGCAAATCAAAACTATAGTGAGATACTATCTCATGTCAGTTAGAATGGTGATCATTAAAAAGTCAGGAAACAACAGATGCTGGAGAGGGTGTGGAGAAAAAGGAATGCTTTTACACTGTTGGTGGGAGTGTAAATTAGTTCAACCATTGTGGAAGACAGTGTGGTGATTCCTCAAAGATCTAGAACGAGAAATACCATTTGACCCAGCAATCCCATTACTGAGTATACACCCAAAGGATTATAAATCATGCTACTATAAAGACACGTGCACATGTATGTTTTTTGCAGCACTGTTCACAACAGCAAAGACTTAGAACCAACCCAAATGCCCATCAATGATAGACTGGATAAAGAAAATGTGGCACATATACATCATGGAATACTATGCAGCCATAAAAACGATTGAGTTCATGTCCTTTGCAGGGACATGGAGGAAGCTGGAAAGCATCATTCTCAGCAAACTAACACAAAAACAGAAAACCAAACATTGCATGTTCTCACTCATAAGTGGGAGTTGAACAATGAGAACACATGGACACAGGGAGGGGAACATCACACACTGGGGCCTGTCAGGGAGTGGGGGGTTAGGGGAAGGATAGCATCAGGAGAAATACCTAATGCAGATGATGAAGTTACCTAATGTAGCCTCGGACACTAAGACCATAGTTCAAGCTACTATTTTCTTTCACTGGGATTACTGCAAGATCTCCTAATTGATCCCTCTGCATCTACTCTTTACCCCTAAAGTCTAATGTTGATGGGTGCAGCAAACCACCGTGGTATGTATATACTTATGTAACTAACCTGCACGTTCTGCACATGTATCCCAGAACTTAAAATATAATTTTAAAAAAAGTGAAAGGATATTTCTTTTTTTTTTTTTTTTTTTTTTTTTTTTTTTTTTTTTTTTTGAGATGGAGTCTCGCTCTGCTGCCCAGGCTGGAGTGCAGTGGCCGGATCTCAGCTCACTGCAAGCTCCGCCTCCCGGGTTCACGCCATTCTCCTGCCTCAGCCTCCGAAGTAGCTGGGACTACAGGCGCCCGCCACCTCGCCCGGCTAGTTTTTTGTATTTTTTAGTAGAGACGGAGTTTCACCGTGTTAGCCAGGATGGTCTCGATCTCCTGACCTCGTGATCCGCCCGTCTCGGCCTCCCAAAGTGCTGGGATTACAGGCTTGAGCCACCGCGCCCGGCCCGTGAAAGGATATTTCATACCGAGAAAAGGAAGCTTCCAGAGTGAAGAAAAGTGATCCCAGAGGAAACTTGGATCTACACAAAGAAGAGTGCCAAAAAATGGAAAATGTGGCTAACAAAAAAAGACTTCTTTGTGTGTTGTTAGGTTTCTTTAAACTCTCTGTCCAAATAATTGGTGCCGTTTCTGTCTCCTTACTGAACTCATACTGATACAGCAGCCTATTTTTTTCCTCTAATCTATCCCATCAGCTCAGAGGGATTTGCAAACCACATCATATCAATCATATCACTCTCTTCTGATGGCCCTTATTATTCTTTAAAAGAACTAAAAACATACAAATATAAACTACTTTGTACTGACTACCTATTATAACCCAAGTATTGCTTTTCTTCCAGCATTATCCTTAAATTCCAATCCCCTTACCTTCTCTGATCCGACCCGTGCAAGCCTCCCCAGCTTCACTGCTACCCTTGTCTACTTCCTGTCCTCTACCTCACACCAACCTGTTGGGTGTCTCAAGCACTTGAAGTTTGTTTCCACTTCAGGATCCTTTTACCCTGGCTAGTTCTTCCCTGGAACATTCTTCCTCCAGATATTTGACACTTCTTCTTATTGATAGGATCTCTGCTTGAATATCATTCTGAGAGATATTTCTCAACCTTCGTATCAAAATTAGCCACCCCCTTGTTTCTCCCCACCATCAACACCGCCACCATTCCCCTTCCATTCTATTTCCCCGCTCAATGTTTTTCAAAATGTCACTATTGGAAATTAAGTTATTTATTTATGTTCCTATTAGATTTTAGGTTCTCTGGTAGGTTGAATGATGGCTTCTCAAAGATGCCCACTTCCTAATTCCTGTAACCTGCGAATACATTGTCATACAGGGCAAAAAGACTTGGCAGATTAAGTTAACAATCTTGAGATGATGTAATTATCCTAGATTATTTAGGTGAGCCCAATGTAATCACCAGGCTCTTTATAAGAGGGAGGCAGCAGGGCCACACTCACAGAAAGGGACACAACAAAGGAAGCAGAGGGACCTAAAAAGTCATGTGGCGCTGGAAGCAGGGCCGGAGCAGGAGGTGGAGAGATGCACTTTGAAGACAGAGGCAGAAGCCATGTGCCAAGGACTGCAGGTGGCTTCTAGGACCTGGAAAAAGAAGAAAATGGATTATCTCCTGGAACCTTCCAAAGAAACTAGCACAGCGTATATACCTTGACTTTTGCCCAGTGACGCTAATTTTGGTCTTCTGGCCTTCAGAACTATAAGATAATAAATATGTATTGTTTTAAGCCATTATGCTTGTGACAATTTGTTACAGCAACAATGGTAATCTCATACAAGTTTCTACTCAGGAACAGAAGCTCCGAGTCACATCATCTTTATTTACTTGATATCCTGTATCTAATATCATCAAATCAATCACATTCGCTCCTCCTTTGGAATATATCGCAAATCCAATGACTTCTCAAGGCCTCGGACACTAAGACCATAGTCCAAGCTACTATTTTCTTTCACTGGGAGTACTGCCAGACCTCCTAATTGATCCCCCTGCATCTACTCTTGAAGCCTAAAGTCTATAGTCCACAGAGAAACCGGAGGAATCTTCTTCAAATATAAGTCGCAACATCACAGGTTCCTGCTGAAAACTCCAATGGCTTTTCTTATCACTCCAAGGAGAATCCAAAGTCCTTACTGGGGTTGCAAGGCCGCACACCATCCGCTCCTGGCATCCTCTCTGACCTCATCCCCAGGCATTCCACCTTATGCTCTCCCAATAAGGCAGTTCATGAATATTTGATGGATACATGACAGATTGGAAGTTCCAAGGAGGCATTTCATGAATAATGCATTTCATGAATATTTGGTGGATACATAACAGAACAGGAGTTCTAAGGAGAGGGAGGCCCATGATGGTCGAAGGTAGTCAGGGAGGATCCATGGAGGAAGCAGGGTCTGAAAAATTTTTAATATGTGGATGAGAAAAGAAAAAGAGAAACAGTCTAGGCAGTGAAAATGACCTGGATAAAGGCATAATTTCAAGGAAAACAACTCCATCCCTGTGGGACCCATGTGCCAGGTCAGTGATGGCCTTTGACTCTTCTCAACTCTCTGAAAGTCACTTCTGTCCCCTTATGTCCCTTATGTTGTGACAGTCAGGACGGGAACCAACATAAAGGTATAACAAGAATTGTACATAGTAAGTGTTCCATGCCACAGCTTCCAAGTGTTAAACCTTTATGACATGTTTTTATGTTAATAAATACAAAAATTTTCACTAGAAACAGGCCTAAATTGTTCTTTCCTGTCAAGTAATATTAAAGCAGGATGTGTAGGTGTGTCTCCTCTTCTAAGCTCCAAGACTGTGTGTCATATTCATCTTGCTATGCTCACAATACAGCATAGGGTGACATATATTGGTCAACAATTTTTGGTTTAATGAATGAAGGCCCAGCTTTTGGTTCTTTAGAATCCCTAGATGTTTTACTGTTGTGTCATAAAAACACACTGAACACACACACACACACGCAACTTCAAGATGTTCTACTATAGCATGTATTATGACAAAGTATTAAGGACTAAGAATATGGACTAGCTGTATCAGAAATCATGGAAGTGCTCCAATAACAAAACAGCAGCAGCAACAACATTTGTTAGTTGGGAATTGTGCTAAATGCCTTAGATGTAATTACTCATTTAATCTATAATAACTTTATCCTGAGAGAGATAGTATTGTTAATTCCATTCTATAGATAAGAAAATAGCAGCTAAAAGAGGGTACATGACTTATGTAATGTTGTAAGTGGCATGGGCAGGATTTGAACCTAGGGCTGTGCTTCCAAATGACCTCAGCTGATTAAAGTATGATTAGGCATTTTAACCAGGTGCCTGCAAAAGTTTCCCTGTCCCAGGGTTTCACTGTGCGGCATGGGACTCAGTGGACATGCTTGTTTAAATGCAGATCACTGGGCCACTCTCCCAAAGATTTTGATTCAGTAGTACTGGCATGAGACCCAGGAATCTGCCTTGAAGATTCACATGTGTCTCTGTACTGCTCACTGAATAGAGTAGGGATTTCTTCTTTTTTAGTTCAGCTATACAAATGGAAACAGTATCTTGTGGATGGACATGAGTAAGATTAACTCAGAAAAACCCAAGACCAAAAAGATCAATTTGTGTCCCCACCAATGGTCTCACCTGAACAATTCTGTAGGAGGCCAGCTTAATTAAACTACAACACGATGGGAAGAGCTAAATGGTTAAAGAAAAATTACCATCATATCCTTTATCTACCTGGTGTTTACCGTGCAATACTAAAAGAAATCTCTTCTTTATGTCCATGTGTTCTCAATATTTAGCTCCCACTTGTAAGTGACAACATGTTGTCTTTGGTTTTCTGTCCTTGCATTAGTTTCCTTAGGATCATGGCCTCCAGCTCCATTCATGTTCCTTCAGAGGACATGATCGCATTCTTTTTCGTGGCTGTATAGTATTCCACAGTGCAAGTGTACCGCATTTTCTTTATCTAGTCCTCTGCTGATGGACATCTAGGTTGATTTCATGTCTTATCTATTGTGAAAAGTCCTGTGATGAACACATACATGCATGTGTCTTTATGGTAGCAAGTGGGTTTCACTGGAACTTGATTGCTGACTCTACAGAAATGATAGTAATATTTAATACAGAGTAAGGGTAATTTGTGTCAATGTAAAGTCTGAACAAAATTGGGTCTTGGGTAAAATTGTTCCAAAAATATTTAACATGTGTTCCCTGATGTTGGGACACCTACTCAGATGCCAATAGGAGAAATGAGAGGTTGGCCTTGCTGGCCTTCACCTACCGGCCTTGGCTGTTACCCTGGTGCAGTATTTTGCCTGGAGTTTGACATTCCCGACAATAAATTATTACCTACTAGATGTCTCATAAAAACTAAAAAAAATGATTTTATGAAGAAATCCAAGATCTCATCAGCCTTTTGAATGGACACCAAAGTCCTTTTAGCCACTGCCATCTTTACAAGGGAAGGTCACATAAGATGCGACCTTCTGAGTGGCCCCAATGTGGCAGTGTTAAGAGTACGGGCTCTGAAATCCAGCTGTAGTTTTCATTACCTGTGTGAGCCTGGGCAATTCACTTAATTTCCCAGCATCTCAGTTTCCTTATCTGTAGAATCTGATGAATGAATGTAACATACTTACATATTGCATGATAATGTTTGCTGTTATTCCTTGGCAGCGTGAGACCCGCCTGTATCAGCCATGGTCCAGTTCCAGGTATAGGAAACCACTTCAGCTCTTTTTAAGGAAAGAAAATGTAATGCCTTGGAAGGGCTGGAGGAAGGACTCCAGGAGACAGCCTTGGAACTGCTGAGCTCAAGAGCAAGAAGCTACAGCTGAGATGCAAAGAGCGGGAAGCGAGTGATGCCACCACTAGGAAGCTGAGGACCAGACAAAGCTGAGCTGGTCACCACAGTCACAAGAATGCCTTTCAGATCCATGAAGACAAGTCTGGACATGCTGCACAGGCCCCTCTGTGATGGCCTCAGTGGTCCCTGCCACCAGGTGTCCACACTCTTGTGTAGCCTCCTCCTACATGGTACCAGGGATGGTCTGTGTGAGCAACAGAATACAGCAGAAGTGACGGTGTGTCACTTAGAAGACTGGGTTTCAGGAGGTGCTGTGACTTCTATCTTAGTAAGGCACTCAGAGTCTCTTTCTCTCCCAGGTCTTTTGTTCTGGGGGAAACCGGTTGCCTTGTCTTGAGGACACTCAGGCGGCCCTGGGGAGAAGCCCACGTGGTGAGGAACTGAGGCCTCCTGCCAACAACCGTGTGAGTGAACGTGGAGGCAGCTTCTCCAGCTGACAGCTGACTACAGCCTCGTGAGAGGCCCTGGGCCAGAAGCACCCAGCTAAGCTGCTCCCAGACTGCTGACCCGTGGAACTGGGGGAGAGAAGAAGTGTTTACTACAGTGAGCTGCTGACTTCTGGAGCAATTTGTTACTCAGCAATAGATAAATAATACAGCATCTAACTGGGAAGACTTAATTCACCTTCCAATCCTAGCAGCAGGGAGTGTGAGGCATAGATTTTAGCCTTCCAGTGCTGCAGTGCAGAGCAGCCCGTGAGGAGGAGGGGCTGGCTGCTGAATGGTCTAATCCACAGAACGTGCCACACCATTTTCCACCGGGGAGGCTGACGTGGATAGTGTTTTTAAGAAGCAAGGGATCTGATAACCAACATATTCCAGAGAACTCCCTCTTGCCAGAATCTTGTCCGCCTTCATTCACCATCACAAATGAAGCCCTTCTTTTTTAATGATTGGCATTCACCAACAGTTTGTCTCTTTCCCTCGATGACACAGAGAGAGAAGAGAATTCTTTCTGTATCACACAGAGCTTTGACAAAGAATGTCTCAGGATTCTCTGCTAAGCAGAACCGTTTCCTCTGAGGGGTTACAGTGAAGTGCAAATACTGTAGCAACATAAAGAAACCTGTGCAGGACAACAGCTTGGGACATGAAGCCCTGCTTGGAGGCTTGTAAGAGACCCCTTGACTGGACCCACTTTGGCTATTGTTGAACAATTCTTGAGCAGTTTGAGTGACCCTCTGTCCACACCACCTGAGGTGGAGAGAAGCCCGAAGGGATCCAAATTACCCTATTTAAAGGGGAAATTGTTTTCCTTGGTGACTCTCAAAAGTATGCGAAGGAAAAGTCTATGCTTTATAAAAGCTAATGCATGGCCTTTGCAAGGACCCACACAAGGAAGTAACTGAGGCAGGTGCTAGTTGCAGTAACAGAGACATTTGTGCCTTTGTTTTCCAGAAACCACGAGAGCCATTTAACAGGGAAAGGGTGTACTGGGACTGGACCTCGGCTTGGGAGGCCAAGGCAGGGCTCTGTATGGAGGCAGTGAGGCAGGTAATTCTCAGAGGGTTAGTGTGGAGATCGTTAGTAGCTTTTCTCTGAGAAATTAACAGAAGGGGCAAGAGTGTACAAACGTCTCAGGGTGGATGCTGTCCATGAGTGAGAGTTCTGAACAGCAAATGATTTATCAAGTGACCTTTAGAAGAGTTAAGCAGGGTGACAAGCGCATTTAATTTGCACTTAGGGCTTGTGTTTCTTTAAACATGGAGTATTACTAGAGGAACTTTCTTTATATAAAAAAACTGTATGGTTTGGGAAAAGTAAAGATAAGTAAATATTATGTAATTTTCTGACTCTCTTAGTTTTTTTATAACTACAAAAATCTTAGCCCAAATTCACCCTGGACACAGTTATCAGTTTATCAGGTTGCTCTCTGTCCCTAACTAGCGTGTTCTGACTTCATTCAATACACGCACACACACACCAGCACTCTAAACGGATCCTTGGGCTCAGAGTTTTGAATTGCTGAGCATTGGTTAGTGAGCAAACACTCTGAGACATTCTGTGCTGTGCTTCTGCCAGTTCAGTTTCCGCAGTGTTGCTCTCCTTAGGTTTCACACGGGGCCATTTCATTGTACTTGAACCCCATTCTGTCTTAAAGCTGGTGGAAAGTGGAAAATTTAGTTATTGGCCTCCTAAACTGAACGTATGTATGGCAAAGATGAAAATTATTGAGTGGCTCCAAAGTAGTGGATCCTAATCTTGAACCAGACACTTACTGCGCTTAATCGAATTGATTCTGTGTTCAGTTTGAAATCAAATAACAATATTGGAGAGGATTATTAAAAGACAAAATATAAAAAGCAAGTATGGTTGGAAAACTTACAACTTTTTGATCTTTGAAAAAGGAACATGATTTATAAAGTACAGCACTGTTAAACTCTCAGGACAATAGGAATACCTTATATATAAATACTGCGACCAACAGGTGGACAGCTCTCCAGAGACAGTTTGTTCACTGCCGTGGTGGTTAAGAGCCAACAAAGAACAGGAGCTGGGCTTGGCCAAGCCCCAGGAGAACAGGAGCTGGTACAAGGCAGTCCCAGGGGCTTTAGGGACATGAAATCAAGGCTCATCACCGTACTGTTCTGACATTAACAAGTACCAGCGACTCTTTCCCTCTCTGTTCCAATCCCAACTTCCTCAGTAAAACTGACTTCCTTATCTACCACCTGGAATCTCTTCTCTCCACCTCCCAGCTTCTACTTTTCTTGATGATAGTTTTCACTTATTTATGCTATTCATCATTTTTGGTTCCTTATGACTTTGACTTGCTGTGACCCATCATGATGCTACTGGTACTTTCATTGAAACTTTAACTCTCATTGGTAAATAACAGGTTTCATGTTTCCATTTAATATTTCTAAGAGTAACAGTCCGGTGAGTAGTAACCACCACTGTTAGGGCTGAGCCTCCAGGTGCCAGTACTTACCATAGAGTGCTGCTAAGCCTATGGGCTGCCTGTCCTTCTGTGAGCCATCCCTAGGGAAGAAAACAAAAAGCTGAGTGTGATTAACCAGCAACTAAGAGATAGTTTTGAAAGCTAGAGGGCCTTCTTGGAAGCCTAGAAAGAGGCTCAAATCTCCGGAAGTGGGAGGGCAGAGAAGGCTGTAGACCAGACAAAGAACTTCATCCGCAGAGCAGCAGAGTTTCAGAGAGAGTTACACTTTTAACAAGGTAAGGTTGCTGTGCCAGGGGCAGGGCCGTTCATGGGAGAGAATGGGCCCCTGACACACATGATGACGGCATCTGGGTGGATGTTTCTGAAGACCCTGGAGGCCCAGATTAGGCCGACCCCTCTGAACGTACAGAAGTGGACTCTCCCTACCAAATCCTTGCTTGAATATGGTACAGAGGCCTCTCCCCACAAAGCATGTGCCCCTGCCTCAGGATCCAACCCCTGCTGCCCACTGGCCATAAGTCCCAGAACTTGGGGTGAGTCACAGCATAACCCAGCCAGGGCCATGCTGGGCCTGAAAAGGGGTAAAGGGACTGTGCCTTGAAGGAGTTGCACGACCCAGGCAGGTGGTGCAGCAAAACAGGAAAGGGTATGGGTGGGCTGGGTCCTGAGGGTGCTGGATGGGAGGCAGAGCCTGAGGTTTGGAACATGGTCCTTGGCCTATGGGGTAACAGCTACCAGGAAATATTATTGATTTGAAATAATCAATAATGGAAAATGCCAAGGAAATGTTATTGATTTGGGTGTACTCTTTCTGGATTCAGGATGGAACACCCGGGTAAGAACCCCAGGAGATGGTGTAAACATACTACGAGGATGGCCCCAAATAACATGGGATAGTGACAGCTGCGCTGGGTGAGATGGATATGACAGAATTTCAGCAGCATAGTGTGGAGGAAGGGAAGAAAGGCTCAGAGGAATATGCACTCTCAAGTGTATGTGCTCCATGAGGCTGGGAAACACATCAGAGGGATGCGTGCCATGGAAAAGCCCAGGGGACACAGTGTTCACCAAGCACTAAAGGATGTGCTGGGGAGAGGGCGCCAGCTTCACTCAGGAGGCTGGTGGTGGCTTTGCAGAAGATACTGCCCCAGAGCTGGGCTCACTGATGGGTAGAGGGACACACTACCTACCACTGATATGTAGAGGGACCCTGAAGCAACCAAGGACTCTTCACGGCATGACGCCCGCTGTGGGGAGCAATCATCACAGCAAGTGGCAAGAAGCTGGGGCCTGATCCTCAGGGAGTGACGGAAAGAATTTATAAAATTCAGTGCCCTTAGGAGCAAAATAAATGGGCAGCCAGTAAGGATAGCATTGCATCTGTGCAATCAAAGAAATCAAGGGGGGTCCTTTGTAGGGACATGGATGAAGCTGGAAATCATCATTCTGAGCAAACTATCGCAAGGACAAAATACCAAATACCGCATGTTCTCACTCATAGGTGGGAATTGAACAATGAGAACACTTGGACACAGGAAGGGGAACATCACACACCGGGATCTGTTGTGGGGTCGGGGGAGCAGGGAGGGATAGCATTAGGAGATAAACCTCATGTAAATGACAAGCTAATGGGTGCAGCAAACCAACATGGCACATGTATACCTATGTAAGAAACTGGCACGTTGTGCACATGTACCCTAGAACTTAAAGTATATTTTTAAAAAATTCTCAAAAAAAAAAAAAAAGAAATCAAAGGGGGTGAACTGGAGGCCAAGAGCTGTGCCCCCGAAACCATCCTTTCTGATCCACATTTCAGATCCAGAACCCACTGACTAAAGGAGAGTCTGGGTTCCCAGAAGGAAGGGAGGGAGGGTGGGAGCAGGGAAGGCAGGAGCAGGGAGGGCAGTGCCTGCAACACCATGGCAAGTAAACATGGTAATGATTCATCCAGTCTTCCTCAAAGGGACATTTACTTGGGTAACTGTACACTGAGGAAAGGCAAGTATCCAAACATTTTGAAGACTGATGGACACAGAGTCTAAGCTGACATCATAGAGACACAAATCAATGCTGCTCCCCACCCTAGAATCAGAACATACAGGGATTATGTAATAAATGGAATCTTGGCCCAGGTCCTGCTCATAGTGGATCCACTGGGCCCATAGACCCCTCCTGGAAGTCATTTCCCTGGTCCTTGAACGTATACTTGGGATAGACAGACTTGACAGGTGCCCAGCACCCACACTGGGTCCTTGCCCTGTGGGGTAAGAGCTACCACAGTGGAAAAAGCCAACTGGAAGCCTCTGAACGTACTGCCCCTCTGCCAGCACACAAGTACCTAGGGGCTGGCAAACTTCTGTATGGGGCCAGATAACAAATATTTTGGGCTTTGCAAGCCAAGAAGCAACATCTTCAACTCCTCAAGCAACCGTCCTCCTCCCCCAAAAGGCTAATCATCTTTTTTATATTTAAAAATCTAAAAACCATTCTTAGTTCACAGACTGTGCAATATCCAACAGGCTGAAGACGTCACGGTGTGGTCTCTGCTGAGCTCACCGTTCTGAGAGAAGGCCTGAAACGTCCAAGGGGGCTGTGAGGTCTCTCAAGAAGCAGAAGTGAAATGTCATTTTTCTTTGGGTCAGGAAGTTCCTAGGACTGTAGACTGTCAAATCCTGGGCATATATGAGGTTTATTTACTTTTTTTCAAAACTAAGAAACTAATTCCAAATAGAATAAACTTTGATCAAAGGTTTTTAGCCTGGGAGTCTGGCTCCCCTAATACGTTGCATGCAAAGTTCTCTCTCTCTCTCTCTCTGTGTGTGTGTGTGTGTGTGTGTGTGTGTGTGTGTGTGTGTGTATTTCCCTGCAAGAAGGCCCGAGTATCACTTTCTTCACAAATTCAAAGACTTTGCAAGAACCACCATTGTGGGGTGCCATGCCTGACCACAGCCCAGGCCCCAGGCCCTGCCGGCTGGATGATTGATGCTGCCTGGCTTCCCTGGTGAGAACTCACCATCAACAAAAGTCCTCTGGGCTGTCACCGGTTCCAGAGGGGCTTCGGGTGGCCGAGAAATGCAGGGGAAAAGCTGCCCCAATCAATAGGCTGAACAGTTCAATAACTCATTTTGCTGCTGAGGCAGTAAAATAAATAAATAAGAACCTGGCTGGAAGTTGAAACTGTCCGTGTTCAGTGCTTCTCAGAGGCCAAGTTGATGGGCTTTAATAGCTTCAGTCGGCTCAGAACACAGGCAGACTGTCCCAGCAGTGTGCCCTCAGTTTCCTAGGTAACCAAACTTGAAATAAGATGATGGCTCAAACTGGGTACCAAATCAATTTGTTGGAGGTACCAATGTGGGGAAGGAGAACTTCACATAAAACTGCAGACTGCAGTATCCACGCTGATGATCTTGTCGCCTCATAGGTATGCACCACTCATTACCTCCCACCCTATGCCACCAGCCCCTTCCTCCCAACCCTAGAATCAAAAAAAAAAAAAAAAAAAAAAAAAAAGTCCACAAGTTCCAATTGTGCTGTCATGATCAATAGGATGCTTCTTTCCAGGCTGCCTGTCAGGGGAGGATAGGATAAAAAGAGCCAGAGAAAGCTGTGCATGGGCAAAGCTCTTTTGTGTTACAAGACTTAGCAGTGGGGCTCTGCCTAAAGCAAGGATCTGAGAACTGCTGTGCAAATCTAGGGTGTGAAGAGATTGTTCCAGGGCTTTCTCCCTAGGCAAGAAAATCCCCAAGTACTACAGTTGGCCAACCAGCAATTCTCTCAGCCTTCACCTGGCTTCAGTCTCAGGGAATTACACCAGTTTCCATTTTGGCCCTATCAAGGGTATATCCTTCCCCAGCGTCTTGCACACTCCAATCCTAACACCCATCACACTATATTGTAATTGCCTAATAATCCTCTGTGCTGTCTATTCAGCTGACACCAAACATAGTAAATGGCAATGGCTCACGGCATCTTTGGTAAATGAATGCACTTTGATGGAGACAGTCCTGATAAATCCCTCAGCTCACGCAGAATCCTTGGGGTTTGAATCCTCTTGTCACATCCTCCTTTGCACCTCAAGTCTTTACTTCCCAAACTTGAGAAGGAGAGCAACACCTCCTTCCATCCCCAAACCCATAGGACCCCAAGGGAAAATCATTTCCCCCAAGTCCGACACATAACTGGCACTTAATCAGTGCTTGCCAATTAAGCTGGGTTGATTATCATGCAAAGTTATCTCACATTGTTTTAGCATCAGCTTTGGGCTTCCACCTTTTTATTGTCAATTTAATAATTTAAGAGATTTTTTTGAGTGTATCAGTCAAGGTAGGCGGGCATCAGCAAACCTTCTCTCTGCAGGGCCAAATAGTACAATTTTCTACTTTCTAGACCATGCAGCATCTGTCACAACTGTTCATTGCTATCATTGCTGTGTGAAAGCAGGTGTAGACAATATATAAGTGAATGGGTGTGGCTGTGTCCCATTAAAACTTTATTTACAAAAACAAGTGAATAACCAGATTTGATCCATGGGCCATAGTTTGCCAACCCATAAACTAGGATAGGCTATAGCAACAAACACCACCAAAATCTCCAAGGCTGAACACAATGAGAGGCGATTTCTCCCTCATGTGACATGCCAATCATGGGTTGGTGGGGAGGCAGGTTTTCTCCACGAAGTAACCACAACATCTTGTGACAGAGCCATCTCTATGTGAGGCTTCAGGGTTCCCCACAGCAGGAAAGGGGAGGTCCAATAAGGCACGTTCTGGCAAATAAATGCCTTAGCCCAGAAGGCACACACATCACTTCTGTGCTAATGTCATCGTCTAGAACTCATCACCCCACCCGGTCTGAATTCAAGGGCATGCAGAACTGTAATCCGAAATGAGAAATTGGCAAATTAAGTCATGTCTATGATGTTGAGCATCAGTCATGAGCAAAGCCCTGATCAGGAGAAGAAAGTAGCTAAGAGGAGGCCCCTGCTTGATAGGCAGACATCCAGCCCAGTGACCAAGACAGGCACACCTGCAGAGAGAGCTGCTGCAAGGCAAGTGGGTTAGGAGGGTGAGGGTCTATACTCCCCTTAGCCATAAACTCCATAACCAATCCTGAGCATGACAATAAGGATAAGCACACAACACATGACAAGGATATCAGGCAAGAATCCCAATTCTTTGCACATTCGATGGGCAGTGAAAATCTGGATGACTTGTGATTGGGCACCCACACCTCCAGACTATTTCTAGATTGAGGGATATTGGGCCTATTAGGGATGGGGTGAGAAAGAGCAGAGAGAAGAAAGCAAACACAGCCCTCCCATGGGTAAAGTAATGATGTAAATTTTTAATATAATTTACTGGAAAATAGTAGAAGCCTATCGAGGACAGATGTTCCTTCCACTCAAGCAACTTTTATGCCACTTCAGCAACAGACACCAGTGGATCCTCATTTCGAACACTCAACTGTGACTTTGGGAGGAAAATGCTGGTCAAATTCACTTACAAAGTAGGGAATTTGAAAAGCCTGGGGAGAGCCTGGTAGTGAACAGTAAACAAAGAGACACACGCACGTGACCCATCGTGCCCTCGTCCGGCTCTGCCTGCAAGCTTGGCATGGCCTGAGGGCCCCTGGCCAGCCTGATACAAAGAGAACTCACAGGTCAGAAGTTGGCACAGGGCTTAGAGGAATGGTATACCTGCTTAATGAAACAATTTATTTTGTCAGTTCCCAAGAATACTTACCTTCTCCCCAGAGACTACCAAGAATTAATTAATACTAAAGGCTTGTCAGGCCCTTGCCAATATTAAGGATTTGTTTAATCTGAAAGGCTAGAGTAAGCACAGATAGAAGAGTTTGGCTTTATTTTATAAATACTCCATCTGACGACAAGCAAAGTGACTTTGCCATGTGGAAAAACAAGGAAGAGAGCCCTTCCTACAAAAGAGTGCCACGCCAGCATACTGTGGCTCAAGCCTGTAATCCCAGCACTCGGGGAGGCCAAGGCAGGCAGATCACGAGGTCAAGAGATCAAGACCATCCTGGCCAACATGGTAAAACCTCGTCTCTACTAAAAATACAAAAAAATTAGCCAGGTTTGGTGGCACACACCTGTAGTCCCAGCTACTCGGGAGGCTGAGGCAGGAGAATCATTTGAACCCAGTAGGCAGAGGTTGCAGTGAGCCAAGATCATGCCACTGCACTCCAGCCTGGCAACAGAGCGAGACTCCATCTAAACAAAAAATAAAAAAAAAAGAGTGCCACCTAAGGCAGGCAATATGATACTTGGGAAAGTTCTGTACCTTCTAACCAATTTTGCTGTAAACCTAAAACTGCTCTTAAAAATAAAGTCTATTAGAGCAATGGAACAGAACAGAGCCCTCAGAAATAATACCACACATCTACAGCCATCAGATCTTTGACAAACCTGAGAGAAACAAGAAATAGGGAAAGGATTCCCTATTTAATAAATGGTGCTGGGAACATTGGCTAGCCATAAGCAGAAAGCTGAAACTGGATCCTTTCCTTACTCCTTATACGAAAATTAATTCAAGACGGATTAGAGACTTAAACATTAGACCTAAAACCATAAAAACCCTAGAAGAAAACCTAGGTAATACCATTCAGGACATAGGCATGGGTAAGGACTTCATATCTAAAACACCAAAAGCAATGGCAACAAAAGTCAAAATTGACAAATGGGATCTAATTAAACTAAAGAGCTTCTGCACAGCAAAAGAAACTACCATCAGAGTGAACAGGCAACCTACAGAATGGGAGAACATTTTTACAATCTACTCATCTGACAAAGGGCTAATATCCAGAATCTACAAAGAACTCAAACAAATTTACAAGAAAAAAACAACCCGATCAAAAAGTGGGCAAAGGATATGAACAGACAGTTCTCAAAAGAAGACATTCATACAGCCAACAGACACATGAAAAAAGCTCATCATCACTGGCTATTAGAGAAATGCAAATCTAAACCACAATGAGATACCATCTCACACCAGTTAGAATGACAATCATTAAAAAGTCAGGAAACAACAGGTGCTGGAGAGGATGTGGAGAAATAGGAACACTTTTACACTGTTGGTGGGATTGTAAACTAGTTCAACCATTGTGGAAAACAGTATGGCGATTCCTCAAGGATCTAGAACTAGAAATACAATATGACCCAGCCATCCCATTACTGGGTATATACCCAAAGGATTATAAATCATGCTGCTATAAAGACACATGCACACATATGTTTATTGCGGCACTATTCACAATAGCAAAGACTTGGAATCAACCCAAATGTCCATCAGTGACAGACTGGATTAAGAAAATGTGGCACATGTACACCATGGAATACTATGCAGCCATAAAAAAGGATGAGTTTGTGTCCTTTGTAGGGACATGGGTGCAGCTGGAAACCATCATTCTCAGCAAACTTTCGCAAGAACAGAAAACCAAACACCACATGTTCTCACTCATAGGTGGGAATTAAACAATGAGATCACTTGGACATGGGAAGGGGAACATCACACACCGGGGCCTGTTATGGGGAGGGGGGGATGGGGGAGGGACGGCATTGGAAGTTATAACTGATGTAAATGATGAGTTGATGGGTGCTGACGAGTTGATGGGTGCAGCACACCAACATGGCACATGTATACCTATGTAACAAACCTGCATGCTGTGCACATGTACCCTAGAACTTAAAGTATAATAAAAACAAATAATAAAAAGTAAAATAAAATATTATAAAAAATAAAAAAAAAGTCTATTACCAAAAAAATGGCTGCAAATTCTTTGACATTCCTCCCATCAAGAGTTTGGGTGGAGAGAGGGGTCTGTATCCCCTCCTGTTAAATCTGGGTGGGCTTGAGACTGTGGGACTTCCAGGGCTAGCTCAGGAAAGGCAATGCTGCTTCCTCTTTGTTTGCTGGGACCCTTGCCTTTAGAGTCTTAAACCACAGTGTATGAAGTCTGACTGCTCTGAGGCCACCATACTATGTAGAAGCCCAGGCCACCTGGAGAGGCCACGTATGGGTGTTCCAGCTGCAGCCTCAGCTGAGGTCCCAGCTGACAGCCAGCATCATCTACTGGACACATGGATGCCTCCAGGTGATTCCAGTCATATTGAGTCAACCCCAAGTGTTCATGCACCCAGTTGAGGCCCCAGACATATGGAGCAGAGCCAAGCTGTCCCTGATGTGTTCTATCCAAATTCCTGACCCACAGAATTTGGGAGCATAATAAAACAGTCGCTTTATGCAACTATGGTCATAGTGATTTGTTACATATTGATAGCAACTTAAACATGAAGGTGCATAGAGTCATGATTAATAGGGGATTCCAGAACCCACCTGCCTGACTCCCCCATTTACCACCTCTGCAACCTGGTGCAAGGTATTTCAACTCTTGTGCCTCAATTTTCTCATTGGTAAATTGTAGGTACTATTAGTGCCTACCTCATTTGGGTTACTGTGAATATCAAGTGATTCAGAAAGTGCTTAAAATATTGCCTGTTACCCAGTAAACCCTCCATAAAGATTTGCTGTTCTATTTCAAAGCCTCTCCTGACCACTGTAGCCCATGGTGGTGTCTTCTCTTATTCAATCCCTCATCAGGCACCACTCGTCTCTCCCCAGTGACGACTCTTGGGTTGTTTAAGCATGTCTTCTCTCCCTGACTGCTGGGGTCTTCAAGGCAGGGAACAACATGCATCTGGTATCTCAACATCTCTGGGCACAGAGCTTTGCACAGAATGAATGTTCTAAAGTATATGTTGAAGAAGAAAAACACAAGGCACAGACAGGCACATGGCTGGCTCTCATTGGTTCAATGCGAATGACAATTCGGGAGGGCTAATAACTGTCCATCCTCAGTGTGCTTGGCCTAGGACAATCCTCCTCCCTGGCACTTCTCTATTATGCTCTTCATCCACTCTCTTATGTTCCAGTCTTTTTGGAAGATTTTGGTTCAATGAGCTCCTTTCACCCTCAGTGTCAAAAGTACCTTGTTGCATTCCCTGATAAACAGTTGTTTGGACATATGGAAATTCCCAGCATTGCTCAAAGTTGACCTGGGTGTGGGAAATAGTCATTACCTCATCCTGCTGGCATGACAGTACCTGTATGCAGGCATTTTTGAAAGTAAATTAACTTTAACAATGTATCCCCTATTCTGAGGATTTGTTCTAATGAAATAAGTTGTGTATGCAGAAAAGGTTGAGTGGATGAATAGAAGTGCACTATAGAATTATCTACAATAGTAAAGAAAAATTGAATACAATCAGATGCCCAACATCAGGGCTGGTTAAATATACTATGATTTATCAAAATGTGGCAGGCGATTCCTTCGTTCAGAAAATATTTATCAAGTGCTTACTCTGTACCACATTCTGGAAACGTGAGAGATGCAGTAGACACAATAGTCAGGAATCCTTCCCTTGTGGAGCCTGCATGCTGGTGGGAAATAGAGACCGCAAGCACAACACACTTTTCATAGAAGTGCAATATGTGGCACATAGGAGGGTACTGTTGGGCTGTGGAGAAGCATAAAACAGAGCAGAAGAATGGAAGACGTGCGTGGGGAGGGGGTGTGGAGGAGTGGGAAACTGTTAAACAGGGTGGTCAGGTAAGGCCTCATTGAAAAGGTGACATTAAGTAGAAAGCTGAAGAAGGCAAGGGAGCAAGCTGTGGGCAGAGGGTGTTTAAGAGTGTTGTAGAAAATAGCAAATGCATGGCCCTAAGACTAGAGCATATTCAAGGAATAGCAAGGAAGGCACCACAGTTGACGTGGAGTGAGCAAGGGGGAAAGAGCAGCAGATAAGGGGCAGCCGGATGTCACGGGGCCTAGTGGACCACACTGAGGACTTCAGAGCTCCCTCTGAGCCAGGGGCACCAGCCGAGGGACAGAAAAGGCTGAGGAGGAACAGAGAAGGCTGAGGAGTAACAAGATCTAACCAAGGTTTCAAAAGATCCATGACTACCATGCTGAAGACAGACATCAAGTAACAACGTCAGAAAGGAAGAGACCTGCCAGGAAGCGCTTGCAATATCCCAAGCATAAGATAATGGTACCTTGGACTAGGGTTGAACAAGTGGCCAACTTCCAGCTGGATTGCAGAGGCAGAGCCAACAGGATTTGCTGCCATTTTGAATATAGGATGTGATGAAAGAACAGACATCAAGAAGAGTCGGCCATTCTGAAGGATGCACAAGAGAAAATTCAGTGACATGAGAAAATATTCAGAACACATTTCTAAGTGGAAAAGCCTGTCATAAAACAGTGTTTTCAAAGTGATTCTATTTTTGGAAAGAAAAATACATACGTAGGAAAATACATACAACTAAGAAAGACCTGAAGGATATCAACTGGAATGCAAATAGTGCTTTCTTCTGGAGTAGGATTGTCAGTGGTTTTTATTTTCTTCTTTTGCCTACATTTAATATCTACTTTTCCCAACACGAATATGCATTGCTTTTTAACTAAGAAAAAGAATTCATTTAAATGTGATCACCCTCCCCACCTTCCTAACCCTAGGTCTGTCAAAACGAGACTCTCTTCTAGACTGCTTTATGATTTTCTCTGTTTTCCTAATGGTAATTATGGCTACTTGGTGCCTTAAAGCGCCAAAGAATGAAGGAAGTTAACATTCAGAAATTTTCATTTGATTTCCCAAAAGCAAACCCAGGTAGAAGGGAATCTGTCAGTCATGCACTTGAGGTAAACAGACACATGGAAAAGTTTTAGAGTCATATTTAAGTTTTTTATTCATGCCAGATTGTTACACATAAGTGAAGTACCCATCCCAGTATCAAGAATGACTGTGGACACTGACTGGAAGCATCGCTCCCCCTTTCTATTGAGAACAAGTCTCTTGCTTTGTTAGGAGAGGCAAGACACATGTGTGTGAAAACATGAGGAAGTATATCATGCAGCTCAGACAATCCATGTGACAGGTGGGTGGAGAAAAGATGAGAGCTTGTGCTGGGATATTTGGGTACAGCTGCCCAGAGGTTGTGAGAGCTGACCGAACCCTAAAGGAAAGAAGGGAAGGAGGAGGACAGCTACAAAGAAGAGAAAAGGGCATTCCAAATGACATAAAGGGTTGGGGCTTTCTGCAGCTATTCAGTAAATAATGAAGCTTCTTTGAAGAAATCCTCTCAGGAACATCCAGCCTTTCTTTTTATATGAGGTCCATAGAGCCTATTTACCCCGTTCTCTTTGTCCATGGAAATTTTCCTGTCTACCTAAAATGAAAGTCTACCAATCCTTCTCTTCTCTTAAATGAACAGTTAAAAATGAAGCCTTTAAATTATGAGCATGATATTTATGTGTTTAAGAAATGAATTTCTTTAGCACAGTAATGTTAACATTGCCAATTTCATTGTTAATGACTAAATAAATGGCTCCTGCTTTTGGGTTTGGTAAATATTTCTCTCTCCATTATCATTTATTCTCTTGTGGGAGCCATAGACTGTATCATAAACTCAGTACAGAGAATTGTTTTAAGTTTAATTTATTCAATATTTAGTAGAAACTCCCTATAACATCCATTAGGGGAGATAATGGATTTCTTTCCTTTTGTAGACAGTCTGTACTTCTACTACAGTCATAAAATGAGCATTGTATACACTCTAGACCTGGGTCTGCCCAAGTTCTTAAATTGTGCAGATGTAGAAATAGGCACAAAGACAATTCTCTGCCATTATGTAAACATCCAGCCTTTGTTACCATTTTCACTGTAGAAGAGAAATATCTGCTGTGTGAGACTGAATACCTGGCACCCCTGCAAGTCTACGTGGATGCATATGTTTGGGAGTTAGCAGGGTAAACTGAGTCTGTGACCAGTAACCCAGCAGGCGTGACACAGGCTCACAGAGTCATCAAGTTCATATGTTTCTCCTACAGTGGCAGCAGTAGCAGCAAAAGGAGATAACCCATGGAGTGCCAACGTGTGCCTGCTGCACACCAGAGAAGTGGGCTTTACTGCGTGATCGTGGACGCAAGACTTGGCCACCAATGCTGACTTGTACTTGGAGAGAAGGTTGTGACTTCCCCCTTCCCTATACCACACACAGCCTCTCCAGCCACGTCCCCCCTTGGAATTTTTTTTTCAAAAATACCTGTCACAATCTGTATTAGTCAGGATTCTCCAGAGAAACAGAATCAACAGAGTATATATAGAGAGAGTGAGACAAAACAAGATTTATTATGGGAATTGGCTCACGTGATTATGGAGGCCAAGCAGTCCCATGATGTGGTGTCTGTAAGCTAGAGACCCAGGAAAGCCAGTGGTCTAATTCAGCCTGAGTCTGAAGGTCTCAGAACCAGAGGAGAGAGAAAGAATTCACCATTCCTCCACCTTTTTATTCTACTCAGTCTCTCAATGGATTGAGTGATACCTGCCCACACTGGTGAAAGCAAATCTTCTACCAATTCAAATGCTAATCTCTTCCACAAACACCTCACAGACACACCCAAATATAATGTCTTACCAACTATCTGGGCACCCCTTAACCCAGTCAAGTTGACCCATAACATTAACCATCACACCATCTCATTTATTTAATATTTACTTCCATTATCTTGCTTAAAATATGGCTGTCTCCCTCTCTTAAAATGCAAACGCCATGAGAGCAGGGACTCTTGGCTTTTTCCCCAGTTACTAGTACACTGCCTATAACTCAATAGTTAGTGAAGAATGAATGAATGGTCCTCCGGTACCTATGAAAGCGCCTAGAACATGGTACTCACTAAATAATTGCTGAATGAATAAGGGTTAACATATTTTATCTCATTTAATCCTACAGGTAGACATTATTATCCCAATTTTACAGACAAGAAAACTGAGACTCAAAGGGGTCCAGTAGCGTGCTCAGGGTCATGTGCATGGTTAACAGTGGAGAGAGAAGGCAAACCGAGTTCTATTTCATGCCAAAGCTCTTATAACAATGCTAGGTTGATTGGGATTGCTTAATGTGGCATTTGGAAAGAGATCCATTGAGAATGCATAGATTTATTGATATCTATATGTACATTTAAATACAACTTGTAAACACTAGTGGCCTGGAGAAAAAAAAATTAATCTGGTTCAGCTTCTCTTTTTTAGTTACCCCAATCCTCAGATGGATTCTGCATCATCAAAGTGTATTAAACAAATATTTATTGAGCATCTATTATGTGTCAAGCACAGTTCTATATATAGCAGGAGACACTAGCAAACAAAAACTGTGTTTTCTTCTGTTCCAGAATCTTGACTCCTTACATTTTATTTGCCTTGGTAGCCTTAAAACCCAATTTTCTTCTCCACAGTCCTGTGAAATTCTGAGGAGCTTTGCTTGGTTTCTCTGTGCCTTAGTTGAGGCTCTCTGCTTTGTGAGAGCCTCATCTGGCTCCATCTTAGGAATCATCGAAGGCCTCAAGAGGAAAAGTACTGAAGAAAGTCTGGCTCACATCAACATTTCCCCTTCTCTCTGAGATGTTGGTCCCACAAGTCTGACTGCCTTGGTATCTATCTATGCCTTCTCCAAGGGTTTTTCTGTATTGTATTCAGCTATTCTAGTTATTTTCAGTAGGAGGGCTTATCTGTTTCTCTGATATGAGTTAGACCATAATAATCAGAGGCAGATATCTTCTGTTTCTCTTTAATCTTCAATAACATGGTCATATTTGCCGCTGCACATCTGAGCATTTCAGTGTACAGCCGAGGAGGCTCATGTTCACATAGCCTTTTCCATAGTCATGCAACCTTCCATTCACCTTTTCTTCACTGTTCTTCACAGCTCTGGCTACACTGACTACCTTTCTCCCGCTGACCTGTACCCACCTAAACCATTATCCCTTAACCTTTTTTTTTTTTTTTTTTTTTTTTTTTGATACAGAGTCTTGCTCTGTCGCCCAGGCTGGAGTGCAGTGGCACAATCTCAGCTCACTGCAACCTCCACCTCCCAGGTTCAAGCGATTCTCCTGCCTCAGCCTCCTGAGTAGCTGGGACTACAGGTGCGTGCCACCACACCTGGCTAATTTTTTGTATTTTTCGTAGAGACAGGGTTTCACTGTGTTAGCCAGGATGGTCTTAATCTCCTGACCTCATGATCTGCCCTCCTCGGCCTCCCAAAGTGCTGGGATTACAGGTGTGAGCCACCGTGCCCAGCCCATTATCCCCTAACCTTAACCATCAAATCCCCGCATCCCTCTTGGCTTTAAATGAATGGTTATGCTGAGCTTCTGCTGCTGCCAAAGGAAATTGACTCTTCCCACCGACTGATACCATGTTACCATACACTTCTGTCCAGCATGGCAGAGGACACTGTGGAGGAAACTTACATGATCTATAGATACCATAGACACCAAATGCTTCCGTTAGAGTTAAGTGTCATTGCCACTCCCACTGAGGTGAGTCTGAGAACACTGAACCCTAGGATTTCCCTGATCTCTGGGGCAACAGAAGCAGCCCCCTCTCCCTTGCTAGAAGAAAGCAGCCTCCCATTACCTGGGTATCACAGGAAGTCCTCACCTGAGGGGACTACTTACAAGATGACTTTTGTCCTTCACAAGATGCATCCTCACATCCCCTCATTGCCTCCAGCCCACTAGTTAAGGTCCATTCTCTGCAAAACCCCAGAGAAGGAAAAGAAGTCCCATTGCAAAGGCAGTTGATGAAAGTTGTTCACCTAGTATTTGGTGACTGGTTTACTCGCCAAGAGTCGAAGGGCCTAATACTTACCAGCAGAAGTCAGAGAAACACATATGGGGCCGGATCTTGAGAGTGTGGGGTCAGGAGGTGTGGGTATTATACATAAGAGTGACCAGGGAAAGTCTCCTGACACTCTCCTACAACTCACTGTCCTCAAAAGACAATTGTGCCTATCCTAATAATGCTGGTCAGAGGTTTCTTGAAACTTGGACAAGATGACAGCCTACAGTCAATGAGGGAAAGATGCCATATTTGCCATGGCGTGGTATTGAGGAAGGAGTCAGACCATCCAGGGAGGATTTATTATGCAAAACCAGAGGCCCTGATCTTGTTCCATGTGAGGCCAAGAGGATATGCCCTTTATACAAAAATAAGAAACTCACTGGTAAGGGGCCACCAGCAATGTTGGGACTCTCACTAGTGATTGTCTTCCATGGTCTATGGTTCAAAGTAGGAAATGCTGCCACAGAACTGACCTCTCTAACACTACTGAAGATGAAGATATTTTGGATGAAGATATTTTTGGGTAGCAGAGGCCAAGTAGCAGCATTCAGCCATCAAAGTGAATATGACTACCACAAAGTGAATATGACTACCTTATGGCAGCAAGGCCAAGGCGCCAGCCAGGGTCCTGTACACACAGCGTATTTCTAGAGGAAAGATAGATGAGTACCCACTGTGAATATTTCTTGACTTGTGTAACCAGAAAAAAAATATTAAGAGAAGGTAAGCTGAAATCGGATGTCTGCTGCCAAAAAGAAAAATGATAATCCCTCACCTAGCTCCCAGATTTGAGTCAGTTCTCAGGCCCCTGGCCTAGTGATTGCAGGGGAGGCTGAGCCCCCTTGGAAAAAAAAAGCTCTGCAATGCCACCAACCTTCTCCCAAAGGGACCTGTGTAACTTTACACTAAGAAAATGGAAATATACAGATTTTTCAGGGTATACAGGGTCTAACCTTACAATGACATCAGCAGAACCTGAAATTCCATGATGACAGCTAATTAGGATGGGAAATTATGGAGGCAGGTGATAAATGGAGTTCTTGTCAAGGCAGGCTCAACAGTGATGATGAGGGTCTTAGGATTCACCCTGTTGTTGCTTCCTCAGTTCCAGTATGCTTAATAGGAAAGGATAGACTTAGCAGCTGGTAGAGCCCTCATGATTTGTTTTCCTGACCTGTGAAATAAAAACCAGGAAGGAAGAAACAAATGGAAACCCAGAAAGTGCTCATTCCCACCTAAGATAGCAAATCAAAGAAACACCCTATTCCCGTGAAATGACTGAGATTGATGCCACTCTCAAGAACTCAGCAAATGCAGGGGTGGTCATCCCCATCATATCCCCCCGATTCAATCCATCTACATGGTCTCTGCAAAAAATAGGTGGATTTTCATAAATAACAGCAGACTACCGAAATGTTATCTAAGTCGTAGGCCCAATTGTATGTAGCTGCCGATTTGGATGTGGTATCTTTACTGGAACAGATCAGCACAGCCTTTGGTACCTGGGTTGTGGCTATCCATCTGGCAAACAAGTCATCTTCAAACCTCCTCAGGAAGGATGGTCAAGGTCAGTTCTGCTTTACTAAGAAAGGATATGAGTACACATTCACTGTCTTTCCCCAAGGCTATATGTATTCTCTTGCTCTCTGTCACCTTGACATATCATGCTGGTATACTATATTGTTGACACTATGCTAGTTGGACTTGGTGAACAGGAAGTGGCCAGTACTCTGGATGTCATAGTAAAACACATAAAGGTGAAACATAAATCATTTACAGTATCAAAGTCCTGCCATATCGTTGAAGATCTTAGGAGTCCCATGGTTTGCAGCATCCTAAGGCAAACAATTACCCCTATGAAAAGGTATATTGTTTGGTGGGCCACTTTGGATTTTTGGAGGCAGCCAATATTGCACTTGAGATTATTTCTTTGACTCATTTCTTGTGTCATTAAAGGTCTACCAGTGTTGAGTGGGACCCATAGCATAAGAAAACTGCAGACATTCTAGGCTTCAGGACAATGCACTCTGCTGTTGAGGCCATATAACTCAACAGATCCAACAGTGCTTGGGGTATCCATGGTAGAAAAGGATGCTATAGGAAATCTTGGACAAACCCTAATAGATTTGCGGTACAGAATGGGTAGGGTTCTGGAGAAAGGCATGTCTACTCCATTCAAGAGACTATTTATTGTTTAATTACTCACTGCTCAAAAAAACAGCTTCTGATGTGATAAGGGGTCAAGAGAAATCAAGCACCTGAAAGTGGGACATGAAGTGATTATATGATAGGCATTTCCTATTATGAGCTGGACATTGTCAGATCCAACAAGTTGGTAAGGTATGATGGAAATGGTATATTCAGGACCAGGTCTGAGCAAGTCCAGAGGGTGGCTCAGGGCTCTATGTTAGCTACCTCTGCTGTCCTGACACATCTCTCAGCTCACATGTATAAATATGGGGGCAGGAGGGAGGGAACTCTAGGATTCACTGATGAAGGAGGAACAAGACAGCTCATTCCTGGTTCATGCATAGATTGGTTCAGATAATCAATGCTGCCTGAGAGTGGACAGCTGTCAACACTACCACTCAACTCAGTGGTGACCCTAAAGGACAGTGATGAAGGGAAACCCTCCCAGAGGGTAGAGCTGTGAGCAGTATGCTTGTTTGTCCACTTTGTATTCCAGGAGAAGTGGTATGAGATAAGGATATACATGGACTCCTGTGTAGTGGCAAATAACTTGGCTGGTGTTGATCTGGGGTTTAGAAGGGGCAAGTTTAGATGACCAGAGACAAAGTGGTCTGGGAAGAAGCATGTAGATGAACTGTTGGAAGTGGCCACAAAATGTGCAGATCTTTGGGTCTCACATCAATGCCACTAGAGAAGATCCAGCACAGACGGGACACTCACTAACCAGGTAGATGGGAGGAACCGGCTGGTAGATGTCAGTCATCCTCTGTCCCAGCCACCCCAATGCTTACACAACAGATCCTTGAATGGAGAGTGGCCATAGTGGCAGGGAAGGCCATTATTCAAGGCCTCATCCATCATCCAGCATGGACTCCTTTTCACCAAGACAGCTGGTACATTTATTATTTATTTATTTATTTATTTATTAGCAAATAAATAAATGTATTAGATCAGACCACTTCCACCTAGAGGGGGCAGAGTTCATCTTTACCAGAATTTACCTCTATTCTGAATATGAGTTTGCCTTCTCTTTTCTGCTGCAGTGCCTCTGAGAGCACCACTACCCACAGATGTGCAGGGCACCTGATGTACTGACATGAAATCCTGAGACAGCACCACTGTCAGTGGAACCTGTTTCACTGTGAGGGAGGCATAAGAGTGAGTGCAGGACCACAGGATCTACCATCCTACCACATACCACAACCCTGAAAGAGGCTCCCTGACTGATTGATGCCTCTTAAAGGCTTAGCTAAGCTACCTGAGGGACAACACCCTATAGGGTGGAGGTACTTCCTCTAAGATGCAAGGTGTGTATTGAACTGACCGTTGCATGAAAGTACATCCCCAATGGCCAGAATACGTGAGTCTGTGAACCAAGGGGCAGAAGTAGGATTAACTCCTCTCACCATCACTCTGAGTGACCCACTTTGGGAATTTGAACTTCTCTTCCCTCCAATTACTGACTCTGAGATTAGAAATCATATTCTCCTAGAAAAGAAGTGTTTCCACTAGGGAATATGGCAGTGGTTCCACTAAACCTAAAGCTGTGAAGGCCATCCGGTCACTTTGGGCTCACGTTCATAGACCAGCAGGCAGAGAAGGGGGTAATGGAGGCAGGAGTGGGTATATGCATAGTGGGTATTCCTTGGTGCCTGTCTTTGGTTTTCCAAGCCCAGTAATAGTGGTGTGGCTGCACAGCCAGGGGCTAGCAATGGAAACACACAAAAGGGTTTAAACTGCTCACCAAGTTACCGGGTTGCTTTACCTGGTAAACAACCTAAATCACATAGGCGCTACTGAGAGTAGGGGAAATCTAAAATGGGTAATGGGGAAGGGACATGAGGAATTAATTACAGCTGGCTTAATCAGAACTGGCTGTATCTGCTGGTACTTTAGCATGGGACATGTACTTTATGTTGCCTAGGCTGGCCTTGAACTCCTGGGCTCAAGCGATCCTCCCACCTCAGCCTCTGGAGTAGCTGGGACTACAGGCGCATGCCATCATATTCAGCAGCATGTACACTTGTAAAGTGTGGGATCTGCTGTCACCTTGAGGATGTGCTAACTGGGTTGACTTCATGTCGGGCGTGGGTAGATCTGAGCAGGGCAAGGAAGACTGCAGGAGATGCTTGGCATGCCCCACACCATGTCATGCCCTTTGCCCGCCTCTGATTTCAGCCGTAGCTGCAGTGGGTAGCTCCATGCAAACTCACACTCAAGCCAGTTTCGCTTTCTGCTGCAGGGCCTTCTCAGAAGACTTCCCAGCCCATTTGGCCCAGGCTCAACACAGCCCAGAAGTGCAGGGGCATTACCACGCCAGGGGCAATCCTCCAGCAGTGGGAGATATGAGCCTGTGGATAAATGGTCCCACCTCCCATCACTCAGATGAGAAACACCAAGAGGCTTCCTGTACCTTTCTCAGAGGCCACAGCAGGATCAATCCCTCACTGCACACAGCAGCCATCTCCATAATGCACCATTCTATTAGTGTCTCTCCTTCCCTGTCTCACCCTCCCTGCTCTCTCACTCCTACCTCCAGGATTTTCCTCCCACATGACGTAACTGCTCCCAAGCCCTGCCCCATGTTCTATTTTCAAGAGTTCCCAAACAAAGGCTATAGCTGCACCTGCAAAAGAAGAGGCTACTTGTTAATATGTGCTATAAGCCAGAAAAGCAAGAGTCCACCCAAAGTCAGAGGAGAAGAATTGAGAAGAGTAAGGTGGGGGTGGGTATATTATGTGTATGAGGGAGCATTCGGTAACTTCAACCTACCAAGCGCAGTTCATTCAATAAGCCAGTAATATAGGGTTTTAGAGCTGGCAATGTGAGGTATAACATACAAAAGCTTAGAAAGGCATAGGGAGATATCTATCTTTCTCCTTTGCTTTGAGAGCAGGTGCTTGCATCAGCTCTGTGTGTGTGTGTGTGTGTGTGTGTGTGTGTGTGTGTATTTACACACACATGTACACTAGACTATAAAAAGAAATCACGACATCCATACGGAGGAACCTGGTTATCTGACCACAGAAACTTTCTCAAGGCCTCACTAGGGGAAGATAGCCTCGCTACAAGCCAAAGACCCAAGAGGAAAAAGCCCCTGGAGTGAATAAAGTGTCTGATAAACCTAAACATATGTGGTAACTGTAGAAATAAGTCCTTTTTCATCTATAGAGGGAGAGAAGTTGCATATCTTAATCATGTCTACTCTTGCCCACACTTTCACGAACCACTTATACGCCTTGTGAAACATCAATGTTCCATGAAACGCAGTTTGGAAACCTGAGCTAAACTCTTGCCTTTCTTCTAGGGAATCTCCACTCAGTCGTCTCTAACAGATGGGACCCCTCCACTTTGCTAGGATATCCCAGAGGAGACCAGAGCAGAATTCCCTGTGAAGACGTTGCAATGCTGCACCACTTTGACACAGACGAATATTGCCTTAATGCTTTCTCATTGTAGCTCAATCCTCATTCCTCTTGTCCTAATCTCACTGGGAACAATAAGAAGCCGCCATCATTTTATGTTATACTTTTATATACCCTAAGGTTATTAATGATTAATGAGAATTAAAGGAAGCTGAGAATATATAAAGCATTTCTTATTTGCAGTTTTTCACTCAATTTGATATACAGACTGTGTATATCAAATAGACATACAGACTGTGCTACAATATTTTTTCTCTTATTGGTAGGGGCTAAATCAGTCTCCCCTCCCCCTGCAAAAAAGAGATGTTGAAACCTAAACTCTCAGTACCTCAGAACTGACTTCATTAGGAAACAGGATTGTTGCAAATGTATACTTAAATTAAGATGAGGTCATACTGGAGTAGGGTGGGCCCTGATCTAACATGACTGATGTCCTTACAGAAAGACAGCCACGGACCAGGTACGGTGGCTCATGCCTGTAATCCCAACACTCTGGGAGGCCGAGGCGGGTGAATCACGAGGTCAGGAGTTTGAGACCAGCCTGGCCAAGATGATGAAACCCAGTCTCTACTAAAACACACACACAAAAAAATTAGTTAGGCACGGTGGCAGGCACCTGTAACCCCAGCTACTCGGGAGGCTGAGGCAGGAGAATCGCTTGAACCTCGGAGGCAGAGGTTGCAGTGAGCTGAGATCACACCATTGCACTCTAGCCAGGGTGACAGAGCAAGACTCTGTCTCAAAAAAACAAAAAACAAAAAGCAAACAAACAAAAACAAGAAAAGAATGAAAGACAGCCCCATGAAAACAGAGACACACACAGGGAAAATGCCATGTGACAACAGAGTCAAGAGACTGAGGTTATACAGCTGCAAGCCAAGAAATGCCAAAGATTGCCCACAAACCACCGGAAGCTAGCAGAGGCATGGAACCCCCTACAGGTTTCAGAGGGAGCATGGCCATGCCAACACCTTGATTTTGGACTTCCAGCCTCCAGAACTGTGAGAAATTAAATTTCTGTTGTTTTAAGCCACCCAATTTGAAGTACTTTCACTATGGCAACCCTAAGAAACTAATACATTTACATAAACTATTTCTCTTTGATGAAGTACCTAAGATGTGTTGATCAGGATAAAAGTATGTCTCTATTTTTCACCCATTTTCTCCCTTTTTGAGGGACTTTGACAGTTTCTGAATTAAGAGGCTATTTTTAGGAATAGTAACGTATGTATCAATTTTGGATGTATTTAATTATAATTTGTAAATGAGCAGCACTACTTTCAAAAAGGTTCTGTCCTACATCCATCTGCGATTCAAAGAGATACCGAACTGACTGACACCCACTACCTCTGCGGGCCTTAACAGATACACAATTTTCCCTAAGAATAGCAGAGCATTATTCTAAAATTAAAATAATCACTAAAGCTGGGTGACAGAATGCCTTTATGTGAGGCCTCTACAGTCCTGGCTATGCCAGATTTAATTAAGGAGTTTTATTTGCATCGATAAATTGTTATCCAAGGTAAAATAAAAGTTATTCGATTTGTTCACACTCAATTTCATTTAGGTGTACAATTAGTAGTTTAAGTCTATTGCAAAATAATTCAGCCAAGAAATCAATTTTAGCACCTACAAAAAAGCCCAACCAGGCTATAATTACAGTCTTCCAAATGCTAATTGCATACAGTTTTGGATGGGAAATATACATATATCTGTATCTCATCTTACTGTTTACCACCAAAAAGTTATACTTGCATAAAACATGGGGAAATTATCTATATTATTTATGACTCTCAAAAGGTTAGAATGCTCCTTTTAAAGCCCGTTTGGATTGGCTCATATTAGTAATTAATTGTCTTCTCTAGCTATATTTGTACCTCTTATTCTTCTTGTGCACTCAAAAGCTAAAATGGGTTGGGCAGAAAGCTCCACAGGCATCAGGGACCAGAGATAAAAGTAGGAACTGGGACCTCAGAAAGAGTCTGGGCATCTCTGGGGCTTCAGTTGTCTAGAGTGTCAGTTTTCTTGGCTGGACAGCCACTTCTCAATGATCTCATCCACAAGAAGAAAGGTCCTGAGTTGGGGAATAACCCCTCTATGGAGTAATTGGTGAAAACAAAGTTTGTTTCTAAGTAGAAAATTAGATATACACTCCGGGCCGTCCATAAAGTGACATGCTTGATAAACAATGAGAAGTAAGCAACATTCAACAGGTTGTTCTGGGAATTTTAATGTCCTCTAGACCATTCTGTATCTAAAAATTATGGGTAAATACTTTGGAGCAATTTAAGAATGCAAAAGCAGTGCACATTTGAGTTGGATTTTGCTATTTTGACAATATTATCTCACTCTCTGACAAAACCACACTCACTGTGACAATGATGTCTTGCATTTGTATGGCCAGTCACAGTTTATGAAGGTCCAACACATTCTTCCTGGGAGGTAGACTTGCAAGTGATTATTACTATCATGCTATTTCACAGTTGAAGAGGACACTGGGTGAATTGAAAAAGAAACTGAAGTTTGGAGAAACTGGGTAATTCAACCAAGGCCCCATAGCTACTCCAGCTCCACATTCTGTCATTATGCATATTTGACATTTGCATTTCAAAAGCAATGGTGAATATCACAACAAATACAAGTGCATTATTTTCTTTAATGTAAAGGGTTCTTTTATACATTATTCACTGTACCATACAATGCCTTCTTTCCTGGGCTGTGGAGAGAAAGTTCTTAATGTCTTAGCACCATAAAGAACTGCTCTTCTGAGCACTGGAGCAGTTACCCATTCACATAGCTCATTATCTTTCTGGAAAAATGGATGTATTTCCTTCTGGATCACCTTTACTTGTAATGACACCTACATGTCTCTCCAAGGTGCCCCGGTTTTGAAAGGAGAAAATAAGGATTCACTCAGAGATGAATATGGAAAAGCTAGGTGGAATGGGTAGTAGTGAGGACAAGAAGGTGTCAGCTTCATGGTCACAAATCATGGTGATTTCATGTGACTGATGCTAAGTTTGCAGAGAGATGTTGATGAATGCAGTGTGCCCAGAAGAGGAATGGTGAGTAGTTGGGAAAGAATTCTTATGAGAAGCTGTTGAAGGAACTGGGAAGTGTTTACTCCGGATTGGAGAAGTCTCAGGAGCCATGATACCTGTCTTCTCTTATGTGGAGAGCCAACATATAGAGAGGCAGGGGGAGGTTTTTGGTGGATGCATGGGGCATAGTGAGATCATTGGGAAAAGACCACCAGGAAGGAAAGTTCACTTCAATTTAAGAAAAGGTCTTCTAACAATTACAGCGACAAACCATGGTCAGAGTGTCTTGTGGAGCTTCCCATCCTTGACTGGAAGTACACAAGGAATGACTAGACACCTGTCAAAAAGAGCACCATATGAGAGTTTCAGCCAAGTGGCCCTGAGATATCTTCTAACCCTAAATGCTGATGATTCTAAGAATAAGTCCTGCTCGGCTCCCTGGTTTCACTATTCATTGGTGTTTGATAGAGACCTCTCTACAGAGCACCTACCATGATCTCAGGGCCATGTTATAGTATCACTCCTTAAGCTTGTTCTTTCGACTCTGGCTGCTTGCCTCTGAAGAGTACTACCAAACCCTGAAGGAACCACGAAGGGCAGATGGGAAATCCTTATTAATTGTTGATGTACTAATTATTTTACTCAGTAGACTTTTGTATCCTCTGCATACCTCAGTTGGTAGGCACTCAATAAAGTCTTGATGGGTGAGTGAATAAGTGCCTGTGTGTATGAGTCTGAATGTTTTAACAGCTAATTATGAAAACAATATTCCAGGCTTCAAGGAAAAAAGAGAAGGGCAAGAATACAGAAAACCTTTTGAACTCTTTAAAGCAGGTGCAAGTTAGAAATTAATTAGCAACAATTGTTTGTGTTTTTAAAAAATATTCTTAGCAAACTAGAAATAGAAAATTTTTCTTAGACTGTTTTTAAAGACTTAAATATAGCGTATGTCATATTAGTCAAATATTAAAAGCAACTCCTTTAAAGTCAAATAAAGCAAAAATGTTTGCCAGTGCCATTTATAGTGAACATTCTACTGAAGGGTCCTACATTGTGCAATAAGACAAGAAAAAGAAAAAAAAGTATAAGAACTACAAATTTAAAAACAAAACTGGCATTATTTCCAGATAATATGATTGTCTTTCCCAGAAAAAATCCAAATACATCTGAGATTCGTAAGGTTTCTAGATATAAATTTGATATAAAAAAGTCAACTGCATATCTATACACCAGTTATTAATTGTTAAAAAATTAAAAATTACTACTTATAAAAGCAACCAAACCATAAAATACCTAGCAATAAATATAACAAAATATTAAAGGACTTTTAGGCAAATATTTAAATTCTCTCAGTGACTCCTGGTGGAAGAATAAGTAGTTTTAATCATGTTATAAAAATAGCATTATCTAATAAGGTTAAACATATGCATTTCCTATCATTTAGGAATTCTATTCTCAGGAATATATCACAGAAAAGTACTTTTTCATGTACACAAAAATATACATACAGAAATCCTTATATCAGCATTGTAATAGCAAAACTGGAAAACAACGTCCATCAGTATCAAATGTCCACCAAAAATAAAAAGGATAAATATATTACAGCATAAATAATACTAATCATGATGATAATGATAAAGGCGGTGAGAGAAAACTACGAGGTGATGGATGTGTCTATGACCTTGATGGTAGTGATGGTTTCACGGGTGCATACTTACCCTCAAAATCCAGTTATATACATTAAATATGCACAACTTTTTAACATTTCAACAATATCTCAATAAAGTGGTTTGAAAATATAGAGAAAGCAAATTCATTCAATGAAATACTACACAATTAAGAAAATGAACGAACCACAGCTACATGCTCTAGAATGTATTAATCTCAGATATAAAACATGGAATGAAAGAAGCAAAGAAATAAAGATTATATATGATGTGCAAAAAAAGCAAAACTAGACAATTTGTTATTTGGACATACATATGTATGTGATAAAACTACAATAAAAAGTATAAATTGATTAAAACAAAATTTAGGATAGTGGTGAATTTTTGTGGGAATATAGAGGAACTTCATTGGGAAAGAGCTTCAGGTATCTTCAAAGATATTGATGGTGCACTATTTATTAGGTTGGGAGGTGGGTACATAAGTGTTTGATTTCTTATTTATACTTTCATCTGTGACATATTTTTCAACTCTGTAGAGTCTCTTTCAGGAAATGCTTTTAAACCCAGCATGGTATGTATCTATTCATTCCACTAATGGTGCATTGCTGAATAATATTTATTCTAGAATGACCAAAAATACAACTGGGGTGGCATAGACTTTAAGTTTTAAATATAAAGATTAAGAATTAGTTTGAGGATATTATATAGGAAGCAAGCTATGTCTCATATTTAATAATATTGTAAGGTTTAGAAAGACCTCAGATGGAATCTAGATAGTATTACCACAGTGATATCACCAGTTTTAGTTAATGGTCAAATTGAGGAATTATTTGCAAAATAATTGGAATATTCAGAATATGTCATAAGGCAATACTTCAGCTTATGTGTGGGCTACATATGAACTTCTCAGGATTCTTGGTTGCAAACAACAGGAACCAACACTGATCAACCTAAGGAAAAAAAAAGTTTCTCAGATGGCTGTGAAGTAACTCACGCATCTGGGGGTAAGCTAAGTCTGGAGAGCTGGGGTCGAAAACCAGACTGATGGAAACTTGTGAAGGCCACATCCCAGGAATCGGTCAGTTGCCACCATAGCTAGGAACCCTGAGCTGCCCCTGTGTCCTCTCACCTTTACTCTAGATTCAGGTCTGTGATGGGCTTAAGTTACACATCTATGTTTCAGTCACACTTCTATGTTTAAGTCACACGTCTATGTTTTTGCTGCCAGGTTTCAGTATGAACAAATATCTAATCTTTTTCAATTTCTGGATTATATAAACTTAGGAAGGGAATTCAAGTGATAGGCACTGCAGATGGATGGGTGAATGAATGAATGAATGAATGAATGAATGAAAAGTGGAGACGAAGGGAGGCATGAGAGAGCAAGGAAGAAGGAAGACTAAAAATTATCTGCAGTGCTCATTAAGAATTCTGGCTTCTGAACTTCTAAAACTACTGAATCTTAATTTCTGAAGTTGACAGGCAGAAAAGATTCAACAGAAACTGTCTGTGTTTTTAAGCTGCACCCCAGGTGATGTTTTAAACTTTGAGAATTACTGGCATAAATAATGCAGATCCACAAATCAGAAAGTGTTACTCTTTTTGTGCCTTTCAGTGACAGTGACTGACTTTGCTCTTTGAAGGTTTGGGGCATGTCCTGAAAGAATTCCAAATGTCTTTTCTTCCTAATCATCTCTTTACCAATTTATGCTCTCTAAGTGCATTTCTTAAAGTTGCATAGCAGCAATTTCAATTTGAGAATTAACAATGCTAGGATTTGAATAGAGTCCTGAGAAAATATTACCTGAGTATCCAAATAAATAATAATACTTGTCACTTTAAATAGCAATGCCTATATGCCAGGCACTGTTCTAAGTCTTTTACATCTCTTATCTGATTTAATCATTCCAACAAACTCTTTGAAGAGTTTCCAGATGATGAAACTGAGGCAGCAAGATCTTAAATAGTCACCCCAGCTAATGACTGAAGTGGCTGATTTGAATGTAGATAATCTGTTCCAGGGTCTTGACCATGATTTAATAACCATCTCCGTAAATATGATTTGATTGGACAAAAGTCTTAAAATTATCTTATTGGTAATAAATAATCAAAATAAAAATAGAAGAAAATTTAAAAATAAAGACCACTAAAATGATCTCTTCTTAATTTGGCCTTGGTAAATCTGTTTTCACTGTCTCTGCTCTCAGTGGCTAAACAGCATGTTAACAAAATTTTCTACACACTAAGTTCCTATGAACTCACCAAGTTTATCTGGGCTGATTGTTTCTCTCTTTTTTAAAAAACAGTTTTTTGGCAAAGGTGCAGTGGTGGCTCATGCCTGTAATCCCAGTACTTTGAGAGACCGAGGCAGCAGGATCACTTGAGGTCAGGAGTTCAAGACCAGCCTGGCCAACATGGTGATACTCCATCTCTGCTAAAAATTCAAAAAAATTAATTTAAATTTTTCCCTTCTTAAGTTTACATAATCCAGGTGGTGTGTGCCTATAATCCTAGCTACTCGGGAGACTTAGGTGGGAAGATTGCTTGAACCTGGGAAGTGGAGGTTGCAGTGAGCCGAGATCACGACACTGCACTCCAGCCTGGGTGACAGAATGAGATTCCGTCTCAAAATAAATAATAGAAGTTTTATTGAGATATAATTGTTATATAATAAACTATACATGTTTGATGTGTACAATTTGATGAGTTTGAACACATGTATATTCCCTATAAATCATCACCATATATTCAAGGCAATAGACATATCCATCACCTCCAAAAGCTTCCTTGTGTCCCTTTGTTTTTCTGTGTGGTAAGAACATTTTACATGAGATCTACCCACTTAAGATATTTTTAAGTGCAAATAATACATTATTATTGACTATGGAACAGCATATCTCTATAACTAACTCATCTCACATAACTAAAACTTTATTATACTTATGCAACAACATATCTCTATAACTAATTCATCTTATATAATTAAAACTTTATTTCTAATTCCCTATTTTCTTCTCCCCCCAGCTCCTAGGAACTGTATTCTCAGCTTCTGTTAGTGTGACTGTTTTAGGTACCTCATGTCAGTGGAATCATGCAGTATTTGTCCTTCTGTGACTGGCTTATTTCACTAACATCATGTCCTCAAAAGCCATTCATGTTGTCACATATTTTAGAATGTCCTTCTTTTTAAAAACTGGATAATATTCCATTGTACATATAAACCACATTTTCTTTATCCATTCATCTGTCAATGAACACTCAGGTTGTTTCCGTGTCTTGGCTACTGTGACTGGTATTTCAATGAACATGGATGCAGATATCTTTTTGAGATCGTGATCTCAATTTTGGGAGGTATATACCCAGAAGCGGGATTGCTGAAATCATAAGTTAATTCTATGTATTTTTTGTTTGAGGGTACCATTTTCCACAGCAGCTACACCATTTTACATGCCCACTGATGGTGCAGAGGGGTTCCAGTTCCTCCACACCCTCGCAAGTGACTGTTCCTTGCATTCCCGCACAGCCAGCGTCTACTCGTCTTCAGTGAGCTCCAGATCATCGTTAGTAAGCAGCTTCACTTTTTGGAGCTTCATCTTAGCTTACATCTTTATAGTGTAGCTCTCTCCTGGAGGAGCCTAAGGCAAATCTTTCTCAGCTGCTCTTCCTGATTTGTGTAACTTTCCATAATCCAACTGTTAAGGATTCATCCTAAGTTAAATGTAGTTGATTCTCTTAAAACAGGAATTTAAATCAAATGGAGTATTTTTTCACATATCCTACGTATAAAATAATTACAAACAGAAATGCGCTATGTCCTCAATAGTCATTCGTGTTGTCACATGTTGTAGAATTTCCTTCTTTAGATGTAAGTTTCCTTCGACGTATGCTAAGATGCAGGGTCAGAACAGGCACAAGTAAGAAAGCAGACATCTGGATGGAATGATACGGCTGAAAGAGCTCATTCAAGAGCCCACTGAACACTTCCTCCATGTTCAACATAGAGGTCATCTGAGAAAAACAGGATGTGGCTCCTGCCTGCAGTGGCACCTATCACAGTTAGACAAACAACACCAGCCACTGCAATGGAACAAAAGCAGATCATATATGCTAAAGAGTGAAACTGAATATTCCCATAAACAGATGGGAAAAAATGTGGGCTGGATGACAGAAGTGCTGGGTGATTCACACATAGCTGGTTGAACAAACATACCCAACGGGGCCTATTAATGAACAAATGTCAACAGACAGTGAGATCTCTATTGACTCTACCCTCACTGCAGACTTGTCCGACATTTTGATAAATGATTTGGATAAGAAGAGTAACAGTATAATTGATCGAGTCTGTGATATCATGAAACTGGAAGTGATAGTAAACACATTGAATAACAGAAGCAGAATCCTAGATGCCTACAGTATTGGTCTGATCTGCCAGCATGGTCAGTGGGGTGGTGTATCCCAACAAAGGGAGCAGACACACTTCTCCTGACCAGCGCTGCACTGACCACACCTATGGTGGCCCTTCTAGGGCAACTCACTCAAACGGGGAATTTTAAATTAGATCAGATTCTGGGAAGAGTGACCAGGAGAACATGCCTTGAGACCAATGGAACTGAGGGGAGAATAGGCAATCTAGCATAGAGAAGATAGCCTATGGTCAGTTGTTATTTCCATATGTTTAAAAAAATACATGTGAAATAGGACTTCAACTTATTTGATGTCATTTCACAAGGTTGAATCTCACAGGTTTTGACTTTCTAGCATAAGCCTTTCAAAGAGAAAGAAAAAGAATATTGATTTAGTACCTATCCAGCGCCAGAAACTATACTTAGCATTTTACGTCCTTCTTCTAGCAATCAAATAAGATATAAATTATTATCCCATTTTACATACTATTCCATTAATCTATTGCTGAATAACAAACTACTACAAAACTTAGTACCTTAAGGCAACAATTGATTATTCTTATACCTCACCGTTTTGTGGGCCAGGAATATGGACAGGATGGAGGAAGAATAGCTTCTCTCTCTCCCGTGGTGTCTGCAGCCTCTTGTGGAATGTCTTAGCTGTTTAAGTAACTCTCTTTCTCCACCCAGCCTCTTCACCTATGGGCTTCCTCACAACATGGCAGACTCAGGGTAGAATTTCTTAGTAGCTCAGGGCTCCAGAAGAGTGAGGCAGATGCTGCCACTCCTTTTAGGTCTAGGCATGGAACCAGGGCAGCATTGCTTCTTCTGCGCTCTGGTGGTTGGTGTAGTCATAGGGCCAGCCCACGTTTAAGAAGAGGGATTAAAAACAATATCAAAATGATTCATGACTGTTTTTAATTCATTACACAGATGAGGAAGTACAGGAAGGTGAAAAGTTGTGGAGCCAGGACTCAAACCACATCTGACCCATTGTCATTTCCTTCCCCCTTCTTATTACCCTCAGTAATGCATCCGTGTATGTGGGCTCAAGGGTCTCCTCTAAGATGACTTTAAACTGTGTGTTTTCATCCCCAGCCTTGCTGCTTAGCTCTATCTCCAGTGGAAACTGCACATCTCCATTTGAATTTCCTGGAGCCAACTCAGACTTATTAGGATGAGGCAAGAATTGAGAATTCATCACAGGACCTATCTCCATCCCAATCTAGGCAAACCAGCAGCTCACCAGTCACACTGGCTCAGAACTTCACTTTGACCTCTGTCCCTGCCCTTTCACTTTTTTCCTGTGTCCAGTCAGTCACCATTGCCAAGGCCTGTAAATTCATGAGCACAACAGTCTTCAAGGCTGCTCAAAGACCAGTTCTGCCTACACCCCCTCCAGCCACCTACCATGCTCACCATCCCCAGCCACACTGCCTGCTGCTCCTCCAAAGCCTCTCCACAGACACCATCTCCCCAGAAAGACCATTCTATCAAACATTACTGATATTGTTATGTCTGTTTATTTGATTATTTATTTATTGTCTGTTTCTCCTACTAGAACAATGCTATTCAACAGAAATATATTTTAAGCCACATCTGTAATTTTACATTTTATAGTAGCCACATTTAAAAGGGCCAAAAGAAACAGGTGAAATTAATTTTAAGAATTTATTTCTCTTAATCATGCGTATCAGTCCATTTTCACACTGCTATAAAGATACTACCTGGACTAGGTAACTTATGAAGAAAAACGATTTAATTGATTCACAGTTCCGCATGGCTGGGGAGGCCTCAGGAAACTTACAATCATGGCGGAAGGTGAAGGGGAAGCAAGGCACATCTTACTTGGTGGCAGGCAATAAAGCGCAGGGGAAAATGCTGCTTTTAAACCATCAGATTTCATGAGAACTCCCTCATTAACACGAGAACAGCATGGGGGAAACTGCCCCCATGATCCAATCACTTCCCATCAGTTCCCTCCCTCAATATGTGGGGATTACAACTCTAGATGAGATTTAGGTGAGGACAGAGAGCCAAACCATATCACCATGATATCCAGAGTACTATTATTTCAACATGTAATCGATATGAAAAATCATTAATGAGACACTTTACATTTTTTAGTCTAAATTTTGAAATTGGATGTGTGTTTTGCACTTTGTTTACCTCTCATTCAGACTGGCCACATTTCAAGGGCTTGGTAGCTACACGTGATAGTGGCTGCCATCTTGGACAGCGCAGCTCTAAAACAGAAGCTCTTTGAGGGTGTGCACTTTGTTCTCTTTGTTCACCTGTCTCTTCAAGGTGCCCTGAATTTTGCCTAACCCTTAAAAAATATTTTCTTACTGCATGTGTGCAGGAATGCAATGAATGAAGTGCACCCCTTGTTTTGATTGTCCCCTACCCCTTCCTCCTGACCTCACAGTGGCAGAAGCCTCCTACCTGTCAAGCATCTACAGGTGTGGCAAGGAACTGCTCCTTTCCAGCTTGAGATGCTCTTCCCACCACCAGTTTCTGTCTTGAGCCTCTTTCCACTGGTGAGAAGCCTCAGAATAAGGCTTGTCTGGTGGCCCCAGCCAATGGACACCTGCCTCTTCCCATCTCTTCCCATAGCACAAGAGTGTGTGACTTTAGTCCTCTCTCCTCACCCCTGTCCTACCCTCCCACTGATCTCCACTCCTCACCTTCATCCTGAGGTCCAGAGCAGAGTCCCTGAGAGCTTGTACTGAGGTTGAAGAATGCTGACCTCTGACTTCTCACTTTTTGAATGAGAAAACCTAGAGTCAGAGGCCTGCGTGGTTTGAATCTGTGCTCACTTTGATTCTGAGGCTCTTTGAGGGACCCCACCTTGTGCGTCTGTCCACTGTTTCTGGGACAACCTGGTGCCAGCTTGCAGCCTAGCTCTTAGCCTTGGCTGACAGTTCCAGTCTTTGCATCCCTGGATGTCACATCTTGGGGGTGGCACAGAGCACTCTGCTGGCTTGGAGCTTCTCCCCAACTAACGTTTTTGAAAGCTTCTTTGAGATATAATTTACATACCATACAATTCACCCATTAAAGTATATAATTCAATGGATTTTACTGTATTTACAGATATGTGCAACCATCTTCACAGTCAGTTTTCATATCACCTCAAAAAGAAACCTTTTAGTCACTTCCCTATCCTCTCCCCCAGGCCCTGGCAATCATGAATGCACTCTTCATTTCTATGGATTTGCCTATTCTGGATATTTCATATGAATGAAATCATACAGCATGTAGTCTTTAGTGACTGGCTTGTTTTATAGCATAATGTTATCAAGGTTCATCTAGGATGTAGCATGTGTCAGTGCCTCACTCCTTTTGATGGCTGATAATACCCCATTGTGTGGATAGACCCATCACCCATTGATGGACATTCGAGTTTCTCCTGCCTTGTGGCTATTATGAATAACGTTGCTGTGACCATTCATGTAAACCCCTCCACTGATTCTTCCTACCTCTTGCTGCCAGATGAGTCTTCAGCAAGCATTGGAAAGCAGGTCAGTCCACTGTTCCTAACGTCTGCCATTGGTCCTGGCACTGGAGGCCCTTCATCACAGTGGCCTTCTCTACTCCCCCCACCTGGCTGCAGAGAAGCAGTGAAAGGTCGTGGTCAAGGTTAGGGTCTGAAAGCCAGGGCCTTACCTCCCAGCTGGTAGTGAGCTCAGCCAGACAGAAGGCCAGCCCAGGTTCAGGGTTTGGGAAGAACGGCAGCTACTCACTTTGGTTTACTATCAACATGGCAAGGACATGAGGGATGTGCTCCCCAGGGCTGCCCTCTGCTTCTCACAGAGACAGACCCCAGGCTCCAAGAGGCAGCCTGCCAGGCTGAGTGAGCCATTGCCTGAGAAGCAGGGCCCACCACCCTTCTCATACCATTTTAGACTGGGGAAGGGGCCACAGCAGCTCTTAGGGGTCCACCACCTTAGCACTGCAGTCACGCCCTCTCTATTGTCTCTTACTGCCTCACCAGGTACCACCACCACGGTGATTTTAGACAACTTATTTAACCTCTCTGTGCCTCAGTCTGCTCCCCTGGCAAATGGGGATAATAATAGTACCAATCTCAGAACATTCTTGAAAATGTATGCCTGAGTGCTTAAACCCAGCCAGAACAAGGAAAGCTCCATGTGTGTTAGCGATTCTTTCTTCCCAAATCACACTTTGTTGTAGCAAGATTTATCTCCTCCCCATGGTCCTCTCTTCACACCCGAGGTCTGAATTTTCTGCTTTATCTAAGTTCTGGCTATTTGTATTAGTTTCCTATTGCCACTGCAACACATTGTCACAAACTCCATGGCTTAAAACAACATATGTTTTTTTCTCTTAGGATTCTGGAGGTCAGAAGTCCAAATGAGTCTTGCTGAGCTAAACTCTGAGTGCCAGCAGGACCATGTTCCTTTATAGCGGCTCTGGGGAAGAATCTGTTTTTTGGCTTTTTCCAACTTCTCCCCTCCCACTCCCGCATTCTCCCTTCAACACGCTAGTTCACTTCTGTACAAAGTTGAGTGCAGTTCACCACAGACTCCTCTCCCTGTTAAGTCAGCAATTGTTTTCACTGATTTAAGTCTGTCCCGATCGCTTTAATCAGTGTCCAGCTTTGTTTATCTTTGATCATCCCCCTCGTCCATCCTCCAAGTCAGCAATGGCCTGCAGAATCCTTCTCCCATCATGTCGGCCTACTGCTGTGAGTTTGTTGCCTTGTCTTCTCTGACCCTCCCGCCTGCCTCTTCTTCCACTTGTGAGGACCCTTGTGATGTCATTGGGCCCCCAGATAATCCAGGATTATCTCCGTATCTCAAAGTCAGCTGATCAGCAACCTTAAACCCATCTGCAACCTAATTCCTCCTTGCCAAGTAATGTAAGATTTTCAGAGGTCTAGGAATCAGATGTGGACTTTTGGGGGCCATTATTCTGCATGTCATACTATTCTCTTTTTTCCCAACATTATTGGGGTATAGTTGACAATTAAAAATTGTGTCTATTTGAGGTTAACTCAATGATTCAATATATGTATACATTGGAAACTCTTCACCACAATCAAGCAAATTAATACATTCATCACCTCACATTGTTATCATTTTTTGATGCGGTGAGAACACTTAAGAGCTACCTTCTTAGCAAATTTCAAGTATACAATACTGTTAACTGTAGTCACATTGCTGCATGTAGTTCTCCAGACCTTATTTACCTTACATAATGACCTCATTCATACCCTTTGACCAACATCTTCCCATATCCCTCCCCCTCAGCCTCCAGTAACCACTATTCTACTCTCTGCTTTTATGAGTTTGACATTTTTGGATTTCAGGTTTGTGTTGTCACAAATAACAGAATTTCCTTCTTTTTAAAGGCTGAATAATATTTCATTGCATATGTATATACAACATTTTATCCATTCATCTGTCAATGGACATTTAGGTTATTTCTGTATCTTGGCTATTGTGAATATTGCGGCAATGAACAGATACCTGTTTAAAATACTGATTTCATTTCCTTTGGATATAGACCTCACAATGGGATTGCTGATCACATGGTAGTTCTATTTTTCCTTTTTTGAGAAACTTCCGTATTGTTTTCCATGATGCCTGTACCAATTTACATTCCCATCGATCTTGGACAGGGTTTTTCTTTGCTTGACATCCTCACCAACATTTGTTATCTCTTGTCATTCTGATAATAACCATCCTAAAAGGTGTGAAGTGACGTCTCACAGTGATTTTGATTATCACTTCCCTGATGATTAGTGATGTTGAACATCTTTTCATATACCTGTTAGTCATTTGTATGTCTTCTTGGGAAAAATGTCTAGTCAATTCCTGTGACTACTTTTTAATCAAGTTTTGTTTTCTCTGTTGAGTTGTGCGAGTTGCCGATATATTGTGGGTATTAACCCCTTATCGGATGTATGGCTTGCAAATATTTTCTCCCATTCTGTAGGTTGCTTTTGTTGTTGTTGATTGTTTCTTTTGCTGTGCAGAAACTTTTTAGTTTGATGTAGCCTTACTTGTTCCTTTGTGCTTTTGGTTTTATATCCAAACCATCATTGCCAAGACCAATGTCATGAAGCTCTTTCCCCCTGTGTTTTCTTCTGGGAGTTTTAGAGCTTCAGGGCTATGTTTCAGTCTCTTTGAGTTGATCTTTGTGTATGGTGTAAGATAAAGATATAGTTTCATTTTCTTACATGGGGGTAGTCAGTTTTCTCAACACCACTTATTGAGGAGACTGTCTTTTCCCCATTGTGTATTTTTGGCACTTTTGTTGAAGATTTGTAGATCTGTTGACCACACATGTGTGAGTTATTTCTGGGTTTTCTGGTTTTTTCTATTGTTCTATGTGTCTGTTTTTATGCCAGTACATGTTATTTTGGTTAGTATAACTTTGTAATATATTTTGAAATCAGATTGAGTAAAGCCTCCAGCTTTGTTCTTCTTGCTCAAGATTGCTTTGGCTACTCTGAGTCTTTTGTAGTTCCATATGATTTTTTTTTTTCTTTTCTTTTCTTTCTTTCTTTTTTTTTTTTTTTTTTTTTGAGACAGAGTCTTACTCTGTCCCCCCGGCTGGAGTGCAGTGGTGCAATCTCAGCTCACAGCAACCTCTGCCTCCAGGGTCAAGCAATTCTCCTGCCTCACCCTCCCGAGTAGTTGGAATTATAGGCACCTGCCACCATGCCTGGCTAACTTTTCTATTTTTAGTAGAGGTGGGGTTTTACCATGTGTGCCAGGCTGGTCTTGAAGTCCTGACCGCAAGTGATCCACCCACCTTGCCCTCCCAAAGTGCCGGAATTAGAGGTGAGAGCCACTGTACCTGGCCGCATATGAATTTTAGGGTAGATTTTTCTATTTCTGTAAAGGACATCATTGGGACTTTGGTAGGGATTGCTTTGCATCTGTAAATCAGTTTGGGTAGTTTAGACATTTTAACAATATTAATTATTTCAGTCAACATGGATATCTTTCCACTTATCTGTATCTTCTTTAACTTCCCTCATCATTGTTGTAATTTTCAGTGTACAAGTGTTTCATCTCTTTGGTTAAATTTATTTTTAAGTATTCTCTTCTTTTTGTTGCTATTGCAAATGGGATTATTTTATTGATTTCCTTGTCAGATAGTTAAATGTTTGTGTATAGAAATGTACCTGATTTGCATATATTGATTTTGTATCCTGCAACTTTACAGAATGTATTTATTAGCTCTAACAGTTTTTGGTTGAGTCTTTAGGGGTTTCTATGTATATAACCATATCATTCTCAAATAGGGATAATTTTACTTCTTCCTTTCCAACTTGGATGTCTTTCTTTTTCTTGTCTCATTGTTCTGGCTATGACTTCTAGCACTATGTTGAATAGAAGTGGTGAGCATAGACATCCTTGCCTTGTGCCAGATCTTAGGGGGAAAGCTTTTGGTTTTTTCCCATTGAGTTTGATGTTAGCTGCTATCACACTATTTTTCAAATGTTCACATCTGGTTCCCCTTTGTCACAGAATCTTCCCAAATGACCCAGACATCAGGCCCCTTTTTCTGAATGTCCATAAAATTCATCCTCTGTGACCTTCATTTGACACATCTTTTATGTTCTCCTGTATTGTTCCTAAGTGAAATGTGAAGTCTGAGAAGGTGTGAACCACATCTCGTCATCTTGGAGTAGACGGCATGAGCAAGGGAGAAAGGCAGGATAAGAAACCAAAAGGCTGCACTTCAGTTCCACCCAACTGGGAGACATCGGGCAAGTTCCTGAACTTCTATGACCTTCATTTTCTCCACAAAATGGGATAAATCCACAACTCTAATCCTAGCCATTATAAAAATAAAAATAAAGCAACATAACAATAAAAAACAAACAACTCAATTAAAAATGGGCAAAGAACTTGAATAGACATCTCTCCAAAGATGATATACAAATGGCCAACAAGCACATGAAAAGACGCTCAACATCATAATCATTAGGGAAATCCAAATGAAAACTACAATGAGATACCTCTTCACACTCATTAGAATGACTGTAATGGAAAAAAAGAGAGAGAGAGAGAACCAGAAAGAAAACCCAGAAAATAACAAGTGTGGACAAGGACATGGAGAAATTGGAACACTTTCACATTGCTGGTGGGTATGTAAAATAGTAAAATGATGAAGCCACTATAGAAAAAAAGTTATAGCAATTCCTCAGAAAAACTAAACATAGAATTACTGTATGGTCCAGCAATCCCACTTCTGGAAATATACCTCCCGAAACTGAAAGCAGGATCTCAGGCAGATCCTTGTACACTCGTGTTCATAGTAGCAGTAGTCACAATAGCCAAAAGATGGAAGCAACCCAAATGTTCATCAATGGATGATGAATAAACAAAATGTGGCCTCGCTGTAGAACGTAATATTATTACGCCTTTAAAGGGAAGGAAATTCCAACATATACTACCACAAGGATGGCCCTTGAGAACATTATGCCCAGTGAAATAAGCCAGTCACAAAAGGACAAATACTCCATGATTTCACTTATATGAGGCACCTGAAGTAGTGAAATTCATAGAGACAGAAAGGAGAATGTTGGTTGCCAGGAGCTGGGAACGGGGGGAATGGAGAGTTATTGTGTCATGAGGGCAGAGTTTCAGTGGGGAAGATGAAAATGTTCTGAAGATGGATGGTGTAGATGGTGGTGATGGCTATGCCATACATAATGTGAAAGTACTTAATGTACTTGAACTATGCACTTAAAATGGTTAAATGGTAAATTTTAGGTTATGTATATTTTGCCACAAAAACCCACTTGTACAATATAAGGTGACATTATACCTGATATTTTCTTACCTCTCCCCCTCATACACCCACCCCTACTGCTGTGCATATTCCAGATTTCGATAAACACTTGCTAAACCAGTGCCATCCTGACAGAACATACCCTCTTCTCCTCTTCCTCCCCTGCCCATCTGTAGACATGTGTAGTTGGCCAACTTACCTGAATAAATCTTTTAAACCAAACCAGTCTAAATATTTTTAATGTGACAAAACATAAAAAGGGATGGAGAAAGCAAGGGAGAGAGAGATGGGTGTGCCTCGTGCATTCAGGGATTTGTATTTATACTCCAATGATCTTGTTGTTTTAAAAGTCTGCTAAAGCTGGTTCCACCTGCTGGTTTCTTTTGGTGCCCTAAATCTATGTGTGCATTCTCCATATGCTTGGAGTCCGCGTACACGAGCTGTTTGTCCCCCATCTGGCTTTACGCGGTGGAAGAGGCACAAACAGAATCCGCAGCACGTAGGACAGGAGCCTGAAATCCCACACCGCGCAGCACTCGCTGTGTGCAGGAGCTGAGGGAAGCAATAAGACCTAATAACCTCACCCGTCCTCCTAATTGCTTTCTTCTCCTCACAAAAGAGCCACACCAGCAGCTCTGGTGGCCCTCAGGGAAATCTCTGCTTGTTATGAGGCTGGTGGGCTATCCTTTCATCACTGTGAAATGCTGGCAGTTTGTGTCAACAAATCCAATTTCAGTCAATCAATAGGCACCCTGCCTCCCAGCTCTGTCCCAGCTCGGCAGAACTGCACAGCTGGCCTCCCCTCCCTCCCATCCGCTGCCCACACCCTGGAGCCCTGGCAGCCAGAGCCACTGCTGCCTGTGGGGTGGGAGAATGCCCAGGCAGCCAGGTCAGACTGGATATGGCAGACAGCAATTGACAAGGCTGGTTCCACCACCGAGAGTCACAGCGCACTGGAAAGACACCGAGTTGTACAGGGTAGAAGGGCCAGCTTTGTGCAGATGGACTTGGGTACAGGTCTGATTCTGCCACTTTGGGCTATATGACCTTGAACTTCAAGGCAAGTTCTTCACCTTTTTGAACTCTAGCTTCCTTAGTTATAAAGCGGGGATGCTACTACTGCCTGCTACAGGATTGTTAAGAAAAGTGTTATAATGCATGCAAAGTGCTTTGTCCAGTCCCTGGCACACAGTAAAGAGAGAGAGAGCAAGAGAAAAAGAGAGAGAGAGAGAGAGAGAGTCATTGTGATCTGCCAAGTCTTACAAGCCAAATAGGGCAATAAATGGAAACCACTGCAGATTTTACAATCATCATTAGCATCATCATCATTATTATTGTCATGTTGAGGGTTGCACAGAAAACAGCCTGGAACCAGCCTACGTGGTTCTACCAACACAGGATGAGAACGTTTGGCCTCCAGTTCACAAAGGTTCACTAAGCAGAGATGTATACTAGATGATCACCAACATTTGCAAAAAATAAATACTATAGTGTCTTCATCAGAGGGCTGCCACCGGCCTCAGGAGGGCATTCCCAGGTAGAAGTGCTTCAGGAGGTTTGTTCTGTTGCCTGGTCCAACATCCTATGGGGAAGGAGCCCAATAGTGGCTCTCTGAGATTTCTGCATTCTCTGGAAGCCAGAAAAAGCAAAGACCTCCCGGCAATTGAGCTCTCTTGCTTGCAGGGGAGATCACAGCTTCATAAATAGATGGCTGTTTTCCCTTGGGTGATAGAGGTCCTTGTTGGACAACAAAGAGTTAAACACAAATCTATTTCTCGCCAGTAGCTGTCACACCTAATAGATTGGGATGAGATACCACTGCATTCGTGTGCGAATTTCCCCAGATGAAGGCAGCAGCAAAGCCCTTTGGAACAAGCCACAGAAGGACAGAAACAAACTAATCGAGGAATGTACAGTTTCACACAAGATCCAGGGGCTTCTGACATGGGAGGAACATAAAATTTTTAACTAACCAAGGATGCAAACATTCCCCCAGCAAGAAATGGTTAGAAGTACCTTGGAGTGCATTTTGCGGTTGCTGTTACTGCTGCTGCTGTTTTGTATAATTGGGAAGGGAAAGAGAATAATTAGAGGTGAGATTTTCAGGCACAGAATGACCTAGTATTTATTGACTTTCCACTCTGAGGTAGGCACTGTGAGAGGCCCTTCCACTTTGATTATTTCATTGCGTTTGTCATAATAACCCTGCATGGCAGAAATATTTTCCCTTTTTGTCCAATGTGGATGCTGAGGCCCAGACAGAACCCAAAAACTCTGGGACCTGGCATAGACCAGGTGCTCAGGAACGAGAGATTGGCGGAGACTTGCCCAGGGTCACAAATCGAGAGGAGAGATTCAAATGCAGATCCTAAAACTCCAGACCACCCCTGTTTGCTCTCTCCCTCTCTGCCTTCTTAGTGCAGGAGACTGGGAGGGCCCTGAGCCAGGATGGGTTTAGACTCATGGAAGAAAATTCCTTGGGGGAAAAATGTTTTTTCCACAAGAATCTGCTCTCAAATAGCAGCCACACTTCTCCATACAGCCCAGAGACAGCTCCTTCTAACATTCAAGCTAGTTTTAAGTCTTTGGAGGAGAGATTCAAAGATTCTAAATTAAAAAAAAAAATAGACCCCCAAAACAGTAGAATATGATTCACGTTTGTTATGAATTACAATTGGGTCTTCATCGTGCAGCAGGGGGTCCTCAATGGTGCTTACATCCTTTCTGAAATTGATCTTATTGGATAGCAATGACCAAAAGGGAAAACAAAAGCAAATCGTCATGCGTGTTTGGAAGATCTGGGACTGAGACCCACAAGTGTGGTGGGAAGGTTCACTGCTCTTGGAAATTTAATTGCTGAATGGAAACAGACATAGAAATCTGGATTCTAACCAGACTTGAGCTCCATGCTAGCATATCAAACTGCCTGTTGGAATCACTATGCAGATGTCCCAAAGGCAGATAAAACTCAACATGCTTAAAAGCAAATGAATGGTTTGATGCTGCACCAGGCTCACCACCACAAAAGGGGAAATCGCCTGCATTCTCTACTTTGGTTGGTGACATCAGCATCCCCCTAAGCCTCTCAGACTAGACACTTGGGATTCTCCCTAGGTTTTCCCTCTTCCTTATTCCTGCTGCCAATGTGCTGTTCAGTTCTCCTCTTTCCATCATCACTGTCCCTTTGTGGCTATCTTCTACCTGTCTTTATTCATCAACCCTTAACCGGTCTCTCTGATAGCAATCTCACTCTCCTCTAGCCATAACTGGTTTCAGAGATTTTTCTAAAATCTAAATTTGACCTTGGCACTCCCTGCTTACCACCTTCAATACCCACTAGCATTGATGGTTTTAAAGCCGAAACTCTTTAGCATTGTATGAAAAACACATAATTTTCAGAGATGAATGCATTGTGCCTGCCTCCGAAGTACGTGCAGTCTTGTTAAATAAGCACCATTGTGATGGTTCGTTTTACATGTCAGCTCGGCAAGGTCATGTGTGTTCATTTGCTATGGCTGCCACAGAAAATACCACAGACTGTTGGTGGCTTACACAACAGAAATTTATTTTCTCACAGTCCTGGAGGCTGGAAATCCAAGATCAAGGTGCCGGCAGGGTTGGTGTTTCTAAAGGCCTCTCTTCTGGGCTTGCCACTTTCTTGCTTCCCCTTCCATCACATGGTCGTCCTTTTGTGCACATGCATCCCAGTGCCCCTCTGTGTGTCCTAATCTTCTTTTCTTATAGGGACACAAGTCAGCTTGGATTTGGGCCCACCCCAAAAGCCTTGTTTTAACTTAATTCTTTTTTTTTTTTTTTTTTTTTTTTTTTTTGCTTTGTTTTGTTTTGAAACGGAGTCTCACTCTGTTGCCAGGCTGGAGTACAGTGGAGCGATCTCAGCTCACTGCAACCTCCACCTCCCCAGTCCAAGTGATTCTCCTGCCTCAGCCTCCAAGTAGCTGGGATTTCAGGCGCGCACCACCATGCCTGGCTAATTTTTTGTATCTTTTAGTAGAGACAGGGTTTCACCATGTTGGCCAGGATGGTCTCGATCTCTTGACCTTGTGATCTGCCCACCTCAGCCTTCCAAAGTGCTGGGATTACAGGCGTGAGCCACCACACCTGGCCCACTTAATTCCTCTTTTACAACCCTATCTCCAAATGCAGTCATATTCTGAGTTATCAGGGGTTCAGACTTCAACTTGTGAATTTGGGAAGACAAAACTTAGTCCATAACAGCCATGGCAACCAGATTTTGCTCAATCACTAATCTACATGTTGCTGTGAAGACTTTTGTTGTATGTGATTAACATTTAAATCAGTAAACTTTGAGTAAAGCAGATGACCCTTCATAATGTGGGTGGTCCTCATTCAATCAGTAAAAGGCTTTAAGAGAAAAGACTGATGTCCCCTGACGAAGTGGGAATTCTGCCCCCAAATTGCCTTCAAACTTAAGCTGCAACATCAGCTCTTCTCTGGGTCTGCAGGTTTTGAACTTGCCAGTCCCACAATCACATGAGCCACTTTCTTAACACACAAACACACACACCCTCTGTGTGTGTGTGTGTACATAGCATATACATAACACATACATACGTAAACATATGTATTTCCTGTTGGTCCTGCTTCTTTGGCTAGCCTTGTCTAACAGAACCATCAGACGCAGGCTACTCCATCCTGCAGCTCCACAATACATAATGTGTTACTTCTGGGTCAGAGCTGGCTGCTTGAGCCCCAGACATGGTGGCTCCATTCCAGACAGCTGGAGAGAGGAAGGGACCTAAAAAGACACATTCCCTTATTTTAGGGACAGTTCCTGGAAGTAGAACATGACCATCCCATTGGCCTGAACTTAGTCACATCTAGTTGCAAGGGAATTGGGAACATAGCCTTGATTCCAGAAGCCATGCACCCAGCTAAAAATCAGGAGGGTTTATATCATGGCAGAAAGGGGGAACGGACATCTCGCTGCACCAGGAGACGGTATCTGCCACAAATACCAAACGAAGGGCGCTGACAATGAGCATTTTAGAAGTTAAGGGGAGATTAATGCGGGCAGGGTCCAGCAGAGAGGGCTGCAGAGTGCAAGGGGACCGGGGTTGACTTTGAAAGAGGGCTACTCCGCCCAAGTACAAGAACACGTGAGCACTCTTGCCCCAGAGTGAGCATCAACACCGTGATCACGGTTATTACCTGGGAGGTCTCCTGCCCAGGATCCAGGCAGTGAGGCTGCCCTGGAGGCAGGCTCGCTCCGCTACAGGCGCGCGGGCAGCAACGGCCAAGCCGAAGATGGCAGGGCTGGGGGGCGACCAGGCCTGCGGCCAAGGGCACGCGACCCCCCGACGCTTCCCGGGTACTCCCCCAAAGCCTGGGAGGCGTGGGCACCTGCGCGGGGCGGTGCCGGGGAAACGCAGTCATCGCCTCAGGGCACGCCAGCCAATGGGCGGCCTCCCCGATGCGGTAATGCCCCAACGCGGCGTTTCATTGGCCAGCTCTCTTTCAGGTTCCAACTATTTATTAGATTTTTTTTTTTTTTTTTTTAAGAAATTGCAAATAGGCCAAAACAAAATCCAGAGGAGAGGGAAGGGATGCCTGAGCACAGATGGGTGGGAGAACACGAGGTGCAGCGTTGGCACGAGAAGCCCTGTCTGCGAGCCCCGAGGCGGAGATGACTCCCCCAGCCCTGTGCAGACAGGAGAGCCCGCCCCTCCCTCTCCCGCACCTGCTGCACTTTGGAGTCAGCAGAGGAATGTCCCCCGCTGTTAATGTTTTGTTTTTACTGTTTTACAATTCACATTTCGTGCCGCAGGGTCGCTCAGAGTCCGAACACACCAGAGTGTACTGTGAAGCTACAACAGGGACAGATAGGTTTGTAGGAAGCGGCATTTCTCAAAAGCCAACCTCTGAACCTTTTATTCCCAGAGCACATCACAGGTCCAGCGTTCCACAGAATACACCCTACAAAAACGCTCCGGTGGAGGATCCGTCCCGCCAGCATCCCCGGCTGGTCAGGAATGCTCCGAGGGCCTCCTTACTCCGGTTGTTCTCCCTCCCACACATTCACCTGGGCGGACAGGCTCTGGTTAGTTAGAAAATTGTGACATAGCAAGGTATGAGCAGCAGCCCCTTGTCACGTTAGGCCCCAACTGAGGGTGGGAGGTGGGGTTGGGAGGTTTGGAGATGGGAAACCTGGCTCTACCTCCCTTCTTCCCGTTTGCACCACAGAGCTGGATCCCAGGTGGCCAGATCCCCTCTAACCGACAATGATTGAGGACCTTCTCAGTGCCCGCTTCTTCTCAGCGCCAGCTCCTTAGGTGCTGGACACAGATTCTGCCCTGAAGGTGCTCCCTGGAAGGGCCAAGAAACAGAGAAATAAGCAGGTCATTGCGATACAGTGTGCTGGGTATGAGAGTCGAGGTAATGTCAGATATGAGAGTGACTCAAAAGAAGGGAATGATCTCGTCTGGGGGAGGTGGGCAAGCAGGAGGAGCTGTGGCAGAAGGGGATCAGGGAGCATAAAGTCAAAGGTCTGTGTTCGAGATTGTCAAATGAAAGCCACGCACAGTCCAGGGGCTTCAGGAATATTCTCGTCTCAGGGAATAGGGTCTGGAATCTGGGAATCAAGCTCTTGTTCTCCTGGGACAAGAGCGAGCCTGGGAGTACAATGAATCCCCAGTGCTTCTGCAGAGGCTCAGGAATCCTGGGCTCGTGCAGGCCCTCCCTGGTATTAATACTGCAGCTCCCAGATTCTGCTTGAAACCATAGAGAGTGCTTTGGTCAGAGGCCAGCAAGTCCCTCAGCCCCAAGCAGGGGTAGGCAAAATGCATAGTGGTGACCCAGGAGTCTGGGGTGTCAGTGGTGCGGCAGTGTCTTTGCAGTGGTGGCACAGGGCTGAAGTGTTAAGAGGCTGGGAACAAGATGGAGCAGACAAGGTGGAAGGGGATGAGACAGGAGGAAAAGAGAGAGAAGGAGAGGGCAGTTTGCTGCAGTCCCAGTGCCCTGGGGATCAGTAATTTTGCATCCTGGCCCTAGCCTCACTCATTACTGCCTGTGTGATGTTGGGCCAGCTCCCTTAGCTATCAAATGAGCTGCAGAGAGAAGCTGCGATCTCTACAGCCCCCTCCTCCTCGAGTGGCATGAGCATTCTCTTTTCTGGAAGGTCCCTTACCAACTGCAGCGGCTACCACTGTGAAGAGCAATGAGCAGGTGGGTGCAGATGGCAGTGGTACTGATGGGAGCGTGGGGGTGCTGGTACCCCAGGATAACTCAAAAGTGGTGCAGGCTGAAGCCCTCCCTCCCTCCTTTCTTCCACCTCCTGCCTGCTGAGCCCCCCAGGACCCAGCAGCTAATGTAATCGTCTCCTCCAATGCCCCATAATGGCCTTGCAGCAGTTTCTGCAGGCTCCGCCTCTCTCTGCTGGCAGCAGGCTGCGAGTTCAGAGGAAAATGAGCTCCCTGCTCTCAGGAAGGTGAAGTCAGGCTCCTAAGTCAGCCTAGAACAGCCGCAGGACTGTAACACCCTCTGGACAAGGGGCCTGTGCAGCAGACCCCACCGGGTACCCTTCCCCACAGAACCTACACAGAAGCACAAGGCCCTTTGCTGCTGATTTGATAAGGTGTCCTGTCTTGTGGTTGTTTTCAGACTGTGTTGAGCTAAGAACCCTTTCTTTAAATGAAAGGTGTTATGGAAGTCTAAACAACACATTATTCCATAACGATTTCTTGAAATAAGTGTGTGTCAAGTACAGTGTTGAGAACTGGGTACACGGTCGTGGCCCAAGCAGACTTGATCTCTGCCTTCATAGACCTTGGTTTAGTAGGCAAATCCAACCATAGACGAGTAAATATTTACTAACTCTTCATTGTGATTAGTGTCATGAAGGAAAAAAATGTGGGATGGCCTTTAGGTTGCATTATTAGGAACGATTTCCAGGTCAGGAAGGGATGCTGCTGCATCCAGCAGTACCTGTCAGTGTGAAATCTGGGGCCGGGACCAGGTCAAAGCTTTGGATGGCTGATGACACCGAGGAGGAATAAGTTACAAGTTTTTTCTTTTGTTGAGTCTGGTGATGCTCTTATATGGAGTTTAGCATCTTCACATGGTTGATGTATTTAGATTATATGATAAGCTCTGTGCTTTCTGCTTGTTGTTGAAATGCAGCCTGGTTTCCTTCTGGCCTCTCGGGGTGTGGGTGGGAGCTGAGGAGGAACAGGCAGCCTCTACACACAGGTGGGACAGTGAGCTCCTGCCTGGTGGTCTGTGCTGGCCTTCCTCACAGTGCAAGCCAAGGCATCAGCTCCCACCCACACCCCAAGAGACCAGAAGGAAACCAGGCTGCATTTCAACAACAAGCAGAAAGCACAGAGCTTTACATACAATCTAAATACATCAACCATGTGAAGATGCTAAACTCCATACAAGAACATCACCAGACTCAACAAAAGAAAAAACTTATAACTGAGGAAACTGAGCTAATAGTCTAATCAGAACAGAAACTTAAAATCTATATACTTAGTATCTTGGAGAGATGTGGGCGGGTATCTATATATCAAAGGAGAGCAGATTATTACAAATCAAGAGCTAGCAATTATGAAAAGAAACAGGGAAATTCCCGGGAGTGAAAAATATCAGTATTCAAAAATCTTTCTGGCTATAGTGAGGAGAACGAATTGCAAGGAGGTAAGACACATTTTAGCTGGGTAAGAGATGATGTGGCGTTGGCTTGGGTGTAGGCAGAGGAAAGGGAGAAGGGTAGATGGATACAAAATACAGTTTGAATGAAGAGTCGGCAGCACTTGCTGACCTCTACAGCATCTGAGTGTGAGGATGAAGGAGAGGGGGCCCCCTGGGATGATGTCTGGAATGAACACAGAGCTGCCCCGGTTAGAGATGCTCAGGAATTATAATGCATGGCCCCCTGCAGAGACTGCAAAGGCTTCTTTACCCCTCTCCCTGCATCAGAATGAGGTAGCCCTGCCATCATACAATCCTCAAACTGCACCCTTGAGTCTTTCTCCTCCCTATCCTTATCAGACACCCAGAGGGCTTGAAAGCAAGAGCCAAGCTGCATCCAGCACTGAAGGACCACTCTATTTATTCCTCCCTGATGTCTTCAGGGAGAGTCTGGTTGGTGAGGGAGGGAAGTGTGACTATTACAAGTTGGGTTCCCTGGAAAGCAGACCCTAAGACGGAGTTTTTTGTGCAGAATGCCGATTAAGGGGTCAACACCCGTGTAAGGAGGAAGCAGTATGCTGAAACAGAAATTGAGCCAAGGTCAAAGACAGCCTTGGTCAGTCCCATGGGGGCAGGGCTTGGGAGATCAAATGGCCCTTCAGAGTTGTTTTAAGGTGGTCTGAGATGGCCAGATCTTTATGTGTCCACATCGATCAGTTATTAGATTTGGGCCCCATGGGCATAGGTATGACATCAGTAAGGCTGCTCTCTGCAGCCCAGGCAACCTCTGTGTGCTAGCAGCACTCTGCACCGCGGGGACTACAAGTCCTTATTGAGGGGGATCTAGGTGGCACTGTACGGTGTTCACCATAGTGCCCAATGCCAAGGTAGCCTCTCAAGTGGCTTGAGGTACAGCCTTGTACATGCCACGCTGTACCTTGTATGTACCTGCTCTGAAGTCATTCCTGAACATTATCTCCAATCTTTGGGGGAAATCAGAAGTTCAGAAGCAAGGACAGACCTAATTAAAACCAAAGAGACCGTATATTAAGGTAGAAGAGTAAGGAATGCCTTTACATCAATACATAGTCAGCGTAAAGCTGAAAGCACCTCACCTGTGGCAGACTGCATCATCTAAGAAGAATGTCTGGAAATTTACATTCTGCAGTTCGGATTCTACCAGTTCACAACATAAATATCCTGTTGAGAAAAGCAAGTCTCACTCAGTTGATAAATATAATCCTCTCTGCTGCTTTCATTTCAGTTTTGAGATGACCTGGCTGGCAGTGGGCTGAACCAGTCTCTCAGAACCCTTTGAAGCACTGGATGCAGGCTGATGAGCTGCCATAAATGTCTTTGAGTCCCCACACTGCTCAGGGACTGCATATCATACCAAAGTCTGCCTGTGTGATCTTTTAATTTGTGAATGTAAAAACTGAGGTGGGAGGCAAATACTGATGTTCTCAAAGACCCGTCTTGGCTATTCCGTTCAAATCGGTTCCAGAATCTTCAAAATTCTGCTTCTTCAGCTTACCTCCTGTCTCAGGCTGTTTCCCCAGAAGCATCCTAGAGATGAGGATTTGTGAGAAAGTGATGTATTGGGCAGCGTCCCTTGCAGGGAAGTGAGGATGCAAGACAGTGAGAAGGAAACCAAGCAAGGGTGCAATGTCAAGCAAGGTCCCATGCTTGCAGGGTGCCCGGCTTCTCCCACAGAGGAGGATTGGAGACCAAGAGCCCCTACCTCCATTGGTCAAGGGCCATCTCAGGGATGCATGTTTCTAGGTACCCCCCACTCTCTCTGTACACAGGCAAAGCAGACTCCAGAAGCATGAGGGCAGCCCTCTCACAAAGAAACATGGGTTCTGGATACCAGGAGTAAAAGCAAACTCAGAGCCAAGGGGCATGAAAATGGGAAAGGGACCCAAGGAAATAGAGTAGTGCATCCACCATGAGTAAGTCCCACAGTCACTGAGTCAGCACCTGCTGTGTCCAACACCATGCTAAGTATCATGGAGAGGAGAGAAGTTACTAGACTTCCCTCCTATCATCCTTAACGGTCTATTTTCTCTTCCCTAGACACCTCAGACTGGGATTTAAGGTACATAAGCTCCCAGAAATGGCTTCCTGGAATTATGGCCATGAACATCAATGAACTGTTAGGGCCCATAGTTACATCTGAAAAATGACGGCTGTTTCAATACATGGTATTAGTTACAGTAACAGCAACAACCAAAATAATAATGTGGCAGAGACTAGCTTGATGTTCATCACATCTCTACCTGGGCACATAGCAAAGTTTTTTATTCCAGCTCCCACCCTGCATCTCGGGTCCTAGTTCTCAACAATGAAACGCTTCCAAGCCAAGTTAAGCAGCCACAACTTTCCAGCAAAAACTTAAAGATCCTGTGTTGAAGACAGTGGCAACTTAAAAATGCAAGGGCAGTATCTTTGAGTCCTCAGGTCACCAGAAAGCCACCCAATCAGGACCATTGACACTAGACTCTGTGTTAGTAAGAAACAAACTTGTGTTAAGCCATCATGATTTTAAAGCTGTAGCAGTTAGTTTGCTCTAACAGGATGAGCACTAATAAACACAGTGGTAACAACCCGCTGGGTAGTATCATTATTCTCACTTTGTTGGTGAGGAACTTGAGGCTCAAAATGGTCAGAAAGCTAGCAGATGGCAGAGCTGGTATTTAAAGTCTATTTTTTAATCCCTATCTTGCGCTCCTTGGTCATGTAAACCTTGTGTGAACATATTTGATGCTTTAATGGAGCAAAGAGGAGAATATTAAAATATGGGGTTTCTTGGGTAGGATATGGAGTGAGGAGGAAGAACACAAAACAGAAAGGCTCCACACATCAGAAACCAAGCTTTGGGCACTCCACAATTTTGCTAAAGACTTCCCTGCCTGCTCACATCTGGTCTGTTCTCCAGTATCCTCACTGTATTAAAGTTGTTTCTTTGTCACATTTTGCTCATTTTTCTGGTGTGATTCTATCAACTACTTGCTACCACGGAGAAGAAACGAGATGAACAAAGGGGTATCCCCCAAATCCCCAAGGCTGTGCCCCTCAAGTTCAAGAAGAGAAAGCAGAGAACTCTTGTTTAATATGGATGTGTTAGTTGACATCCCCTCTGCCATCCCCCCATTTCCTTGTTAGTAGAACTCGGATTTTGCTCATCTTATTCCAAGTTACCAAGCCCTTTAGGGAAGGCTAGGCTGCCCTCTTACCCAGGACTGAGAGTTCATGGTTGAAGCCAGATAGGACAGAGTGATTTCCCCTGCCAAACAATTGGTTCAGGCATGGGATGCAATTTGGGCCAATGGAGCCGAAAGTGAAATCTGCTGATGGGGCTTCTGGGAAGGTTTTTCTTGCAAAAAAAACCAATAACAACAAAAAAGCAAAACAAAACAAAAGAAACAAAAGCCACAAGATAAGAATGTTTGCTTTTCTGCCTTTGGACTTGGGCTCTGTGTGTTGTTCCTGAAACCAAAGCATCTTGGGTCCATTAAGAAAGAAGTCTACGAGGATAAGCCAAAACACTGGGGATGGCAGAGTAGAAAAATAGAAATAACCTGGATCTTTAAGACACTGGCAAGCTGGTGAATTAATCAACCCTGGAACGGCCATTCCCCCAGACTTCTTATTATGTGAGATAACAAACCATCTAATTGTTCCAATTGTGATGAATTAGGGTTTCTATTACTTGCAGCCGAATGCATTCCAAATGACTCAACTAGTAGTTTGTTCCATGTTCTTTAAGAAGAGCAGAGAAAGGGTTTCTGACTACCACAACCCCTTTCTTAGTGGCTCAGTCAGCTTTCTAAGTAGATTCTTAGCTTATACCCACCACTCTGATTTGTAATTACCTCTTTCCCACTTCTCTTATTCATGAGTCCACTAATCTTAAACCCCACATGTTAGAGAGGGTCTGCTGAATTCCAGCATAACAAACTCTTGCATTTACCCTCCTCCCCTCATTGGCCATCTGCTTATTCTTATGGTTGTAAGCAGGAGAAAGATGTTGAAAACCATGAGTCCTGACAGTGCTTAGTCAAGGGATGGCAAATATTTTCTTGGGTTTCCATATGTGAGTAATTGAAAAGAAAAAGGGGAAAAAGGCTCATTTTTACTTACGTTAATTAATTCACACAAGGTCACATTTTACATCATTTTAATTAACTTTCATTGAATTCATGTTCAAAATGAGAGGCAAAAAAAAAAAATGTTCATTAATATAAGTCATGAGGACCCTAGGAATAACAGAAAATTGGAAATTTTTTCCTTCTCCTCAGATGCATGGTGGGGTTTGTGAATTCCTGACTTTTCTCCCACATATCCCCTTCACGGATGATAGGAAGAAACAGACTTTAAGGCATTAACTCTTTCTGGAAGCCTTTCCCAATACTTCTCACCCCTGCCTGTCTTCCTCAGCCACTGGTTAGGTCCTCCATCCCTGTTAACGCCCTGAAAACTTCCATCTCACAGCCACTACATTATCTTGAAATTAACTATTTACTTCTTCATTTCCCCCACAGTACTGTGAGCTCCCTGCGGGGAAGACCTTGTGCTATTTATTTATCTTCTAGCATGATACCTAGCATATATTAGGTGCTTGAGTTTATTGAATGAATGAAAGCCAAGGAAACTTTTCTTTGGTTTCATTTGAATTTCACTAAGGATAATTATGTTTATGTTGCTATATTACATTGTATAAAATGGAAATTAAAACGGGAAATTCCTTTGATAATAGCACCAAAGAGCTGCATATGGCAGGGTAGGTGACAGAACACAGCTGGTGGCTGGGCCACTGTCTGAAATGTGGACTTAGGATTTGAGGTTAGTCCTTGTGCCTCACACCTAGGATAAGAGAGGAGTCTTAAAGTACGCCTGGTAGCGCATCTACTCTCTTTTGGGTGGCTTCCAGAGATACTTTTGTTCCATGTTTTGGCTTTTACAACTGTCCCTAAATTAAACAAAGGCATTTTTCTTAGATGAGCTAACAATGAATCTCTAGATACTTGCTCATCTAACGTGTAAATCCCCTACCACTCATTTGTTATCTATCAGAAATTCCCTGTCAGATGAAATTTCATCCCACTAGTGCTTGTTGAAGACATTGATGTGAGCACATTGATATGAAACAAGCCCGATTGCGGAACTGTAAGTCTTTTTTTGGTTGACCCATTTATCTCTTTCCTCATTGTCCACCAGTCACTTAATTCACTGTCCTCCTTGTTCCAACACACCATACGGAATGACCTTTCCCACCCCCATTTGCCACACCAGCATGAAATAAACTGGAGGAAAAAGCAGTAGTCTTCTCATCTTTGGAGAGGAAGCTTTGTATTCAGGAACATTTGAGGCTGATTTTCCCCATGCTTAGATTTACCTCACTGTTGAAATTTGTAAGTGTGTATACAGTGATCTGCTTCTAAGAAAACCCAGTATTTAGATTTCTAAATGTAGACCCAAATGTTATTCATATCACAAAAAGTTCCCCAATTTCAAAGGAATTGTCCTCCTAGAACTCTTACAAATCAACAAGAATAAGATTGATATCCAAACAGAAAAATGCACAAAATATTTGGATAAGCATTTTCTTTACAAGGTTAGAGGATCTAACCTTTAAATGGCTAATAAACATAGAATATGCTACATTTCATTATTCATCAGGAAAATGCAAGTTAAAGCCATAATCTAATACCAATAGAGCCCATCATAATAGTTAAAACCGAAAATAGTAAGTGTTGTCAAGGATGTGGAGCAACTGGAACTCCCACACACTGCTGTCGAGTTGCCAAATTGCTACAACTGCTGTAGAAACCGATTTGACAATTTCTGTACAACTGAGTATGCATATAACCTTGACTCAAAGACTCCACTCTTAGGTATATGCCTAACAGAAATGCACATATACATTCACCGAAACACATGTACTAGGATATACTGGCAGCACTATTTGTTATAGGATAAAACTGGTAGTTACATGAATGCTAATTAATAGTAGGATGGATATCAAGAAATGGTGATATATTCACACAATGGAATATTTTACAGCAATGGACACAAATTTACAACTACATAGAACAACATGAATGAAATTTACAAACACAAAGCTAAGCCAAAGAAGATAGACACAAAAGAGTATAAACTGTATGAATCCTTTTAAATAAAGTAAAACCTGGCAAAATTAATCTATGTTCTTAGAAGCCATGATGGTGATTATCCTGAGGGGATAAATGACTGGAGGAAATGTAGAAGTTTAGATTATGTTCTATTTCTTGATCTAAACTGGTTACACAGGTATGTTCAGTTGGTGCACTTTTGGGCACGTGCATTATAGATCAACAAAAAGCGTTTTTCAAAAAATATATGTAATTCAATTTACAAAATGCTCATGCCATGTGGAACTTTCTAGAAACATATTTGCTGTCCAGAGTAAAATGTAGTACCTATGTTCAAATGGATTGGGTATTGTCCCTCCCACTATTTTCACTAGTTTATTAATTCTGGAAGCACAGGGACTTGAGTTCAGCGTTAGGGAACAATTTGTATACGCATGACATTGGATCCTGCATTTTGGAGTGTTATTTCTAATTGCTCCATGACCACGCACTCAAATTGAGAACCAGAGGACAGGGAACATTTTACATTTTCCTACATCTCCAAGCCACCCCTTTCTCAATGCCCAACTGATCAAAGGATTCTTCAAAGGAACACAGTGCTGGCTGGAGAGAAGGATTGCTTACTCCTCTAACTCAGTCATGGAGAAAGTTCTAAAGCAGGTTCCCTGTTCCTTATAAAGAGAGCATTTATTCCATCCTGGGAGCTCACGGGAAGCATCTCAGTTCACCCGCACACACTCTGTAACCTAGGCCCATTTTATCGAGGAGAAAATTGGGAGGCATTCCCCAAAGGGCCACATCCCTGGGAAGTGATGAGTCGGCACCAGGAGCCAGCCAGCCTCCACTGGCACACATACTGCCCAGCATTTCCTGGAGAAGCCCTCCCCTGCGATTTTAGTGTTCATAAGTGGCTGCCTTTCTTCTGCAAGTAACCACCTGGGCTGCGGCTGTCCTTGGCCAGCCACCAATGGGTAGCTCTGATGCCCCCTCCTCCATCTTACAGCCTGAGACAATCTATCAGGACTCACTTGCTGGTGGTGCTGGTTCTCCCTAGATCGCGGCGGAGCTCACAACAGCCTCACCGGACTCTGAATCCACCTGCTCTTTCTCTGCCAGGAAAGAAGGGAGGCCCCTGGAGCTTTGCTGGCTTTTCTGTGCCAGGTGGAGCCCAGAAGCCGCCCTGATCAGCATCTGTGAGGATCTGCTCAGGGCATGCAGCCCCTGCAGACACTCTCGGGGCTGCCCTGGTTAAAAACGATGGCTGGCCTCCTGAATTTCCCCCAGGCAGCCTGATTGCAGGCTCCACATCACAGCCCAGCTGGTCACAGCTCTCCATCTATTGATCACACCCGCTTAGCACTGCAGACATAATGCTGCTCAGTCATATTCTGGGGAAGGCACAGTGCTACCCGGGGATGTGACTACAGCTCAGCGTGGTGAAATGAGCGGCTGGCCTCAAGCTCAGTCCAGCAGCCTTGTTTCTTCCAGGCCTGCTCAGCCTCACACCCAGGGGTAGCAAGCTTGTCCTGTACCCAGTGCTCTGCTGTTGTCATGGAAATCAGTAAGGACAGCCTCGCAGGTGGTGTCTAAACTGGCATGTCATAGGTGAGGGTGGGAAGAACATGAGTCACTGTGCCCAGGGTCCCCAGTCCCCAGGCCCCAATGTTTAGCCAACCTCCAGTGACAAATGTCTGTACTATCTGCTTCCCTGGGCCTGGGGAAGAGAAACTGCTGCATGATCTAAGCAAGAGTTGCAGAGTTTCAATTTGGCTAGAACCTTCCAGGTCATCTGGTTGGTTGGTGTACATTTATCAATGAGGAAACAAGCCCAGAGAAGTTAAGTGACTTGTCCAAGGTCACACAGCTGTGTAAGTAGAAGTATGAAGGGAATCCAGGCTTCCTAATTCAACAACCCCCCACACACATGACAGTTCAGGTTTCTTTGAAACCAAGGAATCCCTAAGCCGTGGATGGACGACTACAAGAGTGTCTGCTGATCTGTTTCCACAGGGAAGGCTGGAGAGATCTGTGAAAGGACCCTCCAAGGATGACGAATTCTAAAGGACAGGACACCCTCGGTGCTGGCAGAAGGTCACTTGCAGAAAAGTAGAGCAGAAACTCAGCTTGCTTGGGCAGCAGTAGCAGGCAGGCGAGGGGACACTTTTCTAGTAGTGTCTTGAAGAGCTGCGCTGGTCGGTGGCTACCACGGGGTATCAGGACGCCCAGGGTCCTTCCAGGGGAGGGACAGAAATTGCTGGCTTCTCCCAGCATCTCTGACAGCAGCAGTGGCGTTCAGCTCACCTTCCCGCTTTGCTCAATGTATCACTGGAACCTGAGAAAATCTGTCCTCTCTCCTGGAAGCTTGGCATGTGGAGCAACTGAGGCAGTGACAGTAGGTGTCACATCTGTAAGGAGCCACCGTGCAGCCTCCGTGGACACTTGCAGTACTCAGAGTGGTCAGAGCAGGGTCACACACTGGCTCATGTTCTGGAGCTGGCATCCCATGTAGTTTCCTCCTGTCTTCCCATCAGCCCCAAGCAGGGCCCACGTACCTGCTCCCCTCAACTTCACTGTATTTTCTAGTCCCTTCACTGGGAAGATTCGCTTCACGACAGAGCACAGGTTTCTCTTCAGCCACAGTGTCCGGCTAGTCCTAAAGCACATGGCACTTTGCGTCTGCGGAGGCAGGTCAGGTGCAGGGAAGGGCGTCGTATGAGGCTGGAGCAGAAAACAAAGGGACTCCGGGGAACGCATGTGATTGGATGTCCTCAGGCTCAGCAAGTCTCCGTTTGCTCTTCAGTGTTGTCGTTGCCTTTCTGCATCTCCCAGTAAAGCCCAGGCCCTTACCTGGCTTCACCTGCCCTCATCTGACTTCATCTGCCCTTACCTGCCTCACCTGCCCTCATTCAGTCTCACCTGACCTCACCTGCCTCATCTGCCCTCACCTGCCCTCACCCAGTCTCATCTGTCCTCAATTGCCCTCACCTGCCCTCACCTAGTCTCAACTGCCCTCACCTGCCTCACCTGTCCTCACCTGCCCTCACCTGCCCTCACCTGCCCTCACCTAGTCTCAACTGCCCTCACCTGCCTCACCTGCCTCACCTGCCCTCACCAGCCCTCACCTAGTCTCAACTGCCCTCACCTGCCCTCACCTGCCTCACCTGCCTCACCTGCCCTCACCAGCCCTCACCTAGTCTCAACTGCCCTCACCTGACTCACCTGTCCTCACCTGTCCTCACCTAGTCTCAACTGCCCTCACCTGCCTCACCTGTCCTCACCTGTCCTCACCTAGGCTCATTTGTCCTCACCTGCCCTCACCTAGTCTCACCTAGTCTCAGCTGTCCTCACCTGCCCTCACCTGCCTCACCTGTCCTCACCTAGGCTCACCTAGCCTCATTTGTCCTCACCTGCCCTCACCTAGTCTTACCTGCCTCATCTGCCCTTACCTGCGTCACTTACCCAGGGAGCTCCCAATCAATAACCAATCCCCCAGGTAGGACCCTGCATTATGCCCCAGTGTTCCCTCCTCACCCTCCCCGCCTCATCCTCATTCTCCAGGCATGTGCCCACTCTTGTGGACTTGCGAGGTAACTGGCCGGGTACACGGACCAGTACTGAATACCAGGTACAGGTGAGAGCAGTGGCCGGTGACTCTGACAGCATGCCCATTCCCAGCACCTTCCAAAAGTGTCCATCCATCAGTGTTGCAACTCCTGGCCAGGCTCCTTGCCTCTGTGGACCCATTTCCATATGAGAGCTCTAGATCTTTTTCAACAAGAAAATCCATGCCCCACCCCACCCCAAAGACAGTGCTATGACTTTTAGAAGAAAATATTCTATTTGTGAGAGAGTCGAGGCTCTGAAGCCAGAATAGATCTGAGCCCTGGCTTTGCCTGCCCCTCACTGCCTGTCCTCTAACCCTTGGTTTTCTCATCTGTGTTATGGGGGTAAACATGATGTCAACCTCACGGTTTGTGTGAAGGACTAAGTGAAATCATACCTAGGAAGCAGTGGCCCTGAGCTAACCCAATAAATGGAACCAAATGTTTGCTTCTCGTCAAATCTGCGAGCAGGTAGGGCATGTTCTACCATCAAAGGGATAAGATGTGCAAATGGAAGCCCGAGGAGTGGCCTGTCTGGAGGCAGAGGGAGCTCAGGCCATACCAAGAAAGGAACGAGGACGCCTCCAGTCCCACCTCCTCAGCGTCCCCGTTTCTATTCTGTCAGCCTCGGTTCTTCTTTGGTAGGTTTGGAAGATGCAGAGAGGGAGGAGCTATCTTTGTGGCTCACATAGACCTGGCTGCATGCACAAAGCCCAAAATAAAATCATTCCTCAGAGTTTGCCCTAGCCATCATTTTCTAGGTGAAGAAGTTAGGCCCAGTGACATGCCCGGGGTCACACAGGTGCATAACAGCCTGTTCCCTCCATGCCCACCTCTGTGCCTGAGGTGCTGTCTGTTTTTTGATTCAGAGACCAGTGCTCTAGGTTGTTCTTGGTTCACTCTTTTGCAGAATCCTGGAATCAGGGGAGCTTCGGGACCTTGTGGTCCAAGGCCCCTCTGGGGACAAGAAGCCCCAAGCTTCTCCTGCCTTCTCCCAAGTCGATGGCTTTGCCTGGTCAAGCCTTGTCCCTATTTTCCACAGCTCTGGTTATCCAGCGACTGTCCTTTTCCTCAAGCCTAAAAGGGTCTCTCTCTGTCAATTTCATCCAGTAGCACTGAGGCTTGGAAGAGGCTCCGGAGAGGGCTATGGTCAGAGCAGGTGGGACCAGGGTTTAACTCATCCTGGATGCAAGCAGCCCAGCAAGGGAATATCCAGACTTTGGGTACTACATGTCCAAGAAGTTCCTACTGCAGCATAGCAAAGCCAACCTTCCCAAGTGGCCCCAGTGGCTCAGAATCACAGCCAACCAACCCCCCTCCCCCTGACAACTGTATCAGCTGTGCTGACTTCACGCCCAAACTCTAGCTCTAGAGTTTCCAAAGCAGGACAGAGCGTGCTAGCCTCCAGCTGGAGTCCATGTCGCAGGTATCCGATTGCATCTCTATTAAATCCAGCCTGGAGTACTCATCCTGTGTGCCAGCCCTGGAGGGGAGGATGGCAGCAAATCCCAAGAGGATTTTCCTTACCAGAGCTCACAGGAGAATAGACATTCAAGGCTGCTCAAGGAGCAGGTGGCTGCTGTTGTTTTTTGTTGTTTTGTTTTGTTTTGTTTTGAGACAGAGCCTTGTTCTGTTGTCCAGGCTGGAGTACAATGGCGTGATCGCAGCTCACTGCAACCTCTGCCTCCTGGGTTCAAGTGATTCTCCTGCCTCAGTCTCCTGAGTAGCTGGGATCACAGGTGCCCACAACTAACCCTGGCTAATTTTTGTATTTTAGTAGAGACAGGGTTTCACCATGTTGGCCAGGCTGATCTCGAACTCCTGACCTCAAGTGATCCACTGCCTCGGCCTCCCAAAGGCTAGGATTACAGGTGTGAGCCACCGCACCTGGCTGCCTGCTGTTGTTTGACAATATTGGGTATTCTTAGGGATCCAACTCTACTTTTTAGGAAACAAACACAAATATTTATTTTTCACAACAGCCAACAATTATTTCTTTTATAAGTTCACATTCAAAACCATTTTCCCACTCTAAAATTGGCACAAATTTGAAAAGCATAATATATAAAGCTGGTGAGGCTATCGTAAGATAAACACTCTCATTCACTAATGCTGTCAATTTAAATGAGAACAAGCTTTTTTAAAAACAATGGCAAAATGCATTCAGAGTTTAAAGCGTCTATTACATTTGGCTCAATTCTATACATGCACAGAAACAAAGCAAAAAAAAAAGGGGGGGAAATGCAACCCCCGCCCCCACCCAAATCAAAGAACAAACAGGAGCCTTTTCAGGCCTCAAGTGAAGCAAGGCATGTGTCTCGGCTCTGCGAAATCCCCACCCGTAAGACCTGGGAAGGTCACAGCCTTCACGCTGGCTCAAGGGGTTCTCCCCAGTAGGAACCCAGGCTGCTCCTCCTGGGACTGTGCCTCACAGGAAGGCAGCGCTCATAAATCTCAGCGGTTATTATCACTACGGGGGTCCCTAACATCTCAGTGAACCGCCAATGTCGGGGAAACTGAGAAACTGGGAATGCGGCCCCAAAGCCTGTGAGAGACCACATGCGGGCCCAGAGCCTCCCCGCCATCTCAGAAGGCCAGGGAGCCCACAGGCCGAGCAGAGACTTCACCAGGGCCCATCCAGTGGACCCCAAGTCGTCCTGGCACTCAGCGACCATACCCCGGCCCCAGGTGGCAGAGGAGGGTGGCCCTCAGGCGGAACAGTCTCCCCAGGCCACCAAGGTTCCTCAGCGCTTAGGCCCCTGGCATGATCCCAGAGTCACTTCACCCCCAAGCACTCCGGGGCCCCACGTCCTCTGTCCTCAGCCTTCTCTGCTGGGCTCATTTCAGGTAGGTTTTTTTTTTTTTCTTCCCTTCTCATTTTCTTGCTCCCTCTGAGAGGCTAATATTCTAACAAAGATGTGCTGCTGGAACGAGGCATTAATTTCAATAGTCACTTAAAAGCAATTGCCTGGGAAATATCTCATTTCCCCATTAAACGCTGGAGAGGAGAAGCCTCGGGTGACTCCCCTCTCCCGCTCCCCGGCCCCCTCCTCCTCTGTTCTCCACCCCTCCCCTCTTCCAAAAACTCGTTACAACCTGGACACAATTTCCAGTCCCTGTTCTAAATCGCTGCCCTGGGCAGATGGATGAGCTCACTTGGCCGCTGGCCAGCACATGCCCCTCAGGTAACTTACTCTGTGGAACTCAAGCTGGGACAGACAGGGTGTGTTTTTGGCAGCACAGACAGGTGGCTCAGCTCAGTTCTCTGGGCCAGGGACAGGGGCAGGCCGGAGGGGCAGGTGGGTCCCTGAGGTCTCCTTTGGACGCTGGGATGCAACCTATGGAAGGGATGTATTTCCAGATCCCCCTGGCCTTGCAAGACATCCCACAGATGCCCCTCTCAGGGGAAGCTGTGATCAAGGGCTAGAGCCTGGCACACATGTCATTGTTGACTTGAAAAAGTTGATTGAGCAAGAGAAGGGGTCTCAGTCCTCCCCCATGCGCCCCTGTGTCTCCCCGCCGTGCCCAGGCCCTGACCACCCCCAACCGAGGCAGGCTCTTCTCCTGCACTCTGTTACCTTGACGAGCTGTCATCTGACCTCCCTCCAAAAAAAATTCATGATAACCTTCTCCCAGGGCTAGCTAATAATTATTATTATATTTTAATAATTAATATAATTAATATATAATTATTATATTAACATAATATATTACATATTAATGTATACTGCTATAATGATTTTTATTAAAAATAAGAGCTGTTTGAAAGCCCTTTGACGTGAGACAGACATCCCTAGCTCTGTTTCATCAGTACTTGTCAGTCTCTGTATGCATAGGTACCTTTATCACCACCGCAGTCCCCAGTCTACAGAGGAGGAGCTGAGGCCCAGAGAGGCTCCATAATGTCCCCTAAAGCCACACAATCTTGGCCCAAGATTTACTCGGCCCAGGGGTCTGGACGCTTGATCTCACGTGGTCTGTCCATGTAGCTTGCAACACTCAGGAAGCCTCTCTCCAGTAAGGGAGCTCCGAACCCCGGCAATGAGGCCTTTCCAGTGAGGGGCGCCTGAGCCCTGGCAGTGAGGAGCTCTCTGTGACCAGGGGACCCACCCTGCAACCTCCCCAGCATTCCACAGCTGCCAGCACCTGTGCCCACTTCTAAGCTTAACCCCAGATGATAAAAGAGACCAGGAGCCAACAACTTTACATATGTCACTTATGAGTCTCAGAACAAACACAAAAAAATCTTATTCCCACTTCACAAAGAAGAAGTTGAGGATCGGAGAGGTTAACTCAAATGACAAAGTCACGCAGCTTTTAAGGCCCCTGCTCCTGGCACCAGACTCAGCAGCTTTGATGTTTTTGTTACCTTCCTCCCTGTTTTTATTGAGGGCTTCTGAGGTGTCCTCCTTCTCCATCTCCTCCCTTCTCCATATCCTCCCTTCTCCATCTCCTCCATTCTCCTTCTTCTCCATTCTCCTTCTCTCCCCCCTCCTCTTCCTCCTCCTCCTCCTTCTCTTCATTTCTCCTCCTCCTCCTCATTCCTCCTCCTCCTCCTCCTCTTCTTCTTCTTCTTCCTCCTCCTCCTCTTCCTCTTCCTCTTCTTCTCCTCCTCCTTCTTTCTCTTCCTGTTTTTAAATTTAAGAGATGGGGTCCTGCTCTGTCACCCAAGCTGGAGTGCAATGGCGTGATCACAGCTCACTACAGTCTCAACCTCCCAGGCTCAAGCAATCCTCCCACCTCAGCCTCCAGAGTAGCTGGGAATACAGGCACACCTCACCACACCTAGCTAATTTTTAATTTTTTTTTTTTGAGACAGGGTCTTTCTGTGTTGCCCAAGCTGGTCTTGAACTCCTGGGTTCAAGTGATCTGCCCCCCCTCAGCCTCCCAAAGTGTTGGGATTACAGGAGTGAGCCACCAAGTCTGGCCAAGTCACCCTTCTTGAACTTTGATTCACCAAGCTCTTCAGTGCAACTTTATACAAGTGTGAGCTCAGAGAGGTGTGTGCTTGTGATTCCTTTGTTCACACACAGCCAAGCTGGCACAAGGAAGTGAAACAGAGAAAGGCCTCAGTGTCTGTGGCCAAGCCCACAGAAGGCCACCTAAGCAGGCTGGATGCCGCCCAGGGCTGGGCCACGGTGTGTCCTTTGCAAGTCAGCCAGCTCAGCCCCCGAACCCCATACACACACGAAGACATCGTTCACCCCAGGAGCAGCCCCACAGTGCAAAGGAGCCCACACAGCTGCTAATGGCTGCTCAGGTTCGTCTGAGCTGTCTGGGGTCAGGCACAGCCTCCAGGGTCCTCTGGCCCAGGTTGCATCTTTCCTGCAGAGCGGAAAAACAAAGCACAGTTAAGAAAACCCCAAGAAGGCGGTCAGTTTCCTCCCTTGAGTTTCTGGGGTGGACTTCCGGCAGAGCTTTTGGAGAACTGACTGTTGCAGTTAAACAATACGTCTGGCAAGAAGCGAGACTTCCTCCCTTCCTGCTGCCTGGCTCGTGGTGCTGCAGCCTCACTTCCGGAGGTGGCAAGAAAGAACTGTGGCATCTGCAATCTAAGGGATCCCTGGCAGCCCACGGCAGCCAGAGAACCACACCCACTGGAGAACTCTAGGTTCTCTAGGGCCTCTTGTTACTGCCAGTGCTTGTGTGGTTTGAGGTGGGTAATGCAGCAGCCTCCTGCAGCCAGCCCAGGACTGGGCAGCATGGAGCCAGGTAGTTAGTGTAGGAGAGCGAGCCCAGGCTTGGAAAGCAAGACTTGGCTCTGTCACTGGGCAACTGGGCAGCATTTTTATTATTTATTTATTTATTTATTTTTGAGACAGAGTCTTGCTCTATTGCCCAGGCTGGAGTGCTGTGGCATGTTCAACCCGTTCAACCCCTGCCTCCCTGGTTCAAGCAATTCTCCTGCCTCAGCCTCCTGAGTAGCTGGGACTACAGGCACGTGCCACCACAACCGGCTACATTTTATATTTTTGGTAGAGATGGGGTTTTGTCATGTTGGCCAGACTGTTCTCAAACTCCTCCCCTCAAATAATCTGCCCCCCTTGGCCTCCCAAAGTGCTGGGATTACAGGCATGAGTGACCGTGCCCAGCCTGGGTAACTTTGAAAAAGTTACTTAGCTTCTCTGAGCCTCAGTTTCCTCATCTATATAATGGAAGCAATAGTGTCCGTTTTGCAGGGCTGGTATGACTAGTAAATGAGAATCCTCATGAGGGCCTGGAAATGACAGTGTCATAATGCAGGTGGTTCTGCTATTACCAGTGACTAATATTTGTTGAGCACTGATCATAGACTAAGTTTGGTGCTGAGCATTTTATATTTATTGTCCCATTTAGTCCTCCTAAAAATCTAATGAGATATGACTATCCCCAGCTTACAAATAAGAAAATTGAGACTCAAAAAGGCCAGTGCATAACCCCAGATAACTGCACAAGGATATGCAGAGAGTGAGCAACAGGAGCCGAAGCCGTGGGCTCACACCGTGCTCTTCCTGCCTCTTACGCCCGTGGCACAGTTGGTGGGTGCTACCTGAATTGAGTGGATGTGCCTGTTGTTTTGAAGTTGGGGTCTATGGCCATACCACCCTGAACATGCCTGATCTCGTCTGAAGTTGAGGATAGCTATTATCTTTCATTTCAAAATGAAAAAACTGAGGCATTGGGACGTTAAGTCACACATAGCCAGCAAGTGGCAGAGAGTGAAAGGAACCAGCATTGATGAGCGCCTACTGTATGCCAAACACTGTGCTTACTTCAAGATCCTACGATCTGCTGGGTGGTTTTGGAGATGTTGGAGTTTCACTGACTTCCCACACCGCCCTGAAGAGGTCTTATTAGTATTAGCCCCATTTTACAGAGAAGGGAACTGAAGCTCTATGCGTGTAATTAGACACTGAAGGCTGTTGATGGATGGGGAAGGAGAGGCTCCCTCTCTGCTTTTAAGGACTGCATGGACAGTTATGATTCTGGCCTGAGAAGGAAACAGAAGGGGCTCTGTGCCCGTCTCACATACCCTGCCCCAGCCCCAGGGCTTCATGGGTCCCACCAGGGAAGGCTCCTGGCTGCCCAACAGAGGAAGGCGTCACTTCAGAAAGGGCTGTCCCCTCAGGCCTTCTGTAGGGGTCCGGTGGGGTCTGAGTGTGTGTGCCCTTCACTCCCTCTTCTCCATTCCCCCCGTTCTCTCTGTGCTCCTGTAATGCCCACTGGACCACTGGAGAGCCCCCACAGAGAGTAAACAGCAGCAGAGCACACAGCCAGCCTCCCAAAGGAACAGGGCTTTCCTGCACTCTCAGGTCTAGTAAAAAGCGAGCTTCCTACAGAAACGCACAGGGGACTGAGATCAGAGTCGAGCGGGCCTGGAAGGATCCCGGGGAACCAACAATGCTGCAAGTGAAGATGGAGGCCGCCCTTGGCAAGCCGTCCTTTCTGGCCCCCGAGGAGCCCTGGGGTGGACCCTGGTCACTCTCTTGAACATGAGACTCTAGTCTTTTTGCTCACTTCCAATATCAGTAAAATAAACTTGAGCACGTATTCCACAATGTGAAGGTTTATTGATTTATAAATTCTAGAAATGTGCTACTGAGCTAATAAATGCATCACAATGCAGACATAAAAGTTGGTATTTTACTAGGATAAGAGGAAACCGTAACTAGAATTTCTGATATCTTCTTCCTACACCCCCAGCATTTTGCGGTGTACCCCCTTTGGGCCTTGGGAAAGCGATGTGGAGCCTGCAGAGCCTGGTATTGGGCTAGGGCCTGGCTGCAATGGGACACTGCCCTTTCCTGCAAGAGGCCATCAAGCAAGGCATTTGGCACAGGTTTTGGGGTCAGACAGAAGTGGGTTCTGATCTCAGCTCTGCCTCTGAGGAGCAGTGTGGCCTGGGCAGTGACTTACCTCCTGCAGCCTCCGTTTCCTCATTACAAAGTGGGGGAGATAATCTTCCTGTGTAGAGGTGATGAGAGATGATGACCCCAAAGTCACAGCACGGTGCGTCCCACAGAGGAGGTGGGGTTCAGTCGATAGTCCTGAATCCTGCTGCTTACCAATGAGCTCCCGGTTCCCACCCATGCCAGGGAGGTCAGCAGGCAGCCTGGGGGCCTGAAGGTCCGTCCTAAAGATGAAGTCTAAACGCGGAGAACGGATGACTTGGGAGAAACGTCCCCGCAGCTCCTCCTTGGCTCTGGGCAAGCCTTTCCCATGAGTGGTAAGTCGCGTTCCTAAGGCTCCAGGTAGAATTCCACAAAAAGAAAGATATGCATACACAATTTTTATTTCATCCCTCTTCTGGCATCCTCCCAGTTCTGCTCACACATGCTTGTGAGTCCCTTTGGTGACTTAGAAAGCACAGTAGAGCCAGCATAGTCATTCTGCAGCGGTAGAATCTATTTTTAGCCTGGAATAGCCCCATGGACAGGAGGCCTGTACTGACCCCCATTAAGGGGACTCCCCATCCTATGCCATTTATCAGGACTCACACAGCCCTCATGAGGCCACCAAAGAGACAGGACACCTCCCAAGTCACAGCTGCAGCCCTGAGAGGGACACGTACAATTTTGCCCCCTGGAGGCAGCCTCTTCCTGAGTGAGTGGCGGACTGTTCCGTCATCAAGCTGTCCGGGGCAAGATGGAGGAAGCCGCTGTTGACCGCTTCACCCACGCCCCAGAGAGGTTCTGAGGCGCTCCTGCGGCCTGGGACAGACTGTCTCTGTGAACAGCAGTCCATGGCCAGGCAATCACAGAAACATCTCCCCTGGAAGACCCGCATTCAAAGGACCACCAAATTAAACTCCCACTTCACACTGAGGGGGAAGTGATAAGTAATGGGGGCGTGGTGCAGAGAGATTGGGCCTACAGGTGGAGGAGGCCTGCAGCGCTTCTCTGGGAGGGGCAGCCTGCTCCCCTGGGAACCAAGCCACTGTTCTCTCCAACACCCCTACCCCAGAGGACTCTGTGTCTGAGCTTTCCGTGCAAGTATCAGCTTCCACTGCGGCTGCAGCAGGCACGTTGTTGGAGAGCCCGGCTGGGTTCAAGGACTCTTCCCTGGTGCAAGCCTGGGTTGCAAAGATCATGCCTGTAGGGACTGGGATAGATGCCCTCTAATTAGCCATGCACCCTAGTTATTCCCTTCCCCACCTCTTTCCTGCCCTCCCCTTCTTTTCCCCTCAGAAGTGAAAGTGCTGGTAGCGGTCATCAATGTCCTTACAGAACATTTAGCTCAAAGTTGCATAATCTTTAACTTTCCCCAGGTCCCAGCCTGTCGGTCTCCACACCAGCCACTGTGAGGACAGGATGAATTCATTTGCAGAGGACAAGCACAAAACCTCCGGTAGAAAACAAATGCAATGTACCATAGTAAATGGGAGCAGCTTTAAAAAAAAAAAAAAGCACAAAATCCATTGGGGACCCCGTTGCCATAGGAACTGGCATTACAGCTTGCTTCCGATAATGAATAGAGGGTTTTGCTATTACAGTATTCTGGAAACTTCGCTTTCCCCTGTGCTGCACTGCAGAATGCAGCATCCTCTCCCCATTCATAAATATTTCATGACCACCGGCTGCTGCGTTTCATCACCGCGGATAGCACTCGGCCTAATCCACCCCTTGCCAAATTCATGTTGTCCTGTCAGAGAGCAACTTCCATTTCTTCCTCTTTCTTCTGCAGTCTTCATTTATCTGGTTTGAAGTTCTTTACATTCCCAAACCCAGAATGGTGGCTTTCATTGTGGCTTTGTCTTCAGATGCTGAACATCTCTTTCCTGTGCCTGTCTTATTTTCCTGAAGGTTCCAGGGGCACTGGTTCTGCTCAGGCCCTTCCTGCCCTCTGCACATTTGCTTTGATGGAGTCCTGGGAGGATACTGGGCTTTTGAATTCTGGTGCCTCAACATGCTGGCTGAGCCTCTGTTCCTTCATGGTTGAGAGGAGATGCCACCTGCCCTGCAGGGTTGGAGAGAGAGAGCCAGATAAGATACAACACATGTAAAGTAACCATCCCCCCATGGGTGGGCTCAAATGGTCACAGTGGCTGCTGGTGTTAGTTTGTTCTCTTATATCTCTTGTTTTTGACTAGATAAAATAAAATCTGTAACTTTTTTTAATTGACAAAATTGTATATATTTGTGTGTACAGTAAGTTTTGATATTTTGACGCATAGAATGGCTGATCCAAGCTAATTAACCTGTGCATTACCTCACATACATTTTTGCGATGAGAATACTTAAAATACACTATTAGCAATTTTCAAATATACCATATATTAACTATAGTCACCATGTTGTACAATAGATGTCTTGAACTTCTTCCTCCTGTCTAAATGAAAATTTTAATCTTTTAATCAACATCTCCCCAAGCCCCCCAAGCCCCTGACCCCTGGCAACCACCATCCTGTTCTTTGTTTCTATGAGTTTGACTTTTGTTTAGATTCCCCATGTAACTGGGATCATGCTGTATTTGGTTTTCAGTGCCTGGCTTATTTCACTTACCTAATGTCCTCTAGGTTCATCCATGTTACAAAGGACAGGATTTCCTTCTTTTTAGAGGCTGAACAGTATTACATTGTGTATATACATCATATTTTCTTTATCCATTCATCCATTGATGGATACTCCCATCTTGGCTACTGTGAAAAATGTTCAATGACATGGGAGTGCGGATCTCTCTTCCACATACTGATTTCATTTCCTTTGGATATATCCCCAGTAGTGGGATTGCTGGATCATACGGGAGTTCCATTTTTAATTTTTTGCAGAACCTCTCTATTGTTTTACACAATGGCTGCACTAACTTACATCTCCACCAAATGTGCAAGGGTTCGCTTTTCTCCACATCCTTAGCCATCCTGGCAGGTGTGAGGCGCTATCTTATTGTGGTTTTAATTTTCATTTCCATGATGATTAATGATGAGCATTTTCTCATACACCTATTGGCCATTTGTATGTCTTCTCTTGAGAAATGTCTATTCCGGTCCTGTGTCCAGTTTTTAATTGATTTACAGATGTTCCTTGACTTACGATGGGGTTATGTCCCAATAAACTCACTGTTGGTTGATAAGACCATAAGTCAAAAGTATTTTTAGGCCAGGCAGTGTGGCTCATGCCTGTAATCCCAGCACCTTGGGAGGCTGAGGCAGGCAGATTACTTGAGGCCAGGAGTTCAAGACTAGCCTAGGCAACATAGCGAAATCCCATCTCTACTAAAAATACAAAAATTAGCTGGGCATAGTGGAGCATGCCTGTGGTCCCAGCTACTCAGGAGGCTGAGGTGGGAGGATCACTTGAGCCCGGGAGGTGGAGGTTGCAGTGAGCCAAAATGGAGCCACTGCACTCCAGCCGGGGTGACAGAGAGAGACCCTGTCTCTAAATAAATAAATATTAAAATTAAAAAGTGTATTTAATGCACCTAATGTACCTGGCATCATAGCTTAGCCTGGCCTACATTAAGTGTGCTCAGAACTTTCATTAGCCTATGATAGGGCAAAATCATCTAACACAAAGCCTATTTGTGTTGAATATCTCATGTAATTTATTGAATACTGTACTGAAAGTGAAAAACAGAATGGTTGTATGGGTATGGAAGTACGGTTTCTACTGAATGCATGTCACTTTCATATCATCATAAAGTTGAAAAATTATAAATGGAAACATCATAAGTGGGGGACTGTCTGGATTTGTTCCCTTGCTATTTAGTTGAGTTGCTGTTGCTTTAACTTTAAATAAATAAATAAGCTTCTTTCTCCTTGCTGCCCTAGTGGAGGGGCTAGCCGGACAGCACGTTCAAGCTCTATGGCCCGGGATGATCCCAATGAAGGCTCTTCATAGGAACATGGAGAGAGGCCAAACCCTGGCCCTGCAGACACTGAGCTGTGGATAATGCTGTGTAATGGTGACAGGGATGGCCAGGCATGGTGGCAAACTCCTGTAATCCCAGCACTTTGGGAGGCCGAGGTGGGTGGATCACCTGAGGTCAGGAGTTCGAGGTCAGCCTGGACAACATGGTGAAACCTCATCTGTACTAAAAATACAGAAATTACCCAGGCATGGTGGTGGGGGCTGTAATCCCAGTGACTCAGGAGGCTGAAGCAGGAGAATCACTTGAACTGGGAGGTGGAGGTTGCAGTGAGCCAAGGTCACTCCACTGCACTCCAGCCTGGGCAAAAAGAGTGAAACTCCATCTAAAAAAAAATAAAAATAAAAAAAAAAATAAAAAAAGGTGACAGGGACAAGTCCTGAGCTAGAGGAAGTGGCAAGTTGATTCGTGTGCATTTAGTACAGAAACAGTGCTCAGCGTCACCTTCTCCCAGACTCAGAGCCTGGCTCTCCTCCTTCTTGCCTCCCCTAAGCACACTTCAAGGCTCAGCTAGTGAACATTAGTGAGCCTCACTCTGAGAAGTTAGTGAGCTTCACTCTGAGAAAACGCACTGATGGTGGGCGTGGAATGGAGCCTTCTGCTCTCCTGTCAAGGGAGCAGCATCTGGAGAGGATGGCTGGTGGCTTGAAGCCCAGTGCTGCTGCTGGGTCTTGAGTACTGTCCTGTGGGTGACTCGGGGCGATTCTCCCCTGATTCTGGGCTTGTTTCCTTCCACCTCCCACAAGAACACAAACACACCACGCTGTTGCTCACCACCAGGCCCGTCCAGCCTCGGGGCCTGTGATAACAGGGGAGAGTCCTCCCGGACACCTCCTCAGCAGCCTGCTCTGGGGCAGGGTGGTTGTCCCCCTTGTCCCCATTCCTTACCTTCCTCCGCACCACAGACACTCAGGGGCCGTTGCCTTTTGAAGCCGCGTCCTGAAGGCAGCCCTGAACACCCATCATCCCATGGGCAGTTTCTCTCACAGGGGACAGGGTCTAGGCAGATGCATAGAGCAGGCCCAGGGGCCAGAGCAGGCCAGGTGGGTTCAAGGATGGCAGGAGCCAGAGGAGTCAAAACTAGAGAGATTGAATCCTGACATGACGTCTCAGCAAAAGTTCAGAGTGGAAGACAGAAGCCCTGCCAAGAGGGTTAGAAACGGTGAGATTTCCGCTTGAAATGAGGAACTGGAAGCAGAAAGTGAGGTGGGATTGAGCACAGAAGGTCCAGCCAATGGGCAGGCATGCAGGGATGCGTCATTGTCTCTGCTAAGGGGCTAGAGAGGGTCAAGCTAGTGAAAGCCACAAATGCGGAGGGACCTCAACCACTGAGACTGCATTTCTCCCACTGCCTTGAGCTCCTCCTTCAAATCCAGCCCTCGTCACACATGCTGGCTTGGCGGTTTGAGCTCCAGAAACCTCCCACCCGGGTCCTCCCGTCATGGCAGTGGTGGCCAATGGGGAACAGTGTCTCTATTGGCCAACCTGCCAATAGAGACTGGCAGACTCCCCAACCTGCCCCCAACAGTTCAGGACTCTGTTTGACAGCGCTTCCAGCCTTCTATGCAGACTGAGGAGGAAGCTGATCTGAGATTCAGCACTGGCTCCTGAAGCCCCAAGGGCACTAGTGCTATCTGACATTCTTCTCTAAACCCCTTGACCAGTGAGGCCAGGGACCTCAGTGCAGCCTCACCCTCCTGCCCCTGGGGACATCTGCTGGAATCCTCTGCTGCTCTGATTCTGCCAGGCCCTGCCTGCAGGGAGTTCATACAGCCCTCGAGGAACCTGGGCCCCTGGGTACCTACGCACAGCCCTGGGGGAAGGACCCTCTGCGGGGCAGTGTGTGGGAGCCTCTCCTGTGGGTTCTCTCTCCTGGCCTCCTGGCCTGTTCTAGTTTCTGGGACACAAATTCAAACCCCTGCCCACACTCATCACTACTTCCTTCCCTGCTCATCTTTTAAATATTATCATGCAATAAAATATACATAATATAAAATGTGCCATCTTAGCCATTTCGAAGGACATCATTGAATGGTATTGAGCACGTTCACGTTGTTGTGCAGCCATCACCACCACTCAGCTTCAGGACTTTTTCACTGTCCCAAACTGAAACCCTGAACCCATGAACACTAACGCCCCATTCCTCCCTCCCTCTAGTCCCTGGCAACCACCATGTCACTCGCTGTCTATGAATTTCACATTTGTAGGTGCACATGTGAGTGGAATCACACAGAATTTGTCTTTTTGTGCCTGGCTCATTTCACTGAGCAGTACGTTCTCAAGGGTCATCCACGCGGCAGCGTGTGGCAGAATTCCCTTCCTCTTTAAGGCTGAATCGTATTTCATTGTCTGGATAGACCACATTTTGTTTATTCATTCGGCCTCCAGCGGACATACGGGTTGCTTCCATCTTCAGGCTATTGTGAGTAATGCTGCCAGGCACATAGGTGTACAAATATCTGTTTAAGCCCCTGCTTTCAGTTGTTTTGCTTGTATACCCAGAGGTGGGATTGCTGGATCATATGATAATTCTATGTTTGTTTATTTATTTATTTATTTACTTTGAGAAACCTCAATACTGTTGTCCACAACGATTGTACCGTTTTACATTCCCACCGACCGTGCATGAGGGTTCCAGTTTTGCCATGTCTTCAATGCCTGTTATTTTCTGTTTATTTTTAGCTATGGCCATTCTAATGGGTGTGAGGTGGTATCTCGCTGTAGTTTTGATTTGCATTTCTTAATGATTAGCGAGGTTTAGCCCCTTTTCCTGTGCTGAATGGCTATCTGTCTCCTTTGAAGAACGTCTGCTCAAGTCCTCTCTCTGCTTTTTCACTGGGACGTTTGTGTTTTCATTGTTGACTTTTTGGAGTTGCTGCGTATTTTAAAGCTCTTTGTAGCAGGCATCATCATGAATGAGCCCTAACAACCCCCAGCCACTGACCTTTGAGAGTCCTTTTGGAGGCTGACCTCTGCAGCCACGTCTCCTTAATCGTGGTCATCTCAACCGCTCCTGTTGCAACCTTCTCCGGGTCTCTCCTCTTCCTTTGCAGCAGGAGTAAGAAGCACATGGTGTTTTCTCCGTTCTGGGCTCCCAGTGGTTCCCTTTGTGCAGGACAAGTGATGTGCTATTCCTGGGACCCCCCCCCCCCCCGCCTCCTGCTGGGGTTCCAGCAGCATCCTGGGTCAATGACCTCTGCAAACCTTCCACAGAATTCCTCTAACGCCTCTTCCTGGGTCAGAGCAGACAGCTCAGTGCCAAACATTTCATGATTACTGCTTCAAAGATCCTGCACCACACGTGCTTCAGGGATGTTCCAGGGGCAGAGAAAGGAAGCGTGCACTGGAGGTGTTATCTCGCTTCATTACCACCATCATAAAGATTGAGTACTTACCTGCCAGGTTGCACAGTGTTCAGTGCTGGAGCGCATGTGAATGTCTACGATGCGTTGCCCACTGGGCCAAACCCTAGTTCCCAAGGCCTTCCTTGAGTGACTTCAGCTCATTTCTGGAAAGTTTCAGTGACGCCACTTTGCAGCTCCAGGGAGAATTTCTGGAGAGTCAAAGCAACGAAAGGCAGAGAAAGCAAGAGAGAAAGTAGAAGGAGGGGAGGAAGAAGTGGAAGAGCAACAGATTCCTTTTTCACTCTCAGACTTCCTCCTCTCTCCCACTCAGAGCCCCACACTCGTTTGCTTAGAAGTTGCTTGCTCGGCTGCCCTGGATTCAGTGGCTCCAAGCTCCACTCAGGACGAGGGAAACCTGGGAGAGCCCAAATGCTTAGGGTCTGACTTTCAAGGAAGATGATTTCCCCTAACATTGGGGCATCTGAGCATTCGTAGGTTAGCTCCTCATCTGAGAGCAACGGCCTCTCTTGGGGGAAGACATTTGTCCTTCAGAGTTGGCCTGGGGAGGGGGAGGAGGGAAGGCGGAGGGAGGGGAGGGGAAGGAGAGAGCAGGGAGGGCAAGGACAGAACACAGGTGGGAGGAACAAGGGGGAGGAGAGTAGGGAGACACTTAACACCATTTGGAGAGGAGCTACAGTGCCTCGCACACAAGACACATCTAAAGACTGAAAGGCTGGCCCCAACAGATCTTATGAAATGGGGGGGTTTCTTCTAGGATTGCTGCCCACCCTATCCCCATGTCATCTGTGGAAAATAAGGCTCAACATGTCGCCTCTGGGACTCTACAAGTTTCTCAGAAGTGCCTGAGGCACCAGGTCGTCAAGCAGGGGATGTCGCATGGCGGGGGCCTGACCCTCCAGCCCACTATCCAAGGAGAGCTACTCAGTTTATATCTGTTCAATGTGTATTAAAAAGACATTCTGGGGCTGGGCTCCGTGGCTCACACCTGTAATGCCAGCACTCTGGGAGGCCAAGATGGGCGGATCACAAGGTTAGGAGTTCAAGACCAGCCTGGCCAACATGGTGAAAGCTTGTCTCTACTAAAGATACAAAAAATTAGCCAGGCCACACCCCTGTTCTACAGAAGCCATCACTAAATATTTTGTAATTACAAAAAATTACAGGCAGGTGCCTGTAATTCCAGCTACTCAGGAGGCTGAGGCAGGAGAATTACTTGAACCCGGGAGGCGGAGGTTGCAGTGACCCAAGATTGCGCCATTGCACTCCAGCCTGGGCAACAGGGCGAGACCCGGTCTCAAAAAAATAAATAACCACTGCTTCAACATAAACACACAGAGGACTGGCCTGGACTCCACCCCACCCCCCACCAAGGACCCCTTCACCTCAGACATCTCCTGGTCTTCACCCCGCCCCAGGCAGACAGTGACAGATGTCCACTCTGTTAGCTGTAAGGAACTGGCTAGGTCAAGCTGGCACAGAAGGAAGGGACTTGGATCAAGTTCGTGTTCCTCACACCAAGAACTGTTGCCCCTGGGAGCCGGGAGAAGTTGGAATTGATTGGAATGCCCAAGGTGGCTTGACCGGGCCCAGGGATGCTCAAATTCATTAAAAGGAGACCTTCTGGGGCCTGTTGTCAGTCAAAGGGAGTGAAAAAGGGCTGATGTTAACTTCATATAGAAACTCTCTAGAAAAATGAAATTGATTTTTCTAGAAATGAAAATAAAAATGTTTCATAGGCCAGGCGCAGTGGCTCACACCTGAAATCTCAGCACTCTGGGAGGCTGAGGCAGGAGGATCACTTGAGCCCGGGAGTTTGAGACCAGCCTAGGCAACATAGGGAGACCCCATTTCTACAAAAAAGTTAAAAAAATTAGCTGGGCGTCTGTAATCCCAGCACTTTGGAAGGCCGAGGTGGGAGGATCATGAGACCAGCCTGGCCAGCATGGTGAAACCCTGTATCTACTAAAAATACAGAAAGTCACGGTGGTGCCAACCTGTAATCCCAGCTACTCAGGAGGCTGAGCCAGGAGAATCGCTTGAACCTGGGAGGTGGAGGTTGCAGTGAGCTGAGATTGCACCACTGCACTCCAGCCTGGGTGACAAAGCAAGACTCCATCTCAGAAAAAAAAAAAAAAAAAAAAAATTAGCTGTGCGTGATGGCATGTGCCCGTAGTTCCAGCTACAGGCTGAGTCAGGAGAATCACTTGATCATTTGGGCCCTTGGGTTCATCGCTGCAGTGAACCATGATCACATGACTGCACTCCAGCTTGGGCAACAGAGCGAGACTCTCTCTCTCTCTCTCTCTCTCTATATATATATATATGTGTGTGTGTGTGTGTGCGTGTGTGTGTATTTATATATATACACACACACATATACATATATACACATACACACACACATATATATATATAAATTTTTAAAAAGAAATGTTTTATAAAACATAATACTTGGTCATTTAACCATTTTCTTACTGCTCTCAGAGTCTGAATGTCTCTTGGTAGAGAAGCTGAGTAGAAATCTGCAGAAACTCGGGAATCTGGTGTCAGCCTCTGAATTGGTGATGCTCAACACCGGCTGCACTTGAGGACCTCCCAATGGGTTGGCTAACACTTTGTTCAAGCCCCACCCTCACCGAGTCTGGTTTAAGTGGCCTGGGTGGGGGTGGGCATAGGGATTTGTTAAATGCTCACCAGATGGTTGCAATGGGCAGCCTGGGTTGAGAGCCATCAAGGCAAAGTAAAAGTTGTGTTAACTTCCAGCAGCCACACCCCTTATTTATGAAAGGAGTTGAAAACCTTTTCCACACAAAAACCTGCACGTGGATATTTAGAGCCACTTTATTAATATTTGCTAAAACTTGGAAACAATCAAGATATCCTTCAGTAGGTGAGGGGATAAACTGGGGTACATGCAGACAATGGTATATTACTTAGCACCAAAGAGAATTGAGCTGCAAAGCCATGAAAAGGCATGGGGGAACCTTAAATGCATATTACTGAGTGAAAGAAGCCAATCTGAAAAAGCTGCATACTGTACGATTCCAACTGTATGACATTCTGGAAAAGGTGAAACTATGAAGAGGGTAAGAAGATCAGTGGTTGCCAAGGGGGAAGCGGGAGGAAGGGATGAATTAGTAGGTTACAGAGGATTTGTAGGGCAGTGAGACTACTCTGATATTATAATGATGGATACATGTCATAATGCATTTGTCAAAACCCATAAAATGCCCAATGCAGAGAGTGAACCCTAAAGTAAACCATGGACTCTGGGGGATAGAGATGTGTCAATCTTGGTTCATTAATTGAAACAAACACGCCGCTCTGGTGGGGGATGTTGATAATGAGGGAAGTTATGTGCGTGTAGGGACAAAGGTACCTGGGATATGTCTGTACTCTGCTCAATTTTTCTGTGAACCTAGAACTGCTCAGAAAATGAAGTCTGTTTTTAAAAGAGAAAAGCTATGACTCTCTTCTCCTCTCTGTTCGACAAACAGCCACATCTGCTCATGCAGTGTCAGCCTCATCCAGGATACAATGGTGAAAGTCTGAGTCAATGGATTTGGCCATATTTGATACCTGGTCACCAGGGCAGCTTTTAACTCTGGCAAAAAGGACATTGTCATCATCAACGATCTCTTCATTGGCCTCAACTCCATGGTCTACATGTTCCAGTATATTTCATGGCAAGTCCAATGGCATAGTCAAGGAAAGAGAACAGGAAGCTTGTAATCAATGGGAAGCTTATCTCCATCCTCCAGGAGCAAGATCTCGCCAACATCAAATGAGGCAACTCTGGTGCTGAATATGATGCAGAGCCCACTGGTGTCTTTAGCACCATGGAGAAGACTGGGGCTCACTTGAAGTAGCCAAAACTGTCATCATCCGTGCCCCTCATGCTCTTGTGCAGATTCCATGTTTGTGATGGGTATGAACCATGAGAAGTATGATTTCTCTTCTGGAGATTGTCAGCAACGCCTCCTGCACCATCAAAGTTTGGCACCCTTCGCCAAGGTCATCTATGACTATAGTCCATGCCACTACTGCCACCCAGAAGACTGTTGGAGAAACTTTGGCATCACTGCTACAGAACATCATCCCTGCGTCTACTGGTGTGGCTGAGGCTACGGGCAAGGTCATCACTGAGCCAGATGAGAGGCTCACAGGTATGGCCTTCTGTGTTTCCACCCATAAGAGCCATGTTGGTCATGGTTTTCATCTACCATCTGCAGAAAGCTGTGAAATGTGATGGCATGACAAGATGGTGAAGCAGGTATCGGAGGGCCCCCTCAAGGGCATCCTCAGCTACACTGAGGACCAAGTTGTCTCCTCTGACTTTAAGAGTGGCACCTGCACTCTTCTACCTTCAATGCCAGGACTGGCATTACTTCAATGGCCACTTTGCCAGGCTCCTTTCCTGGGATGAATTTGGCAGCAGCAACAGGGTGGTGGACCTTATGATCCACATGGCCTCCAAGGAGTAAGACCCCAGGACCACCAGCTCCACCAATAGCACAAGAGGAAGAGTGAACCCCCAGCTACTGGGGAGTCATTGCCCCACTCAGGCTTCCCAAAGTCAGTTTCCATTCCAGACTCCTGGAGGAAGGGGAGGGGCTTCGGGAGCTCCAGCTTCTCAGGCACTATCAATGAAGTATACCATCCCCAGCCAAAAGAAAAAGGCCACATAACTTAACATGAGCAAGAGTCCTCTCACATGACTCATGGTATTGAGCATTTGGTTAGTAGAACAGAAGAGCGGTCCAGTTTCTAAAGCTTTTAATCATGTGTATACTGATAAAAGTGAAATCATTACAGGTGGTCGTTGGTTGATGTGATGCTGTGGTGTCTTTTGATGGAAGTGCTGCCATAAACTTTTCCCTCTGGCCAATCCCCAAGACCAGGCTGCTCCAGAGGGACTTTTGAGAAGAATAAGACTCCAAAGACATTAAGAATCCCCCAGTTCAAAGGAGCCCTCCCTAGCTCAAGGTTGCCTAGAATTCCAGCCCTCTCCTCCCAGGCTTTATGGGGCTGGTGTTCCTGGGAGCGTCAGTGTGAGTAGCTACGCACCTAGTGGGACTGTGTTGCACCTGTTCCTGAGAGCAGGTGTGATAGGAAACAGCAAGACGAAGGGCAGCACCCAGGCATGTGGGGGTGAGAAGGCACTGGCACATCCCTCCCACCTGGGGCTTGCTGTAGGAGAGGCATGGTCTCCAGAGGACCCCTCCCTTCACCAGCGTGCAGAATGCTTGGTCAGTCCTGAATATTACAGCCAAACCCTAGCCAGGGCCCCTGCCACCTGAGGCAGAGGCTGAGTGTGTGAGGATGGAGTTCCCATAGCCTGCTGGCAAACTCTTTGAGATCACACACATCCTGAGAGCAAGGGAAAAGAATCCATGCCAAAATCCATGCTAGCCTATGTCCCTCTCTTCTCAAAACTGCTTTGGGAGCTTTAGTTCTTGTAGAAACCACACTTTGCGGATCCAATTCAAGACTTGCCACATATCCCTTGTAAATGAGGATGTGCATTTCTCAAGCCTGAACAGTTTGTACAAAGGCCACAGTTGGTCATTCCAGGGACAGTGTCAAAAAAGCGGGTGGTCTTCCTGAGAAGCCAAGGGGTGACACATCCCTGCAGGGGTTCATTCTATGCATGGCACATTTAAGTCAAAGCTCTCCACACACAAGGTGCAAAGGAACAAGCTCTGGGATATTTTTCAGACCAGCAAAGGGTTCCCATGATGTGGGCAACTCACATCCTTGGAGGCATCAGCAGGGTTGGCTGGGATGCAGGCTGCAGCTTGTGCTGGAAGTGATATTCACTCTCAGAAGGAAACCTGGACCACTTCTCCCTTTGAGAACGTTGGAGTGTGTTGGAAACAGCTGGATGTCCAGAGTCATGAGACCTTCTGGGTACAACCCTATGGTCATATCTTCATCTCAGAGCAAATGCAAATACCCTGTAGTGCCTGTCACCCTGGAGGGTATGAGGATCAGAGGAGGTGCTTTGGAAACACCTTGAAACTGTATAGTTTTTTGGATATAAACTTGATACTCTCTGATCTCCCAGTGGCCCTTTGGGAGGAAATGGGATCACTGTTGAACCCAATGCAACTCTCAGAGAAGTCAAGACACAGGGTAAATTGGTTGTAGAGGCCACTTGTGCCCGTCCCACACATCACAGCTGCAATCCTTCTTTTGGGTTGCATGATGCAAGTCTCCGTGGCTTCCAAAACAATGAGTCCTCCAAGGTCAAATGTATTTTTAAATTTCTCATCAGAGTTCTTTGAGAAAGGGAACGTTGTTTCCAGCGTCTCTTTTTGCAGAGGATAATTAATACTACTGATAAAATTGCTGGTTCTGTGAGTAGACCCGCCGTGATGCTGGGATCACATGACCCTGCAGGCCTTTGAGTCACTGGAAGCCGTTGCCTTCCAGAGGGAGCCCTGCACCCCAGGGCTGTGCAGGAGGAAAGAGGGAGCCCACGGGAGCAGGGTCACATTGTGAAGGGCCAGCCAACCCCTCGGACGGTCCTGCTTCCCCCGAAGACACATGACAACACTCCTTATAAATAGGCTCCTCCAGCTCAGGCAGTTGACAGTTTCAAGAAATCCGTTAGAAGAAACAGGCAGAGTTGTGATGCTGGCAAAGTTCTAGGGCTTTTTTTTTCTTCCCCATTTTAACTGTTAAAATTTATCTCCGACATTGCACAAACGAATGAAATCAACAGCCTCTTATCAGATCCCAAATCTGTCAGCCAATGTCTACCAGCCACTTGGAGCCAAAAGCCTCTTAGCACATGTGTGACTTGAGCTGAGAAGGGACCGGGACAGGAGCGCAGGCAGCTTTGTTCTGGCATCCCCGTTCCCAAACATTTGCTCATTTAGAGCCCAGGAGGCAGCAGTGCCTCCACTGCCTCCGATCTCGGTTCTGTGGGCTTCCAGACAGGGTTCAAGCACCTGCCTGACAAGCCTTCATCTCTTTCTTCAGTTACCAACCACCACCCATGGCCGTAGGGGCCAGCGGCTAAATTCTATGCTGTCCTCCTAGCCTTTCATGCATGCCTAGGTCTCCATGGGGTGGGAAGAGTTAGAGGTACTGCTGTGAACCCACAGTTGCCTTAAATGGCTTGGGCTGAACCAGGCAGAGAAAGAAGCCCAGCATTCCCTGGGGCACGGTCACCCTGGCACCCACCTTGGGCTGAGCACTTTCATGACTGGAAGCTTTGGAGAGCAAGTGCTTGAGTAGTACCTCTGGCTGGGCTGGCTCCAGGAGTTTCTGATCCTGGACACATCCCAGTGTGCATCTCTCCAAGACATGTCTGTTCCCGTGATATCTGGAGGAAAGTGACATAAGACTTAATGTAAGTTTCCCTAGAGTTCCTCTGGGTTAATCTATCTATGTATTCCTGGGGTCAGCACATGAAAACTACCAATAATAATAAGTACCACACATGGGCCACCTCCCATATGCCAGGCACTTTTTATACAGGCATAGCTGATTTTATTGCACTTCGCTTTATTGCGCTTTGCAGAGATTGTATTTTTTACAAACTGAAGGTTTATGGCAACATGGCATTGAGCAAGTCTATAGGTGCTCACTTCCTGTCTCTGTGTCACATTTTGGTAGTGTTTGCAATATTTCAACCTCTTTCCTTGTTATTATATCTGTTATGCTCATCTGTAATCAGTGATCTTTGGTGTTACTACTGTAATTATTTTTGGGCACGAGAAACCACACCCATATAAGACAATGAATTAATCAATTAATGTTGTGTGTGTTCTGACCGCCCCACTGAGGCTGTTCCCATCTCTCTCTCTCTCTCTCTCTCTCTCTCTCTCTCTCTCTCTCTCTCTCTCCCCTTAAGTCTCGCTATTCCCTAAGACACAACATATTGAAATTAGACCAATTAATAACCCTACAATGGCCTTTAAGTATTCAAGTGAAAGAAAAAGTGGTATGTCTCCCAACTTTAATCAAAAGCTAGAAATGATGAAGCTTAGTGAGGAAGGTATTGAAAGCCAAGAGAGGCTGAAACCTAGCCCTCTTGTGCCAAACAGGCAGGCTGTGAATGCAAATAAAAAGTTCTTGAAAAAAGGCGAAAGTGCTACTGCAGTGAACACACAAATGATAAGAAAGTGAAACAGACTTATTGCTGATATGGAGAAAGTTTGCGTGGTGTGGATAGAAAATCAAACCAACCACAACATTCCCTTAAACCAAAGCCTAATCCAGAGCAAGGCCCTAACTCTTTGGTTCTATTAAGACTGAGAGAAGTGAGGAAGCTGCAGAAGAGAAGTTGGAACCTGGTAGAGGTTGGTTCATGAGGTTTAAGGAAAGAAGCTATCTCCGTAAAATCAAAGTGCAAGATGAGGCAGCAAGCGCTCCAGATCTTGCTAAGATCATTGATATGAAGGTCACTCACTAAGCAACAGATTGTTCATGGAGATGAAGAGCCTCCTATTAGAAGAAAAAGCCACCTAAGATTTTCATTGCTAGAAAGGAGAAGTCAATGCCTGGCTTCAGAGCTTCAAAGGACAAGCTGACTCTTTTGTCAGGGGCTAGTGCAGCTGGTGACTTGAAGTTGAAGCCAGTCCTCATGTACCATTCAAAAATCATACAGCACTTAAACTTATGCTAAATCTACTCTGCCTGTGCTTTACAAATGGAACAACAAATGCTGGGTGTCAATGCATCTGTTTATATCATGATTTACCAAATATTTTAAACCCACTGTTGGGACCCTCTGCTCAGAAAAAAAATATATATATATTTTGTCAAAATATGACTGCTTATTGAACATCAGGTCACCCAAGTGCTCTAATGGAGATGTACAAGGAGATGGATGTTGCCATGTCTGTTAACATCCATTTTGTAGCCCAGGAATCAAGGAGTCATTTTGACTTTCGATTCTTGTTATTTAAAAAATACATTTTGCAAGGCTGTAGCTTCCACAGACGGTGATTCCTCTGATGAATCAGGACAAAATAAATTAAAACCTTCTGAGATAATTCCCTATTCTAGGTGCGTTAAGAACATTCATGATTCATGGTAGCAGGTCAAATACCAACATTAACAGGAGTTTGGAAGAAGTTGATTCCAACCCTGGATGACTTCAAGAGGCTCAATTGAGACTTTGGTCAATTTACCAGAGGAAGTCACCGCAGATGTGGTGGAAGTAATAAGAGAACTATAATTAAAAGTGGAGCCCGAAGATGTGACCAAATTGCTGCAATCTCATGATAATGTTTAAATAGGTGAGGAGCTGCTTTATATGGATGGGCAAAGAAAGTGGTTTCTTGAGACAGAATCTACTCCTGGTGAAGATGCCGTGAACCTCGTTGAAATGACAACAAAGGATTTAGAACGTCACATCGACTCAGTTGATAGAGCAGTGGCGGGGTTTGAGAGGACGGACTCTAATTTGGGAGGAAGTCCTACTGGGGGTGAAATGCTATCAAAGAGCATCACATGCTACAGAGACACCTTTCGTGAAAGGAAGAGTCAATTGCCGAGGCAAACTTCACTGTTGTCTTATTTTAAGAAATTGCCACAGCCACCTCCACCTTTGGCAACTACCACCCTGGTCAGTTAGCAGCCATCCACAGTGAAGCAAGACCCTCCACCAGCAAAAATATTATGACTCGCTGAAGGCTCAGATGAAGTCTAAGACGTCACCACCTGGCACCTCTTTGTCCTCACCCTTGGCAGGCAGAGCCCCAAGGCTGCCTCTGAGAGAAACACAACACACTGGCGTGTCTGTGCCTCTGACACCCCACATCAGACAGACACACAGACAACGCGATGGGAGGCACAGACCCGATGGGGAGGCCTAGTGGACAGCACAGGAGAGCTCAGCCAGCCACATTCGTTGAGCCTTTATTGCAACCCCAGCCCCATGCTACACCCTGAAAGGGTTTGAGAAGAGACAGAGGCGAATGATCCAGACTTAGCCTCCTGAAGAATGGATGAGCAAGTGCTTACCTGTGTTTAAGGGTCCCCAGGATCTGTTTTAATTAAGGATGATAAGGTACACAGACACAGAAATGACTGTCATGAAGGAAGAAGCTTATTCTGCTCATACATCCCTAGAAACAGGAGGCCCCGCACAGCACACAGGGCCTCACAGGAGACCCTGGGCCAGTCAGGAACACAGGGAGAGGGAGGAACTGTGGGCTGGAGCCTTTTTATGGTTTCCACGGGAGGAGTGGATAAGCGGAGCACATAGGCTTAGGATCACCTAGTTCACCTAATTTCAGGACTTCGGGGCAGATGACTGTCCCTAATGTCTGGCAATGGCCCTGGGGTAACTAAGGCAGGTGGATAGACAGTAGCCCTCATGTGAGAGCCTGACAGGGAAGGTGGTTGGGTGTGGCCTCCAGATTGGTGGGTTTTCATATGAAGATGAACTCGCAGAGGAGTTTGCTATCTCTAGGAATTAGCTAGCCCTGGGAGGGGCAGTCCCCCCAGGGTCACCAAGGCCTCAGATGTCAAAGTGTCATGAATGAATACAGAAAAGTAAAGACATAGGTAATACACCCAGTGCCTGAGGACCTATCAGGGCAGAGGTCTGCCCTGGGCAGTGGATGTCCAAGAAAGGACAATAATGTTCACATATTTAAAACATAAGTCATATCCAGGATCATATATTTTTGGGATGATAAACCAGAAAGAATATGCTTCTATTGACATCTGTCACCACCACCTCCCTTCATTAGTGCTGTTACCAGGTACAGACGGGCCTTTAGTGCCAGGGCTATGAGAGCTCCTGCATGGCTGGCCCCACCCTTGCCTGCCTCTGCAACCACATCCTTGCCAGACCCTTTTGCTGCAATCCCTCCAGCACGCCAGGCTCCTCCTGGCCCCAGGGCCTTTGCACCTGCTGTGCCCGTGCCCAGCTGGGCCCTCAGCTTACCCACCACAGAGCCTGGCCTGGGAAACTCTTACTCCCGCTTCAGGTCTCAGCTTGAAATCAGGCCCGTCTTCCCTGACTCTCACCCCCTGAACATGAGCTTCCCAGGACTGCTCTAAGTTTCTCTCACAATCACTGTTTCAGTGGTTCATGTATCACTGAAGTGTTGCTCTGTCTGAGCCAGACTTCTCTGCTCTAGTCCAGAAATCAAACTTTCCTGTAGACTCTATCTCTATACATCAAATACATCAGGGTTCTCTAGAGAAACAGAACCAGTGGTGTGCGTGTGTGTGTGTAAATACCTTTATGACAAGAAACTGGTTCACATGACTGTGAAGGCTGAGAAGTTCCAGATCTGCAGTCAGCCAGCAGGAGACCCAGGAGAGCCATTAGTGTAGCTCCTGTCCGAGGGCAGAAGACCTGTGTCCCAGTTCAGAGGTCAGGTATGAGGAAGAGTTCCCTCTCACTCAGCCTTTTCATTCGACTCAGGCCTTCAGTTAATTGGACCGGGCCCACACACATTGGGGAGGGCCCTCTGCTTTCTTCAGTCTACTGATTCCAATGTTAACCTCATCCAAAACCTCACAGACATGCCCAGAATAATGTTTGACCCAATACCCGGGCACCCAGTGGCCCAGCCAAGATGACACGTTAAATTGTCCATCGCACTATCTTAATGTTTCCCAGTCTCCTGGAGCTTAAAATGTCAGATATTGACCTCAGTACCTTCCCCTTCTCAGCACAAAACCCTACACACTCTGCCTTCTACAACACCTCTCAGACCCATGCCCACCTCGCAGCCCCACCAGGCCTGGCTTGCTTTGGGTCTCATGACATCCTGAGTTCCAGCCACTGCCTGTGTGGCCTCAGACCAGCAGCATTTCCTCCCTGCGCTGTTCCCCACATGACACCTTTCTGTCTCTCTGATGTCAGGCTCTTGCCTAAAATCTGTCTGAGGTCTCCTCTCAGGGTGAAATTTCTGCTCATGAGCCTGTGACGGAGGCCTGCCTAACAGAGCCCTGACCCGCCCCTTCAGGCCTGTTTTATCTGCCGCCCCAGGAGCCACCTACAGTTCTGAACACCTCTGGCCTCTTTATACCTCTGTACTGCACCTTCCTTCCCCTGTCTCTGCCTCCTCCCTCGACTAACCCCAGTCCCACCAAACACTCACAGCCATCTGAACTGAACTCACCACACGCACCCCACAGCTGTTCCTTCTCCTTCCCCTTCATCTCTTTTCAAATATTACCACCCTTCATAGCATGAATGGATTCCATCGCATGCACCTGCACACATCAGAAGCGCATTCACAGAGCACCGCATGGAGCTATGTGCACCGACGGCTCGGGAGACTCCCCTACTGGTTTTGACTTATGATGTAATTTACGCCCTTGGGTGGAGAACACTTTGCAAAAGACACAGCTTCCATCCCTGCACACCCAGCCACCATGACAAGGCTGGGAGGGTGGGGAACAGGGGGTCCTCATTCTTTATTCATAGCCTCATGAACTTCAGGGAGCTCAGGCAGCATTATCCCCAAGAGGGTTGCTCCTTCTTTCCTTCCTTCCTTCAACAAACATACTTGGAAAGTGTATTTCATGACTAGCACTGTGCCAGACACTGGAGATAATAAAGAAAAATAGCACTGGGCCTATAATTGGGAGTCTAGATATACGACACAGAAGTGCAACTGACAATGCAAGGAGCAAGAGGACTAGCACAGTGGTGCATGGCATTTTCTGGGCACAGAAAGCGCTGATGGAAGGGAAGGAGAAGGGGAAAAAGGAAGGAGGGAAAGAAGGAACAGGAAAAAAGAAAGGACAGGAAGAAGGGAGGAAGGCTTCTGCAAAAAAAATTAAAATCAAATTGTTGACATTCTTTTTATTTGTCTTTTTTGAAACAAAATGACACTTGCCAGACACCAGCTTCCTGGCCCATGTCCTGGCCCCTGGTATCCAAATGACAGCAGTGTGATCCTCCTGTGAGGTCCTTCTGTGGCCTCTGATCTGAGTTCCTGAAAATAGAGGGCCACTCAGGAACTGCTGTCCCTCAGGCCAGCTGGCTGGTGACGAGCTTTTGAAGACTCTGCTCTCTCTCCTGCTGGAAGAGCTCCCCAGGGGCCACCAGGAGCCAGGTGATCGCTCTCAGCCTCTGTCAGCTACTGGAGATCAGCAGACCTTTGCATACCCTGGGCAGGTGCCAGGGCCTTTAAGGAGGCTTTCTGCTCTGCAGGGATGTTCTGTGGGCTCCAGTATTCTGGCGAGCATCAGCTTATTCTGGGCTTAGTCTTCTTGCTCTATCACTCCTGCCTCTGTTTTGCTTCTTTTTAGTGATGCACTGTTTCTATCTTATGAAGAAGGCCTGTAAAATCTAAGCTCTGCACAAATCCCCAGGGGTTGTTAGGGGCATTGGAGAAGGGCTGTGTGTCAGCCACTTGGTTGGATTTTACATCCCTTGGACTCGAATACTTATAATTTAAATTTGAGTCTCTGTCATTGTAACTCTTATGTATTTTCTTTTTAAAAATTTCTTTCCCCAAAGTCTAGGGTATATGTATATATGCTCAGCATCAAGAATCTGTTCTGAAATTTTCCTTTCTGCCAAGATTCTTACACAATTCATCTTCATAGATCATAAATCCAAATCAGAGTTCCTTTTATTGCTTCCTCTTTTTGCTTTTCATTTTATAACTAATTCAATATTTATTTGGAAATATGGTGAAATATTTAAAATGTACACAATGCATATAGAATAATTCAGTGAACTACTGTGCATCCACCATCCAATGGAAGAAATAAAACATTATCAGTACATTGGAAGCCCTCAGGGTACCCAGTCCCAGGCTGCATATTGACCTCCCCACAAACAGATAAACACCACCATGATTAGGGTTTATAATCATCATACTTTTCTTTATACCTTTAGTACATACGCCTGTATTTCTATGTAGTATGTAGCATATTAAACTGTTCTTGTATCGATATAAAGAACTACCCAAGACTGGATAATTTATAAGAAAAACAGGTTAATTGGCTCATGGTTCTACAGGTTGCACAGGAAGCACAGTGCTAACATCTGCTTCTGGGGAGGCCTCAGGAAGCTTAAAATCACAGCAGAAGACAAAGGGGGAGCAAGAGTGGCAGGGGAGATGCCACAGTTTTTAAACAACCAGATCTCATGAGAACTTGCTCACTAGCCTAAGAACAGCATCAAACCATGAGGGATCTATCCCCATGACCAAAACACCTCCCACCAGGCACCACCTCCAGCACTGGGGATTGCATTTCAACAAGAGATTTCAGTGGGGACAAATATCCAAACAATATCATTCAGCCTCTGCCTCCTCTCCCAGCAAATCTCATGTCCTTCTTACATTGCAAGATACAATCAGGCCTTCTCAATTGCCCCCCAAAATCTTAACTCTTTCCAGTATTAACTCAAAAGTCCCAAGTCCAAAGTCTCATCTAGAATGAGTTCCTTTCACCTACGAGCCTATAAAATCAAAATGAGTTATTTACTTCCAAGATACAATCAGGGTACGGACATTGGGTAAATATTTCCATCCCAAATAGGAGAAATCAGACAAAAGAAAGGCGCTACAGGCCCCATGCAAGTTCAGAACCTACCAGGGCAGTCACTGTCTTAAGCTTCAAAATAATCTCTTTTGACTACATGTCCCACATTCTGGGCACGTCGTATGCTGGGTGGTCTGCCAAGGCCTTGAGGAGCTTTGACCCTGTGGCTTTGCTGGATTCAGCCCCTGAAGCTGCCCTCACAGCTTACTGAGTGCCTGCCACTTTTCCATGTGCAGGATGCAAGCTGCCAGTGGATCTACCATTCTGGGATCTGAAGGATGGTGACCCCTCCCCTTGTCACAGCTCCACTAGGCAGTGCCCCAGTGAGGACTCTGTGTGGGGGCTCCAATCCCACAGTTCCCGTCTGCACTGCCCTAGTAGAGTATCTCCATGAGGGTTCTGCCCCTGCAGCGGGCTTCTGCCTGAGCATTCAGGCTTTCCCATACACTCTCTGAAATCTAGGCAGAGGTTGCCAAGCCTCCTTTACTCTTGCACTCTGTGTGTCTGCAGGCTTAACACCACATGGAAGCTGCCAAGGCTTATGGCTTGCATTCTCCAAACTGGCAGCCCAAGCTGTAGCTGGGGTCCTCTGAGCTGAGGCTGAAGTTGGCCTGAATGTGAGAAGCATGTACTGAGGCTGCACAGGTCCTGGACCTGGCCCACAAAGCCATTCAGTCCTCCTGGGCCTCTGGGCCTGTGATGAGAGAAGCTGCCTCAGAGACTTCTGAAGAGCCCTAGAGGCCTTTTTCCTATTGTCTTGGATATTAACACTCAGATCCCTTTTAGTTATGCAAATGTCTCTAGCAAGTGGTTTCTCCAGAGCCTGCTTGAGTTCCTCCTCTGAAAATAGGCTTTTCTTTTGTACCATATATCCAGGTGGCAAATTTTCCAAATTTTTATTCTTTGTTTCCCTAAGTTCCAACTTTAGGGCATTTCTTTGCTCCCACATCTGAGCATAGTTCATTAGAAACAACCAAGTCACATCTTGAATGCTTTGCTGCTTAGAAATTTCTTCTGCCACATACCCAAGATTATTACTCTTAAGTTGAAATGTCCATAGATCCTTGGGGCATGGACATAATGCAGCCAAGTTCTTTGTTAAGGCATAACACTCATGACCTTTGCTCCAGTTCCCAATAAGTTTCTCACTTCCATCTCAGACCTCAGCAGCCTGGACTTCACTGACTATATCACTATCAGCATTTTGGTCACAACCATTTACCCAGTCTCTAAGAAGTTGCAAATTTTCCCTCATCTTCCTGTCTTCTTCTGAGTCCTCCAAACTCTTCCAACCTCTGAACATTACCCAGTTCCAAAGCTACTTCCACATCATTAGGTATCTTAATAGTAATGCCCCACTCCTTGGTACCAATTTTCTGTATTAAGCCATTCTTGCATTGCTATAAATAAGTACCCAAGACTGGGTAATTTATAAGAAAAGAGGCTAATTGGCTTATGGTTCTTCAGGCTATACAGGAAGCCTAGTGCCAACATCTGCTTCTGGGGAGACCTCAGGAAGCTTACGATCATAACAAAAGGCAAAGCAGGAGCAAGAGTGTTGGGGGAGATGTCACACTTTTAAAAAGCCACATCTCATGAGAATTCACTGACTAGCATAAGAACAGCATCAAGTCACGAGGGATCTACCCCACTGACCCAAACATCTCCCAGCAGGCTTCACCTCCAGGATTGGGGATTACATTTGGTATTAGTCTGTTTTCATGCTGCTATAAAGAACTGCCAGAGACTGGGAAAATTATAAAGGAAAGAGGTTTAATTGACTCACAGTTCAGCATGGCTGGGGAGGCCTCAGGAAACTTATAATCATAGCAGAAGGCAAAGAGGAAGCAGGGCACCTTCTTCACAAGGCAGCAGGAAGGAGAATTGCAGAGCAAAGGGGGAAGAGCCCCTTATAAAACCATCAGATCTTGTGAGAACTCCCTCACTATCACAAGAACAACATGGGGGAAACTGTCTCCATGATTCAGTTGCCTCCACCTGGTCTCTCCCTTGACACTGGGGATTATGGAGATTGAAATTCAAGATGAGATTTGGGTGGGGACACAAAGCCTGACTATATCACATTTCAACAAGACATTTAAGTGAGTACAAATGTTTAAACCATATGATATAGTATTGTTTTTTATGTTTTATGCTTATTAGAACTAAATCTTGATGATACATATTCTTCTGTAACTTTTCTTACTCAACACATTTTTGAAATCATGCATGTTAATATATATAACACTAGCGCATGCATTTTCACTGCTGCATACTACTCTCTTATATGACTGTAACATGCTTCATGTATGTATTATTCTACAGATGAACATTTAAGACGTCTCCAGTTTGCTGTTGGGATTTTGTTTTGTAATTCAAAGAATGTTGCTATAAACAAATACCTGAACCTGGGTAATTTATAAGAAAAGAGGCTTAATTGGCCTCTTTCCTTTGCATTCCTGGGAAAAGCTCAATGCTGTCATGATGTACTTTTATTTTTATAAGTTACTCTATTTGACTTGAAACTTTCACAGGGACTTGCAGTCATGGATGGCCTTTCCAAGAGTCAGGAACCTCCTTGAAGGGCCATGTATAATTCAAGGTTGGGTGGCATGACCAGCCTGGCATGCCTGTTCCTGGCCCCCAACCCAAACTTCTCCGTGCTCCCATCCCCGTCAAAGGCACCCTTCACCCCTAGCCACAGAGCCCTGCTCACATCTGGAACAGCCCTCCCCTCCCCAGCTGGGTCACTGTCTTGTGGCTGTGCCTGCCTCTCCTCCTATGTCTGTGTCTCAGTCATCTGCGGTAAAGCCCATATTTACCCAGTGTCCATGTTCACATCTCCACCCTGAGGGTGGCTGGAGAACATGTCTCCTACACAGCCAGGTGCTGCTGTGCATGTGCATGTGAAGTCTGGCTGCCTGGGATGCTCCCTCTTTGAAGGCTCTGCAGAGATGACTGGGCTGGGGAAGCAGATACTTGCTGGCCATGAAGCCTCACTGAAAGTTGTTCTTGAACATCTGAGCCCTTCCTGGTGCCCACCAGGCACCATGGCTTCCTCTCCAGAATGTGGTTTTGCCTGGGCGCAGACAGAACCAGCTTGGGATGCTCTTGGCCAAGGGTATTGGGGATCCTCTGACCTTTTGCAACTGATCCAAAGATACCCAGAGCCAACTTACCTCAACCTCACCCTTATGGAAGACTCATTTGCATGCAGGTTGTCCTCACACCCTATCCTCACAGGAAAAGGCACATTGAGGCTGCTGAGTCAGCCTTGATTGCACAGACAGAGCCTGTGCCAGATTTGGCCCTGTCGAGGGGACCGGTGCCTTATTTTCAACACTCCTTTCTAGTTATACTGTTCGTGCTTCTAAAATAAACAGGACTTGATCATGAGAGAGAGAGAGAGAGAGAGAGAGAGAGAGTTCTATTTAGGAGAGACAGAGGTCCAACCTCATTGGGTAATGATGGGAAACCTGGATGAGAAGTACACTTTCTTTAAGTGAACATAAGGATTTGCAAGAAGAGTAATTTGGCAGAGTGCTATTTTAAGATATTAATATGAGAGAGAGAGAGAGAGAGAAGCTAGTGCTTAATGCTCTAAATAGGGTCTGTGACAAAAGAAACTCACTTCTTGATTCCTTATTTTGTAGGAAAGCCTAAACACTTAGGGAAAGGGAATTCACAGAGCACCTTGAGGAAACCTAATGGAAGAAAGAAGCACGCAGGCTTAAAAGAAATGCTCCTGTCACTTCTGCCGCTGCCCACCACCAAGCCCAGGCTGCCCCTCAAAGAGGTCAATAAACTCCAGAAAGGAAATGGCCACATGAGGGGTCCAGACGGATGGGGCCACAGGCCCATGCACAGGGACTACTTTCCTCTGGTGTGATATGGGAGCGAGAGTTACCAGGCATCCCAGCTGCATCCCGCCTGTGCTGATGTCCAAAGACCAAACGGATGCCCCCCTGGGCAACGGGACTTTGTTAAACCCCATGATGGTAGATGCTAAGGAAGGGGGAAACCTCCCGGGAACAACCATCTTTTGTTTTTTATCTGACCGAATAGACGCTCAGAGTTAGAAAATGTGAAAAGGCATTTATTTTTGCGCACCCAGTTTGTGTGCTACGCGTCACGCATCATTAAGTGGTAAATTCTACTGTTCTGTCTTGTTAGCCCGAAGCTGTAAAGAAGGCTGTTACGGCAAACTACAACGCACTTGGTAGAAAGCAGCAACATCCTGAATTCTGGTCTTGCAAGGACATACCCAAGCAATAGCAGCGACCCACCCACCTCAGGACCCAGTTCTCAGCCTCTGTGTGGCTGGCTTTTAAAGCTGAGAAAAGCCGGTAGGAATGTAGAAATCCAGTGAGAAGAAAGCCATGGAGCTTCTGAGCACTCTGTGAGTAGCCAGGAGCAACATGTTCCCAGATCCTGAAACTTCCACGGTAATAAGTCTGGCAGCGGTGGAGTCATGCCGGGGATGGAGCATGTGAGCTTGAGACCCCTTGTTCCTACTTTCTACAAAGCCATAATAATCATCCTATTAGGCCTCAGTGCATTTCCCACAGGCGCCCCGGTGGGCTTGTGTGGCAGCGACATTTGACACTACCATGATTATTTTTTGGATGCATATGGAAGATGCTGGTGGTTCTATTTGATTAAAGAAACATGGAAATAAATTCATCTCAGAGAAAAGATCAAACCGTGAAGTCACACAGAAAAAGGAATGGACCAGAATGCTCTCTGTGTTGCGCTTGGTGCTGATTCCTGAGGTTAATAGTTAAATTATCTTTTAAAGCCATTTTCTTTCTTCTCCCTATGTTTAACTAATTCTATCCAACCGTCTAGCTCAGATTCAGGACTGTTAACCTGGAAAATAGGGGAAAACAGAGGTCTCCTTGGTAACTATGTCTGTACACCGGCTGGAGTTGCTGCCTCCGGTGGATCTGAGCAGAGTGCTTCTGAATCACTCTTGTTGCTCAGCTCCCGGCAGCTTTGCCTGGGGGCATCAAGAAAGGTTTAGAAAGATGAGCACCAAACACCCCTGTGTTCAGAGGACCATCTATGCCTGGGTGACACAGCCCCTGCTTCTCCGTCGGGATTTTAAAATTTGCTCCTATCTGTTGCAAATCTGCCTTTCTTTCTACTTTATCTTCAGATCTCTACTTAGATCATTGGAAACTTTTTTTGAAATAAAATAGCACCTTTTAACTCAGAAATTCCCACCCGGGAATCTAGCCCAAACAAATTAATCCACAAGATAATAAAAGCTGTATGCATGAAGATGTTCATTGCAGAACTGTTTTACACCCATGACAAACAGAGACAGGTTAAATGACAGGAAGATGATTATATGAATTGTGATATATCCAGGCAATATATTATTACACTCAACAAAAGTATAACTAACATTTCGTGGCAACAGGAAACAACACATCTTACAATCTTAAGTTTTAAAAGAACACACAATCATAGCAAGTAAAAGATATAGGCCGGGTGTGGTGGCTCATGCCTGTAATCCCGGCACTTTGGGAGGCTGAGGTGGGCAGATCACCTGAGGTCAGGAGTTCGAGACCAGCCTGGCCAACATGGTGAAACCCTGTCTCTACTAAAAATACAAAAATTAGCTGGGCGTGGTGGCGGGCGCTTGTAATCCCAGCTACTCGGGGGGCTGAAACAGGAGAATCACTTGAACCCAGGAGGCGGAGGTTGCACTCCAGCCTGGGCAACAAAGAGCAAAACTCTGTCTCAATTTAAAAGAAAAAAGACGTATACATAGTTATAGATATATAGATATAGATATAGATATATAGATATAGATATAGATATATAGATATAGATATATAGATATAGATATATAGATATGACTCTGTGTGTGTGTGTGTGTATATATATATAACATATATGTGTATATATATACACACAAAGTGCCAGAAAGGAAGGCACAAAATAACACTAGTAATATTAGGTGAGTAGCTATAAACATGAATTCCCTTCTGATGTATGATTAATAAAATAAATAGCACCCTGAGCATCTTCAAATATAAACCAAATGTCATAATTGCTTGCTGGTGTGAGTTCCAGAGTCCAAAGGCTGACTATTCTTATGATTTCTTTTTAACTAAGCCTGTTAGGTATGGGGCCGAGTGAGTCAGAAAAGATTGAAAGTTGAGCATTTTCAAATTTGAAGAAGTATTTCGTTTCACCAAAGCAGTAAAATTGCTCTGTTTTTCCTACCCTTATTTTGTTTTAGTTTCTCTGAGTTAAATGCTAATTTTTATTATCTATTTTTTTAAAATGCTGCTTTCCATGCAAACTTTAGACCTTTAGGTCACTATTTTCCAATTAACCCTCTTATCCTCGCTGCATCAAGCTGGTCCTTCTCTCTCACCACTGCAGGCTCAGAAAATCATCGCATGTTAGCTGGGCATGATGGCCCGAACCTGCAGTCTCAGCTACTGGGGAGAGTAAGATGTGGGGATCACTTGAACCCAGGATTTCCAGGCTGTAGTGCCTGATGATTGTGCCTCTGAATAACCACTGAACTATAGCCTGGACAACATAGCAAGACCCTGTCTCTTAAACGTTAACTAATCAATTAAAATGAAAAGAAAATCATCGCATGTTAGAACTGTAAAGGATGGGGCCAGGCATGGTGGCTCACACCTGTAATCCCAGCACTTTGGGAGGCTGAGGCAGATGGATCATCTGAAGTTAGATGTTCGAGACTAGCCTGGTAAACATGGAGAAACCCCATCTCTACTGAAAATACAAAAATTAGCCAGGCGTGGTGGTGGACACCAGTAATCCCAGCTACTCAGGAGGTTGAGGCAGGAGAATCACTTCAACCCAGGAGGTGGAGGTTGCAGTGAGCCAAGATCATGCCACGGCACTCTAGCCTGGGCGACAGAGTGAGACTCCATCTCCAAAAACTAAAAAGAAAAAGAACTGTAAAGGATGCTAGAATTCTTCTGTTCAAGGTTTCTCAAATTAGGGTCAGTTGGAAGTAGGAAGGTATCTGGCTTTGTTGTTACGTAGTCCTTCAATTTACTTTGGATTGATGATTTTATAATAGCATAAGGCTATATATAAGCATAAGGCATTTGCAATGGACTGAATGTTTGTGTACCTCCAAAATTCGTGTGTTAAAATCTTAAGCCCCAAGGAGATGGTATTAGGAGGTGGGGCCTCTGGGAGGTGATTAGGTCATGATGGCAGAGCCCTCATAATGGGATTAACGATCGTGATGGTTGACTTTGGGTGTCAACTTGGCTGAATTGAGGAATTCTCAGAAAACTGATAAAGTATCATTTACTCCGAATGCTGCAGCAGGCACTGAGCTATTCCTCTTCTGTGGAAAGGGACACCCAGCTGGTTTTACTTTGGACTAGAGTGTTTCCCAAGGAAACTGGCCTGTGGGTCAATGGACTAAGTGTGGGGAAATCTGCCTTCGATGTGGGCAGGTACCAGCCAACTGACTGGGGGCCTGAATGGAACAAAAAGGCAGAAGAACAGCAAAGTTCTCTCCCTCACTTTACCAGGGCTGAGACACCCTTCTTCTCCTGCCCTTGGACGTTGGAACTCCAGGTTCTCCAGCCTTAGGACTCTGGAACTCACAACAGCAAGCAATGCCAACTGGGGACAGCCACAGGCACCCAACTCCAACCCCTAAGATCGGCTTCGTGGGCTGAGTCCAGCAAAGCCATGGGGATGGGGCTGCCCAGGGCTATGGGGGATCAACCCTCGCCCAGTAAATTCAGATACCAAAATGTAGCGTCAAAGAAGATTGAAAGCTTTAAGATTTAATGACATTTGCCCTGTTAAGTTTTGGATTTCCTTGGGATCTGTTATTCTTTTCCTCTTTCCTATTTCTCCCTTTTGGAGTGGAAATGTCTGCCCTGTCCCTGTACCACCAAAGTATTTTGGAAACATTTAACTTGTTTGATTTCACATGCTCACAGTGGGAGGGAGGGAAATTTGTCCTAGAATGACTCCTGCCTGGGGTCTCACCCATACCAGATTCAGATGAGTCTGTGGGCTTTAGACTTTTAAGTTGACACTGGAATGAATTCAGAGATTTGGAGCTATTGGGATGGAATGAACATATTTTGCATGTGAGAAGGACATGAATTTGGGGTGCCAGGGTCGGAGTAGTGGAATGCTTTGGTTTGAATGTGTCCCTTCCAAAATTCAGGTGTTGCCAATGTGATAATATTAAGAAGTGGGGCCTGTGGGTTTCATTCTGGGATGCAAGGCTGGTTCAACATACGCAATCAATAAATGTAATATCATACGCAACATACGCAAATCAATAAATGTAATCCAGCGTATAAACAGAACCAAAGACAAAAACCACATGATTATCTCAATAGATGCAGAAAAGGCCTTTGACAAAATTCAACAGCCCTTCATGCTAAAAACTCTCAATAAATTTGGTATTGATGGAATGTATCTCAAAATAGTAAGAGCTATTTATGACAAACCCACAGCCAATATCATACTGAATGGGCAAAAACTGGAAGCATTCCCTTTGAAAACTGGTACAAGACACAGATGCCCTCTCTCACCACTCCTATTCAACATGGTGTTGGAAGTTCTGGCTAGGGCAATCAGGCAAGAGAAAGAAATAAAGGGTATCCAGTTAGGAAAAGAAGAAGTCAAATTGTCCCTGTTTGCAGATGACATGATTGTATATTTAGAAAACCCCATCATCTCAGCCCAAAATCTCCTAAAGCTGATAAGCAACTTCAGCAAAGTCTCAGGATACAAAATCAATGTGCAAAAATCACAAGCATTCTTATACACCAGTATCAGACAAACTGAGAGCCAAATCATGAATGAACTCCCATGCACAATAGCTTCAAAGAGAATAAAATGCCTAGGAATCCAACTTACAAGGGATGTAAAGGCCCTCTTCAAGGAGAACTACAAACCACTGCTCAGTGAAATAAAAGAGAACATAAACAAATGGAAGAACATACCATGCTCATGGATAGGAAGAATCAATATCATGAAAATGGCCGTACTGCCCAAGGTAATGTATAGATTCAGTGCCATCCCCATTAAGCTACCAATGACTTTCTTCACAGAATTAGAAAAAACTACTTTAAAATTCATATGGAACCAAAAAAGACCCCGCATTGCCAAGACAATCCTAAGCCAAAAGAACAAAGCTGGAGGCATCACGCTACCTGACTTCAAACTATACTACAAGGCTACAGTAACCAAAACAGCATGGTACTGGTACCAAAACAGAGATATAGACCAATGGAACAGAACAGAGTCCTCAGAAATAATACCACACATCTACAGCCATCTGATCTTTGACAAACCTGACAAAAACAAGAAATGGGGAAAGGATTCCCTATTTAATCAATGGTGCTGGGAAAATTGGTTAGCCATAAGTAGAAAGCTGAAACTGGATCCTTTCCTCACTCCTTATATGAAAATTAATTCAAGATGGATTAGAGACTTAAATGTTAGACCTAAAACCATAAAAACCCTAGAAGAAAACCTAGCCAATACCATTCAGGACACAGGCATGGGCAAGGACTTCACGTCTAAAACACCAAAAGCAATGGCAACAGAAGCCAAAATTGACAAATGGGATCTCATTAAACTAAAGAGCTTCTGCACAGCAAAAGAAACTACCATCAGAGTGAACAGGCAACCTACAGAATGGGAGAAAATTTTTGCAATCTACTCATCTGACAAAGGGCTAATATCCAGAACCTACAAAGAACTCAAACAAATTTACAAGAAAAAAACAAACAACCTCATCGAAAAGTGGGCAAAGGATATGAACAGACACTTCTCAAAAGAAGACATTCATACAGCCAACAGACACATGAAAAAAGGCGCATCATCACTGGCCATCAGAGAAATGCAAATCAAAACCACAATGAGATACCATCTCACACGAGTTAGAATGGCAATCATTAAAAAGTCAGGAAACAACAGGTGCTGGAGAGGATGTGGAGAAATAGGAACACTTTTACACTTTGGTGGGACCATTGTGGAAAATAGTGTGGTGATTCCTCAAGGATCTAGAACTAGAAATACCATTTGACCCAGCCATCCCATTACTTTGTAATCATCCCATTACAAAGGATTATAAATCATGCTGCTATAAAGACACATGCACATGTATGTTTAGTGTGGCACTATTCACAATAGCAAAGACTTGGAATCAACCCAGATGTCCATCAGTGACAGACTGGATTAAGAAAATGTGGCACATTTATACCATGGAATACTATGCAGCCATAAAAAAGGATGAGTTCATGTCCTTTGTAGGAACATGGGTGGTGCTGGAAACCATCATTCTCAGCAAACTATGGCAAGAACAGTAAACCAAACACCGCATGTTCTCACTCATAGGTGGGAATTGAACAACGAGATCACTTGGACACAGGAAGGAGAACATCACACACTGGGGCCTACTGTGGGGAGGAGAGAGGGGGGAGGGATGGCATTGGGAGATATACCTAATGTAAATGACGAGTTAATGGGTGCAGCACACCAACATGGCACATGTATACATATGTAACAAACTTGCACGTTGTGCACATGTACCCTAGAACTTAAAGTATAATAAAAAAGAAAGAAAGAAAGAAAATCCTCTGTGAATATAATAAATTTCTCATGACCAAATCTTGTTTGTTTAAGGAACCAGGGTATGAGGAAAATGGAATTCCCTACTCTGAGCCCTCTGCTTATAGCAGTGCCATGTGCCAGAAAAAAAAAAAAAAAAAAAAGAAGTGGGGCCTTTAAGAAGTGATTAGGCTATGAGGGTTCCTTCTTCCTGCATGGAATTAGGCTTGGTAGAGGAAGTTCGTCCCTTTTGCCCTTCAGCCTTCTGCTAGGTGAGGACACAGCATCCTCACCTCTGGAGTATACAGCAATAAGGCACCATCTCGGAAGCAGTGACTGGATGGTCATCAGACAACTGAATCCACTGGCACCTTGATCTTGAACTTCCCAGCCTCCAGAACTGTGGGAAAGTTAATTTCTGTTCTTTATAAATTACCCAGTCTCAGGTATTTCATTTATTTTTAAAATTTTTTAAACTTTAATTTTTTGTAGGTACATAGTAGGTAGATATATTTCTGGGGTACATGAGATGTTTTGATACAGGTATGCAATGTGTAATAATCACATCATGAAGAATGGGGTCTCCATTCCCTCAGGCACTTATCCTCTGTGTTACAGACATTCCAATTATACTCTTAGTTATTTTTAAATGCACAATTAAATTATTAGTCTCGGGTATTTTGTTGTAGCAGCACAAATGGACTAAGACAATGCATTTGTAAGAACAGACATGTGAGAGATAATCTCTCTTGGACATGTGAGGACATAGTGAGAAGTTGGCTGGCTGCAACCTGGAAGCAGGCCCTCACTAGAACTCAATCATGCTGCCACCCTGATCGCAGACTTCCAGCCTCTAGAATAGCAAGAAATAAATTTCTGTTGCTCATCAGCCACCTAGTGTATGGTAGTTAGTTTCAGTAGCTTAAACTGACTAAGACAGCATTTATACTTAATTGTATAATTACATATATTTAAGCATCACTACAATAGAAATATTTTTATTCAGTTAATACCCAGGAGAGGCATGAGAATTTTCATTCTTTATAAGAGGCCAGTCCTTAGTAAGTCTCTACCTGCCTTCATGTGATAAGGACTCTGATTCTGAGGCAAGAGAATGACTGGGCCCTGCTCCCTCTGGGGTGGGGGACTAAAACCTGTTCAGTATGTGTCTTAGTCTGTTTCGTGCTGCCATAACAGAATACTAGAGACTGGGTAATTTATAAAGAAAAGAAATTTATTTCTCACAGTTCTGTAGGCTGAGAAGTCCAATATTAAGGTGCTGGCATCTAGGGAGATCCTTCTTGCTGTGTCATCCCATGGTTGAAGGTGGGAGGGCCTTCTTGCTGTGTCATCCCATGGTTGAAGGCATCACATGGTGAGAGAAAGGGAGAGAGAGGGAGAGAAGGGAAAAGAGCCAGACTTATCCTCTTATCAGGAACCCACTTTTTGGAATAATTAACCCACCCCCCTGCAAATGGCATTAGTCCATCCACGAAGGCAGGGCCCTCATGACCTAATCACCTCTTAAAGGTCCCACCTTTCAACGTCATTGCACTGGGGATTAAGTTTCCAACACATGAACTTCGGGGAACACATTCAAGCCATAGCTACACACTTAATTATTCCATACAGGATTTAGAAGCTCTAGCTGGCATTGGCCTGTCAGACTCTACATCACAGGTCTGAGAGCTCAGTGGTGGTTGTAGCTTCCCCAAACCATCTTTATAGTCATGATCAAATTCATATATCCCACCCAGAACTGTCCCCTGAGCTCCAGATTTACATTTTGAGGCATGTACTCAACATCTATTCTTGGACATCTAAAGCTTAACACACCCAACAAGTGTCTAAGTCCTCCCCTTCCCATTTACAAGGGCACTCTCTGATATGGTTTGGCTGTGTCCCCACCCAAATCCCAACTTGAATTGTATCTCTCAGAATTCCCATGTGTTGTGGGAGGGACTCAGGGGGAAGTAACTGAATCATGGGGACTGGTCTTTCCCATGCTATTCTCATGATAGTGAAAGAGTCTCATGAGATCTGATGGGTTTATCAGAGGTTTCCGCTTTCACTTCTTCCTCATTTTCTCTTGCCACTGCCATGTAAGGAGTACCTTTCGCCTTCCACCATGATTCTGAGGCCTCCCCAACCATGTAAAACTGTAAGTCAAATTAAACCTCTTTTTCTTCCCAGTCTTAGGTATGTCTTTATCAGCATGAAAATGGACTAATACAGTAAACTGGTACCAGTAGAGTGTGACGCTGCTGAAAAGATAATCCTAAAATGTGGAAGCGACTTTGGATCTGGGAAATAGGCAGATGGTTGGAACAGTTTGGAGGGCTCAGAAGAAGATAGGAAAATGTGGGAAAGTTTGGAACTCCTAGAGACTTGTTGAACGGCTTTGGCAAAAAAGCTGATAGTGATATGAACAATAAGGTCCAGGCTGAGGTGGTCTCAGATGGAGATGAGGAACTTGTTGAGAACTGGAGCAAAGGTGACCCTTGTTATCTTTTAGCAAAGAGACTGGCAGCATTTTGCCCCTGCCCTAGAGATTTGTGGAACTTTGAACTTGAGAGAGATGATTTAGGGTATCTGGCAGAAGAAACTTCTAAGCAGCAAAGCATTCAAAACGTGACTTGGGTGCTGTTAAAGGCATTCTGTTTTAAAAGGGAAACAGCATAAAAGTTCAGAAAACTTGCAACCTGATGATGCAATAGAAAAGAAAAACCTGTTTTCTGAGGAGAAATTCAAGCCGGCTGCAGCAATTTGCATAAGTAGCAAGGAACCTAATGTTAATCCCCAAGATCATGGAGAAAATGTCCCCAGGGCGTGTCAGAGACCTTCAGGGCAGCCTCTCCCATCACAGGCCTGGAGGCCCAGGAGAAAAAAGTGGTTTCATGGGCTGGCCCCAGGGTGTCTGTGCTGTGAGCAACCTAGGGACTTGGTGCTCTGTGTCCCAGCCTCTCCAGCTGTGGATGAAAGCGGCCAACATAGAGCTCAATTTGTGGCTTCAGAGGGTGGAAGCCCCAAACCTTGGCAGCTTCCATGTGGTGTTGAGCCTGCGGATGCACAGAAGTCAAGAATTGAGGTTTGGGGACCTCTGTCTAGATTTTAGAAGATATATGGAAAAGCCTGGATGCCCAGGCAAAAGTTTGCTGCAGGGGCAGAGCCCTCTTGGAGAACCTTTGCTAGGGCAGTGTGGAAGGGAAATGTGGGGTTGGAACCCCCACACGGAGTCCCTACTGGGGCATGCCTAGTGGAGATGAATGAAAAGGGACACCATCTTCCAGATCCCAGAATGGTAGATCCACCAACAGCTTGCACCATTTGCCTGGAGAAGCTGCAGACACTCAATGCCAGCCTATGAAAGCAGCCAGGAGAGAGGCTATACCTTACAAAGCCACAGGGGCGGAGCTGTCCAAGACCATGGGAACCCACCTATTGCATCAGCGTGACCTGGATGTGAGACCTGAAGTCAAAGGAGATCATTTTGGAACTTTAAAATTTGACTGCCCCGCTGGATTTTGAACTTGCATAGGGCCTGTAACCACTTTGCTTTGGCCAATTTCTCCCATTTGGAATGGTTGTATTTACCAATTAACCGTGCCCACATTGTATCTAGGAAGTAACTAGCTTGCTTTTGATTTTAAAGGCTCATAGGTGGAAGAGACTTGACTTGTCTCAGATGAGACTTTGGACTGTGGACTTTTGGGTTAATGCTGAAATAAATTAAGACTTTGGGTGACTAATGGGAAGGCATGATTGGTTTTGAAATGTGAGGACATGAGATTTGGAGAGGCCAGGGGTAGAATGATATGGTTTGGCTGTGTCTCCACCCAAATCCTCAACTTGAATTGTATCTTCCAGAATTGAGGGGTCCAGGGGGAGGTAATTAAATCATGGGGGCTGGTCTTTCCCATGCTATTCTCCTGATGGTAAATAAGTCTCACAAATCTGATGGGTTTATCAAGGGTTTCTGCTTTTGCTTCTTCCTGATTTTCTCTTGCTGCTGCCATGTAAGAAGCACCTTTCACCTACTGCCATGATTCTGAGGCCTCCCTAGCCATGTGGAACTGTAAGTCCAGTTAAAACTCTTTTTCTTCCCAGTCTTGGATATGTCTTTATCAGCAGCACGAAAACAAACTAATACACCCTCCTTGGCCAAACCTGAGTCAGGCCCTGCTCAGCTGTCTTCTAGATTAGGCCTCATCCTCAGCATGCCAAGCCCAGGTTGGTGAGAATCTGCCCACTCTTGATACCTAACCAAGTTCCTTTTGGTAACTTTCTGCCCAGTGACCCCTCACCCTGTTGGCCATAAATCCATGGCTGCCCCTGTTGCATTAGGATTTGAGTTCAGTCTCCTTCCCTATTGCAATAGTCTAGAAAAAAGTCTTCCTGGCCTGTTAAACTCTGTCTGGTGTAATTTTTCTTTCACATCACCTCCACACCCACCCCCAAAACTCATGCACCTCCACCTTTTTCTGCCGGACACCCAGATGCATGGGCCCTAAAACACAGGTGTCATACTTGATGCCACCCACCCCTCCCTTATTCTTTGCATCCAATCAACCCATCTCAACTCTGTCCACTTCTCCCTCCCTAGTCCCAGTCACCCTGACCTCCATCCCCCATGACTACAGCCTCCTCCAGCTGGTCTCCCACATCCACTTTTCCCCCCTTGAATCCATTCACACAAAGCAGTAAGACTGAACTGCTTAGGTGACAAATCAAACAATGGCTCGCTCTTTGTCAAACCTTCCAAGGGCTTCCCGTTTCTCTGAGATTGAAATCCAGACTCCTCACCTGACTGCAAGGCCCTTCTCCCCAGCCTCATTGCATTGCCTCTCCCTCGTCCCTCTGCTCCAGGGGCCACACTGATGGGTCTTCTGTTTCATAATCAACCATCTCTGCCTCATCTCGGCTCTTTGTTCTGGGTCTGCCCTTGGCCAGGATGATGTCTTCCCCTCAAGTGGCTCCTTCTCATCCTCTGGGTCTCAGTTTCAATGTTAACCTTCTGAGACACTCTTCTGAACAATACCCCTAAAATGCAACCCCTGTCACTCTGGTTCAGGCCTATGCTCATTTTCTTCACAGCCCCCACTACAATTGCACATAGTTATTTGCCTGCTTATCTGTCTTCATGTTTCCCTCCCACTGGCATGCGAGCAACATGAGGGCAGGGCTGTGACATCCTTGTTGACAGTGACGCCACCTTCACTTGCCTAGGACTGCACCCAACATGTGGCAAACTCTCAGTCAAAACACACTGCATGACCTGAGTTAACCATGAGTCGACATTGACCTTTCCTGTAAGCTCTTCAGTCACAGAACAGTCCCCTGCAGACCAGGGGGTGGGTTTCCTGATGGGGCCCCCAGTACTGCCCACTCCAGACAAGCTCCTGCCCTCTACCTTGGCACAGCCAAACGTAGGCTGGCTTGAGGCAGGGAAACACATATTGTTTATGTTGGCCTCAAAGTAGCATTAAGTGTTTTTTGTTTGTTTGCTGTTTGTTTGTTTTGACGGAGAGTCGCTCTGTCACCCAGGCTGGAGTCCAATGGCGCGATCTCGGCTCACTGCAATGTCTGCCTCCCGGGGTTCAAGCAATTCTCCTGCCTCAGCCTCGCGAGTAGCTGGGATGACAGGCGCCCACCACCACATTTGGCTAATTTTTTTGTATTTGTAGTAGAGACAGGGTTTCATTGTGTTAGCCAGGATGATCTCTATCTCCTGACCTTGTGATTCGCCCACCTCGGCCTCCCAAAGTGCTGGGATTACAGGCGTGAGCCATCACACCCAGCCAGTAGCATTACGTGTTCTTACATTTTATGTCACAAAGTGGCGGGGTCCCATGACATGACATTGGACATTGTGTGGGCCATGGGCAGATAAGTTTGCACCAGAGCCCATGGCAACCATGAGTTCTGAGAAGCTGAAATGCACATTTGGAAAATTTTAATACTTCTTCAATACAACAACAGAATTTCTCTATTTCCATCAAAGAAGGTCACTAGGAATGAAATTAAGCATAAAAAAGGAGTTAGGGTTTTATTTGTTTATTTATTTTTTTTTTTCATTTCAGCTTGTAATTAAGCCATCAGGTAATGGCATTTTACTGAAAGTGGCTGCTGTATGTCCCTCTGGTGCCTGGGGTTTCCTGCTCAGGCTTCCCTTGCAGACCCACAGGAGGCGGGAGGAGGCTGCTCAAGAAATTCTCATTGCATCAAAGCACAGCCTCACCCTCTTTAGGCTGAGCAGTTTCAAAGTGTGGACATATCAAAGGGAACGAGGGCTGAGTGAAATCCTGGAATAGACGAAGGGGGACACAAGCTCTGGTAGACACCCAGTGACTTGTGTAGGAAACGGGAGATGAGGTACGGGAGCATAAAGGCACTCTCTTCTGACGGCTTCCATTTCCCAGGAAAGTTGGGAATGGGAGCCAGCTCCCCTCGAGTGAGAGCAGGAGGAAGGAATATTGGAGGCTCCAGGACAGAAGAGTATGAGCTGATATCCAGGAAAAGGAGGCGCCTGCTGATTTAAAAACTGCAGTGGAATTGGCTGGAAATAATTAGGGGCCACTGAGGTTCAGTCAGCAATGCAGAGTGCCACCCATTGGCATTGGCTGGGCTTTTTCTCCAGGCTGTTTGGGTTCACACGTGTAGGTGGGTGCAGAGATGCAGACAACAGGGGAGGGGTTTTTCTAGGCAAGCATGAGAGCGACAAGCAGGGCAACTGAGTTGTAAGTGTTTGCCAGGGACTGCTTAAAATGATGGAATGTGGCTTTACAGTTTCAGGTTTTATGTTTAAGTCTTTAATCCATTTTGAGAAAACACAGGGAAAAAGCTTATTGGTATTAGCCTTGACAATGATTTTTAGACATGATCCCAAAAGCACAGGCAACAAAAGCAAACAGGTGGGATTGCACCAAACTAAAAAGCTTCTGCACAGCAAAAGAAACAAAGAGTGGAGAGACAGCCTGTCAAATGGAATGAGATATGTGCAAACCATATATCCTATATGAGGTTAATGTCCAAAATATATAGGAAACTCAAACAACTCAACAGCGAGAAAGCAAATAACTTCATCAAAAATGGACAAGTAACCTAAGTGGACATTTCTCAAATGAAACATATAAATGACCAACAGGTTTGTGAAAAAATGCTCAACATCACTAATCATTGGGGAACTACAAATTAAAATGAGATATCACCTAACGCCTTGAGAAAGGCTATTATCAAAAAGACCAAAGGCCGGTGTCGGTGAGGATGCAGAGAAAGAGGGACCCTTGTACTGTTGGTGGGAATGTGAGTTAGACCAGCCATTATGGAAAACAATTTAGAGGTTCCTCAAAAAAGTAAAAATAGAGCTACCATGTGATCCAGCAATCCCACTACTGGGGATATATCCAGAGGAATGAAATCAGTATCTAGAAGAAATATCTGCACGTCCACGTTTGTTGCATTATTATTCACAGTAGCCAAGACATGCCATCAACCTCTAAGTGTCCACTGATGGATGAATGAATAAGGAAAATGTGGTATATGCACACATGTGATATATATACTCCACATCCTCACTAACACAACAGAATACTACTCAGCCTTAAAAAAAACATTTCCAACAACATGAATGAACCTGGAGGACATTATGCTAAGTGAAATAAGCTAGACTCAGAAAGACAAATACTGCATGATCTCACTTATATGTGGAGTGTAAAAAAGTTGAACTTTATAGAGGCAGAGAGTAGGATAGTGGTTACCAGTGCCCTGGGGTGAGAAGAATGGGGAAATGCTCATCAAAGGGTATGAAGTTTCAGTTAGACAGGAGGAATGAGCTCTGGAGACCTATTGTACATCATGGTGGGTATAGTTAATAACAATGTATTGTGTTCTTAAAAATTGCTAAGAGAGGCCAGGTGCAGTGGCTCACGCCTGTAATCCCAGCACTTTGGGAGGTGGAGGCAGGTGGATCACGAGGTCAAGAGATCGAGACCATCCTGGCGAACACGGTGAAACCCCGTCTCTACTAAAAACACAAAAAAATTAGCCAGGCGTGGTGGCGGACGCCTGTAGTCCCAGCTACTCGGGAGGCTGAGGCAGGAGAATCACTTGAACCCGGGAGGTGGAGCTTGCAGTGAGCCGAGATCGTGCCACTACACTCCAGCCTGGGCGACAGAGTGAGACAACGTCTCAAAAAAAAAAAAATGCTAAGAGAGTAAATCTGAACTGTTCCTCCCACAAAACATGACAGGTATGTGAGATGGTAGATGTGTTAATTGGCTTGATTGTGGTAATTATTTCACAATGGATATGTATATCAAAACATCATGTTGCTTGTCATAAATGTAAACATTTTTTGTCAATTACACTTCAATAAAGCTGGGAAAAAAGAGAGTTCATTCAAATGAATGCCACATGAAATACACCCCACTATGTAATTTTTTAATGATGGAATATGGGGTCTTTTCATTATAAGTTCTTTTGTGGCATTTGATTGGTTACCATGTCCATGATTACTAACTTTTTTTTTTGTTTGTTTGTTTTGTTTTGACACAGAGCCTTCCTCTGTCGCCCAGGCTGGAGTGCAATGGCATGATCTTGGTTTACTGCAACTTGAGTAGCCGGGATTGCAGGCACCTGCCACCACATCCAGCTAATTTTTGTAGTTCTAGTAGAGATGGGGTTTCTCTGTGTTGGCCAGGCTGGTCTCAAACACCTGACCTCAAGTGATCTGCCCACCTCAGCCTCCCAAAGTGCTGGGATTACAGGCGTGAGCCACTGCACCTGACAGTAATAATATTTTTTAAGTAGGAATATTTTTAAGTAGGAAAAAAATGTAAAGCAGATGCTGGTCAGATTAAGAATGAGCCGGTCCCAAGAGATAGTCCATGGAAGCACGCAAGACTTCATCCTGCACCTTTGACTCCTGGGGCAAAGGAGTCACCGGGACACAGGGTGTGAGGCGCACCCCTAGAATCGCCAGCACCTCCAAATGGGTTTTTTGGTCAGAGTTTGGCTCTCCAGGGCACAGCTTCCACTCTTCCTAAGATAGAGTCCACTCCACTCTTAGGTAAAATGTGAGTTAATATACCAAAGACAGGCAGGGGGAGAGGCTGGCCATCTGTGATGGGTTGGTTTGTGTCCCCCAAAATTCACTGCTGCAGTCCTGATCTTCTGAAGTCTTTACGGGGGTGGTTAAGTGAAAATGAGGCCGTGAGGATCTGTCCTAATCTAAAATCGTTTGTGTGCATGTGTATATTCATTGTAGCACTATTCACAATAGCAAAGACATGGAATCAACCTAAATGCTCATTAATGGTAGACTGGATAAAGAAAATGTGGTGCAAATACACCATGGAATACTATGCAGCCATAAAAAGAACAAGATCATGTCCTTTGCAGGAACATGGATGGAGCTGGAGGCCATTATTCTAAGTGAACTAACACAGGAACAGAAAACCAAATATCACATGTTCTCACTTGTAAGTGGGAGCTAAATGATGAGAACACATGGATACATAGAGGGGAATAATGCACACTGGGGCCTATCAGAGAGTGGAGGGTAGGAGGAGGGAGAGGATCAGGAAACATAACGAATGGGCACTAGGCTTAATATACCTGGGTGATGAAATAATCTGTACGACAAACCCCCATGATACCAGTTTACCTATGTGGCAAACCTGCATTTGTACCCAGGAACTTAAAATAAACATTTTAAAAAGAGGCAGTTAGGATACAGACATGTAGAGAGGGAAGTCTGCAAGCCAAGGAGAGAGGCTGCAGGAGAATCCAAACCTGACACTTTGATCCTGGACTTCCAGGCTCCGGGACGATGCAGCAATAACCTTCTGCTGTTCATTCCCCCAGTGTGTGTAGCTTCCTTACAGGAACCCCAGCAAATGCATACATCATCCAGACTAGGTAGGCCATTTTTCTAAAATATTACTAAACTATGTCAAATATTTAAACACTGTTTTGTAAAATACAAGCTGAAGTGTTTGAACAACGTTTCCTCATTTGCACATTTATGCGCCAGTGAATTGCTGGTTGACATATTCATAGGTTTCAGCATATGGCTTCTAGTGCATTTCATATATGTTTGGTTTCATCACACTGAATTCTGTTGTCACTTACATTAAGTCCCCAAAAGACCTTTTCATGAAATGTTACGGAGAGATCATGAAATAATGAAATCAGATAAATAAACAATTGAATCTGGTGAATCCAACCAAAATTAAAAGTTGTCATATTAGGGTCGCGTTTGTACTATTTTGAGTGATAGCAACATATTATGGAATGAGACACAAGATGCATTCCTAATTATATGTGTCTGTGCACGTGTGTGTGTGTGTGTGTGTGTGTGTGTGTGTGTGCGCGTGTTGATGTATCAACTCTGGACCAAAAAAATGTTTTCTTAAATAACTATCTGAAGGCAAATAGTTCTCCAGTTAAATAGTTCTTCAAATAGTTAAGAAACTATTTAAAGTTTCTTAAAGAACTATTGGAAAGTGGATAAGAACAGGCAGAAACGGGAAGAGTGTCCATCTGTAAGGGATGAGGATTTGCCTGGCTTTCCACTGGGGCTGATGTAGAAAGTAGAGCCTCTCTCACTGCCTTGAGGGCTCAGCAGAAGAGAAGGGATTCCTAAAAGGCTGGAAAACGAGGAGGGAAAGGAGCAGGTCAAAAGGAGCAAGTGAGCGCTTCCGGATATGTTGTTGTCTGCAGGCACTTAGAACGGTCCGGCGTTTGACATACTGTCGTAGGCTTTCCTAAAATACAGCCTTTAACAAAACTAGGCTGCCCTGAACCCCTGGTAATGGAATTGTTTACCTTTATACCAAGAAGGTTGGGAAAGCACCAACATCTGCAGGTGGCATGTGCCCAGGCAGACTTCGAGGGGTTCGTGCGGTAAGACCTGAAGTTCTTATGAGATGGTCCAAAGCGAAGAAACATGTCAGCAGGGCCTGTGGTGGCTCCATGTGTGCTAGATGTGATCGTGACAGGACCAAGTGTGCCTCCCGTATCGAGGAGCAGAACATTCTTGTGAAAGTGTTGAAGGCACAAGCGCAGAGTCAGAAAGCTAAATAAAAAATGAAACTTTTTTGAGTAATAAAAATGAAAAGGCCTAAAAAAAGAAAGGAGCAAGGGGGGAGCTCTTAAAACCTGTGTATAAATTCCCCCAGGTCTTCAACTGACCTCTCAGCTGCCTGAGTGGGACAGAGTCCAGGGAAACTTTCAGAAGGAGCCAGCTGGAGTGCTGAGGAGACAAGGGAGGAACCAGAAAATACGATGTAGTAAATCTCAAAAGGTTGACATTTTGGGGAGCATGTTCTCTGACTACAGTGAAATTAAACTAGAAATCGACATCTTGAAAATCTCCAAAAAGCTACAGTGGGCATTACTGGGCAATTGATGAGCTTTGATTATGGGCTGAGGATTCAGGTAATAATATCGTATCGGTGTTAAGTCTCCGGATTTTGGTAATTACACTGTGGTCATGTCCAAGATGGTCTTTGTTTCTGGAAAATACACACTGGAGCATTTAGAGGTAAAACGGCACAGTCTGTGGGGGGCGGGGGGAGAGGGAGAGAGAAGGGAGGAGGACGGAGAGAGAGGAGTGAAAAAGCAAACAGCATAAAATGTTAAACAATTGTTGAACCTGGGTAAATAGTATATGGGAGCTCTTTGTACTATATTTGCAACTTCTCTGAAATTTTAAAATTATATCAAAATTTACCCTTAAAAAAAACAAAAGAATATCTAACTGGCATCCTGTTTTGCTTCTATTTACTTCTGGAATTGTCTGTATAGGAGATTAGAGGTAAGAGCTTCCAAAGTGCTCCACCCTCACACCCAGCTGGGAGGGGCCGTGAATGGTACCATGGGGATGGTGGCCAAACAGCAGACAGGGGCTTTGTCACCTAGCGCAGAGGGCAGACCAGGTCCCCACAGCGCCAGCCCGCTCCTGAGCACCACCTCACCATTATTGGGTTTCTAAGTGGACAGCAGCAAGGTCCTTGTGCTAAACTGCAAAACACATCACAGAGCCCAGAGGCAAGGATTAGTGTCCGCTAGACAAAGGACCAGCTGCGATTATCATCTTGTTGAACGTTTAGAAACATCGAGATAGGAAAGGTGAGAGAGTAATTGTCTCTGAATAATGAGTTTTTCTGCGGTGGCAGTGGTGCGGGGCGTTCAGCGGAGGCTGAAGAGGGGAGAGAAAGTTGCCAACCATGAAGAACGCTTTAGAGAGCAATGTTGACTTCGCGATCTGCCCGTCTTAGCATTTCCTGCACATCCCCCACGCACCACACTCCTCAGACAGGTTCTCTTCTGTCTTTGAAGCAGGCATTAGCTCTGCACATGCTGGTGGTCCTGAAGCGCCTCTCTGCCACCTTCCTGTGTTTGGGAGAATCCCTCCTCCTGTGTCTCAGCAGGAGGCAGGGACTGACTCCCACAGCAGAAGACAAAATGCCAGGGACTTGCTTCCTCAGCCTTCCTTGCAGTGTAAGGTGGGATGTGAGGCAGCCAATCAGATGTGTTTGCCCAGAGTCCCAGGGATCCCCAAGGCCCTCTCTCGGGCAGCTAGCACAGCTGCAGGCCCTGGAGACCCTGGGTCAGCAGTGCAGGTGCAGCACCCAGCAACTGGGACCCTCAGTGGCTGCAGAAGCAGCGTCCCTGAGGAGCGGTCACGGGCATGGTTCCCACACAGCTAGCCGCTCTGCGACTTGCCAGACATCATGTGTACAATCCAGTGACATTAAATACTTTCTCAGTGTTGTGCAGTCATCACTAGTATCTAGTTCAGGACTTCATCACCCAAATGGAAACCCCGTATCCACGAAGCAGCCGCTTTCCTTCCTCCCTTCCCCACTCGGTCCCTTGCAACCACTAGTGCATTCTGTCTCCATGGATTTGCTTTTTCTGGATGTTTGATATGAATGGAATTACGTGGTCTGACTTCTTTCCTTGAGTGTTTTCAAGCCCCATGCATGTTGTAGCATGTGTCAGAGCTTCAGTCCTTTCTACAGTCAAACAATATCCCATTGCATGGATATATTACATTTTGTTTACCCATTCATTTGTTGATGGACAGTGGGTTGTGTCCAGCTTTTGGTGATTGTGAATAGAGCTGCTATGAATATTCATGTACTAGTTTTTGTTTGGAGACCTATTTTCCATTCTTTCGGGTATAGACCTAGGAATGGAATTGCTGGGTCATGTAGTGATTCTATGTTTAACTTGCGGAGGAACTGCCAAGCTATTTTCCCCAGTATCCTTTTAATACATTATTTTCTCCTTAATACAATCAGAGTTTGTTTCTGTTGTTTGCAACTAGGAACCCTGACTGATACCTTATTCCCACCTTACTGATGGGAAACCTGAGGCTCAGGGAAAGACTGAGTGGTTTGTCCAAGGCTCCTGACTGGATCCAGGCTACAAATCCCTTAACAGTTTGCTGCTGAGACTCTAGGACAGTGAGATTCCCTTTGCGTCTTACCTCCTGCATAAATAATATGGTGCGGTGGTTCCCAACGGGGGTCCCTGGAGGCCAAGGGTGCCATGAATTATTGACCAGGGTCTGGGAGCTATTTTGAATATTTCACTAAGTGTAATGGAAAACCTCCCACTTTCGCACGATGAAGCTGTTCAAGCTACCTAAAATGTCAAGTTTCTTTGCTTTTGGCAGAAATTAAATCAACCCATGGTGGTAATAAGAGTTACTGCCTGCTGATCAGACTCTGGCTCTCTAGCTGGCAGTTATGTATATCTTTGATTAATTTTAAAAATTGGAAAATGAATAAATTATTACTTAATAAATGAAGTTGTTTGGTGAATGAAAATCTTTTAAAACATGGGGTCCACGGGGAGAGAAATCAGACATGAGTGTCTTGGTGACAAGAAAGTCATCAAAGCATTGAGAACACGTCCTTGGCTGTCTCCTGGGGCTCTGGGCCTGAGAGTCTTGATTCTGCCAACGACAGCTCAGACCTTGTGCAAGTGACCGTGGGTGTCCCCTTCTCTGCCACAGAGGGGCTGACTTACTGCTGCTAAGCTTCCTTCCAGCTGTGGTGTCCTGTGATTCTAACCCACCTATGAAGTGAGGCAGCGATGAAGAGGGGGGATAATTCGTTTTTTCTAGGTGGCTGTGGGGCGGATTCCCAGGGAAGCCAGAAGCTGAGCTGCCCGCAGGACACAGCAGTGACCAGAGATGGGAGGTCCTGCACAAACCCCAGTCTCTCTCTCCAGACCCCTTCTCCTGCTGTATCCTCTGGCTTGCAGATGGTCACTTTCCTTCACCCCTCACCTCTTCCCTCACCCACATCCCACCAGGCCATTGCCAGGCCCTTTCTGTCTCCGGAGGTCTGTCCTCTGGATCAACACCTCTCTGTCCCCAGGCTGTCTCCCACAGGGTCCCCAGCCGGGCTCTGAACCTCAGGCTGGGCCTCTGAGCATTCACCACCTACTTCCCTGTCCAGCATCACAGAACCCTGATATCTTTGTGTTGTCTTTGCTAACAGTGGTGTGGTCACATCACAACTTACTTCGTATAAGGTAAGCAAGTAAGGTAAGCCATGAAGCAGCCGTGACACCTGCCCTCCCAGCACACCTCTCACCATCCTTCCTAAAGCCTGCACCAGCCACGGGGAGCCATCTGCGGCCTCCCGGATGGCCAGGCAGTTCCCGGCCTCCAAGCCTTTGGGTCATCCCTAATTGCTTTCTTGACATTTAGTTTGAAAGAGTGACAAAGTGACATTTTAACTCCTGGCGATACATACTGGTCCTGATGACAAATACAGTCAGCCCCAGTGGGCTTCTGTGTGATTTTGAACCCGCCCCTCCACCTCTCTGGGTGCTGAATACACTCATCACCTGAAAGAACATTTACCGCCTACTTAACCGTGAGCTACGGACATAAATAAATTAACGTTTGTAAAGAGCCTCAGAACGTTCAGAGGAACGGTACCCAGCAGTGAGTAAACAGCTCCGTGAAGTGCCAGCTCTGGAGGGCAGCCTTGCATGTCGTGAATACCAATGTCTTGACTGATGAACCCACAAACAGGCATTCATCAGTCAAAGACAATGGTCTGTCAACTCTTGCAGTTCACGCCCTGCGTGGGCATCAGACCTGAGATTTACTGCTTGATGGGGTTATTTAATATCTACCCAGAGATAGCGTCAGATCCCACAGCGGGAGGGCTCAGTCTGGAAGAGTGGCCCTCAGTCCTCAGACACCAGTCGTGGGGCCAGGCCTCCAGAGCCTCCCACCCATTGGCTTCAAGTTGGGGTTCCTACAACTCCCACTTTGTGTTTGATTAACTTGCTGGAGCGACTCACAGAACTCAGGGAAACACATTTACCAGTTTATTTTAAAGAATGTCGCAAAGGATACAGATAAAGAGATGCACAGGATGCGGTGCCCAGAGCTTCGGTGCCCTCCCTGGGCGCGCCACCCTCCAGGAGCCTCCATGGGTTCAGGTATCCGGAAGCTCCCGGACCCCGTCCTCGTGGGTTTTTATGGAGGCTCCGATGCACGGGCATGCTTGACAACCACGTGGAAATGTGACTGGACAGAAAGCGTGTGATTTAAACCCAGCAAGGCCGACCTGCTCAGACTTTTCTTGGCCTCTGTAAGCGGCATTCCTTCCTCTAGGGTATGGGGCAGGACCTTCTGTGGAATGAGGGCTTTTTGATCCACAAACAGATTAGCATCCCGCCATGGGCAAGTGAGAGAAAACAGGAGAAGGTCAGAAAGAGAGATTCTGTTTCCTGAGTCCTAAAGCACCCCAGCATTCTAACAAGGAATGTGGGCATTGGGAGCCAGGAACCTGGACCAAAACCAATACGCATATCCTACCACCACAGGCCTTCTGCGATGCGACGTTTTCCAGACACTTCCCAGACCTCAAACCCCTTCCATCTTCCTTTCACAGTCGACTTCTCGGGCCTGATGCTAGCAGCTTTTGCACACACTGTGCCATTTAACTCTTACATCAGCCCAGTGTCCCAGCCTGCAGATGTGGCTCAGGGAGCTTAGTGGGTGCTCAAGGACACTGTATTTGAACTTGAACTGCCCGACTCCAAAGTCCTAACTCTTCACTACTTTGCTAGACTTCCTGTTTTCATCCTGAAATGTGCTTGAGGCAACCCTATGAAACAGTGTTTCTCAGGTCTGTTGCCCACATACAGCATGAACTACCAGAGCTCACAGGCCCTCTTCTGGCCTGGAGTGAGTCCCCAGCAAATCCCAGTTAGAGCCTGCTGGGGATGCAGGCACGGAAAAGGCCAGGCAGCGGGGTGCTCTGTCCCAGGCTGGAACAGCACAGCCAAACCACGTCAGAGCCAGTCAGCCCCGAGGTGTGAGGCAGGGAGGCTGGGCTTGTTTAACTTTCTCTCTCCCAGGGTTCTGTGGTGCCTGTCTGTAGGGGACAGAGAAGCTCTGTGAGCTCGTTGTCCCTGTGCTATTAAAAGGCCCTGCAGACGGTGCCACCTGGGCGTGGGGGTGATTAAGGCACAGCGACAGCAGGTTGGCCTGCTGCCCTGGCCAGGGAGCGGTGCTTTGCCAGGCATTGTTTCCCTCATCAAACGGGGGAAACAGGTGGCTGGGCCCAAAGTGCTTCCCTCTGACGGGGGTGCTGCTTCACTCCCATCATCTAGGTCTGAATTAATCCCAGAGCAGCCTTCTCCAGGTGGGCTGGGCAGGAGACAGGTGCATAGGGGAGGGAGCCGGGGAGGAAAGGAGTGAGAGGAAGGATAGGAGGAAGGAAGGGAGAGAGGGAAGGAGAAAGTTCCCTTGCACTGCCCAATGCCAGTGCTTTGCAGGGTGGGGAAATGGGAGAGGAAGGCATTGAAGATGTTACTCGTATCCAGGCTTCCTTTGGGATCATCAGGATTTCCTTTGCCTGGGTCCCGATGACCTGTGACTGGCTTAAGGGGCACCATGAAATCCTCTCACATGTAGCTGCCTCATCAGAGCAGGGAATGTGGACCTGCTGGGCACAGCAGCCAACGGTGGCCACTTCCGTGCTCCTCCTCCTCCCCACTGAGTAGCAAATTCTTAGGGAATCCAGAAGACATTCTTGCCTGCGAGGGTCCAGTGCCTGGGAGCATTTGAGATCTGCTCTTCCTCTCGTTCCAGCTGTCACTGCCCTTCTGTCTCTTGTGCCCTCCAGTGCCAAGGTCATGGGCTGGCAGAGCATGTGGTCTGGACCCTCTGCGCATGGACAGGCCCTCCTCAGCTGAATTGGCCTGAACTGGGAGCCGGCAGGCTGGGCCACCCCTCTGAGTCTCGGCCATGGATTAGGGGCCAGCTCACAGGCTCTCAGCTCAGCTGCCTCTCCAGCGGCTGCCAGAACATGTCGGGGCATCTGGGTCACATGAAGGCTGAGCATCTCCTGGGGACACTAAACGTGAAGGCCCCCTTCAGCCTAAAGACACCATGAGCCCCCAGTTTACTAGCTGTGGCCACTGTCACAGGCAGGCATGGGGGGCGTCATCTGGAGAGGGGCACAGTCCGCCTATCTCGGGCACTGTATTAGATTCCTATAGCTGCCATAACAAAGCACCTCGAGCTACGTGGCTTCAAACCATAGCAATGTCTGGTCTCACAGTTCTGGAGGCCCGAGGTCTGAAATCGAGGTGTCAGCAGGACCACGTTTCCCTCTGAAACCTGTAGGAGAGGAGCCTTCCTTATTTCTTCCAGCTTCTGAGAGCTTGCTGGCAATATTTACGTTCCTTGGCTTATAGATGCTCCACTCCGATCTCTGCCTCCATTGTCACATGGCGTTCTCCACGTGTCTCTGTCTTCATGTGATCGTCTTCTAATGAGGACACCAGTCACATTGGATCAGGGCCCAGCCTACTCCAGTATGACCTCACCTTCGCTAATGACATCTGCAAAGACCCTACCTCCAAACAGAGTCACACTCTGAGGTGCTCAGGGTCAGGACTTCAACCTTTGTCTTTTGGAAGACACACAGTTCAACCCATATCCGGAGCTCTCGAGGATCTGAGGGTGAAATTTCCTTCCTCCTTCCTTGTGTGGTCTACTGGTTAAGCCTCAATGGTGAGCAGCTCAGCCTTGCATGCTCTGAAAAGAGCACAGTGCTCCAGCTCCCCTGAGCGCATGGGTTGCCTGGGGCCTTGTTAAAGGCAGATTCAGACTCGGCTGGTCTGGGGAGGGGCCCAAGACTCTGCATTTCTAACAAGCGCCCAAGTGATGCTCAGGCTGCTGGTCAGTGAACCACACTTAAATAGCAAGGAGCTAGCCCATGAAAACTTCCCAAGGAGTCAGGCCCCTCCTGCCCCAGAGGAGAGTGGAGGACTGCAAGGGTCAAGTGCTAGAAGGAAGGAAGCAAGCAGAATACTGCAGTTTAACAGGCAACAGAAAACGGTATCCCTATTACAAGTGCATAGTCAAATCTGCTCCAAGCCCCAGGCTGGGAGCTGCCATCTGAATTATCTATAGCCAAATCCCTAGCAAAGACACAGGCTGAGTTGCCAGGGAGACCTCAGGGGAGGTCCATCACTTCCGCCTGCTTCCACCTTTGTCCCAATTCAATCAACTCCCACGCTTTTATTTCTCTTGGGAAATACTTTAGAAATGGGGTTTTTTTGGGTCATATGGTAAATGTATGCTTAACTTTTTAAAACAACTTTTTATTACGCATAATTCCCCTACCATAAAATTCTCCCTTTTCTAAAATGTGTGATTCAGTGGCATTTAGTAGATTCACAGAGTTGGGCAACCATCACCATGGTCTAATTCTGGGATACTTATGGATTAAAGACTTAAATGTTCGACCTAAAACCATAAAAACTCTAGAAGAAAACTTAGGCAATACCATTCAGGACATAGGCATGGGCAAAGACTTCATGACTGAAACACCAAAAGCAACGGCAACAAAAGCCAAGACAAATGGGATCTACTTAAACTAAGGAGCTTCTGCACAGCAAAAGAAACTACCATCAGAATGAACAGGCAACCTACAGAATGGGAGAAAATTTTTGCAATCTACCCATCTGACAAAGGGCTAATATCCAGAACCTACAAAGAACTTAAACAAATTTACAAGAAAAAAATCAAACAACCCCATCAAAAAGTGGGCAAAGGATATGAACAGACACTTCTCAAAAGGAGACATTTATGCAGCCAACAGACACATGAAAAAATGCTCATCATCACTGGCCATCAGAGAAATGCAAATCAAAACCACAATGAGATACCATCTCACACCAGTTAGAATGGTGATCATTAAAAAGTCAGGAAACAACAGGTGCTGGAGAGGATGTGGAGAAATAGAAATGCTTTTACACTGTTGGTGGGACTGTAAACTAGTTCAACCATTGTGGTAGACAGTGTGGCGATTCCTCAAGGATCTAGAACTAGATGTACCATATGACCCAGCCATCCCATTACTGGGTATATACCCAAAGGATTATAAATCATGCTGCTATAAAGACACATGCACACATATGTTATTGTGGCACTATTCACAATAGCAAAGACTTGGAACCAACCGAAATGTCCATCAATGATAGACTGGATTAAGAAAATGTGGCACATATACACCATGGAATACTATGCAGCCATAAAAAAGGATGAGTTCATGTCCTTTGAGGTGACATGGGTGAAGCTGGAAACCATCATTCTGAGCAAACTATCACAAGGACAGAAAACCAAACATGCATGTTCTCACTCATAGGTGGGAATTGAACAATGAGAACACTTGGGCACAGGATGGTGAACATCACACACCGGGGCCTGTGGTGGGGTGGGGGGAGGGGGAGGGATAGCATTAGGAGAAATACCTAATGTAAATGACGAGTTAATGGGTGCAGCACACCAACATGGTACATGTATACATATGTAACAAACCTGCACGTGGTGCACATGTACCCTAGAACATAAAGCACAATAAAAAAGAAAAATGCTAATTCACTTGTAACATTGTACTGTTAGAAACTAAGAGCTCCCCTGCCTTAGCTCATTTTAGCCTCACTACAATCCCATGAGTATGATTAGTACCCTCATTTTCCAAGTGGGGAAACCAAGTCCCAGAGCTCTGGGAACTGCTCAGGTTCCAGTTCATGCCTGATGCCTGAGGCATCTAACCCTCAGCAGGGCTTTTGGTTCCTCCCAGCTGGCAGGTTAGATGTGTTACCCAGGGGGTGAGGGGTGTGTGGGGTGCAGTCAGGCCCTGGTTCAAGGGCGGGTGCTGGTCTCACACCATCTGAGTGGAACGAGGCAGATGGCGGGGCTGGTGGCCTGAGAGCAGTGGGTAGAGGCTCATGGAGTCTGACTCCCATGGGTGGGAGAGGGAAGCCGTGGGCAGTTGGCCTGGCTTTGCTGTGTGGTCACTGGGTGGGAGATGGACTGAGGAAGTACTCATGCCCACCCCGCTGCTCTGGCTCAAGGGACTTTGAGAAGAAGTAGCGTGGATAAACCAGAGGCTCCACCCTCAGCCCTGGGGTCTCACCCTCTCCCTTGCCTCTCTGTGCTGTTCAGTCCACCCTATCTGTTCCCGGGATGCTGCCCAGCTGGGCAATGTCAGCAGCCCCTGATGCTCCGAGGAAACCACCGACAGCTGGGGCCACATGGCCTCATTGTTTCTCTCCCTTTGTCTTTGCAGGCCTGGCTTGCACCCTAGACGCCTCCAGCTCCACCCTGCAGCTTCATCCATGAGCTGTCACTCTCCTGGAGAGAGCTCCATGCCCCAGGTGTTCCATCAGCTCGAGGCTGACCTAATCCCCAGAGCCCTCTCAGACCCACTTCTCTGCCCATCTCTTCTGGGAAATCTGCTCCCTCAGCTCTGAGCTGCCATCTCCACTTAGGAGCTGCGCTGCTCATTTGGTTGTGAGATGTAGCGAGTCATTTTCTTCTTCTATTGTGGCATAATTTGCATACAGCGAAAGGCATAGATCTTAAAGTCTAGAGTTTGATGAGTTTGGACAAATGCATTCATCTGTGTAACCCACAATCCTATGAAGACAAGAACATTTCTGGTCAGATGTGGTAGCTCATGCCTGTAATCCCAACACTTTGGGAGGTTGAGGGAGAACTGATGGAAGCCAGGAGTTTGAGACCAGCCTGGGCAACACAGTAAGATCCTGTTTGAGAGAGAGAGAGAGAATTGCTATTTGGGAATCTGGGCAGCCTAGCCAAAAAAAAAAAAAAAAAAAGAGAGAGAGAGAACATTTCCCATCACCTGAAAATTTCCCTTGTTCCCCTTTACAGTAAATTCCTTTCCAGCCCCAAGTGACCTCTGATCTGTTTTTTGTCACTGGAGATTACTTTTATCTCTTCTGTAACTTCATAAATGCATTTCCCCACTGACAAATAATGTTGACCATCTTTTCATCTTACTGGTCATCTACAATCTTTTTGTGAAGTATTTTTTCAAGTCTGCCCATTTTTTCAAAATGGTTTTTAAAAACATTATTATCAAGTTGTAGGAATTCTTTGTATATTCTGGATATAAGTCAAATATATGTGTTACAAATATTTTTTCCCAATCTGTGGTTTGCCTATTCATTTTCTCAATAACATATTTCAGAAAGCAGAAGTTTTAAATATGGAAAAAGTTCAGTTTATCATCTTTTTCTTTATTAATGTTTTCTGTGTCCTTTCTAAAATATCTTTGCCTATCCAAGGTCAAAAAGATGGTCCCATATGTCTTTTTCTTTAAGCTATGTAGTAAGTTTTTGGCTTTTATATTTAGGTCTGTGTGCTGACTCGAATTAATTTTGTGTGAAGTAGGGTGTCGAGATTTTTCTTTCTTTCCTTATATGAATAACCCATTGCTCCAGCATCATTTGTTGAAAAGGCCTTCCTTTCTCTATAGGACTGCTTTGGCATCCTAGTTATTTCTCATTAATAATAAAGTATAGATGGCATCAAATGATTCACTCTTGCTACATTAGCAGCTGTTTAAAAATAGATGTCAAAGTTTCCTTTATACTAATGTCAAGCTCATACGTGTGCATTGTGAGGTCCTTTCTTGATTGGGAGAGCAAGGGCGAGTTGTACTCTCCACACAGCCATGGGTGCACCTGTGTCCTGCACGTGAGCTTCTAACAGCTAAGGGTGCAGCAGGAAGCACAGGCCGGGAAGTGTAGCTCTAGACAGTGTAATGCAATGATTTCCTTTTCAGATGGAACCTTTTGTTTAACCAGTCTCAAGAGCCCACCTTGATTTTTCTTGTTGAACTCAACATTCTCTCCGTTGTTTTGCATGTGAGAGCGTGCTACGTCCTTCCTAAGGCTTACATCCAGAATAGACAGACACTCTTCACTTGGGGGAGGGAAGGCTGTGGAGGGCAATGCACTGCTCGTATTCATAACGTTCCCATTTGTCTTGCATGCCTGGCAGACACACGGCATGGAGGGAAGGCTGTGGGCTTTAGTCTCAAGGAGAAAGGACCTTAAATTCTATCTCCAAAACCCACTGAGGACTCAGGCCTGGTCCTCGGGCCTCATGTTCCCAACTCCCAAGTAGACACATGGTGGCTACCTTTTGTGGAGTTTTTGTGAGGTTAAAACGAGATGCATCAAGTTTTACACACACGATTTCCCTACTCCTTGCTGAGCCATTCACACTAGGGCCAGAGATTGTAGCCTCCATTTTAGGGCTGAAGTGCAGGCTCAGGGATGTTAATGACTCATCTGTGGCAGAGCTGGGTTTAGACCCCCGCTGTGGCCTTGGGCTTGGTCCGGGGCTCCGAGGAGCATTCCTGCTCCGCTCTCCTCCTGAGCACAGCCCCTGAGCTGTCGTTTCTTATATATGAAAAAAATAGAACTTCCAGTGTTGAGGGGCTTCCTTTTCCATTTCTTGGCTGCCTGACCACCAGCCACCGCTGGGAGTATCTAGCCCCGGTTGAGCTTTGCTGACTTGTTCAGGACCTGGGCACAGCCAGGAGCAGAGCAACCCGGGGAGGGGAAGAAGACACAAATGGCTGTTGAGCCTGCAAGGCCCTCTCTCCACCCGAGGCTCCAGCTGGTCACAGAATTCATTCCCACGACAAACCCAATTGCTGGTGCCTGCTGGCCCCAGTCTTGCTGGCGTCTTTAGAGGCCTATCACAGGGACGGGTAACACATGTGCTAGAAGGATCCTTGGTCCCCAGCTCCAGGATGTGGGCTCCTAGACCATCCTTACCAGGAGAGAAACTCTCTACGTAAGGTTGTCCTCTTACGTCACTGTATCTTGAAGCACCAGACAACAGGGCTGCAGGGAAACTTCTCCAAAAGACCATGCAGTTGCAAGAGTCAAGCCTGAGGGCCCTTTAGGAAGGGCTCTCCAGCACATCCCAAGGCGCTGCAGCCCCAGCCCGACCTGTCCTGACCCCCGTGGTGGCCTTCCACCTAAAAACACCCTCAGGATCTCTGCCGCAATGTGGTGTTTGGAAAAATGCCTGGAAACCCCAGTTTGAGGCCCAGCTCTACAATACTTCACTGTCCCTGTGCCCTTGGGGAGGTCACTTTGTCGCTCTGTACTTCGGTGTCCTCGCGTGTAGACGGGGGAACACGTGGATGCCCCGTGGCATCTGTTCCAGTTTGGATGGTTCACGCGTCCATCATTTTCTCCCTGAATAATGATCAGAGCAGTGTCCCTTCCTGACAGCTTATCAGGTGCCGGGTTCTGTAGCAAGAGCAGTGCGCGATGTCTCACACAACCCTCGCCACAGCCTCTGCAGCAGGCACTATTATCATTCTCATTTGACAAAGGAGGAAACTGAGCATCCCGGAGGGTCACAGCCATAGCGCTGGTATTGGTCACCACCATGCTGTCCTTCCTGTGGGACTCATGTGTTTCTTGAACTGCAAAGTGATTCCATCGAATGGATTAATTTACCTTTCTTCTTCCTCGTTCATTATTTATTTTCCTGTGGGAGTCACATGAAAAAGTCAAGAGCTGTATGTCCCTTTGGCTCTTTGATGGTAGGGAAGGCTCACTTTTGGCACAAGTGCTGGTCAGAGTGGACCCTGAGGGGGTTCTGCACAAGCCCTCGTAGAAACAGAATGAAGGTCTAGGGAGCAAGAGAGAGGAGAGGCACAGACCCTACAGTCAACCCACTACTGTTTACACAGATTTTCTTTTTTTTTTTTTTTTTGAGACAGGGTCTTGCTTTGTTGCTCAGGCTAGAGTGCAGTGGCACAATTATGGCTCACTGCAGCCTCCACCTCCTGGGCTCAATCAATCCTCCCACATTGGCCTCCCAAGTAGCTGGGACTACAGGGGCATGCCACCATGTCCAGCTGGTTTTTAACATTTTTTGTAAAGACAGGGTCTCACTGTATTGCCCAGGCTGTAGACAGACATTCTTAATGTGGAGGCTGTGGACTTGAGTGTGAGGCCTGCCATCTCCTGTGTATGTACCTTAAGTCACAGATGAGACAACAGAGGCCTGAAGAAGTCACGGCTTAAGTCATGGCCAACTCCTGTGACTTCTTCAGTCCTTTGTTCCCTCACTTGTAAGATTTAAATAACAGTCGATTACACCTCATGGAGTGTTAAGGGGAGTGTTCAAGAAAGGCCTCTGTGAACCCTTTGGAATGTCAGCCCTACCCCAGGACCTTAGTATAGGGTTTGGCGCAAATATAACGTCACGTAACAATGTTTCAGTCAACAACAGATGGCGCAGGGGATAGTGATAATACAGTACTTGTTGCTATAACTTTTCAGTTTAGAAACACAAATAACATTTGTTACAAGTGCCTACAGTATTCAGCACAGTAACATGCTGTGTTACTCTGTTCTTGCATTGCTATAAAGAAATACATGAGACTGGGCAATTTCTAGAGAAAAGAGGCTTAACCGGCTCACAGTTCCGCAGGCTGCACAGGAAGCACGGAGGCCTCTGCTTCTAGGGAGGCCTCAGGGAGCCTTTACTCATGGCGGAAGGCAAAGCGGGAGCAGGCATCTCACATGGCAGGAGCAGGACCAAGAGGATTGTGGGGAGGGAGAGACTATGCATTTTTAAGCAACCTGATCTCATGAGAACTCACCCTCATGAGAACAGCACCAAGCGTATGGTGCTAAACCATTCACGAGGAGCTGATCTCCATGATCTAACCACCTCCCAGCAGGCCCCTCCTCCAACACTGGGGCTTACATGTAATCATGAGATTTGGGTAGGGACACAGATCCAAACCATACCACATACTGTGCAGGTCTGGAGCCTCTCGCCTGCAGCCTCTAGCAATAGGCGATGATGCCATGTAGCCTAGGGGTGTAGTATGCTCTACTGTTTAGGTTTGTATGAGTACATTCCACGGTGTTTACACAATGACAAAATCACCTATGACACATTTCTCAGAATGTTTCGCTGTCCATAGGTGACGTGTGACTGTATTTGACAAATATCGCTCAGATTCTGGGCCACAGGGCAGCATCGTGGTTTTGCATTTTATATACCTAGCTTGCTTTCTTTAAGAACATTAATAAACGCCTAATCAGTCACGGGGATGAAGGGACATCTGGAAGTGCAGCCTAAGGCCGAATCAGAAATGGCCTGCTGGCAAATGCCACGGAAGAGGAAATCACTGTCACATTGTGCCTTCCCACTCAGACCCAGTCACTTGGGGAATTGTACCTGTAGGCCCTAAAACCCCAGACAGCGGTTTGGTTCCAGGATTGGCTGTGGGACTTGGGGTATGGCTTCCTCAATTCCCTTAAAAATCCAAGGGAAGAGTCCAAATTAATCACATGGTAAGATGACATTAAAGCTGTTCCTTCCCTTAGGAAAGCAGCTGCCTACCCCCATGCCGCTAGCCGATAATGGCCACTCCTCATCAAATATTTATCCCGGCGCTTGCAGCCCTCCATCAGCCTCTAGCATCATGCCAGGGATGGAAGCTGATTATGAAAACTGGTCATGAATGAGGCAGGCAGACTACAAAGTGCCTGGGATGGAAAGGGGGGGACATCAAAGCCCCATATTCTTCCTTAAAGGTCGCCTTCTGGAAGTGGAGGCTGCCTGCTGGGAAAACTTGAAGGGAGTTTGAGGACCTGTGCCTCCAAGACTTGGGCAGCTCTCGCCCCTTTCCTTCCTCTCCAGTGCAGCGAAAGGCAGCTAAGCCCAAGTCCTGGGGCCAGAGGCCTGACTCCAAGCCATGGGTTTATGAAAAGCAAATAGATATCTTGCCCTGGCTCAAAGATGCAACTCCCTTCACATTCAAGGGGAGCGCTGGCATTTCATTAGTGCCCTCTTTGAAGCCTGCCCTTTGCAAAACTGAAAAAGAAGAGAAGGGAGGAAGGAATGGAAGTTGATTCAAAAAGCTTCCTGTATTGTATCTGGAATCTCTGATGTCCCTCTGTGTGGCTTCACTCATTACACGGGTGGAAGAGCCTGTCAGGCAAGAAATCATGCCTGGTGCTTAATGGAACCCAGGGACCAATTAACCATACTGAGCACCAACGCCAGTGGGCAGAGCACTTCTAAAAGGAATAGGAAAAGACCTTCCCTCTTTCCCCAAATAAAAGACAAATGCTATATCAACAGCTTTTCAAGAGTGATCTTTTATTTTGTGAAAGTCCTAAGACTGATCCATTTATCAAAAGATGATTGATGCCCCAGTTCACAAACCATATCTTTTTCTCTTTCAGCAAATCCTGGAACCCCAAGAGGGCTGCAGCCTGGGTGAAGTGGTGACATCAGAACCTGCCCTCCACGCCCAACCGCTGGACTACAGCCTCCTGCAAGGCCTGGTGGATGTGCCTGACCTCTCTCTGGGACAAAGTCCGTTCCATGTGGCGGTAGGTGATGCGGTAGCAGTGGCTGGTCTTGTGCGTCCTATAGAGAAGAAGAGAACACAGGTGAGTGCGGGATGAACGAGGCTGTGCCTGAAGGAGCAGTGTGGCTTGCCCTGGCCAGATCTCCCCAACTGCAGTGGAGAACTGAGGTTGGGATCCAGGTACCACTTACTGCTAATAATCTGCATCTTTTACAGGGGGAGAAGGTGATAGTCAGGGAAACATTAACTTGACTAAAGGAGGCTGCTGGTTTCCACTGGACTGGATGTATCTAAGTCCCCTGGGAAGGACGCTGACAAATTTGATTTCCTAGGCCACACTCCGGAGATTTGGATTCAGCAGGTGGGAGGTGGGACCTGGGCTTCTAAGCCTGTCCCAGGTTCCCCACGTGATTCTAACAAGCAGACAGGGTCAGGGGTCAACCCAAGTGTGCCTCCTTCATGTCATGGAAGGTAACTGTGTTTGTGAGGCACATCGCAGTATCAGCAAGGCTTGAGGCAAGGCTGAGGGACTCTCTCTCTCAGCACCCCTGTTGGCAGTCCAGGAAGCATACAGGCCATATATGCCATGTATGGGCTGTGTAGACAATTACTTTAGTCTCTCCTTTACGACATAGGTGTTGACTTGGCTTGCATGGGGCAGCTGAGTAATTCTGGAATACGTGGAGAGGACAGCAGTAGGGCCTTCTATTTGCATGGCAGGTGCTAAGACACACTGGTCAGTTGATCTCATGAGAAAGACCCCTGGACCATGAACTAGCAGGCCTGGCCCTGTCCCCAGCCTGCCTCTCACTGGCTGTGTGGCTGGGTGTCTGACATCTCACCATCTCTGAATGCTCACATTTCTCTTCTATACAATAAGGGGACCTGGTCAACTTCAGAGCCACACAAATTCCTCTTTTCCCATCCGCAGCAGCAACAACAACAACAACAACAACAACAACAACAACAACAACAACAGAGGAAACCTAATCCCTTCTTGGCCTTAGGGGAGGAAATGGAAACGGAAACAAAGTGAGGGCTCCCAGGCAGATTCCTTTCATGATGCCATCAACCAGCCCTTAGCCTAGTCAGGGAGACGCCATGTGCTTTCTGGCAGGTGAGACAGGGCTGGGCCTTCAGTAGTACCAGGGTCTTGAACAAATGGGCTTCTGGTGGAGCTGGCACCTGGGCCACTCCCACATAATCACGAGAAACTGGTAGTCCCATTGATGCCACCTGAGTCCAGAGCCTTTGCTTCCAGGGGCCTCCCGACGCTTCATGGATTGCTCTCACTGGGTTCTCTCCTCTTTCCTCTCCCTCTCCCTCATCTGAATGCCAGAGCCCTTGGCTGGGCAGAATATGCCTGGTGCGTGAGAGTCTGCCTTGGTCCTGGTCTCCCTAGTCTGCCCCTTCACCTCCCCTTCCAGTGTCTCCTCCCCTCTCCCCCGCTCTGGCTTGGTCATCTTTGTCATGCTTTTGTCCTTCCACTTTCAGGGAGGATAAGCTGCTACACTGTGCCTCACAGGGTTATGTGCATTTCAGCCAAGTATGCAGCCCCCATTTGGATCAAGCCACAGGAGGAAGTTACCACTGAGGGGCTGCGATAGGCAAGCTGGGCTGGGGGAGGAAGTTTTCTTTAGGGACTTCCTGGGGATTCCCGATAGCACATGGAGGCCTGCCCCATTCCCTCACCCAGTGTCAGCTGCCTGCTTTAGACCAAGGGAGAAATCAAATCCTCTCCCCACCTGGCTCCTTCTTTTTCAGTCCAGCTCAGGCCAATGGCTCCGCTCTGTGGACATTCCTCTGGGGTGGGGACCCTGACTCCTGGGGGAGGCACTGCTGCTCAAAGTGCCCTAAGGACCTCCCACAAAGTAGAGTCGTCTTTTCTCCTCACTCTCTGCTCCTAACAAGAGTACTCCAGGTACCATGCCCACCTAAGCCTTTCAGACACCAAAATGCAGCGTGACATAAAACCTGGCTCTGAGAGGAAAACAGAGGCTCTTCAGGAGTGGGAGCTTATGAAACCACATAGCCAAGACCCTGGCTGCCACCAAGTGCTGACCCATTCCATTCAAACTACAATTGTTCCATTTACAGTTACTTGTTTTTTGACAAGGGCACCAAGACCATTCAAGGGGGGAATGTCTTTTCAACAACTGGTACTGAGACAATGGGATATCTACATGCAAAAGAATGAAGTTGAATCCCTACCTCACACAACACACACAGACTAACTCAAAATATATTATATATCTCAATACAAGAGCTGAAACTATATCATCCTTAGAAGAAAACAGATGAGTAAATCTTCATGACCGCACAGACAAAACTTCCTTAGATGACACCAAAAGCACAGGTGAAAAAATAAAAAAAAAAGATAAGCTTGGAATTCATAAAAATTAGACATTTTCTTAATTCAAGGCATCAAGAAGGTGAAAAAGGAACACACAGAATGGGAGAAGATATTTGCAAGTCATATACCTGATAAGGGATTTGTATCCAGAACATACAAAGAACTCTTACAACTCAACAATAAAATAGCCAACAACACAGTAAAAAAAGTACAAAAGATTTGAATAGACATTTCTGCAAAGATAAACAAATGGCCAACAAGCACATGAAAAAATGTTCAACTTCAGCCATCAGGGAAATGCAAATCAAAACCGCCATGAGATACCACTTCAGGCCCATTAGGATGCCCATTTTAAAAACAAAAGGAAAATAACAAGTATTGGAGAAGGTATGGAGAAATCAGGGCCTGTTTAGAAATTGACAGGGCTCTGTAAATTATAAAGTGCTAATTGGGTGTGAGGTGAAGGTATCATTGTGGCAACTGTTATCACATTGTATTTTTTCACTGGTTCACTCTGGTTCCTCCCAGCAGAAGAGCTGGTAATACGGCACCCCTAAAAGTTATTGCCAATTGAAGATGGATGGGAAAAAAATCTGTTTTCCTATTTCTATGCACTCAGAAAAAGGTCTCTATAAGGATTCTTGGGATTCAAATAGCTTATACAGAGCATTTTGATGAGTTAGGTGTAAATGATTCATAAATACGTGGATTATGAGATAAATTCTCATAATACATACATATGAGAGAAATACTATTTAGCAGAATGTTTGTTTGGTGATTCTGTTGAATTCAATAGAATCAAGTGAAAAGCAACCAGATTTGCCTTTTCCTAACATGAATGATGACAGAGAAGGCTTCCTTTTATTTTCCAGAAACTTCTGTGTGTAGCTTTCAGATGACAGGATATACTCCTGTCTTCCTTTGTCATGTTGGAGAGCTGAGAGAATGGAGCTGGCAAGTGGTCGGGGTGGAGGACCCCAGTCTCTCATTCTTGAAGAGTCTCCCCAGGAAAGCCACAGGCACATGGAGCTGAAGATTCTTGGAGCTCATCAGTGAACAGGTAAGAAAACTGATTCCTCAAGTGAAAGATGTCCTCAGCAACCAACCCCAAGTGTCTGGACTCTACCTCTGCTGGTTCTTTTACATCACCCAATGCAGTCTCTTTTAGACCAAAAGCTTTTCAGTCTTCCATCTGCCGTGACCTACACTGTCTCTCAGTAACAGCGGCAGCAGCAACAGCAAACATTTATGCAACAGTTTTGTATACCAGGTACTGTTCTGAGGCATTCACGTACACCACCTCTTTTAAGTATCACAACCTCATTGAGTAAACAGCATTACCGACCCATTATACAGATGAGGAAACTGAGGCACAAAGAGCATAAGTAACTTACCGATGCTCACAGAGCTAATAAGAAAGTGGCAGGGCTGGATTCAAAGCTAAGCAATCTGGTGGGAATGTACAAGCCACAGTATGGTGGTTCGTCAAAAAGTTAAACACAGAATTACCACATAATCCAGCAATCCTACTCCTAGGAATATATCCTAGAGAATTGACAGCATGTGTTGAAACAAAAACCTGTCCAAGAACGTTCATAGCAGTATTATTGACAACTGCCAAAAGATGAAAATGTCCATTAATATCTGTATGGATTGGCCGGGCACGGTGGCTCACGCCTGTAATCTCAGCACTTTGGGAGGCCGAGACAGGTGGATCACTTGAGGTCAGGAGTTCGAGACCAGCCTGGCCAACATGGTGAAACCCCAACTCTACTAAAAATACAAAAATTAGCCAGGTGTGGTGGAGGGCACCTGGAATTCCAGCTACTTGGGAGGCTGAGGCACGAGAATCGCTTGAATCCTGGACGTGGAGGTTGCAGTGAGCGGAGATCGTTCCACTGCACTCCAGCCTGGGCAACAGAGTGAGACTCAGTCTGAAAAAACAATTTTTTTGGATGGATTAACAAAATGTGGTATATCCACACAATGGAATATTATTTAGCCGTCAAAAGGAATGAAGTACTGATACATGGATGGATACTAGATGGAATGCGGATGAACCTCAAGAACGGAAGTGAAGAAAGCCAGATGCAATACAGCACATATTATACAATTCCATTTATAGAAGATATCCAGAAAAGGGGAATCTATAGAGATAGAAGGCAGACTGATGGTTACCAGGGGTCATAGGGAGAGACTGCCTCATAGGGATATGGTTTTCCTTTGGGGTGATGACATAGTTTGAAACTAGATAGAGGTAATGGTTGCACAACACTGTTCTTACACTAAACACCACTGAATTGTATGCTTTAAAAAATGGTTAATGTTATGTAAATTTTTCCTCAATTAAAGTAATAAAAACTAGGAAATCTGCTTTCAGAGCCCAGCTATTAACTGTCACCCTCTTCCTTTAATCCCAACGTCCTCTAAGAAGTGACAAGGTTTGCAAGTTATGGAGAAGAGTAATTTCTTTTAATTGTGCTGTTAAAAAAAAGATGGAATGAGCCCATGCTCCTCTCTGGTTCTGCCCTTCCACCAACAACAGAGGGCACAGCTGGAGAGGAAGAATGACTGTGAGTGGGGGGGCTGTGCCTGGGGCACAGATGCTTTAATGTCTTTCCTGCTTAAAGGGGCATTAAGAGGTGGTCTGGGAAGCCAGACAGCTGGGTGGGAAAATGAGAGGGCTGCAAGGGTAAGAAAGGAAGGGTAAGAGCATGGGGCCAGGGTGGGCACCACGAGGTTGCCACTGCCCTCTCCCAACTCATGCAGGTACACTCATCAGGACAAGAAACCTGCCCCGAAAGGAGAGAACAGGCTGCGCTGACTACCTGGAGTTTTAGAGGCAAATAAAAGTTCCCTTTTATGTACTTCACAGCTTCTACTCATAGGCAAAGTAAACGAGATTGCCCACGACTGAGTCTGAGAGGTCAAATTCCATTATAAGGAGTTTGAAGAGAGATTCTAAAAAAATTTTTTTTGGTGCTACAATTTCATTGCATTGGGGTATTGGCTAAAATGAGTTGGTCACTGGATACAGTTTGAATTTTTGAAAGATTTTGGTACAGGAATCTTAGAATGTTTGAACCTCCGGGGCTTTGATTGTCACCAGTTTATTCATAGATTCCTTTAGTTATTCAACAAACAGCATGTTCCAGTCACTGAGCTGGACACAGATAAGCACATGAAGGGGATCCAGTATCTGCCCGCAACCAGCTCACATCCGGGAGTCAGCAGCCTGCTGAGGCCCTGCAGCAACCCAGGCGCCGGCTGAGCAGAGGACCGTCCCCGAGTACGCCCATGACAGCAGGAGGGGCTGGTACTTGCTTGGCAGTGAAGTCAGCCACATCTCACCCCACGTGGAACCTCATGTTCTCCAGAGATTTGCTCTTCAGTACATGATTTTTCCCACCTCCCCGAGAACACTGACATGCACGGTTTGTCTAGTACAGTGCGGCACTACAGGGCGCACCAGAGGGCTTCAGATTATCCTGCCTGCTGGGAGCTTACCTCTTGAGAGGGGCAAACAGAATATAAGACAGCCCACGCTCCCTGCCATTGGCAGGTGATGAACGATGCCATGGTACATGCTGCGCCCAGGGCCCACCTCTTCCACTCTCCCACTGCCGCCCATCAGCTCCCCTTCTGAGAGATTCAGCCTGGCTCTGGAAGCTGGAGACATGACTCAAACTTATCCTGAACCTTACTTTCACTTGGATCCTGGTCCCTGCTCCGGTGTGACTGCCACCTAACTTTACCATCCTGTACAAGAGTAGCTGCTTGTGTGGAAGCCGAGAGCCAGGGCCAGAGGGGCAGCCCCGCGTGGGCCGATGGGAGAGCTGGGCTGGACAGCAGAATGCCACACCACGGAGCGGATGGCGAATTTTGATGCCGCCTCCTACCGGAGCCCTTGGACCAAAGACAAGGATATCCAGGTGCTCAGTATAGTCAAGGCGGGATCAGTGAAGCATTCTCAAAACTATAAATGTTTAAAAGGGGTCCCTCCCCAGCGCTTTTTTTTTTTCCTGATCAACTTAAGTGATACAACTAACAAGTACCAAAAGTACTGCCAAGAGCGTCACTGCTCTCCAGTTCAAAGTGTGCCAAGAGGAGATTTTCCAAAGAGCTCAGGGCTCTCAAGCCTTACTGGAAAGCTGGCACAAGGGGTCAGAGTGTTAGCGAGGGTTGGAATTCCTCTATCATACAACCCCTTGGTTTACCCTGGCAACCAAACAGGCTCTGAACTCAAAATAAAACCTTTCCAGGGGATCCAGCCAAATCCCAGCTCCTGCAACATCCACAATAGTCTGCTTCTCCATCTGTGACAGAGCAGCGACTTCATGTTCTTGGATGATGCGCTCGCCACCTCCCAGAATAGATCACATACGACCAGCAGTCACTGCAGCTGCCATCTATTCATGCAGGGATTACTCAACAGGAGAGAAGATGCTGTCACGGGGCAGCTTCCATTTTCAGAGTAACAAACACTGGGTTTCCCCGGCTCACTCCTCATCTGTCTCCTGCTTTTCTGATGCAGAAGCTCAGTCTGGAGCTGCCCACGTCAGAGGCACGGTGCATGGCTGTGAGGGTCAATACACGAAACGCTTTAGTGGGTGGGGCTGGACTTGGGCAAGAGGCACAGTATGGCAGGAGAAGGAGGAGGAGGAGGAAGTAAGGACAAGTTCCATGGCCTCTCCTGAAAATACAGAACTGAATGGGCATGGTGGAGTGGAGAACCAGAGTTTGCAGCTAGAGAAACTGGGTTCTAATTCCCGCTCTGCCCTTTGCTATCTGTGCGACTCTGGGCAGTTTACACCACCCTTCTTGCCTCAATAACTCCATCTGCAGGGTGAGCGAACAAAACTTGCTTTCCAGGGTTTGTGAAGGCTGAATGAGGGGGCATGTTAGAGTATTAATACAGAGCCAGCCACCCAGAGTAGGCGCTGAATACCTACGCATCCGCCCCATCTTCCTCCTTTACTCCTGTGGCTTACTGGAGAGTGGAATGAAACTGCGGGGGCGAGGGACTTGTATTTCTTCTGTTTCTTTTACCCTCGTCTGGGTTTGGACTTTGGACTGAGGATGGGAAGAGATTCCTTCCCATGGAGCACGAATGCATTAGTTAGCTTTGGCTGCATCAGTGAAGTGAGGAGTGGAAGTCAGATCGGGCAGGATTTAAATAAGTGGTCTGGAAACTCAGTAAATCATTTTCCCCCTTTACCTTCCCTATGTTTTTTTAAAACAAAAAACAAAAACAAAAACAAAACAAAAGGGAAGAGAGGATGAAATTCTGATCATGAGACTTAGGGTCTGATGACTCTATATGGCTTTCCTAATGAACTGCTCTGGGCTTAATGCAAGAAGAGGACACGGGCCTGGGAGGCAGGAGGCCCGGGTGCCAGCCCAGGCTCCCGTGATGACTGTGTGAGTCTGGGTGAGTCATTTAACCTCTACTGGCCTCATTTTCGCCCCCAATGACAGGGGTGGAATAAACAGGCTCTGAGGCTCCTTCTGGCTCTAGAATCCCAGGAGTCACCTCAGAAGACAGAAGAGATCCTTTTATTTTTATGTATTTATTTATTTGAGACATGGTCTTGCTCTGTCACCCAGGCTGGAGTGCAGTGGCACAGTGACACAATCACGGCTCACTGCAGCCTCGACCTTCTGGGCTTAAGCGATCCTTCCACCTCAGCCTCCTGAATAGCTGGGACCACAGGCGTGCACCACCACGCCTGGTTAATTTTTTGTAGAGACAGGGTCTTGCTATGTTGCCCAGGCCAATCTCAAACTCCTAGGCTCAAGCAATATCCAGCATTCCCAGAGCCTGCACAGGAAGAAAGGGCAAGGCTAGGATGGGTCCGTGATACGAGCGATGAGAGCCAGTGGGAAGCATGCTGGCCTAATGAGGGCAGAGTGCAGCCTGGCAGGGCCCACTGAGAAAGCCGTCGTGCAGACCACGGGGCTCCAGCAGTAACAATGCTCTGGACACTTCTTCAGCCCCTCCATCTATTCCCTTTGTTATTTCGCAAATACCATCCACGCACTCCCCAGAGGAGGTTCTCCTCCTCGTTCTCAGAAGGGTCTGTCCTGGGCCTGACGCTCCTGTGGGGCCGTTCTGAGTGGTGCCTCCCCCAGCTCCCAGCCAGCAAACACCAATGTTGCCGCTCCCTGCTGCTGCTGCTGCTGCTGTGCCTGTGATTTCCTCCCAGAGGGATTTCTGTTCCTCGGAGTCAGTCACAAGAAACCAGTCCAGATGGTTCCTCTGACAGTTATTGCCTTGGGAAAGACAACTCCAATCCAGGCCTTGATGGAGGCAGGGCCAGAGGCAGAGAGAGAGAGAGAGAGAGAGAAAGAGAGAAAGAGAGAGAGGGCCTCCCCCGCCAGGCCCAGCTCCTAGCCAGCACACGTCGGCAACGTAAGAGTTCCTTAGAGACACGCGTTTTGCAGGCAAGAAATGCTTTTTAACATCAAATACTCGCCAAGTCCTCAGGGATGTTTCAAAACACCCCCAGGTTTTTATTCCCATCACTCCCTGTGACTTCTCCTGGTACTTCCCAGTGAGTGTCTTCTGCCAAGCGCCTCCTGGGGGATGTGGCCGAGCTCCTTGGTCCTTGCGCGCATGTGTATATGAAAATAACTGCTCTGGGGAAATCTAACGGAATCTCTCATGGAGAGGCTTGGGATGCAGACGTGCCTAGCTCTGCCGCTTCTCAGTTACAGAGTCCTGGGCTGGTTCTTAATTTCTAGTCCAGGTTCTCCTTCTAGAATATAGATCATGAACTGACAAGAGCTTTTGAAGGAACTGAATGAAAAAAATGTATAGGTAAAGTGTTAAGTGTTGTTCAGGTTAACAGTTAACAATTGGTATTATCATTCAGGTAGCTGAAGGCTATAGCGCCCTCTACTTTGGCCCACACAGAAAGACCTGAATGACCTTAGACAAATCATCTGAGCTTCAACCTCCTCGTCTGTATAGATGGATCACTGATATGACACAGGCTACGACACAGATGAACCATGAACACATGATGTCCAGTGATTATTACCAGAAATGCAAGGTGGGAACCCACATTATATTGAAAAGCAAAACAAAACAGGCAACAGCTCACTGGTGTGCACACGGCAGGGGGCTGCAATGAGTCTCACGTGACTGGCTTCTGCCCTCCCCGATGGAGCATCTTCATGATTTCATTAGCTTAGCAACGAAGATATCTTGCCTTGTATACAAATGACTTTTATTTTTTATTTTTTTAGATCCTCCACTCATAATGCTATGGCAGAGTCGGGCCATATTTAACACATTCTTTTCAACTATTCCATTATCTTCGAAACCATCTTTTTACATTTCTAACAAGAAGCAATGTCTCATTTTACACAGATTTCCAAAGCCCTGTGCTTTTCGTTTGTGTGGAAAATTTGGAAGAGATTTTATTTTTCTCTCTGGCTTAGTCTGCAGAGCCAAAGTCAACAGAGCTAACTTTAACCGTGCACTGTTACAAGGCAGCCTCCCAATCGCGTCGACACTTTGGCGGCTGAGTCAGGTTCCAGAAGATAAGACCTATGTCAGGTGAAATGCTAAGTTTCCAGCTCAAGCAACTGATCAGCACTGATTTGTTCTGTGCTGAGGTGGACACTGCAGGAGACACAAACAGGTAAATGAACTGCTTGATCGATCGATAAATATTCATGGAGTGGCTGTTCTGTGCATGACACAGTGGTAGTGTGAGGGGAACATGTATCTCAAAGTTACAGAAAGAAGGATTAGGCTATATTACAATCCACTTGGGGTCCATAAGACATTCGTACCTGAAAAGACAGTCAACAGGATGAAGCTATCAATACTAAATGTTAAATAAATGGCATGGACCATAGACAACTTGGAGGTCAGCAAAGACTGGCAGAGGAGATGAGATTAGGTTTAGATGTTAAAGCACAAGTAGAATTTTAACAGGTGGAGAGAGAGTGCAGTCCAGTTGGCAAAACGTCACCAGAAGTACTGGTGGCAAGGGGCATTCATTGTATTACTTTGCCTTCCATTTCAACAAAGATTTGCTGAGTATATGTTCCAGGTACAAATGGCCCAATGGGGACCTCTTCAGAGGGTGCATGACCTACTGAAAGAGGACAGGCTGTGTACAATCACCGTAGGAAGCTGGCTTTGGCCATGGCAAGTCCACAAAGTGGTTCGCCCTGCCCAGGAGCGATCAGAGCAGTTTCACAGACTGGCGCCAAGTGACCTGGTGATGAAAGGATGGGACATGACTTTGGCACGTGGTTAAGTGGTACAGAGGAAAAGCCCTTTCTGCAGAGGGCACAGAGAGAACTGTGAGCCTGCACAGACCAGTCCAAGGAGCAGCAAATAGTTGAGAGCAGCTGGTCTGCGTTTTCAGAGGGTGGAGTGCAGAAATCGGGTGGGATGCTGCAGAGAGGGGTGGGGTCACAGAAGAGGGCCTTATATTTCTGTTTGAGAAGGCGCAGCCAAAAATCCATCATTAAGCAAGCAACAGGCACAACTGGGCCCAGGATCAGGTCCTGAAAAGCCCCCTCTGAGAGGCTGGGATGACCTTGCTCTGAGTGGCTTCACTGCATACAGAGGCTAGCCTCCTGTTCACCTCAGGTCTCATTCTGGCAAATAAGAGAGAAACTCTGAGATGTTAAAGGAATGGCACGGACCATAAACAAGTTGGAGGTCAGAAAGGACAGGCAGAGGACATGAGATTGTCGTGTCACCCATACGGTATTAAGAGCCACCTATCCAAGGAGTTCACTGCAGCATCACCCTCAACCCCCATTATTCATGAGTAGAATTACCTATGACTGTGTTATGTTGTAAAACTTTTATTTCTTCAGTGACTAATGGAAGAAATAGGTTAATTACTTTAAGACTCAGTGTCAGTTAATTATGAAGGAATTACACATCGGTAAAGAGAAATTTGTATACGTTTCCAATGACACTGTTATTCTGCAAATACCTTTGAGGGGAACTCTGGGTCTAATTAATTGCATCATCTCTTGACAAACAGTGAGAGATTGAAGGGAAGAGGGGCAAAACAGGGATTTGGCTGGCAGGATGCACCTCCTCCATCTATAATATTCTAGGCTGGAATATAGCAGTGATATCCTGATTAAAGATTCATCATACAAGTAATGTTCATGGAATCACAGACTCAAAGGTAAGGCACCAGCAGGGTCTTCTGGTCCATGCTTGAGCTCTTTCTGGCAGGCCTTATGTTGGATCCCTCGTGGGGCAGCCCATTCTATGCTCTGACAGTGCGGGCTCCCCGTATACTGAGCTGATGAGTGTGTCCTGTGTCTCTCCTCACATTCTTTCAAGGAGAGAGAAATCCTTGCTCTGCAGAGCATAAAGGCAGCAAGACAAGCAGCAAACAGGCTGAGGAGGTCAGACACTGGATTCTCAGCTTAGAGCTCCTCTTCGTAAGAGAAGAGGGTTGGTGCGAGTCCCTTCATGGCTCTAAGCCTAGGCATCCTGTTTTACAGTGGGGATTCCAGCTGCCTCACGGTGTGATCGAGAGTGCATAGGTTTTTAAGGCACTTTATAATTATAAATGACTAAATTTATCACCATAAAAGGGAGACTTCATTTTTGCAAATGGCCCAGCAACATTTAGAGCCAAAATTGGTGAGAGAAAGTAATCTAATTGATTAATATTCTATGTATGTTAAAAGAAGGCATAACCATAAAGTAACAAGATATGGTTCCTGATGTGGCTTATTATTGGGCCTATAAAAATTCTTTAAAAAAAAAGAACTGGCTGCATTACAGGCCTTCGCCATAGGCCACATGGAGGGTGCAGTGCTTGTCTGAATTCAGAAGTTGCTAGAATGTTTGTGCTTACTATTTCATAGCTGTATCACAGTTATGCTACATGTCTTGTGGATTCATTTTTACCTTCTAGGGAGAAACGTGACTATCCCATACCACCTCTTCACCTGAAGAGCTAACATGACAAACTGATGGAAACTCATCCTAGGTTCTATATGAAAACAAATTTTATGAAAACAAATTTTAAATTCCAAATATGCATAAAACTAAAGAAAGCTCTGGGTCTTGCCATCACACAGTATTTGTAAAATTGAAGACATTTTGTTAATAGTAACCACAGCAACAATAGGGACAATGAACAATTATAAAGTTATGCAGCTTCTAGAGCCCTTGTACCCATGTGATCTCACTGGCTGTGATTGGAACAGCCATCCTGAGAGGCGGGCACTGTCACCTCCTATTGCAGAGGTGCACCCAAATAATAGGTGACAGAGGTGGGATTCCAATTTAGGCATGCAGCCGCCTCCAAAGCTATGCTTTTAATCCTGGCTAGAAAACATCGTCTGATGTTTGTGGCCAACGTCTCAGCTATATCCCACCTCAAAGCACTAGCAGGTTTCATAAGGCTGATCCCTTGATGAAACTTGAGGGAATAGCCTTAAAATAAACTTCCACAAAAAAGTAATTTTGCTTGGGGCAAGCGGGTTGGGTTGGGTTCAGGTGCACAGTTTTTTTGGAGGTCTGGCTATCTTTGCTACTTGGATAAATCTATGGACTCTCCAGGTCTCAATAAAACAGAAATGATGCTATTTGCTCCTAACTACTCCCTCAGTTAGGAAAAATTGAAGCCATGAGAGTGAAGCATTGTCAGCAACTTGGAACAAGTAAGTACTAATAAAGTAAAAGTCAGAGTCAATAAACTCTTTCAAAATCATATTGAGTTGCAGTTGTCCATTTCCAAACTTTGTGAAAAGAAGTGTTCTATTCTTGGTATTGTCTTACTTCAAAAAAAAAAAAAAAAAAAAAAAAGATGTCAGGCTTACATTTCTAGTGCACTGGAGAGAAACATAATCAACTTTTTCAACTTGAAGTGTGTCTATTATGAATGCTTAGGGAGAATTTAATAAGACTGCCCATGGGTTAATTTCAAAGGCAAAATGTCAAGAGACTTCAATTATGGGCTTGGGGGGATTGTGAAACACTGTCATGCCTTGAAGAAGCTATTGATGTGGACAAACATTTTTAGGCCCCGTTGCTTCATGTTGAATTTTTTACTAGGCAAATAAATGAGCACAGGTTGGGCAGAGTGCGTTTTGGACAGATTGCTAAAACACATGATCAAAGAGTATGTCTGTCTCTTTCTCTACCACAACTTTTCCTATGTATGACAGTTAGTTTATAATAAGATAGTATGACTTAGAAGGTTCTAGAGTGATGCAGAATAAGATAAAATAAAGATTCTACTGCTACATATACCTAGATGTGCTGAATAACATTAATATGATTTTTTTTGACTCTGTGTCCCCACTTAAATCTCATGTTGAATTGTAAAGCCCCAGTGTTGGGGGAGGGATCTGATGGGAGGTGACTGGATCATGGGAACAAATTTCTCCCTTGCTGATCTTGTGATGGTGAGTTCTCATGAGATTTGGTTGTTTGAAAGTGTGTAGTGCTTCCCCCCTTGCTCTCTCTCTCTCTCATGCTCTGCCATGGTAAGGCATGTTTGCTTCCCCTTCCACCATGATTGTAAATTTCCTGAGGCCTCCTGGCCATGCTTCCTGTACAGCCCGCAGAACTGTGGGTCAATTAAACCTCTTTTCTTCATAAATTACCCAGTCTCGGGTGGTTCTTTATAGCAGTGTGAGAATGAACTAATACCATATGTAAGAGCAGTGACTTTCTAAAAAAAGTAGGTAGCTGAGGAGATAATAAGAAAGCAAGGGAAAAAAATCTCCAGATGCAAAAAGCAAATAACACAAACCACAGCGGTAAGTGCCCAATGCTGCAGCTACCTGGAGCAAAGACAGTATCCATTATTGTAACCTAGAGCTTAGATTTTAACCTTCACCTGAGAATGAAGGCTTTGGCCCACACGAACCAAGAAGTGGGAACTGAGATTCCTGCCCGGTGTGGGTATCCTAAAGGGTTGCCACCCTTGATGTAACAGCAGACTAGGGAAAACAAAACAAAACATATCCTTGGCACAGATTGGCAAAAAGGAATCTTGTCTCTATCTGGATGTGAAGAACATGGAGAAGAAGCTTACCCTGAAAGTTAAAATTCTGGGTCTGTGTCTTATGTGGATTTAGAGTTCAAAGTGTACAATACCTCAGATCCTAAAGCTGAGAAATTAACAAAACACTGGTCTTGGGAAGGTGCTAACCCTTGAAGAGTTGGCAGAAGAAAATGCAGAAACAGCACTGAGGAAAAGGCTGGCCACAGGGGATTGTCTCAGGATACGCTCCAATGAACATAACCTCAAGGCCCCAAATTACAGAACACATGAAGAAATAACCCATTATGTGCTAAACATAAAAGACAGAAGGATCAGTGTCCCAACGATTTCGGATATAAGAACAATCTAAAAAGTATTTAAATGATTGAAAATGAATTTAAACATTTAAGAATGTTTAAAATGCTTAAAGACATGAAAGAACCACATGAAAGAGCATAATGAAGAAAGAATAGCAGGGACATGGATGAAGCTGGAAAGTATCATTCTCAGCAAACTAACACAAGAACAGAAAACTAAACACTGCATGTTCTCACTCATAAATGGGAGATGAACAATGAGAACACATGGACACAGGGAGGGGAACATCACACACCAGGGCCTGTTGGGGCCTGGGGGGCTAGGGGAAGGATAGCATTAGGAGAAATACCTAATGTAGATGACAGGTTGATGGGTGCAGCAAACCACCATGGCACATGTATACCTACGTAACAAAACTGCACATTCTGTACATGTACCCCAGAACTTAAAGTATAATAAAAAAAAAGACTTACATAAAAATGTATGGAAATGAAAATATAATTTAAAAATGTGTCGCAGAGTTAAATGACAGATTAGACACAGCTGAATGGAGAATGAGTAAATTGGAAGACAACTCTGAGGAACTGTTTGGAATACAGTAGAGAGAAGGACAGAAATGGAAAACATAAAACAGGTTAAGAAACACGTAGGATACAATATGAGTATTAGAAAAATGTAGAGAGAACAAAGAGGCAATATCTAAAGAGACAATGACTGAGAGGTTTCCAGAATTAATGAACTCTTCAGACTCAGGAAACACAATAAGTCCTGAATGGGGTTAAATTTTAAAAATCAGTATTAGTCACATTGTAATGAAACTGCAGAATACCCAAGATGAAGACATGACCTTGGAAATAACTAGAGAAGAAAAACAGGACTTACAAAGCAACAACAAAGAAATAGCTTTGTCAGTAGCTACAAAGAGTTTAGGAGCAAATGGAATAATACCAAGAAAGTGTCAACCTATATCAATTATACCCAGCTAAGCTGTGATTTTAGAATAATGGCAAAATAAAAACATTTTCAGATGAAGTGAGACACAATGAAAAGGTCTGCAACTCACATACCTTTGAAGAAAGACCTAAGAAGGGTATATTTCAGGGAAAAGAATAATGAACTCAAAAAGGAAGTGGATGTGAGAAGCTAGCAACAATAACATGACGGTTCAGATCACAACCTATGGAAACTAAGTTTACTCTCCGGTAAGACTGTTTTAAAGCTGTGGTTTCAGATGTCCCAGTGTTCCAGAGAAACTCTCAGATGGTTTTTGCAGAATTGCCCTAAGTTGGAGTAAATAGCTCAGGAGAGCTGATTTCCTGTCCTGGCCATTACAATGAGTCTCTCAGACCTCCCAGAGAACCGACTACTCCCTGGAACACACTGTGAAGCAAAACAGCAGAAGGGCTGAGAGTGCAGGCTCTGAAGGCACACGGACCCACTCTCAGTGCATACTAGGTGATTCCACTGTGGCAAGTTACTGAATCCCTCTAATCCTCAGTTTCAACGTCTTTAAGTCAGATAGACACGTGTATGAGATCCTAACACAGTGCCTTGAACAAAATAAATACTCAATGAAAGATAGCAGTTACTATAATAATTATCAGTATTACAAGCTTTGTTAATTAATTTGTTTAATGAGAAACACACATATGTATTTAGATTAATAAAAAGTTATGTGTCCCTGGCATTACTTAAAAAGAAAAAAGTAAGAGCATTGATGTTAACTAAAATTTTGGTGCCATGTGTTAGACACTATACAGGTAATCTCATACTATTCCTGGCCTGTGAGCCCCACCAGCTGCCTATGACATGTAGGCAGGTCCTCTGTCAGCACCACCATGGTGCTGGACTGCCACTTTTCATTAAAACTATGAGAAGTTTCAATGGCTGGTGAGTCTCTCTCTGAAAGGCTATGCTGACCATATTTGATCTGGAAGATATATCCTGGTTGGTTTTGTCTTTTAAAAATCACTCTCTGCAGCAATCTCTCGTCATAGGAAAAATCAAAACAGAGCGGACAAAGGCATGAAATGTCTATGCATGTTACATGGGGAGGTGGTGGGTGGCGAGAGAGGCTGGGTTACTGACAGCTCCGTGCCACAGCTGATCATTTCTGCGATTCATTAAAAGACACTCATTCACCTTAGCCTCCAGGTACAGAAACTGGTCTATTGCGATGACAAAGGCAGCAACTCACAGATGCAGGCAAGTGTCCAAGGAGAAAGCTGCAGAGAGATCTAATATCTTGTTGGCAGGCGCGGAGCAGAGCTCTATAGCTGGAACAGAGGTTTAAACATAAATTCTGAGTCCTAGAGAAAAATGTCCAAGAGGGCACCCTTTTTCTTTATTACCTACCAAATAAATTGATGTCCAAAGTAGAGTCCCCTCTGGCCACCATCTTTCTTCAAAGTTTGCAGTAGTAACTTTGATTCATAATGTTTTCACACAACACATATTCTCACTCTCTCTCCTCTCTCACCCTCTCTCCGCTTCATTGTCCTCAAATCAAGAATGAAGGGACTTTCAGGTGCCTAAAACAAGAGTTTCTACTTGTTTTGGGCAATTTCTTTTTTTTTTTTTTTTTTGAGACGGAGTCTCGCTCTGTCACCCAGGCTGGAGTGCAGTGGCTGGATCTCAGCTCACTGCAAGCTCCGCCTCCCGGGTTCACGCCATTCTCCTGCCTCAGCCTCCCGAGTAGCTGGGACTACAGGCGCCTGCCACCTCGCCCGGCTAAGTTTTTTTTTTGTATTTTTAGTAGAGACGGGGTTTCACTGTGTTAGCCAGGATGGTCTCGATCTCCTGACCTCGTGATCCGCCCATCTCGGCCTCCCAAAGTGCTGGGATTACAGGCTTGAGCCACCGCGCCCGGCCGTTTTGGGCAATTTCTTATGGCTATCTCATACACTTCTCAAACTCTCTTACAGAGCATGACGCTTACGGGAACAACCAGGAAACTGAGAGCTGGGAGGGTCATGACCTGCCGCTTCACCCTGCTGAATGGGGCAGAGTCAGCAGGGTCCTCTCCGGACACCATACTGTCCCTTCCTAAGACATACCTGGGAGAGAGACCTGGGGGGATTTTGGGGAGAGAAAGGTGTGGGGTGTCAGGAGGTTTGGGTTCCTGTGATGTGGGCCTTCTTACCCACCTGTGTAATCCTGAGCAACTGCCTTCCACCCCTGGGCCCCAGCCCCTTCATCAGGACCAGGTGACCACGAAGCTCTCTCTCTGGCTCCTCAGCTCTAAAAGTCTCCAGGAGCTTCCTAGTGCTTCTGTGTCAATCTCTGGTGAGGACAGACAGAAATCTGGGATCCAGGGGAAAGCATGTTTCTAACTCATTGCAGAACCCGTGTGTTCCGTTCCACTCTGGCAGTGATCCTTGCTGTTAGCATACAAGTGGATCAGGGGCTGGGAGACCTCGCTGTTTGTGGCGTTTGAAGCGAGACTTTGCTATAGCCATTCTGAGTAAGTAGCTACAAAGCTGCTAATTGGATTCGGCAAGTTGCTGAGTCACTGTCGTGTAAGATCAAGTTGCTCTGTGCTGATGAGGAGGCCCATCCTGTCGGCAGCTAAGAACATCTTCTTTGTGATTAAAAAGAACAGGAGTGTGCAAAGACACGCTGTGGATTAGTTTTCACAATTCACCATGAGTAATTAAAATCTAACAGACCGCAATTAGACAACATCCACCAGAACCTTATTTGCCATTAGTCTTTTAATTAAATATGTCCCGTGATTTAGCTCTAATTCTGCACAGATTTCTGATGGGGGCGGGGGAGACACAGAGCGCTGGGCGCCCTGATGTATTGGTTATGACATCTTCTGGAAGAGGAGGGTAGGGAGGAAGCTTGAGTGTTTCGTATCAATCACTTACTTTCCCTTCTTGGGATCTTTGCACAAGAGATATGAAGTGAGCCTGGCCCCTCACTAAACCACCACCGGGCACATAATGCAGCCCAGGACCCCCCATGAAGAAGGGCCAGGGCAGAGCTGGTTGAGGACTTTGATTTTTTAATCTTCCAGCACTGACAAGGTGAGAAGTGGGAGAAATGTGTCATTATGCCATTAAAAAGAAATGTTTACCAGGGCACTCAGGCACAAACTGAGGTGGAAAAATCATTTTTAAATGGAAGAAACTGAGAGTCCTTTTTTTGTGATCTCACTGGCTTATCACGAAGGAGGAATGGCAGTGCTGGGCATGTCCAGGGTCACTGTGTGGAATCAAAGCCAAGGAACAAGGGCGTGGGGAGGACCTGTCTTCCTGTGCACAGCCCAGGGCGGGGGGTGGTCCAGGCCAGCACAGGCTTCCACTAGGCCCACCCCTGGCACTAGTGGGCAGAAAAGCATTTACTCATATGCCTCCTTTGGAGTTGGGCATGGAGAGGGAGGAGATATTTTACTCTAGAAGCTTGGAAAGGATCCATGATTGCAATTAGATTTACAGACTCTTTTTTAAAGAATTCCTCACTAGAATGAATGCGGGTGAGGACAGAGTTAAAGGCAGTTCACATAATGGCTCATTCTTAAGCTTGCTTTTTGCCCAGTAGGAAAATGGTGTCTACTGCTTGCTGAGAACTGATGCAATTGTATTATTTCAACAACTATCAGGTGCCCAGGATAACAACACCTAAACCCAAGGCTAGAAGATGCCATTTGCCCGATAAACTAAAAGGAGATGGAAAGCCCAGACTTAGCCTGAGTCCATTCATTGGCTACTCTTGGCTTTCCTTCTACGACTGACAAACTGCGGAGGTTCAACTTACATGATTTCCTAATATAATTAAAATCACTCGAGGGAGAGTCCTTACAGAGAGTTATGTTCCAAAGTATCATCTACAAGACTGAGTTTGGGCCTAGAATGCATTCTACAACTCAGAAAAAACATTGAACAGTATATGGTGTTAGGATTGTGGCCCAGCCCCCCAAAACCCACCTAACTTATTATATTTATGAAGTTCACCTTAGCATGGGAAAATGAAGCATCAAGTTCTAGTTTGAGTCAGTTGGGTGTCTAGCAAAACAATATCCAAAATGATGGTGATGAAAGACTTAGAAATCCTAAAAGAATGGGTTGAGCATGAGAGATGATCAGAGATGAGTGAGGAAGTTGAAAGAGAGCCTGTTAATAGTCATCTTTTAAAATATTCTAGCCTTTCTTTCCAGGCAGAAATAAGAAGCCACCGAGAAATGCTTTCAAAGTCTGGCCACCAAAATCACAACTCCCCCACCTCCTGCATTCATACCAATCCTGTTCTTTCTCTTCTGTCCCCTCCTGAGTCTAACCCCACCATGGCGAGCTGCATTCCACTGCCTTCGACTTCTCAGGGGCCTTGCCTACCAATGATCCCTTCTTCCTCCTTTACCTGCAACCCCTCTTTCGCCTGGAACCCTTCTCTTCCCTCCCACCAGCACTTAGAGAAGCTGAACTCTAGCCCATGTGAAAGAAACTCACTCCTGCCTGGGCCTCCTCTCCGGTTATCTTGTTTATCTCTTGCCTCTCCTTCTCAACCAAGCTTCCTGAAAATATCTCCATTGTCCAGCCCACTGCCATCTTGTCTGATCAAGGGTACAAGTAGGAATTGAAGGCCAGTTTGTGCACCAGGTGCAGGGCTGGGTCTGCGTCCCAGGAAAGAAGGGTGCCCGGTCATCACTCCTGCGAGGGCATGTTCTTCCCCTTCCTCTATATCCCGCCCCACCCTGACCTTCCATTTCATCAATTCCCGCTCATTCCTCAGGTTTCTGCTTGGAAGGTCCTCCCTGCTTGGAAGGTCCTCCCTGGAAAAGATTTCCCTGCCCCACTCTTCTAGGAATTCCCCTGGCATTGCCGTGCTGTCGTATCATGATGATCTGACACTTGGCTTTTCCCCCAGCCCAGACCCACTAACTCTGAGAGGGCAGGGATTCTGCCTTTCTTCACTTTCACTTGCATCCCCAGCACCTGGCATGATGCTTGGCCCCCAGGAGGGCTCCACAGATACCTGGTGAATGGCAAATGAACAAACTTCCTTCCTAGGTGAATGCCTGTATCTCCCCACAGGCCCAATATCCTCAGCCTCCCAAGGGCCGCTCCGCTGGGCCAGCTGCAGCACCTTCACGGCGGCAGAGTGGAGGCAGCACACAGAGGTGGACCTGGAGTGCTTCGTTTTCTCTGATTAGCAACATGCATGCCTTCCCTAGTGACAAGCCTTCCTCCCCAGGGGACGTCGGGCTGGTAGCCTGCCAACGACTACACCTAGGTTATGGCTTTGGTATGGGGAGGATAAAACTCTTTACGGTCTTTCTACTTCATCCACTGTAAACATGCCAGGAGGAAGAAGTTTTCGGGTAAAACTGAACCTTGAAGAGCAAACACTTTTCACTGGGGCCTTCAGTGCAGAAGGCACGGGCCAGGCTCTGAGGCCTGAGCACAGCACAGTTGATGTTCTTGAGGACCAGCAGCTGTATCTGCCCCACCTGGGTCAGTGCCAGTCCCAGGGAGGAGCCGGCAGCAGGAGGTGACAAAGCAGCCCCCGGCTGGCCTCCATTGCCACTGGCACCTTCCATCCAGGCCGCCGGCAGGGTCTCTGTTTCTGGTCCTCCCCACCCTGACTGCAGCCTTCCTCCAATCCCCACCACGGCTGGTGAGATCTTTGAAAAACATCAATCCGATCATGTCACACCCTGCTTCAAATGCTTAGCCAGCCTGTCTGGCCCCAGCCACTTCCTCACTCTGTTGTCCTGCCGCACTCCTGCAGCTGGAGCCCCACAGCCGTTCGGCGTGTTCCTGGAGGCATTCTCACAGGCTACTCCCACTCCCAGACCTGGACCCTTCCCTCGGGGAGGGCTAGTATGAGGGGAGGGGAGGAGAGGACAGGGCCCATGGCTCAGTCCCCTTTTGGACCGGCTCATCTTCTGGCTTGCAAGGCTATCTCTTCAGAGTTGCAGTGGAGATGACATCAGGGAAGGCAGGTTAGGGAGCCTGACTGGGGCTATAAATCAAGCCGCAGCCTCTCATTTCATCGTATCAGTAATGAATATTTGATCTTCGCCTGATTCCTGTCTGTACTCCTAATGACATCTGAACTCAGCAAAGGAAGGGGGATGCCACTTACAGGTCCCCCTCAAAACATCAACAGACCCCCATCTTATACAGTTGCAGGCTCACATACACGACTTAGAAAGCAGAGCAGCAAGCATCCACAGCATTCGCCCACAGGTAGCACTTCATTTGTGCTGGTTGAATGAGTGAATGAAAAGTATTCAGAACTGGCTGGGAACAGTTGAACGAACTCATTTTTGGTGACTGCTCCAGGCTCTGTCACTGACTAGAAGTGTGTCTTTGAACGAGTTACTCAACCTCTCTTGGCCCCAGCCATGCCATTAGGACAAAATAATATACTGGATGTAATACACTTAGCAACTGTCAGGTATACACTGATAATCTATGTTAGCTCTTTATTTTTATCAGTTTTTACTCTTATCACTGATTCTTGCCCGTGGCCCTGATGGCTGGCTGGACTCATGCCTGGCCCTCACCATTCTTGGGGAGAAAAAACTGGCCAAGCACATTAGCTTTGAGGCTTGAGAGTCCCAAAGCTTTTGAGGTTATTTTCTCTTTACATTTTCTGCATTGAAGTTGGCTGTGCCCTTTGTACCAAACATGCCATCTTTTCCACTCTATATGAGTCCCTGAGACACACTTATTTTTAGCTTTTGCTCAAAATGAGAGGTGTCATTTTCATCCTTGGCCAACCACGAAGAAAGGGGCTCCCGGTACCAGTGGGAAAGGGTGAAGGGGAGAAGGCCCAAGCCTCAGGAAGCAGAAATTCCTGCTCCCACAGCAGGGATAGTGATGGGAAGCTGAGGGGAGGGGTGAGAGTGGGTAGGAGGGGTGAGGGAAGGAGAGAGGGGTAGCAATGGGAGTTTTCTTGGCACGAGGGTTGAACTGGGTTTGGAGGCAGATTTTGAGCAACATTTTTGTTAAAGCTATTTCAGATGAACTCTTGATCTCAAGAAATGATCCAGGATGAAACAGAATATTTCAGAAAGGAATGAGCTTAGAATCAGAGAAAATGGAGGCTTCGGATATAGATTTTTAAAATCAATTGATCTCTGAATCGAGTAATTTTAAAAAGAGAAGCATCTTGGGAATATAAAAAACATATTGACAACTCAATATATTTCAGCAATCAATAGGAAAAGATTATTTAGCAACGAAGTGAAGGCTGTCAGGTGACTGCCCCCTGTCCTTCCAGCTCTCAAGATTACATGCACAGTTTCAGCAAGTGACTGAACCCTCCGATCCTCACTGCAGGGGCTGCTGCATGCCTCTCACGCATCCATTCACCTCCATCCATTGTGGCATCCAGCCTCTAAGACAGTGCCCGACAACTCCTGCCATCTGGCACTCATCGCTGGTGTGAGCCCCTCCCACATCGTACTGGGGTTGGCCGGTGAGGCCAAGAGCATATGGCAGACAGGACAGGATGTCACTTACTTCACACCCTGCATCTAACCCAGAAGCAAATCCCACAGTCTCCATCTCCAGAACATATCCTGCACCTGAGCACCTCTTACCACCTCATCACTGCTATCCAACCACCACCATCTCTTGTTTACATGTTTGCAATGGTCTCACTGGGCTCCCTGCTTCCACCCTTGCCTTCTTACAGCAGCCAAAGCAATGCAGCTAAAACAAGGCACATCACATCCCTCCTCCTGAAAATCTTCTAGTGCCTTCCCACTTCCTCCAGAGTAGAGGCCGTCCTTTCAATGCCTACAAGCCCATGTGATCTGGTTCCCGCCTGTTCTTCCTGACCTTATCTCCTGCAACGCCCATCACGGACCCTGCTCTAACTGCTGTGGCCTCTCTTGGCTGGTGTCCATGGTACCACCGCCTGTTCCTCAAACTTGGGGCATGCTGCTGCCATACCCTTTGCAACCGCTGCTCCTTCTGTCTAGAATGCTCTTCCCAGTCTCCAGCTGGCCCGCTCCTGCATGTCTTTGCTCAGCTGTCACCATCTCTGCAAAGCCTTCCCTGACTGTCCCATTTAAAACTGCACACGCTCTCCCATCCCAATCTAAAGGTCCTACATATGTTCCCCATTTATTTTATGGTCTGCCTTTCCCCACTTGTCAGCTGTACACGCACAGAGCTTTCTCCTTAGTTTTGTTCTCTTCTCTTGTCTTTGAGCCTGGCAAACAGCAAGGGCTTAATCAGTATTAGCAGATATTGATACTGATCACTGTTAGTGATGTGCACAGTCCCATGCACTGACTGAGGCGACAAGGAAGAATAAGACCTGACCCTTGCCCTAAGGAAGCTCAGCCCCCACCCCCACCTCTGCCTATTCTCCACTCTGCTTCCTCCTGACACAGCCTCCAATCTCACCAGCCAAATCCTGCTGCCACCTGGAGGCCAGGACAATATTCACTGAATCCCTGGGCCCAAGGAGATGCTGCTTGCAAAGAACTTTGGCTTGAAAACATGAAGAGCACCCTGTCACCCTGCTTGGCTGGGGGACTCTGAGTGGCAGGACCTCAACGACAAGGGGGACAGAATGCTGCTGTCTGGATTGCACTCAAAGTGCAAATGAATGTATGGCAAGCAGACAAAAACCTGCCGTTGTCAAACACATAAAGCAGATACCTTCTGTATGGAAGAACAGTGCACACACACACGACGCACCCTCTTTAAAATCCCCTCTTCCACGCACCATCTAAGGACCACGTGGCCATCATGTCACTGTCTTTGTTCATGAGGGCAGGCTCTGACTGCTCCTAGTGGAAAGGCTGCCTGGCTTTGGGTTGGTCTCAGCAGTGTAAAAGGATAATTATCTGCCGGCTGCCTGGGAATGTAAGGTATCAAATAGATTACCTTAGTAATTAAAATAATGAAAAGAATCATCAGGACTAGAATTTTTTTAAATCATTTTAATTGAAGACTCTAAAGAAGGGCTAAAATATGAATTGGAAAGGAACATCCTTATTAATCCTTATTAATTCATCTCATAATTACAGGACGCAGTTGGAGGCTTGCTGCCTCCTCACAGGCTTTTGGGGTTCCTTCCAACGGAGAGGTCTCCCCAGGGTTCTCCTCCGACTCTGTACCATACAGGGTCACAGAGGGCTCACTCTGATATAAAGCTGGCTGTAAAGACCTATTGATTGGCGGGGTGCAGTGGTTCACACCTGTAATCCCAGCACTTTGTGAGGCCGAGGTGGGAGGATGAATTGACCCCTGGAGTTTCAGACCAGACTGGGCAACATAGTAAGACCTCATATCTACACAAAATACAAAAAATTAACCAGGCGTGGTGGTGCGTGCCTTGTAGTCCCAGCTACTCTACTGAGGTGGGAGGATCGCTTGATCACAGGAGGTGGAGGCAGAAGTGAATCAAGATTACGCCACTGCACTCCAGGCTGGGTGACAGAGCGAGACCCTGTCTCAAAATAAGAAAGACCCATTGATTTATTTATTCTCTTATTTGTAGCCAATGGACATTCTGCAAACAGACTTTTTGATTACACTGTCTTTGAAAAGAGCTGATACAGAATCAATTACAAGAGATATACACAATCAGAAATGGGTATTTATCTATGCAGGCTATCTCCTGAAAAATAAAAAGATCATTAAAGCACAGACACACATACTGAAGTGTATCTATTTCAGATGGCCCGCCTCAAATGTTAGTGTGCTCTGGCTGGCACAAGGCCATGGGTGGCATGACAGATGTCCCTTCTAATGGCCTTGGAAACCACTCTCTAACTTTGGATTTCCAAGAAATCACTTTCGGGGCCATTTTCCCTGAGAATTTGGCATCACGAGAGATAGAAAGTAGAACAGGGCTAATAATAGCTTCATTGCTGCTATCGCCCTGACTCAGTCAGTTTTATTTCATTAATGGCTCTTTTCTAGGATAGCATTTTGTGGGTATATTTGTGGATGTTCATTGTGGCATGAATGGTATATAGACTAGGGTATAAACACCATTACTTTTCCTAAAGAGTGTCAAATGCGGGCCGGGCGTGGTGGCTCATGCCTGTAATCCCAGCACTTTGGGAGGCCGAGGCGGGCGGATCACAAGGTCAGGAGATCGAGACCATCCTGGCTAACACGGTGAAACCCCGTCTCTACTAAAAATACAAAAAATTAGCTGGGTGTGGCGGCGGGCGCCTGTAGTCCCAGCTACTTGGGAGGCTGAGGCAGGAGAATGGCGTGAACCTGGGAGGTGGAGTTTCCAGTGAGCTGAGATCTGGCCACTGCACTCCAGCCTGGGCAACAGAGCGAGACTCCGTCTCAAAAAAAAAAGAAAGAGTGTCAAATGCTACAGGTATAGGTAATGTCGTGACCAGGCCAGGATGATCATCTTGATTTCCTTTGCCACCAACATTTAATTGCCAAATTCAAACAGTTCTTGATCTGGGCATTATTTTTATAACTGTTCATTATATCGTATATTTATTTTTTATGCATTTTTATGCATGTGTGTTAAAGCTAGCCATAAAAAGGACTGAAAGATTTAATGAGCTGCCTCCTGTTAGGTTTCCTTGGCTATGTGCCAATCACGGAACTGCCCTGAGCTGTGAGGTGTGTTGCAGAAGCCACTGAACACGTGCCCTGTGCTCTGGCCTTTATCCATTTTGGCTCAAGGGCAGAACCAGAGCAGGTTTCCTCCTGCTTCCCAGAAAGTGAGCACCTTCCCGACGATCAGCTGGTGAGGATGTGGGAACAGACAGAAACCGCGGGGCAGAGGAGGCAGGCTTGGGAATCAGATAGAACTGGGTTTGCATCCCAGCTCTGCTACCTAGTCCTGTGATCTGGAAAAGTTAACTAACCCCACAAAGCCTCTGCTTCCTCATCTATAAACGGAGACTTAATGGTACTTATCTCAGAGGACTGCTGTCATGGGTGATTTACTAACACACTGATTGTGACCAGTGCGAACATACTGTTGGCTGTGGGTAACAGAATTTCCAATCCAAACAGCTTCAAAGGATGCAGAACTGTGCTGGACTGAATTCGATTCATGAGGAGGAGGGCAGGGTTGTCCTACCGCAGTGGTTCTGGCTTGGTCCCTCCACCCCTGTTCACATCTGCTGTCTTCTTTGTGGCAGCTTCGTCTCTAGGCCTATAACAGGCCCAGCTGCTCACCCTCCCCAGGCTTCTCTCTCCAGAGTAAGGCATCACTCCCAGAGGTCCTCAGATCTCGCACACCTTCCCCTCACAAACCACTGTTCCCATTTGGGTTATCCCCTGTTCCTAAACCAATCCTGTCCCACAGGAAGTAGTGTGCACCGACTGAGACCTGGTGAGAAAACTGGTGTCAACACCCCAAATGGCCGAGCTCCTATATAAGAGGTAAGACAGGAAGGACGTTGAGGAAGAAACGCGCAGTGAGTGTGACCCACACATATGCGATTAGCACTCAATGAGTGGAAACTATTACTGCGTAATAACGTAAATAACGAGACAGTTATTCAATGCCTGTTGATAGAATACCTTTGTTTTTAACTTCCTCCAAGGAGAGTGAAACAGCTGACTTTGAACTCAGCATGTTTTCGATGACAATGCTTTCCAAGCTTCCATTCATCCTCTCTCTCTCCCAACTCCTCCACACAGTGGCGTCTACCAACAGTGTGCTCCCTTATGAGGCCGCCCGAACGTGAAAACAGCTTCGGTGCCAGTGTGAGCCTTCAACCACAGCATTCGAAGGAACATGGTTTTGTTCTAAGCCAGGCTTGTTACTGATCAAATGCTAGCATGAAACTTTCATAAGGTTATTATAGAGCATGGCTTTCACCTTCTAATATTCAAGCTGTTCGGTACAGTTGCAAAGGGACAACAAAACTGGGAAGCGCTCCTGTAAATCAATACAAACACTGTGGCCTTTCAGCCGCTGCCAGGAAGGTGATACAAGGTCCTGGCCTCGTCTGTTGGCATCCAGAGCTTGTGGCCAGCACCCCCAAAACAGGGTGGGCTGTAGATTCCAGTGTTAGGGCTAGGGTGGGTGAAAGGAGGTCTCCGCCATTTCCAGTGTGGCCATTTGAAGGATGTGAGTCACCGACTTGAGGCTGGTCCATCAAGAGAATTTTAGAGATGAGAAAAGTGAAAGGTTCAAAAGGGAGCTTCGGTTGCCATTTAATAAGATATTGGCATCCTTAAAGGTTCCCAAGAGAGCTCGAGATGGCAGCCAGGAGAGATTTTCAAAATTCAAATACCTGGACAGAGCCTACAAGGCAAAATGGATAATGCCCTGGATTTTTGGAGCCCATATATCCTGCCCCTGCCCTGTGAGCCTTATATACACCCCACTCCACCCTCACACAAACACATGCACCCCTGGAGGTACCCTGCTGGCCTTCAGGAAACACGCACGTTCTCTCAGGAGTATCGGGAGCCCATTTCCTGGCAGGGCTGTGGATACTTGCTCCCTTCCTCCTAGATCCAAGAATTCTTTCAATATTATGTCTTTTTTTTTTTTTTTTCTATTTAAAGAAACTCTTATGGGATAGAAAGTTTACCAGTTCAGAACAATGTCACCTGATGATTTTTCCTTGTTTGCAATACCCTCAAACATACCTTCTTTTTTTCAGACACTCAAAAAGCAAGAGGCAAGTAGAAGAGTGGAAGTGGCGGGGTCGTGCGAGGATAGGAAAATGCAACCAACCAACCAAACCAAGAAAACAAAATGACAAACTCTGCCAGATAAAAAATAAGAGGAAACTTTGTACAGAAAAAACAACAAAGGTCTCCAATTCTAAAAGCTTTCTACCAGTGAAATTCTCACTGAGGTCAGTGCTTAGAAGGTGCTACATATAATGGGGAAAAAATACTGTGTGCTTAGTAAAAAAACTACCTACTAGAATTCTTCAGAATTGTCATCCCTCTCCCCGCCCTCCTCCCGTAGACTAACCGACTTTGTTCTTTTGAAGAAACTGTTTAGAATGAAAGGGATAAGAAATACGGGAAGAGAAACAATGCAGAGAGAAGGTTTCAGAGTAAGAGATGGGAGGAAAGTGTGACTATTAAAAGCAAATTGTGGAAGGGTGAAAGCTGCACCCCAAGCTGGATCTATGGGACATGAAATGCCGGCTGCATGTGAGCATCTTGGTAACCAAATAATAGGAAAGAACGTGGGAGCGGGCAACCCTGGGGCAAAAGCTGACGCCAACGTATCCATTTATCTTAGAATTGAGACTCTGATCTGTCGTTCCCAAGGCCAGATCTACAGAGAAACTTTCTGTCTTGGGCAGAATAGATGGCTGAGACATCAGAGACAGAGACTGAGGATATATCCCAGGAGCCTGTTGACACAGAGGCCCTGATAATTAAAGAGAAGTTCCAGCCAGGCGTGGTGGCTCACGCCTGTGATCCCAGCACTTTGGGAGGCTGAGGTAGGCGGATCACTTGAGGTCAGGAGTTCAAGACCAGCCTGGTCAACATGGTGAAACCCCATCTCTACTAAAAAATACAAAAATTAACTGGGCATGGTGGCACGTGCCTGTAATCCCAGCGACACAGGAGGCCGAGGCAGGAAAATGGCTTCAACCCAGGAGGCGGAGGTTGCAGTGAGCTGAGATCGTGCCACTGTGCTCCAGCCTGGGCGACAGAGCCAGACGCTGTCTGAAAAAACAAACAAAAAAAACCAAAGGAGTCCCTCAGTGCAGCCAAGCCAGGAGGCTGTTGTGCAGGCCTGGCTGCTGGTGCATACCCGCAGGGGCTGTAGACCCCACGGGGGTGGCCCCGTGGAAGCAAAGGTACAGGAGTGAGCAAGGGTCACTTGTAGTATCAGCCGAACCACACCCTGGAGAGGCTCTCCCAGCTGCTGGGCATCCTAATCCTGTGCATAGTGTGGACGAATCAACAGGAGACCTGGAAACACGCAGAACAGACAGAAGGGCAGGGAAAGACATGGCGTCATAGGCAGAGCTGCTGCATGGCCAACGCTCTCCATTCCCATAGCATCCACACGCCCTGTGCATCTCCGGTGCAGACAGCAGAGGGTAACTCTCTGTACAACTGTGGTCCCAGCGCACAGAGTCAGCTGGAAGAACAAAAGCTAAAAATGTGAATCTTACTAGAACCTGGTTAAACTTTTCTTCCTCAAACTTAAAATGACTGTTGGTTTTACCAGGAATTAGTTCACCAACTCTCGGGATGCTTTAAGATCTGGATGTGCACCAACTCTCTCGGGATGCAGAGGCTGGTGTGGGAGGAAGGACAGGCATTTCCCGAGAGGCCCTGGGGGACCCTGCCGCGGTCTGTGATAGCACTGACTTGTTTGAACAGTGTGGCGGTCAGAAGTGAGTCCATTTTCCCTTTAGTCGATCCAGTAGGCTGTCGTGCATATTCTGCCTCGATAAGGCTCCTGGTAAGGAGAACAGGCTACGAAGGGTAGAGTGTGCCAGCAGTTATCTTCTCAAAGGCACTGGCCTACAAAAGACGGAGCCTGGGAATGAAGTGCAACGCGGATCCTGGAGCGCTCAAGTCTCCAGCAGTGGTGCTGTTCCTCCCAGGTTACAGACTAACGAGTTGTTTCCCTGCCTTCAATTTCCTGGACAATGTGTGCTTGCTTGCTGGGGATAAAAGGCAGGGCTCCAGGAGGGTTGCTCTTTGCCCAGGTGAAGCACAGTGGAGCTGTGCTTTCTTACTGCAGGTAAGCGGTGAGCAATCGGAGAACACAGCATCTGGAAACGGGGGCGTCTGTGGCTCCACGACAAGCCTGGGAGGGAGGTTTGTAAATATCCGCAGTGGGGTTGCTGAAGCCAAGCTGATGGATTTTGCTTTTTCGAAAAAAGAAAAAATGAAAACCTCACTTGGTACTTCATTTTGATTAGGAACAACCCTCGCACAGGCGGTGCATCAACAGGCTTAAGAAATCTTTACTATTTACTTACCTCGTTGGTAAAAATTAAAATGGCCTCAAAGGTCAAATGTATTTCAAAAAACCATCAAGGCAGGCCGCTCTACAACGAGGCTCCCAGAAAACTTATTTTGGACGGTTTCGTTACTTTTAAGTAACAGCTGAAACTTTCCTGTATTTATCACGCCTTAGATGAAGAGGCTTTGAAGGGCCCTAACCCACGACAGAAGGGGACCCACGGTAAGTTTGGAGGAGATGCTCTGGACTTCCAGTGTTCCCAGGACACGTTCCCTACCAGCACACAGCGGTCAGATGCCACTGTATATAGGGGCTTTGACCTGTTCTTCACTTTGGACTAAAACCATGCAGTGGTCAGAAGCATGGACTCTGGGGGCCTTTGAACCTTGGTTTAAGTCCTGGCTTTGCTACATGACCTTGACGTGTTAATTTTTCTAAGCCATAATTGCTTTGCCTGTATAATTGGGTTAGCAACAGTATCCATCTCATACAGTTGTTGATGGGATTAAATCAAATGATGCAAGCAGTGTGTTTAGTGGGGTGGCAGGGACATGACAGGCTCCAAGAAGAGGGAGGTCTGGATGTAGACCCAGGTCAACTCCCCTGCCTTTGCTCACAAAGGCCATGTGACCTTGTGGCAGCACCAGGCGCTGTCCTGCCTGACCTACTGTTCTGGGCAGCGGAACCCCTCACCCACTGTCCTCCTGGACCCAAAGCAAGGACTACAGAAGAAGATTTAGAAGGCAGATTATTTTCTAACACTCCAGAGTTTTGCTGTAAGAAGCACAGTGGTCGCTGGTAGCCTGAGAAATGTCTTGTAGACATTTCCCATGAAGCTGGTCCTGCCTCCTACACACAGGCCATTGGGCACCTGAGGGCCCAGGCCACAAATTCCTCCACCTAAGCCATTTTTAATTAATTTTAAACATAAAAAATAACCCACTGCTTTATTTTGGTTTTTATTATTGCTTCCCAGGGAATAACTGATCAAACAACAGGTCAGTGTTCCAACTTTGCCAAAATTGGAAATGGCTGTGCTAGAAGTTAGGATTCTTGATTTTTTTTAATTATAATTTTTTTTTTTTTTTAGAGATGGGGTCTCACTATGTTGCCCAGGCTGGTCTTGAACTCCTGATCTCAAGCAATCCTCCTACTTTGGCCACCCATAGCACTGGGATTACAGGCACGAACCACTGCATCTGGCCAGGATTCTTCATTTTTTTGATACACGCAACAACTTGGATGAATCCCAAGGGCATTATGTTGAGCGCAAAAGGCCTATCTCAAAAGGTCACATAGAGTATGACTCCATGTACATAATAGTCTTAAAGGGACAAAAGTATAGAGATGGAAAACAGATTAGTGGTTGCCAGAGGGCAGTGATGGTGGGGGTAAGGAGGGCAGGTGTGACAAGGACCAGCACGAGGGAGAGCCTTTTCATGAGAGAATGTTGCATGACCGATGCCTGCTCTGACGAGTCATTGCCTAGGCTATGCTGGCTGTTAAATATTATGAATATAACCCCTAAGTGTTCCAAGATTTTGTCTTGCATCCTAGAAAATGAAAAAAACCAGCAACAATACACACACAACTCTTTGATTAAAGTTTTATGCTTTCAGGAGTCTTGAAACTGCTTTTTTTTTTTTTTTCTAAATGTAGGGTCTGTGTTAAGTTTTTTGATTTTAACTGTTGGAAAGAAATCTGACTAGCTTCGTGACTCGTAACCAACTCTTCTTGCTGTTACCATATGGTGTTTCCTTTAATAAAAACATTTTACAGAAATAATGATAAAAAAACTACTTTAAGCTTTTATAAAAGTTAGATGTTTCTGGCAATAAAAACATCCCTTATAATTATGTAGATGGCTTTGTACCCAGTAAACAGGAAAAACTCTTGTTCTCCTTGCTGTTTGACTTCTAAGAAATGACGATGCTCTCTGTCATTCATTTCTGGACATATTCTGAATCTCTTATTCATTGACCTCACTTTGGATTGTAGTAATGTACACTCAAAGAACCTGTTCTATTCATATATCTTTTAGGGTTCTATTTCCTCTGACTGTTTGCAGTAGAGCAACATATTCAATCTCTTCAGAGCTCTGGCGTAGTGTGTCACTTCTGATGAGGGCAGCTGCATTCAACAAAAGAAAAAGGATACATTTTAAAAATTCTAGAAGCAGCTGGGTGTGGTGCTCATGCCTGTAATCCCAGCACTTTGGGAGGCCAAGGCAGGAAGATTGCTTGAGCCTGGAGTTTGAGACCAGCCTGGGCAACATAGTGAGACCCCGTCTCTATAAAAAAATTAAAAAATTAGCTGGGTGTGGTGGTGTGCATCTGTAGTGCCAAGTACTCAGAAAAGCTGAAGTGGAAGGATTGCGTGAGCCTAAGAGTTCAAGATTACAAAAGTGAGCCAAGATTGCACCACTGCACTCCAGCCTGGGTGACAGAGCAAGATGTGCTCTCTAAACAACAACAACGACAATAACAACAACAGATTCTGAAGGTATGCAGACCAAAGCAACTACTAATGGTGCCATGGGGAATCCAGGCTCTTCTTTCTGTTCCACCATCCTTAGGAAGCAAGCCACTGTCTTCATGGTTTGCAAGACGGCTGCTCCCTCTCCAGTCCTCCCATCAGCAATGCACAGAGAGATGGAAGAAGGGATAAATGGTGAAAGGCCAAAGGGGCATGACAGACAGTCCTCAGGAGACCTCGCCCAGAAACCTCTGCTTATTCTCACTGGCCAAAACTGGGTCACATGACCACCTCTAGGCTGGGACGGGGAAGTTATGCATGCGGGCTAGGTCAGCCGACCAATGCCATCTGCCACTCACACTATTCCAGAAAGCAGGGAGGGGCTCACTTCCCTTCCCATAGGATCTTATTTCTTTTTGAGACAGAGTCTCACTCTGTCGCCCAGGCTGGAGTGCAGTGGCACAATCCTGGCTCACTGCAACTTCCGCCTCCTGGATTCAAGCAATTCTCCTGCCTTAGCCTCTCGAGCAGCTAGGACTACAGGCACGTGCCACCATGTACCGTTAGTTTTTGCATTTTTAGTAGAGACGGGGTTTCACTATGTTGGCCAGGCTGGTCTTGAACTCCTGACCTCGTGATCCACCCGCCTTGGCCTCCCAAAGTGCTGGGATTATAGGCGTGAGCCATTGCGCCTGGCCAGGATCTTATTTCTAAAGCCTGTTCTATTTCTTGTTTCCCCCATTGCCTTTCAGGATCCCTTTTGAGTGGCTGTGAGTGTATTTCTGTGAGGTTTTTGAGGCTCAACTTTACGGAAGCAACTATGTGATCTCCCTTCATGCAAGCTCATCTGTGTTGCTAATATATGGTATCTATGAAGTCTGATTTCATTTCCTTACATTAATTCATAGGGCAAAGGGAAAGTACAGTAAATTTAAATGAATGTTTTCATCCAGAATAATGTGGCTTAGTGTGGAGGGCGAGAGGAAGGGAGCAAACTCACGTGCTAATGGGAATGGTGGGGACAGAAGAGAGATGAGTGAGATGGGATGCAAATTATTCCACATTACAGCAGCTGAGGTAGTAAATTGGTTTGCCATGTACTTACCCATCACTCTTAGATAACTCTCCCTTCTGGATTAAAAAAAGGGCATTCTAGCACCTATGTGGTTTAAATTTATGCAAGAGTTGAATTCATGCTGGTCTATATTTAAAGATGTGCAGCCATTTCTATGATAAATAGCCAGGGGTACATGTAATTTTTTTAAAAAAAATCCCTTGAGGTTAAACTGGAAAAACAGTTTCCAGCTTGTTTTTAAACTAATATCGGTTGAGCTTTTTGCACTTGAATATAATCCCAAAAAAAATCAGGTGACATGTCTTAGAATAAACGTGGACATAACCTTATTCTGAAGGGCTGCCCGCCCTATTTGGGCTGGTCTTTTTAGAGGCAACAGTTGTGAGGAGGAGGAGGAGAATTCTCTCAGCTCTCCAGAGACGAGAATGTGCCACCTGAGGTGGCAAACTCCAGAGATGCCCCCTAGAGATCCCCCCTCCTGGGGTTCCTGTCTTGTGTGGTCCCTCCCACACTGGACCAGGGTCGGTCTGTGTGTTCAGGAGAATATGGCGGAAGTGATGGTGTGTCACTTCCAAAGCCAGGCTATACAAGACCCGTGGCCTCTGCCCGCTCTTGGGCCACTCCCTGGGGAATACAGCTGCCATGCTTGCCCTGTGGAGGAGCCCAGGTGGTAAGGAGCTGAGGTCTCTGACCGACAGCCAGGGAGGAACCAGGCCTTTCCTGGCACAGCCGACTGAGCTGGGAAGGGGGTCCTCCAGCCCCAGTTGAGCCTTCGGACCCCTGCAGCATCAGCTGACATCTTGGCTGCAACCCCATGAGAAATCCACAGCCAGAATCAATCCGCTAAGCCCCTCTGTTTTGGGAGGTAATTCATTCTGCAGCAACAAATAACTCATCTAACATCCTTCTCACTTCCTAAATGGTTCAAGCCAGCTCTCCAATCTTCTTGAGAAGAGTCTTCTAAAAGAAGAACATCAGTGGCTGTCAGGACACTCTTAACTTCCTTATGATTTTTGGCAAGTCAGCATGGGACAGCACAAAGCATGGTGCCACAGACAGGTCCAGCCCCACAGGGTGTGTTCGATAGGCTGGGGAAGAAGGCAGCTCCCAAACAGTGAATTTGAAGGGCTAGAACATTACCACTATTGACCGCGGTTATTAACAGTAAATATTCAGAGCTTCACAAAGGCCTTTCAGACTTCATACTGTTTTATTAGCAGGTAAAAGATAAAAAATTCCTGAGAGAAAACAGCCAGGACTGTATGGTGTACTATTAATTATAACCACAGTGACCACTTCTGTGCTGACACTTCACAGCTTTCTTTCATCTGATCCTCACAACAGTCTCGAGAGAAATGGAGGCCCCGGGAGGTCAAGTACCCAGGGAGCAAGGAGCGATGGAGCGGATGGAGTCGGGAGTGGACCTGGACCCGTCTTCCTCCAAAGCTCCAAGCCCTTAGTCACCGAATATCTAGCATTTTCCTTGGTCCAGTCCACTAGTGTGACCTGGTGAGCTACACACACCAAGGGAAGGATCACAGGAAAATGATGTGGAAATAGCACTTGACAGAATCAGAGAATCTGGAATCAAATTACAGTTCTGCTACTTATTAGCTCTGTGGCCTTGAGTAAATTACTTAACCTCTCAGTCATTCATACATAGACATAGTGCATAGATTAAAATTCTATCATAAATGTATGATAAATGCATAATAAATGTAGCCAGGGGTACATAGAGTAAAAAAGCCCTTGCAGCTAAACTGAAAATTAAAGTTTCTAGCCTTTGTTTTAAAATTAATAATAATACTTTTTTGCATTTTAATATAATCCACAAAATGACCAGGTGACACATCTTGCAATAAATGTGGAGTGAATCTTCTAGAAAGCTGCTTAGTTTATTGGGTTGGTCTTTTTGGATGCAGCAGTTGTGAGGAGAAGAATTAACTACCTATAGCTAGATATAGTATACTATACTAACAGTTTCCATCTGTGCGACAGAAGATACAGTTTCTATCGACACTATAGATACAAATTCTATCTATCTATCTATCAACCATCTATCTTTCCCTCTTATTTACCAAAGAACTCTCCAGGCTCTAACAAACTGTCCTCATTTTGTGTCAATTTCTCTAGGTATAAGATGAATATAATATAATGCCTATATCAAAGGGTTATTAAGAAGATTCAGTAAGATAATTTATATGAGGCATTTAAACTACTATCTGGCTATGTTAAGTGCTATGTAAGTGTTCCCTGCCGTCATCACCATCATCTCTCTGCTCCCTCTCTACAGAGAGGGATTCTGATCTGAAGGGTCAGATTCTGGGGCCAGCTGGCTCTAAACTAGAGAGCACATGCTTGCCATGTGTTGCGACGGTGCCCACAGATGCACGGCCCCTCCTGACACCCTCTCCTTGCTTTACGTCACAGTGGAAAGAAGACTGAAAGCCCAAGGCTTGCTTCCTTCTCCCATGTGCTTGAAGTCCTAAAGAGGACCAGCTCTTTCCTATAGGACAAGAGCTGGCCATGGCTTCCTTTCTCAGGATAATGGGGATTCAGGATTGCAGGCTCTTGTGCTCCGGTGGTCAGACCCCAAGTGCTGGTCTGTGGTGGGCAGGAAGAGGTCTCTTCGGCCTTTAGGACAGGGGTCCTGCTCCAGCCTAGCTTTCTAGAATTCTCAGAATGATACAGGGCTGTATTTCCATCTGCCACTGGAACTTGCCAAGAAGTGATGGCCATTGTCCACAGCAGGTTTTGGCAATCCCAAGTCCCTTAGCTATGACACCAATTTAGCACTCTTGAATCCCCTGATTACTTTTTACAACAGCAAAGGTGATTATAATAGCAGGTATTTCTTGTGGACTTACCATGCACTAGACATTCATATATCCATTCACTTAATTCTTACAACAACTCCAGTGGCAAGGCTATTCCAATCCCTACTCCATACATGTAAGAAAACGAAGTCCAGAGGGGCTACTGATTTCACAGGGTTACACAGTAAAGAACTAGGATGGGACCAAAACCCAGGTCTCCCTCACTTTGGAGCCAGTGTCCCCCATGGTCAGTGGGACCTGTCAGTGTGTGGCAGCTGTGGGATCTCTGATCTGATTTCACGACATTGAGGAAAAAGCAGACCGGGGGGTACAGCATGGACTCCACAGTGTTGCCAAGACTCAACTCTGTGCTACTAATCTTTGTTCTCGAGCAAAGGCCATTAAAGACTGGAGAATCCGTGTGATTAAAATTAGGGCAAGGCAGTGGAGAGGAGGGAGAACAAAACAAAACATAAACCCACCTGTGGCTATGAAGTGTTTTTGGTATTTTGGAAGGAGAGTCAAGGGTTAGGATGGAAAAAAAAATCACATCTTTTTAGAGCAAAAATTACCTTTCCTGGTTCGTGGTATTGCATAGATTAAAGAAAATGGGCCACATGACCTCCTACTGTAACTTGAAATGATTCAGGACACACTCCACACTTAACTGACAGAACTCCAATTTCCTCTGTTGAAAACCAAATCCCATTTTCACTTGTGGGTATTCCATTCATCTTTGCTTTTTTGGTTTTTTAATTACACAGCAGAAAGTGCTACTGTGATTTCCTCCCCATGTCACGATGGCAGTATTCATCAAGAAGTTTTTAATTCTACACAGCAATTGCTTCTCTTCAAAAATCTAATTTCAATCTCTGCAGAGGCAGAAGGGTAGGATTTTTTGACCCTGAGGTTAATTATCTGCAAATAAGTTAAAATCACACAAAACCTCTTCCTGGGAAAAGGGAACCCAAGCCCAAGCCCTCCCTTCGCCTGTCTGGCCATTGCTGGTGGTGTGGAAGGTGAGGCTGGGCTGGGCATCACCCAGCCAAGGGGGCGTGGGGGCAGGACTGTCTCATGATGGTTGCATTTTCAGAGCCTAGTACAGTATGTGGCACGAAGGAAGAATTCAACAACTGTGGAAGTGATGCGAAGTGAAGGCAGAGTGAATAGAAGAACAGGATTTGAATCATTCCTGATTTTTTGTTTTTCGAAGTGTATGAAAAGGTCCTATCTCTGGAGGAGAAAAGAAAGAGGGAAGTGGAGACTCACTGGGAGCTGTCCAGGAGTTCGTGACTGGGGCTGGAGTCCGGCTGACCCCTGGCAGAAAAGCTTGATGTGTCTGGAGACCAGGGTTCTTGCTCCCAGGCTCGGCCCCTCGGCACTGTGCTGCTTTCCTCCCTCCTCACTGAGAACGTCTACTCTTCTTTCCAAGTTCTCTGATTCTCTCTCCATGGGCCCAATATTCATTTCATTCATGGTCATTTATTCATTTGCGGAACACAATCTGTGTGGTCTGATACTGAAAGCTGGGGGAATGGGTTGCAAGGGAGAGGAGCTACAGAGATGAGAACAATGAGAGCTAACAGGTGTTGTGTGCTTGCTATGTGCCAGGCCCGACAGCAACGCTTCCCCAAGCCTTAACCCGTCTAATCCTCACTACCTCCCTAGGAGGCAGAACGCATATGGGTCGCTGCCCTCCACGGAGGGCTGGAGTGTTCACCACTCTGTCACCGACATGTACCTCCCTCAGTCATGTGGTAGAGCTGGGACACAGACCCTGCTCTAGAGCCATTTGTTGACACTGTCACTTTCAAGGACTGTTCTTCACTTTTGTGTCGCCAGCATCCAGCATAGTGGCTGGTACACAGCAGGTGCTGAGCAATGTTTGCTGTGTTATTTAAGCAACTTTCAATCCAACAAGAAAGGACACTCACATAAGAAGAACACAAAACTGTGCATGAGGAGCATCGGGGACAGCTGTCTCAGTGATGGGGTCAGCAGGACCCTGAGGAGGAGCACAGGAGATAGGGAGGCAGAGAGTATGAGGGTCTCATACAGCCAGGCCCATACAGCCCAGATGAAACATGAAAGAATAAATCACATTAGGACACCAAGAGGGGGAAAGGGTCCCAGCCATGGCTAGCAAATGCTGAGGACCTCAGAGGGACCAAGGGGCCCCATTTTTCTGATCTTCAGTTTAATGAGAAAGGATGTTGGAGAAGACAGACAGAAATCAAACAGTGTGCCCCAAAGGGAAAGATCCATAGGTTTGGGTGGAATTTCACTGCAAAGGGACTTTGAGCTCCAAGTACACGATACGCCCTGGCTTCTGCCCTGCTATGACATGGTGCTACTCATAGAGGAGTATGCAGGAGATAAAAGGGTACAACAGAATAAAACTGTTCATTAAAAATCATACTCCTGTGTGTGAAAAGTGCTCAAAGAATGGCACCCATGGCTTCTAATCCAAGGGGCAGGAGCCCAGGGCGTGAGTGCAGAAGCAGTAGACACAGAACGAATCTGGGGAGCAAGAGGATTGAGGATCTGGGGCCATGGTCTCTGAGGGGACCAAGGAGACAGCCCCATAGAGGAGGAGAGTCTGGGGGGCTATACGGAGAGAGAGGAGAGCTGAAAACAAAGAGGAGGAAGAAGGGAAAGAAGAAGGTACACGGAAGAGAAGGAGGAGAGAGGAAGGAAGAAAAAACAGGAGCGGGGCTTGTTTTCCTCTGAGTAGTAGTCCCTGGGGTCTGTCCAACACACTCAGTCTCATTTTCCCAGTTTCTTTATGCCTCTTTTAAAAAGCCCGACTCCCAGTTTCTCTGAAATGACCAATGCTTGTCACTTTCTCAGATCAGCGGACTCTCCTGAGAATCATCGGGGGCGGGCTGTATGGTGGGGATGCACACACGTGCTCCAGGTCTCAGTGTTTTCTCCAGACAAATGAGCATGTAGTCATTAGGGCTGATGCTTTCAGAGCCAGCAGCGCGGGTCTGTGTCCCAGCTCTACCACTCAGTAGCTGTGTGACATTGGGCAAGTTACTCAACCTTGCTGTGTTCCAGTTGCCTCATCTCTAAAAGACCATCCAGGGCTGAAAGGATTAACTGAGTTAATCCATATAAAGCTCTCAGAACAGTGCTTGAAACATAAGTACGCAGTAGAACTGGCAATCATCATTGCAGTGATTAGGGGAGGTAAGATTACAACTACCAAAAGAACCATTCAACAAGGGTGAGCAAGTGAAGACCTCGCTCATGACCTCTAAAACATTGCCAGCCCTTGCATAACCTGTCCTTTGTGAGGAATATTTTGCTCCTCTTAGAAGGAGGTTTAATTCCTCTCTGCTGGCCCTGTGCTGGGACATATTAACTGATGACAGTGAATTACTGCCTTGTGACATATCTTTGGAAAATAAATCTAAGAAAAACTTAGAAAATCTAAGAAAAATCTAAAAAAAACCTCTTTGTAATCTAGAAAATCCCTTTTCTACATAAATCGATCTAGGACTGGGTTAAGTGATCTTCCTTACGACCAAAACATTTTCCTCTCTCTTTTCCATTCTTTCTTCCCTCTGGTCTCAAAAAGGCAGCAGCTATCTTCTTCCCAAGTATCTTCCCCCAACTGTGTAGTACCTTGGATCTTATCCAGCTTGCTCAGTAATTATCTCCTCCATCCTCAATCAATCAATCACGCTCTCTCACTGCCTCTCTCTCTCTAGAAAGCCTCACAGTTGGAGTCTGTTTAGCTCCCAAGGCACTACTGTCCCAGGATGGACACTGGGCAGCCCAGCTACATGGACAGATGGACAGATCAATGGGTAGGCAGACAAGTGAATAATGAACAATTATTAAACATTTAATAAACAAACAGACTGGCATATCTTTAAAATGGGCGGGCTGCCTTGGTGTGATTCCTGTAGACCAGCGGTTCTTATCTGAAGGGAATTTTGCTCCCCAGAGGGCACTGCACAATGACTGAAGATATTTGTGGTTGTCACAACTGGGGTCAGGGGGTTGCTCCTGGCATCCAGTCAGCAGAGGCCAGGGATGCTGTTAAATGCCCTATAATGCCCAGGTCAGCCCCCATGATACAGAATCATCTAGTTCAAAATGTTCAGAGTTTTGAAAGGCGGCTCTTAGGAAATAGGTAGGTGTTTTTACGGTAAGTGAAGGAGCATAGGAGTCATTTTATACTTGAAAATATGTGCCTTGAAAGCATACATACAAAAAACAAAAGCAAAGCAGAGAAAGAAGCCTGTGCCTAAGAAAACGAGGGCACAGGTACCTGTGGGTCACCTACACATCCCTCCTTGAACGGGAAAGAAGGGGAAAGGCACACGCAGTCTTCTGAGTACTGAGGAGGACAAAGCTTTGCAAAAGAGCCTAAACATTTTCTAAGAGAAAAATACAATGAGCATAAACCTCATCTTTGGAAAATACTTATTATGAACAGGTGCAGGCTGCTTTTTCTGGACAAGCTCCCTAGCCTCTAAGGTGAGTGTCTACTAGGCAGCCTTTGTCCATTTCCTACAGTGATCCCACTCCAGTGTCCTCAGACCCTGCTCTCTGGGATGTCCATGCCCCCATCCCAGGGGCAGGCTCTCAGCCTTGCCTCTGCTCTGCCCGTGGGAGGGCTGGGACAGTCACAGGGCCTCACTGGACACCTCCAGAGACTGATGATGCTCTAGGGACACCTCATTCATTAGCACAAGCTATTCATTTCCCTTACTTCGAGAGGCAGGTGAGTCAACACATACTCAAGACCAACTCCAAACACCAGCTGCCCAGGGCCTGGCTCTTTTCTGCAGCAGGAAGATTGATTTCGCCTGGGACTAAATGCCTGCTTTGCTTAAGTGCCCTTTTCAGTTAAGTTGTGAAAAATGGAAATAACAGCCATCTGCAGTATGAGTGAGCACTGCGGATGCGGAAAGCCATCGAATCTCCTGCCAGCTTCCCAGGTAGCAGGCGTCCTAGCAGGCTTCAGAACAGGCCACTGTCAAGAGCGCACCAGCCAGTGCTGGGGACAAGGAATATCTCTCCCCTTCTACCACCTTCAAAAGTCAGTGAAAGGACAGTGGTGAGCTCAGGCAGGGTTTCAGGGCAGGCAATCCCCGCGGCGTAGGGTTGCCGAGGGCGGCCAGCGCAGTGGCTGAGTGGAAAGTCTCACCCAAATCCGCAGCTCACGTCGGGAGCGTACCTGGTTATTTTCTGAAGAAACCCAACCACGGGAGGTTCAAGGCTGGGCCTGCCTCTTCTCGTACTCTAAACCCAGCCTCCATTTCCTTCCTCCAGCTAGGCTTTTCTGAAGGAGAGGGAGCTGTGTACACTGAGCCTTTCTTTATGATTTAAACCAATTTGCTGCTAGTTATAGCTATCCACGGCGCACAATGTGTTTTTCCTGTCACTTACTGCAGGCAGAGAATCATGTGAGTGTGTCTCAGCTTTGCCAACAGCAAAAATCATTTCGAAGAAGGAATCCTTCTTCCATGAGGAGAATTACTCCCTGTACCTCCTCACCCCCTCCCTGTCATGAATAAACAGTCATTTTAGCGTTAGCAAACCTCACTTCAAAAACAGGCAAAGCAAACAAAAAAACCAAAACAATAAAGCTTTAAAGCTCCAAAATCCATAATCCCCCTCCAAATGTCACTGAGTGAAAGCACTCGAGCCCCTTCAAAGCCCATTAGCAAGCCAAACCAGCCCATTCCCAGCTATCAGACTATTCGGAAACAAACCCAAATTATTGGGTGGAATTGCAGGCCCGGCCTGATTCATCCATTTAAGTTTCTCATGAAAACTCTCCCTGTGATCGGAAACCCTGGCTACCATTTGAGATGAACAAAGGATGCAGACGCTGTTGATGAAACATTAATGACCAATTTGCAAATGTTCTCGGACCCCGTTAGTTCATCGAGGGGCCATCAAGGCGGCATCCACCCATCTCTCCCTTTATTCTTTGAATTATTTAGCATCCATTAAGTGCCCACGGTGGTAAGCTAAGCTCCCAGGGACCTTTCACCCCAGCGCTTCCCCTCTAACAGTGTCATTCACCTGGTGGCCCTCCCAGCTGCACGGGCAACTCAACCTTTGCCTTGAGGCAGGAAGCTCATTTAGAAATCAGTCTGTTGGTATCCCTCGCATTACATAGACAAGTGCTGGGGACACACGGCAATGAGCAGAATGTATAGAAGCTCGAGGAAGTGTTTTGAGCTGTCACAGTGCATTGGAAGAAAATGCACCTGAAAGTGTGATCCTTGTGGCACTCCAATTAGTGAACTCCTCAGACCCACTTTATCTGGACTTAACGCATCAATTGGGGCATGTATTAAATATGTATGGGTGCCACAGTAGCCCAAGCATGGCCTCAGTAGGAGGACAGAGATATAGTGACACTGCAGGCAGGGCTGAGCAGGGCTGCAGACTCACAGAGCCAAGTTCTGAACACACGGAGACCGCTGAACGCACTTTCTTCCGTCACCCGAAACCCACTAGCGTGGCATTTTTGGTCTTTACTTAAACAGAAAGTCTCTGACCTGGCCTTTCCTGCGTTCTGGCCAGTCAGCACCCTGCCTCTGAAAAGTGTAACAAGTATAAATGACAACACTGCCACAGAGAAAGTAGCCGGTACTGTGAGACAGGCACAAACACAGTGTTCCAGGAGACCAGGGGAGGAGGGAAAGTTCTGTGCAGAAGAACCAGGTCCAACCTCATAGAGGAAGCTGCGTTTGAACCATCCGAACCACTGACTAAAACTAGTGATGAGAGGCACAGCCCCCTCCCATGCCCACCCCTACAGCAGCAGCCACCGTTACTGCTGACTTAGCAGCTTCCCGGGTGCCATGCACTGCAGTCATGCTTTTCCTACTAGTAACAGCCTGGTGAGGAAGGTAGGCACTGCAGAGGCATTGCTCCTTTCCAGACGGTGAAAGTGAAGCTCGATGAGGCCAAGTATCTTACCCAAGACCATACCATTTGCAGCTGACAGTGCTAAGGAGGGTATTTGAACTGTGTTTGTTTTAACCAAGACCATCAGTGTAATAGCCTAAGGATGCTACTTTCAGCCCCTGTCCAGTTACCCAGGAAGCTCACCCTGGAAGGGCCCTGATCCTGAGGAAGCACGTCTGTGAGGAAGGGAAGGGCCCCCTCTCTCTGGCGCAGGAGCCTTTGGCTGCGATTTTCCATTGCTAGAGATGGCGGTGCCTCCTGGGGCTTAGAGAGGGCCGAGGGGCTCTGCAGACCAAGGGCAGTTCTGTAAGAACGGACATCCCCCACCCTCTGGAGCCCTCCATCTCTGCTGAAACAATGGCTGCTCTGCAGTCGTGGTCTCTGAGGCATAGAGGGATCCTGGGCACACGCTCCCTCCTTTATTTTTTCTACTTTAAAAATATCGTTAAGACAATTGCAGAAACATTAAAGGAAAACAATCGATGCGCTCCTGCGCTGCCCGTCTTAACACGAGCGCCACTGTTGATCTGCGTTTCTTTACAGCCCTGGCTCATCCATGTTTTCACATTGTGAGGACCACCATGTGTGTGCGGTTTCAGGCTTTATTTCATTTATCATCATTGCACAAATATTTGCCCACGTGGCTGCAGAGTCTTCATTCTTAGCCTCATACTGGTGGGTTCCAGCCATCACCTAGGAGCCCCCTGGCACTAGGCCTGCTGGTGAGAGAGTGAGGCTCTAGAAATTCCTTCCCCAAGTCTACACGTGGGCAGCATGGCCTCAAACACACACAAGTGCACTGTACCCCCTGATGAGGGGCTTCCGGAGGTGATTAATCCCAAGTGAGGATTAAAAAAAAAAGATTCTAAAAAGAAAAAAAAAGAGCCAGGTTTCTACTTATGTGAGTGAACATAGCACAGGTGCCGTTTCGAGGAAGGTGGCAGCATACCTAGACTTTTAAAGTCAGGCCTCTGGTGTGCCCTACTGCGAATGACACCCACTGACCCAGATTCACCCACCTCCTTCCAATGCATGTTCCAACAATCATGACGACAATGGTGGTAATTATAATACCAGCTTACCCTTGTTTATTTATTTAGAGGCAGAGTCTTGCTCTGTCGCCCAGGCTGGAGCGCAGTGGCCCCATCTCAACTCACTGCAACCTCTGCTTCCCCGGTTCAAGCGATTTTCCTGCCTCAGCCTCCTGAGTAACTGCAATTACAGGTGTGCGCACCACGCCCAGCTAATTTTTGTATATTTAGTACAGACGGGGTTTCGCCATGTTGGCCAGGCTGGTCTCAAACTCCTGAGCTCAATTGATCCACCAGCCTTGGCCTCTCAAAGTGCTGGGATTATAGGTGAGAGCCACCGCGCCTGGCCCCAGCTAACCTTTTTAAAGCACTTTTCCACAGCTAGGCATGGCTCCAAAAATGTCACATGCATCAACTCATTTGCTCTTATAAGTACATATCACTATTATTTCCGTTTTACAGATGTGGAAACTGAGGCACAGAGAGGCCAGGTAACTCTTCCCACTGCTACTGGCCAGGATTGGAGCCTGGGCAGCCAGGCTGCAGAGGCCATGCTTGGAACCATTTTATAATAACTGCCTCGAAACTCAGTTCTAACTTCCTTCTCTGCTCAAAGCTCTTCTCACCTGATGATCATCAAATGCAGTTCCAACTTCTTAGCCTGGCACTTAACACCCTGCACGACCTGCCTCCAAAGCCCCTTTCCAATTTTCTCCCCACGGACACCCTTCAACTTCCTCCATACACCCCAGTGCCCATGTTTAAAGTCATCACACCATCCCCAGAACAGGCTGTGAATTTGGTGATCACTAACCCTCCCTTTCAACTAAAGCAAGCTGCTCAGCACTGTGGTGTGTGCTCTGCATCACCCAGAGAAGATTTCACGGAAATCCCATGGCTTTTAAGTCAGGCCATTGCAAAATACCTTCCCTTAGCCAGAAAACATAGCTGACTATTTTCCACATGTGTGCTAACACAGTAATGACGGGAAACTTCATTTTATCTTTAGAATTTTGTGTGATTATTTGTTTAATAGCATCTGCCCCACTACATTTCAGTCTCCTGGAAGGAAAATCTGTCTGTGTCTTGTCTGCTGCCTGGCATGGTGCAGGGCACGGAGTAGATCTAATATAAATTTCGAAAAGGGACGGATGTATTTCATGATACTGTGGAGACCTGAATTAGGATTGATCTCTCGAAATTATGGGGCAGATTATGGCTCAATGTAAAGAAGAATTCCCTAATTACAAGGAGTTGTCCTGAAGTACAGTGGGCTGCTACGCCCGGAGGTTGAGGGGAGGTGAGTGGAGCCTGTGTTGGGGAGGACACAGAAGCCTCAAGATCCTTCCATGAGGGACAGTCTGAGCCCTGGCTGGCCCCAGTGGAGCACCAGGCTCTGGCTGCAGGATGCATCGTCTCCTGCCAGGTAGTCATGAGAGGAGTTCTTCTCCTCCCTTCTCACTAGTGGTGGCTTCTTTTTGTGCCCTGGGGGCTCCATTCCTTGGCTGTGGGCCATCCTGGGACTCAAGAGCTGGCTCTGGCCACCTCATGGGCACAGGCAATCCTGAGACTCAGGCCACAATGGCATCACTATGGTCATGGATATTTCCTGATGACTACAAAGGGAAGGGATGGCGCCAGCCATGGAGTCCTCTGTCATTTCCTGCAAACATTCTGCTCACTCCTTGTCCCTGCTAGCTCCTCTTCATCCTGGAACCCAGAATCACCCAGCGCCTCTTGAATCCAGCAGGGAGGGCACCGATGGCTGCCCTCTCCAGTCTCTGACGGCTGACAGCCCTGTGCCAATCCTTCCTCAGGAAAAGCGTCTAAGCTGTGGAAGCTGCCTAATGGGGCAGATTCTAAGCCCCATCAGAGAAGTGAAACCATGCAGTGTGGGGAAAAGTGAATTGAAATTTAAAACCCTTGCCTGGAGTGGCCTCCTGTGTAACCCACTGGGGCGGCCCTTCCTTTCCCGCGGAGCCCACTCTTTCTCTGACAGCCCCTGCGCGGTGGGCAGCCCAGCGTGGCCACCGCTCCGCAGTGCTCTGCAGGGCGTTTCTGCTGTCTTGGGGGAGTCTGCCTGTCACTAGCAGGGCCCCTCACAACAGCCCGCCTGCTGTGGCTGCTTCTAAAATTCATTTCAAGGCACAGTTTGGCCCAAAGCCCTGAAGCCTCTTTTCAGGAAGAAAGCACGGAGCCTCCCAATTTCATTTTGTTTTCTTACTGCTTGTTCAAAGAACAATCATAAAAGATAAAAATACCATCCCCAGGCAAAGAGAATTTAATTCAAACATTCTTGAGAACAGATTCAACAACCTTTTCCTCACAAGCAAAACAAAAACAAACCTGCTTCATTCTTGGTTTTTCCCAGTTACATAAAGAAAGGAAAAATGCATAGAGGGAGGCAGCGTACACAGGAGAGAGAATTTCCACCTGTGCAGTAAACGTGACTGAGAGACTTGTGACAGTGGTTCACACGCATTGTCCTATTCGATGTTCTCAACAAGCCCGTGAGCGGATCCCGCAACTATTCCACGTCGTAGAGGAAGAAGATGAAGACACTGAGGCCTGGAGGGGTCTGCAATGTGTCCAAGGGTGTACACAAAGCCGAGTTTTGAATCCAGCGGCCTTTTCCCATGACCCATGATGGTACACTTGTATTTGCATAACTAGGGTTGAACAAGCTAGAAAACAAACTTCTGGCATGTAAATGAATGAAATATATAGATATGAGCTTTGTTTCTTTTCTACCCTTATTCTCTTTTTATATCAAACCTAGGGGCATGTACTTAGGTCTGTCATGACCCGCAACTCCTGACACACTCGTGAGTGGCCCATTCATGGTCTGTCACCTTCACTCACTTATCCTTACTTAGTAAGATCACAAATACCCACAAAACACCACTCAGCCCCAGAACCAGAACTCGGACGAGGACTTTTGTCCATCTGTGGAATCTTTCTCAACTCGTCCTCCTGCCTGCCCCCTCTCAGGGAATCACTCTTCTGAATCCTTGTTTATTGCTCCCTTGACTTCCTTTGTAGATAGCTTTATCACAGCTCTGAGCTTTTAATAAGTTGTTTATTTTACAAAACTGTATGCTGTATGTAATCTTTTGGGATTTTCTTTTTCATTTATATTTACAACTTTATAACTAGGGGTTAGAGTTTCAAACCCAGTGGTGGCCCGCTAGAGAAGAATGGAGGTGGAAGTAGCGTGAGTGGAGACTTCCTGAGGCTACAAGGTGGACGTCACCTTTCACCTTGCTTCACACCCCTCCAAGGACATCCTCGTTGCACTTAGAATAAAATCCTGCTCTCACCTTGGTTCCTCAGGCCCGATCAGGGTAGCCCTTGACAGCCTCGCTGACCTTTTCTCTCCCCGCGCTTCCCCCTCCTCACCATGCTCGGCACGGGGATTCTTCTGCTGCCCCTGGAACATTCCCTGTGAGCTCTTGCCGTCAAACCTGGGCTGGCTATCCCAGTCGACCTGCTCTTAAGTTTCATCTTAAATGTCACTGCCTCCGCAGCCTTTCATGGCCATCCAACCTGAGATAGCCCCTTTGTCACAGCACACTGCTTTGCTTTGGTTACAGCACTCCTGGTGTATTCTGTTTATTATCTGTCTTCCCCCTTTACAAGAAAAAAAGTCTTATCTATGTCAAACTGTATATCTAGTGGGGAGTTTTAAAAGACTGTTCTGCAGACCTGTGGGGGTCTCCAAAACCCCTTCAGGGATTTGTAAGGTCAAAGCATTTTCATACTATTAAGACTTTATTTGCCCGTTTTGCTGTATTGCTGCTTACACCTTTGGTGCAAAAGCCACAGTGGATAACACTGTGGGTGCCTTAGCCGGGATGAAGGTAGTGGCACCAGTTTATACTGGTAGTCACTACATTTTTTACCATCTCACACTTGCAGGGCAAAAAACAACAATTTGTTTTATCCATTAAAGCTGGAAAAAAGGAGAACATTTAAAAAGTCCTTAAAAAGCACTACAAATTATTACCTTTATTAAGTTTCAACCCTTGAGTATGTCTTTTTTATATTCTGTGTGACTCAGTGGGGAACACACAGAGAGCCCATGGTACACGCTGAAACACAAGGTTGTCTCAAGGAAATGTGCACCTCAGATTCAACTGTCAGCTGAACCAGCAACTCTTTTTCGGGGAACATTATTTTTACATGAAAGAAGTACTGGCAGACCAATGATGGCAGAGATAATAAATGTAGTGAGCCTGCCACTTCAAGAACTGATGGTATTTTTGGCCAATGATAAAATTCAAGCACATGTGGAAAATTCTCAACGTTGGAAAACGTGTCTCCATATTTCCCAATACTCAAGGCATTCCTGATAGGATTGGTGATGATACTAATGAATGTGACTTTTTGATCTCAGATAATGAAAAGTGTCGATGCTTCAGAGAGTTACATAACTCAGTGAACCAATATTTCTAATTGAATGATGCATGATTTCACACAATCATGCAAGAGTAAACGATCCACTCAGAACTGCAGGCTAGACTAAAGGATTTCAATGTAACACGTGAAAATTTATACCAGTCATTGATATAATTTCAGATTTCACAATGCAACTAACTTTTAAAAAACTACTACTTGTCCAGTTTTGGTAGAGTGTCAAAGAATGAATAGCCACGATTTTCTCAAAAGGCTATTAACACACTTTTCCCTTTTCTAACAAAATATCTTGGGTAACCAAAACAACTGAGAGCATCAGACTGAATAGAGAAGCTGATATAAGAAGCTAGTTGTCTTCTTAGACCAGACCCGAAAAAGATTTGCAAAAATATAAATCAATGTCATTCTGTTCATAAAAATTTTTATAGTTATTTTTCATAGAATTATATTAGGTTAACATGCAATGGTTTTATTATTGATATGTTTACATAAATTAACAAAATCTTTTAAAATGTTTTACTTAAAACATTTAAACTTCATTTTTTTTAAAGAGACAGGTTTCACTATGTCACCCAGGTTAGAGTGTAGTGGTATGATCACAGCTCACTGCAGCCTGGACCTCCTAGCCTCAAGCAATCCTTCTGCCTCAGCCTCCTAAGTGGCTGGGACCACAGGCATGTGTTACCATGAGCAGCTAATTAAAAAAAAATTTTTTTTTGTAGAGATGAGGGTCTTGCTATGTTGCCCAGGCTGGTCTTGAACTCCTATCCTCAAGGAATCCTTCTGCCTCCACCTCCCAAAGTGCTGGGACTATAGGCATGAGCCACTATGCCCAGCCAAAACATTTAAACATTTATATACAGTTTTAATTTTTAATATGTCAATATCAGTAGATATAACCCCACATAAACAAAAACTCTCTGGGGTCCTCAATAATTTTTAAGAATGTAAAGGGGATCTTGAGGCTTTTTAAATTTAATAATCTTGAGACTATTAGGAATGTAAAGGTGATCTAGAAAACTAGTGGTCTGAGAATGCTGCTCTAGTGCCTAGTACATGCTAGGTACTCAATTAACGCTGAATGAATATTGTAAAGACACATTCTCTTTAGAATTTGTCTGCCTTCTGAAGGTTCTTTCAAAACCTCTCCAATTAACATCTGGAAAACTGATCTGTTTGTTTTATTTTCTTGTGAGCCGTAATGCTTTAACTATGGCTCATACATGTTCGAGTAGCACTACTTAGATGAAGACCCAACGGCAAGAGTGTGTAAGCCCCAGAACTCAGAAGTTACCCTCAGAATCACTACAAATGTCTCCAACTATTTTCTATCCTTTCCTTTTCTTTAAGTGCCTACATCAAAATAAAAATTTAAAACTGCTTCGCAATGTGTTTAACGTAATTGCTTTTATTTTAACTATTGGTATTGCAGCAGTGTTTTTTTTTTTTTACTGTTGAGCATTGTGAATGCAGGGTGATCTAACTACACTGCATACTAAACAGGAGCCTAGCTACCACTGAAACAGCAGTTTTTAATAGGAAAGCACTTGCCATCTTTTAAAAGTGACTCTCAAGTGTCCTTCTGGAAGACGATAGACATTGTGGTTATAATAATTCTGTGGTATAACAGAGAGTCCACAATGGGTTTGTGTCACACTAAATGGACGCCACATTGCAAGCTGTCTCATGTTTAAGCAAACACTATGCTTTACAAGATTATTTCTGAATGGGCTGCAATATATAAAGGCAACTACAAGCTTTCAGATGAGCTGAACGATGCTACAGAACCTGAACTTGGAACTACCTTGTCTTGGTAAGATGTACATTCTCTCTGCTAGTGTCACATCAGTGACAAACTGGTGACAGCCACAGCTCTTGGCTGGCCACATCCCCAGAACTTCTGGTAAAGTCCACATAAAGCTCATCTTTGTGGGAGGCCCCAGAGAGTTGAGGCCTCATGAGGGCACTGAGTTGTGCCCTCGCAACTGCCTTGCCTGAGATTTCTGAAAAAAGGTCTCCTGCTTTCAAAATCCCACATTAGCATCTAAGTGCTATCTTTCAGCTACAGCAGGCAACTCTTTTCTTTCCTTTCTTCTCTTTTTCTTTTCTTTTCTCTTTTTCTTTTCATTTCTCTTCTCTTTCTTTCTTTTTCTTTCTTTCTTTTTCTTTCTTTCTCTCTCTCTCTCATTTTCTCTTTCTCTCTTTTTTTTTTTTTGAGACAGGGTCTTGCCTCACTCTGTCACCACTGCAGTGCAGTGGCATGATCACAGCTCACTGCAGCCTTCACCATTCAGCTCAAGAGATTCTCCCACCTCAGCCTCCCAAGTAGCTGGGACCATAGGTGTGTGCCTCCAGGCCCAGCTAATGTTTAATTTTTTTTGTAGAGAGGGGATCTCACCTTGTTGCCCAGGCTGGTCTTGAACTCCTGGGCTCAAGTCATCCTCTTGCCTCAGCCTCCCAAAGTGCTGGGATCATAGGCATGGGCCACTGCACCCAGTCAGGCAGCATTTACTTCAGATGAGCTTAACTAAATCCGTAGGAGAGGGAGTGAGGTGAGAGACGAATCTCAGATCCTGACTATGATATGCATTGTGATTTGTTCTGCATAAGCTGCAAGCACTCAGCCTCAAAGCGGGATTAGAAATCTTCCTGCCATCTTCCATAGGAACACTGGTGAGACACCGTGGCTCAGAAGAACCAAAGATTCAGTATTAACAGGAAGATTCTAGATAACATTTCCCTGTTTTGCAACACATCTAACCTGAATTTAATAAACCAGGATTAAATAAAAGCGTTTTATTTTCAGATCCAAAACATGAAGCCACACAGCCTTAGGCTGAGAGTCAGATTTCACAAGCTGAGCAGGGACAAGCCCCATCTTCCATTAGCTACTCGGTGTGTCAAGGAGAACTGGAGCTGCAAATTGGGAGGGAAAAGGGCCACATATTTTCTGGTTCAATTAGGTAAGAGGCTTTGGTTTAAAAAAAAAATGAGCTTGCGTTCTGAATTACCAGGCTTAAATTTGATATTTCAAATGTCTGTTGTGTGTATATGCAGGCTACAGTCTGTTTCACCTGGTTTACTGTTGAACAGTGGCATCGTCGGAAAATAGGGAAGTTGTTGAAAAGCTATCAGCAAAAATGCCACCAACACTTGTATCACAGGAAAACTTCAAGGAGGGTATACTGTAACAAGTACCTGAGAGTCATTCACTTACTCAACAACTACTCAGCCAGATCCTACCATGGGTCCAGTTGGGGGTGGGCGGGCACTGAGAACTAACAAGATAGACCTAGTGCCTGCCCTTGGGAATTTTTCAGTCTACCAACGAAGGGTTAAGTAAATTATCACATAATTAATACAAAAATAAAACGGCCCTTTAATAGCTGATACTGGTCAGGTATGGTGGCTCACACCTGTAATCCCAGCACTTTGGGAGGCTGAGGCAGGTGGATCTCTTGAGGTCGGGAGTTCAAGACCAGCCTGGCCAACATGGTGAAACCTTGTCTCTACTAAAAATACAAAAATTAGTCGGGTGTGGTGGCACACGCCTGTAATTCCATTACTCGGGAGGCTGAGGTGCGAGAATCACTTGAACCTGGGAGATGGAGGTTGCAGTGAGCAGAGATCGTGTCACTGCACTCCAGCCTGGGCAACAGAGTGAGACTCCGTCTCAAAAAAAAAAAAAAAAAAAAAAAAAGCTGATACCTTCTCATTTTCCTGCCTTTGCAATATAAGGGCACTAAGGCATGGTAGAAAAAGCACTGTTGCCTTCTTAGAAGGCGTTTACTACCGTTATGAGGAAAGCCAGCTCCCTGATGGATAATGGACTTAGGCAGTGCTCATCAATGGCTGTGGAATGTATTAGGTAAAAAAGCCAATGGAGGAATTTTACAATTATATATATTGAGTTAACAACACCTGAATCTATTGATCAATCTCAATAGAATGAAAGGAGAGACAGTGGAGACACCACTCATCAAGTAGTCTTGCCAAAACCCAAACCAAATGAACTTAAATCTGATCAAGCCTCTAGATTCAGCTACTAGTTTTCAGGAAATACAGAGGATAGAAGAATATGTTAAATGACACCATGGGGATACAACTGGCAAAATTCCAAACATGGGAAACTGCACAGGGCCAACAACCCAGTTTCTTCAAAAACAACAGAATGACCAGAGAGGGGGTTGTGAGAGAGATATACATAGACACACACACACACACATACACATATACACATATGTATGTTTCTATCCATGGTTCCTGGCTCGTAACTCCCACAACCTTTGTTACACTCTTTTGTTACAACGTTGGGGCACTTTAGGTCTCAGAAGCAGGCCTCAGAAAACAGAATCTCTCTCTGACCTTCTCCTACCTTCTTTTCCCTTGCTCCTTTTTCTCCCCAAGGCAGGACTCTAATCTTTTCCCACCTTTCTCTGATCTACCTTGTCTGACGGTAGGTCATAAGTTCCCCATTTCTGAAGGGGCCCTGCCTCATCCCAGGAGGAAGGAATACTGCACAGAGAGACCAAGAAGAATCTGAAAAGATAGGACTTGCTGGGTTCCCCCACTCAGTCTATTAGGATTAGATCATACCCTTTGTGTCCACTCACATATCTACATGGTTGTCCATGCTTCAACATGCCTATCCAATGAAGTCTCCATACAAGCTTTAGGAGAACAGTGTATAGAGAGCCTCCAGATAGCTGAGCATGTGGAGGTTCCTGGAGGGTAGTGCACCCAGGGAGGGCATGGAAGCTCCATTCCCCCTCCCCCATATTTTGCCCTCTGCACTTCTTAATCTGTATCCTTTGTTATATCCTTCAAAATAAACCAATAGATGTTGGTACATGTTTCTGAGCTCTGTGAGCTGCTCTAGTAAATTAATCAAACCCAAGAAGAGAGTTGCGGGTTCCCTGAATTATAGCCAGCTGAGGCTTGTGAAGGCATCTTAAATGGAAGCAGTCTGGTGAGATGGAGCCCTCAACCTGTGGGGAGGGGGGCCCCATTCCCCGCAGCTGGAAAATAAGACCCCCAAGAGAAATATTAACCAAATGTAAGTGTGGGCCTTGTTTGGATCTAGATTAAACCAATTATTAAGTATGAGACAAACATGGAAAACAAGAAAATCTGAGCACTGTATATGTAATAATTAAATACTTTTTAAGGTAGTGATAGCAATATTGCAGCTATGTTCTTTAAAAGTGTCTTTATATTGTTACAGGTATACTATGTGAGTATTTACAGATGAAATGACATCCCGAATTAGCTTCAAAAGAATAGCTGGAAAAATAAGCACACGAAAAATGCTCAATATTACTGGCCATCAGGGAAATGCAAATCAAAATTAGAATGAGGTAACACTTTGTACCCACTAGGATGGCTATAATAAAAAAGAGATAATAACAAATGTTAGTGAGGATGTGGAGAAATCTGAACCCTCATACACTCTAGTACAAATATACAATGGTGTGGCCACTTTGGAAAACAGTTTGGTAATTCCTTAAATGGTTAAACATAGTTATCATGTGCAACTCAGCAACTGCACTCCTAGGCGTACACCCAAGACAAATTAAAATGAGTCTACAGAAAAACATATATAAATGTTCATAGCAGCATTATAAATAGCCAAAATGTGAAAGCAGTCCAAATGTCCATCAAATAATGAATGGATAAGTATGGCATATTCGTACAGTAAACTACTATGCTGCAATAAAAAGAAATGATGTATTGATATATGCTATAATATAAATGAACCTTGACATCATTATGCTGAGTAAAAGAAACCAGTCACAAGATACCACATATTACATGATTCCTTACATGTGGATGTCCAGAATAGGTAAACTGTAGAAACAGAAAGTAGATCAGGGGGTTTCCTAGGGCTGTGGTGTCAGGAACAAGGAGACTGGGGGCAGTGAGTGGCAGGGAAAGGGTGGGGATTGCTAAGGGGTCTTGGGCTTCTTACGGGGTAATGAAAACATTTAAAAAAATAGCCATGGTGATGAATGCACAACTCTGTGACTCTACTAAAAGCTACTGAGTTGTACACTTTGAAAAAAGCATGCTGGGGAGGGTGTGGGCAGGGGTACAGGTGAAATATAACATGCCATGTGTTGAAAGTTTTTAAATGTGAAGGCTCTATCATCAGACCCCCTGGATCACATCCTCACTCTCAAAATTATGAGCTGTGTGACCCTGGGCAAGATATTTAACCAGTCTGAAACCTAGTTCCCTCAAATGTAACATGAGGATAGTAATATAGGCATGCACAAGTTAAATGAAGTTGATATATTTAAGGCACATAGAACATTGTCCTGTACATGTAAAATGTCCATGGGACATCACATTGTTTTTATTTTTTATTTTTGAGATGAAATCTCATTCTGTCACCCAGGCTAGAGTCCAGTGGTGTGCTCTTGGCTCACTGCAACCTCTACCTCCTGGGTTCAAGCAATTCTCCCATCTCAGCCTCCTCAGCAGCTGGGATTACAGGTGGTGGCCGCCATACCCAGCTAATTTTTGTATTTTTAGTAGGCATGGGGTTTCACCATGTTAGCCAGACTGGTCTCGAACTCGTGACCTCAGGTGATCCACCCACCTCGGCCTCCCGAAGTGCTGGGATTACAGGCGTGAGCCACCGTGCCCGGTAGGATGTGAAGTTTTGTTACTCTCATCTGCTTGTCTTTGGGTCAGCTCCTTCAGGAGGGCCCATTTCTTCAGCATCTCCCTCAGAAACCACAGTCGTTAGGGATACCTAGCAGGGGCTCACAAAAGTCTTCCTTTGGTGGTTCTGACCTTCTTAGTTTCTATGATGCCCCTTACCAAGGCATTATCTTCAGAAGGTTTTTCGTGACTTAGTAAGTTTGTTTTCTCTTTGATTTTAGGCTACAGATGAAAATGTAGGAGCAGCAGGAAGAGATGGAAGAAGGAGACCAACTGAGTCACATTCATGGACTCTGTGCCAGAGGGCCTGACTCCCCCACCCCAGGGCCACACATGCGGGGACAGCAAAGGATAATAAATCCCATGGATTGTCCTTCCAGACCCTTCCCATGGGTGATGCCATTAGAAGACTGGCTCAACCTGGAGGCAACTGTGTGCTGTTCCTGACATTACCAGACCTGCCCACTCTCCCCTGGATCCCAACATGGCCGTCTGCCTGGGTCCTCATTCTTGCAACCCAACGATGGCCTCCTAAATTAGCAAAGTGCTTTGGCTCCTTGTCAATAACAAAGGCTCTTTTTGAACCTCATCAGCGAGACTATGATAAATATTTTATAAATGCCACTCTGAAAGCACAGCTCAACACACACGCACACACACAATGGCGTGTATAGATACTCACATGAGCTGTCTGCCCAGGGATGCAGCATTTTCTCCCCTTCAAGTTTGCTCCCAAACAGATTGATTTTTTAACTTTTATTCTGTTGTACTGCATGTATCAACTGCACAAGGCAATCAGCCAAAGAGATACTTAAACATACGGAGTAAATTTCATGTCTTGGAGAACATGGTAGAGCCAGACAGCAATGTGATCTTCCACTCTGCTCTCTGGAGCTGCCACTTGGCTGGGGAGGGGCCATGTTACACCTGGGCCAAACTATCCTGGGGCTCCCGCTCAGAGCGCCACCCTCATGTCTGCAGCAGCCTGTGCAAATATGCAGAGGCCCCTTTGAAAGCTCTGTGGTGCTGCTTAGTGGTGTTCTTTGCACCTTGAGCAATGCTCAAGACCTGCCCATGGACATACCAGGATTAGCAAAGCAATCTGTAGTACTGAATTTCTGTGGGTGTCTGCATTTGCTATGCTACAAGGGTAAGAGATTGTCATTTACAGTGAAAAATAAAGGTGGTGTTAATTAAATTTATTTTCCTAAGTGTCACCGTCTCCAGACCTCTATTCCTTTTGTGAGGTGAGCAAGTGTGTCCTACAAAAGAATAAGCCAGAAATAAACTTCATTTTAGTGTGATAATATCCAGAATTCACACATTTTTAAGCATTTGCCAAAATAAGTAGTGATTTTACAACTGACTTGCATAAGCTCTTTGTATTCCTCTGGTTTGGAAATTGAAATAGAACTGTGTACTGTATTACTTTGCCCAGATACAACATTGACACTGATGTTTTACAACCAAAATGCTATCACCTCTAGCTACATACTGTAACCTCACATACACTGTGTATAACTTGCCTTCTTCCCTGTCAAATGTATCCATTTCCAGGTCAAGCTAAAGAGAGTAAAAGTTTAAAGACAAAATCACAAATCAGCAGCTCCACCATGATGCCAAATTGCCAGGACCATTAAAGGTTTGTGATTGCACACTGGAGGCACAGATCAGGGTAAGCTAGGGCACACACTGTACATCGTAACATGGCTCTTTCTCTTACTTCCAGAAAGCTTATCAGATGGAAGGATCACAATGGGGACAGTGAAAGTTCTACAGGTACGCTTTTCATATGCTCCATTTTAGATACAAGTAGGCGCGTCTACTGTGTGAGCTTCAGGACTAAGCATTAGTAACAGGTTCCTCTGTGCATGCCTGTGTGTCTGTGTGACCACAGCAGTGATTTGGCAGTGTGAGTGCACGAGTGCTCCCTAGACCAAGCCGGTCAGGATGACAAAGCAAGGACAGCAAGGACTGGGACAGGTGGGCAGGGAGTTGGAAGACAGGCAGGTGCTGCAGCAGAAAGACTGCAGGCTTTACAGGCGGACGTGCCTTAGTTGGAAGCTTGGCTCTGCCACTTTCCAGGTTTGTAAGTAGGGGAGTGAAGTCACTCCTCCTAGCCCCGTGTGTCTCACATGAGAAACAGGAACCGTCTATATTTCAGAGTTGCTGAGGAGATGGAAAGTGAACAGCAGGTGCACAGTAGGGGTAATGGTGGTTGTAAAAAGTAGGTGCAGAAGCTGTGGAGGTTCAAGCCAGGTACCCAGCCCTACCCACTCCCTCATGGACACTTGCCACTCGCAAGAGACTGGGAGGCTTGGAAACCAGAAGGGTCCTGGATGGGCTGACTGCTTATCTCAAGGGATAGCTCAAGCTGAAGGCATTGAGTGGCCTGATTTATTTTTGTAATGAAGTAACTCTTCATTTTTAAATTTAAAAATTTAAAATTTTTTTAAAACTAAATTTAAAACTAAATTCATTATATTTAGTTTTTAAAACTAAATTCATTATATTATTCTATGGAGCTACTAACATCACTTGTGATATTAGGAATGGCTGTCATAGTGAGGATGGGAAGGAGAAGGAAGGAAAGAAGAAGCGAGAAGTAGGTACTTCAGCTGTGCTGGATATTTTGTTCTGGTCCCTTTTTAATATTTAAAATAATCTGGTAAAGTGAACGCTTTAAAAATATTTATTGCCTTTGTTTTAAATATTATGTAATTAAGTTTATATAATTACTTTTTAATAAATTTTTTATTTTAGAAGCTTTAGATTTACAGAAAAATTGGAAAGACACTACTAGTCCCCATATTCCCCCCATTCAGGTTCCCCTGATATTAACATCACACATTAGCCTGGTACATGAGTATGTTAGTCACAAGGAGTGAACCAACATCACTACATTATTTTCACCAGCATCCACACTTTACTCAGATTTCCTTCCTTTTCCCCTGCTGTCCTCTTCCTGTCCGGGATCCCACACTGCATTTGGTTGTCATGCCTCCTCGGGCTCTCTTGGCTCTGACACTTCCTCAGGCTTCCCTTGTTTTGGGTGGCATTGACTATTTTGAGGAGCATTGGTCAGGAATATTGCGTAATGGCCCTCCATTGACAAGTGTCTGACTTTTTCCCCTCATGATTAGACCGGGGTTATGGGATTGCTTTTTGTGGAAGATCACAGAGGTTGAGTACCATTCTCATCACACCATAGCAAGGGGACATTCTCTCAGCATGGCTTCACTCTTGATGTTGGCCTTGGTCACGTGGTAGAAGTAATGGTCATCAGCTTTCTCCACCAACTCTCTTTCCTCCCTTTCCAACCCGTCCTCTCTGGACAGAAGCCTCTACGTACAGCCCACACTAAAGGGTGGGGAGTTATCTTCCACCTTGTTGGGGGAAGAGTATGAATTACTTGGAATTCCTTTGCACGGGAGATTTCTCTATCCATCCATCCATCCATCCATCCATCCATCCATCCATCCATCCATCCATCCATCCATCTGGCATTCATTTATATTGGTATAATCGGATGGATTTTTATTTTATACTTCGTGTTATAACCCAGAACTCCATTGTTTATTCCGTTTCTTATGTGTTTCAGCTCTGGCTGTTGGAACTCTTTCAGTTGGCTCCTGTTCCCCTTTGACATTCTGCCATCCCCCAATATTGTGGCCTTTTTGGAGCACCTTCTTATTTTCTGGCATTATGAGATATTTGTATTATATTATTATTGCATTAATTATTGGCTCATATATTTCCTGACCCAGTCCTAGAATAAATCACTTCTCCAAGAAGACTTGTAGACTTGCTTTTTAAGCTGTTAGCAGCTTTCAGTCCAGGGCTGTTCACCACCATTGAAGTAATACCCTTCTGAGTATCGTACCCAAAGTTCATCCTCCCGTGGCTGCTGGGGGCACAAACTATTCCCTGCTGCAAATGAGCTCAGAGTTTTTTCTGCCTGTCCTTTCTGGAGTTCTTTCCACAGCTGCCATGGGAGCCCCTGTGCTCACACACATGTGTCCATCAGTGCCCAGCCGAGGATTGGGGGATCCTCTCTGGAACTCCAGAGCTCTCTCTCTGGGCAGCTCTTGCCTGTCTGGCACTCTGCCTTGAGAATTACAGATGCTTCAGCATCCCAGATTCCTATCACTGTCTTGTGCATTTAGAGACTCCTGGGCTTTGTGTGGGGTCCCCTGCCCGTGCTGTGGCCTAGGAAGCCCCCCAGGCAGTGAGCGGGGGAAGCGGCAGGGCTCACCTCCATTGCTCTCCCTCTCATCAACCACTGTCCTGGACTACTCTATGTCCAACGTCTGAAAACCCTCGTTGCATTTATTTTGCCTGGTTTTTAGTTGTTTAAGACGGGAAGGTAAATCCAGTTCTTGTGACTATATCTTGGCCTGAGTAGAACTTCTAATTGACACCAACATTTACCAAAGGGTCCCATTTAGCAATGAGACTGACTTTCCTGGGATGCTAAATAGTCTTGTCATAGTCAGTGACCCACAGTGAATCTCCTGACCAAAGGAGGGACGCGGCTTGGACCGTGCGGCGTTGTACAGCTGCGCTCGTCTGTCTCTATCACATATGAGATTGCTCGTGGTACAAAATTAGGAATGGATTAGACTGAGAGGGTCTGAAAGCCCAAGGCTTTCCTACTCGCTCTACAGGACCATCAGAAGGTAGCTGCAGGGAGGGCTGCTGGGCAGGCCCAGCCACTCTCTCAGGAGACAAGGGTCTGCGCTGGCCAGCAGCCACCACGGGTTTTAAATGAAAATGGCCTATAGAAGTGATATGCTTGGTGGCACAAGAAGCCTCAAGAGCCCAGGAGAGCGATTGGTTTCACAGGAGTTCATCCTGGGCAAGCTAAGAAGTGCTGATTAATACGAGCACTCACCAAGAGCTTGAAAACCCACTTGGCTAACAAGGGTGGAAAGTGGAGAACAGGGCTGTGAACGCCCCCTGGGCCTCTGCTCAGTATCTTTCCTTCAGCTCCACTACATCAGAATCACACACACACACCCCCCACAACAACCACCGCCGCCGCACCACACACACACATACACACACACACACACTCCCCACACAACCACCCCCCACACCACACACACACATTCCACAACCACCGCCGCCGCACCACACACGCACACACCCCCTACACAACCACTCCCCACACAACCACCCCCCCGTACCACACACACACACATCCCACAACCACCGCCGCCACACCACACACACACATCCCCCCCACACAACCACCTCCCCTGCACCACACACACACATATCCCACAACTGCCCCCGCACCACACACACACACACACCCACACAACCACCCCCCGCACCACACACCCCCCCCACACAACCACCCCCCCTGCACCACACACACACACACATACATCCCACAACCACCGCCCCTGCACCACACACACACATACACACACCCACACAACCACCCCCCTGCACCACACACACACACACACCCACACAACCACCCCCCCGCACCACACACACACACACATATCCCACAACTGCCCCCGCACCACACACACACACACCCACACAACCACCCCCCCGCACCACACACACCCCCCCACACAACCACCCCCCCTGCACCACACACACACACACATACATCCCACAACCACCGCCCCTGCACCATACACACACACACTCCCCACACAACCACCCCCCCTGCACCACACACACACACATCCCACAACCACTGCCGCCGCACCACACACACATACCCCCCACACAACCACCCCCCCGCACCACACACACACATCCCCCCACACAACCACCCCCCCGCACCACACACACACACACATACCCCACACACAACCACCCCCCTGCACCACACACACACACACATCCCACAACCGCCCCCGCACCACACACACACACATACACCCCCACACACACCCTCTTGGAACATCAACAGGGGACCATAATTTTCTTCTTGGTTTCAATTTCATTGTCTTCAGATCTTAGAAACTTTCCTTCTAAAACAGTGCGGTAGATTTGGAACATGAGCCCTCACCAAGAGCTTGAAAACCCACTTGGCTAACAAGGGTGGAAGGTGGAGAATAGGGCTGCGAATGCCCCCTGGGCCTCTGCTCAGTATCTTTCCTTCAGGTCCACTACATCAGAATCACACACACACACACACACACACACACACACCCCACAACCACTTTGAAGTAATACCCTTCTGAGTATCGTACCCAAAGTTCATCCTCCCGTGGCTGCTGGGAGCACAAACTATTCCCTGCTGCAAATGAGCTCAGAGATTTTTCTGCCTGTCCTTTCTGGAGTTCTTTCCGCAGCTGCCATGTTCTTCCGTCCATGTGTCCATTTGGAAACATTTTTTTTTTAAATCCAGGAACTTTATACTAAACAAAAGAATGCTTTCCAAAGGTGAGTGCAAAGAATTTTCTTCAATTTTCATCAGAGTTCCTCCAACTGGCAGATTTACCTGTAGTTTGCAATAAGTACCACAAAGCCATCACCAAGTGAGTTAATGAGACCACATTCTCTGTCCTCCTTCAACCAGCTGTGAGGGCAGGTGCAGCTGGGATGGAAAAGGTGCCAAGGAGAGGCACTGCCCTCCTCTGCTTGGGCCCACCTGCCAGGCCTCCACTGTCCTGAGGGTAAGGTCCACTCTCAGCATCTATGGCCTCACCCTCACCTTCAGTCTCATTCCACACCTCCCACCAACCATACCTTCTGGCCCACCCAAAGCAAGAAAGCCCTTAGAGAAATGAAAATGTTCATCCTCATTAAAAAAGACTTCTAATTAGTGAAGTAACCATAAATGACCATGGAACTCCTTGTTTCAGACATGGAGCTTCTTCAAGACCTGTTTAGTGTTGTTCACAACAAGGGAGGAAGTATCCCATTAAGACAGATGAGGGCCAGCAACCCTGGCTTTAGAGTTAATTAATATATTCATCTTTAAGAAGGGAATGGGTCTCACTGATTTGGGAAGCTGAGGCAGGATGATCACTTAAGGCTAGAATTTCAAGACCAGCCTGGGCAACATAGTGAGGCCCTGTCTCTACAAAAGATAATTCAAACATTAGCTGGGTGCGGAGGTGCATGCCTGTAGTCCCAGCTACTCAGGAGGCTGAGGTGGGAGGATGGCTTGAGCCCAGGAGTCACAGCTACAGTGAGCTATGATAGTGCCACTGTACTCCAGCCTGGGCAACAGAGCAAAACCCTGTCTCTAAAACCATAAAGTGGGGGAAGGGTGTGGGGGGGTGTAGGAGGATTTGGGGGGATTGTCATGAGCTCAGCTTCAGTATGAAGCCTGCTTTGAGTGGTTTGACCAGAGTCTTTACACTCCGTTGGCACTCACAGATCTCTGCTGGATGAAATTGAAGTAGTTTCCATGACCGAGCCCCTTTTTGACCTGATTCCCTTCAGGACACCTGCCTGGGGCCATAGCTGTGGACTCCCACAGCCTAGGGGACCACAAGACAAACTGGAGCTCACTGACCATGTGGGACTTCCTGAGTAAAGGTGTGAGCTGGCCAGTGACAGGTCCCCTTGGATCTCACATCCTGATAAGAGAGTGAAATGACGCCAAAACAAAGAAGAAAGAAAAATCCATCCAATGCAAGATGTAGGCTCAACCCATAAGGAAATCCCATCTCCTGGGCAAATCTAAGGAATGAAAATTTCTCACAAAATTAAACTGCTATTTTCTACAATAACTGACCGTTACCTCCAGGGCAATGTTGGTACAAAGCTCTGCTACCCAGCCCTTCTACCACCCCGACAGTTCACTGTTCTACAATCACACCATGACTTTGAGGCCCACACGTTTTCATTCAACCCACAACAGCCCCCCTGACCTGCTCCACCCTGGGGGAATTCTTGCTTATTCTCCAAGGTTCAATTCCAATGGCACCTTCCATCTGAGATAGTCCCTAAGATTCCACGATATTTGCCACGGCCATAAGGAATTTGTAGCCAAGCCTTTCTTCCCTGGGCTCCCGTGGCTGCACCCCACTGCTCGTTCAACTCCTGTCTTCTGTTTTGGACTGTGAGGCCCCTGACGGCAGGGCCTGAGATTCATTCTGTCTGGGGCCCCGAGGCTACTCAGGGACAAGACAGTGCTCCGTGAGATGTGCGCTGGGGGATGGACACATGGACGGAAGGACATGGCTGCTCCACACTGGCAGTGTAGGCTTCAGGATTTTCAAAGTAGACTGGCATGTGCGCTCTGATTTGCCCTTCCCCTCCCGGGGAGGCAGAAAAAGTATTATTCATGCTCCACTCACAAGGACACGAGTGTTGGAAAATGTGAAATGAGAGGGAGCCTGATGCTGCCCGGAGTCCTAAACTAGACCCACAGAGACTTGAGCTCTAGTTCTGGCTTTCCTGCAGAGTATTCTGGGTGACTGTGAGCAAGTCTGTGGGCCTGGGCTTTAAGGAATTATCTACATCTCTGATCCAGTTGCAATTGTCTACACCTCCCTTTCGGTCATGTGTTCTTAAGTAGTGAAGCCTGAAGTAGCAGCAAGATTTTCAGATGCTTAGTGGCTTGTGAAAGGTCCTGGTACCACTTCATTCTCAGGTGCTGAATCTGGTTTTCAAATCTGTGTGATACTGGAATAATGGTTGGTCCTTAACTGGTAATGAGAAGTTGTTTTTCTGAGTGAAACCCGCATTGCCAGCTCGGCTTGGGGTAGGTCCATGCTGCTAACTCTAGACGGGGATCAACGGGAAACTGCACGGATACATTCATTTCTTTCAACAAATATGGCAACAAGATGATGATATCCAACAGGTCTCTAATAAAGGAACGCAGGAAAAGCACATACAGAAGAACAGAAGTGAGTGAGAACAAGCAAGTGCTTACAGGTTCTGTGCTGACCATGCCTCTGCTAAAACAAAAACAAAATATTTCGGTTCATCCAGATGCACTGGAGAAAGCTGAGCTGCTGCTGCTCAGACTCTATCACAGTCCTGCTGACTGTGACATGCAAACAACAGGAGCCCCATCAACGGATGGAAAGATCGTAGTTTCTCAGACCGCATCCAAGTCGCACAAAGCCTTGTCTGAACGCCGTTCTGAGTGCTTCATTCAGCAACATTTGGCAAATCTCAAGGCTGGAGATGTAGCAATAGGATTAACAGAAGGAGGAGTTGCTGAATGAATTTCTCAGTCCATACACGAGGAGCAACACAGAAAGTTAAAACATGGCCAGTGATTTGCAGCTGGCTTGCCCAGGGGAGCCGCTGAAGGCCTCCTTCAAAAGCTAAATATGGTCTTCCTTGTAGGAAACCCAACAGTGGATGTAGCCACGAGTTTAAAGGAACCTCCCTGGGCTACTATCAGGACTCTCAGGCAGGGTAAGTAGCACCTGTCAATCAGGCCCAGTGAGCCTTCAGTCCATAAGACGTCAGCAATGCTGCCATGGAACGGGAAAAGGCCCTAGAGTAATGGGGACAGCACCGGCCAACTTGAACATTAGAACTACTGACCACCAGCATACTATGTGGGAGAATCATGATGGTGATCAAGACACAGCCGCTGCCCTCAGAGAGCTGTCGTCTAACACAGCAGTCCCCAGCCCCCAGGCTGTGGACCAGTACCAGTCCGTGTGCTGTTAGGAACCAGGCTCCAAGGCAGAAGTGAGCGTTGGCTGAGTGAGCACAACCACCTGAGCTCCGCCTCCTGCTAGATCAGTGGCAGCATTAGATTCTCACAGGAGTGAGAACCCTACTGTGAACTGTGCAGGCGAGGGATCTAGGTTGCGTGCTCCTTATTAGAACCTGACGCCTGATGATCTGAGGTGCGGCAGTTTCATCCTGAAACCATCCCCACCCACCCCATCCATGGAAAGATGGTCTTCCACAAAACTGGTCCCTGGTGCCATAAAGGTTGGGGACTGCTGCTCTAACAGATGGAGGAAAACAAATATGTCACTGCTGATCACAGAGGACTAAGATAACAATCACCAACAAGGAGAAAATGGCAAAGTGAGATTGAGGTTCAGAGGAGGCAGTGAGCGCAGGCGACTGGGAAAGAAGGGGTGGCTTTGTGTGTGCGGTTGCATTGGAGATGGGCAAGGAAAGATGGGCATAAGCTCAAACAGCAGAGATGGGGAGACACAGGGGGACGAGCTGAGGGATGGGTGCATGGAGGTGTTCAAGAAATGGGAACATTCCAAATGGCTAGAGCAGAGACTATGCAACTAGGCAAACAAAAGGAAATCACATTGGAAATATGATGGGACCAAAAGGGCAGTGAGCCACAGGCGAGACCCCGGGGTTTCAGTGGGCAGAATGGGGAAGCACTGTGACCTCTTTAGCGGTCAGGTATCAAGGCTGTCATTGAAGGGGCTGGCTGCACAGCAAATTCAGGGTGAATCGAGGCAGGGAGGCAGGCACAGGAAACCAATTACTGGCAGTTACTGAGCACCTCTTCAGACCCTCAGCCCACCTGTGTGAAGAGCCATACTCTATGGCTTGAGTAGAATGCAGAGCAGACCATCTGCCAACTCGCACACCGGAACCGCTCTTCATGGCGCATGCAACTCACATCGCACAGCCTCCACGCTGTCGCTTAGCAGAGGAATTTTGCCAGCAGCTCACTCTGCTTTTCCTCTGAGCACGAAGTCAAGAAGAAACATGGGAATTTTCTAATATTTCACTATCTGGAACTATTAACAAAATGGCAATTTCATGATTCGAACTATATTTTCTATTTAGTTTATGGCTTATTTGGTCAGATTGCAACTTGGACCAACTTTTACAAGTATTCATGGTACTGTCACAATTCTGGTCATTTCTCCATCTTTAATGACACAAGTGTAGCCTTTCCCTAACAAAGCACTGTTACTTTCGTTCATTCTGGAAAAACCTAGTAGGTTTAGAGAGATGGCTGTGTTTTATGTTAATAATAATAATTTCGGTAACTATAATAATGACTGCCAGACAGCACATAGACATGTACACAGCATGCCACATGTGTTACCTCATTTATGCTTCACAACCACTCTGAAGTAAGTTCTATTATCATCTCCATTTACAGATGAGGACACTATTTAATGGAATTCCATAACAGACAACTACCAAAGGCCAGAGTTCAGTGCCTCCGCAGTGCAAGTAAGTTCAAATTTTCAGATGTTCCTTATTATACTTCCGATTTGTATTTTTCTTTTGGGGCTGTTTTTATAAAATCGTGACACTTACAGATTCACAATCCACAGGCACAGTAGAAACTTAATTATTACCACTTGCATATGTCTTGAGTTCTAGGATTTATGCATTATTTTCACTTTTTTTGGACGTCAGTGAACCACTTTGAACTGATCCAACCATTGCTGCAAAGGGAAATCTAGCATATGTATATATTAAAATGTGAACGAGACAAAATGCAGTTGCAGAGAATTACACTCTTTTACTTAAATGTTAGCTGAAAAGTGACCAAGACAGTCCTTGCAGCATATGGGCAATATAATTTATCATTACTCTGAACTGAACGTTTATCTTCCCCTCAAATTCATGTTAAAATCCTAACCTTTAAGGGCCCTTTGGGAAGTGATTAGGTCAGGAGGGCATAGCCCTTACGAAGGGATTAGTGCCCTCATAAAGAGGCCCTGGGGAGCTCCCTTGCCCCTGTGACATGTGAAGACGCAGCAAGAAGAAAACCATCTATGAGCTAAGAGGTGGGCCCTCACAGACACGAAATCTGCTGGTGCCTCGACCTTGGCCTTCCCAGCCTCCATAACTGTGAGGAATATGTTTCTGTGGTCCCAGCCTATGGTGATTTGTTACAGCAGCCAGCATGGACTAAGACGATCATCATGAAAACTAAGCAGACCAGTGTTGGCATCTCACCCCATCTCCACCGCCGTAGGAAGGAGAACCCACCATTATGTTTTTAAAGCTCACTAAAGGGAGGAGGCGACGCAGGAAGGAGGAAGAGGGACGAAGGAGCTCAGAGAGGGAGAAAAACGGCTGGATCGGGGCAGTTTAGGAGGCACAAACTGGGAAGGCAACAGAGGTTGGAGGATCGTAGGAGAAGGAGAAGCCAGGAACCCAGGCCTGTACAGCATTTTCCAAGGGTGGCAGGGCCTCTGTGGGAGAGCTCTGGGATGCAGGGTGGGATGAACATCAAGAGCTGGAGCTTCTGGAGCCCTAGTGAAAAGCCCCTGTGTCCAGCTTTGCACGGAAGCAGAGGAGCTGTCTGCCTGTAAGACTCTAGGCCAAGATGGCAGGTTGAGGGCGTTTTCCCAAATGTTCCCAAGGCCTTCCCCAAATCTGGTCTGTGTGTGGGTGGAGGGAGGGAGGAAGAGGTAGTGTGAAGTAGATGAAATCAAATTTAGACAAATAGAAGGTGGTGACATTTCTCACACCCAGAGTTGTGGGATAAAATGTATATCTGTTATAAACTGTTACTAAGAATACAATGGGATAGCTGCAAAAATCACAACTGATCTTACACTTCACATTTCCTCTAAAATTACCAAGCCGCCAGCAGACCCACTAGTTAGCCCACAGAGACCACTAGGGACCCACAAACCTTATTTTCTAAAATAATGTACTGGATCTGAAACAACTGGATCTTAAACGCCGGGGCTTTTCAGCACCCAGCGGATAGTAAGCAGTGAGAAGGCACCAAATAGCGCCAATGGTGTTTGGTTCCAGCTGTTAAGCTGGTGACTTCGGAATCACAACAGTGTGAAAATCTCCCATCCCTGGGGCTACCAGAGGTTCATCATTCTTTGGAACCAACACGTATAATCCATAAGGCTTGACAGCTATGTTTGCTTTTGACAAATGTCTGAATTTTACTTAATGAGGATTAAAAAAATAATTTGTTTCCATGAAAAGTATTGCCTATGGAAGTTTCTGAGCTTGAAAATTTCAGACCTAGTTTCACTCTGAGGCAGAAGGATCCCATAACACGGAAAAGTCAATATCCATAAAACAAAAGCAGTGCCTGTGGGAGTTCCACCGAAGTCCCTTCGTATGAAATTTCCTGGTATCCCTAAGGGTGAACACAGTGACATCCCAGGGGGTACAGGAAAGACAAGTCCCCCCAAGACCCTGTCCAGGCGCCCTCCAAGCCTGGGCCTCTCCCCTCATTCTTAGTCCTAAACGTTTGGGGACATGTCAGAACCTGAAAGGGAAAGGAAAACATTGAAGAAAAATGATACTAGAAGTCTGGTTGAGCATATATAGTTTGCTAAAGGAACACTTTGAAATACTTCGCTTTCTGGTATCCTAGTTAAAAAGCATAAAACAATCTCTAACAGGGAGAAAAATACTAAAATGTGTTTGTCCCTTGCTGTTGCTCATTTGCTTACCCTGAATGAAACATTTAAAAAAGATACATATTGGCCAAGGTGGGCGGATCACGAGGTCAGGAGATCGAGACCATCCTGGCTAACACGGTGAAACCCCGTCTCTACTAAAAATACAAAAAATCAGCTGGGTGTGGCGGCGGGCGCCTGTAGTCCCAGCTACTCGGGAGGTTGAGGCAGGAGAATGGCGTGAACCCGGGAGGCAGAGCTTGCAGTGAGCCGAGATTGCGCCACTGCACTCCAGCCTGGGCGACAGCGCGAGACTCCATCTCAAAAAAAAAAAAAAAGATGCATATCATTGGTTGTCAAAGTACCTTCTATAAGCTACACCAAAATTTCTATCTGGTTGGGAGTGGGGGAAGGTCAAGAACAGCAGCACAATAAAACAGAAGTCAGAGAAAGGCTTGACAAAGTTATGAAATAGCCAACATAAATTTGAAAATGGCATGAGAACACATCTGTAAGTATGGTGTTGTATTTTGTATCTGACGAGCCACCCATCATTTTCTACCTATGTTATCACTCCCAAGATCTATTTTAATATTTACCATATATGTTAATAAAAATGAGTGATGGAAAGCATCACGACTCAACCACATGCCATGAGCAGCCCATTAAAGCACAAATAACTTACTAATAAAAAATTCTTATTAGAATACAGAGAATTCCAATTAGCCTTTTTATTTACTAACATTATCTTAGAGTCAACATAAAGTTAACCGCTCCCTGCTTTTAATTTAGTTCATTCTAATGACTATTTCTCTGCATCTCTACTGTTCGTTTAGGGACGAAGATGGGGATAATGAAAACCGAAAGTCCTGCCAGCACTAACATTGTCAGGCCTTGATATCGGCACTTAAAACAACTGTTTGTGAGAGAGAACCTGGTATCTGGCTTCTGACGTTTCAGAATAATCTTCTATTCTGCCCCTGGATGACGTCACTGTTGTGTGTGAGTCCTTGGTCCCAAGAATAGCCCAGCACAGAGGCGCCAGGGCACGCTTTCATACTCACATTCACATGGACGTAACAGGACTCCTGCACTGCACGCTTCCCCCAGTGACACACGCCCCATGCCTCCAGGCTGTGCACAGGCAATGCGCAGTGGCAGCCCAGAGGGAGAGGTGATTTACGGTGGCTCAGGCAGACACCACTAATACCGGCTTTTCCTGTGTTTGACCAACAGCCTTTGCAGAGAGTGCACGCAGGGCCCTCACTCTCTGGGGGCTGCTAGGGGCAGAGCCCGGTAATCCCAATGACTTAGTGGATCCTGTGCCTCCCAAGGCTGGCGCCCACGGTGACTGCGCACTTGTCACTGACTGGCAGGCCATTTGTCTGCTGCAGCCCAACAAATCCCACAGATCCTTCTGGACCCTTTGCAGCAGGCTTTTCATACCTTGAGTCTTATTTAATGTTCACATGAAAAAGCAACTGCCGCTTGCTGCGCTCATAAAAGTCTTGTTAGAAATTAATACCTTGCGCGAATAAAAAACATCAAGTAAAGTATTTATCTGAGGTCGTTTGGAAAAAATAGTTCCGTGGGTAAGGTTTTACAACAATAGGTGCTGTAGTGACAGAGGAGTGCTCCCCAAAACGACGGGGCTCTCTGAACGGCCGGTGTGCAGCAGAGCGCGGCCCATGTGTGCAACCTCATTCCATTGGGAAAGGTAATAAAGAGGTCAAGGATCCTGATTTCTGTCTCCAAAGTCAGGTGTCTCTCAAACATGTGTCACTGATCACAAGTGGAGGTGAAGCAGTGAGAGTAATGAAAAGCAGGTGTGGCTACGCCTATAATCCGAGCACTTTGGGAGGCCGAGGTGGGCGGATCATGAGGTCAGGAGTTTGAGACCAGCCTGGCCAACATGGTGAAACCCCGTCTCTACTAAAAATACAAAAATTAGTTGGACATGGTGGCGCACACCTGTAATCCCAGCTACTCGGGAGGCTGAGGCAGAAGAACCTGGGAGGTGGAGGTCGCAGTGAGCTGAGATCACGCCATTGCACTTTAGCCTGGGTAAGAGACTTCGTCTCAAAACAAAAACAAAAACAAAAACAAAAAAAACTCTTGCTATTGCTACTGCGATATATATATATATATATACATATTTTTAAAAGCTCCTCAGTTTATAACTCCCAAAGTTAACTCAATGAAACAAGCGTATTCTTCCAATTACCCATCATATTTTTGATGTTCAATAAGACTAAAACAAAAAAAGATACATAGTACCACGGTAAGCTGTCATCTGGATGAATCAAGCCCTATATTTTCTTAATCAGGAAAGCTAAATGTACAATTGAGTAAATGCATGTATTTATGTCTCCATGACTTGTAGTCATGGCATTTTCAAGGAAAAATTTAGATGCAGTCATCCTAGGCCCTCTCCAGTCATGAGAAGAAGGCATGTACAATGCCTGGTGACTTCTGCTAATAGGCTAAAACACATTATATAAAAGCATAGAGTGTTTGGGGACTGGAGGTCAGTCTGATATAGTTAGAGTGAAAGACGGCACAGGGAAGGTTTGGGAGCCATACTATGGGTGGTTGGGAGTGTCCCCTGAGTTCTTAAACTCCAGAGTTCTCAAATTCTCACCAATGATAGTCACCTGAGAGCTTTAAAGGATCTTGGTGCAAGGCCCCAGTCCAGACCTGGAAACTGGGAATTGGCAGTTTTTGAAGCTTTCCAGATAATTCAACTGTGCTGCCAAATTTGAGACCCAATACTAGGCATAAGTGCTTTTCAAACTTTAATGTTTGAGATCTCGACCAGCCTGGCCAGCATGGTGAAACCTCATCTCTACTAAAAATACAAACAATTAGCCGGGTGTGGTGGCGGGCGCCTGTAGTCCCAGCTACTCGGGAGGCTGAGGCGGAGAACTGCTTGAACCCGGCAGGCAGAGGTTGCAGTGAGCTAAGATTGCGCCACTGCACTCCAGCCTCGGCGACAGAGTGAACTCCATCTCGAAAAACAAAACAAAACAAAACAAAACAAAAAGAAAAGAAATCTCCTGTTATCCTGTTAAGATGCAGACTCTGATTCTGTCTGATTCTGCAGGTCTGGGGTGGGGCCTGAGAGGCTGCATTTTAGCAAGACCCCAGCTGATGTTGATACTGCTGGTCTATGGACAAGTTTGAGTTGCAAAAGTATAGAGAATGGGAAACCTCCAAACATTTCTGTGTGAGGGAGTGATGTAACCAAGGCTGAACTGTGCAAAGAGGAATCAAGCATCCCTTAGCAGAAGCAGACTTAAAGGGGAAGGAATGAGGTAGCAGACCATTAAAGAAGTTGATGAGAGACAACAAGAGATGGGATCAGAGAAGTCTGAATGATTCCTGGTAGCAGGCTCCTTGTGGAGAAGTAACCCCATCACATTCCACGCCACTCTATGGGGGCTGCTGCTATGGGGTGGGCCGGTAAAAGACCCTACCAGGATCTCAAAGACCCTGTGAACTGTAGTCTACTTAGATATACAGTCCTTCCCAGCAGTCTGAGTTACCTGCACAGCACAGTGCCTTCCCTCTGCTTCCAGGCACATGAAGGAATTGCCTGTGCTCGCGCCTTAGCAGTTGGCAGGGCACGCAGGTGGTGTGGCTTCGTTCCCTGCAGCCCGGCAGCCCCAGGAACAGCCGAGAGAGTAGATCCCCCACAGACCAGCTCTGTGTGTGAGAATTATGTAGAGGGCACCCCACCCACACATGGCCAGAGTGAGGAACATACTTCTGTTGGGTGAATTCACAGATATTCTCAGGTTATTTGTTACTGCAACACTAGCCTGGCTGACTCTGACTGTTACACTAATCAGCTGGACCCACACCCTGTGGGTCGGTTCCAGGAACCTGGCAAAGGTGATCTGAGGCCTGGCGGGCCTGCTGGAGAACTGCCCAGATTCCATTTTATAAGGGGGATATGGCCTGAGGATCTTGATCCTGGTAACTCACCTAACCTCCAGGACCACTAGTGAAACTTGGCAAAACCCCACATGTTAGAAGGCTGGCCTCAGCTCCTGAAGCTTTCCTTGTGATATAGTTTGGATACTTGTCCCTGCCCAAATCTCATGCTGAATTATAATCCCCAGTGCTGGAGGTGGGGCCTGGTAGGAGGTGTTTGGATCATGGGGGTGGATCCGTCATGGCATGGTGCTATCTTCGGGATAGTGAGTTCTCATGAGTTCTGGTGTGTGTGGCACCTCCCTCCCCCTACTGTCTCTCACTTGCTCTTGCTTTCGCCATGTGATGTGCCTGCAGCCCCTAGGCCTTCCACCATGATTGTAAGCTTCCTGAGGCCTCCCTAGAAGCTGAGCAGATGCCAGCATCAAACTTCCTGTACAGCCTGCAGAACTAAGAGCCAATTAAACCTCTTTCTTTACAAATTTAGCCTCGGGTACTTCTTTATAGCAATGCAAGAACAGCCTAATAAACCTTGTGAGTAAGATATTTCCTAAGTCAGTGCTGTTGACCGTGGTGCTTTACCGTTTCTTCCCTCGTCCTCCCATATCACAGTGAGTGAGAATTGGACGTCATTTTTGGCTTTCACTTCTGCTGTCTACTTCAACCCATGCTGCATTTTCTACATTGAGTTCTAACTAAAGAGCATGACACAAACTGTTGTTAAGAAAATTGAAATAATACTGGATTTTTTTAAATTAAAAAAACAAGTGTTGCTTTTAAGTTGAGGATTTAGCTTGATATTCTTTTCAGACCTCTCACTTCATGCCAAACCAAAGAGAGTTCCCAGGGCTCTAATGTCACTCAGCTAAACTTCACCCTGAAATGAGATATTTGAAGTCTACAAATGAATGCAAAACAGGTTCTGGGTGAATAAGGTATTAAAATAGTGACCTGAAACTACTTCAAAGGTGAATCATCAATTTTAGTTATATCTCATGATTTTGCCTTTGTTTGTTGAAAGCCATACTTATTTCTCAAGTGAATAACGAGCAATGTCCTAGAAAAATATTCTTCTTGCATCAGATAGGATCAGGAAGTGGAAAGAGTATTGCATTGGATACTTGTTATTTTTAAATTGCATTAATGAAAAAGTTAGACCCCAATTTTTTCTTTGTAAAATAAAGGAGTTAGAAGTCTTTCATCTCCAAAGTTTTATGCAATGACGGTTTAAAATTCCCATCAATGGTGGATGTGACTCTAACTTGGCTGGAAATCTGAGTATTTTTCAAAGGAATTATCAGATTTCTTATACATTGTCAAATTCTCCAGCCATCAGTCTATTTCCTTTACCTCTTAGATAACTCAATTTTAAAAAGACAAAAATCATTCTAATCAATCATCAGTTTGGCCATCAATTTGCTCTCTTTGCTTAAACATAATCTTGCAATTGTTATCTGTATTTAAATTTGTAGCCTGTTAAAAATAAAGCCCATGTGAGCTTACTGGTATTTTCCAAATTTTGACAATGAATGTGCCACTTTGTAAATAGAAAAAAAGGGTATTAACATATACACGGAATTGGATAAGATTTCAGAAAGTATCTTTCCAAAAAACTATTTTCCCTTATTTCTGCTAGGCTGAAGAACTCATCTAGCTAGAGAAACTCACTCCCAAGAGGTTCTAGTTGGTTTTGCTAAAATTTTTATTATCTCTACTGCTTATTAAGTCACTGATACCTGTTCTCTATGGTTGGATAAGTTCTATCTGTCAACATGGATGATTTACTTATGCTGCTTCCTCCTAACAGGGCCCTAATAAATGAATGTCTTCCACACTGTATTTTTAGAAATTAGCGTTTTACTATAAAAAAAGTATGTTCATAGTAAAAAATTTAAATTGTATGCATATGAACTGCAAAGTAGACAATACCCTCAGTTCCAGTCCTCAGTAGATAATAATTGTTAATGATTTCCTTTGTATCTTTATAGATATTTCCTATGCACAAAAGTCTACATGTTTATATAAACAAAAAATGGAATAATTTATAATATATTGTATACCTTAGTTCTTTCAATATATCTTTGTCTTCTTTACTTAATGGTGTATAGAACACTTTATAATGGCTACTTGAGGGGGCATACCTATTGTGGAATATTTAATTTCACATCTCTACTTGCTACACATGAGATTCAGAGCAAAAATAAAAGGAAACAAAACAAAATGTATGTGCCATGCCCTATAAAAAAAAATCTTAGCTGGGTGATAATTAATGAGACAAGCTGTATAAAGTGCTAAAATAAAAAACAAGATTCAAGTAAAAAATAACAATAATAATGGCTACTAGTGTTTGGTAGTATAAACATTCTATGATTTATTTAATCAGTCTTCTATTGATGAAGTTTCTGGCATTGCAATGAATACTGCAGTACCCATATCTGTGAATATCTGTATTAAAATATTTGTGGAATAAATAAATGCTGAGTCAAAGAGTATGTGTATTTTCAGTTTCAATATAGAGTTGTACCGATTTGCATATCCACAGATAATGCAGATGGAGGATACCTGTTGTCCTGCACGCTTGACAGCACTGAATATTATCCACTTCTAAAATCTTTGTCAAACCTACAGCTGAAAATGTAATTTGCAGCAAATAATTTGTATTTCTTTAATCATGAGTGAGGGTGAGCATCCTGTCCTATGTTCACAGCAGTCTGTATGTCTCGTGCTCACTGACTGTTAAAGAGTTCTTTGTTATGTTTTAAAAACTGGCCTTTTATCACAGCCTGGCAGTCTCCTTCCCCACCCCACTAGTTTGTTATACATCCCTGATCCAATGTTTTGGTGCAGTTTGTTCAGCAGAAGCCTTAAATTTTTATGTGGCTAAATTAATCACTCTTTTCCTTTATGGCTTCTGACTTGCCCAGTAGGTTTACTTTTCTCAGAAAGGAAGAACTGCTTCTAATTTAATCTCTATAATCAGCTGAAAGTAGATGGAGAGGCTGGGTCCATCACATACGGTGTGACCTTCTACCAGTTACTCATCCTCCCAGAACTTCAATGTCCTCATCTGTGAAACTGGGACAGTAAAAGCTCCTTTAAAGGATCATCGTCAATCCCAAATAAAATAATGTGGTTACGACTGAGCGCACGGCGCACAGGAAGTGTTCAGTAAGTGGTGGCTTTACTTCCCCGAGATTGTAAACACCATCATCACTTAACAGCTCCAGCAAATGAGTCATAGACATGTGGCAAATTCCTGTTTCTCTGGAAGGCAGAGAGACCACTGGGAATGACAGCGTACCGCCCATGGGCCAGTCCCCGGCTTGCTGTGGCACTGCCACAAATGCTGCTGCTGTGTAACTTCCTACGGAGCAGGATTAATTCCTAGCATGGTTCTTAAGTCACTTTGGGATCTGAGAGACGTTTCAATCATTCTAGGATTTGAGCTTCTTGAAAAGGCTCAGGACAAATGGCAGTGAAGGCTACGTGGACACACAGTTTGTGGGTAAGCACAGCGTCATCACCTTAACTTTCATGAGAATGAAAAGAAGAAACTGCTCAAGAAAAAACCGGAATTGAGACGAGAAATAAGTGTAAAAGCTTACATGGCATATATATAGATTTGTCTGTTTTTTTCTTTTGGAGATGGGGTCTTGCTCTATCACCCAGGCTATAGGGCAATGGTGTGCTCATAGCACACTGCGGCCTCAAACTCTTCCAGGGCTCAAATGATCCTCGCACCTGAGCCACCCCAGTGGCCAGGAATACAGGTGTGTGCCACCAAGTCTGGCTAAATTTTTTTTTTTTTTTTTTTTTTGTAGAGGTGTGTGTGTGGGTCTCACTACGTTGCCAGGCTGGTCTCAAACTCCCGGCTTGAAGCGATCCTCCTGCTTAGGCCTCCAAAGGGCTGGGATTATAGGCATGAGCCACCGCACCTGGCCGTTACATGGCATTCCACATAGGAGTCCTCCTCTGTCAAATGAGAACTCATAAGCACTACATATTGCTGAGTCCTTTAGAACATAGAGAGAAATACATACGTACACCTGGCTAAAGGTTGTGCTGAATATTCACAGTCGGTCTCTTATCTGATTCTATTTATCATGGCTAGATAGGTAAAAAAATATATAAAATATAAACATTCGTTTGAAGAACTCAATTATTTAAAAAGCTTCTTACTTTAACAGAGAATAGAGTCAAACTTTAACTAATTTTTATATGAAGGAATCTACTTTCCCTATAATTTCTAATCAATGTAACCTTCTACTATTCAGGAAAAAAGGCAGCCTAGCTCTAAGGGATCAGGACGTAACTGATTCAGAGCGGCAGTAGCTTTTTTGGTTGAATTTCAATTTCCAAATAGCTAGAAAACACTCCTGTGGGCTAGCTGTTGTCAACTTAGCATCAAGACTACTGCTCAGGTACCAGGCCTAGCATACACTGACCTTCGCTACTACAAGAAATGCTAAGGATTAGCTATACTCCTATTACCACGTTTGCAGATGTGTTTTCACCAGAGAACTCAACTTGTTTATTTCCTACAGAAACCTCTACATAGAGCACAGCACAATCTCTCAAATACAGCAGCAATGCTATCTTCCAACTTACATGGTCTTCCAGTTTGGCTTTGACAATCCTCCCTTTGAGAGGCACAGGCTATGTACTCTTGCCTTGAAAATGGGTGGGCTTTTATGACTGTTCCCACTAGTAGAGGGCAGTGGAAGTGATGCTATGCGACTTCTAAGGCTAGGTGACAAAGACAGCAGAGCTTCCACCTGTTAACTTGCACACTTGCTACCATATAAGGAAGCTAACAATTCAGAGGCCACTGCAGTGAGGAAGGCCAGGCTGCTTGGAGAGGGCGAATGTTCTCCAGCCATCACCCCAGCAGCAAGCCCCAGCAGACAGCCAGTGTCCAGTGCCAGATGTGTAAGTAAAGATGCCTCATCCCAGCCCAGTCAAGCAGTCACTCCCAGTCTTTGAGTATTCCCAGACAAGGCCCCAGCATCACAGAACGGAGATAAGGACACATGAGCATCATAAAATCAGTGCTTTATGTCACAAAGTTTTGAGGCAGTTTGTTACATGGCAATAGATAACTAGATTTTTACTCTAGGTTTACTTGAAAACAGGCCACCTTGCAACTGCTAAGGATAAATGATTCCCCAAAGCACTGCAAAACTTCCGCAGAACAATGCAAATGCATTAGCCACCTTGCCCATTAATATCCTGCTCAACAGCCATGCTTTGGGAAGCGGTCGTTCATCTCTCCCTCCCTCCATCAAAGCTAAGCAATGGATTTCCCAGAAGTCATCAGGCTGCTCCAGCATTAGTGGTGAGGGGGCAGATCTGGTGAGGGTTTTCGGAAAATAAAGTAAAATATTTAGATCGTTTTGCAAGTTGCTTTTCAGATGCCACATTTTTCTCTTTCATCTGTTCCAGCTGACAATGTGTGACAGTTGTCTCTGTGGCTGTTTAACCTTAAAACCATTTATCCTGAGATCATTAAAGATGAACGTCAGGCTGGATTTGCTATGTGTAAAGTAAACTAACAGGATGTTACTATGCCAGAGGAGTACAATAATAACTTATTGTTAATATTTGTTTTGCAAAACAGATGAAATACAAATTCCCTAATACAAAGTCTAACACAAAACAATGGGACGGGGAAGGGAAATATGGTATTGACTAACCTGATTCTATAAAGATCCTCATTTCTGGCGGGGAAGAAAAAAGGAGGGTGGGATAAAGAGCCAGACTATTACCTCTGAAGCTTGGGAGGGTTGGCAGCAACTTGGTGGGCTTGGTGACAGCACCCCTGATTTGGCCTTTGTGACACCTTTTAAACATCTGGACCAACATACAAGGATATAAAACCAGCGACACACACATCATATCCCACATGTTCACAGGCCATAAATTCAATACATTCATAAATTCAATACATTCGTTATTACATATATTTTCACACCAGCATCTATTATTGATTTTTATACGTTACAGAAATAATTTCATATTCCTCTGCTAACATTGGTTAACATAAACAGATTAAGATTTTTAACCATTAAGCAGTATTTTTAAGCCCATTAGCTTTTGCCTATTTTCCTTCAATCTAAAGTTTTCAAAATTCCTATTATCAAAGTCAGTTCTGAGCACGACTTTACAGTGTCAAGCCCAGTGTGTGGTGCAGAGTGAGTACTTAGCCAATATGTTTTGATCGACGGGAAAGGAAACTTGAGGCCAAGGCAGTGAATATATGGTTTGCCAAAAGATACAGCAAGGGCTAGTTATTACTTGGCAGCTGAGGTTGAGATAAATTTTAAACAGCCTAAGAAGTTCATAGAAAGAAAGACTGTTGTCATCCACAATATCAAACCTGCACGACTTCTGCAGACATCTATTGAGTGCTCATTATGGCCCAGGCACTGTGCTAAGAAATGCAGGGGAAACAGAGGTGAAACCTCATCATCCACCAGTCTTTCTTGGGCATGCTTCCAGGAGCTGTAAATTCAGCTCCAGCATCATTTTCACCCTTCACGTGGGAATCCTGAGGCAGTAGAAGTGATCTGAATATCCCCCGAGTGGTCTTGTGGGAAGAGTATTCTAAAGTTATTCAATCTAAATAACATCATTTAAAAATTACAGTCTTCATTCTTCTTGCTAATACAAGGAGAGTTTTCTCACCTTGAAATTGGAGGAAATATTGTCAAGCAATTAGACTTGAATTGGAAGGGGCCTGATATGGGCTTCTTCTAGGAAGCGCTTGAGTGAAACCTCAGCTCTGGTCCTGGGTGAGGCCTGTGGTAGCTGGTCCAAGAGAGGGTGTAGCACGTTCCCCTTGCCCCAGCGTCCAGCCCCCTAGGCCTAAAGCCAAAACCTCATACACTTTATCTACTCCAGCTAGAATTTAAAACGACTTCTCCAGCCCAGAGTCACTCTGGCTTAAACTGCTCCCCAACCCGAGTTCTGTCTGCTCGGTGCAGCAGAGTTGGCCAGGTCTTGAGGACACCCCTCATTCAGCGTAGTCACACAGTAGGCCAGTCACCTCAGGACTAAAGCCACCCTGGTGCGATAGTGATTTGCAGGGTGTTGAAAAGAGGCCTAACTGCTCACCTCCGTTGCCACGATTTCGGATGGGTTGGAAGGATTGGACAGGGCAGCTCTGAAGCCAGCCATTGGATCTCCAGACCTAAATCTTTTCAAGACTTCAGTGTGAAGAGACCCAGAGGAAACCAAAGGGCAATCTGGGTTCTGTACCTGGCTCAAAAATAATGAATCCTTTATGAAAAAGCAACTATACGTACAAGGGAAGAAAATGCTTCCTTGAAATGGCAGATGTGAAGAAACTATTGATTGGTTCTGTCCCCAAAAGACAGGAACCCTTGCCTTTTGCATCCATTCTGCTTGCGGCTGGCTCTGCTTCTTCTTGAGCTGGCTGTGACGAGCCTCCTGCCTCCAAGTGACAACCCCACACACTGATATCATGAGCCTCCATGGGTTCCATGGTGTTTAGGGTCAAGGATTCTGAGTTTCTTTACTTCAAGAAAAGAAATTATAAAGAAAATTGCTCTCTGGCTCCACTTAATTTTTTTTCTTTGATTGCTAAGGGGGAAGGCACACAAATTCTTCCCTGGCTGGTGAATTGGCAATTTGAAGGACTTTAGAAGCTTAAATAGAGTGCTGGGAGTCACAGAAACCTGTCTTAATGGAGTCCTTTCACAAACATAATAGAATTGGCTCCTGTTAGCAAGAAAAACATCTGATGGCTGAGATTAGCTCCCTAAATTGTCCTTTCAAAATCCATTCCACCTCTCCATTCAATGTGAAAGATGTCGCCTTTAGGTGACAGGCACTGGGATTTTTGAGATGGTACTGGAGAGAGAGAAAGAAGCTTCCTGACTGGAAGCTCTAAGCAGTGCTTGGAGGGTGAAGCTAGATCCTTGTTGCAGCTTTTCATTTATATGGCTAGCTTAGTCTAGGGTAAGGGTGATGGAAACAGCCGTTGGAAACAAAGTGCAGCATTTGCTAACTTAGGAAGGCAGTGATAATGAAAACAAACGAATCACCTTAGTTGGCAGGAATCCTCAGAGAATGACGTGCCAGTTTAATTTTCTGGATACTCAGGGATTCATAAGGACATCCCTTGGTCTCATTCTTGAAGGGACTCTTTCTCAGCTGTAGTTTTGCATACTAGTGTACAGAGCTGGGCAGGTGATGGGCGTGCAGCAGAACTAGGCGAGGGGCCGGGGACTTGTCAGTGGGGTTTATTATCAACACAGTAGGCACATCAGGGATGGTCCTCTGAGGACCCGGGCTGTGACTGCTCATGCACAGGAATGCAGATAACAATGATGACACCGTTATGCACCTGAATTAGGCTTTAAGTGGTTGACAAAGCTCTGAAAGGCAAGCTAGGCAGGTATGCAAGAAACCACGTTCTGAGAGGCAAAGTTATACTCTCTCTATAAAACTGCTATTTTGAGCAAAGACTTGGAACCAACCCCAATGTCCATCAATGATAGACTGGATAAAGAAAATGTGGCACATATATACCATGGAATACTATGCAGCCACAAAAAAGAATGAGTTCATGTCCTTTGCAGGGACATGGATAAAGCTGGAAACCATCATTCTCTCAGCAAACTGTCACAAGAACAGAAAACCAAACACTGCGTGTTCTCACTCATAAGTGGGAGTTGAACAATGAGAACACATGGACACAGGGAAGGGAACATCACACACCGGGGCCTGTTGAGGGGTAGGGAGCAAGGAGAGGGAGAGCATTAGGACAAATATCTAATGCCTGTGGGTCTTCAAACCTAGATGATGGGTTGATGGGTGCAGCAAACCACCATGGCACATGTATACCTATGTAAATAACCTGCAGTTCTGCACATGAATCCCAGAACTTACACATGTATACCTATGTAAATAACCTGCAGTTCTGCACATGAATCCCAGAACTTAAAGTAAAAGAAAAAAGAAAAAGAAAAAAACAAAAAAGCACTGCTCTTTTGTAGCAGAGGCGGACCAGACTCACGTTTCCCAGCTCCTAGGCTGGCGGTCTCTCCTGTATCCCTAGAAATCCTTTTCCTGCCCTGAAGAGATAGCCATGGAATTCTGGGAGTGAGGAGCAGCTCCCAGACTAACTTAGCACACTGGAATCAAAGCTAGGCAAATGCTCACCCAGGAATAATAAAACCTATTCCTTCTTCCTCCCAGAAAATGACATCACTCTTCACCTGTTTACTTAGTCCCAAACCCAGGATGTGTCCTCGTCTCCTAGCTTCTCCTCACACCCCACACAGCATGCCCTATGCCTTCTGCCTTCAGAGCAGACCCTGACTCCCTTCATTCCCATGCCTGCCCTCCCAGTCCAGGCCACCTGGACGGCTGAAAGCCTATAACAGCCCTCTGCTACCCCCTTCTCTGATAGGCCATTCTCTCAAGAAGTCAGATCACATGCTAAATGAGTAAATCTGTCCCACCCCTTAAAACTCTCCATCTCACTTAGACCCCAGGCTGTGGCCCACACAGCCCTATACGTCCCAGCGCCAGCTTCCCTCTTTGAACGCGTTTCCTCTCACAGCCATGTCAAACTCAGCTCTGCCTCAGTGCCTTTGCACGTGCTGTTCCCACTGCCTCCCCAGCGTTTCTATGGTTTGCTCCGTCACTTCCCTGCTTTCTCAGAGGAGTCTTCCCTAACTCTCCTTAAAATGAGTTACTGCTTTTCCCTTCAGTCTCTGCCCCGCACACTCCTTTACTTTTTTCTTCACTGCAGGTGTCACCATTTGAAATCGCATTGCAAACGAACTTGTTCACTTATTTAGTTTAGCGTCTGTCTTTCCCAATGCCTGGAAGCTCTGTGAGGGCAGAGCCTTGTCATCCTGGTTCTTGTGTATCAGCTGCAGCTGAACAGGCCCTGGCTGACAGCAGGGCTCAGTATCTACTGAGTGCATGGATAAAAGAATGACATGCAAGGCAAGAAGGAAAAGCCGCATCTGCTCACTGGGGACTGGACAGACATACTGGAGTCCATCACAGTACGTTTTGCATAAATTCAGCGTGGAAAAGAATGACACGTTCAGTGTTCCCTTCGGATAGAGCCAGGCTGCCCATGATAACATCTTTGCAAATGAATTCCATCACCCCTACTTTATACTTCTTTACAACTTAACGTATTATTAAACTACCTTAAAACAATACACGGCACTTGCATAGTGTCTGGCATATGGTGAAAGTTCAATATTTATTGCTGAATTTAAAACATTTCTCATCTGTCATTAAATTTTCATTTTTCCCTGCTTCCTTTATTTCCTTCCAATACAAATGTATATGTTTACATTGCTGTAACTATATATAGATATTAATTTGTTTCCTGTTTTTCTTTGGTAACACTTTTTGACATTGCAACCTAGTTACTGTCATTTTTAACAGCTAGGTAATATTCCATCAAGGTGATGTACTATAATTTGCTTTTTGTAGTCTCCTCCTTTGGGCATTCAGCTACTAAAAGTTCACTGAGACTAGAAATGCTAAACAAATGGAGGTAGAGTCGGAAATGTCCTTTTAGCAGAACCCAAACCACATGCTGACCAGGGCAGAGTAAAATGACACGCTGGTCTGTCACCCAGCAGCCTGAATTCCGACTCTTTACCACATTAGTTTATTAGAGCAAACTGTAGGCTGCTGTTAGAAAGCTCTAAATCACTTCACAAATTATTGATGAAAGAATGACTTCAAGCACTGAACAAACGTAGCCACCAGCCTCAGGAAAAGCACCAAAAGAGGGAGGGAGCCAGAGAAGGAAGGGGAGGGGGAGAAGCAACAGCTGTAAGGAAGCTGAGAAGACTTCAATAAAGGCCCATGCTACAGCCTGTTTCATTTCTTCGATCTCTTGAGATACAGTCCGCAGTTTGTTAGCAGATGGATCAGCCAAAGTCAGAAGGGGAAGAAAGGCCTTGTCTATCTTGGGGATTTCCCTCTCTTTCACTGTTAAAACGCTCCATAACTGCTGCAAAGGAGTGATTTTCTTCTTTTTCCATTTTTAAAGTAACGTTTTCCTCGTACACAAATGAAATACTCATTGAAAATAATTTGGGAACTATGGGAAGGCATAAAGAAAGTAAAAGTCACCTGTAGTCCTGTGAGCCACAGATAACCATTGTGAAAACTGGATCTGCTGTCCTGCTCTCCCTCGTGGACAAAACATGAATATTTATAAAATGTGAACTACATCACATACTCTTCTCTTTACCCTTTAAGCCCATTGTTATATTGTGAACTTTTTTTTTTCAAAGGTGTGCAACTATTCTTTAAAATGTTTTAAATATCCGTAAAATAGTTCCTTGTCCAGATGAATAAACTATAACGTATTTGTTTCTCAATAGGTCACATTCAGGTTGCTTCCAAATTTTCAATCTAATAAAGAATAATGCAGACATCTTTGAACCTTTCTCAGATAAATCTCTTAGCACAGATTGCTAAAAAGCAGAATTACCAGATCAAGGGAATGGGCACCTCCAGGCTGATTAGTGTTGACAAAACACAAACTTGGAGATTTACACTCAAGGCAGCCTTCTACGAGAGCGATGATGTCAATACTTCCTCATCGGAAGCAGGTATTATTGTTTTTATATTTTTTACTGTAGATGAAAAATGGAATCATTATTTTAAATTGCATTTCTTTGATTACTGGTAAGGTAAAACTTTTAAATTTTGTTTTCTGGCTATAAGTGTAGATAAACTGTTTAGTGAACTGTTTTTATTGAGCTGCTGCTCATTTTTCTATTAGAACAAATTTTTTTTCACTGGTTGTTGGAGCTACTATAACAGTACTTTGTAGAAGTAAAAAAAAAAAAAAGACAACGGCTATACTTTCTGCAGAACAAAAGAGATGTGCATGAAAACAAAATTAGAAGGACATACACCAAAATGTCGAGCAGGTGTTATGGATTAGGTGGTAGGACTACGGGTACTTGCTGAATTTTCTAGAAGCAGCCTAATAAAAAGGTAACAATAAACCATCTTCCATATACATCTCATGTGGTGAAGATAGCAGGACGGATGGGACAGCTGTATGGGAAATACAGGGTGGACTGATTTTCCTTTTAATTCTAGTTGATCATAATTCTTATTTAACATTTTCCCTATGTTCACCTGTGTTGTTGATAGAGATGCCCACCAGAAACCCTGTTCTAGTTGACCCTGTGGATGAACAATGGCAGGTGACAGCTGCCCAAGCTGGTGCTGTGGATGCTTATGTATAACCCATGGCCACTCATGCCTAACCCGTGGCTACTCTGACCATCAGCTGCAGTCTTGTTTTCCTGGTTATGTTTCTCAGTGTTGGTTGGGCACCTTTACCGAAGTACAAGTTTGCTCACATTCGCACAATGTCCAAGCACACACAAGTGCTCTGAGCACAAGCACTGTTTCTCATGCCTTCATCAAGACCCTAACAGCATCTGAGCTACGCTACATTCTGTTGAAATCAAATAATCATTAAAATAACTGTGATTACATAGCAGGAAGGAAAGATTGCTATGGGCACATACTGGGCTATAGCTGTTTCCATATTGGGTTGGAGGAAGAAATTCAACTTTAGAGGGAGAACAACTCTTTAGGAAAACACTTTGAAGAGTTTTTTTTATTATGAAAAGTAAGGCTCTCAGGAACTGGGAAGTAAAAACGGAAAGTAAAAGGATCTCATTCTAGGGTGTTGTTACAAAGGAAATGTGTGTGTTGGGGGGTGGGGATGGGGGAAGTGAGGGTTCCTCTTAGTCAGGACAAAAAAGATAGGAGTTTTGGGAGGACCAGGCACTTAGGAAAAACCAGGAAAGGATAGAAGATTTTCTAAAGAGACGGCTGCTTCCTGGTGTGAATCTATTCACAGGGCAAGGATGGAGAGTAACAGATTCTTTATGGTGATGAATCACTGATAAACTGTCAAAACTGCAATGTGGAAATTCAATTTTAATAGTTTCCTCCCCATTATTTCTTTTGAAAGCCATTGTACTGTTTAGGAGACCCTGGGAAAAGAGGGAAGTAAGGCGATCAGCATTGTGGACACGTTAACACCCCAGGGAATGTTGACAAGAGGGGTGATGGAGGAGGGTCTTGAAGCCAGAATTTAGAGCTGGAGGAGACAGGAGGACATAAATACCTCCCAGGCAATCTGCAAAAGCACTCAACAGGGCAGGTCAGTGCACGAGGGCTTAATGTTTTTATTGGGATTTTAGAGGGAAGAGTAGAAGGAGGCTGGTGACCCCAGGGCACATTTTGGTCGCAATTATGTTCCACGGGCTGGTATCACTCATTTTGAGGACCAAGTTTTAATGTCTTGGGCGGCTAAGGTCTCTCAGGATATAGAGGGGATCACCCCTAAAAAGTATAGCCTGAAGGAAGCATTAGAAACTGAGAGGTTTGCTTTGTCGCCTCCGTTCTCTGGCCTTCAACAGAAGGTCAATTGCAGCATGTCATCTCTTCTCCAGCAAAAAAATTTGTGAGACTATTTCCTAAGGACAAGCCTCTGGCAGGATGTTCCTAGAGCTTAGCTTACGATTCCGGCCACAGATCAATGTGTTTCAGACATTCCTTCTGATCCAAGGGGCGCCACTTCTGGATCAAGACAAGACTGCAACCTCATTCACCAGGTTATGAAACAGACAGTGGGGAAAATCTCCAGGAGGCACACAGCAGGGATTTCCGCATTCGGTCAGCTGGTAGAACTTTCAGAGAAGTTCTTGGGAGATTTAGAGAGCTCATTCCAAAACTTTGGAGAAAGAGGGGCTGAAAATAGAAAATGAATTATTTATCATATTCTCTCTGTAACTCACAGACTTTAAAGAGCACAAACCAGGGTCTTTCCCTCCAAGCTTCCACACCACTCGGCCAGGTAGGTGCCTCTTCGGCACTTCTGAAGGATGTGGGAATGAGACACATTTGAAGCTCCAGAGGCCAAGGAAAGCGCAAGCAGCCCTTGTATTCCAGAGGATGGCTGTGTGTGAAACGAGGTGAATCTCTTCCCTGAGAGATCGTTTACTTAGAGAGTAAGAGGCTATCTGCGGTAGTGGTTGAGGGCACAGCACTGACAACACAGACTATAAAAGCATGTCCTCTCTGATGTAAACTTAGTGCCTCTGAAAGAAGCCATGGCCTGAGGGGCTAATCTCGGCTGACAGGTACCCTCTTCCAGGAGGCCAAAGCGTCTCCGTCTCCTCACGGCACCAGCTCAGATTTCCTATCTCCCTCCCATCCACCTTTCCTCCTAAATCTACGAAGGATGGCAACCTTCAAGCGTTGATGGAAATGTCCCTTAAAACATGGACATAGGCTAAGTCTACAAAATAGTTTCGTCTGCTTATCAGACCTCCAGGAACTTGGGTGAGTGTGGTAAGGGGAGGGGATGTGAGAGGCTAGAAATGCAGGCACCTTTTAGAGGATGCTTCTTTGAGAAAGAGATTTGGCAAACTTTATCTGTTGGCTTCCCTCATGAGGTTTCTCACTGAGTTCCCACTTCTACGACTGCCTCCCAGGCTCTTTTACTCAGCTCCAAGCCTGGGAGGCTTTGATGCCTTGATCTCTCCCGCTTTTCTCTTAGTTTTGTCTCTCTGTTTTCCACATCCATCCATTTCTTGTAGTTTTCAAAGATGCCATTTGAATCCATACTTTCCTTGCTGCCATCTGCATTAACGGACTGCCTGACAGACTGATTCATTCACTCATTCATTCCTCACCCATTTACTGCATTCCTCCTTGGTACTGAGCATGAGATATAATTCCTACCCTCGGGAATTTCACAATCGAGTCAGCAAACAGACATGTGAACACTTCAAGTAGCTGCGAGATAAAACTGTATGTGTGAGAAATGAACGCACACTCTGCTACACAAGCTCACAGGGAAGAACAATGACTCTTGCCTTTGACTCTTTGACTACAGCCCCTTGCTTGGCTCTGCATGGGCTGGGTACCCACTCCTCTCTGTCCTACTCACTGAAGCCGGGATAATTTCCCAAAGCATCATTGCAAGGCCACTGTCACTAACGGGGACTTACCTGTGGCACTGGCTCCCACACAGGTATCTTGGTTCTGATTGTTGGAAAGTATTTGGAGCAGAGCACTTAAATGCTCCACTGCCAGAGAAGTCTAGCCAGAGGAATTTGATTATGCTGGCTCATCGCCACGTTCTTGAAGCAATATTACAGTGTGAGGGGGCGAGGCAGGGGCAGGGGCGTTTGTACCTTGCCAGAGAGGAAAGCCGGAAGAAATAACTTGAATGGGAGCTAGGAGGAGATAGAAGAAAGCAGAACACAAACCTTACCTACTTTATGGTTCCTCTTCAGACCAGGCCTTTTAAAATATGGTTGCTTTGATGCTCAGTATTTATACCATGCCCATATTAAAAAAAAAAAAAAAAAAAAAAAAAAGCGAGACACATGGTTCGCTCAAGAATTTGTTCTGATTCACAAATTTATATGAAAGTTAATCATCTTTGGTTACATAAAAATTAATCATCTTTGGTTTGTTTTAAATTAAAAAATAACATTTCATGAAATTAATTGAGAACAGTTTTAGATGTGTGGGTGCTTTAAATATACATATGCCTCTGAATTGAGATCGATTTTTAAAAATAATTGTTTCCAATGATAATAACCATCTCCTGGTTGTTCCAGGAATGACTATACTCTGTGGTTTTCTCAAATGGAATTTTCTTTGTACTAGGTAAATATTGAGACAACATTTAAGTTGGCTCAAGTCTGTCTATATTGACTGCAGAAAGCAGCAAATATCATGGGACAATACCAAAATGAAAGAGGGAATCTTGCAGTCATAAGATGGGGCATACACTTGAGATTGACTACCAAGATTTTCTCTTACTAACATAGAATAAAAGCACACACTAAGTCCTAGTAAGTTTGGGAGCATTTAATAGATAATTAAACAAAATGAAAGTCTCACATTCAGAAATATGACTTCAAATATAATTCTTTTAACTGCTGTTAACACTTTCCATAAAAATCCGATTTGCGATCATTTAATATATTATTATAAGGCATGTGGCATACAGTCCACCTTTATGTGACATTGTAAATGTCCTTATGGCTAGCTCTGCTCTTTGCAATGGTTTTATTAGAATGTTATTGAGAATTAAAGCAGATCCCAAACTCAGACACCACAGGCATGTGCAATAAAATATATTGTTAGTCTTATACTTTTAAAATAGAAGATGATATAAATCTGAATTTGCAAATATGTATCCAGTCTAATATGTGTATTGTTTCTATTTAATGAATACACAATCCAATTGAAGGCCATGCCTAATCTGAGAATGTAGGAGGAAAGAGAAGAATCAAATAAATGAAATCTTCAATAAAAGACAAGAGCAGAATCCCTTCGTTCATCTCATGCTCGGTTCAAGTGTTTCCTTTATGACTGGAGCCGACATCTTTAAGTGCCCTTAAGAAAAGCTTCTTGCATACATAAATGGGCTGTACTAAATTAAGCCTTTCTGTCACAAACTTGAGTCAGGTTGTTTTGACTGCCATTTTATTATTTTTTTATATGAGCCTAACCAAATTTAATAGTTAGTTATCTTTATTTTAATTTATACTTTAAGTGCTTCCTTCATTCAGTAAAAAAGTGAAATTTCCCTCAGGCGAGAAAAAAAAGAATGATTTTCACCTTAGGTTCAATGCAGCATGTGCCATGATTATGACCGAGATGTTGTTCAATATGTAGGAAAGGTGATTAGGAAAACAAATTCTGTGCTATGCAAAGGACAGTGACATTTAACTTCCTACTGGATATGTTAGCCAATGGAAAATAATGAAAACAATGTATCTTCTGTAGGTTATTATGAATTAGTCCAGGTTTATTTTATTCATCTCTGAATTTTTTACTGAATTTGGTAAAGATCAGCTCTCCTAGGCACTTACATGCAACTTCTCTTTATGGTTTCTAAGTTACTCTTTCAAAATGAAATATTCAGAAACTTGGAGACACAAATCTCAAAGACATACTATATAATTACTTGGTAATGTTCTTACTATACTTGTTCTGTGATTTATCCCAGCTGAACAGGACTCTTTTTAACACTGTATTTGGTATATGTGGAATGGCAAGTAACATATTTCATGACTAGACAAAGAGTTACCGCAGACAATACTACACTGATACCAAAATACACATAGAGATGTGTATGGCTTTCTCACTTCAACAATTCCGATAAGTTTCCATTGAAAAGAAGTCTATTTTCTCTGTCTCCTAAAATTCTCGGTCACTCCTCTCCAGAGCTTCTTCCTTTGAACAGAGCCACATAGACTGGGACACATGACAATCAAGTCCCTGTACTGACTGACAGCACACATGTGGTTACCAGCTACTTATCACTGTGTGTGTGTGTGTGTGTGTGTGTGTGTGTCTATCTGCAAATATAATACATTTTTATTGACTCAAGAGGTAAATATATGCAACTTTATCACACACCTTCTTCACCAAATATTTATTGACCACCTAAGTTGTGACATAACTGTATTTTTTTCTTTCCCCCCAAAAATGCAGATTATAAAACATTTTTTTATTAATTCCCCATAGTAATTAGGAAATATTGGTAGAAAGTACAGAGTATGACTGGTAGTAAAAAGGAAATTGGGGTCTGGCCTCAGCCTGGCCACCGACCACTTCTTGTGACTCTGAGAACTTCCCTTTGCCTGGGTTGGTCTCAACGGTTTCATTTGTATAATGAAGGAACTAGACCAGACAATTTCTTTAAAAAATCCCTCCAAGCACAAAATGCCACAGTTCCAAATATGGAAGTATTTTATAATGTTGGTAACTGGCAAAAATAGTACTTCTCCCAGAAGAACGAAATGATATTGATCTCATTTAGGTTATAGGCATTCCTATGTGAGAAGAAGGCAAATATCACACCTCCATCCACCCACTCAAGAATCTGAGAGTCTAGGCAAAGAGAAATCAGGCATTCACAGAAGTACTGTGAAAAAAAACAAATTTGAATGACCACAAACATTTTGCAAATGTAACGTGATATAAAATACCAATAGCAAATCATTGCTCCTTGTCTACAGTTGCCGGGAAATAAGAATTCCCAACTTGCAAACTATTACCTCTGCATGGGTCGGCCAAGTGTCCGATCCCCAGTGGCCTTTACAGTGTGGCCAACTAGAACCAACATCTGACCAATAAGTCTTTCTCTTAATATCTCCGTCAAAAACATCCTCAATAGGAAGTTAACTTCCTAAGAATGTCAACAAATGAAGAAAGTTGGCAGTCTGGGCTGTTGCCAATATTAGGCTTACAGGCAAAGAAAATAAATGGTGTGAATCTATCAAGATGTGGCAATTTCTCTGATATGTGACATCTGCTTTCCTGTTTCTTTTTCTTTCCTTTTTTTTTTTTTTTTTTTTTTAATAAGAATGTAGTAACTGAAAACAATCATTTTTAAACTGACAAAAAACAGGACACATCCTCAGGGCAAATGGTTTCTAAGTCAGTGTTTGAATACAACATAGACATAAACCTTTGGCTGGATCACCGAATACTGATACGATTCACTTCAATGTTTTGGCTAGTATTTGGTTGGGCTGAAAGAATTCTTCCATACACACAATAAATTCTTATAGACTCAGAAGTTTAAATAAGCAAATAAGTAAAATGATTAAAGGATTCCATAAACCTACCATCCAGAGAGGAACGCATTTAACATCTTGTCTATCTAGTCTCCTAAGTTGGACAGATACATTATATATATTACGTATTTATATGTATATTCATATCTCAAGTCCATCTCATACTCCAGATATCCCAAGGCGTCCCAAGAGCTGCACAGATCATTATGCTGGCACCCCTGTGCGCAAATCTGTGAGCTAAGGCACCCTGTTTGGGAAGCTCTACTCTACACTTCCGTAAGTTTGAGTTTATCGGAAACAAGCATCACTGACATGGCAGCAAAGAAGCTTCATTTCTTGGAAAGTCCCCATGTTTCTTACATCTGTCCCTCACTTCCACAGAGCTGGTATGAGTTCAACTAGCATAAGTTTAGCCGAAGTCTGCATAAATGGCGGGGAGCACAGAATTTTCTCACTGCCCCAGTCCCATTAAAAAAATAAAACCATTGTAATTGTATCCTTGCTAACCTGGATCTCTTCCTGCTTCTGCAGATACTTGCACCAGGATGGACAGGCCCAAATTTGTGGCCTTATTAACCGTGGTGCCCTAGGAGAGGAATGAAGGAATGTTTTCCCGAATGAGTCTTTCTGATGGCAGAAGTGGGTAAGCGGGTGCTGGAGGCTGGACCCGTTCACTTCAGCTCCAGGAACACAGGTGCCATGCACAGCAAAACCCGATGTGGCTTCTGTCCTCCAGGCGCACGCTGGTGTGGAAACTGACACATACATGAGTATAATCAACATGGGCAGCAGAGAGCGCCTCTCTAATTGGTTTGTGCTTCCCCAAATTCCTTCAGGGTAGGGACCGCATATTCTATCATTTGCCTTTCCTCAATGGGAAGCACAGTTTGGGGCCCAGAGGAGGTGCTGTGGGGCTCTTGGTTGGTGGACTGACTTGATGCTAAACTGCAAAGGCAGAGGAGATACATTCCCTTCACAGCCCCAGAGGTCTTTGGTTATGTTAATTACTCCTACCTTCCCCTAACAAATGGCTAGGGTGTCACAGCAAGAGGACCCAGAGGGCGCATTAATTGCAGTGGCCCATCTCATCACATTACTCTCACTATTCAAAGGTGTTTCTAATCCAAAGGCAAAATACAGTGTCTCCAAACTCCAGGGAAAGAACAGAGGAACACATGTTGTCAGTGGCAACCAAACTTAGCTTCATCATGAATCACTGTGGCCTCATTCTGACAGGTCCAGTTGCAGCCTAGCCCTAGATCACACCAAGCAGTGACTCAGCTACAATGAAACTTCGGATGCTATTTTTAAGGGGGGGGGGGCTCGCAAGGGGAAGGAGGGAGGTGTAGAAATGCTTTATTATTTTTTCCTGAATTTTCATAGCCTCAACTAAATCTTTACTTTGAGACCAGAATTCTGGAAAAGTTAACCTGCCCCTGAAGTTATGTAACCCATAGTTTACTTTTTATATCACAGTTTGCCCATTAAAGTCACAAACCATTTCCATGGCCAAAATTTGTTTTGAGTAAAATCGAAAAGTGTTCAGAAGGGTCTGGACACAAGGGAAGCAATTATGGTACAGTGGGAGGAACACTGGCTTAAGAAGCAGATGGTTCTGCAGCTTGTAAGTTGTGTCACTGTGGGACTGAATGGCCAGGATGTGGCCAGGGGATAGTGAGGCTGAGGTGGCTGTCCTGGATGGAGTCTCAGGGCGGGCCACCACGGGCATCGGTGGGTGTGCCTACCCTGCTAGCTCTGCATTTTGGATTGGTGAAGAAACCCCACCAAAGCCGCTTTAGGTTCCACAGACTTCAGTGCTGTCTTCTTTTTACTCTTGCCTTCCCACTGAAGGGGCTTTGCTGTTCCCACGGCTACCAACTGATTCCTGTGTTCATTTACTCATCCTTCTCTGGACTTTTTCCAACTGCTACCTTCTCTTGAGCAATTAGCACAGTGCACATATTTCCAGAGTGGAGGCATGGTATTTTTGTGGAAAAGTAGGACAACGTCTTCCTCAAATGCACGTTCCTCACGATGATCGGAATTGTGTTTCCTCTCCTGGCATGGTCCCTGTCTTCTGGGGAACAGTCCCCCTACAGTGATTTTTGGCTTAAGTTCTTAGACACAAGCGATGGCTCAGAAGCCTCACCTCCCAGCGTTGTTGCGATTTCTCCTGCGGGTGTCCCTGTAACATCTTTGGGAGAGCAAGACATCCAGCTCAGAAGCGCTTTCATGAGGCAAAATCTAATCTAAAAACTCTTCAGTGGCAACATCTTTAAAGGTTAAACCATCCTGTGTAAACATGTGCTTGGTTCTTGGAGTAAGTCCTTTCCTATTTTTTCCAGAGCTAAGTCTTCCAGGCTGGAGGGCTTAGGAAGAAATAATGCCCAAATTGGCCCTACAGTGTTGAGTGGAAGTGGGGCACAAGAAGGGGGAGCCTCAGCATCTGCTGATAAATCCATTCATACCACAGTGACCTTGAACACCATAGTTCTTTCTGTAACACCAGGAAGCTCCAGCAGAAACAGAGGAGAGAACTGAGCAGAGCCCCAGCTCAACGCTGAGACTTCCCTGTGCTACACCACATTAATCCTAAGACCGAAGAGCTCATTAGCCAATCACTTTCATGAACAAACCCATCTAGCTCTGGGGACAGGAAGAGCAGAGACAGAGTGGGAGTAACTCTGACGTCATGCTCTGAAAGCTCGGCCATGAAGCCTCATTTTTCTGAGGTACTCATGGACACTGCAACTTCCTCCTCCTCAGCTTCTGGCCAGCAACAGGCCCTAAATTAGTTAAATTTAACTATAATAAACATGCTGCAAATGAATTATATTTAACTCTAACAGCCACCTCAGGGTTTGTCTGGAGATGAAATAATTTTAGCTTATGCTACCATACGTCCCCCAACTAAAGCAGAAAGTAATTACCTAAGGATTTACTGTAATGAGTTCACTGACACTCATTATTCATTATAGTGCGTGAACATTCCAGTCTTTTATACAGTCAGGCACAGACTGCACACTGCTGAATATATAGTCTTGAGTGAGCACAATAAGGACACTAAAAATAAAAAGCCACCTGATTTCAGTCTTAAGAATTAGTAATAATTATGAGAAGCCCTGGCTGAAACTTTACACCATCAGTAGAACTGGGCCTGCTAAGAAAATGAACAATGTGATAAGGTTTTGGAGCGATGACACTGCAGAGCAACGCTTAAAAAGTGTGCTTATTTAAAAAAAAAAAAGTAACTGGGCTTCAGTGCTGTGCATACTAATGAGAACTCATGTTTTTCTATCCATTAAAGCAGGATCCTACTCAGAAGCATTTGGTTAGGGGAAGAGTTTGTGTTTCTAAAAGTACGTACAAGTGATAACTTGCCCAAAATGCCATTCCTTATAAAATATTACGATATTCTACATTTGATTTACTCTGAATAATCTTGCCATTAAAAATTCTCATTTATCTAGTCACCCGTCGTGATCCATTGTGTATCAGTCATAGGCCAAGTACTATAAGCATAAAGAACAATAAGACACGGTTTCTACTGTCTAGAAGCTAAAAGGTTACTTAGCCCTGTAAGTAAATATTTCCCGAATTGTGATATCCACAGTGATAGGGGGTGTACTGCCCGTTGAATACATATTATCTAGTCAGTATTGATATAAGTTATTTGGGTGGAGAAATCTAAATATGACTTGATCAAGGATCAAAGCAACTCTAGCCAGCTTTGGCCACTGAATGTCCTCTGTATACATTGTGCATTCTGGGCGGACGCACCCATGCTTGGCTGCATATATCATTAATACACCGCTGTTAACTTTTATATAAGGGTTTATATCTTGCCTCATTCTATGAAAATTTTAAGGAGGCCTACAAAAGAAGGTATACAATAAAATAATGTTTCAATAGGATAGAAATCAAGAATCAACATAAGAAATGGGATGTTACTGACACTTTTCTCACGTCAGACTCCATTTTGCCTGCTTCTTCCCCACTCCCATTCATAGGTCATGAGCTGTGCAAGCAGTTAAAGGGATCTGAAGGTGTGGGGTTAGAGGGAGGCACAAGGCGTGCTTAAGCCAACTCGGCCTCTTCTTCTCCTTCACCAGCTCCTCCACTAAGCCCCACTCTGGACAAGGTGCTGGGTGCTCTTGCAGGTGAGAAGGCGGTGCCGGCAGTCACTCCGCTTCACTCTCTGAATCTCAGGACCTCTGTTTGACATCAGGAGGCCAAATGACTAGCAGGGCAGGATTTGGAAGCTCTTGACTTGGGCCTATAATATCACAGAACAGCATCAAAGCCCTCTCCTAATACACTGCAATATGATGAGGGAAAATATTAGCAAGTACAGGACTACTGAGATCCGGGAAAAGAGCACACAACAGCAAGCCCTGGGGCTGACGCATTCGGAGGCTCTCTCCAGCCACAGTGAAGGAAAAATGGTCACTTACGAAACCCTTAAGGTTAAATTTATCCTTATCTTGAGGCACACGAACTCTTGGTGCTTAATTTTTAAAACATTTCTCACAAAAGGTTTTATAGGCGGGACGGGGGTTTCTCTGGCTATTTGACCAGGGGACCGGGGGAATGGGGGATGGGCTGAGTGATAGTAATGGACAACCCTCAACAAGCTTACTATGGGACCTACAGTAGTAATTTTCTCTGTTTCTCAGGATCTGCTGATGGAAGCCGAAGGCACAATGTTCAAGTACTGACCACAGAAGGCAATGGCGAAGGAGGCCAGGATAACACGTCTGCTCCATGTCAAGGAATGGCTCCTATTTTCCCATTCCAGGACTACTTTCTTAGGAGAAAGGGAATTAACATCTGTTTGTTGTTTTCAGGGACTGCGCTAGGTACCTTATATTGCTTATTAAAATATAACCTTGAAAGCACTGTGCACTATTATCATCATTACAAGTGATTAAAGCCCTTGAGGCCTAGAGAAGTTAAGAAACTTGCTCAAGGTGGGCTGGGTGCAGTGGCTCACACCTGTAATCCCAGCACTTTGGGAGGCCGAGGCAGGTGGATCGCCTGAGGTTAGGAGTTCAAGACCAGCCTGGCCAACATGGTGAAACCCTGTCTCTATTAAAATACAAAAAAATTAGCTGGGCGTCGTGGCAGGTGCCTGTAATCCCAGCTCCTCGGGAAACTGAGGCAGGAGATTCACTTGAACACGGAAGGCAAAGGTTGCAGTGAGTTGAGATCATGCCATTGCACTCCAGCCTGGGCGACAAGAGCCAAAAAAAAAAAAAAAAAAAAAACACACACACACACACACACACAAAAGAAACTTGCTCAAGGTAACATAGCAATGAAGAGGTAAAACCTGGATTCAAACTTGGATATTCCTTCAAAGCCATTCATTTTTTGCCTCAGCTGTTTCTACATAAAGAATAACAAATGTTTTGCCTGAATTAAACAGTAAAAAACATCTAAACCTCAATACATTTAATTGAATGAAGTTCAGGAATTCACTTTCCCTCTGGTTTCTCTGGCTATTTGACCAGGGGACCAGCCATTTCAGTATCACATGGACACACACGGATAACCCTAACAGTGTGCTGGGTGTCCAACAGTCATTCCAAGCTTGAATTGGTACAGTATTATTCATATGAGCTGCTGCTGTCCAACAGCACAAGAGCGACAACAAATTAAATACTTGCTTATGTGGCTACTTATAAGATACATATAAAACAGAAAATAAACCTCACATTATAAGAAGTCATCACCCTTTATAAGTAAAATTCAACATAGCTGAAGCTACTAAACCCCACATCATCCCTTGAGGGAAGAAAGCCTCTCATCTGTTTTCAAATTTAAACACCTCTCATCTGTTTTCAGACCTCCTATTTACTGTCGGTATGCACAGACTTCTGAAGGAGCTGAGCAGAGGAACGGTAGCGAGAACCTCTCTGATGGTGGGCATTAAAGGAAAGTGGGCTACGAAATAATAGAGCAGGAGATTGTGGAAAAGCTCAGCAGCTCAGGAAACCCACACACCACACACAAAATCCCACATCAATGTTAGAAAGTGTTTCTCTTGCTCTGAGAGTCGATCACCAGCAGCCAAAATATTTTTTGAGGAAAATAGCACCTGTCTTTTTCAACCCACTAAAGTTAAGATGTATTTACCCACTGTAAATGCAGCCAGAAAGAAATGTAAACTAACTGTTGCTAATATCTTTGCATGGCTGGGTCTCCACTTCTCCCTCTGTAAAACAACAGATTTGGACAGATTGTTCTAAGGGCTTATCCAGCTCTGATGTTCTAGAATTCTATGGGTTTAGCTGGATGGCTCCATGTTTGGTACTGATAGTCATTTTCTTAAGGGGTTATCTTTAATGCCAAATGATATCTTACTTTTTCCCCAAATTTTTATTTTGTTTATATTCACTTAGTTATATTTAACAAAGAATATAATCTTTTTTTTTTTTTTTTGACATGGAGTCTTGCTGTGTTGCCCAGGCTGGAGTGCAGTGGTATGATCTTGGCTCACTGCAGCCTCTGCCTCCTGGGTTCAAGCGATTCTCCTGCCTCAGCCTCCTGAGTAGCTGGGACTATAGGCATGTGCTACCACGCCCGGCTAATTTTTGTATTTTTAGTAGCGACGGGGTTTCACCATGTTGGCCAGGCTGACCTTGATCTCCTGACGTCGTGATCCAACCACCTCAGCCTCCCAAAGTGCTGGGATTACAGGCGTGAGCCACTGCACCCAGCCAAATATAATCTTTATTTTTAATTTTTATTTTAAGTTCAGGGGTACATATGTAAGTTTGTCATATAGAGAAACTTGTGTTATGGGGGTTTGGTATTCAGATTATTTTGTCATCCAGGTATTAAGCCTGGTATCCATTAGTTATTATTCCTGATCCTCTCCCTCTTCCCACCCTCCACCCTCCGATATGCCCCAGTATGTGCTGTACCCCACTATGTGTCCATGTGTTTGCAACATTTAGCTCCCACTTGTAAGTGAGAACATTCAATATTTGATTTTCTCTTCCTGTGTTAGTTTGCTAAGGATAATGTCCTCCAGCTCTATCCATATTTCTGCAAAGGATATGATCGCATTCTTTTGTATGGTTGCATAGTATTCCATGGTGCATATGTACCACATTTTCTTTATCTAGTCTACCATTGATGGGCATTTAGGTTGATTCCATGTCTTTGCTATTTTGAATAGTGCTGCAATGAATACACATGTGCATGTGTCTTTATAATAGAGCAATTTGTATTCCTTTGGGTATATCCCCAGTAATGGGATTGCTGGGTCAAATGTTAGTTCTGTTTTTAGGTCTTTGAGGAATTGCCATACTGTTTTCCACAGTGGTGGACCTAATTTACATTTGGATATGATCTTAACCACATTTTAATTATTTTGTCTGTCTGTCTTTGCCTCCAGTGTCTAGCACTGTACAGGCCTGGTATACAGCAAAGCTATCATGTACTATTTATTAAAATAGCACTGCTCTCTGTCCTTGCAACTGGAAAGTTTCCTGGAACTTCAGGCATCATATAGTTCTTCCATAGTCAGGCTGGCTGCTCTCCTGACTTGAACTCCTTGGGGGGCATGTTGGTTGCATTTCTTTCAACTCAAAGCAAATTCAGGGACCTGCAGTGGTCATTAACCAGCAAGAGTTTACTGAGCATATTTCTGTGCCTTACACTACATAAAAAGCAAAACAAACAAACAATATTATTGACTCTTAGTTATGTTTCTTTTAGTTAGGAAATAAATATTCTAAGTCAGTTGAGGGAGTTACTGGATTCTTCTTTACATAGCCCACCATTCCTGGCACTAAGCACCGCACACATGAGGTACCCAGTATTTCGGGTTTAGTTGAGTTCAATGAACCGATAACTACCATAGTCTTTTCAAGTGCAGCACCCTAGACCTGTTATGCTATGAATCTTCCCTTCCTCCTTCCAGATCCTACCATGGACCCAGAGGTACCTCCCTTCCCCGGGTCTCTTCAATGCCAGGGCCTGTGCAATTACAGCCACCTCCTCTCCAAACCCTCATGACATTCAGCCACATCACCAACTCCTTCCACACAAGAAAGGGTGGAACTGTCCTAAAAAGGAAGCAGAAAGCTCTTACCTCCTGCCAAGAAGCTGCCCAGTAGTTGGTAGTAACTGGCTTCTCACTTACCAATTTGAGTCCTTCCAGGGTCTGTTTTGTGAAAGGATTAAAAAGGCAATACTATACAGTTAAACCTCAAAGGAATTAGTTGAAATTTCCATTATCTTTTCAAATGGCTAAATGCATCTCAGCCCCTTATGTTTCCAGAAATTGTTTAGAATGTACTTCTCTCTATCCCAGGTCACTGACATGTCTGCTCTGGAATACGTGGTTCTGGCTCAGACAACCTGATCTGAGGGGAAAATAAATACGATAGAAACATAAAGCTTACTACCTTATTATCAAGCAGTTAGAAATCACCTCATCCACACACACCCAGGCCTCTGTGTCTCTCTGACAGTCTCCTCTCAAATCTTTCTAGAGTCTGTGAGACTACATCTCCGAGAAATGCTTCCTGTTTTGAAGATGGAGCTGCATCATGACCTCCGCACGCCTGCCCAGTCAGCACACCCCAGCATACTTGCAGCTATGACCCATGTGCTTAACAACACTGCAAGATGCCAGCCTCAGCCACCTCTGGAGAGAGCCCACAGAACCATGGCCCCTATTCACCCATCTGTGGACCATGCTGCTTGTCAGCGGAGGCTCCAGATGTCAACTCTCCAGGGTAAGCCATCAGTCAACACCCTGGCCATCGGAGTTTTTGGGTGAGCATCCTCAGGACAATGGTCGCATGTGACTGCCCAGCTCTACTTAAACACATTTAGTCCCTTCACAAACAGCCTGTCCTTAGAAAGCTTTCTGTGAGGAGCTGAAATTGACCTTTGATAACTTTCTTCCCACTGGTCTTTGTTTTGCCCTGAAGCAACAAGTATACTCCCTTTTCTCTTTAAAACAACAAATAAAACAAACAAAAAAACCCCTCAGCATCACCGTATATGGAAGGATACAGGAAACCAGATGAAGAGAACTGACAGGACCAGAGTAATAAAAATAAAGTATCTTTGTGAACAAGTGAAGGAGCAGAAACAAGACTTCTAATCGCTTCTCTGTCCAGCTGCCCTTGAGCTACTGAATGATAGACCCATAGGACTCTTCAGAGATCACAGTTATATGCCTCTGCTGAGGAAGGGTCCGCATTGGTGCTCTTAAAGCACAGAGAGGACCAGGATGAGATCCATCCTCAACATCTCATGTCCTAAGAAGAGAGACAGACCAGTCTAGAAGTAAGCGTAACACAATGTCCACTTCTTATTCAAGGAACTTACAGTCATTGATTATAGGATACTTTGTGCTTTTGAGATGATGCTTTTAATGGATTAATTATTCATTTAAAACAGAAGTGGAGGAAACCAAGGCAAGTCAGCTTACTATCTTATTATCAAGCATGAGGTCTGGATATAACCTGCAAAATCACTGGCGTAAGACCAAGCAGAATCTGGGTGAGGGATCCATGCCCAAGGCCTGGAAGCCAGTTCCCGGGGTGGCAGGCAAAGGCCTCGGCTCCCCTGGCGGACCCTTGATGTAACACTGGCTGCCCTGAGAGCATTTTCTAAGTGAAAATGAGTCAAGGGGGTCCACTTGATTCTCAGCCACTTGGATAGTCTTTGACTTCCCAGCCCTTTCTCTCCTCTCCAGCACAGGGGAGTTCCTTTTTCAGCATAAAATTAGCATAGAGATGAACCATTTCAAGGAGCAGAGAATGAATTGACACAGGAGACATTAAGTTTTCTGTTTCTAAAATGAAAAAGTTTTCCTTTTTCTTTAAAACCCCAAAGCTGCCACTTAATTTGTGTTCAGATTATACTTTCACTGCAGAGCTGCTAACAGTGGGACACTGTTCAGGGGGGCTGAGAGGGCCGGGGGGCCACAGATCTGAGCTGTGAACACAGCCATCTACTGTGGGGACATTTAAGCACCTGCAGGCCATGGCCCTGGCCAGCGTGCATCCATCCTTTCCGCCTGCAGTAAACACACCAATGCAGCCCAGGAGCGCACAGTAGTGCTGAGTACATCTTCCCTGGAGATCTACAGAGGAGGACCTGGTCCTGCTCACCTCCATGTCTGTCTCTGGCTCCCCTCATATCATTTCAAAGACATCTTCCTTGTTCTTTTGGACAGGATTTCTCTTCATCTCTCTTCCCACTGGAAAAATGATTCTAAATAGCTGGACTGGGACGAATGACAAATCTGCCATGGAGCCCGCGCCACCCCTTCTTCCACACCAACTTTTGTCTTTTTTTAGGTTTTCTCACATCTCTCCTCTCCGCTCTTTTAAGCTCTCAAGTCCTCTCCACTTTTTCTTTAGTGGATTGCTTCTGATCTCATCGAAACACATTCTCTGAGTCATTAACAATACGAAGCACTGAAGGAAGCTGTCTGCTGGGGGCCCCAAAGGCAGGCCCTGTCCAGTGCTAATATCAGGGCTTTTCAATGAAGGGAGCACAGAACGGCTTTGAACAATGCCAGATCTTTAAGGCAAATGATTCCACCCAAACAGATTTTGGGAAGAATTTTTTTGAAAGTTCAATCATCTGATCCCACTGCTAAATGTTTAAAACAGCTGAAAAGGAAAGAGGTTTTATTTGTGCCAAGCTGGCTAAGATACTCCCTCCATCGAAGAGCCATTCGGTACCCAGGGGCGCTTGTTTTTAATGCAAAGGGAATGGCTATTGATTATTATATATATGGGAAATGAGATGTAAACATTCATCTGCTACAAAATCTTATGACTGTGAACCGTATTATTTTAGACACTGTGAAAAACTGGACATAGAATCACCTACTTTTGAGAGTTGTATGTGACTAAAACAAAAAGTGTTTCCCAAATGAAACTGTAGCACGTGGAGGCAGCACAAGGTAACAGGCTCCTAAAGCACCATCACTGCCTCCAAGATGCTATCATAGAATTTATTAAGTACTTACTATGCGTCACGCATTGTTCCAAGAGCTTTACACAAACTAATTTAATCCTTACAATAATCCTATGAGCTTGGGAGTATTAGGTCTGCTTTAAAGTGAAGTAAACTGGGGCACAAAGAAATTATAACCTGCCAAGGTCACACATGGCCAGCAAGTAGCAGGACCACCATTCAAACCCAGGGATCTGATCTGAGAATCTTCCCTCTTGACCACTGCACACACCAATTCTACATTGCTGGCTTCTCAATGAAGGGCCTAAAAATTGACTAATTTGCATAACTAAGATAATTATAGTTTTGATAAATAACTGAAATTAGAAGTTCGTCTCTTCACACACATTTGGATGAATCTAGAGACACCTGTCCCTCAGTTCAAACGGTAAAGCCAACAAGGGGAGTGGCCTTGGTAGGTAACGCCTCCCTCCACGGCTTCATCCAGAGAAGGATCAGGGAAGGCTCCTTGCAAATGCAAGCGGCAACATGACGACGCTCCGGAAGCCGGCAGTGTGGGTGACTATTTTCACGTTGCTGTTTGAGTGAGTTTAACATATAGCACAGAGGTGTATTGAGAATGATTGTCAGATTTCATAAATGACATTCTGCTACTCATGGGGGAAGTCCCTGCAAAACTAAAGTAATAACATGCATGTAGAACTGTAAGAATAATATTGTCTGCAATGCACTGCAAGGATGGGAAAATATAACAAATGAATAGAACAGTATGTAATAAAAGAGCTGACAAAGAAAAAAGAATGAAAAAAACCCAACTTTCTGAATTTAAAAATACATTAGGTGGAAAACCCACGGTAAAAAGTCCATAAAAATTACAGTGGTCTAGATCCATGTCAAAGATAAGCCTAAGATGAAATCTAAGCAAAACAAGAGGAAATATTTTTCCTTTTCTTTTTCATTCAATGTAAAATACCCTTGTGTCCAGTCTAAGGTCAACCCCGCTCACCCTCCTCCAGTGTGGGGTCCCAGGATGTCTTACCTTCTGAGGAACGCTGCACCTCTCCTCTGTCTCTCTCTTACATAGTTACCTCTCCTACTCTGCTGGATCCTTCTACTGACTTCTACACACTCCGACGTTATTACACTTTTACGGAACTTCTCTTACTGCACGCAACCTTTCCAAGCACGGCCTTGTCTCTCTTCTTCCCTTGAGGTGTCTACTTACTATCTCCATTTCTTCTCCTCCCACTTCATCTTCAACCCACTCTAATCTTGCTTCTGGCCTGCTGAGTGATCATTTCTCCCCACAGACACCAGTGACCTCTGTTGCTAAATGCAATGGCTTTTTGTTGATCATGTCATTGGCTCTTCAGTGACGTTGGCTACTCCCGCCATCTTGGAACCTACTACCCCTGGCTTCCAGTGCTCGCACACCCTGGCTCTTCCTCACTCCTGGCTCCCCCATTTCCAGGCAGATTTGCTCTCTTCTCTCTGGCCACTAAGGGCCCTAGTTCCTTAAGATTCATGCAAAGCCCCTTGCTCTTCTCACTCCATGCTTCCTAGTCCACCTTCTCCATACTTCAGTTTCAAACACATTCTCAGTGAAGATCACTGACATTTATATGCCAGTGTCTGTGTTTCCTGTAAGCTCCAGACTGTTTCAAACTATCTGTGCAACGTGGTAACTTCAGTGCCTCCAGTAAATCTCAAGGCCAATGTGTTTAAACCCAAATCTCAACCAGTTGTGTCCTTAACAACAATGGCAGCATCATCCATCTGGTTCCATAATCAGCATCATCCCTCTTCCCTCATGTTCAACCAAGTAGCAAGCTATGGAAGTTTTGGGTTTTATTTATTTTGGGATCTGCTGACTTATCTCTATCCCCTCGCCACAGCCTCAGTTGGAACAACCTGTTGCTTGTGTACCTGCGCTGTAGCCTCCCACTGGTTCTGTGGCCACATTCTTCCCCTTCAGTCCCCCTCCATAGAGCAGCCAGAGTCATGTTTTTGGAAACCAAATCTGATCATGTGACATTCCTTGCTCAAAACATTCCTGGGGCTTCCTATTGCTCTTGGTAAAGTGAGAGATCCCTACATGGTCAAAAAGGTCCAGTGTGGTCTGGCTTTAACCCTGTTTCAGCCTCAACACCGTGTCTCCCACTTTTCTAGCCACACTGGCCTTTCCAGGGCTCTGATCCATAGATTTCTTTTCCTGCCAGGGAGCTTTGCTTAGGCCACTCCTTGGCTTTGAATGCTCTTCTCTCCTCGGCCCCACACTCAACCTTGACTCCACTGCTCACTGTTACTTTTTTTTTTTTTTTCTGAGACAGGGTCTCACTCTGTTATCCAGGCCAGAATGCAGTGGTGTGATTATACCTCACTGCAGTCCTTGACCTCCTGGGCTTAGGTGATCCTCCCCTCAGCCTCCCAAGTAGCTGGGACTACAGGCATGTGCCAATCATGCCCAGCTAACTTTTTAATTTTTTATAGAGATGGGGATCTCACTATATTGCCCAGGCTGGTCTCAAATTCCTGGACCCAAGCTATCCTCCAACCTCGGTCTCCCAAAGTACTGGAATTACAGGCGTGGGCCATGGTGCCCAGCCTGCTCACTGCTCTTAAAGCATCAAGTTGCAGATGCTTATTTCAGCTGTCACTCACATCTACATGTGTGATTATTCCATGAAAGTTAATTTCCCCTCTAGTCTAGACTGTTGCTCTTTGAGAATATCAGCCATGTCTGCCTTTGCTTTCCATAGTGACTACTGGCTTAGCAAACGGTGGACATTCAACTGAATAAACAAATGCATGAATGAAAAAAAGAACGAATCAATGAAGGGAACAAGCAGATTGTGAGCCAGAGAGGGCAGGATTGGTGGATGGCATTCTCTTTGCACTTCATCATGGAGCACAAGGCTAGGCCCACCTCCTCTAACACAGGTGGGACACAGTCTCGAACGTAAGAGAGAAAGTAAAAGAGGGAAGGGAGAGGATGGTTAGTAAAGCGGGTTTCACAACCTACTTTAAAAAGTAAATGCCCCAAAGAAGGGGTGCATTGTAAAGTTCCTTCGAATAACTAACACATGAAATACCTGTGAAAACCTCAGGAGGATTTAGGCAGGATGAAATTGTGTCTTCCATGTACCTTGCCATGTTTATATTACAGTTCCTTTAACACATGTTTGTACCTTGTTCTTTATATGCTGGTCTCCTTCAACTAGATTGTACATTACTTGGAGGCAAGAACTATGATTTTTCTCCACTAGTATGTAGCATTTAAGTGACTCTGGGGTCCAGCATAGCTCAGGCATTCTTAAGTGTTTTTTGATGAATGACTTATGATAGAAAAATAAATGAATGGATAAATGGAGAGACAGGCATCAAAAACAAAAGCTCCCCTCTTTACAACCATGTGGATGGATAAGAAGCTGAAACAGTATATGCCAAAGGCATTCCAGTGCAGGGAAACAAGCAATGGGCTGAGAATCAGAGGGTAATTTTCTGCTCACCTGACTGTCAGCTCACTGTACTGTGAGTTCCTCAAGGGATGGCAGGGCCTTTTTTATTTGTCCTTGTGCAGAGTGAACGTGAGCTCTCTTCTCATCCCCCTTAATGTAGTTACCAAAGGAATCAAAGTCTAGTCTAAGCCCCTGCACTGACGACCAGGTCTAGACTTGGCTGGAAAAACGTCATTTCTCTGGACTGAAAATGAGACAATAGCACTAGATGACCTCCAAGATCTTTTTCCCAGCTCTGACATTTGATGAATCCACAATTAACCATGTGAACAAGCAGAGAAAGGCTGGGGACAGCCAGGACTTAAGCAGTTGCACTAATCTCAGTGGGACATATATGACTTTGAAAAACCTTCCATATCACAAATCATATGAGGTACTGCTACGAATGGTAAAGGAACGACTGTAGTCCAATACGGGCACTGGGCATCAAAGTCTCCCAATACATAACAAAGCACTATCAGGAACAACTGTAAAACACAGGGGCGAACATTCGTGTTGGGGCACCTGGCAGCTAAGGAGATAGTAATTCAAATAAAACATAAATTGGATATGAGCATATATCAAATGTTTGTATTTTCAGGGTCTGTGGAAAGGATATTAAGCCATTTGACACAAATTTAAAATTATCCAGTAACTTGTGTTATTGGGGTGGGGGGAAAGATGCTTCATTTCTCCTAGAATTCATCTCCTTGAAAATTCCTATGACAGAAATCCAGTCATACATTTTGCTAATCATCTACCTAATTCTAGAAAAGATTAGTTCTTCGATGAAAAACTCTTGTAACTTCCCTCCAGTTTATAAAACATAAATGCCATCACGGCTATGACAATAAAATGCTGTGCCACATACATTTCTTAAAGAGGCAATGTATGAGTAGACATGAAATGCAGTTTATGTAGTTAGGGTATACAAGTGTATACTAGAGTGCACACTGGTATACTCGTGGGACTAGAAGGGTACATTTGAATAGCTCAGTGGTCACCCCCTTGAAGTACCCATATGTTTCTGGAGTTTAGTTACTGGAGATAAAAAGTCTTTGAAATATTATGTGTTAATGCGTCCAATCTCTGCTAAGTAATAACAATAATAATAATAGTAACAACCACCAATGGATATTGAGCAATTATTTTGTGCCAGGCACTGTTCTAAGTTCTTTTTTTTTTTTTTTCTTTTTTTTTTGAGACAGAGTTTCACTCTTATTGCCCAGGCTGGAGTGCAGTGGCACGATCTCGGCTCACTGCAAGCTCCGCCTTCCAGGTTCAAGTGATTCTCCTGCCTCAGCCTCCCGAGTAGCTGAGATTACAGACATGCGCCACCACGTCCAGCTAATTTTGGACTTTTAGTAGAGACGGGGTTTCTCCATGTTGGTCAGGCTGGTCTTGAACTTCCCACCTCAGGTGATCCGCCCGCCTCGGCCTCCCAATCTAAGAGCTTTTAATATGTTATCTTATTTCCAATCTTCACAACAATTACGAGGAAGGCATTGTTTATGACTATTCCCCACGTCATAGAAGAGGAAATTGAAGTTGAGTAACCTTCTAACCAACATGGCTGGTGAGGGGTAGAACTACAATTTGAACCTAGGCCATCTGCCTGGGAGCCTCCACTCTTAACGATGACTCAAAACTGCTCCTTTATAAACTACTGACCATACAGAAATTTTTATTGGAAACTGAGAGTTATAAAATTGAACATCAATTTTTGAAAGTGACTCTGTCCTCCCTTTCATATTATCTGCTTTTCAGAACCGTTAATGCAGCCCAGGTTTTGTGTAGCTAAATGCATATAAATCCCCCTGGAGCACTTATAAATCAAGACCCCTCTGAAGCCAGAACCTCATTTAGCCAGGGCAGAGGATGCCAGAACAACAGACTTCCAGGACCAGTTTCATAGTCACTGCCTTCCTGCATCTTAAGAATGGAAACCTCTGGGACCCATAATCAGTGGACTTCAGTGATCCTGTAACAGGAGGGCAAATATTTAAACGATTTCCCGCATCCGATCTTCCATGCCATTTCCTATTCTAAGCTTGATTGGTCAATGTAATCAGTGCGGCAAACTGTAAGAGATGCCTTCATTTCAACAAGCAATCTTTCATCTGGGTTTGTCCAGAGAAATTTAACCTTGTGGGTCCTCATTTAAATAAAGGCTTCCATATTGAAAGATACAAGGATCAGTCTTCTGAACTGTGAGGGGAGTAGAAGCAGAACAATAATAAAGGGTACTTAATTTTTTTTTTTAAATACACATCCCGCAAAAAGTGATAAAGAGATAATAGTTGAATTCACAAGGCCTTTATATATATTTTCACATGTTGTGATACATATGTATATATACAAAATGTATATACATATATGCATTACATAAGGATATGTAAAATATATTTTAGTATCTGTAAAATATCTGTATAACATGATTAAAGTATCTGTCAAATACAGATCAAAAGCCACCCATGTGACACTCACTGGACCACCAAGATATATACAGTATGGTTAGCCATTCACAAGATTTTCATTCTCATTGGGACACACCACATGGATGCTTCAAACAGCTGTGTCAAAGAACAAGGTCGGCCGGGTGTGGTGGCGCACACCTGTAATCCCAGCACTTTGGGAGGCTGAGGCGGGTGAATCATTTGAGGTCAGGAGTTCAAAACCAGCCTGGCCAACATGGTGAAATCCTGTCTCTACTAAAAACACAAAAATTAGCTGGGCATGGTAGCATGCACCTGTAGTCCCAGCTACTCAGGAGGCTGAGGCAGGAGAATCTCTTGAACCCGGGAGGCGGAGGTTGCAGTGAGCCGAGATTGCACCATTGCACTCCAGCCTGAGTGACACAAGCCTCCGTCTCTAAAAAAAAAAAATAAATTAAAAAAAATAATAATAAATAAATAAATAAATACCAAAAACAAAGAACAAGATTAAGGAGAAACACGGCCGAGAGGTGAGAGTTTGTTTAATGTCACCGCTCCGGTGCTCTGGGGGGTGGCAACAATCAGACGGTAAGTAAAAGTGAAGTGGGCCCTGGAGCTCAAGCACATCACGCACTCAGCTTATTTCCTCTCCTCTACAAACACTTCCAGTTCTAGGTGACCCGGTTGTGCCCGTGCGGCAGATGAGAGATCGGAGCCAGCTACAGCCAATGTGTGTGAGACGAGGTCAAGGTTTCCACAGCAAAGCTAGTGACAGGTTGGCACAGACGGGAGCTCTGCAGTTGGAGATAAAGAAGGCAGGAATCCACAACAACAAAGATGACGGCAAACACAACAACAGCGTGACCATCCTCTTCCTTGTCTTCCATTGTACTTGGAGATGAAAGGAGAGTTTCCAAGAAATATGGCGATACTGGTCTTTCTCGAGTGTTAGTGGTTCCCTAGGATGATACCCAACACACCTGGAGTTCAAGTCCAGTTTTCAGAGTGATGACCCACCATCACCGTAAAGTCATTTTAATAATCTCCTAACTGCTTTAAATAACTGAGAGAAATTTTCTAACATTTATTACTTTATAACAAGGAAGTGAGTGATAAGTTTTGAAAACCTGGTCCATAAACACTCAGAGACAGAGATGGAGAAAGGAAATGACCAGCTGAGTTTTAAAAATGTTTAATTAGCACCTGTGGTAGGTAAAAGAATGATCCTCTGAAGACATCTACCTCCAATTCCCTGGAACCTGAGAAAATATTGCCTTGCATGGCAAAAAGGACTTTGCAACCATGCCTAAGTTAAGAATCATAAGACGGGGAGACTGTCTGGGTGGACACAACATAATCACAGGTCCTTATAAGAAGGAGGCAGGAGGGCAGAGTCAGAGGAGAAGATGTGAGGAAGGGGCCACAAACCAAAGGATGTGGGGGCTGCTAGATGCAGGAAACGGCAAGTCCATGGATTTTCCCTTAGAGCCTCCAGAAGATGCCAGCCCTGCCAGTAAGTCCCTTTCGGCCCAGTGAAACTGATTTCAGGCATCTGATCTGCACCTGTAAAACGATCAATGTGTGTTGTTTTAAGCCACTATGTTTGTGGTAATTTGTTAGAGCAGTGATAGGAAACTTGTACAGCTACTCACTGCAGTGAAAGGTGGGATCCTGGACACAAAAATGAATGAAAAAAAAAATCAAGCTAAAAAGGAATATTCTCAAACACCAAAGAATGAGGTTTCTCAGACCACAAGCTGGAAGCTCAAGCTCTATAGAGTTGAAGGAAGAGAAAATTTGGCTAGAAATTTTTTCTCAAGGAGAGAAAAGCATATATGGTGGACCCTTGAACAGCTTGGGAGTTGGGGACACCAACCCCTCACCCAGTCAAAAATTCACATGTAACCTTTGACTCCCCTGAAACTTCACTACTTATAGTCCACTTTTGACCAGGAGCTTTGCCAACAGCACAAACGGTTAACACATATTTTGTATGTCATGGGTATTATATACTATACTGTTACAATCAAGTAAGCTAGAGAAAAGAAAATGTTACTAAGAAAATAAGAAAATATACATTTACTCTTAACTAAGTGGAAATGGGTTATCATAAAGGTCTTCATCCTTGTCATCTTCACATTGCGTAGGCTGAGGAGGAGGAGGAGGAGGAAGAGGAGGGGTTGGTCTTGCTGTCTTAGGGGTGGCAGAGGCGGAAGAAAATCCACGTATAAGTGGGCCCATGAAGTTCAAACTTGTTCAAGGGTCAACTGTAATGAAAAGAGAACCACTTCCTGACAGGACGGACACTGAAACCCCCCACCGATGGGTCTCAGGTGCAGTGTATGAGGCTCCCGACATACACAGGGAATATGTAAATACCCCTAACACAGTCTTTGCAAGGCCTGGAATCCACCCTTGAAGAGTAGCAGCTCTTTGAGTCTGAAAGCTTTTCGGTGTTACGCTGATCCTTGTTGAACATTCAGTTAAGCTTAAGGGGAAGGGCAGTAGCCTAACGCCAGAGGCAATTAATGCAGTCCAAGCTATTATCCACAAAGGATGTATCAGGCTGACAACACCTTTTTTTTGGAATAAATATTTTAAACATCAACTCCAGGAAAACATTTTTAAGTTCTGATTTAATCTCTCTAAGATGGTTATCAGTGAATACTGTAACAGAGGTACTGGGGAGGAGTCATCCGACCCCATGCTCTGCCAAGAGGAGACCCGTGGATGCGGCAGGTAGGGTGGTCCAGAAAGGACGCTATGTCCCATTAAAGCAGACCCACGCCGACCTATGACCCGGCTGGGACGGGGCAGCCCTGGTTTCCACAGAAGGTCTCTGCTCCTGCTGCTCCCCTGTGGGCTTAGGGCCCTAATGTGACTGGGATTCCATGTCAAAGGGTCAGGGCAGAAGCTTCTGAGAAACACTGCTCCCTCCACTAGTGATGTCCTGGTGCTGTCAGAGAACCCAGGGTGCCACCGATACTGTACTTACACACAGCACCCATGCCAGCCAAACTCCAAGACTGCCAAGGACTGCCCAGCATTACACAGGAAACTTCTGAATGTTCACAGAAACCAAGGTGGAGTCAGAGCAGGGAGATGCAGCCCACCCTTTTCCACTATCCTCTTCCGTGCACTCCATGAAGGGGAACTTTGCTCTGGTGCGTCCCCAGGGTCCAGAGGAGCATCCGACATGTAACAGGCCCTCACAATTGTTGAATGGGTAAATGAATCAATGAATGAAGGTTGGGGATGTGTTATTTTATAATTCCAATAGTGCAAATCCCTCAGCTCATGTCTATCTCTTCCTGATCCCTGAAATGAGACGTCTTCCCCTCCGATCCCCCAGGAGGGGCCTGCTTGTTCCTCTCATACACTACTCTTGTCAGACTTGTGTTGTGGTCAATTAGTTCTTAGGATTTTCCTTTTCAAAATAAAATGCAAAAAGCTAAGGGCTGAGCCTACTTTACTCACCATTATACCCACTGCAGCCAGCCCAGTGCCTTCCATGTAGTAGGTGCACAATAAACACTCGTAGGTCTGAATTGGTAAAACATTTTTTCTTCAATTCTTTTTGGAGTGATAGGGTTTGCATAGAAAAGCTCACTTGTATTACTGAGCAGACGATTACAGTAAATCAGTGTATTTTTTTGTTAAAATCAGGCTCATAATTACCCTGTAGGAGGAAGAACTGCTATAAAATAATAAGATGATACTTCAGTAACAGAATTCAGGTTCATTAATGTCTAAGGTTCTGCCAGAAATGAAAAGCATTCTTAAATCAATTTATCAATATATAAACACTTGATATTAATGTAGATATATATGCATGTATGTATGATTAGATTTACTAATTAATAGGCTTTCCCTGTCTTCGAAGTAAGAAGAGATAAAAATAAAGTGGCATATTGCATTGAACAAATGGCATATGGCCTGCTTTATAAATACACATACTTTGTCTCTCTCTCCTGCATACACACAAGCCCCAGACTCTGCCTTTCAAGACACTGGCCTCTTGCCCTAGTTGGAGGTGGCTAAAAGGAAACTCTTAGGATCCTGGACGCGATCATTGCCTTACAGACTGTCTGGGGCAGCTCCCCCATTACCTACAGCCAGGAGGGCACCTTTGCTAGCGCCCCGGGAGCAGTCAGACATTGTCACTGTCCCTTCCCACAGCCGCAGGAGGTGCTCTACCCACATTAGCTATGCCCCACATCTGGCCATTTGCTGGGCCTCGATCCAGGCACCCAACAAGGCCACGGATGGTAACAAGCGCTCATCAAAGGTCTGTCAACAGAATCCCCTGCTTTTCTGTCCTTCCCTGGAAGTTAGCAAGCGAGAAATGAAGGCCTGAAGGGCAGCCGGGCCATTCTGAGAGAGGTGAGCCATCAGCGGCCACACCGTGCCGGGCTTTCATTTCTGCCTGGGACGGGAACTTGTCCTTTGAAAGAAAAAGGAAAGAGGAACACTAACATTTACCGAGTTCCTAGGAAGATAAAACAGATTTATTTTATAACAGTACTGCCAGGTATTTATGCCCTTCTAAAGTTTAGCTTTTATTTTTATCAAAGTTTGACTTGCACAGATTTGAAGGGTCAAATAATTCTCAGGACTTTTCCTGAAAGACAGTAGCCCCCATCCCCTATCCTGCCCCAGTCTGCCCAGGTGACCTGTTTTCAACTCTTTTAGTTGGTTCCTTCGGTGGGTCTCTCTGGAGCTTTAAACAAGCTATTTTTCTTGCTACTTCTGGTTTGTTATTTGTTTTAGGCATTGCCTCTGTATCACCAAAGAGAAGCACTTAGCTGTTTCACGCCTCACACCTCCTGCCCGTGCCTGTGCCCCTCCCGGGCACATCTTCCTGATGTGGGCATGCTGGGACTCCCGTCAGATCACCTTTCACACTGTTACCTGTTTAGGTCACTACTGAGCTGCACAGTACACTAAGATGACTTCTTTTCTGCGCAACGTTCTGTTTCCCCTAGCTTTCCCAGCCGTGTTAACTTGTCACCAGCTTGGTTGCTCCTGTTGTCAAGGGGGTGAGGCATGGTATGCTGGTTATTAGTGTGGACTGCCTGGGTTCAAATCTCAGTGTTGCCACTTACCAGCTATGCAATTTTGGACTAATGATTAAGCACTGAGTGCCTCAATTCCCTCACTGATAAAAGGAGGATAATGATTACTATCTAATAGGGCTACTATCAGGATTTAATCATTAATACATATACGCTTAGAACTGTGTCTGGCACACAATGAACACTCAATAAATATAAGAGGCAATGGTTGTTATTAGGTTTGCAGTTACTTGATCCTCTTGAAGCATCCCTGAAGCCTTCAGATCTGCTCCAGTCTGAACAGATCCGCCTCTGATGATGACCATGCAGCTGAGGCTTTGGGATGGTTCTTGCCTTGCTTTTTTTGTTGCAACTCTTATTTCATGGATCTTGTCTTAGCTTACTTCTCGTTTCGGTGGAAACGCTTTGCTTTTATCCTCTCCAGAGAATAAATCTCCAGACTTCTACCAAGATGAAGGCTCGTTGGTGATTGGCAGGGTAGTCTTTTTGCTACACGTCGGGGGGAGAAAATTGAGGGTTCTGCTCCTCAAACACATTTTCAATCGACAGTCCCATGTTAGCCCTACTTCAAGAGGAAGCTGGTACTACTGACTCCTGAATCTTTGGGGGATTTTGAAGTTCAAGCTGGATTGCTTCTTGACTGTGCCCCGGCCAACTTGGGATTTCAGCTTTCTTGGGTCTACTGAAACCTAACTACTCCACTTCTCCATCTGCTTTTCAGCTTCCAAAATTAAGTTGCTGATGTCTCCTCTCCCCTTCACTTAGTCTCTAATTACTTTATACCCGAGGGGGAAAAAATCAAACCCTTTACTATTACTGTATTGAGAGGCAACTGAGGTTAAAGCATATGTGCTATCTGCCATCTTTAATCAAAAGTCTATTAACCCTACATCTTACTGGGAGAGTAGCTGAGGTACCAGGAGAGGGTAAATAATTGGTGGAAGCTCGCAAAACCAGTAAGAAATAAATCAGAAAGTGAACTCAGGATCAGGTCAGCCTGATCCTAAAGTCCAACCCTTTCCATTGGAGCACATTCCCTCTGCAGGGAAACATGGGGCCTCTTCCAGTAGCAACTGTTTATTGGAAATTTGTCCCACTTTGGCCGGGCGCGGTGGCTCACGCCTGTAATCCCAGCACTTTGGGAGGCCGAGGTGGGCGGATCACAAGGTCAGGAGATCCAGACCTTCCTGGCTAACATGGTGAAACCCTGTCTCTACTACAAAAATTAGCCGGGCGTGGTGGCAGGTGCCTGTAGTCCCAGTTACTTGGGAGGCTGAGGCAGGAGAATGGCGTGAACCCGGGAGGCGGAGCTTGCAGTGAGCCGAGATCGCGCCACTGCCCTCCAGCCTGGGCAACAGAGTGAGACTCCGTCTCAAAAAAAAAAAAAAAAAAAAAAAAAGGGTCCCACTTTGACATCGGTACCAGGATAACCACCATTAGACCTTGAAGATTCAAGTGACATCTCTCGGCCTACTGCTGGTACCACGCCGCATTCCGCGTCCCCCTCCTGAATGCCCCTGCACTTTTGCTCCGTGAATTCTTTTAAAACCCAGGCTCAGTCCTCTGACCTTAGTTTGAAAGGGTTCCTAACAGGAAAGAAAATGGGTCCGGCAGTGGGGCCCTCTCCCTTGCTTGCCCTATAATACGATTGTCAACTGGAACCTTTCCCAGTGATCAAAGCACCTGCAGGAAATCTAAGAAGCCCCTTCTCGGAAAAAGTCTGGGGTCTTTTTATCAAAAAGGCAATGAGAGGGATACATTTAGGCCTCACTCACCAACAATTATGGCTTTCAGCTCATGGGCAACCCTAGACCACATCTGCCGAACTTGGCCTGCAAGTCCCCATCAGTCCATCCCACACAGCCTGGTGCATAAGAGTACAGGCTCTACAATCACATGGACGGGGGTTCGATCCCAGCTTTGCCACTTATCTACTTGCGTGCACTGAGGACGAGTTACTCAGTTCTCTAAGCCTTGGTTTCCTCATCTATAAAATGGTAATAGCTGCAGTATTCACTTAATTGAGTTGCCATCAGTTGAAATGAGATACCGTATATTAAGCATTAGGCATAATATCTGGTCTGGTGCCAGGCAGGGCAAACACCACAGGTATCTTCACGGTGTTCCTGGGAACGAGGTCCCCAGCAGCCTGCACCCTCAGCTCCTGGCCCTGCTTGTAAACCTCGAGGGTCACCAGAAGCTGGCCTCAAGTTTCCAGGGTTGCCCCCAGCCACTCAAATCTTCCAAACAATGTGTACTGGGGACAGAAACTTTGGTTATGTAAAAGTTTAAAAGAGTGAAGTGATGCAAGCTACTTTAAGGATACCGGAGATAAATGATCTATTTATATTTTTATGGTGAAGACATAAATAGAAAAAAACACAGCACCCAAAGAAATGTTCCTTAAAATATATGTACAGCATGGAAGAGAGATATATGCACAGAACAAACAGATGCTAACTATATACCTTTTCACATCAGCCATAATTCTGCAACACTCATTAATTCAAGGAGATTTACCAAGCACCATTATAATTTTAAAAACCCTGTAACAAATTGCTGCATGGTGTGCTTTGGTGACTTTGAAAAGACATTTTGTAGTAAGTCTGTCAAAACAGAATAATGAGGAGCTCCTAAATCCCAACCTTAACTATTGACCCACAGACATTATAAATATACAGGACAAGGTTGTTTTATACTATATTTATCCATTCAACTACTATTTACTGAGTGCCTACTAAGTGCCAGGCATTGTCTGGGCCCTGGGGATGCAGCATGTGCAATGGAGACAAAATCCTTGTTTCCACAAAAGGTGTCTGCCAGCGAGGGGAGATGGGCACCAAATATGCTAATACATAATATTTTTATATAACTAAAAATTACTATAAAAATAGTAGTGGAATTAAATTAAATACTTCAAATAAAGACAGCTGGGTAATCCAAAAATCTAGCCTTTGAATTTGAATCCTATGAAGGGTAGATGGAAAGAGAGAGAGAAAAAAGGAGAGATTAAAAGGGGAAAAAAAGAAAGCATCAGAAAGGAAGTGAAGGAGCTCTGAGGCTCATAAAATAGGAACCCAGGAAGGACACTCACCTAGAGACCCTGGGTCCAAACACCCTGGTTTCCTCCCTTCACCCTACAGGGAATGGATCCTGAGTGCAGGGAGAGGGAGGCCCCCTTTGGGTCCCACTCAGGACACAGAGAACCCTGACATGTAGCACCCCAGGTAGGGAGAGAAACAAGCCGACCAAGGGGAGTTGATGGGGTCACAGACGACATGGAGATCTGGGGGGACCCGTATTCTTGCCAGTAAGTGACAGCAGAGACTGAGGGCTTCACGTAAGAAGCCAGCCCTGTAGCCCTGTTTCTGAAGTTTGAAGAGGTGCTGATGTTGGCAAATTGGCAAAGGAGGCCGATTGGCTGCTAAAGGACATGAGGCTATTGTGTTTAACTTGAGGAATTTACTCCCGTTTGGAGTATGTGACTTCACTGAAGGGAAATTCTCTGGAATTATCTTAGGTCTTGTGGACTATGTACAAATCAAACAGAAGTACATTTATTTACAGTGAGAAACTTAACTGTCATTGAGTGTAGAAGGCAATGTGCCTGGCACTTCATGTGTACTAATTTATTTAATTCTCACAATAACCTGAATGTAGTAGAAAATATTATTATCTCCATTCTACAGATCAGGAAAGTGAAGGACAGAGAAATTAAAATAAGTGAATACAGAGCTGTGATTCAAACCACGGCAATGTGGCTCCAGATTCCATACTCTTAACCATTAGGTTACGTGCTAATTACAGGAGATGAAAAAAGGAGAAGGATTTAGAAAGTGGTTTGGGTCACTGGGTGTATTGTATCACGCACTGATGATCCTGTGGAAGCTAAAGCACATGTTTGCATTTAACCTGCCTTTGTTAGTCCTTTCCCCATCACCACGTTTTATTCCGAACCTGTTTTGCTCTGTTGACTTCAAGATGTGGTGCTTGACATATAAGAGACAAGCTTCTCTTACCTTCTGAATGAAGAACGCAGTGATTTGGGTGAGTTTGACAGAGTAAGTCATCTATCTTCCATTTTGATACAGAAATCATAAGTGATCAATCAGTTGCCAAAACTTTTTAGATAACTCTAGTCAATCCTTGGGCAGGAAATGTGCCTCCCAGGTCCAGGCTGGTAAACGTGAACATGCTCTACCTTTCCTAGATCACGTTAGTTTCCATTTTACTTTGAGGACACGGTTGATTATGTTAAATTCTAGGTTTAGTTCCATGTCTTCCTTTTCATCTTCTTAGCCCTAAACTTTGGACCAATGCAGTCAACAAATACATTTTGATTATCTGGTATGTACCAAACTACACTAAGGGGACAGAGATGAACGAGACACTGGTTCCCCCAGGAAGAGAGGCGGGAAGGTGGGAGGAGGCAGGGAAGGCAGGTAGGCCTAGAGTCAGACTCACTACTTGAGATGGGATGAAGGTGAAGACCCTCCCTGACAAAACAGTAGTAAGCAATAGCAAACAATGCTACCTTTACCGTTGGTGAGGAACACAACAAACAAACAAAACCAGAAATACATTTGGGCCATTGTTTTCATTCTCCTGCTCCTAAGCCTTAAACTAGGAGGTTGTCACAGCTGCTAATAAGCAAAGGGGACATGGAGGGGTTCATCTCACCTTTCTAGATATTCTCTGATGAAAATCTTTACAAGGAGCTAGGAAAAACAAAATATCGTTGGTCCTCCATATCCATGGGTTCCATATCCATGGATTCAACCAACTGTGGATCAAAAATATTTGAAAAAAGAAAAGGATGGTTTGGTCCATACTAAACATGTACAGACTTTTTTCTTGACATTATTCCCTAAACAATATAGTATAATAACCATTTACATAGAATTTGCTTTGTATTAGGTATTATAAATAGTCCAGAGATGATTTAAAGTATACAGGAGGATATGCGTAGGTTATATGCAAATACTATGCCATTTTATATCAGGGACTTGAGCATCCCTGGATTTTGGTATCTGCTGGGGGTCCTGAAACCAATCCCCCATGGACAGCAAAGTGCAACTGTAGTTATACTGAACAGATTCATAATCCACACCCTACTAGGCATTCTTTTAATCTGAGGCCGTGACGCATAGACCACAGACTGGCAATGCTGGAGTAGACCATGAGACTGTGTGGGCCCATGGCCCTCACTGCACAGGTGGGAAGCAGGTTCACAGAGGCTGAGTGACCTGTGCAAGGTCATACCACAGCCGGTTTGTCAGAACCACTGCAGCTTGCATATATTCTTCTCTAATCTAATTCTCACTGCAATATTATAGCCTGGATATTAGGGCAACATTAGATATACTCGGAAAACAGTGAGAGGCCATGGGAGTAAGAATATTAAAGTCTTCATTAAGGACACATGGTGACCCCAAGCAAACCTCGCCATTTTCCCCCTGTATCTCCCTGCTGCTCTCTCTCTGTCATGTCAGTTCTAGCTTCTTATTCTAAGAAAACTCATCCTTATCAGCCACTTACACTGAAAAATGCCCCTTCAGTCCTAAAAACAGGATGGCTTCCTGGCATCATTCTAGTCCCTACCTCCGTTAAACTAAGTAAAAAACATGTAAAAATGCTTCACTCTTTGAAGGGAGTGTGAGACAACCAATTGCCACATGGCACTAAAAATGGTAACGCTGAAAAGGTTCTTTGTTGAAATGCATGGCTTATTTATCCTATAGCCTCTGGAAACACATGAGGCCTGTGCAATTAATTTTAATAGTTCACCGTGCCAATCTATCAAAGCACCAGGTCAACTGAATGCAGTCGGCTGTGCCAGACAATACGTTTGCCAAGATAAAGGCAGGATTCGACTGGACCCAAGCCCCCCCCCAGTTCTCAGGGCAGGCCACCTTCTTAAACCTGACAGCCTCCATATGCACCAGCTGCATTTTTGCAGCAGTTCATGCACACAGAGGAAGTTTCAGAGGATGGAGAAGCGGGAAAATGGCTACGTGGCCCTGAACAAAAGGCACAGCTGCTCTTCTGCATGCATTTTCGTCATTCCTAAATGAATCCCTGAAACCTGGCCCGACTGTGTGTGGGGACAGAGGAGGAGCTTGGCGCTCGTCCCTCATCCCTTAGGGTTTGTTAATCTCTTTACACTCTCTTCCAAGGTAATATTCAAATCAACCACACAGCTCAATTTACTTGGCTTGTGACTCTAATTGAATAAATCTAAAATAACAACAGACGCACTGGCCCAGAGCCTTGACCAAATTTTTCCTTAGACACTTCAAGCACATTCTGGCTGTTTTAATTCTGCCTGCAAGCAGGTAAACGCACTCTTGTCCAGCGCCTAATTTTACACCAGAGGGAGAATGACTGTCATTCTGTCTACTGCTTCCAAGGTGGCCAATATTTCCCGATGGGTAGAAGCTTTGCAGGAGAAGTAACCCAAGAAAAACTTAAGCATCCTTGAAGGTGGGGAGAACATTCTCATCCAAGCTGGTTAGCTGGCCTTTCACACAAAGATGTTTAATAAGGTACTGTTCTGTGCCTGAATATCACTTCTTCAGAATCATAAGGGCTGAGTCGCCTCTGAGAGTTTGTTCAGTCTCTTTTCTAGGTTATGTTTAGGTGAGTCTTCAATGATCCTGAGTTTGCAGCTATTCCCATTTGTAAACATATCCAGAGAACCACTGCTCTACTAAGCCTGCCGCTCATTCTAGTTTCTCTCAATCCTTTTGTAGAGGGTAAGAATTTTAAAAACTGGATCATTTCCTACTAGGGGTAGGAATGCAGGCCAAGACTTAGGAACATGGCAAGATAAGTAAGCAGTCAATGATAGTTTAGAACCGGTCAAACTTCAGAATGTCCAAGCTTTCCTCTGGGGCACATCACCTAACGAGAATGTTTTCGAGGTGGCTCACACCTGTAATCCTGCACTTTGGGAGGCCAAGGTGGACTAAAGATGCTGAGTAAGTTTTTAAGGTCATGTGAGTAGATCTGCTGGCATTCTTGCAGCTGTCTGAAGACAAGGGTTAAAAGGAAACAACAGGCCAGGCACGGTGGCTCACTCTTGTAATCCCAGCACTTTGGGAGGCCAAGGTGGGCAGACTGCTTGAGCTCAGGAGTTCAAGACCAGTCTGAGCAACATGGTGAAACCCCATCACTACAAAACGCAAAAGAAAAAAAAATTAGCCAGGCGTGGTGGTGCACACCTATAGTCTCGGCTGCTTGGGAGGCTGACATGGGAGGATGACTTGAGCCCAGGGAGCTTGAGCTGCAGTGAGCTGTGACTGCACCACCCAGCCTAGGTAACAGAGTGAGACCCTGTCTCAAAAAAAGAAAAAAAAACAAAACAAAAGAAAAAAGAAACAACAAACATGATTGGCACCTCTCCAAGAAGGGAAGGAACCTGCCCAGGGTGGCTCTGCTATGGCTGGGTGGTGATGGTGCTGTGGCAGTATCTGCTATCTTAATGGCAAATGAAGACACCCCCACAGGCGCAGGGCCTTCGCAATGAGCACGTCTGTTTCTCAGTGGGCAAGCGTGTTCATTACACCTGCATCCAACATTCGTCAGAGTCTGGAAACTCTTTCTCACGGGTACAGTAAATGTCCCAGCAAGCACTGTCAGGCCAAAGGCCTCTTCTAGCTTCTCTACAGAGACCAAGTGGCCTTCGCCTTCTCAGCAAGGCTGCCACACACGTGACCCTAGCCCCTCCTTGAGTTTTTCTTCTACGTAGAATTATTCCAAGTCTTTCTTTCCCTTTTCCAGGCCCTAGTGTCTCATGAAGCCCAGGTACAATGAATGCTCAGGCTGGTAGACTGTGGACCAACCAGTTTATGCTTGGAAATTGGCTCCAAACCACTGGGAAGTCTGGTCAGAAGGTGTCGTGTTAGCAACCCAAAACCACCTCCGGTACAGAGCACTCCAGTACAGAGTACCTCATGCTTCAGTGAGAGCCAGCCAGTTGCCCTATCTTTTTATATAAGGGTAACATGTGATAAGTTACCTTAACATGACTGCTAATACCATCACCGATGCCCAACACAGTGAGGAAATGTTTACCGAGTGAATGAATGAATGTCGGCATCATTCCCTGGAGCAGGCCTCCGTGCTTATTCAATATCTCACAGCCTGCACATTTTGGCTCCTATTTGAGGCTTTTCCTCCTTATATTCGTCGTCTGCCCTTCTGAGCCCACATCTTGTTTCTAATCACAGCTCAGAGTGAAACACGTGTAAGGTAATTACTCCTCAGCGTGCTGTGGCAGCGCTCATTGATTAGAAATCATTTTCACAGGGAACACTATAACAAGGAGTTTTGATCAAAGGTAGGTTATTATTTCAGTTCTTTGTCTCCCCCAGGTACATTTGCTCCCTCCTCCTCCTCAAAGAAAATTTGTGTGTGTGAAGATAGATCCTAAGGGAGACAGGAGACTTTTTTTTGAGAATGAAGCTATTTCTTTCTTTAAGTAATCTTAAGTAAATATTTCTTTAAAATAAATTACTAATCAAGCTTTTTCCTGAAGCTCATGCTCTGAACCTATAATGCTGTTCTCTTCAAGCTCATCTCTCTGGGAAGAGGCTGTGTTCATGTCCAGATGTCCTGCATTGCAGGGCCAGACCCAACCACAGCCAGCGTGAACACGCTTCATCAAGGCTGCAGGGGGCTGGGTATCAGGATCCAGTGGGCTCTTGGAAGACATCAAATGGTCCGTGGAGGTTTGATGAATCCAGCGAATTTCCTTACAGGTCCCGTCTTTCTGTGCCTGCCCTAAGAATGGACTGAACTCAAAATAACGAGCAACTACACCACACAAGACATTTCAAGTATGTCCTTCTTTTAAGTTGTTTACGGCTGTATACATCATTCTCTTTTCGAATACTGGAAAGCAGGCATCTAAGGTCTGCAACAGAAGCTGAGGTGAGAAGCACAGGAGGAAGTTCAATTTTCTTTTTTTTTGACATTTAAAAAAATCATCTTCCATTCTTCTTCCTGAGATGCTGGGTTAGATTCCATATGCAAGGGGGAAGATAGGGCATGCTCTGATGTCAAGTCTCAATGACTGCTTTAGATGGAGAAAGAATAACTCAAGACATTCCAAAAGGTTTTAAAATTACAATTTATTTTTTTAGTAACATTTTTACCTTGGCATAAGGTATCATTAGTCCTTAATCCAAGCAATCAGATAGCTTAAACAACAGATAAGAAACTTAACAAAAAAGTCCTATCGGGGACTTACAGTGCTCAGAAGAGCACTTCCCATGGATTGTCCTGGATCAATGTAGCTCAAGCTTAAGTCTATCATTCTACATTTATAGTGCTCTAGAGGAATAAACCTATTCCTCCCAAAATGATAAACTACACGAGTTTAAAATATGTATTATGTATGCATATACATATACACGTATGCATGTGTTATAATACATACATACATAGACATACACACACACATGCAGACACACACAAATACACACATACATATATGTATGTATGCACCCATGTAGTATCAGTGTGAGTCCTTGGCTAAGGAGATCTTATTCATTCAGTGAACATTCTAATTGTGCAATCATTACGGTAAATACCAAGGATAACATCAACAGATTTCCTACCCTCAAGGAGTTAACAGTCTAGTGAGAGGGACACAAAGTCAGTAAGTGTCAAACAGCAGCTTTCTGATGGGCCTACATGTAGGTACGGTGACCACCAAGGACAACGACCTTGGAGGACAGGGGCAACATGAAAGCTTTTCTAAAGAAGTGGCCTTGAGAAGCATCTTAGAGGTGTTTGCCCAGAAGCCTCTGTGTATGAGATCTTTGATACATGGTTATTTTTCATATCCTGCTCTTGGTATGTATGGTAACTTACTGATAACCATTTGGGGCATGCAAACATCTTCTATATTAGCTCAAAGGGCTGACGTCAATCCTGAGTTTTACCTGCCTTTGGCATCCAGTGAACGCAGCCTAGGTGCCTTCCTTAGAACTGTGGACATGTGAGGCTGGGCACAATGGCTCACGCCTGTAATCCAGCACTTTGTGAAGGCGAGGCAGGCAGATCACCTGAGGTCAGGGGTTTGAGACCAGCCTGGCCAACATGGCAAAACCTTGTCTCTACTAAAAATACAAAAATTAGCTGGGCGTGGTGGCAGGCGCCTGTAATCCCAGCTACATGGGAGGCTGAGGCAGGAGAATCGCTTGAACCCATGAGGTGGAGGTTGCAGTGAGCCAAGATCACGCCACTGCACTCCAGCCTGGGTAAAAGAGTAAGACTATGTCTCAAAAAAAAAAAAAAAAACACACACATACAACAAAAACAAAAAAAACAACAAAAAAAAGAACTGTGGACATGTGAAACGGACAGCGCAGTGTAGAGAGTGGAGAGGTTCACAGGAAATGCCTGGTGAACTGGATGAGTTGGTGCCCTCGCCTCTCAGTGGCCCGGTAATGGCATACCACAGTGAGCAAGAAGCACACCCAGGGAAGTGAAAGGTATTTTGAAAAAAAAGACAATGTTGCAGAACAACTGTTTGCTCTTCTCACAGTGGTCCTCTTGTCCACAGGATGACAAGCTGGCCTCCTCTCCAGCTTGTACTGGGAGCAGGGCATGGGGGAGCTTTTTAAGAAAACCTTTGCCATTAGCATAGCCATGTCAACCTAAAGGGAGAAACTGAGGCAAAATCAATAAGAGGGGAGTTTATTAGGGCCAAGATAAGAAGAGCTTCTTAAAAGACTCAGACCCAAGAAACCTTGGATATGAGTTCCATTTGACCTTTGTTACAAGTAGGATTTAAAAGCCAAGAAAAGGGACAAGGAGTGGGGTGTCAGAAAGGTATTTGTCAGGAATTCTCATTGGTTTACAGAAATAGCATTGATTTGTGATTGGCTATACGCAGTTGAACTATGTGGTATGGGTCAGGTGTCTGGTGTGCAGTATTGTTAGGTTAATTTACGGCTACTTGTGACAAGTCGGCCTAGAGGCCATATAGCAGGCAGCTTCAAGAGATGATCAATTAACTCATGGGGGCAGTGGGAAGTGGCCGCTGCCTCATTCCCATGCCTCTCTGGGCCTGATAATTTAGAGGCGGCTCACATTCACCAGATAAAATGTTTCTTTTTCTTCCTCAGTAACTATGCGAGCAAGCCAGGCCTCCAGTCTGTTATACTGACCTAGAAGGAGTAACATTCAGATGCTCCAACTCGGGGGAAGCCAGGGGTGTGAGTAGCCAATTTGCAGATTTAGCTTGGTGGTTTGCCATGATATGAAGCCAATTCAGATCTGCTGCATCCCCTTTAATCCTGCCATGACTGCTTAATGGCCGTGAGACCTTAGACCTGTAAGTCAGATGCTCTGAGCCTTGGTCCTCCCACAGTACCAGCACATAATATGGTACCTCATACAGAATGGGCACTCAATGGCATGTGCAAGCATGTGTCTACACGTGTGCATGCAGGCGTGCGTGTGCATGTTTTCTCAGGTACACACATACACACACACACCTGACAAAAGTTCCCTCAAATAATTAAAGGAAAAAGGGACTTGAAAGACACACACTCCCCCAAAAGTTAAACATTATTTTGGGAATACAACTTTTACAAGCTCAGCGCAATAATGGAACAGATATACCCAAAATGGATCCTGATGTTAAAAAAACATTATTCCAAAACCCACCAGATGAGCTGAGAATTTACTAAAGAGACCACTGAGGAAAAGCAGGGGACCCACTTGGGGCACTAATGCTCTGAAGTGAGCGGAATAAAGCAGGTCACTCTTTAAAGACCTCGGGGTTCCAGCCGATGCCCAGGACGTGATGGGCAGCAACAGGGACCCCAGCCCAGAGGCACTGACCCCATCTTCAGTGGTAAGCAGCCACTGGTCATCAGGGAAGTGCTGTAAGTACAATACAACACCATCTCAAAGGCTTACACTCCAAGAGCCTGCTGGGCACTGTTCTTAGCTGACTCATTTGCAAATAAAGAACAAATGTGGATAGAAGAAGGGAGGAAGGTAAGTCTGATTCCCCAGTTTACAACAGAATATGGCCTTTCCCAAGCACCAGCGCTTCCCACAGGGCATTTATGCAAAGGGCCCCCTGAGAAACACACCCCTCTACTGAAGCAAGATAAATCCACTTCTCATTGTTGAAAATCCCCAAAGGCATTCTGAAGATCTCTGTCAGGATTCCCAGATGAGCACCTACCTTTAGGAGTTCTTTTAAGTACAGGGTGTAAACCTGGTAACATTTCATATGCAAATTTCAAATAATCACTGAGAACAATATGGCTTCTGGTTAAATGGTAACTCCCATGATGGGACTTGAAATGCAAAGGCAGAGGGACTGGGCACTGGCACTGGGAATATGCTGGCCACCGAAAGGCTGAAGAAACACATGTCAAAATGAAAAATCCAATACCTTGCTGTGAAATATGTGGATGTACGTTTAAGCACTTCAACTCATTTTAGACTTATAATACTGCTTTTAAGGTAGAGTTATTACATCAGTGGCTCAGAGAGGCTAAGTAACTTGTCCAGATGAGAGAGGAGCTGGGGTTAGAACACAGGTCTCTTTCTACGACATCAATCAACGTCACTGTACCTAAAATATCTTTAAGACAGAGATTTTATCTTGTAGTTGACAGGCTATACGAGTTGCCAGTCAGTTATGAGTGATGTTATGAGCAGCCTTAGAGTGCCTGCCACCTCCAAGGCCCCTGTATAAGTCTGTGCTTGGACCTCATCACCAGGGCTAGGTGCCAGGCATTCAGCTGTGAGTGGCTTGAGCTCTGCCCAGTGGAGGCCCCTATCCTGGCGGTGACTGTATGGACCGATTAGATTCTCTCTCGCGAGGAAACCGGACATGGCACAAACAGCCGTCAGGAGCAGAAGGCTCAACTGAGGGAGGCCCCACCAAGTGCCCAGACCCCATACTGGTTGAGCCAGAGCAGGGGGTATGGGAACAGGCTTCCTGGAATGCTAGCAAGGCACCCTCTCCTGAGAGTCCTCAGGTTTCAGTGAGGCCTGCTCTGAGAAGACTGGGATGGTTTTTGGTTTTTGTTTTTGTTTTTTGAGACAGTCTCACTGTGTCACCCAGGCTGGAATGCAGTGACACGATCTTGGCTCACTGCAGCCCCTGCCTCCTGGGTTCAAGCGATTCTCCTGCCTCAGCCTCCCAAGTAGCTGGGACTACAGGCACGTGCCACCACACCTGGCTAATTTTTGTATTTTTAGTAGAGATGGGGTTTCACCATGGTGGCCAGGATGGTTTCAAACTCCTGACTTCAGGTGATCCGCCCGCCTTGGCCTCCCAAATTGTTGGGATTACAGGCGTGAGCCACTGCGCCTGGCCGGGGATGGTTTTAAGTCTCCCCTAACAGCTTGCATATTCTCTATGCAAACCTCCAGTACCTGTAGTAGCTCTTTTCATTGTAACTTAGCAGAGCCAAGCATATCATTGCTTTAAAGTACTATATTAGAATATAGGATCAGAGAAGGACTGGACAGCACCATCTTGCAGTATAAGGTACAGCATCCCCCGGCAGAAGTCACTCTTCCGAAAGGGCTCTCCTGGCTTTCATCAACCACCATGGACATCCGATGGACTGAAATTTATGGTTATCCATAAAAATCCCTGGAGACATCTGTTACGGGTCCTCCCAAAATTCATATGTTGCAGTCCTAACTGCCAGTACCTTGAATGTGGCTGTGCTGGGAGACAGATAGGGTCCCTAAAGAGATCAGAGGTCATTAGCGTGGCCTAATCCAATCTGACTGGTGTCCTGATGAGAGGTGGAGGACACAGACACATACAGAGCAGGGATCACGTGAGTATACAGGGAGAAGACGCCATCTACCAGCCAACGAGAGAGGCCTCAGGAGAAATTAACCTGCCTATACCTTGACTTAGACTTCCAGCCTCCAGGACTGTAAGGAAATAAACTTCTGCTGTTTAAGTCAGTCTGTGGTGTTTATTATGCAGCCCTAGCAAATTCATACAGAAGACTTCAAGTTGGATTTTTATGAAAAGAAAAAAGAGGCTCACAAGTGATTAAATCAATGTGCCGGAAGCAATATAGAAATTTGGTAAGAATATGGTCCTGGATTTTGACTGCTGAGGGCGATGCTGTCTCTGTCACTTATAGGCTGTGGCTCCCTGGGCGAGCTGCTTACCCGTGGCCTCATAAATGAAAGGCAGCCAGGAACACTGCACACGTCACGGGTGTGGTGAAGGCGTAGGGACGCCAGGCGTGCAAAAGCCTTGGCATGGTGCTAGAGCCTGTGATCCTTGTCCTCAAGAAAGATTTGCTTTTATTTTTACCTAGCTAATCCAGATGCCATCAGATACAACTACCTAGATGTGATATGTGGAGGATGAAGCTCTTGGTACCTAAGGCCTCCTTACCAGGAACGGTTGGAGAGCCTCGTCTGACTTGGCAACTGGAATGCCCCCGTCAGCTCTGGGCTCTCTTCTCTGCAAGTCTGCCACGCCGGCAGGAGCGTCTCACGCCACTGAGGCTGGGAGGACCGTGTGCATCTATCCAGCTCCGGATCTTGGTCTCTTCCTATGCACTTGCCTAAATCCCCCTTTAACTGAGTGTTTATGGAAAACAAAGAGCTTTGCTTCTTCCCGGAATGTTCTATGGACTTCTCGTCATCTGGAGCCTGCAGTGGCTTTTTTCTCTGTGAGGCTCTGGGGCGCGCTGTGCTCACTACCTGAGGCCTCTGCTGCACCAGCTGCTTCTGTTAACGTAGTGGGTCACGGAGAGTAACTCACTGATCGAGGCGGACACTTAGGCTAATGAAGAGGCTCTCAGGGGACAGAAACAGGACACCTCTGTGCTCCCAGGGTGCCTCTGCTGGACTCCTGGGGGCAAGTAGTGGAAAGCTACTCCTGGTGGCTTGATCAGGCGGGGAACTTGTTTCAGAAGCTAGCAGACGAAGGCGAGGCACGGAAGTGGGGACTCGAATGCCCTCTGGACTCTCTTGCCTCCCTCCTCTGCTTCCCTCTGAAGGGAAGCTTGCTTCTGCTCTCTGCAGACTGCCATTCTTGGCCTTGCTGCTGCTCAAGGCAAACAGACAATGTGGAAAGTGACTGTGGAATGAAAGACTACCTCTATCATTGCCAATTGTAAATTCCTTCATGGGTCAAGCATCTGTCCGGGTCCAATCAGCTGAGACTTGAGGGTAAAAGGATGCCTCACTGCACAAAATGGCTGCCAGGGCCCATGGCTCTGGATTGGGAGGGAGGAGCAGTTGCTACCAAAGGGGGAATCACTGGGAGCTGGGTGGACAGCTCAGGTCCTGCAACCACATTTTCTCAACCCTGCTATCACATGGAGGGCCCTTCACAGCGACTTTTCCTTTTAGTCTTCCTTATAAGTGTTGCCCATTTTGTTAGCAATAACCAGTATTATAATTTCATTTAGGACTTTACACTTGGGGATGCTCATTAGATATCTCCAAAGAAAAATACTGATAAAGCAAATAACAAATCCTATTACACTTCTTTAAAGCGCTACCCCCACCAGAAACACAACTGCTTTTTGTGAATGAGTATAGCAATGCTATTTTAAAACAGATGTCTATAGCTTATGTGTGTTGGAAATTTTTTTTACCATAACATTTTTTTGAAATACCAATAGATAATACAAAACAATGTCATATCCTAGAAATATGGCTGATATATCTTATTTCGTGAACACTGACAGTGACTGCTGGGTATTCTCTTCCAGCATCAAATCAGCAGCTCACTGAATTCCAAATGCAAATACAAAGCGCTACACGCCTTCTGCAGGCTCCCTTTGCCGTGTAGACTCCATGGGGTGGGCTTCGGGCCTGAATCAAAACCTGGGGGAACAAAGACATGAGGCCTGGCCAGGCTGCACGTCTCCTCCGACGCCGCCCTGCACACAGAGGGGCTGGGTGCATGTTCCCATTCTGCCATTTTCTGCATGGGGCGTCCTTCCCATTTCCTCTACCTTACTTCCCCACCAGCACATGTGTTACCTACATCCTATAACACTTACTGTGCATAAAAAAAGAAACAAAAGTATATTGCAACTTTTTTCCTTAAGGTGTTAAAAAAATTTCTTTTTCACATCTTAAAAACCCACCAAACTTTTATTCCCAGCTTGTGACATCCTCAACCTGCTTTATTCTTTTTTTCCTCTTCTTTCTGTCGAAAACAATTAGACCTTAAGAAAGTAATTTTATTGTTTGGAGTAAATCATCATCAGCAACTGGGTGCCTATTTTGAGTATGGGCTTAACTACAGTAAACATAAAACACAAAGTTTGCTCATTAGAAGCTTGGCTGTTCTTTGTTTGTATTTAATGCTTGTACTTAATTACAATTAGTTTTTCCCAGAGGAAACTCACCATTAGGATGTAACCAGCACCATCAACAAGAGTAGTTAACATTTACTGGACACTTGTTATGCACCAGGCACTGCAAAATAACCTTCTAAGGTAGGTTCACTGTTAAACCCAAAGATAAGAAATTGAGGCTTAGAGAGGTGAGTAACTTGCTCGAATGGTTCCACGGTCAACAAGTGACAAAGCCAGGACTTGCACTCAGAGTGGCCTAAAGCCAATGCTGTAGCCACTACTCTACAAAGGCTTCAAATTCCATTCCTTCCAGGACACATTAAGAAATAAGAGAATACGACAAAAACTACATTGTATAGCGACTGCAGGAAACTGAACTCCAGAAATCATAACGAAAGCTCAGGAAATGGATCAATCTGACCGTGGAATGATTTAGCTGGGTCGAAGGCCACACAGAGGCTTTGCATTCCAGTTACTTATGGCTACACTGTGGCCTCCAAAAAAGGGACTGGGGGACTGCCACATGGGCTACTCTGGTCTGAAATGAGAGTAAGGCTATCTTTTGGTAAGAATAGGAGCACAAGTAAAACAAACCACAAATGAATTGCTTCATAACTGGTACCTAAAGTACTATTTTAAAAATTGAGCAAGGCCTGGCATTGTGGCTCATGCCTTTGGGAGGTGAAGGTGGGAGAATAGCTTGAGCCCAGGAGATCGAGACCAGCCTGGGCTCTTCAAGCCTGGGCAACACAGCAAGACCTCATTTCTACAAAAAAACCAAAAAAGAAAAATTAGCTAGGCATGGTGGTACACACCTGTGGTCCCAGCTATTCAGGAGGTTGAGACAGGAGGCTTGCTTGAGCCCAGAAGGTCGAGGCTGCAGTGAACTGTGATCATACCACTGCCTTCCAGCCTGGGGGACAGAGCAAGATGTTGTCTCAAAAATAAAAATAAAAAAATTGAGCAAAATAATTGGTTTTGTATCTTTTGTAAAAGATTCACTTATTGTAAATTATCTATCCTATAAATGGTATCAGGAAAACTGGTTAACCGTTTAGAAAAATAAAAGTTTGATCTTCTCATCTCACAACACCATAATTACAATTCCAGATGGAACTAGAAAAAAATGTTTAATAATAAACAACTTAAGAGAAAATGTAAGTAAATATTTATATAATCTTTTGATGGATAAGAACTTTTTACACGTAAAAGCAATGGACAACAATTAATGAAAAAAAGTTGGATATTACAAAACAAAAAATATAAAATAACTTCATGCCCCACACATGATGAAGGATAATAAAAGGCAGATAACAACTTGAAAAATTTGTAACAAATATGAGATAAAATGGATTAGTATTTTGGGTATATAATTAGCTAATCATTTATATGAGATTTTTACTATTTATAAAATGCCAACAGAAAAAGTGGACAAAAAAAGAGTTGAACAATTAAGAGAGGAATACAAATGATTAACAAATATAGGAAAATATTTTGTTTCACCAGTCATAACAAATGCTCTAATAAATCGATGCAAATAACTATAATTTTGCCATGTAAAAAAGGGTTAAAATATTAAAATAATATATGACAATGGCAGAATTTTCTTAGTATATATGCATGCAAGTTTATCCTACACATTTTTAAAAACACTAGAAAAAGGATATAAAAATAATCTCTGGTAAGCCTGGTGCCAGGCACAGTGGCTCACGCCTGTAATCCCAGCACTTTGGGAGGCTGAGGCAGGCGCATCACCTGGGTTCAAGACCAGCCTGGCCAACATGGTGAAACCCCAACTCTACTAAAAATACAAAAATTAGCTGGGTGTGGTGGCGCATGTCTGTAATCCAGGCTACTTGGGAGGCTGAGGCATGAGAATCACTTGAACCCAGAAGGCGGAGGTTGCAGTGAGCTGAGATTGCACCACTGCACTCCAGCCTGGGTGACAGAGTGAGACTCTGTCTCACACTCACACACACACACACACACACACACACACACACACACAAACAAAGCCAGGCATGGTGGCATGTACCTGTAGTCCTTGTGACTCAGGAGATTGAAATTGGAGAATCCCTTAAGCTTAGGAGTTCAAGTCCAGCCTGGGCAACATAGCGAGATCTTGTCTCTAAAACAAAACCAACTCTCTGGGTGGTAGAATGATGGGGAATTTAAATTTTACTCCTTACAGCTTTCTTTTCTAAAATAAAAACCCACTACTTCTAATAACAAAATCCAATACTTTCCGTATGTAAGAAGCAAAGAAAGGAAAGAAAAAAGAGGAAAAAACGGAAGGAAGGAAAAAATGAAGGAGGGAAGGAAGGATGGACGGAAGGAAAGAATTCTTCACCTTCGAGAGGTTAGGAGGCAATGAAAAGTTTAGAGTGATAAAGGTCTAGTGTTCAGAATATATAAAGAACTCTTACAGCTGAACAAAAAAAAGAGAACTCAACTGAAAAGTGGGCAAATGACTTAAATAGATGTTTTTCCAAAGGAGTACATAAATGGCCAAAAAGCACATTAAAAGATGTTCCACATCATTTAGTCATCAGGGAAATGCAAATTGAAATCACGATGAGACATCGCTTCACAACCATTAGGATGGTAAGAAAGAGAAAGTAAGAAAGGGGAAGAAGGAAGGAAGGAAGGAAGGAAGAAAGGAAGGAAGCAAGGAAGGAAGCAAGGAAGGAAGGAAGAAAGGAAGGAAGCAAGGAAGGAAGCAAGGAAGGAATAAAGGAAGGAAGGAAGGAAGGAAGGAAGGAAGGAAGTAAGGAAGGAAGGAAGCAAGGAATAAAGGAAGGAAGGAGGGAGGGAGGGAGAAGGAAGGAGGAAGGAGGAAGGGGGAAGAGAAGGGAAGAAGGGAAGGAAGGAAGGGCGGGGGGCGGGCTAAATGGGTATGCAGCTTCTTCTGGGTAATGGAAATATTTTGTAACTAGATAGTGGTGGTCATTACATTAAGTACCACTGAATTGCCCTCTTGAAAATGGCTAACTTTATGTTATGTGAATTTCACCTCATTTTAAAAAAAGGAAAAGAACACCCTTCCCACATCACCAGAAAAAGTTTGGAATGGCCCTTCTAGAGTGTCAGCAGCTGAATGGAGAACAACTGAAAATAGATTTGTAGCACATCCTTGAATCTGAGACCTGGGATTCAGAGGTGAAACACGGGCAGAGCAAGTCCTGCCTGTGAAGAGATTCTCCTCCTGTCGTCTGGTATGAATTTTTTGGATCTGTTTTTCCACAGAATACACCTATGGGATATTTTAACAGATACAGTTTCTGTATTTTTATTGGGGCATAGGGTGAAAAAGTGATTTTTAAAACATAATTCAAAAGCCCAACTGATAAACAAATACAAAGTTTGAAATTATGGCTAGTTTTATCTAACTTTAATTTTCATATTTACTGATGAAAAAGAACTAAATCATCATCTAACAAAATTATTAGCCACTCAAGGAAGCATACCAACAGATCATAATAGCTATTTTTCACAGTTGCTTAAAAATGTGTCAGAACAGTTGAATGTAATTTTAATTAAACAAATTTGCAATTATGAGTATAATAACTGCCTTGACATTTTTACATTATAGCTTGAGCTAGAAGGAAAAAAATTTTCCTTTTACTGCAAGAAGCATGAAACTTAAGTACAAATATTATTTAAAATAGTTAAACAGTGTAATTATAATATGTAAAATGCATAAATCAGGCCACATGTTATAGGGTTCAATTGCCGACCTCCACTTGGTCCAGCCACTGGCTGAGTGAAGCTGGCTGTAGGGCAGAGTGGTATCCAAGATCTTAGACAATCCCAGCCACGGAAGAAGGATTCCACACAGACAGGATGCAGGAGCACACCCTGCCTTAGATGGCCCTGGCTACACTCTCTAAGAGACATTTGTTTCTTGAGAAGCACTTGAAACAGCTCTGCTCTGAAGGTTACAGAGACCTTGAATTTTGGTTTTCTATTAACTATTAGGATTTTTTCATCTTGAATATCTATATTGATCTCCTTTACTTAAACCATGCTAAGAATAGCTTCCATTCAGACTAGTCATCTTGATAATTTGATCTGTTTAATATTGCCAGATTTATTCCTGTATCAGACATGATATAAATTTATTTGGGATTCGTATTTAAATAGATTCTCCTGCAGTAGGAATCCCAAAACTAAGACATTCAATGCATAGGTATTCATTGATTCAATCTGGTTTGAAAAAAAATTCTAAATATAATCAACTCTTATCTGTTTTCCCAGCAATATGTTCCTCACACCTTCCTTTCCCAGCTTTCTTTCTCTTATTTTTGGGAGGCTGTTTTTAGTTTGCGAGGTGAGTAGAGGTCAGGTCTAATTTCAAATTGTGCATACTTTGCATTGTATTGCACTTTGCTTCCCGAGGACTGGCTTTCTCCTTCGGAGGAGGCAATTCTTTGCAGCAGGTGAACAGATTTCCCGGCCAAACAAAACTGAAGGGAAGTAAATGCAACTTCAAGAAGTTTTCTCCCCCATGTGCCATATTAAGAAATGCTGATCAAAGCATCGCTCAGAATCATTCATATTTTCAGGTCTTAATGTGCGTGCTATATCCTTTCTTAAGTTAGACACATTGGCTTTACTTGATGAAGTGAATTGAATGAGGCTTGTCTTAAGTGGGCCACCCCAATGCTTGGGAAATCTGATAGCCAATCATCACGCCTGTGTCATTCTCCCTTCTCAGACAGGGCTGACAGGAGAGCTTTCGGCCATCTTATCCCATCCTTCAAGTGAGCTATACGAGGATGGAAAATCAGAATGGGTAAATGACAGCAACGTGAAACTTCCCTGCAGTATTATTCCAAATGTCTATTACCAGACACATAACTATGAAGAGGCGGGTCTGTTTCCAGAGTCAGGACGTTTTGCCTGCTCCATGAGACACCAACCCTTTGCATAAATCCATTAAATCAAGTATTCTCTAGTTATGAACATTTGTGGAATAAATATAAGTAAAAGCACAACAGGGGGGATATTTAAAGAAACATGATCATCCAAAGTATTTTTCTACCACTGAACTGACTACTAGAAGACTACTCATCGTCAAATCCATGTGGTCTGCGCGTTTTCTGACGACACTACAGTCTCGCTCCTGCAAGAGACTCTACCTTCCAAAGGCTTTCATTCCCAGCCTCTGCTCTTTGACTTCTTCTTCCTGGGTCCTCCTTCTTAGTTCCTCACTCACTCTCTCCACCATCCTTTAAACCTTGGTGTTCCCTCGGGTCCTTTCCTCACCTTGCTCTTCACCTGTTCTAGACATTCACCGGGCATTTAGGTCATGTCTGGAGCTCTCGTGGTCAAGAATACTACACATTCCAATACTGGCCTCTCTCTGCTGAGCTCTTACAGTAACATTCCCCTGTGTCCTGCCTCAAACTCAGGAAGTCCAAAAGTCACTAAATCATCTTCTCCACCAAAGCACTGCTGCCGCTACTTAATCCTCATCTCCATTCCAACCACCAACCTCTCGGCCACACAGGTCAGGACTCCGGGAGTTACGTGATTTCTTCATCCCCACGATCTCTCCTTTGAACTGCCCCCTTTCCCATAGATTTGACCTCTTGTCTTTTTTTTTTTTTTTTTATTGTCAGCTTCTCTCCACCAGGCCCCTGGCTCTCATTTCCTTTCACTCAGACTATTTATTAAAAGTTTGCTTGACCTGTTTTCCAACCACCAACCTTACCCTTGGCCAACATAGTTAAGATAGGTAATCATTTAAAAACTGCACATAGAATTATTTAATGACTCTCCACATTTTCTACCAGGAAAGCCCATATTTGTATAAGGGAATACAGGCTTTAGGATCTAGCCCCTCATCTCTCCAGCCTCGTTTTCCCAACTCTCCCATCCTCCCTATTACGCTGCTCACACTAAACCACTCTCACATTTCTGTCTTTATACGTGGGCAACATGTACAAAGACAGACGTATAAATTCTACCTGAAATTTCTAGGCCCCTTCCATATCAAATTCCTATTTGTTTTTCAAGATTCAGCTGAACCACAATCTGCAAACATTTCTTGAGTATATAAGCAAAGTAAGGTGCTACCCCTGTTTGAAATCATGGTGACACGTTTCTAATTCAAGATATTTTTTCACAAGGAATCACATATATCTATGCGATACCTCCTATCAGACTGTGAGCTCCTTGAGGACAAGCACTCATTTTTTAAAAGTTACTTTTTTTTTTTTTTTTTTTTGAGACGGAGTCTCGCTGTGTCGCCCGGGCTGGAGTGCAGTGGCCGGATCTCAGCTCACTGCAAGCTCCGCCTCCGGGGTTTACGCCATTCTCCTGCCTCAGCCTCCTGAGTAGCTGGGACTACAGGCGCCCGCCATCTCGCCCGGCTAGTTTTTTGTATTTTTTTAGTAGAGACGGGGTTTCACCGTGTTAGCCAGGATGGTCTCGATCTCCTGACCTCGTGATCCACCCGTCTCAGCCTCCCAAAGTGCTGGGATTACAGGCTTGAGCCACCGCGCCCGGCCAAAAGTTACTTTTATGTCTCAGACCATAAATATCACAGATGGCAGAGTGTCTCACCCATGGTGAGTGTTTAACGCATTCATGGGTCATCCCATGTTCCCAGGAACGGATGTGTTACAACCTGACATCGTGTTGATTTTCAGCTGTTCTAGCTATAAGGAAAAGAACCCTTTTTGGTTCATACTGAAATGGGCATCTCAGCCTCAACCCTGTGGTGCTCCAGAGTTCTCTCACAAAGAAGTTGATCACTTCAACCTCTTACCTCTTCCTTCTTGTCCTCTTCTAGTGCCTGAAGTCTGCAATTGCACGTGTTTTAGAACTCATTTGATCTCAAGTGATGGCAATGCACATGAAACCAGCTTAAACAACAGGAGAATTACCACTGGCTTAGGGAATCGGAGGAAGGGCTGGATAACCAAGCTATGGGAAGGGCAGCATGCGGCTGGGCGCCAGGACACCAGCGAACCAGGGACTCAGGCACACCAGCACTTTCCCTCCATCTCTCATCTCTGTTCACCACATTCTCCCCTTGATGGGAAACGTGGCCATGGTTCCTAGGTACTCACAGCTTCAGCTGCTGGAGGAGTAACCCAAGCGGCCTTTGGTTTTCTGTCCAAACATCACAGAGAAGAGGCCTCGCCTGCCCAGCTTTGCTGGGTGCCCATCTTCAGATCTGTCCACGGGGCCAAAGCATGGAGTCTCGCTCTGCCAACATGGAGGCTCCCTTACTGACCATGCATGTGGGGGAAGAAGCTGCTTCTACAAAGGGGTTCTGAGAGCCCGGGCCAGAGGTTCACAGTGGTTTGGAAATTACACCTTCAAGAGACCCGAAGTTTCTCTGCTTTCCCTGTACAGACAAGCATTTTACTTCCTTTGATGTTACCTTCCTTCAGAAATGTTCCCTGCTCCTCATCTGTGGCAAACAAACGAGCAGACTTACACACAAACACGTTACAATTCGACTCCCTGAATTTCTCTCCGACCCTGTGATCTCCGTGCTTCCTATCAGAAAGGGTTTCCCAGGTAACCGTGACTAATTTACACGCTTCCTACCGTTTTCTGCTCCTGGAAGCTAAAGAGTTTTAAACTATATTTTGTATAGGATTTGACTAACCTTGTTAAAAGCACTTTTCTTTTTTTCCCTTTTCCCTATTTGAATATTTGGCCTGAACCAAATTATTTTTATATCAGCAATTTACTAAGAACCCAACTTACTGTACACCCAACTTCTGTTTCTAAGGAGTGTTCTCCACCCCAGTCAGTTTCTCCCTTTTAAAGAAATCATCATAATGTACAGTAAAGAGTTCTGGTCACTTAGCTGGAAAACACTGCCAACTGAGGTTAAGTTGTGGCCTGTGGAGCAAGTTAGGTCAGTTACATCTGGAGAAAAAATAATACAACATATGCTGTTGGTGGGATTTCTTTCTCTTTATCATTAATTCATCAAAAATATGTATTGAGTACTTATTCTGCTGTATATCCCAAATGTAGTGGAAAGCTAAAGATCCAGTACTTCATAGTAACTTAGTGCAACGATGAAAAGACATATAAACACCATGCAATGTGGCAATTGCTATAACAGAGAAATGGGTTAGAAATGCTTATTCCATCATCAATGCAGAATTTCAAAAATTGTATGCCATGTGCATTGCTGGACAGGCAATCTGCTAGGAGAAATTAGCATATTTAATGAATTATGAGATAAGCAATTACTCTAGTAACATTCTGTGTAAATGTCTAGACCACAGCTCTCATGCCTTATATAAATATTTCACCTGCTTAATTTTCACTACTTGTTTCTTCTTTCTTCATCTTACTACTGTTATTTCCTTTAGGGGGAAGTGAAAGCAAAGAAAAGCAGCCACATCTGTCAAACACAGAATCCAAAACCTACTGTAGGGTATGCCTTCATTCCCGAGAAGTATAACACAAATTAGGCTCATCTTATAAAATATAGTCATGCACTGCACAACGGCATTTCAGTCAAAGAAAGACTGCATATGTAATGATGGTCCCATAAGATTGTAGTGGAGCTGAAAGCTACCTCTCACCTAGTGACATTATAGTCCATGTAAAGTCACAGAGCAACACATTACTCGTGCATTTGTGGTGATGTAGTGTAAACAAACCTACTATGCTGCCACTTGTATAAAGTATCTTTAGATATGTTCAGATACACATATACTTAACATTGTGTTACAACTGCCTACGGTATTCAATACAGTAACATGCTGTGCAGGTTTGTAGCCTTGAAGCAACAGGCTACAGCGTACCCCACACAGCCTATGTGTGCAGTAGGCTGCACCTTCTAGGTTTGCTTAAGTACACTCTATAATACTTGCATAACAAAAGCTAATGACAGATTTCTCAGGATGCCTCCCCATCGTTCAGTGATGCATGACTCTAGTGATGCTCACAAAAGATTACTAGGCAACTGGAATTCTGTTGATTTCGTCCTCATTTCTGAACTGTGCTCCCACGTAAAAGAATTTAGTCAAAACTGAGATCTAATCAGGTCTGAGGTGAAATCTCCAAACCTTTATTTGCATGGGTTTACCTGGAGGGGAAAGCCTAAGGAGGATTTGGGAGAGGGGCTTTGCAAAGCTGGTAGAAAGGTGGGGCTCAAAGCTGAGCTGCTTAAGTCCCAGGTGACAAGCAGACAGTGGGGAAAGGCAAAGCTCTGAAATACAACTGGACACCATCATGGCCCCAAAGCCTCAACGGTGGTGTCCCCTGGGGGCCCAGTGGGAGTCACTGTCATCTCCAGTGGAAGTTAGCTTGCTGTGGACACCCCCTGAAACCTACAGAAACACTTTTGGGGGGCTCTGCGGGATACTGGGGTCCATGACACCAGGTAGGTGGCGATGCACTTGGGATATCTGAGTATGAACATTATTACGTACCCTCATCTGAACTCGCAGGCTGGGGATGTCTGAGTTTGAGAACTCATTTCCTAAGTGTCTGGTTCGTGCCTTTTTCTTGAGGTAGTTCCCACTAGAAAGCAGGGATTCCCTTATTTGTACTAGGCTTCCTTCGGGCGTTATCTTCTTCCTGTGAATGCCATGGAACATTCTGCCTTGCTTTTTTCTTACTAGACACCCAATTAAATTCCAATCATGATAACACCTTCCCTGGTACTAAACTATACATGAATATGTAGATTACTATGAAGCTGTACACTATTAAACAAAACAAAAAACCAGGTGAAGCCCTATAAAGACCTGCTCGATGCCTGGAGGTTTTTAACTTAACTATCCCCCCCACCTGTGCATCCGAGATTCAGCCTTGTTGTGATTCCAAGCCCAGTCCTGCCTCTCAGGAGAGACCATCTGGAGCCTGGCCAGTGGCTCACCATCAGGGCAGGCAGGCAGCCTTGCTGAGGATCCTGCTGTAACAACAGGGTCCCACATCCCAGGGAGTGGTCTCCACATTCCTCTATAATTGTGCCTTACCTAGGACTCCACTCTGCCAGTGACTGGATTGCTGTCCCCCTAAGCCTTATTTCTCTGTGACCACTTATCTGCCCCGCCACACATGTGCAGTGTCCGCTGGCCACTTGTCTCTCTACCAAACATCCCTCCTAAGACAGACCCAGGATCTTGGGTGCCATTAGGACCACTGGCAGGCAGACATCTGTGCACGCCATCAGTCCCTCCCCTAGGAGCTGACCATGCATCCCTGTCTGTGCTGGCCCCTTGCCTTCTTTGGTTCACCCTCCTGGCTGCTACTCGAGCCTCAGTTATCAGCAAATTAAAGAAAAGAATCAGCACAAGAGACATGGGAGCTGCCTCAGCCTGCACCCCCGTGTCAGTCGTGGCTCTGCTTGTGTTATCCTGGAGCCCAGCTTGTTTCTTGCTCTGGAGAAGACCAGCAACGTGAGGTCCAAGTCTGCCAGACCCGTCTGCGCTGCTCAGAAATGTGGACTGGTGAAGCGTGACTCCCACAGGTATCACCTGCGTATCCTCGAGACTGTCTCACAAATCACAGGCTTGTCTTTAGAGACGTAGCCTCAGGATCTACAATTAAGATAATGGCCCCTCTGAAGGGGCCAGATGTATCCCAGTTCATAAATCTCTTCATTTTCAAGACAATATCATTAACTGTGGGAGCTACGGTGCATTCAAGGCTGAGCCATGTGTGGGATGAGAAGAACTCCGAGACTGACACAGGTGGATGGACAGTGAGTTGGGCGGGGATGAGGGGCAGACTCCCATGCTGGCTCCAGACATCGAATTTGGGTGGTAGCCAGAAGGAAGTGATCTTGTGAATGGAGGCAACAAGTTTAAAGACCTCGAACAATTCAGTGTCTCACTCATAACTGCCTAAAATGGGGAGGGGGGGTGCCCCACCCTACGCCGTTTCTGCCAGCAATTCTGTAACTTATATCATGTCGCAGGTTGCTCTCGGTGTGCATTTAACTTGTTTGAATCTAATCATAAGGGGGTGGGACAGGGAACATCAAAGGATGTGAGTTGCTCTCATCCCTCATCTTGGAAAGAGAGCGTCCCATCACCACACTACAAAAAGGTGCCCGGGATGCCAAGGGAAGACAATAGCCAGAGACTCGCTGAAAACCGCTAAGTGAAAGTTACAAAGGATTTCATAAAGGTGCGCATTACCGCAGATCACTGAAGACACAGCTCCTTCAGCGCCTGGCTTCGCTCCCTGCCTAGCCACTGCTGAGCGGTCTCTCTGCCTCTGCGCTTCTCTCTGCAGAGACGCTACTCCTGGGTCCCTGCCAGGACAGCACTGAAGGGAATCCCAAAGAATCTTCAGGCAAATGGTGATGTGCAGGGCAACAAGGAGGAGCAAGGTGTTTGGGGACTGAACTAACTGTGATTTAATTCGTCTAATGCTGGCGTCAAACAGGGCTGCTATGTGATGGGAATGAGATGCACCCATCCTAAGCTATTAAAAGAAAGCTTGGGGAAGGAGGAAAGAGAAAGGAAGAAGGGGAAAGCAGATATCCAGGCTAAAAATAGTTCTTGAGAATTGCTTTCTCTGCTGTCTGAACCACCACAACAAAAGTTCTTATACCCACATCACCAGCATTACAATAAAAATGGGAAATAAAAGGGAGCAGCCAGGAGAGTTTTAAAGAGGCCTGGCAGCATCTGGCCATCTCCTTGGTACTGCATGCTGTCACTTTCAAGGGGACACAACTTCTGACAAGCTCCCTGCACCCACGGCTCTCTCAAGATTAGCTGTCATTGACTTTTCAGTGCTGGGCTATCTTTAAGTTCAGATAACTGCACTTATTTGGCTCTGTCCAGAGGAATAAGACCAGGATGTGATCTGCAAACCAGAAATGTCATCTCATCTGCCACTGTCCACAGCATTTTCCCAACACAGGACCCAGAGAACACCAAGACTGGCTATATAACTCTGCTGACCAGCATCGATGTCACTTTACAAAGTCTTTTTTTTTTTTTTTGAGACACGGTCTCGCTCTGTCACCCAGGCTGGAGTGCAGTGGTGTGATCTCGGCTCACTGCAACTTTCACCTCCTGGCTTCAAGCAATTGTCCTGCCTCAGCCTCCTGAGTAGTTGGGATTACAGGTACATGCCACCACGTCCAGCTAATTTTTGTATTTTTAGTAGAGACGGGGTTTCACTGCATTGGTCAGGCTGGTTTCGAACTCATGACCTTGTGATTCATCTGCCTCGGCCTCCAAAAGTGCTGGGATTACATGCATGAGCCACCGTGCCCGGCCTACAAAGTATTTTTTTAATTAAAAATTTCCTCCTTAAATTGCAGGAATAACATGCATCATTTCTGAATGACAGCTTTATGCAAAGTCTCATTCTGTTTCCCTTCATTATCACAACTTCCCAGTTATATGCATTTGGCTGCCAAGTCCAAGGCTCCCAGTTGTACTGAGGAGGTTATTCTTCATTTTAAAGTACAAGTTAGATTGACTATGACACTTACTGGTTTTTTACTCTACCAGCTAACTCGTGTTTTGGAACTATCTATAATTTTCAAAGCATTTCACATATATAGTGTCATCTAGTTTTCGTAACTACCATTTATGGATGATATTACTCCTGGTGGTAGATGAGGAAACTAAGGCTCAGAAAGTCCCAACATCACACATCTAAGATATAAAAAGTCAGGACTCACCCATGCCTTCCAATTCTAAATTCTGAGCCCTTCCACTAAACTACATTGACTCTACTTCTCATGTCATAAACTATTTCCAGTCATTTAATAACAGTTCCTCTAAGGAAGGAAGAAGGACTAGTTAACCATCCACCAAGCATTATGTAGTAAGTCTCCCTCCACTGATACAAACATTGCAGGAAGATGAAAATGAGCTATTGTCTTAATCTGTTCCTGCCACTATACAAAACAGCTTAGACTGAGTAATTAATACACAATAGAAATGCATTTCTCACCGTTCTGGAGGCTGGGAAGTCCAAGATCAAGGTGCCAACAGATTTGGTGTCTGGTGAAGGCTCTCTCTCTCCACTTCATAGATGGCTCCTCTTATTTGTCCTCACATGGCGGAGGGACAAAGGACAAAAGAGACGAACACTGTGTCCTCCCCATGGTGGAAGAGATGGAAGGAGCAGGCAGCTCTCTGAAGCCTCTTCTATGAGGGCACGAACCCCATTCATGAGGGCAGAGCTCTCATGACTTAATGATTTCCCAAAGGCCTTCCCTCTTACTACTACCACAATAGAGATTACTTTTCGACATGAATTTTGGAGGAACACAAACATTCAAACCATAGCAGCTACTATGCCACAGGCCTCTAAGGAGTTTCCATCATGTGGAATAGCCTAGAAAAGTTTAAATGCAAATAGAGAATAAAAGCTAAGAATGAGCCAACAATGAGGTGCAGTTACGCAGAGTTCTACACATGGAGCTGACTGGTGGCGGATGGGGGAAAGAGGAAGGCGGTGTAAAAAATCTGATGAGCCCTCCAGGTTGAAATTGCTCTGCCAATGGCTTCCTGCTCTGGTGAGTAGGGTCGGGCTGTTTTATAAATGGCCCCTAATGAGATTGACAATGGATTCTTAACCCAACGGTGGTCCAAGTGCAGGTGGCCTAGCACCCTAGGAGGCAGCCTGATGCAAGGGGATCTGCCCGAAAGGCGTGATGGTGTTTAGCTCAGTCAGTCAGGCTATTTCATTCCAGAATTTGCGCTGGATAATGAAGCAGATTGGCTAGAAAAGACTGCAGGCAATGTAGAAAGAGAAGAGATGCTAATGTGTGTATGGTGGGGAAGTAGAAGATACAGACTGGCCAGCAGAAGGAAGGACAGAAACAGAGCCAGAAGCACCCAGAGGCTGAGGGTCTCTGGCTCTTAGACCTTCCCTCAGTTCTGAAGAGCTTTCCAGTTTTGATTCAGGTGTATCCTCAAATAAATCCCCTTTGTCCTAAGGGACCCACCATGAGTGGGTCTATCCTGGCAACAGTTTACGGAAGCTGAGTTTCTATGACAGGTAGTTTACACACATTAACTAGAGTTGTGAGCAAGACCTCCATCTCTACAAAAAAAAAAAAAAAAAAAAAAAAAAAATTAGCCAAGTATGGTGGCCCACGCCTGTAGTCCTAACTACTTGGGAGACTGAGGTAGGAGAATCACTTGAGCCTAGGAGTTGCACTCCAGCCTGGGCAAGAGAGCAAAGCCCTGTCTCAAAAAACAAACAAAAACAAGCAAACAAAAACCTCAGAATCTTGCCTCCATACCCTTATGACCACACGGCAATTAGCCCAATGTTTTCCGTAGCACAGGAACTCAAGAATCACTTGGCAAATTTATTTATGGCATGTCTCTTTGCATGAAGTTTAAGGAAGTCTAGAAGTGGTAGTGCCTAAATCAGAAGCTATGTAGTTCAGATGAAAGAGAAAATAAAGAAGACTGTGTAACAACAGTAAACCTACTGACAGGTAGGAGAAGGCCAGAGGCCTGTTTACCTGATCCACGTGGCTAACTAGACCCTGGGCAGGCATCTGACTCAAGTGGAGCCCATCTACCAGCTGCCTCTGATCTGGCAGGAAAAGTTGAATTGGGCTAATCAGGTCCGTTTGTTGTGACCATCAGAATAAGGCAAGGGACTTGGAGTTGGTGCTGATTGCTGGACAGTGAAGGTCATGTGGACTCAGGGCCCTGGTGGGGTATTCTGAACTCTGTATAAGACAAAAAAGAGCAGAAATGACACAGTGGGAAAGTGGGGAGAGACAGAATGAGTGTGAGAAAATGGAACGGAATAGGGAAGTAGTGACACCACGGAAGGGGTGAAGGTCAGACCTTTCATCTGCCTTAGTTCCTGCTCTTTCCAAAGCCTGGTTAATTTGTCCAGCTTGTCCTAGGTTTGAACAAGTGGGCCTCTCTGTTCCTTGGGACCACTACAGCCCCTACTAGAACACCTCCTCCTGTGATGTGTTCTATCCCTTCTCCCCACTGCTTGTAACATAAAATGAAGCACAATTTTATGAAACTTTTTTTTATACGAAGCATAAGACATTCTCCATTAAAGAAAATCCCAGTGGTTCTCAAACTGGGGGCAATTTTGCCTATCAAGGGGGCAACGGAGACATTTTTGACTGTTGTGTGTGTTTGTGTGTGTGTGTGTGTGTGTGTATGTGTGCGTCCACGGTAGGAAGGCTGTTACTGGTATCTAGTGAGTAGAGGACAGGGGTTCTGCTAAACATCTTATAACACACAGAACAAAGAGTTACCGGGTCCAAAATAGTAGTAGTATGAGGTTAAAAAATCTTCCCCAAGACCAAGGGATGACAATGCAAAGCATATACTAACTTCTTTATGTAAGGGTCGAAAACTCATCTGATGCACACATATGGAAAACAGTTAGGACTGGGAAAATGTAAAAGTGTAAGAGTTGGTGTGTTAGGGTGTTGAGATGATGGGTGAATCTCATCTTTCCTATTTTCAAATTTTTATGCACTGGCATTTTTATTGGGTGTAATTTGACAAAGTGAAAATGAATGAACACATGGAAACAAGAACGAAGAGAGGGAGACTGGAAGGAGAATGCACTTGAACTGCCTCATCGAATGCTGCTCCAGTACTGCAGAAAGAAGAGCTTGGACCAGGTCAACATGCATGACTCATGCACACAGGGAAGCCAGGCCAGCCACACCGAGAAGGTGTCTCTCATGGTGAAGACCCTCTTGAGAATTCTGTCAGATATGGTCACAAGTGTTCTAGTCTACTCACTTAAGCCAAATTATAAAGAAAGGCAAGTGATCGATCACCAAAGGGAATAGAACCATGAGGAAGTTCAAGTAGGGATGAAGAGAACTGAGAGGCCCCTTTAGTGACCTGGGGTTGAGGGAGGAGCTCACTTCTAGCATCCCCGCTCTGACTGACAGTGCACAGACTCAGGAAGCCCCCTTTTTTTTTTACTGTAAGCAGGAAGTGGCAGGCCAGCAGCAGCCCCAGGAACAAGGAGTGAGTCTATGAGCAGAATCGGGTTGGGGCATCAGTGAATCTACCTTTTCAAGCCTGCCCTTGCTGCAGGTGCCTGGGGCATTTTTCACCACCAAATCCCTCCTTGCAGTCAAAGGAGGGGGATGGTAGTGAAAAAAAATTTTACTTCCCAATTCTAACTCTCAAAAAGGTCTGTCTTAAACTCAGACCAAATCTGACCTGTTAAGGTCTACTTAATTTTACAGTCCATCTCCACAGTTCATAAATAATCAGCTGGCATCTCCAAATGAAGTGTTGGCAGCTAAAGGCAATGGCTAAGTTCCCCTGGGCTACTCTTCACTCTTCCTCATACCCCATTTCGCTAAGAAATATTCTGAGCAACTGGTGTTACAGAATAAAACAAAAAACAACACCATAATTCCTTAAGGTGCATGAACTTGGAGACTGAAGATCATCAATGTATTCGTATTACAAATGCGTTGGAGGGGATATCAAGTTCATATGCTGACATACATGACTGCCTTCTCAAGTTACCCATTTAGTCAGTGCATCGTATAGTACAATATTCCAAAGATGTCAAAGGACGTGGCAACCTGGTTCCCTTCCCTACAGGTAATCACCATTCTATTTTTTGTTATATTAAATTTTAGAACTACAAGAACTCTTCTGCGCATTAAGTGGCCCATAGATTAAGTGGAAAAGATCCTCTGGGAGAAGGTTCTAAACGACTGGCTGGAACAAAATGCCATTTTTTTCTAACCTGAACATCTATCCTCCTTCAGGGCACAAGCTGTTATTTGTAATCAAGAAAAAATTTCTCCATTTGTCTAATATGAAATTAGGCTCTTCTTCGGCAGTTTATGTCTCCCTGAGACATCTCGGGATCTGTTTTTGTTCAGAAAATAACATGCAACGTGTTCAATGACTTTGTCTTTCACTCAGTCCTATCACATCTCACACGTAAGCATGCTTTGATGTTAGGCAAAGAAAGGGTCGAAGCTCTTTTGCACTATCTGGCTATATTTCATTTATGTGTTTAGGGAATAAAATAAATCTTGGGGTCAAGGTTCAAGGTCAGGAGACCATTCACTTTGTATCACCTAAGTAGTCAGGGACTCGGTGGGGAGATGGGGAGGCGGGAAAAAGGGTGCTCAAGGAAGGATGATCTCTTAGTAGAGGGTTTTGGAATTTGGGAGTCAGAGTCTTAAACTTCAAGTATCCCCCTCCCCCAAATCAAGGGTTAGCAACCTATAGCTCATGGGCCAAATTCACACTCCACTGTCTGATATTGTAGTCAAAGCTTCATTGGAACACAACTAGGCTCGTTTGTTCATATTTTATCTGTGACTGCTTTTGCAGTTGCAGACTTGAGTAGTTATGAGAGAAATCTTATGACCCACAAAGTCAAAAATATTCACAATCTGGTCAACCCTTGCCCTAGATACTTATTGAGGATCACTGCACAGTAAGCCATCATTACTAAATAATGTGTCCTTTTTCTCAGGTATATTTCCCAGTACTATAATAGCTAGGTTTCGCTTTGGCTGTCAATAATGAGATCTAAAAAACAAGTGGCCTAAACAAGGTATTTCTCTCTCAGCTAAACGTCCAGGGCTGAAGTGACACAGATTCAAGCCCCAGCCTATTTCTTCTATGTTGTTGCTCCACTCCATACAGTCTCCATTGCCAAGGCCGCACCATGGCCCAAAATGGCTGCCAGAATACTAGCTATCACATTCACAATGAAGTAGCAGGAAGAAAAAAGAATACCCTCAGTTCAACTTTTAAAGAAACTTCTGGAAATACCACTAGACATGTCTACTTACAAATCATTGGTCAAATTTAGAAGTATAGACTTCTAGTTGGGTGCAAAATTGCTGAGCTAAAAAATCAGGTTTTTGTTATTACAAAAATGGTACCAGGCGGAAGGACGGGGGGAGTTGGATATTGAGAGATAATTAGCAACATCTGCCATAGGAACCTTACTCCAATCACCAAGCCCCTTATTAAGAGGGTCACATGCCCTTGGCAGCCATGCCCTTTGGCATAGCTCCAAAAAAATAGTCTTTAAATATCTGTACAATATGTATTTAAGATATTGTAAGATCAGTGCCAATGAGGAATTTTTTAAACTTCTAATCAACAGTACTGTCTCCTTCAGAAGGAACTGAAAAAGTTCACCTTTTAGCAGTCAGTATGGGGTTGTGTGTGTATACCTGCATTCAAAGAGTATTTCTAATACTCTATTTTTTTTAGAAAAATATTCATGTTTTTTCAGTGACTTTGTTTTTCATGGGGTGTCTGCCTGCCCGATCTGTCCCTGGGTCCACAGGACCCTGACACTACCCCACTCCCACTGCAATCTCTCCAGTTAGCATGCCCATTCAGCATTCCCCTTGAACACTACCAAATTATCAAACAAATTCAATGTTTACCCCCTCCTCAAGCAACATCTACGCCCACATCCAGCACAACAGAAATTTCTCTCAGCTTCCTAGGTTTTTAGCATCTCTCTATAACCTTGTAGGTTCTGAAAATCTCCAAGCGAAAAGGTCACTCATCTCACTTTTGACGCTGGCAAGGGTGAAGCTACAGCCATATCAGAAAGCAAGGGGCTGTGAGCTCAAAAATTAAGAATGAATTCCAAATCCCTGATTCCAGAGTTTTCTGTAGGTTGAGCATCTCTAATCTGAAGATCCAAAATCCAAACTGCTCCAAAATCTGAAGCTTTCTGATTATTCAATATACATAAACTTTATTTCATGCACAAAATTATTAAAAATATTGTATAAAATTACTTTTCAGGATACGTGTATAAGGTATATATGAAAGAAACTTTGTGTTTAGACCTGGGTCCCATCCCCAAGATATCTCATTACATATAGGCAAATATTCCAACATCTGAGAAAATCCAAACTCCGAAACACTTCTGGCCCCAAGTATTTTTTGGATAAGGGATACTCAACTTGTACTAAAAAAGAATGGGAAAAAAATTACAAGTCACATGCTTTTGGCATATCAATTAGTACTTAGCAATCAGTCGTGTTCCAATATTTTTCCTTCTCTTCAAATGTAAATAACTAGACTTCCAGTATCAACATGGAAACTCCTGGAAATTTCTTTCTCACATAAAAGTCCAGGGCTGAATTGGCACTCCACAGCATCAGGGATCCAGACTACCCCATACATTCTATTTTCTGTAAAGTTAGGAGACAGATATCATCTGCAAGCTCCAAAATATATTTAAAGGTTGCCAACAGCAGCTGAAATCAAGTAGAAGCCAAATGAGAGGAAGTGAAGAGATGAAATACACAGAGTGGCACATCTCAGAAAACTCCAGCAAAAACATGGGTTTTTGTTTTTTTTTTGTTTTTTTTTTTTTTTTTTTTTGAGCTAAGGGTTACAATCTGAAGTGTAAAGTCTCTATCTCCAAGTGTTGATAATGGGGTAGGCAAAGGTCATTCTTCTGTTTCTAACAAGTGTAGATTTGGGGTGGGAGGAAGACCTATACAAAAAAATCGAAGAGATGAGTCATGTTTAAAGAAAGAGTTGGTTTCTTGGCACTGGAGAAAAAGAAAGCGTGAAAACAAGCTAGGCTGAATGTCTACCCCAGCCCCTTCCTGCTATGCCAACCCTCAACCTCCCCCCCAGTCTTGTGCAAATAGCTGGTCCAGGAAACCCAATGTATTCAAATGTGAGTGGCAAAAAAGCGATCATATGCACACCATTGACAGATCAATTAAAAAAGAATTGAGGGAAAAAAGAGGACAATGGCAGAGAAACGGAGAAGTCACAAAAAAATGTTGCCATTGGGGCATATGAAATTTCTGGCTAAATATTTTACAATGAATTTTTTAAATGTAGTGAAGCAATTTCTCTACGAAGGAAGACCAGAAAGCAGAAATAACTCAGAGAAAAGATGGCAAGAAATCAGGGGGAGCTGAAATGTGAGCTTGCAGAACTCAGAACGGGGAGAAAAGCAAAGTAACTGCAGATGGAAGGTACACAAGGGAAAAAAGACAGAAGAAAACACAGTAAGGGACAAAGAAGAATAACAGTGAGGAAAGCATACCAAATGAAGCAGAAACAAGAATTTTAAAACATTAGAAAGAAAATAATAGGTACAGAAGTCAGACAAAGGAGAGCCCACTTATGCGTAACTGGATCCCTGAAGAACGAAACAGAACAGAACAATGGGTCAGAACAAATTCCTAAAGATATAATTCAAGAAAATTTTCCTAAAATAAATAAGAGTCCAATCTGTGAAACACAATGATATATACTAGGGAGTATATATCATATATACTAGGGAGTATAGATCAATACTCAGGTGGAACTTGATAAAGGTATTAAACTTGAAAGATAAAGAAGGAATCCTTTAAAACAAAAAGCAAAAAGATCAAGTATGGCATCAGATTTCTTTACATGAAATTAAACTTGAAAGAACAATTGAGCAGCACTTACAAGATCCTCCCTAAAAGAAAGACAAAGCCAAGATTTTACTTCCAACCAAACTGTTATTCAAGTATAAACAAACATGCGAGAGCTCAGGGACTATTGTTTCCACAAGTTGTTGAGCAAAATTCTAGATGATGTACTTCAGTCATTTAGATGATTGGTGAAAGTAAGACAAAAGAATTGGCAGTGAACACTGAACATCTTTATCTAGAGAATGAATGCTTTAAAAGACAAAGAAGAAAACAGATGGGAGTCTGAATCACAGGATAGAACATGGGGTCCAGGAGCCCTGACAACATAGATATGACACACCTGGAACAATCAGGAGGGGAAAGCAAAAATGGAGGTGTGAGCTAGACAGGATTTGGTGACTGTTTCTTCTTTAACAGTTAGGAGCCAAAGGGGACCATTTAAAGGTGACCCATCAGAAATGCAAATCAGATCACGTCCCTTATCTCTCTGCTCCTATCCTTCTATAGCTTCCCACTACAATTAGGGTAAAATTCCAAGTCTCAGACCTTGCAGGTTCTGGCCCCACCTGGCCCTGGAAATACATCACTACCCTACAATCATCACTTTACATGGCCTCCCCCTTGTTCCTTGAGCTGCTGTGTTCTTGGCTGCCTTCTGCACCTCATGTGCCCTTTGCCCCCCAGGACTCCCATGTGCTATCTGGGATGCTCCTGCTTCTTTCTTCACCGCCCATCATCCTTCTGTTCTCAGCTTCCATGTCTCAAAGTGGCTTGCCCTGACTCCCCAAATGAAATTAGTTTTTTGATGACACCCAGTGCATTTTTCCCTCATAGTAGCACACTTTCATAATCATGTATTTAATGTCTGCCTCTCTCACAAGACTGTAAGTTCCAAGAAGGCAGAGATAAGTCTGTTTGGAACACGTTTAATTCCTAGGACGTAATAGAGATCTTGGCATGTGGTAAATGCTTAATAAATATTTGCTGAGAGTCTATCAAAACAACTTCTACTCCACAAACCACTCTTTCTGCCTCATTTCCTCTGCATCTGGAACATGCTAAGGTTAGAAGTCACTTCCACAAACAATACTGAAAAGCCACAAGACTTTTAAAAGATTCTGTTTCATATATTTTCTTTACTAAGGCAGGAAGGATGGAAAATGCATCTTGGAAAGATTTTCAGAGAGGACTGATATCAAAGAGTTTCCTGATAAGCTATACATTCACTACAAATTCAGAAGACATTCTGTTTCAGATACACTGGGTTTCAGCAAATTTTATGATATGCTTCCATATGACATTTATCACATGGAGATAGTCAAGGGTAAAATCAGAAAGCTTTTCACTTACTTTGGATGTTCAAACTTGTCTATGAGATCAACCTTTTCCACCAGGTCTCCTCCAATCGTTCGGACTAAGTCGTAGAAATCATTCTCTGCGTAATTCTCAGAGGGCAACCAGAATGAAATATCATTTATCATAGGAGGATATTTGCTCAGAGGCTAACAAAACAAGAGGAGAAAAGATACATGAACTTGTTAGTTGAACGAGAATATTTAAATTTTTCATAAAAAGTTGCAATTGGCTATTAGGAAATGCTGGTAAAATATCATTTCAGCATTTAAATTTGCAGAACAAAATGAACTTAAAAGATAAATCAATGTTCAAAAGTAGCAAATTCCATTATGAATATTACAGATTCTTATCACATTCATGTGTAACGTTACTATATATTATATTTATATTGCCATTAATGTTCAACTTACTACAAAGCAATTTGAATATATTTCAGTTTTTTCCATTTGAATACTAGAGGAGAAAAGTTCAAATTTAATTAACATGCAATTCATTAACTTCTTGTGATACTTTCAGAAAGCCATTTTAGTAGAGAAATAAGTAAGAGCTTATCAAAATTGACATTTCAATTAGTAATGTCATTATTTGTTAGTATTTCTAATTATTAAAATAAAGGATTGGGTTGATAAGTAGTCACTTGGGGAATTATTTTTCAAATTATGCCTTTAAGGATGTGATAAACATAAATGTAGCCATTTCCCCCACTTTATTCCATTTTTTCCAGCTTATTAGCTCAGTAGTTCACCATTATATAGGACAGATATTTAAAATTAGATATGTTTAGAAGTTACTATATTTATTACTTTCCCCCACACACAAATATATATACATATATATATAAAAAATATAAAACAACTAAACATACAGCTCTCACATATATACATCAAAATTATACATAGATATATGTGTGTGTGTGTATGTTTTGGTCTACAAGTTACTGCTGCAATAAAAAAAGTTTCGTTACATACCTATGAAATCCTAAGGGAATATCTGCTAAATCCGGGCAAATTTATAAACTGATGTATGCCAAGCCTGACATTGCTATAAATCCTTCGGTGAATCATTGATCAGAGAAAGTATAAAACTTTTAAATGGCTAAATATCTGAAGAACTAAATGCTCAGACATAGATGATTATTCAACTTGAAATATCAATAAAGTTGTCAAACAAATGCATCAGTTTAGAACACACATTTCATACAAACACGGTAAAATTAGCACCCTGGTGCTGTTGACAAAATCTGCTGGCTCCTGAGAAGCACTGTTTTCTCTCCTACAGTCACGATGCTGCGATAAATGACCCATGGGTTAATGTAACAATAGATGACAGGAGTTTGGTGGTTCCACAGGTTGTTTTCCTTTTGACAATACCCTCTTGTTCCTCACGGAAAATGGAAATTTAGGGAGACAAGAGACTGAGATTGCCAAGAATTAGCATGGAATCTCCTCTTCAATTAATCCACGCTGAGGTACCGTACTTACTGAGTTCTGATGCGAGGCACGCTGACAGAGAAATGGGAGAAGGCGTCCCAGTGAAACATACGTCAGCAACTCATGGGCAACACTTGGTATGATGATAGCGCAGGCAGCCAGAACACGTCCCCCAAGACATTATTAAAATATATATTGTGGTAAATACAGTTTAAAATCCACGCAGTTCAAAAGAAAAACCCAGACAGCTTATTGCATTGCAAGCCTATTTCAAGTTAAAAAATATGAAAAGTTTAATGGTTTAACTGAAAAGAAAGCATTTAATTCACTAATAGACAGGTATCAGACACAGGATATCCACTAGTGGCCTTTGCTTTTTTGAACGGGAGAAATAGAATTTTGTTTGGGAAATAAGAGGCTAACTACAGATCATGGTTACTGAGATGTGGGCTTTCTTTCAGGTGCTTAACCAGCAGTGGTGGTAAAAACCATCCGGGGGCTCCCCACTGCCCCAGAAGAAAGCCTCCAATTCCTAAAAGCTTCTACCTCTTTCCCATGTTCTCTAGGTTCGGGCCAGCCCAGCCTACTGGGTTTCTTAAACACACTAAGTGGCTTTCTCCACATGCAATTTCCCACCCTCCCTACCTCACTTCTGGTCCTCGGCCACCCTGTTCACTTGGTACCCTCACAGACACCGTCAATCCCCTGTTACTGCACCCTATCCTTCTCTTGCTAAGTACTTTTCATCCTCACTGTTTGTGTACTTACTTATTTCACGGCTGTCTTCCTAAGAGGTTGCCATTTTTGAGGGTGGGGTGTGCATCTCTGTTTCCACCTCTGGAATCTATTGTGCACAGTCCCTGTTACATTGTAGGTATTCTAGAGGCTAGAGGAGCACGTTACAGAGCGCCTGCTGTGAGCAATGACTACATTACAGTCAATGCATTCAGCTGTGTTTTCTCGTCTAACTGCATGAGCTAACGGACATACCATGTGGGTGAGACATAGAGCCTTGCCTCCATCCCTGGATTGTCCCAGCATTTAGTAACCAGGTGGAACGGCAAAGAGGCTGAAGCTGGACAGGCAAAGCCACTTAGTAGGAATTCCATAACCCACAACCACAGAATCGTGGAATTTTAGAATCCAAAGGGACCTTCAATTACATACAATATTATTTGTGTTTTCCTATTTCTTTTCTTAACAGAAGGATGACTATTTTACTAGTTTTGTCAGATAACTGCATACAGTCGTCCCTCAGTATCTGAGGGGGATTGGTTCCAGGACCCCCACAGCTACCAAAATCCACAGGTCCCTTATACAAAATGGTGTAGTATTTGCATATAACCTATGCACATCCTCTTGTATACTTTAAATCATCTCTAGATTACTCATAATACCTAATACAATGCAAATATTATGTAAGTAGCTGCTATATTTTTAGATTTTTATTTTTTATTGTTGTATTTTTAAATTGTTTTTCCCCAAAATATTTTGGACCTACGATTGGCTGAATCCACAGACGTGAAACCCCCATATACAGAGAGCTGGCTGCACTGACATGTTCTTTTGTTGGTCCTCTTTAGAATTCTTTTTTTTTTTTTAAAGAATTGAAAAGGGCATCAAAACTACAGATACGAGACACGTTCGTCAGCTTGCTACTTTCTGCTCGTGGACACACCAAAGATGCATCGTTAAAGTCTCTCTTCTCCCTGCCGTCCTGTCTAAGTCAGAGTCTCCCAAAGAGCCCAAACAGCGGAGGAAGCTCTTCATTGGAGGGTTGAGCTTAGAAACAACCAATGAGAGCCCGAGGAGCCATTTTGAGCAACGGGGAACACTCCCGGACTGTGTGGCCATGAGAGATCCAACACCAAGCGCTCCAGGGGCTTTGGGTTTGTCACATATGCCACTGTGGAGGAGGTGGATGCAGCCACGAATGCAAGGCCACACAAGGTGGATGCAAGAGTTGTGGAACCAAAAAGAGCTGTCTCAAGAGAAGATTCTCAAAGACCAGTTGCCCACTTAACCGTGAAAAACGTATTTGTTGGTGGCATTAAAGGAGACATTGAAGAAGAAAAACATCACCTAAGAGATTATTTCGAACAGTTTGGAAAAATTGAAGTCATTGAAATCATGACTGACCGAGGCAGTGGCAAGGAAAGGGGCTTTGCCTTTGTAACCTTTGACGACCATGACTCTGTGGATAAGACTGTCGTTCAGAAATGCCATCCTGTGAATGGTCACAACTGTGAAGTTAGGAAAGCCCCGTCAAAGCAAGAGATGGCGAGTGCTTCTTACAGCCAAAGAGGTGAAATGGTTCTGGAAACTTTGGTGGTGGTCGTGGAGGTGGTTTCGGTAGGAATAACAACTTTGGTGGTGGAGAAAACTTCAGTGGTTGTGGTGGCTGTGGTGGCAGCCATGGTGGTGGTGGATATGGTGGCAGCCATGGTGGTGGTGGATATGGTGGCAGCCATGGTGGTGGTGGATATGGTGGCAGCCATGGTGGTGGTGGATATGGTGGCAGCCATGGTGGTGGTGGATATGGTGGCAGTGTGGATGGCTATAATGGATTTGGTAATGATGAAAGCAATTCTGGAGGTGGTGGAAGCCACAATGATTTTGGCAATTACAACAATCAGTCTTCAAATTTTGGACCCACGAAGGGAGGAAACTTTGGAGGCAGAAGCTCTGCTCCCTATGGTGGTGGAGGCCAATACTTTGCAAAACCACGAAACCAAGGTGGCTACGGCAGTTCCAGTAGCAGTAGTAACTAAGGCAGTGGCAGAAGATTTCAATTAGAAAACAAAGCTTAGCAGGAGAGGAGAGCCAGAGAAGTGTCAGGGAAGCTACAGGTTACAACAGATTTGTGAACTCAGGCAAGCACAGTGGCAGGGCCTAGCTGCTACAAAGAAGACATGTTTTAGACAAATACTCATGTGTATGGGCAAAAAAATTGAGGACTATATTTGTGACTAACTGTATAACAGGTTATTTTAGTTTCTCTTCTGTGGAAAGCGTAAAGCATTCCAACAAAGGGTTTTAATGTAGATTTTTTTTTTTTTTGGCACCCATGCTGTTGATTGCTAAATGTAATAGTCCGATTGTGACGCTGAATAAATGTCTTTTTTTTTTTTTTTTTTAATGTACTGTGTAAAGTTAGTCTACTCTGAAGCCACCTTGGTAAATTTCTCCCATGAGTATGAAGTTAGAATTCCTTCAGGGTGATGCCAGGTTCTATTTGGAGTTTATATACAACCTGCTTGGGTGGAGAAGCCATTGTCTTCAGAAACCTTGGTGTAGTTGAACTGATAGTTACTATTGTGACCTGAAGTTCACCATTAAAAGGGATTACCCAAGCAAAATCAAGGATTTACTGGTTATACAAATGATTGTTGGCCCATCCTATGCAGTATATCTAAATTGAATCTGGTACCAGATAAAATTATAGCTGGGAATGAAGGTTGTGTATCATTCATTATCATGTGTAATCAATAAATGATTTAATTCTCAAAAAAAACCACTACAGATACAGTAGAGACTTTAAAAGTCATAGGTGAATATTTTGAATGATTTAATAATAATGAACTTGGAAACTTTGATCAAATGGATATTTCACTCAAAACAGAAAACTTAAACTGATAACTAGGTACCCACCATTAGCAGTGCTCTGTCTCCTCACAGGTCTAACCAAGGTAGTAAACAAGAAATAGCTATGTACCTAATGAATAGAAATGGCATAGGCAAAAATGTGTGATCCCAAATTTAAAGTTTTCCTACCAGGCATACGACTTGGACATGTGCAAACTGATGCTAAACACTCCTGTAACACTCTCTTCTTACCCTTACATTTATTGCACTGTAGCTACTTCCAACGGGCTTGAAACAATATCCTTATATTTGAAGTTAAAAAGCAAGTTACAACAAAGTTCCAATAATGAGTAATACTAACTTTTCTGACATCAATGCAATTACACTTGAAGCTCACAATAAAAAGATATTCATTAAAAGTCACAAAATTCATATATTTGCAAACGAAAAAGAAAAAAAATTCCATGCCCAAGTAGAAAGTAGCAATATAATCAATGTTCTCGGGGTGCCTGAAAAGTATATTACCTCTCATTCTGGTGTGGTCACACTTCTTTATTGTATTATTCAAATCTTCTATATCCTTTCTTTTATCTGCTTGATTTTCTTGATCTATCAAGAAGATAATAATATCTCCCACTTGATCTCTCGGAAAGGTCCCTCCTCAGTCCCAGGAAATGAAAGTCATGCCTTGTTAATCAAGACTAGCATAAACCAGTGATGGTTATTTACACCATTGGCCAGGCGAGGAGTGGGCATGAGCTCAGTTTCACCAATGACATGTTGTGGCAATTCTGCAGAGACTAAAACATCAGACCTCAGTGGGGACAGCTTTTCAACCCGTCCTTCCTGCTTGAGATGTTGGAACAAGGTCATGATGACTGAGTGGCTTCAGATTTTTAACAGGTCACTTTAATCTATATTCACTGTGAAAACCAATATATTTTATTTCTATCATCTTCATTTGTGTTTTCTGCTAACCAGTCTTCCTCTTTTCATAAATTTTCTCCTTTTCTGCCTCCTAGTAGATGCTTGATTTTCAAAATATTCTAACATTTTTCCCTCTGGTGTAAACAGTAAATTGGATTTCTCTTCTTTAAGAAATATATGTATATATAATATTTATATTTATATTATATATATTTTTTTATATATATATTTATATATTCCTTTAATAGATTGTTCCAAGCACAAAATTATTTAGTGTCTCTATTCAACTCCTACAAAAGACAGGAAGCTTCATTTTCCCTAGCAGTCCGTCTTCCTGGTTATTCTTACCTAGAGTTTCATCTTCTAAACAAAATCACAGGTAAAACAATAAACTCAACAGCTAATTTTAAGTTAAAAATATTTTAAAATTCCGTATGTTTTTCTTGTATTCCACCTCTTTGTTGGAGGACAGTGCTCTACGGAGTTTTCATAAAACTCGTGGTGGCTTGTACACCAAATAGCACTGGAAGATGGTGAGTCTCTCCCTCTGGAGCAGAAAGTAGGTTGTTCCCTCACCGGAATGATAAACATAATGTCTTCCTCAGGGACAAAGATTGGGCAGGTTTACTAGCAGCCCCTTTAAAAGACTGGGATAAAAACAAACACATGTAAACGGACAAATGAAATACTGGAAGGAGCCCAAGCTTCAGGCTTTTCAGCTATGCCCCAGCCCAGTGTGTGCACAGCATGCAGAGCTGCTCCACCTCCCCGCTATTGAACTGGGAAACTAGAAGAGCCAATGCTAAGAGGACTCATGCTGCCTCTGCGCTGAGTAACAAAGTCCTTGGTCTTTGAGGCAGGAGTCTCTTGTCTTTCTGCCTGCATCTATGAAAGTGCAGTGGTACCTTGTTAACCTGCACTGAGGTAAAAAAACAAACAAACAAACAAACAAACAAACAAAAAAACCCAACCTGAGGTAAAACTTAGGCCTTTCCTAGTCCTAACACCCTTCCTTCTTTTTCACTTCTGCTCTCTCAGATAAGTATCTCTCAGATAAGTATCTCTCAGATAAGTACAGTTTTTTTGGCAGTGCAAGTCCACAGGAGGCAAACTCTCTCAGTATTTACATGTCTGAAACCCCTCACACTTTAATAATTTGGTAGGACACAAAATTCTAGCTTCATGTTTGTCTTCCCTAAGCACTCTGACAATTTCCCTGCTGCCTATTAGTAATGGTGACGAGTCTGCTGTCAGTCAGTGCTACTTCCTCACAGGTAATCTGTCTTTCCTTCCAGGCAGTTTGGAAGCAGTGAATCTTTATCCCCCAGGCTCTGCAGTTTGACTCTGATGAGGCTGGGTCTGCATTTATCCTTCTTCATGCTGCTCAGTACTCTGAGAGCGCTCTCAATCAGACGGTTCTCGTCTTGTTCCAATTCTGAAAAATTCCAGCACTACTTCTCTGCCATTCCTTTCATTCTCTCCCGGATCTGCAACAATCAATACTGTGGAGCTTCTGAATCTATCTTCCTTTCCTCTTAACTGACCTAGTTTAGGTTTTATTCTGTGTGTGTCTGTGCCACATTCTGGGTGAATTCTTCAGTAACAGCTTCTTAACTAATTCTCCTGTCAACTGAGTCTACTAGTCTCATCTGCTTTTCCTTCTTTATTTTAATGAATCTATCACTCATTTCTGAGATTCTAATTCTTTCCCTTATCTACTTACCCTTCATTTCTGCCAGTTTTTGCCTCTTATTCAGAATTTTCCTTTTTTTTTTAATGGTTATTATTTATCCAATGGTCTCTTTGAGGGCATCACACATTTTTTTTTCAAGATAGCTTTTTAAATTTTCCTTTACTCTCAGTGAATTCACATTCTGATTGTTGATTTGGATGGCTGACACCCCAAGGTCAGAGTTCCTCACGTGGCGTGGAATTTGGGTGTGTAGGCTTGGCCTGTACAGGGGATAATTGTGAATGTTCTCTTGCTGATCACCCTCCCTGCTCAGAAGTTTTTATGGTTCCTCTGCTTGAACCCCTCACACAGAATGGAGTTGACATGGTGGTCTGGGTTTCTACCCAATGGTGATATGGCTGATGATGACATGGGGGTACTTGGCTCAGTTCCTGAGAAGGAGGCCTTGTCTCTGTCCTGTGCTCTTCCCAGGATCAAAGCTTTCTATAGGCTAGAGGTTATGGCAGGCAGTGATTTGGACCTCCCTTCTAGGTCAGAGGACAGGACCACTACCCTGCCCGCTTTCAAGCAGAGCACATGCTCTGGCCTGGCACATTTAGTCTTACTGCCACCAGAGCTCAGCCTCTGTTTCCACCTCCCGGCTTGTGATCCTGCAGCCCACAGTGTCCAACGTTTCACACTCTGCTTTGTGTGTGCCTCTTGTCTATAGTGATATATCTTTTTTAGGGGAGTAGGGGGCATGATTATGACTTTTTCATTTTCCCTTTTTAGATTTTGATCTATCACTGCTGTGTGTTTGGAGCAGGCAAAGTGCAGCCTACAAAGCAACCACAACATGACTCTGTTTCTTTACACAATGGTTCTTAACTTTGTCGGGGAGCAGGACACAGGTCTCCCTGAGAATATGAAAACAGATTCAAATTCTCGTTCCAGAAATGTATATATCTTCTTAAACACAGATTTTCATATAGAACTTTCAGGATTCACAAACCCAATAAAGTCATTCAATGACCAGAATAAGGATCTGGTCTGTGACCCAGACTCAAAATTGTGTCATGCAGTTCAAATATAGACAGCTGTGATGACTGTCTTAAGTGAGTTAAAAAATACCAAAATCATACTTTACTAACATGATCTATACATGTATGTACATATACTGTGTATACCTTGATACTGTTAAGAACATATACTTAATGATAAAAGCATACATGAAGGCAATCATTGTTTGTCTTGTGGTAACTACTTGCAATACAGCATATTTATTTCAATAACAAAAGTCTGCCTTTTATGGGCTAGAAGAGAAACCCCTCCCTGCAGCTCAGACAATTCCACAGTGTCAGAGCTGCCTGGGGTCAGCTGAGGGCCTGGTAGTGAGTGCACGGCGGCCCACCTCCTCCCCTACCCATTCCTGCTGCCACCCCTGCCTTTCCACAGGTGTTGATCCTGCGAGCACCTGCTAATGAGCTTCAGGCATGTTCATCTCTGCCTCAGAGTTTGCTTTCTGGGGGAAACTGACCTATGACTCCAAGACATCAACAAAACGTCAGCAACCAGTCAACATAAGAATTGGTGTCCGGGGAAACAGCAAGCCTCAAGGAGTGTAGATGGGAGTGTGGCAGACCTGGCTTAGAATCTGCCCTGTCCTATGACCGATGACAGAGGAACGGCTCTGCCAGGGCCCCCGGCAACCTTGCACATAGCTGCATAAGCCACCAAACAAAGACTTGAACCACAGCTCATCTGTGTCTTGAAAGGATAAATGCCTTGTGATCCTCTGGTGTTCCAGGCCTTTAAGGAGCTACCAGGAGCCATCTCCTGCCCATCTCCCTACTTCCCTGGGAGGCTGTCATGAGGCAGTCTCTCCTCACCTTCCAGGTTCTGAGGGCGTATGAGGCTTTCTGGCTCCCCTCCTTGGAACAGTACCATAGAATATAAAACGTCTTAGCTGCAGCCTTTAACTGGCTTCTCTGCAATGGGCTATGTCACAGCTGGCATTGTAATCACCTGCTCTATTACGGATTGACTTGTGTTCCCCGCAAAAAATAGATATGTGGGAGTCTGAAACCCCAGTACCTCAGAATACGAGCTTACTTGGAGACAGGATCTTTACAGAGGTAATACATTTAAAATGAAATCACTGGAGCAGACTCTAATGCAATGTGACTGGTATCCTTATCAAACGGGGGAGATCTGGACACAGGCAGGCACACAGGGAGCACACCACATGCAGATGAAGCCAGAGGCTGGGAAAATGCTCCTGCAAGCCCGGGAATGCCATAGCTTGCCAGCAAACCACTGGAGGTGAAGGAGGCACAAAACAGATTCTCAGAAGGAATCAACCCTGCCGACACCTTGATCTTAGACTTCCAGCCTCCAGAACTGAGACACAGTAAGTTTCTGTTGTTTACGCCACCCTGGCTATGGTACCTGTTTATGACCGCCCTGCTAAACTAACATACCCTCCCTTTGTTTCAGGATCCTCCTTTTACGATGTGTGGGAGCTGGTACCTTTGGCTACTCTTCTTTCTGCATCTACGTAAGTAATAAGCTGTCTAAATCTACAGAGGCTCCTAGCCTGGCCAATATGGCGAAAACCATTTTAACAAAAAAATACAAAAATTAACTGGGCGTGTTGGTCCATGCCTGTAGTCCCAGCTTCTTGGGAGGCTGAGGTTAGAGGATTGTTTGAGCCCAGGAAGCAGAGGTTACAGTGAGCCGAGATTGCGCCACTGCACTACAGCCTGGGCAACAGAGCGAGACCCTGTGTCAAAAAATAAAACGATAAAAAATAGAGTGGCCCCTTGTATCTTTACCAGCTGAAATCGGTCAGGCCTTGGCCCTGACTGGTGTGCCGTGGGCTTGACACATGACTGAGGCCAATATGCCTCGGTTTCTTCATCTATAAAATGGAGACAGCACCTGTGGCAGCATACTGTGGTGAAGATGACATGAAAGAACATTCACAAAGCACAGACGTCATAGTGGTCCGGACAAAACACTGATTTGGAGAGTTCAACAGATAAACAAGTTTCACAGTTGTCCATGACCCCGTTTTAAATTATAAGCTTGCCAAAGGGGACTGGGGAGGGGAAGGGGAAAAAGTGGGATTCTGGTTTAACAATGCTACTCCATCCTAACTGTCCTCTGCTCTGGGCCTAGCCCCCATATCTGAAACACAAATGTCTCCATGCACCTTCCAAGGTTAAAACCCTGGGAGGTTCCCTTTTTTTTGAGACGGAGTCTCGTTCTGTTGCCAGGCTGGAGTGCAGTGGCATGATCTCGGCTCACTGTAACCTCTGCCTCCTGGGTTCAAGCAATTCTCCTGCCTCAGCCTCCCGAGTAGCTGGGACTACAGGTGGCCACCACCATGCTCAGCTAATTTTTGTATTTTTAGTAGAGATGGGGTTTTGCCATGTTGGCCAGGATGGTCTCGATCTCTTGACCTCATGATCCACCCACCTCAGCCTCCCAAAGTGCTGAGATTACAGGTGTGGGCCACTGCACCTGGCCGGAGGTTCCCTTTTATCATTCCATGATTGAATAAAAATTATTCAGCTCCCACGAATCTGTTCATAAACATTCTCAAGAAGGCTAATAATACATTATCAATTGTTAATACAACCCAGTACCGCAGCACCATTATTTCAGTAAAGTTTCTTTCTGCACCAAAATCTTCCCCTTACCTTAAAACTCTCTTCTCCTTTTTAATGTTACTGAAACAGGGTAATATTATCATTCTCCATTTGCAAATTTTTCCGTGCTAGTCAATCATTATTAAGTCATTCTCTGGTTTCCTTCCCTTTAGGCTAAGTTACTATGTTTTTTGGTTTTCTTTCTCAGCTCAGAAATTATTTGGAAGGAGTGTCAAACAGGGGAGGGTCTCTGTTTTCTCCACAAGTTCTCCACAGTTATGACATTGCCAAGGTGACCTTCAGTCAGCTTCGAACCATGGCCACGTTTAGTTAAAGAACCACTTTGCAGCTTCTTTGGCACTTGTTCTCTTTCTAGATCAGAACACACATCCCCTGATTCTGATTGTGATTATATGATTACCAATGGTCACTGTTTGTGGGGTGCTGTGTGCCAGAGACTGTGCCAGCCTCTTCATGTGCATTATCTCATTAACACACAGCACAACCCCACGAGATAGCCACCATTACCACTCCATGTGTCCACAAGGACACTGAGACTTAGAGACCTTAACTAAGCTATCTAAGGTCCAACAGCCAGTAAGTGACAGAGCCAAGGTCAAATGTAGGTCTACTAAGGCCAGGCTGTGCTGTTAACCCCTGTAATTTGAGGCCTCCCCGCCACCCCCCCTTTGTTTTTTTTGTGATAGGGTTTCACTCTTGTTGCCCAGACTGGAGTGCAATGGTGCGATCTGGGCTCACTGCAACCTCCACCTCCCAAGTTCAAGTGATTCTCCTGCCTCAGCCTCCCGAGTAGCTGGGATTACAGGTGCCCACCACCACCCTTGACTAATTTTTTTGTATTTTTAGTAGAGACAGGGTTTCTCCATGTTGGTCAGGCTGGTCTCGAACTCCCGACCTCGGGTGATCCACCTGCCTCAGCCTCCCAAAATGCTGGGATTATAGGCGTGAACCACCGAGCCCGGCCCCAAGGCCTCCCATTTAAAACCAAGGGCTCTGCTGTAGCTCGGGCTGCTGTAACAAAAATACCACAGACTTGGTGGCTTGAACAACAAACATTTACTTCTCACTGTTCTGGAGGCCACAGGGTACCAGCATGGTTGGGTGCTTGAAGGCTCTCTTCCTGGTTTAGAGACAGCAGGTTTCTTGCTGTATCTTCACATGGCGGGGGGAGAGAGAGCTGCAAGCTCTGCTGTCTCTTCCTCTAATGGCACTAATCCCATTCCTGAGAGACCCACTCTCATGACCTAATCACCTCTCTAAAGCCCCACTTCCTAATACCCTGGTGGTTGGATCTCAAAGTATGAATTTGGGGGGCATACAAACATTTAGTCCAAGTTTCTACTACTGTTTCCAGAAGTAGTCTATTCAGCCTAATTAACAATTATGTAAATAAGACCAAATCCAACATTTATCCCTATGGTGCCTTCCATGACATTTCCTTTCCAGATGATTAATTTAGCTTTTAGATTAATTATCTTGAGTCATAAGTACTTCCAGTCTGTTTATAGCCCATGCGATTGTGTTCTTATCTAAATTAACTTAAAAATCAGCTTTACCTATAAAAAATAGCATGTACTATCAGTTACTTCGTTTTACATCTAAATGTTTGATGGCCCTTACTTTTAATTCCATCTATTCATTTTTTAATAAAAACTGATTATCAAAGTTGGCTGGTGAGTTTGGTATTTTATGAATTCAGGTTGTTTTAACTTCTGATTTCATGCTGCCTTGATATTTACAGATTTTCTCGCTTTGTTCCAATATTTTGTTTTTATTCTTACTCAATTTCACTGAGTACCAGGAGCATACTGTGTTGGCCAGAGTTAGGCACAGTCCCCACTCAGGCAACTTTTGTTCTGTTACTTCATTAAGAAACCACACGAGACTCACCAAGTTCTAAACATCCCTCTAAATTGTACTGGTTCCCATATTTGTACTTAACTTTTGACAGAATTTCTGTATTTCTATAATGAAATCATATGGAACAATCATTTTGGTAACCTTGTATTCAATTAACTTTTGATGTTTCAATATCATGGTTCCCCAACTATCTAGTGAATTCCTTGAGGACAGAAACAGAGTTTTAAGTCTTTTTGAATCCTTTCACATTTGCCTTAAAGCTCTAGAATGCTTCACTTAAACAGATCATGCATTTGGAAAATGGAGCTACAGTGTGCTACTCTGGTTAGACAGGACAGTAAGAGCCCATTTGCATTGCATGTGGCTCCAAAATCTTCATGGTTCATGGGGACTTAGGGGTCTGGAGCAAGGTTTCAAGGCCCCTGCCTGAACTTAGTGGTTTTTCTCACACACACACACACACACACATACACACACACACACACACACACACACACACACACACAAAGCAGCAGACCTCAGAAATCTTCATTAAATAAAATACTGCATGTGCCTCTGGTTAGGGAAGGACTTGCAGAGGAGGTGGAGGCCTCAGCCCAGAGTTCATAACATTTCACTACCTTTGAACATCTGGCCAGGTATTTTATACAGAATAAAAATGCCAAAAGTACAGTATCTTGTGGGGTGATGAAAATGTTCTAAAATAGACTGTGGAGATCACGTATCTGTGAATATACTGAAAAACACCACTGAATTACAGACCTTAAATGGGTGAATTGTACAGCATGTAAATTAATCTTGCAAACGTTTTTATGAAAACAAAAAAAGAATAAATATATTGATAGAAGAAATACAGGGAACGTCTCTTTTCTATTCTGCCTCTCTATCTCATCTTCAGAACTTACCAAACACTTCAACTTTTACATCCATTTTTTTTTTTCGGTTAAATAACTAGTCTTTCTGGAGGCGGCATTACTGTCACACTCTATTTTTCCTCTCAGAGGTAAAATATTTGCAGGAGGTTTGCCCATCTGTGTAGATCTTCCATTCCATTTCTTCTCTGTATCGTCATGGTCTTGTACCAGCACATACTTTAAGTGAACTCACGTACGGTTTTGATGATAATTTCTCCCAGTTCATCATGCTTACTGTGGCCTTCCATTTGCCTCATTTAAAATGAGTGGAGATGCTAGGTGAAAACACACATAATGGGAGCTAGGTCTGTGAACCCCTAACCTTGAATTTAACCTCAAATATACTTAGAGGATGAACTCTCAGAGCTGGCTCACAGTTTCTTGTTAATTTTACAACATCTCAGTCTCTGCAAGGCCCTCATTCTGACAGGGACTATATATGCTGCAAGGTAAAACTGAAGCCCAGCTAGCGAAGTCACTTGAATTTGCCTGAATCCACACAGAGCTGGCCTTCTGACTGTTGCAGTGTACAGAGGAAAAGGAACAAATCAAAATGAACCCAAAGAACTTAAGACGTTGATTTCCAATGACTTGTTCAAAATTGGAGTAAATGTCAAACTTCCAAATCTCACAGAAGAAAGGCCTTTTATAGACTGGACCCCCTTGAATCTGACCTTCCTCCTTTCTTCCTCACCCTGCCCCTAACCCTCTGTCCTGGTCTAGTGGTCCTTTGGGGCCAGATGCTTTGATACTACATGTTTTAGATTTCTTCCTGACCTCCACAGTGCCAAAGAATGAACACTGTTTCTGTTGTTCCTCTGCAGTGACCCCAGTCCCCCAGTAGACATTCATCCTATGCCTGTGTTGGAAGCATTGTTCTCTATCCCTTTTGGTGACAGAAATACCCAGAGAAAGTGGCTATGTTGAGTTGATGACTTCTGAAAACATTTATTGATTGATACTTCCAGAAAAGTCTCACATCAACTCTCAATTACAGGGTAGAAATGGAGAGAAGACAAGAAAGCTAAACATGACCAGTTATTTATTTATTTATTTATTTATTTATTTATTTATTTTGGAGACAAGGTCTCCCTCTGTCATCCAGGCTGGAGTGCAGTGGTACAGTCATAGCTCACTGCAGCCTTGACTTGCTGGGCTCAAGTGATCCTACAGCCTCAGCCTCCAGAGCAGCAGGAACTACAGGCAGGTACCACCATGCCTGACTAATTATTTTTGCAGAGACGGGGTCTTACTATGCTGCCTTGCCTCATCTTGAACTTTTGGCCTCAAGCAATCCTCCCACCTTGGCTTCCCGAAGTGCTAGGTTTACAGGCATGAGCCTTCTTGCCCCATCTTTCAACTAACTTTTTAAGAGAAAATATCACAGTTGCTCTGGGCAAGGAAAGGGGCGGCAGGGAGACAGGATGGAGAAGAAAACTCATGGTGACTCCAAGGACTGTAAGATTTATCACAGGTCAGGTGGTGGCTTCATGGGTAGCTACTGTATTATGATGCTGTATAATTTAAACACAGCATATATTTTCTAAATATCAAGTACTAGATAAAGAAAATTAAAGGAAAAAGGACATCAATGTTAGTCATTACCTAGAGAAATTATGTAATGGAAGGAAACATTGGCTACAGTTTATGCATTTGCATGTTTTTAAAAATTGGCTTTTCTATATTTAAAATAAAATTCCACCTGTTAATATTAGAGTATACTTCAACAAAAAAGACAATGAGTTCAATTTCTCCACATTAGGGAGAAATGTGAAATGTTATTTTCTTTCGTACCAAATTCAAATGAGTTCAACAAAGTCTACACCAAAGTTCACAGGGGGCCGCTGTGATGCCTTGCTTAGCAGAGTGATGAATACGGAGTGCTGCTGGAAAAATGGCTGGCTCCGAGCTCTGGCGGTGGCCTGCAGAACTCAAACATCAGACCAGAGGAAGAACGTCAGGCGCTGCGATGTGTCTTGCCTGCGATGGCTGCTTCAGCCACTCAGACTTCCTCCCTGCTTCCCAAGAGCTCATAGGCCAGAGGGGGAAAGGGAATTTTAGACGTGGCAAGTGCAAAATGTGGCACTGTGCACCAGGAGCAGAAGCAGACCCAGCCGTCTTGGCAAACATGGCTCAAAGCCCTCAAGGGGTCAGGTCACTCTCCCCTTCCCGGAGACAGCCACACCTTCCATCCAGCAAGTAAAAGTCTCAGTCTGATCAGCACATTCAAATAACAAAACACGGGTGAATATTTACAAGTTGTTGGCCATCTGCTGGGTCAAATGCCAAACTTAGCAGGGAGAAGAAGAAGGTACCGAGCGCTTTCTGGAGCAGCTGCTTACCGTCTAGGGCAGCAGTGCCAGGGCCGGGCCTGCTTCTCCCTGACCAGGCACAAACTGTCAGCTTTCTGCATCCAGGTTTCCTCACCTGCAAAAGTGGGTGCTCAGAACCTCACACACTGTCATCTGACCAAAACTGTCCCACAGTGTGTCATGAGGGGGACCGTGAAAACCCTGGGCCATTGTCAAGTACCTCTGAGACCTGCTGGATTTAACCAAGTTAGGCAGGGGAAACCTGACAAAGATTATAAGTGTGTTTGTCCTTCCTACACTGTAAACAGAAAAGACCAAGTGCAACCCACATTTTGGATTCCACTGGTTACCAGAGGCCAGAAGAGAACCTGGCAGGGGCATTCACATCCGACTTGCAGGCTACCTCATATCTCACCTCCGCTCAAATCACTATTCCTGTTTCTCAAAATGACCACGGGCTTCTTGCTGGTTTAAGAATATTAACTATTTGATATCTGGAAAAGTAGCTTTTTAGTGTTTCATCAAATAAATTCTATGCAATGTCGCAGAGGCTATGAACAAGTAAAATCATCAATTAAGAGCTAACATTCTAAGCCCTTTAATGATTAATTTCCCTTATGCAAAATGAATGATAATGGTTCCATACATAGCACTAGCCAGGAAACCAAATTTAGTCTTCTTTTCTCCAAAACTATCGTGTGTGTGACTCCCAAATCTCCTGTTCAGCCATAAATCACAGCACACCCAACAAAGCATCACCTTTTCCTGACGGCCTCCCTGAATATGCTGAACGTATAATGGTGGTGGCGCCTCTCCCGTCTCTTAGAGACCATCTCTATTCCTATTTTAGCTTCAGTAGACTCCTACAAAATAAGACTAACATCCTTACCTCATCGAATTATTATGAAAATTCAATAGGGTAACATATTTAAAACCCTTATAAATTACAAAACTCCATACAAGGTAAGGTATAATTAACTACCCGCTTTCTCTTGCCAGGCACTGTTACTTTATCTCATCTTCAAACGAAGTCTAAGGGGGAGGTCACTCAGCTGCTACAACTCAGCTCTGCTACTTGCTAGCTTTTGTGATCTTTGGCGTTTCCTTAATCGCTCAATGTCCCATCCACAAAAGGGGGATCATTGCAGTCATCTGTCATGGCGTTACCAGTGAGGATTAAAGGTGTCGGTATTGGTAAAGCATATAGTAAATATAGATGTGTTTATTATTTTATTGCTCTTCCATTCATGGCCAACCACAATTCAGTTCAGATCTATCTGCTTCTCCCACCTCCTCAAGCTGTGGCAACGACCATCCCAGTCTGTAACCTGGGGAAGAGTTTACATTTCTGTTTACATTTGTGTCAGCTGATGGCAAGTGGTAAGGGCAGGGATCACATTTTCTCCCTCGTTCTATTAACCACAGTGCCTGGCACACAGCGGAAATAACCAACATCTGTGGACTTGAATTAGAAAGTCTGTGGCTCTCTTTCATGATTTCTGGTTTCACCAGCCTTGATCTGGCTGCGGTACCAGGACGCAGGAAATGGGAGGAAGGGCCATTGGAGAAATGCCCACAGAAGGAGCGCATGATTGGCGGTTCAGCTGAGACGCCATTTCCCCTTAGGTACACGTCAAAGGATTAAGGGGTAGACCTCCTAGGCAGAAGGCATGAAGGGATTATAAAATGGACACTTGGAAATGCTGAGGGTCTTTTAGACCTTTTCTCTGAAGAGCTAAAGGGTCAAACTCAGAGCTAGAGAGGAAGAAACAACAAGAGAAAAGTGCAGGGCTCAAAGTTACAGGACAGAAAGGGCCTTTGGCTTTGCTCTGGGCTAACAAAGCAGTAATTAAGCTGTGGCCTCTCAGCTCTAAACCTGCTTCCCGCACTCTGCTGTGGGAGACTGGGCTGGACTCTGCAAACTGCACTTCAATGCACTTCAGCCTGGCCAGCGGCTCCCTGGGAAGCGCCTCCAGTTGGCCCTGGAGGAAGGCTGCTGGCCGGACAGAGGAGAAGGGGCTGGCTCCATTCCGCTGGCTTCCTGTTCCTGTCAGGGGCTCAGCAACACGGCTCCTACACACTGGCAGCCAGGAGCAGAGGCTTCATTCACATCACAGTTTTCCCAACATCACAGCATCAGCCTCATGGCACCCTCCGTCAGAGCTGCCAGTGCAGCCCCTCTCCTTGGAGGTGGGTCCCAGCCCCACGGCTCCCTCCTCTGAGCTCAGAGACACCTGCTTGGCTTGTCCTCCTCTTTGGGGGTCTGGGCCTTAGCTCTGAAGGACCCTCCACTGAGGTTTTAAGTTTCATTAATTCCAGCCTCTTCAATTGTTCCCTCAGCCCCAGAGTCGGGAGACGCTTTCTGTCATCTACCTCCATGACACCTCCACATTCTCCTCTTGACTTCTTAATCACCTCCCTCAAAGGCTAACACGTCTTTAGTTTAAATTCTCTGTATTAAAAACCAAACAAATGGCATGGTTTCTGTCTCCTGCCTGCACCTCACTGATATGGCAAAGAAGGAAGGGAGAAACAAATTTATCAAGAAGACTGTGGTCTCTACCCCTGTTATCACACCAGATTCTAATAAAGTACAGAAAGAAAACACAGAAAAACCAATCCACAACATAAATTTAAACAAAGAACTGCAGGAACAAAGGTGTTGATAAGTTACTCAGGGAATAACAAAGGTGCTTCAGGCACGAATCCTCCGCTCATTGAGGGAAACTTCAAAGGTACCAACTCTCCTCTCGTAATACTCAACAAGAAAACACTCTCCAAGTACTATGCCCTACACTGAAGGATCTCCGTCCCTGCAAAGAAAAGATCCTAGGCCTAATGCCTTCAAGTTTCTTTCCTTTTCATTCTCAAAAAATACTCAGCATGTCAGAAGAGAACTCCAGCCAGGTGAGGGACCTGGGAATGAATGTCAGGAAGGGTGAAGGAGTACGGAACAGGACTGGAGGGGCCTGTTCCCATGCCTGCCACATGGAAATACTCCTTTCACAGATCCTTAGCCAGGGATTTAGTGCTGTGTGTCCAGCCACCTGCTACCCTGTGGGGCCATCATGAATTGTGTTTGAGCAATAGCAATGAGCCAGAAGACACAGCCCTGCACTCTGACTGGCACAGGACCCTCCCACTGTCCTCCTGTCCCCAAGGCTTCTCCACTGCCCTGAAATGCCATAGAAAATTCAGCCTGAGCCTGAATAAAATAGAATCAAACATTTTCCTACAGGCTGTTTTCTTTCAATAACTTCCTCCCCAAATAACCCAAGGATTCAAAATGGTTTGCAGAGTCTCACCATTGTCCTCACTTGACAGGTAATATGTAGACAGCCTTTGTTCCCATGGAAAGTGTGAAGAACCTGAATCTGACAAACCACACAGGAGGTCACTTCCTCTTGGCAGAGTTTTCCACAGGTGCTGAATTTCTTTAATTTATTTATTTTTGTGGAGAGGGAGGTGGAAGAGGATGGGCATAAAAAGACGACTACTGGCTCGTCATTTCAGTTGGAGGGGTTTCTCTGCAACATTTTCTCTAGCTTTCTCTGCTGCACCTTCTCTTACAGGCATCACTTTGTCCTTGCATTGTGAAGATAACTGTTTGCTGGGTACGGCGGAGCACTTCTGTGTTTGGAAAGGTGCCAGCAGAGGCTGAGGGGCAGTTCCTTCATGCAGGAGCTATAGGGGTAAGCTTCCAAGAGACACGGCTTCGCATGAGCTGGAAAACCTTGCATGGATATGCTTGTTACTCACTCACGGTTGGCAGGATGCTGTCTGTGCTGTCCACCCCTCCTCACTTGTTCTGTGTGCTGCTAATGAACCAGAACCACGGCAGTGCTCAGGATGGCTTTGGTCGGCTCGCCCTTTCTAGTACTGTGACAAGGAGATAAGGCAGAAAGCAGAGATGGGAGGAGGGTGAGGGCCAGAGGGAAGATTTGTGAGATGAGGCAGAGAGAGAAGAAGAACCCATTGCCTTAAGAGGCGGGGCCATGAGCAGGCTGCGACCAGGTGCTGTGTGGCCCGGTGTGATGGATGGTCGGTCCCTCACGCCACCAGCTATGACTTCAAAAGGCCTAGGTACCTGCTAGGTCCTCCTTTCTGGGCTTCTCTCGCTCCGGGCCTGGTGGCAGGCAAGGAGTACTGACTGTGCTGTGAATATGAAACATTTCTTTCCTAAGGGAAAGCGAGGGGAGACAAAGCAGGATATGTCAACATCAGAGGCAGTGTCTGCTGTCTTCCCCATTCTTACTGGCTACTGGTTGTTTTGAAATACGGGATCTCTCCAGGTGAATAGCATATGTCCTCTCAGCTCTAAAGCAAAGGCACTAGATAAATCCAATAAACAAAGAAAGGGCCTGGGGCTGAGGCTCAGTCTATTTCAGGGTTGGCAGGTTGGTGAATTTTCCACTGTAAGATCACACCACTGTTTTCAAGGGATTTAAAATATTACAAGTGATAGTAGAGGCTGTATCTCTTAAAGATTTGAACCAATCAAAGTAAATATGGCAGATTTGTTTTTTCTTCTTGTGGTTTTTTTGTTTGTTTTTTCCTGGTTTTTTGGAGACAAGGTCTCACTGTGTCACACAGGCTGGAGTACAGTGCTGTATCACGGCTCACTGCAGCCTCAACCTCCTGGGCTCAAGTGATTCCCTGATCTCAGCCTCCCAAGTAGCTGGGACTACAAGCATACACCACTATGTGTGGCTAATTTTTGATTTTTTTGTGGAGATGGAGTTTTCCCATGTTGCCCAGGCTGGTCTCAAATTCCTCAGCTCAAGCAGTCTTCCCACTTTGGCCTCCCAAAGTGCTGGGCTTACAGGTGTGAGCCACCACGCCCGGCCAAATATGGCATATTTTAAAAGGCTAGAGCAGCAATATAAAAATACAAGCATCTACAAAATGTACTGTCTGCAAACACTTCGGCATCAATTGACCCATCTTAGACAGTCTTCCTTTTCTCTTCACTCATTCATTCAACAGATATGTATAGAACACTATGTGCAAAGAAACACGAAAGGCACACAAGATTAGTAAGATACTCTTTTTCCACAAGAAATTTACCAAGTGATAGGGAAGTAAGTATGGGTTAAATTAATGTAAATATTTAATTTAAACATCGGTTACACCAATTTAAGGAATGAAGTACAAACACAGTACTATGGGAATCCAAGGCGCAATCACGATCTGTTGGGAGGATCGTAGAGTGAGGGGCTATGTGAATTGACGATTGGATAATGGCAGGAGTGGAAAGGGATAGGATCCTCGGGGCAAGAAGAAATGGGTCTGGCAACAATATTCCATCAGCAAACGCTGGGAGGTAAAGCCGAGGTTCCTTCAAGCTCCACATGCCACGGTATAGATGAACGAGGTTTAGTATGTCAAATGTGAAACACGCAGGGCATCTGAGTGGACATGCCAGCAGGCACCTGGATTGCCTACAGCTCGAGGAGGCGTTCAGGCCAGAGGCAAACCTCGTGAGAGCAGAAGTCACGTCTCGTGTTTCTGTGATTTTCCCCACAGAATCCAACAGGGTGGTCACAGGTGTGCTCACAGAAGCTGACGTAAGTTGTGGAGGGGACATAAGATTTCTTCTCATATTCAATCAACTCTCAAATACAGAAAGCTGACCACCTTGTCTAGGAGCACTTGGTTCTAGTGTTTTCCCTTGTTCCTGCTGTTTGTTACTCGACCTTAGTGTGACTCTCAGATATCTAAACTTCATTTAAGTACGGTATTCTTTTCTCTAAGTTCCGGGAAATTAATTTATAACTTTGTCAAAAAAGATGAAATGGTAGGGTTTTCTTACCCAAGATTCAATGGCATTAACACCAAAAGATTCCCTCATCCATTCCCGAAGGTCCAATGAACAGAAGTCTGGGTTTATTGTGAAAGTGTAATGTTGCACTCATATTTATTTTCTTAGATCGACGTGTTTTTTATATGTGATTGATATGGATAATTTACACCATATCACCAGAATACATTCTCACAGCTCATCTCCATGACTGCTTAGTAATTTCTCATGGTTAATCCATTTCCCAGGAATTTCACTCTAAGCTTACAATGTGCAAAGCAATGAGCTGTTAGGAAATTTAAAATAAGTAAGACACAGGTATTCTTCAAGAGGAGTTTGAAATTTAGAGAAAGGGAAAGGCCTGGAAATGTTTATAACATAAGACATGATAGGCCAAATGCAAAAGTGGAGCAAAATATCTCTTCCCTCAAAAAATTAAAGTGCTGGCCAGCTTCAGTACAATGGACAAAGCTGTACTTCCACTGACTAACATAAAGTCTACTGGGATGAGGACTGCACATATGGGATTGAGGGGTAAAAGAGGCATGTGAATAGTGCATGAGGCCCATTTCCTACTCAAATCCATATCAACAGATGCTATGCTGGGAATCTTTTTCTCAGAGATGGGGACAGATCTGAATGAATGCTCACATTCCCAGCCTGTCCCTCCTAAAACAACGAACACTTCTGTGCTAGATGACACCAAGGTACAGCTGGTAGCCATGACCTCAGTAACTGTGGAGCACTGTGCTGGAGCCGAAGGGCTCTCAACCGGGCTGGCTGGGTGCCTGAGACTCTAGGCAAGTGAATCTACATCTCCAGGAACAGTGCTGGGCATCGGTCTCCTCTAAAAGCTCCACAGAGAACTTAGACACATACAGAACATGGGGAAGCACTGCTCCAACCTCATGCAATGTGTTTCTCTCACTCAGTAAAAGGCCACTGGTCATCTATGAACATTCTTCACTATCACATGTGCCTGCACTGAGATCCAGTCCAGTAGCACCATCAACTTCAAATATGTTATCTAACATTACTGAGCACTTAGACAGGTACTGAACTGAGGACCTTACATACATTTTGATATATAATCTTCAAAAACTACCTTAGGAGTTAAGTCCTATATTGGTTTCCCAATTGATAGATGGAGAAACTGTAACTTGCAGTTAAGTGACTGTGCAGTCACACAGCGATGCAGGGTGGAGCTGGGGATGGAAACGATCTCTGCTCGGCATCCAAGTTTACGCTTCTAATCACTAGAATATAGCAGCTCATTTATATCTATGGAATATTCAATTTTTTAATGTGCTCTGCATCTATGCACAAAAAGCTAAGTGACACATACTTACCCATAAAATAGAGAAAAATAAAATATCTACTTGGAAATGATTTACCAAAAGGTTATATATTCAGCATTTATTTTCATAAGCTATTTTGCTCCTTATCTGTGTCCAGTCTCAGCATCCAGACTCTTAGCAGGATACCACTGGCGTTCCCAGATACAGCAGGTTGCAATGTGCTTCATCCAACACTTAAGGAATCAATGCAGCGAGGCTGCTGCATTCCAGCGCATCTGCAGAGGTAGCCGCACTCAGTGTGCAAATTGAGCAGGCTCTGAAAAACATGGCACTGCCAAAGCGAAGCTACGGGGTTCTTGCTGTCTTCAAAATAAAATATGATTCTTACATTGTTCAAGAGAAGATGACTGCCAAAGACAAACTAGTTTTCTGAGCTCTGTCCTCTGATCAGCATGTACTGCAAAACTGCCACATGAATACTAATTTTACCACTAAGGGTCAATATTTATGCAGCTCTAGCTACCTGCCAAGTGCTGTCTTGGGGCTTTCTGTTAATCCTCACACCAACCCCTCATCAGAGCTGAGGAGACCGAGGCACAGCGAGGCTAAGAAAGTTGCCCCGGGTTAAGTTAGGAAGCAGCCGAACTGGGGCTGGTGGACCTGGGAGAAGGGGAGCTGGCTCTAGCTCCTTGGCTTTTTACCACCCCCTCCCTACAGATGAGGCTGTGTGACAGGCCTTGGGATTATAAAGGTATCTGAGCTGCAGTTCCTTGAGAAGCGGAGAAACACACCCATCACCGTGGAGCTGGGACATGGAGGGCCAGCTGTCTAAGTCTAAAGGAGCAACATAGTAAGGACTAACCTAAAACTGTCAAGAAAGACTATCAGGAAAGGTTCCCTCTCGTAGAGTATTAATTCCTGGAAAATTGTTCCAAAGAGCTGATCGCCTATGGCGATGATGTGAATATAGAGAAAGGCGTAGAGAAACAGGCAGGCGTGGCCTTAGGATGAAAACAGAACTGAAGGCTGTAATGTCAGGCTGCCTGGGGATCACAGATGAGGCAGCTGGATCCCCACAAAGAATTGCACGCGAAAGAACCTAGCAAGTCTGGAGCCTGGTGGACAATGAAATAAACGGTGATTACTGGTTAGGAAGCACTTGGAGAAAGAGTCCTGTGATGGAAAGAGAGGCCCAGTAGGCAGAACCAGTGGAACCCGTTGGTTGAACAGAAGACATGGATTTTCTTTCTTTTTAGCAAGGTGAAAGGGCAGAGGTCAGAGCAAAGCTAAAAGGTGAGCAAGCTGGCAGGGGAGGGAGAGGGCAGCTGCCGGGAGCCCACTAGCAGAGGTCGCTAGGACTTTGCTTTTATACACAGACACTGCAAAACTGACAGCTCATGGGCCAAACAGTGTGCTGCTTTGTGTTTTAGTCTTAACAATTTGTCTACAGGAAAATCAGGAAAGTTTACATCTTCCAGATTTCTAACTTATCTTTTAAAAAATAAAAGTCAAGGCAGATTGGCCTTGGGCTTCCAGGAGGCCACAGCGTGGTCCTGTAGAGAAGAGGCTGGCAATGCCCTGCTGCCCGCAACCCACACCACTTCCCCCTGCCCTTCACCCTGGGCCCCTTAACATGTGGGCATCCCTTGCCCGGTCCATGTACGCATTTGAACAGGTGACCCTAAGTTCAGAGACTAAGAACAGGAGGGAATACGGCTGCCTTGGGGAAGAACAAGGACCCATGCTTTACAGTAAGGGGAAACTCGATTACGAAGAGGCCCTGCTGTCACCTTCACTGGGGAGTTAAAGGCCAGAGAAGACCACTCGCCCACGAGTGCTTCCAGTCTGCTCCCACCTCCCATTCCCACCACAGTCAGGGTTTGACCTATCTTAAAATATGTTATTTCATAATTTACATACACTGTCCCATTAAACAACATGTATTAAAAATATATTACCTCATTTAACAAGCTTATGAGATAAATATCATTGTCCCCCTTTTACAGATGAGAGTGTTGAGGTTTAGAGAGTTACGTAATTAGCCCAAGGTCACACAATGGAGACCTGAACAAGGGCAGTCCACCTCCGGAGCTCATGAACTTGAGGTTGTATGGGATATTAGACCCAAAGAATGTTAATAGATGCTCTCTTTAAAACGATTTTTCATGTCAAGTAAGTTAGGGAAATATTCGTTTCAGGTTTCTTTCTTAAGATTCTCAGAATCTTAAAAATACTAATGGGCTTTGTGAATCTTCAAATGTCTCCAAATTGAGTCATGAAATCTTTGCCAGAAACACAGCATGAAATATGCTGTGGTGGAAAGATGGCTTCTAAAGCAAGATGAATGAAAACTTCTAATTATGGGTCGAGCAATGTGGATTTTCTAAGCCAAATCAATTATTTGCAAACCTTACATTTTTGAAAACAGTACTTCATGTATAGACATCTATTAGCTTATGACCCCACGTTTTCCTTACTAACCTAAAATCTCAATGAAAATAAATCCTGTTGTTATGATTCTATTAATCTGAAATTCTATGAACTGTGACTCTAACACTTCAACCATAGCAAGATAATAAAAAATAATCCCACATATGTATAGGATATTTTGACATGTATTGTTTTACATATTCCTTAATATCACCTTTATGAAGTAGAAATGATTTTGTTTCCATTTTATAGATGAAGAAAATTAGGCCCAAAAAGGTTAAACGAATTGACAAAGGTCAAAGAGCAAGCAAGTAAGTGACAGTACATCTTTAAGTGTTGCCAGACATTAATGGACTGACTAAATACTAATACAGTTTTTATAAGAAAAGCATTTAGTTCTCTTAGTTATCAGGAGATTATTCATATTATTAAGTCATACAGCTTCCATTAGCCACACATTTTGATAATGCCATTCCTCAACCTTGGTAGTTTAAAGAGAATATATTATAATAAGTCTTCTAAGTAATGTGGTTTAGCATATCAGGATTACAAGGTCTTCAATACACCAAAAAGTCAATCCTAAGTGTCAATAGTTTTTAAAACAGAAACATGGCTACCAAGAATTTAAGGAAGAATTAACAACAACCCTTCTCAAACGATCCCAAAAATTTAAAGAGGAAGGAACACTTCCAAACTCATTTTATGAGACAAGCATTATCTCATTCCTAAGTTAGACAAGGGTACTACAAAAAGAAGAAAGAAAATTACAGACCAATATTTCTAATGAATATGGATAACAAAATCCTCAACAACATAGTAGTAAACTGAATTCAGTTGCACATTGAAAAGATCATACACCATGATCAAGTGGAATTTCTCCCTGGGATGCAAGGATGGTTGAACATACACAAATCAATAAATATGATTCACCACATTAACAGAATGAAGAATAAAAATCATATGATCATCTCAAAAGACGTAGAAAAAGGAAATGACAACATGCAACACTTTCATGATAAAAACACTCAATAAATGAGACACAATAAAAGCCATATATGACAAGCCCACAGTACATATCACACTCAAAGTTGAAAAGCTGAAAGCTTTTCCTCTATGATTAAGGAAAAGATAAAGATGCCTACTCTTGCCACTTCTAGTCAACATAGTACTAGAGGTGCTAGCCAGAGCAATTAAACAGGAAAAAGAAGTAAAAAGGCATCTAAATATAGCAGGAAGATAAATTGTCTGTTTGAAGATAATATGATCTTACATATAGAAAACTCTAAAGATGCCACCAAAAATCTGTTAGAACTAATAGACAAATTCAGTATAGTTGCAGGATACAAACATCAACAAACATCAGTTGTGTTTTTATACACTAACAATAAACTACCTGAAAAAAAATCATTATGAAAAATAGTACAGTGGTTCCTCCATACATCCATAAATTGAAAACAGAACTACCATATGATCTAGCAATCTCACTTCTAGGCATACATTCAAATAAAATGAAATCAGTATTTAGAAGAGAGATCTGTACCCCATGTTCATTGCAGCATTAGTTAGACTAGCTAATATGTGGAAACAGCCTAGGTGTCAATGATAAATGAATAAAGAAATGGACATATCTATGTGTATATAAGTGTTTATATGTAAATATAAGTATATATATGTGTGTATTCCATATATAATGGAATATTACTATATTTGAATATTATATATAATGGAATATTATATATATAATATATTGGAATATTATTCAGCCACAAAAGGAAGGAAATCCTGCCATTTGTGACAACATAGATGAACCTGGAAGACATTATGCTAAGTGAAATAAGCCAAACATATAAAGACGAATAGTACATGATCTCACTTAGATGAAAAATCTTCAAAAAGTTGAACTAACTGAAGCAAAGCGTAGAAAGGTGGTTTCCAGGGGCTGGGGGTGGGAGAATGGGGAGGTGTTGGTCAAAGGGCACAAACTTCTAGTTATAAGATTAATAAGTTCTGGGCATCTAATATACAGTATGATTACTATAGTTAATAATACTGTATTTGTTTACTTGAAATTTGATGAGCAGACTTCAATTGTCCTTGCTGTACATATACTCACACATACACAAAAAAATGATAACTGAGTGGTGATAGATATGTTGATTAATTTGGTTATAGTAATCATTACACAATGTATGCAGACATCGCATCATCACACTGTATACCTTGAATATATAAATTTCTGTCAATTAAATATTTTAAAATAAAAAACAGTAAAATAGAAATATGAAGATTTTTAGTCTACAGAAAAGTAAATATTTATTTTCCCCATATAATTCTGCTTTCTTTTCATATATAACATATATATGAATCTTAAAGACCTTTAGCACCATGTTTTGGTATGAAAAAGAATATAGGAAGGATATTACAATAAGAAAAACAATGCATTTTTCTTCTCTATGCTGCCTCTTGTCATTTAGTTTCTGTGTAACCTAATTCTTATTCTGATCAGAGAAGAAGGAACTGAAAATCAGGATTTTATTAACATCATCGATATCTCCCCACTCCTTGGCAAATGCACAAACATAGTCCTCTGGTTTCTAATTATGCATTTCACAGAAGAGTTTCCATGGCTGCTCTCCATGCAGATGATGAATAAAGTAGCTTTTGTTTTCAGAGATTTATTTCGAAGACCTCTTCATTAAACGCTATTTGGGGGCAAATGCGTATCTATGGAGGGTTAAGAAAAACATGCTGATAAAATAGCTATCAAGGAAATGTGCCACTGACAAAATCTAACATGGTCTGTCTTCAAAGAATACATTTAAAATATATAAACACACACACATGCACAGGCACACATGGGAAGGAGAGAGGGAAGAGGGGAGAGAAAAAGAGAGAGGAAGCCTGGAAGGAGGAATTAATTTTAAAAAGACCTTTGAAACCACATTTAAAATATATGAAAATTCTAACCAGAGTAATCATTACTTGCAAATATGGCTGAGTGTTGAGAAGTCAAACCAAGCGGTCTGCTTGTTTGTTCTGATGGTGGGGTGCTGGGGTGGGGAAAAGATGATAATGTTGCAAAAATTACCCAATTCTTTAATGGAATCTAGTAATTCTGCTTTTTTTTCTGTCTCACAGTTTTGATGAATGAGTGAATGGGTTTATAGGACTAAAAGGAAGAGAGTAGAATTTTGACAGGCAGTGGGAAAGGGCTGACTCTATGCCAACTTCTTATGTTGTCAGGCAGGAACTCGGCCCATAGGGTCCTCATCCAAACACTCAAGGAGTGTGTGTGTGTGTGTGTGTGTGTGTGTGTGTGTGAGAGAGAGAGAGAGAGAGAGAGAGAGAGAGAGAGAGAGAGAGAGAGAGAGAATGTCAGGGGAGAGCTAGCTAAGGGGAGAAACTGGAACTAATGGCTATTCCATTACAGAAACAGAGATACCTCCTGGAAAAATCCTTCCTTTTGTTTCTGAATTCCATCACAAACTGGGTAAAAAAGCCATTGAACCTTTAAGAAACAGCAATAGTTTCCTCAGGAAATAAGTGCAAAATGCATCACATTTCGGGACACGAAGAAGAACCCTTTCAAAACAGACGTCCCCAGGGAGAACAGCCACTTGCCTGTGCCCCGGATGGAACAGGCTGCAGGGTCATCACATTAGGAAGGGTATGAACCAGGCTGCCTGGGTTTAACCCAGCTTCCTCACTGACTTTCAGAGTCCTGTGGCCTTAGGCCTGTTATCTAACCTTTCTAGGTCTCAGTTTCCTCATCCGTAAAACGGGAATAGTAACAATATCTATGTGATAGGTTTTTAAAAAATATGTAAAATGCTTAGAACAGTACCTGGAAGTAAGGCTTAAGGATCTGTTAAACAAACAAACCACTCTAATTGTAAATACAGACAGGCTGAGTGAGCTGGTTTCTGTTAGGGAACAATTTTATTAATACTGCAAATGGCAGTCATGTTTCTCTGGAAGATTTTAAGCTGCCATACAAATGAAATCTCTTGAAACTAGAGCTGTCTTTATTCATTTTATAAATAGGGAGACTGAGGCACAGTAGGGAACACTTAAGCATGTATGATTCTTCCACAGATTCTGCAGAATGCCTCTCACCTGGCTACAGGTGCACAATCAACACTGGTGGACCGAGCTGAATTTCCAGAGGTCCAAGACCTATCTGCTCATGCAAACAAGACAGAAATGTTCTTCTTTATTCTAACACCACTCATTCTAGACGTTCTAATTGCTAAGGAAGAACAGTGATATATTAGGCACACTGACCATTTTGTTTTCATAATTACTTTTCAATTTTAAGCATGAGAATTATGTATTGGACACAGGGATCACTTATCCATGGACTGGTAAGATGTTTGTTTGGGGAGTATCACTGGTCTAACAATGAAAGAATGAGGGCTGGAAATCACCAGACATACCGCCACAGCACACTGATTTCTTACAGCCCATTAGACCTTGGCTAAGCACCCATTTTAATACAACTCAAATATCTCTATGTGAGCTTCACAGCTCACCCTGCAGGCAGGGCAACACACCCAAGCAGTCAAAAGTCAACCCATCATGGAATCTGCAAGTTCAACACTGTTGTAACCACAATGATATCATAAACTTTAGTATTCCATGTCTCAGAGTTTAACATAAAGAGCTATTGTGCTGAAAGTACAAACAATTTTTTTTTTAACTTTGGAGAAGGTCATCTTTTTAATTTGGTGAAATTTGACTAAAAGTTAGCCCAGCCATGGAGAGTTTTACATCAGCATATACACACAAACTTAGAGTTACCTGGTGGCAATGGCTCTGCCAGAAATTGTCAGCATGAACTACGTGAAATTTTTAATAAGTGACTGGTTTTTTGACACCTAGAAAAGCAATTTCATATGGGCTACCTGATAGTTGTGTAACGTAGGACAGATTTCTAAATTCTCTAAATGTCAGTTTCTCATCTGCAAAATGGGACACTCTTAGTACTTTCTTTATGGTATTATTGTAAAGATTCTAGGAAATACATGAAAAGCATTTAGCATAGTCACCGTGGGTCCATTAGTACTTAACATAGGTAAGTCATTATTTGTAGTCATAATATTAGCAGCTGGTTCTGATGCTAAACTGAAGGTATGTTACTGTGACCATTTTTAAAAGTGCATCAGGAATTAAGGGCCTGGCTCCTCAGAGAGAACCACTCCATGCCCCAACCTGCAGAGGCAGGACACCTCAGGATGCTCTCCTTTCTTTTCGCTCCCTCTTCAGCATTAACAGCAGTTTCAACAAAGCAGCTGTCAGCTGGAGGGGGGTGCCAGGGCTCAGAGCAAACAAGCATACCCAGCAACTGGCACACACCTGGCTGGGAACTGCCTGTATGAGATGCCAAGAGTTCTGCTGCCCTCTGGGACGATGTTCAGCTTCTTCAGCAGCAGCACTAGCTGGTTAGACATATGACAGATTTTGTTTTTTTAAGAAAAAGCAAAATATCACTCATCTAAAGGCTTTCTGAAATCCGCTTTCTGCCCACTATGGCCGACCCTCATTTCTCTATGTGTGTGCATGGGTTTGATTTTTAACTTCTTTTTGTATTCCTAGTCAAGAGAGCAGGAAATGTTCTGAAACTGTTTCTTGGGCACTGTTTTTCTCTCCTCAGCTGCACTCGGTGCTAAGGCAGGAGCCATCCCTGGTGCTGGGCACATACCAGGCTCTCAGTAAACAGATGGTGAATAATTGATGCTGCAAATCCAGTTGTGAAAATGGCTTCTTGTCCTCTGTAATTCTGCACACCTTTAAGGCTGCAAGCCTTCAAAACAACCACCATGGCCCTTTTCACTTCCTGTAAACTCTGTCACGCTGCTGTGAATTCCAAATTCTTAATTTTATGCACACAGAGGGAAAACTTTCCAGAACCAATGAATAGACAACTTTCCCAAAGGTTCTGTGTATCTTTCATAATAAACAAATGTGGTTTTCGGCAACTTACGTCTTCCACTAATTGTGCATATTGACAGATAGATATTTATGTCCACAGATGGTAACAGAGGATAGGAACCAGTATCCAATGTGGACGTGAAGAGGGCTGCCTGGACTGGGAAGGGTGAGGCCTCTCTCTGAGAATGGTTTCCCAACTTCCATCTCATGAATGGCGGTGTCCAGAGCATGACGATCAATCACGTCTTCCGAGCACTGTCTAGCACTATCCCTGCACACAAAGCCGTTTCTCAGGCAAGGTCTCACTTACCCTTGTGAGGTGAGTAAGGGAGGCATTATACCCACTTTACAGAGAGAAACTGAGGCAAATGTGGCTGCAGAGACACACGGGGGCTGCTGCTGCTGGCCATGTGGGTATCTGGGCTTTAGGTGGGTGCAGCTGTTAGGACAGGGCACCTTGTTTCTCTGTGGTTGTTTCTCTGGTTGACCAGACTACAGTATGATAGATATGCCTCAGAGAGCCTCCATTTCTTCAAATGAAAAATGAGAGTAACACAATTTAGAGAATCAAACCATCTTAAACTCTACCCTTCCTTTCTCTCTCTTCCTTCCTTCCTTCTTTTTTGGACGGAGTCTCCCTCCGTTGCTGTGGAGTGCAGTGGCACGCCCTCGGCTCACTGTAACCTCCACCTCCCGGGTTCACGCCATTCTCCTGCCTCAGCCTCCTGAGTGGCTGGGATTACAGGTGAGTGCCGCCTGCCTCGGCCTCCCAAACTGTTGGGATTACAGGCATGAGCTACTGTGCCCGGCCTACCCTTTCTTTCTATAGGCCCTATGTTCTGACAAAGCAAAAGCAGACAAAGCTAAAGGCAGAAAACAACAACAAAAACAACAAACAAAAAACAAGATAGAATGAGTAACTGATTCAAATGTGAGAGCAATATTTTTTAAAGCTATTTTATTTTTAAGTAGATTTGCAGAGATGTGTAAAGTCTTATTTGCATTATTAACAAGTGACAGCATTGCCATGGTGATTACTTATTTTCAGAAAAGAAATAACCATAGATCATTCATTAATAACTCAACCAAATACAAGGTGCTGTTCAGGGACTGGCAGGCACACACATCCCTCCACATGCAGTATAAAGCATGTTCTAATGGACAAAGGAAAATATTGGTTTGGGGGAAAAATAACTTGTTCCTTCTGCTAAACCCAGAGAATAGGCATTAAAACCTCGTAATAGTCTGGGCATGGTGGCTCACGCCTATAATCCCAGCACTTTGGGAGGCTGAGGCAAGCGGATTACCTGGGGTCAAGAGTTTGAGACTAGCCTGGCCAACATGGTGAAATCCCATCTCTACTAAAAATACGAAAATTAGCTGGGTGTGGTGGCGGGCGCCTGTAATCCCAGCTATTCGGGAGGCTGAGGCAGGAGAATCTCTTGAACCCAGGAGGCAGAGGTTGTAGTGAGCCGAGATCGTGCTGCTGCACTCCAGCCTGGGCGACAGAGCAAGACTCCATTTAAAACAAACAAAAACTTCATAATAAGATGGGCAAAGTCACTGGCAAAATGTAAGAGCAGTGAAAAACGTGTTTTGAAACATTTATTTACACCTTTAAGTACATACAGCAACTCCTAGCAGGGCAAGAAGAAGTTTATACACAAGCCTTAATATACTCATTTAAATACCTGTAAAGCATTTATTTAATACACTGACATGGACATTTATAGCTATAATAGTTAAGGCAATGTTTTCTCTATGTCAGGTACTGTGCTAAGAATTTTATGTGTATTGAAACTCACTAATCCTCACAAAACCTTATCCTCCACGTAAGCATTAATATTATTCCCATTTTACAAATGAGTCCACAGGCCAGACAAATGTCATAAGCTAGTAGAGGTGGGATGTGAATTCAGGCAGTCTGGCTCTAGAGCTCATGTCTTGCCACTGTTTTCTTTTTCTTTTTTTTTGAGATGGAGTGCCACTGTGTTTCCCAGGCTGGAGTGCAGTGGTGCGATCTCAGCTCACTGTAAGCTTCGCCTCCTGGGTTCACACCATTCTCCTGCCTCAGCCTCCTGAGTAGCTGGGACTACAGGCGCCCACCACCACACGCGGCTAATTTTCTGTATTTTTAGTAGAGACGGGATTTCACTGTGTTAGCCAGGATGCTCTTAATCTCCTGACCTCATGATCCGCCTACCTCAGCCTCCCAAAGTGCTGGGATTACAGGCGTAAGGCACAGCGTCTGGCTCACTGTTTTCTTTTTGCTTAGTTATCTTTTTATTTTCAATTTTTTTTAAGTTATTTTCAAATACGGTGGCTCATGCCTATAATCCCAGCACTTTGGGAGGCTGAGGCAGGTGGCTCACCTTTGGCAACACCCTCACAGACACACCCAGGATCCATACTTTGTATCCTTCAATCCAATCAAGTTGACACTCAGTATTAACCATCACAATTACAAATACCTTACAGATAATATTAATGGATGCTAAAACCAGTGAATAGAATGTGATGAGACTCAACCTTAAAGTACCACTCCATAAATAACTTACTTATAATATGTAAAGGGGGAAAGGGTAAGTCTGTGATAGAGAAACATGGTGCGCATCACCTTAACCTAATGGTCAAAGCTAGCGCCACCAATGTGGGGGCAAACTGACACCATGCCCCTCCTGGCACAACGCATCGAAAAGGACAAAACTGCACATCTGTGGTATTTCACTAAAAATGCACAATCTGAAGCCAATAAATAGTATAAAACAGAATGAAATCGAATTTTATGTTATGAGGAAGGTTCTGTCAATTCGAATGGAAGCCCATTCTACTATATTGGCCTGTAATCTTCAAAAATGTCACGATTAACTAACACAAAGCAAGGCTGAGAAACTATTTCAGATTCAAGGAGACCAAAGAGCTATGACAACAAAATACAATGTATAAAATTGTATTGAATCCTGAATCAGGAAGAAAATGGCAATAAAGGACACTATTTATGAGAGCTGACAAAATTTGAATATGGGCTTTGGATTAAATATTGAATCAACATGAAATTTCCTGACATATATTAACTTTACTGTGATTATGTAAGGAAAAGTTATTGATCTTAGAAAACACATGACGCTTTTAGAAGAGGTTATGTGTCTCCTATCTGCTCTCAAATATTGGGTGGAGGAGGCAGGTACGGATACACAGCTGATCCTCATGACACCCAGATCCTGTGTGCACTCATTCATCTACTTGTGAACATTTATTTGTAACCTCCAAATCATTCTTTGCCATGCTCTATGAAGGAGTGAAAATTTAGAGAAACAGAACACACGTGTTCCCAGCTAACGTTGAACAAGGTGATGGTCTATGGTCTGCATTCTTGTTTTATTTTGATTAAGTGCCACGTTGTTTGGAATTTGGTGCTTTATGTTGGTGGTCTCACTGTTTAAAATGAACTCCAAGCATGGTTCTGATGTACTCTCTGATGTCCCTTAGTCCAAGAAGGCTGTGATGTGTCTTATGGAAAAAATACTTGTGCTTGAGTTATAGTGCTATTGGTCAAGAGCTCAATGTTAACAACACAACGACACACAGCTGACCCTTGAACAACATGGGTTTGAACTTCACTGGTCCACTTATATGTGGATTTTTTTTTCAATCAAATGTAAATGGAAAATATAGTATTCTCTGGATCCTAGAATACAGAAGCTGACATTTTGTATATGCAGGTTCCACAGGGCCAACTACGGGACTTGAGTATGTACAGGTTTCAGTATCTGCAGGGGGTCTTGGAACCAGTTCTCTGAGTATACTGAGGAACAACTGTAATTTAAATAAGGTACCACTAAACAGAAACACACATAAAACAAAGTTATTCATTAAATGATTTGATGAAAAGGTGATCAGAAGCTTCCAGGAACCTAATCCTGCATTTTCTCTAGGAACTAAATCTCAGTATTTAGTGTTCAGGGCAAGTTTATAGAACATATTTACTGCAAATAATGAGAATCTACTGTACACACACACACACACACACAATCTGAGTAAAGAGTATATTTTTCATTGCCACGAAGTATTTATTTTACACATTCTGCATAATGTATTTAACCACTCTCTTCCTGACGGAGGCATAGGGTGTCAACGTTCTACTATTATAAATATGACCGCTCCATACATTAGACTTATTTTTCTCAAAAGACTCTCCTAATGCCTGTAATCCCAGCACTTTGGGAGGCCGAGGTGGGCAGATCAGGAGGTCAGAAAATTGAGACCATCCTGGCTAACATGGTGAAACCCTGTCTCTACTAAAAATACAAAAAATTAGCCAGGTGTGGTGGCGCACACCTGTAGTCCCAGCTACTCAGGAGGCTGAGGTAGGAGAATCGGTTGAACCTGGGAGTTGCAGTGAGCTGAGATCGCAGCACTGTAGTCCAGCCTGGATGACGGAGTGAGACTCTGTCTTTAAAAAAAAAAAAAAAAAAAAAAAAAAAGACTCTCCTAGTCATTTTAATAAAGAAGTAGTTGAGAAGCACATGCAATTAGCATATTCACTACTTAAATACAAATGCTGCTGTTGAAGTGTTCCTTGGAAAACATTTGCCAGCCTTTACTGTATAGCAGGCTAAACATTTCTCCAATTTTCACCATTATTTTGGTGAGCAAATACTTTAAGTCATAGACTGTAGAAAACACACTTTAACTGAAAATGTTCTACTTCCCTTAGATTGCTCACTAAATATTACTGAATACTGATAGGACCCAGACACTGTGCTTGTGTGAGAGAGAAAACCAGTGCTGGGCCCTGAATATACAAGGACTGCCATGTGATCCACTATACTTAAGGATCTCCCATGCCAGGAAGCAGAGAGAGAACGCCCGTGCCTGGAAAGTGTTGTAATTAAGCCCAACATAAAGAAGGCACTTAAATGCTGTCGGAGGTTTGTTGAATAAACAAAGGGCAATGGAAACAACAAGGTAAAGCGGTGTAGGGAAGCGGGGATGAAAGATGGACAGAATGTCTGAATATGGCCTTAAGGAGAAGCAGTGGAGCACAGGAGTCAGAAGACCAGGTTTGCAGATCCAGTTCACACACACCAGCTCTAAGACTAAATTGCCATTGCTTTCACTATAATATGGGGGTAAAAATAATACCTACATCATTCAGCTGGGATTAAATAAAATTATACACACATATATGTGTCTAGATGCGTGCGTGTGTGTGTGTGAATAAAAGGAGCAAGGAAAAGAGAGAGCTGCCTGGCTTAGGCCCATTTCTTGGCCCATGGTAAGCACTCAATAAAAGTTGCCTATTGTTTTCAATGAGAGAAATGGAGTGAGGAGGGTGTTTTCTAAGAGGAGTAATTGAAAAGAAGCATGGCTGTAATCTCACTGAGGGAAGGGACTATGTCTTGTCATGAACTCGGTGGCTGAGCACAGAGTCTGTATCATAACACTCAACAAAGAGTTATTGAATCAGTGAATCAACAAATAAATTTCTACGGACTTCAGAAAATAGAATTCCTATGTGACTGCCAAAAAGTGGGTATAAGGGAGCAGGGGGCAAGACAATCTGGATAGGAGGAAACATTTAGTGAACAAATAGTTTTGATATTGTGCTAAGGAACTCAAGATCTATTCCTTAAGTAATGAGGAACTACTGAAACAAGACAGTATTAAACTATTAACATGAGACGGTACCATGATATGTGGATGATGGCCAGAAATAGGAAGAACCAAGTTAGTGGAACCAGTCCACTGGTTATTACTACAGTGTTGGGTAGAAGTGCTCAAACGTTAAGGCACAGAAGAATCACCGGGAGCATTTTAAAAAGCAGATTTCTGGATTCTATCCCCAAAGATTTTGATTAGGCAGATCTAGGATGGATAGAGGCACCTGAAAAAAATCAGAAGTGGAGAAGAGAAAAGATGGGGGATTTCATGTCAGATGGTCCAAGTTCTTTTCCTGGGATAAAATGAGGCTACTTGTTAAGGGCTTGGGGTGGGGAGGTGGGCAAGGAAGCTGTGGCACAAACCTAGAACGCCCAAGAGGAGATCGTACATTTGTATGGGAGGCAAACATCTATCTCTTTCTTACTATTTTTTTTAGGCATTGATATAGTTTAGATATTTGTCCCCACCCAAATCGGATGCTGAATTGCATCCCCAGTGCTGGAGGTGGGTCCTGGTGGGAGGTGTTTGCATCATGGGGGTGGATCCTTCATGGCTTTGTACTGTCTCGTAAAAGTGAGTGAGTTCTTGTGAGATCTGGTCATTTAAAAGTGTGTAGCACCTCCCCACCCCCAACTGTCTCTCTCACTTGCTCCTGCTTTCACCATAGGATGTGTCTGCTGCCCCTTCACCTTCCACCATGGTTTTAAGCTTCCTGAGGCCTCCTGAGAAGCAAAGCAGATGCCAGCACCATGCTTCCTGAATAGCCAGCAGAACTGTGCGCCAATTAAACCTCTTTTCTTTACAAAATTACCCAGTCTCAGGTATTTCTTTATAGCAATGCAAGAATGACCTACTACAGGCATGTTCAACATGAAAACAACATGTCCAAACAGGAAAAACATAAGTTTGGGGGCTGATATAGGATAGGGGCCTGACTAAGTAGGCTGGCAGAAATTAAAGGATGAGGGAGCTGAGGGTGCAGGTGACAGGACAGTGCACACAGGTGACTGTGGGCTCGGTCTGGGCTTGATGGCACAAGAAGTGAGGCTTGAGGTTTGCCTAACAGCAGACTGGCAAGCAAGAGACAGGGGGTAAAGAGGGAGCCCAGGAGACAGATTGGTGGAAATGGGGGGAAGGGAGAGAAGAGTAGAAGACTGTGGGATGAGAGGCTATTTCTGATAAAAGAATGGTGGCTAGGGCTCCAGGTGTGGCCGTGAAGGTCTGCGAAGTCCCAGTTTACAGAAGACTGAGTTACTGGGGCACTTGCACTGCCTCTAGGCTGGTGGGGAGAACTGCAGCCAGGTGCTGGAGCCACTAGATGACACAGAGGACGATCAGGAGGTGGCAGACGACAGTGTGAAGCAGAGGGCTCATGATTCAGAAAGCCGTCTCTGAAAAGGCAAACTTGAAGAATCCTAATGAAGGCCCCAGTTGTGACTTCTTTTCCACCTTCAATGCTTCAGTAAGTAGGATTCTCCATGTGCGTTGGTGAGACTTTCTTTTTTATATGATTTAATAATCTTTTCCACTAAATTAGCTATTATTATTTAATAGCTAAGTAAGCATCTAAATCAACTTGAAAAGAAGGTATTCCACCCATATGTCACAGAAGAGGCATGAATTAAGTTAGACCAAAATGAAATTGACATCTGCTTATATTCATGCAGGCCATCATGCATAGTTTTACGCATTTCTATAGGCTCTCCTCTGATTACAATAATACCAATTAAGTCAATAAATAACGTTTGAGGCTCTACCTCATTTGTTCAGCATACAAGTTCAATTTACATACTAATGGCTGCATATTTACCTTTAATAGATGTACTATGTGGAAGTAAGTATAATAAATGAATAACCATTTGAGTGAAAAGTTACCACATCTTCATGAAAAATTTGAAAACGAAACAGTCAGTGAATCTATTTATTTCTTCTATGCTAGGAAATAAAGCTAATCCCAGGATGAGATGATAAATGGAAATTATTTCAGAGTGGCATAGTAATGGAAGTGGCTCAGTGATTCTTCCACAAATAAATGTGCAGAACCTGATGGATCAGGCTTGGCTTCTGTGGTTTGAAGCTGGAAATGCGTGCACAGCTGCGGTGACAGCGCAGATGTACTCCCTGTTTCCAGGGGTCTGCCAGAAGCTTTTCTTGTTCCAGTTCTAGAATCTATTAAACAATCAGGTTCTCCCCATCAGCAATCATGTTGTGGTTCCACGCCCAAAAGCATCACTTTTTGAGGTTGAAATAACCTATTAACAGAGTGTTTTCCATTCTCTCTTTTTTCTTTAAAAAGGCTAAATGGCATAATACAATTTTCTGTGCAGCAGGTGTGTAGTTAACAAGGTGCTAATTGGGAAACTGGGTGAGAATAATAAGAAACTCATACAAAACTGGAAATTTGAATCATGCAGGAAGAGGGCAACTGAATTACCTTACAAGATGCAAAAATTATGGTAATACGATATTAAAGATGCAAATTTAAGCCCAGAAGAGTGAAATAAAGAGAAGATGTTGTGGTTTTTATCACTGCACCAGAATGCAAAGGGCACACCATAATATTCAAAATTGTCAAAACTTTAAACAAGTAATGCAAGTCAACTTTCAATATCATCCTCTCTTCTCATTTCCTCACATTTCCACCAAAATAAACACATTAGGAAGATGTTCCAACTATTCAAATCTAGATAGCACTTTCTAGAGAGAACATCTTATTCTATCTTTTTTCTTTCACTTTTCAGTCCTTGGTCAAGGGAGAAATATTTTCTGCTTAACGTAGAGGAACATTTGGGAGAACAGACCTCCAAAAGCTTAATGCAGCTGTGATTAAAGAAAAAAAGAATGTGAGTTTGGCTTTTGCTGATGACTAGCATTTACATAACCTGTCCTGAAGCAAGGTTCAAGAACTGAAGGGCCTTTACAGAGTCCAGCATGCTGGGCAGTCGGGGAAGAAAAACTGTAGGCCCAACCCCGACATCCATCTTCTACCTCTCTCCCAACCCCTGTTAACGCAGTCCTCTTCTGGAGGAAGCTTTCCTTTACCTTACCTGTTGACCTTTGCACTCTGTCCTCTTGACAGCCATTCCCAAGCATCAACCCATGCCAGTGCTTGCTCAGCAACTACCTCTCCCCAGTAACAATACGCCCTGACTTCACCTCCCCTGGACCATCCTCTCTTACAGGGCTCAGTTCTGACTCATCCTCCACAATAAACACCTGTTTCAACTTCTCACCTCTGCTTTGGCCTGAGTTGTCACTTAGGCCAGTCATACCTAAGACCGTATGCTCAGCTGAAGACTTGACTATGCCAATTAAAACAAACAAAACAAAGACAATGACCACTACCACCACCACATGAAGTTGTTTAAATTCACATTTTTATAATCCTGCCCAAATACAGTGGCTCACGCCTGTAATCCCAGCACTTTGGGAAGCCGAGGTGGGTGGATCACTTGAGCTCAGCATGGGAACGTGGCAAAACCCCATCTCCATAAAAACTATACAAAAATTAGCCGGGCATGGGGGCATATGCCTGTAGTACCAGCTACTCAGGAGGTTGAGGTGGGAGGATCGACCGAGCCCAGTTGGTCAAGGATGCAGAGAGCCATGATTGTACCACTGCACTTCAGCCTGGGCAACAGAGTGAGACCCTGTCTCAAAAAAAAAAAAAAAAAAAAAATTACACTCCTGTACTCACTTGGCCAAAATCAAACTCATCATCTTCTTCTCCAGACCTGTTTTTCCTCCTATTTCTCATTTACCCAGCTCCTAAGGCAGAAACCTAGGAACCATTTTCTTTCTGGTTCATGTTTACCTACTGTGATTAAACACCCACTTTACCCAGGTCAATCTCTGTTAGTACCTGGACATGCAGCAGACTTACTAACAGTGCCCCTGCAAGTCTCAAAGGCAGCCAGACCCCAGTTTAGGTGTTCAGTCATGCATTCAATGTGCCTCTGCCTCACATCAGGATCCAAGATCTTTCAATGTTGTCTCCTAAAATTTCCTGAGCCCAACCCTACCTTCTAGTCTCTGCTACTGCCCTACACAATATCACATCATTTCTTCTGTGCTGGGCCTCGAGTGGGCTCCTAGCCTCATAGCCCCAATCTATCCTCATCTTATCAGCACTAGGATCTGTCTAAAATAGAAATCTGATCATGAAACTGGATGTCTTGCTAATTGCCTTACAGAGACCATTCAAAGTCTAAGCTTTGCGAGCTAAGTTTGCCATTGCCCGCATTCCCCAACCTAACTCAGCACACTATGCTAAAACACCCTACACTGAACCACACAGACTATGGCTGTCTCATGCCTCCAGGCCTTTGCTCATACTTCTGTCTCCTTCCCATTACTGGATTGATTGCCTGCCACACAGTGCAGACTCCTCAGGCCTAGCTACCTTTGTCAAGCACCTATACATATTAATGCCCATCCCTCACTAGTGCGGGAGCTATCTGAGGGCAGGAAACTGTACTCCCTGTGTCCCCAGGGTCAAGCACGGTGCCTAGCACAAGAGCAGATGCTCAGAAATGTTTTATAAATAATTAATAACACTCTTGTGGTTTGGGATAAACCCTGTCGAATGTCACATACATCAACAATAGTCTCAATAAAGAACAGATAAATCATTCCCATTGTGGATTTTATGCAGCCTGGGACCATTTCCCCCTTGCTATATTGACAGCTGAACGTGAATCAGAGCCGCATATTAAAAGAGTGACAAGAGGCAGAGTGAAAGAAAATGCCACATAGAAAAAGACAGCAAGAGACACAGACAGAAAGGGGGAAGGACAGAGGCAGACCAGACAGATGCCGAAAGAGAGGCTTGCACTCTGCACTGTTGGCATAATCACAAGTCAACAGAGAAACAGTCATCATCTCTTTTCACAACAATTTTTTTAAGCTGGCAAGATTAAGTCAAGATGAATGTCAGGAGTAACAATGTAATTTGAGTACACAGAAGAGGAGATAGGGAAATCCTACTCACTTTCATAGCATCCTAGAATAAGGAGTGGCCTCTAAGAGTATCTGAACTTATTTTACCAGTGAGAAAATGTAGTGACAGAACGGTTAGGTGAGTGACCCAGGGAAAAATAGCTAGCGACCAGTTAAATAACTCCAAGGCCTCTAAATTTCAGATCTCTTCTTTCTCATCATACACTCAAAGATGATGTTGGGGACGGATCTAACTGTATGTCATATATATGCATAAACATGGGCAGAATTTTAAAAGACTCTTAGAATCAACTCTCTATCCTCCATCTATTGTCTGAACCTTAGGAACCTTAACGTGTAGGACCTAGGGTGACGACACCAGGCTATACTCAACAAATAGATATGTATCTAGAAGAGTAACCGCAAGACAAAAAACGAACCTCAAAAATCACATCAAATAATACCAATTCCCTGTGGCCAGTAATGGTCTAAATGTGTTATATATTTTCAACCATGATGCTTAACGATGTAATCTCTATTGACAGCAATTTGTTTACAGTAATACAATGGCCACATTTACAAATGATTTGCTTTTTAAAATATATAAAAATAACAAGAAACCAAGAACTCAGTTTAAAAATGGGCAAAGTACTTGAAAGGACATTTCTCCAAAGATGATATTCAAATGGCCAACAATTACAAGAAAAGATGCTCAACATCACTAGTCATTAGGGAAATGCAAATCAAAATCCCAATGAGATACCACCGCACACCATTAGGATGGCTATTATTAAAATAAACAAAAATAACAAGTTGGCAAGGATGTGGAGAAACTGGAACACTTGTGCACTGTTGGCAGAATATAACATGGTGTAGCCACTATAGACTACAGACTGTAAACCTATAGACTGTTTTAGACTACAGATTGTAAACCCAGCTCCTCCCAAAGTTCGTTCAGCCTACGCCCAGACATAGGCAAGGACAGCTCTGGGGCTGGAAACAAAATGAAGTTGTTTGGGTCAAATCTCTTTCGCTGTCTCAGTGACAGTTTTGCAATGACAGTTTCAAAAGCTGCTTATCACTCCTTTAAAAATACCTTGTACAGGCCGGGCACAGGGGCTCACGCCTGTAATCCCAGCACTCTGGGAGGCCGAGGCGGGTGGATCACAAGGTCAGGAGATCAAGACTACCCTGGCTAACAGGGTGAAATCCCATCTCTACTAACAATACAAAAAATTAGCCGGGCATGGTGGCGGGCGCCTGTAGTCCCAGCTACTCAGGAGGCTGGGGTGGGAGAATGGCGTGAACCTGGGAGGCGGAGCTTGCAGTGAGCCGAGATCGCGCCACTGCACTCCAGCCTGGGCGACAGAGCGAGACTCTGTCTCAAAAAAAAAAAAAAAAAAAAAAAAAAAACTTGAAAAACTTGTACACTTCGTGGTTAAGTCATAACCTCATTAAGGCTCATTGGTTTCACCTGTGAGGGCACCTTTTGTAACGTTCAAAAGTCGAAAATCTTAACTGCTTGGTGTGGCTAGAGTCAAGTAACAAGGGATGTAAAAGGATTTTCTTAAACAGCGCTCAGCTTAATTAAAAGTAGATATTCAAGTTATAGGTATATTTAAAAGGCCTTTATGTTTTTCTTGAATCTTGTTTTTTCTGGAGAAAGGCTCTTTTCTTCTCAGTTGACTGAATTATTTTTCTCCATTTTTTGTCTTACCACTCTTAATGCGTGCATAGAAGGCCCTAAAATAACTTCTGCTAGTATGGGACTTCTGGGGAAAAACAGAGGAGGCGTCACAAAGTCTGTTTTGGGGGAAAACCTCTGTTTTCCTCATGAAACCCCGGGAATTAAAAGGAGCTAAATCCTTCTCAAAATCGAAGGCTCTGTTCTGTTTTGCTTGTGTTATCTGAACGGTTTTGAGTTTTGGGGGTATCAGAAATTGACTTCGCATTATGAGAGAGCTTTGGTGTGTAATAACTAGGTAGAAAATACACTGTAAGGGATGGCTGATAGTAGTTATAAATCAGAGAAGCATGCTCTTGACCACCTGGAAGATACGGAAACATCCCCACCGCACACTGGGAGATGAGACTCCCATCAGGGATGGGCTGATTACAAAATAAACCAATTGGCTTTGGGTTGCCTTGCAATGAAATGCATGGTACAAGCACTACACTGTCTTCTCCCACAACATCTAGATGATCTTCTCATAAATTAAGCATTAAAATAAAAGCATAGCAAGGAGGTCCTAAGACACTAATCTGCCCTTTAGTAAAAGGGTTATAAAAGGTTTGTAAAGATTTCACTTCATGGTCAAATTGGTTAGGATTCGATGGAATAATCCATATGGTTTCATGTAAACAAATTGGGGTTAACATTAATAAACTAATGCAAGGGTAAAATTTGGCTTTGCACAAACTTTTCATGTCATAGTAAAGGCTAATGAAAGGTTTTTGCCTTTTGAGTCATCATTTTGGCAAAATAATTTGTGGCAATCTGGAAATTGTCCTTTGTGATGCCTGGCTTTTTGGATAGTTCAGAAGGCCCCTGAAACATTCAGAAAAGAGGTAAACGGGATCATCTTAGATGTTTACTCACATGAGATTGCCGAAATGATGTCCAATCTTCTTTAAGTTATATTTTGGTGAATAATACAATATATGTTCCGAAATTGTATGGGATTTCTAAATGTTAATGTGTAAGTATATGCTATCAATCATAATTAATCGTAAAGTTATTGTAAACCACGAAGATAAACTTGTCAGTCATATTTTTAACTATAACTATCCTGGAAACCTGTCATTTGCAAACAATTGTTGTCTTGCTTTGTTCCTTCTCAAAAGACAGTTTATAATCAAGCTATATTAAGGACTTTAACAGGTGTTCTCAAATGCAGGTTTTTAAAAGCTTTAAAGATTGTTACATTGAAATAAAGAACGTACAGGACTCATAAAGAACTGACATGTTGACAAATATCAAACCAAAACAAAAGTTCACTAAGTGGACTACACTCAGAAAGTTAAAGTAACCTTTTTAACTTTTGCTTGGAATATTGCTGATCCTTGTTTTGATTTTCAGAGTCGAGGAAAGTTATTTTAAACTATTTATGGCCTTTAATAATTGAGTAAGGTATACTCCTGTGAACAAAATTTGGAGCATGTTTATTTTTCTCTGCCTGGTTCCTCTAGAATTTGGAAACTATCTGTGAGTACTCTTAACTTATGGCAATATAGTTGTTTGCATCAGTGCAGTAAGAATCCATTTTTCTTCATCAACAGGACACAACTGGAAAAACTGGTTATTTTACTAAGGCTTTGACTGAAAGGGTGTGTTTCCCTTTAAGGAATCAAGCTTGACATGTAACCAACAAAAAAGAAAGCCCCTTGGGAAGAACTGGCCTCATATCTTGTCTGCACAGTCCCCGCAAAGGGCTCCTAACCTGTAGTCAGTAAAGAATGCCACTTTCTAATAGGTCTGGAAGCTCCAAGTTTATCTTGGGACTCAAGAGGAGAGGATCCCCCAACACACAGGTATTAGAGGACACAAACCCATGGCTGGGCTTGGCTTTAAAAGTCTTATCTGAAATTCCTTGTGGAACAGTTTCATCAAAGTCAATCCAAAAGGTCTACGTAAAAATAACCATTCTTGCTGCACTTTATGCAAATAATCAGGCCAAGTATAAGACTAAAGTTTATTCATAATTAGTTTTTACCAAAAATAAGGACTGGAGAGAAAAATTTTGCTCCAAAGCTTATCATACATTTGTCATTAAATCCTAGTCTCATTAATTGTTTTTAAGCTTTTTGTCTACATTTTAGACTAACCCCACTTATTCCTGTGAATCAAGTGGTTATCTGCAACTTGGAAAAAAAAAAAGGGATGCGTAACATAAAAATGTGAATCAATATGCTGGTTCTGGGCAATTATCTTGCAAATTCTGCCAGGTAATGAAAATGAGTAAGGTGCCCTTAACCCAGAGGTTTCTTTCTTTGGGAAAATAAAACCAAGGAACTTCATAGACCCCCAACGGGGAATTCTATATCTTAGGCAAGTAAAATTTTAGATGGAAATTACCTACCCACACCACATTTGTGGGAATTGCTGTCCTCACTCTACTATTTGCGATAGGGTTATACATGGTAGCACCTTCTAGGTGAAATATTGGACAGAGAGTTTCCATTGCTATAGTATTTTGCTTAATTATTATCCTTATAACAGGGATAATAGTTGACAAAAAGGAAGCATTAAAGTTTTACTATCACTGAGTCTGCTAGGACTTTTTATTGGGTTTAGTAATGCAGTTTTAAATGAAACATGCTGCTTTTGGATTAACACCTCTAGTAAAGTAGAAGAAAATCTACAGGTACTTAAACATCAAATCAAAATTATTGACAGGCTCAGGGAAAATGCTGGCTTCAGCCCTGAGGGGCTGCGATCCCTCTTTAATAAACTCCAGTCTTCTTTACAGAATTGGTTAACCCCTTTATTAAGCACTTTCTTGCTTATATGTCTTGTATTGATATTTGGACCCTGTATACTTAATACTATAACTTGAATTGTTTCTTCTCGCCAAGAAGCAATCGAAGTCCAAATGGTGCTGTAAGCTGAACCACACATGGACACGCCATTCTTCCAAGGACCCTTAGATCGATCCTAGGCGGAGCCCTAGCTACTTTTTCCCATTCGAAACCCCTTTTCAGCAAGAAGTAGCCAGAAAGAGTCCTCACCCAAAGCCCCCAACAGCAGTTAGGGTGGCATCTCCACAGGGGGGAATGGTGTAGGAAAAGGGGTCCTTGGGAAGTTTTCATTTTTTAAAGCATCTCTGGAAAAGTTTCTTCTAAAGCCCTGGCTCTTAGAGTCAGGCCAGTAACTTTTGATATGCAAATACTGTCCATTAGAACCTGGGTCTACCCAAACATGGAGATTCCCTCAGTCTTCTTGTCCTTTCCCCACATGATCCTGGCAACACGGCCGCCCCCACATATTCCCACGTGTGTATAACATCATGGTGCCGTGCATTTGCATATTGAAAGGCTAGGGTGGGAGGGCCAGCATTTTCATGGGCTACATGAATGACATGCCTAGTCAAACCAATCCCCTGAGCCCCATGCAAATCATATACTGCCTCCTCCAGCCTCTGCATATATACCTGGCAGGTGGGGACCTCTTCTTTTGACTTTGGAGCCCCCCTCCCTCTGTCTCTGTACGGGGCAGCTTCTTCCTTCTTTATTCTCCCTTCCTTCTTGCCTATTAAACTTTCTGCTCCTTAAAACCACAAAAACAAAAAAGAAAAACAAAAAACAAAAATTAGCTGGGCGTGGTGGCAGGTGCCTGTAATCCCAGCGACTCAGGAGGCTTAGGCAGGAGAATCGCTTGAACCTGGGAGACGGAGGTTGCAGTGAGCCTAGATGTGCCATTGCACTCTAGGTTGGGTGGCAAGCGAAACTCCATCTTAAAAAAAAAGAAAAGAAAAGAAAAGAAAAAAATGGTTAAATAGTTAATTTTATATTACAAAGATTTAATGCAATGAAAAACATTGTGTGTGCGTGTGTGTGTATATATATATATATAAATTACAGTGGAGTCAACGTTGTCATTTTAAGAATATCCATTTGACTGACTTACATAAAATATACATCTGTGGGAATAGGCTGTGCCAATAAATGTCAGGGCAGGGAAAAGGCTGACATAACAAACACAGACACATGCCATATAACTTGCTTTCTGATGAACACTCATCCAAAAACCTAAATGTTAAGGAAATTATTTCCTTGGGGCCTCATTTCAACATCCTGTCATGATGCTGCTATGAGTTCATGCTTTGAATCACCTACTGCTTTATAGGAGGCCACAGGAAAGAGAGATACTCACTACTCTTGATCAGGTATTGAGCCAAAATCCCCACTAACCTGGTGACAATATAATCAGAAGGCAAGCACTCTATAATGCCATTAAAAGACCAGTTCTTAACTGGGCACCCTAGGGATAAGAGGATGCCATAAAAAGTTGGTAGACAAGATGGACAAGTGGTGATAATCAAAAATGGGAGAAAATGAGCATGTATTCAAAATGAGCTTGCAAAGTCAGACTTTGAAACACAGAAAAATTATATGAAGAAACACAACCAATTAAATCAACAACAAGAATATGAACTCATTTTAGATTAAAAAAATACAGAATAACTAAAGGCTTTAAAATAAGCATACTGAGGATATTCAAATTACTAAACAAAGTAACCATTTTTAAAAGCAAGAAATTTGGAAACGAAATCAAACAAGAAAATGGAGAAGAAAAGGAGCTCATTTTAGAAATAAAACAGTAAACATCATTAAGTTAAAAAATTAGAGAGGAAATTATTAAATTGGTAGAAAGTACTGACAAATTCACCAATACAAGACAAAGAAATAAGAAATGCCAAAAAATAGTTAAGATAACCGATAACTAAGAAGCTCCAATATACAATAGGAAACCCAGAGAAGATAACAGAGAGAATCTAGGAGAGCCACTATTCAAGGAGAGTAATAACTAAGACTTTTCTAGAGTTGAATAACTATATGAATCTCAGAACAAAAACACCCTCCAAATACTAAGTGGGATAAACAAAAACAAATCCAAACCAAAATGTGTCATATTAAAATTGGAGAATGCCAAATTTAAACAGAAATTCTTAAACGTCACCCAAAATAAAAGGCATTATTATCTACAAAGAAACAACAATTTGATTAATATTAGACTTTTCCAGAAGGCAGAAGTAGCATCTTCAAAGTCCTAAGGGAGAATGACTTCCTTTCCAGAATGTTATGCCCTGTTAAACTGCCATTCAAGAATGGGAGTAACATGAAGACATTTTCAGATATACAAAGACCAAAAGAATATACCACTCATAACCCCTCACAGAAACAAACACTCAAACAATATACTTCATTAAGAAGAAAAGGACTGGGAAAGTACTAAGGTACTCACGCCTGTAATCTCAGCACTTTGAGAGGCCAAGGTGGGTGGATCACAAGGTCAGGAGATCGAGATCACCCTGTGAATGGTGAAACCCCGTCTCTACTAAAAATACGAAAAAATTAGCTGGGCGTGGTGGCGGGCGCCTGTAGTCCCAGCTGCTCAGGAGGCTGAGGCAGGAGAATGGCGTGAACCCGGGAGGCGGAGCTTGCAGTGAGCTGAGATCGTGCCACTGCACTCCAGCCTGGGCGACAGAGCCAGACTCCGTCTCACAAAAAAAAAGAAGAAAAGCAAACTCGAAGAGAAGGTTTGGTATGCCAAAAAAAAAAAAGTGTGTGCAAAATTTGATAAAATATTAACAATTATGCTCAACTGTTGACTAATTTAAAAGTGTTTTTTAAAAATCGATATATTAAGAGAATATTACCAACAGTTTTATGCCAGCACATTTTTTCATTTGTTTTTGTTTTTGAGACGGAGTCTTGTTCTGTCACCCAGGCTGGAGTGCAGTGGCATGATCTCAGCTCACTGCAACCTCTACCACCCGGGTTCAAGCAATTTTTGTGCCTCAGCCTCCCAAGTAGCTGGGATTACAGGCATGAGCCACTGCACCCAGCTATTTTTTTTGTTTTGTTTTTGTTTTTTGGTATTTTTAGTAGAGACAGGGTTTCACCATGTTGGCCAGGCTGGTCTCAAACTCTTGGCCTCAAGCGATCTGCCTTCTGTCCCCCAAAGTGTTGGGATTACAGGCTGAGCCACAGTGCCCAGCTGTGCCAATACATATGAAAATTTAAAAATAGACAAATCCCTAGAAAAAAACACAATTTATCAAAACTGATAGAAAATAAAACAGAAAATCTGAATAGCCTAATAACTAATTAAAAATATAATTGTAATTTAAAAACTTTCCACAGCCCCAGGTGACTTCACTAGTAAATTTGATCAAACACTTAACATAAATCTTCAAATAATAAATAACATAAATCTTCAAAATACTCTTCCAGAGGCTAGAAAATGGAAATAACTTCTAAACTAGTTTTATGAGGATATCATAATCTTAACATCAAAACCTGAGATCGTAACAAACACAGGAAATTAAAGGCCTAGTTCATCCCTGAACACAGAGTTAGAAATCCTAAAGAAATATTAACAAATAAAATCCACAAGTATATAAAATGGTAATATTTTGCAACCAAGTTATATATATTTCAGAAATAAAATATTGGTTTAACATTCAAAAAATAATCACGAAATGTCACAAGATTAACAGAATAAAGCCAGAAATCATGAGATCATCTCAAAATACATAGAAGGGTTTAATAAATTTTAGCATTCATTTGTAACAAAAACTTTTAACAAACTCAAAGTAGAAGGAAACACCCCTAATTTGATAAAATGCTTTACAAAAAACTTACAGGAAGCACTTTAAGTAAATACTCATTTCTTAATCTCTTAAGAGCAGACATTTAATTAGGTTTTAATTTTACATTACCATTTTACATTACCATAGTTCATTTAGTTCAATCTCCTCAATTCAATTTGCTCCAAAAAGAATGAAAGAATCACTCATGGTAAAATGGCTTTTTCAAAGGCAGTAAGCTAATAAATTGCTTTTCACATTCAGATCTATGAATCCCCTGGAATTCATGTTTGAACAATTATAAATATGGGGTCGTTTCATTTTTTTCCATGTGGATACCCAATTATCCCTACTCCATGTACACAGAAGCCTTGTCCTCTTGCCTCTGGTCCATACTGCTAGTACTGCCATAAATCTGCCATAGTGTGCAGGTGTGTTTCCAAGCTCCTTACTGCATTCCATGGGCCTTCGTGCTGATCCCTGCATCAGTTCCGCATTCTCACAATTACTATCGCTTTTCAAAAAGACGACATAAGATTAAGCAAATCCTTCAACATTTGTTATTTGGCTATTCTTGGCCCTCTACATTTCCATATACATTTTAGAATTTGCTCAACAAATTTCCAGAAAACCTCTCTGGATGTCTATATTTTAGCCAATTTGACCATATACTATAAATTTTGAAGCAATCCTACACAATGGTTTTTGGACACATACAAATGGAATAAGAACATGAGAATGGTAAATATCAAACTGCAGCTAGTGACGGCCTCTGGGGAGACTGGGAAGCAGAATGAAATCAGGGAGACACAGGTGTTTCAACTGCATTTCTAATGCTTTTACTGTTTTTTTTGTTTTTTTGTTTGCTTTGAGATAGGGTCTCACTCTGTTGCCCAGGCTGGAGTGCAGTGGCATGATCACAGCTCACTGCAGCCTCGACCTCCCTGGCTCAAGCAATCTTCCTGCCTAGCCAACCAAGTAGCGGGTACCACAGGTGCACCACCATGTCCAGCTAATTTATTTTTATTTTTTCTGTAAAGACAGGGTCTCTCTATGTTGCCCAGGCTGGTCTCAAATGCTTGGGCTCAAGTGATCTTCCTGCCTTAGCCTCCCAAAGTGCTGGGATTACAGGCGAGAGGCCCCTAAGCCTAACCACTTATACTCTTTAAAAAAATCTGTAGTAAAATCTTAGGATTTGACAGAGGTAAATAGCTGGCTGGTAGGCATACAGTTATACATTTTTATTAGCAAGTTAAATCCAGAAATATATGTTTAGAACTTATCATCATTTTAAAAATGAATCAAAATAGATGCACAATCACTTCTCAAATCACAGTTACCCAAGAGTTCAAACTCTGCCATATGAACTCTTACAAGGGTTCTCCATTTATAATTCACTATAAAGGACAGTGAATTATAACTTGTAATTTATACATCTTACAGGGAGAGTTAAAAAATAAATTCTGAGGCTGAGGCGGGCAGATCACGAGGTCAGGAGATCGAGACCATCCTGGCTAACACGGTGAAACCCTGTGTCTACCAAAAATACAAAAAAAAAAAAAAAAAAGCCGGGCATGGTGGCGGGCGCCTGTAGTCCCAGCTACTCAGAGGCTGAGGCAGGAGAATGGCGTGAACCCAGGAGGCAGAGTTTGCAGTGAGCCGAGATCATGCCACTGCACTCTAGCCTGGGCGACAGAGCAAGACTCCGTTTCAAAAAAATAAAATAAAATAAAATAAAATAAAAAATTCTTCTCTCACATTGAAAGAAAACATTTAATTCATTATTTGGTCAAGTGATAGAATAATTAAACTATCCACTATATAAAGTACTGCTTCCTTTAACCACATTCTTCATCTTCAAGGTTGCAAGATTACACATAGAAAATGCCAGTATAAATGCATGAAGTTTGAAAAGCCATGTGACACTCTACCTACAAAGTAACTCATTTCTCTGTCTAAATACAGGCAGCCTTCAATTCCTCACATCTCAGGTGTGCCCATGTGCTCCTCTTACCCTCTGAGTAAAAGGAGTAGAATGAGCCTCTGACTGAAATAGTGAAGAAATATGTTTGTTCTTTTGTACAGGATGAGGGAAGTTAACGACACAGAAAAAACTACATTTACCTTTCTTAACTAATTACTCTTACTCGGTAAATTACTTTGACTTAATTTGGTCCCTAGACAAGGTTCAAATTAATATGAACCTTGACTTTTTCATTTGAATTAGTTCTGATCAACATTTGAGAGTTCCTTGGTAACTGAAGATCTAACTCCTAAGTTGTGTAAAGTTAGTTTTCAGCCCTTTTTTCCTTTTGACCAATAGAGTTAAGTTAGTTGAATGCACCACAATGACCCTGATTTCTATACTCAATTTCAAACACAAAAAAGTGTTCCATAACTACACACTTCCCACTAATCCATCCAGTTGTCCTATGAAAGGTAGGCACAGCCAGTTCTAGGCAAAAGGAACATGTTACTTTTAACTAGGATTAAAGTATTAAACTAAAGGAAGTGAGCTCTAAGGGGAGATTTCAAGCATTAGTCAGCAGAAGATAGATTGTAGGTTGCAATAGTTCTTCCAGTAGCCCCATCATCCATTTCATAAGTGACTATCTGTTCATAAAAATATCTACAGTAACAAGAGATAGCTTTCTCGATAGGCCATAATTGTACACATGTGGCATTTTTCGTTGTGAAATAATGCAAAAGCATAAGCTTTATTGACAAGAGCTTAGTACGAATATCAGAAAATAACAGGCCGGGCGCAGTGGCTCAAGCCTGTAATCCCAGCACTTTGGGAGGCCGAGACGGGCAGATCACGAGGTCAGGAGATCGAGACCATCCTGGTTAACACGGTGAAACCCCGTCTCTACTAAAAAATACAAAAAACTAGCCAGATGTGGTGGCGGGAGCCTGTAGGCCCAGCTACTCGGGAGGCTGAGGCAGGAGAATGGCATGAACCAGGGAGGCGGAGCTTGCAGTGAGCTGAGATCCGGCCACTGCACTCCAGCCTGGGCGACAGAGCGAGACTCCGTCTCAGAAAAAAAAAAAAAATAAAAAAAAAATAACAGACTAACTTCACAGACCACTCCAACTACCCTGAAAATGAGATGTGAGGGAAATCTGCTGAGGTCTCCCTGAAAAACTCTCCCTCACTCTTATGAAAAGGAAGCAAATGTGTTCCATTTTCTGCCTCTAGACTCTGTCATAAGAGGTAATGCTTGGTGGTCCTGTCACCATCCTTCAATCTTGAGGGGACAAATCTGAGATTAAAATGTTCAGTGTTTTAGAGCCCTGACATCATTGCGGGTGTGCGCTCTTGTTCTTATTTAAGCCACTCTTAGCTGGGTCTTCTCTTGGTTGAAGCCAAAGTCATCCCTACTACCACCCTGTAACAATTACTTCCCATTTCACACCCAGGGAAAAAAAAAACATTAACTTGTCCATCATCAGTTAATTGACATGACCTTTCTTTCTATGTCAGTTCCTTCAAACTGGTATTTGTTTCTGGTCCCTATTCTGATGATCTCTTTCTACAACTATAACTTTTTAGCTCTATAATCCACCAACTGTTAAATACACAGTTTAGGTGATTCTGTGCAGTATAAAAGTATCTCTCTGATTCCAGGGACAGAAGTACCAAAACTTCTTTAGTCGGATAGATGATTCCTAAAATACAGGACACCTAATTTGTCAAATTTTATAGACTGTTGGCAAGATTTAAGGTTTAATATGCTATCTATAAATAGAAAGTTCTTATATATTTACTTCCATAAGGTTAATAGCCAAGAAAATGCAACAAGGATATTGAATATGTTTAATATTCTTCCAATCTACACGACAAGAAAACTGTAAGAAAATGCTGAGGACCCAGTTCGTCTGTTCATTCTTTCTTTCTGCCTTTCTTTCTGCCTTCCTTTCTTTCTTTCTTTCCTCTTTCTTTCTTTCTTTTCTTTCTTCCTTAAACAAGAAAGAAATATGGAGTTACAATAATCTAAATATGTAAAACATACCAAAAGATCTCCTTTTTCACACAAACAAATTGGCCCATAGACCGCTGATGGAGCAGGTTTCAACACAAGCAGAGGGCCACAATCCATAGAACTCCACAGACTACAGGGCAATTAAATGTCCTAACGTCATCAGGCTAAGGTTATACAACATCAGTGTTGGCAAAGCAAACTGAAGATGGAAACTGAGGGTACAAGGGACTGAGAATCATGAGGACTGTGGCTGCTGCTCTCAGAACAGTGTCTGTTTCCTTTTGACCAACAGAGTTAAGTTAGTTGAACACACCACAATGACCCCGATTTCTATACTCAATTTCAAACAGAAAAAAGTGTTCCATAGCTACACACTCCCCACTAATCCCATCCAGTTGTACTATGAAAGGTAGGCACAGCCAGTTTGAGGCGAAAGGAACATGTTATGTTTAACTAGGATTAAAGTATTAAGCTAAAGGAAGCAAGCTCTAAGGGGAGATTTCAAGCATTAGTCAGCAGAAGATAGATTGTAGGTTGCAATAGTTTTTCCAGTAGCCCCTATCATCCATTTCATAAGTGACTATCTGAAGTTGTGGGGGTGGTGGTGACAACAGAATAGTGGTAGTGGTGAAAATGTAAATAACATTTAACATGGATTAAATGCTTACAATGTGACAGGCTCTGTTATAAATGCTTTAGATATAAGCACTATAATGATTCCAATACAAACTTGTCTAAATCTTGGTCACTGCCCCCTCCTTATTTTTAAGTCAACAGTGTTTACTGAATACATATAAAAGGTTCTATGATTGGTCATCTTTCACATTTCTTCCTGTATCCCTAATAGAAAATTCGTTTTTTTTCTGAGATAAACATCTCTTCTCTAGCAAAAGAAAATACTTAATATACTTTTGGGGGAAGTAAAATGAGAAAAACACACATGGAAATAACGAAAAAGTTTGAGATCCATGAATTTCATTGCAACACAAGGAAGCTGATGTGATTCTCATAGCTGGATTTATTTGGGAATAGAAGGAGGAAACACTGCAAAATCCCACATTAAGTCTCTATTAGACAACATTTATGATAATGACAGCAAAACCAGATCTAGAAGCTATTCCAAGCCAAGGAGATTAGCAAGTAATCACAGGCTCAAGGCCTAATACAATTCTGGAGAGACATGGAAGGATTTAGAGAATTAACTAGCAAAAAAGGATTAAAGAAAGGAAGAAGAAAATTTTGACCGCCACATTCATTGGTCAGTATCAGTGAAATTCCACATTCACCTATGTATAGTTCCACCGCTGCTACACGCTGTATTAGTCTGTTTTCATGCTGCTGATAAAGACATACCTGATACTGGGAAGAAAAAGAGGTTTAGTTGGACTTACAGTTCCACGTGGCTGGGGAGGCCTCAGAATCATAGTGGGAGGTGAAAGGCACTTCTTACATGGCGGTGACAAGGGAAAATGAGGAAGATGCAAAAGCAGAAACTCCTGATAAGCCCATCAGATGTCATGAGACTTATTCACTATCACGAGAACAGTATGGGGGAAACTGCTCCCATGATTCAAATTATCTGCCACCAGGTCCCTCCCACAACATGGGGGAATTATGGGAGTGCAATTCAAGATGAGATTTGGGTGGGGACAAAGAGCCAAACCATATCACATATTATTTTATAAGTGTCTCTTGATAAATCTGCCTCATCCTCTAGATTAGAAATAACTTGAAGTCAGGGACTGTCAAGTTCACCTTACTCTAGCATCCAGCACAGCAGCTTGGTATAGGCAACAGTAACAGCTTACTAGTTCAATATTAGGAGCTCTCTGGAGTCAGCTTTGGTTAAAATCCTGGCTCTGTTACTTACTACTACAGTTATTATGGTTGAATTACTTGTTGGTGCTAAGCCTCAGTTTCATCATCTATAAAATGGGTTTATAGTACTCACCTCATCTACTGTGGTGCATAAAAGCTGTAACACAGGCAAAGTATTTAGCTCAATGGCTTACACACAGCATTCAACAAATGGCAAGTATTATAAGGTCCTCAACAAATTAATGTACAGGCGAACAGTGTATTGAACTGTGATTGCCATAAGGCATAAAAGAGCCAACCCTGGCCTTAAGAACCCCCTAGGCCTCATATCATGCAGCACTCACGGCTGATGCTTGCTACCATAGTAATAGCAAGGATGAACTGTGGTCTAGAGTTTTCCCCGGGACTCTAAGCATGACTGACCTCAGAGATGACCTAGTTGATACAAGACTATGATCATAGTAACTATCCCTCCTGCTGATGCTTCCAGATTCTTTGCTCTTTCCCTTCTTTCCTCGTCTTTAGCTTCCTTTTCTGAAGTAAATACTAACACTTTCCAGTCACAAATTAAAGTGCACAAGCAAATCTCTGACTTAAGCATAATTTTTAAAAATGTGCAGTTAAACTAAATGAGTTATTCACATAGTTCCCTCACCCTGAAAAACACAAGGGAGGAAGGAAGAAAGGAAGGAAAAGGAGTTTCAGCAAAAAACAAGTGTAATAGTTTTACAACAGTTGGAAATCCACGGAAATAAAATTTAGGGCAAAAAGAAAGAAAAGAGTTTCAAGATTAAGTGCAAAAGGTATCAAATTGCAGACCTGCTTATTATAATAGTTATACCCAAGATGAGAGTGCAACAGAGAAGGAAGTGAGTTTCACCACCTAGTCAGACCATCTCCTTTTACCATCTAATTGAACAATGATGTAGCTGAGACCCTGACAAGTTAAATAATTTTGCCCATCATTACTCTGATTCAAAGTGTGGCTCACGGACCAGCAGCATGAGCTTCACCTGGGAGACTGTTAGAAATGCGGAATCCCAGGCCCCACCCCAGACCCACTGAATCAGAATCTGCATTTTAACAAGATCCACCAGGGGCTCACCTGCACAGCGAAGTTTGAGAAACATGAATACTTGTAGCCTACAAACCGGTACATTCATAAATTAGATCATTTAAACTTCATGCTGTATTTTTCTGTAAACTGTATACTGATTTTTAGGTCTGTTAAAAAAACATTTAAATCCTTTGGTTCTGAATAATCCACCTATGAGTTTTATACATGGGTTAAACTTTAGCGAATGGCTTCTGGAAACCCTGACTGAGCCACAGACTGTGGCAACTTAACGATGCTATTGAGATGCTGGTTCCGCTACAACGTTCTCATGTGTAACACTGGGGAGAATAACAGTGCCCGAACTCAGAGGGTTACTGAGAAAATTAAATTAAGACACAGAAAGTCTCTAGAATAGTGCTTGACACAGAGTAAGGCTGAAGTAAGTATTAACTACTAACTACAAGTATTATCATCTTGGATAGAGTGTAGTGTGGTAGGTTTGCAGCCACTACCCATCCATTCTCATCTACTCCTGTTGCAGTGGTAAGTATTCGAGACTCCATTCAGGATTAGAAATATTATAGTCTGTGGCCTCAGAAGAGAGCCAGTAAAACCCTTCAACTGGGAAAAAAGATAACAGTCAACATTGCTAAATTATTTTATCAAATGAGGACTGACCTTGTAAGCCACTACGGACAGACACAGAATTAGTAAGTTCTAAATAAAATCTGTAAGTAAAATGTACAATGTTGAGTAATTTTCAATAACAAGTATCGCTCTGTGTAGGACTAAATATTGAATTCATAATTTTGGACTGTTTAAAAAACAAAGCATAAATTAAAGTTTTATTATTGAATATTCAGTTCAATGCACTGAAACAGCAAATTTTGCCTCAGGGGAGTTGGCAGGAGTATATACAACAAAGACTCAAACACTTAGAATGAACACAGCATGGGAAGGTGTAGTGGTGGACAGAACAAGGTATCATTTGCTTAACAGAAGAACCATATTGTTCACTGACTTATCTCAAGCACAGATCCAGGTTGGTTAAAGAAAGTCATGGTAGGCAAAGCACTTAATTCAAAATATGTAAAATGAAGATCAAAAATTAAAATCACATTTTAACTTGAGTTTCTCACTGACTAGATTTAAACAATGGGTTTCAAGGTATTCAGGAGAAGAGTCACACAGGTAAGGACTCAGGGTCCCATCAATCAGAGACTGTTGCTAGCACCCAGGAGAGAGACCCACAGCCGGACAGAAAGATGTACATGACAGGATGTGGAGGCCACACAGAGAAAGACACCACGGAAGCCAACACAGCCTAGAGCATAACTTAGGAGGGCCTAAAAGGAGACCAAGGAAGAGAAATTTCTGCTTCTTGCACAGCAGGATTCCCAAACGGCTTCCAGAGTTTCCTGGCCAGGGGAACCACAAGTTCATAGCTGCCAACAGGCCTTTTCCCCGTTTTCTCGCCCAACCTCTGGGATTGCATAGGATTACAATCATTTTAAGTATTTTTCTCAAGGCAGGTTAGCTGTGGTGATAAAACAAGTTTTCTGTCAATACAGTCCCCTCTTACATATGTAAATATGACTACTCTACATAAATATTTGAAAATGGCTAATACTTTAATATTATCCGTATTTTTTATCCCTAAAAACAAACCACTCTATTATACCTGAAGACAAGCAATCTGTCATGATGAAATAGGATATAAAATGGCACAAGTGATAGGCTAAATAATAGCCCCCTTCCAAAGATGTCCATGTCTTACTCCCTGGAACCTGTGAATATGTTATCCTACGTTAGGAAAGATGTTTATAGATACGATTAAGGAAGGATGTTGAGATGAGGTGGTTATCCTGAATATCCTGGTGGGTTCCATGTAATCAGAAGAGTTCTTCGAAGAGGGAGGCAAAAATTCAGAGAGAGGGTGAGGTGCTTACAGAGGAAAGAGGCAGGGCTTGGGGGAAGGCAATGTGATGCTGTCATAGGCCAAGAACTGAGGACTGTCTCTAGACTGGCAAAGGCAAGGGAGCACCTTCTCCCTCAGAGCCTCCAGAAGGAACCAGCCCTGCTGACACCTTTACTTTAGGCCAATCAGGCTGATTCTGGATTTCTGTCCTCCAAAAATATAAGAGAATAAGATCACGTTGTTTTAAGCTTCTAAGTTGGTGGTAATTTATTAGAGCAGCGACAAGAAACTAATACATATTTCTGTATCTGGAAGTAAGGTACTGCTTGTAACAAATACATAAAAATGTGGAATTAGCCTTGGAATTGGTCAATGGGGAGCAGAGAACTTGGAGCACCATGATATGAAATGGCTATTTCGCCTTGAAGAGACTCTTGCAGAAATACGGATGTTACAGACTCCGACAGGCAAGGAAAAAGTGAGGAGCATGGTAGAGAAAACCTATACTGTCTGAGAATATCCAAATATTCATAAACATACTGGTGGTAGAAATACAGATGTCCAAAGCCCTGCTGGTGAGGGCTGGCAAGGAAATGAGGAACATGTTAGTGGAAGGTGGAGGAGAGGGGATTCTTGTTCATTCACAGTGGCAGAATTAGATGAATTGGATGTGGAAAGCAAAACTTGCAAACAATGAACTTGGATATTTAGCTGAGGAAATTTCCAAGCAAACAGTGAAAATGCAGCCTGCTTTATTCTTGCAGGAGAAAACAGACTAATCAAGAGAACTGCTGTGCAAAGAGAAGCAAGATTAGGTAATTTGGGAAATTCTTAGCCTATCTAGATTGCGAAAGACAAAAAGTTAGGAGTTTCACTGATAGAAAAGTGCTCTGGAGAGAAAGCCAAGAGTGCAGCTATACACCCCTTTGCTAATGCCTCAGAAGTTTCGAAGGATCAAGGTATTTAGTGACACAGAGGGCTCTTTGAAGAAAGTAAGCATATGATTCAAGGATCCCCTCAGGCATCTCAGCAGAAGCCAAAAATAGCAATGAATTATTCAAGAAAGATCTGCAGAAGAGCCTCTTGTGTAATGGAATGAATCCCTATGACATACATGGGAGAGCCACAAGGTTTTTGAGAATGATTTACCATCAGGAACACTGTCAGCTGGAACTGAGAGGGACAAAAGAAAAGAACAAAAAGAAAAGGAAAGAAAGAAGGCTATCTGACTCCCCAAATTCTTCAGGCAAAAGCCAGGGTAATAAAACAACTCACCTGCAGATACATGCCACCCTTGATAAAAAAGGAGGTTAGGCATAGTGGCTCATCATGCCTGTAGCCCTGACACTGTGGGAGGCCAAGGCAGGCGGACTGCTTGAACCCAGGAGTGGAAGACCAGCCTGGGCAATATGGCAAGGCACCCTCTATACTAAAAATACAAAAAATTGGCTGGGTGTGGTAGCATGTGCCTGTAGTACCAGCTACTTGGGAAGCTGAGACATGAGCTTGGGAGGTGGAGGTTGCAGTGAGCCGTGACGGCACCACTGGGCTCCAGCCTGATGACAGAGCAAGACCTGGTCTCATAAATAAATGAATAAATTTTAAAAAAGAAGGATATTTGAGAGGGTAGAAATACAGGTCAAACAAGCAAAGCCAAGGGCCACAGAGAATTATCCCCAGGCCTTAAAACCTAATGGCTGAATTTTGAAATTGCTTGGAACCAGTGATTCTTTTTTCTCCTTGCATTTTCTCGCTTTTTGAGTGGAAATGTCTGTGATTATTCTCCAATGCCTATCCTACTCATTGTATTTTGGGAGTAAGTACCTTGTTTCAGGTACAAAGGTGGAGAGGAATTTGCCCCCGGATGAATCATACCCAGAGTGTCACATAAACCAGCTTTAGATAATTAAATAATGAAATGGGACTTAGGGGCTGATGATTTTTAGATGACATTTTGGATTTTGAGTTGATTTTGCAATGGGTTCAGAGTCTGTCGGACCTTGGGATAGGCTGAATGTATTTTACACGAGACAGATGTGAATCTTTGGGGCTCAAAGGGAAGACTGTGGTAGACTGAAAAATGCCCCCAACCCTGCCCAAAGACATCCATGTCCTAATCCCTATAACCTAGAAATACGTTACCTTATATTCAAAAGGAAATTTACATTTCCTTTTGTATTAGAGAATTAGTTTGTATTAAAGTATTAAAGGATTACTTTAAAAGAAGTATTTTGAGATGGGAAGATTATCCTGAATTACCCAGCAAGGCTTGATATAATCATAAGGGTCCTTATAAGAAAGAAGCAAAGGTCGAAGAGGAGGCAATGTGACACAAGACGGAAGGAGAGAGAAAAGACAACATGATGCATAGCTATGATCCAAGGACTGAGGATGGCCTTTAAAAGCCACAAAAGGTGATAGTTCGCAAGGACAGAAAACCAAACACCGCATGATTCTCACTCACAAGTGGGAACTGAACAATGAGAACACTTGGACACAGGGTGGGGAACATCACACACCGGGACCTGTTGTTGGGTGGGGGGACAGGGGAGGGATAGCATTAGGAGAAATACCTAATATAAATGATGAGTTAATGGGTGCAGCACACCAACACGGTACATGCGTACATATGTAACAAACCTGCACGTTGTGCACATGTACCCTAGAACTTAAAGTATAATAATAAAAAAAAACCAGAAAAGTCAAGAAGGTGGATTCCCCCCGGAGCCTACCGAAGGAACCAGCCCTGCTGACAACATAACTTTAGCCCAATTGGGTGGATTTTGGTTTTCTGACCTCTAGAACTGTAAAATAATAAATACGTGTTGTTTTAAGCTACTAGATTTGTGGTAACTGGTTACCTAAGCAACAGGAAACTAACAAGAATAGATACTAATTATAAGTGAATACTTAGGTAATAGTATGATCTGTAATCTATACTTTACAAAGTATTTTATAAATATATACTAAATATGAATATACAAATCCTAACTGCCCCATTAGAAGTTCTTAAGTTTGTTATACAAAGACAACTATAAAAATTACATATTAGTGCAGGTATGCATATATTGGCTTTCAAATTTGAAGGCAGAAGAGAGAAAAAGAATGATACTTAGTACAAGGGATCAAGAGTCTATTTCTGACTATGTCTGTGTCTCATAAAAAAGATTATTGTAAGTACACTTAAAATTGAATTTAAGCCACTTAATTACGGTGGCAACTGTGTTTTTCATCTTTATTTGTCACACCATTCTGCACAATGTTGGTGTTCTATAAATGTTCGCTGATTAAATAACTGACAATATATTTAAAAAATGAATTGAGAAAAAGTTACAGCCTTAGCCAGGTTTTATTGTGAATTAGATACAACTTTATTTCAAATTAGTCTAGAAGGAATTGATGCTAAAATAAAACGATGATTATTCAAGTAGAAGTTTTTAAAAGTCCTCATAAGGTAAAACCAAAAATATATGCATATATACATATATACATAGGAAGGTTTAAGATGCAGGTGGGCACACACACAAAATCAGTGTGTTTCACTGTAACAATAAAAAAATACATTTATAAAAATCATACCTGTCCTTAAAGTTGATGATATGGTTTGGCTGTGTCCCCACCCAAATCTCAACTTCAATTGTATCTCCCAGAATTCCCACATGTTGTGGGAGCAACTCAGGTGGAGGTAATTGAATCACGGGGGCCAGTCTTTCCTGTGCTATTCTTGTGATGGTGATTAAGTCTCGCAAGATCTGATGGGTTTATCAGGGGTTTCTGCTTTTGCTCCTTCCCCATTTTCTCTTGCTGCTGCCATGTAAGAAGAGTCTTTCGCTCCCTGCCATGATTCAGAGGCCTTTCCAGCCATGTGGAACTGTAAGTCCAATTAAACCTCTTTTTCTTCCCAGTCTCGGGTATATCCTTATCAGCAGCATGAAAATGGACTGATACAGTTGAAGAGATCTGTACACAAAGATAAATAAGTGTAACTCCAGAGAGAGATGAGCCCTGATGGCTGCTTTCACCACTGGGGCATGAGTAGGCAGAAGAGCTAGCCTGCTACTGGCAAAGACATTTTGTTGAAATAAGAAGAAATGAGCCACACTTGTATCAGCCAAGTATGGGCTGGCATGGCAGATTGGAAAATGGAGAAACAGAGCTAACCCTCACTGCCAGCCAATTCTCCTTCATAATATTTTTGCTTACAAATGCTGGTGGTGGTAGAAGCTGGTAAGTGGATGGAAAGCAGAAAGATATCCTGTTATCTCACATGGTTAGATCCCAAACTCTGCTGCAGGGCTAGATCTCACCATCAAGAGGAAATCAGATGTGAAATCCAACTCAACTCCTGATTAGAACAAAAAGATCTGGCCTAGTCACCTTAGTAGCCAGATGGTGGAAAGCATAAGGCTTTCTGGGGATAAATTTTATCTACCTCAGTCTTTGTCCATTCACTCTCACACACACACACACACAAGTGAAGAAGCAGGAAAAATGTAAGCCATGATTACGAAAGGAAAACAACAACAACAGAAGAACACTAGATAACTACGTGGTTGGAATTAACAGACAAGTACTTTAAAATAACCATCACCAGGCCAGGCGCGGTGGCTCACGCCTGTAATCCCACCAGCATTTTAGGAGGCCGAGGTGGGTAGATCACGCAGTCAGGAGATCAAGACTATCCTGGCTAAGACGGAGAAACCCCGTCTCTACTAAAATAATACAAAAAAATTAGCCAGGTGTGGTGGTGGGCGCCTGTAGTCCCAGCTACTCCGGAGGCTGAGGCAGGAGAATGGCATGAACCTGGGAGGCGGAGGTTGCAGTAAGCCGAGATCATGCCACTGCACTCCTGCCTAGAGGCAGAGCGAAACTCTGTCTCAAAAAAAAAAAAAAAAAAAGATACTAGATGAGAATTTTCCAAAATGCTTGAAAGATATTAACCTAACACAGTAAATCCCGAAGCAGAAAAATAGATAGGAAGTCATATGTAGGTCAAATTGCTGAAAACCAGAAATAAAGGCAATAACCTGACCTCTTTAAAAAAGTCCTAGGACAAAAAAGAAAAAACAAAAAACAAAAAACCTAACCACCTAGACAGGAGGGATAATAAAATTACACTATTAAAAAGTCACTAAATGTTTCACAAAGTTGTATAATATTTATTCATGATAAAACATGATGAATGAATTATGCATATTAATATGTAATCATTTGAAATCATAAAATGAAACTAAATACAAACAAAAAATAAAATGTAACACGCACACAAAATAAAAACAACAAACTTCAATTTTCAAGCAAAACAAATAAAAACTTGATGAGGAAAATGGAAAATAAGTTAAAAAATGATATAATTAGGCCCAAGAATGTCAGTTATTATTTAATATATTAAATGTAAGTGTATTCAACACTCCAACTGAGAAGACAAAGACTAAATCTGGTTTTCAAAAAACAGACCCAACTTTCTGCTGCTTATGAGATGTACAATTAACATAAATACATAGAATGAAAGTAAATGATCTACAATGCAAACACTATTCATAAGAAATCTAGTGTGTCTATATTAATATTATGAAAAGTAAACTGTAAGAGACAAATATCAGTGATAAAGTTGGATATTTCATAATGATAAAATGTTCATTAAAAAAGTACAAAATTGGCCGGGTGCGGTGTTTCACGCCTGTAATCACAGCACTTTGGGAGGCCAGGCGGGTGAATCACAAGGTCAGGAGTTTGAGACCAGCCTGGACAACATGGTGAAACCCCGTCTCTACTACAAACACAAACAATTAGCTGGGCGTAGTGGCAGATGCCTGTAATCCCTGCTACTCAGGAGGCTGAGGCAGGAGAATCGCTTGAAAGCAGGAGGCAGAGGTTGCAGTGAGCTGAGATTGTACCACTGTACTCCAGCCCAGGCGACAGAGTGAGACTCTATCTAAAAAAAAAAGTACAAAATTGGTTCTCTGCCTAGACTAATAATATTGACAAATATCTTTTCTCTTGCATAAATTTTCTGAAGGTTTATGAACCCCTTGTGTGTTTACTGACCTCTATTTAGGAACTTCTTTTTTATTGAGACAGAGTTTCGCTCTTTTTGCCCAGGCTGGAGTGCAATGGCATGATCTCAGCTGACTGCAACCTCTACCTCCTGGGTTCAAGTGATTCTGCCTCGGCCTCCCAAGTAGCTGGGACTACAGGTGCGCACCACCACATCCAGCTAATTTTTGTATTTTCAGTAGAGATGGGGTTTCACCATGTTGACCAGGCTGGTCTCGAACTCCTGACCTCAGGTGATCCACCCGTCTTGGCCTCCCAAAGTGCTGAGATTACAGGCATGAGTCACCGTGCCTGGCCAGGACCTTCTTTACAAATTCACATTATTTAAAATTCATGCAGCCATAAAAAAGAATGAGTTCATGTCCTTTGCAGGAACATGGATGAAGCTGGAAACCACCATTCTCAGCAAACTAACACAGAAACAGAAAACCAAACACCACATGTTCTCACGCATAAGTTGGAGTTGAACAACAAGAACACATGGACACAGCGAGGGGAACATCACACACTGGGGCCTGTTGGGGGGTGGAGGTAAAGGGAGGAAGAGCATTAGGACAAATACCTAATGCATGCAGGGCTTAAAACCTGGATGACGGGTTGATGGGTGCAGCAAACCACCATGGCACACATATACCTATGTAACAGACCCGCACGTTCTGCACAGGTATCCCAGAACTTAAAGTAAAATAAAAAATAAAAATAAAATAAAATAAATAATTGAATTTTACAGTGGCTTTCAAATACATGATCCTGTCAATCCTTGACAGCCGTTTTTATTATTATCTATTCAGTTCTTGCAAGTCCTCTTACCTGAAACTTCACCTTCTGATTCATGTTGGATACGCGGAACTGCTTCAGGAAGCGCTCGTCCTCACTCCAGAAGAGACGGATATCAGGGATGTCGTAAAGGATCATGGCTAGCCTTTCTAATCCTAGGCCAAAAGCCCAGCCGATTCGGTCTTGAGCACCAGCTAGGATTAGGAAACAAAACAAAACAGTTGTTTTTAAAAAGTATTGAGATTGGATAGGCTCATACCACTCCCTGATAGTTATCAGTGACACTAATGAGATGCCTACCAGTGGCCAAGGCACTGGGCAGCCGCTACAAAGACATCCATGAGGCTGCCCAATCTTCCACGCTTTTTCCTGTCCATATTCCCGACTTCCCTCATGGAAGCACTCTGAAGTCACACTGTCTGGAGTACTGTCTTTTGTTTCTGATTAAATCCTAGGCATTCTCAAGCACTGGTTCCTGAACTGAGTTAAGATTTTTCTGTAGTCTTTGCTTGCTCTGATGCAAACATTTAGCCCACTGTATACAGGTTACAGAGCGGAAAGAAACGACGGTCTCTGTCCCTTAGTAGATAATGAGAGACATTCAAAACGTGCCATACTGGCCATAACATGTTTAGAATGAACTCACATCCAGAAAGTATATATGTCATGCCTTTAAGAACCTCAGCTTTATTAAAACACCATAATGCTTATGCTTAGGAAGAGCTACTTCAGTATTGCAGAGAATACAAGCAAGCCCAGATGAAGGGCATATCTAGCACCACCTACTCCTAGGTATAGTGTCCTGCTCAGATTGTGTCAATGCCATGAATTAGAAGGGTTTGCTTCGCAGACTGAGGCACTATAGAAGAGAAGACAGAAACTGCAGAATGAAGGCAGGCAAGGGAGCAATTCACACTGCTGGAAAGCTTATGAAATAAGCTCATGAAAGGAATATAATTCCAACTGGACACTAACAGATGAGTAGGATCCTGTGGTAGGCTGAGATGGCCTCTGAGACTCCCACCCCGCACGCATATGCCTTGTGTAAACTCCTCCCATTGAGCTGAGTATAGGTGGGATCTAGGAACAGCATGGGAATTTAAGCCTGTGACTGGTTTACTTTTTATCCAAGACTCCATCCTGGCCGACTGGAGAGAGATCCCCCTCCTGGTTGAAGAGGCCGCATGGCTCGGCCCTTGAGAATTCCTAAAGGAGCTCAGAGAGGCACCAGCAGCCAGGGAGAAAACGGGAACTTCACTTCTACAGTGGGATGGAACAAATTCTCCCAACAGCCGGAGTGAGCTGATGATAGGACCCCAGCTTCAGAGGAGAACACAGCCCTGCCTCTGCCTTGATTTCAACCTGGTAAGACCCTGATCAGGGGACGCTATCAATCCATAGCCAGACTCCTCATGCAAGGATATTGTGATATAGTCAATTTGTGCTATGTTACGCCACTAAGTGTAATTTGTTACCCAGAAAAAAGCAAAACAAACAAACAAACAAAAAAAGCAAACAAACGAAAATAACTAATGCAGATTCAAAATGTAGAGAAAGGTGATAGGAAATTCCAGACTGAAGGAGTTTCTTCAATAGCAAAGGGAAGGGATGCAGCATGGGAAGGCTGAGGAGTGGATTCTGGAGATATGGGCAGGACTCATCTCAACGAGCCACAAGAAACATTTTGTTCTCATTTCTACTTTGCATTTAATATTTTCCTAAAACATAAAAAACTTGGCTGGCAGCGGTGGCTCAAGCCTGTAATCCCAGCACTTTGGGAGGCCACGGCTGGCAGATCACGAGGTCAGGAGTTCAAGACCAGCCTGGCCAACAGTGAAACCCCATCTCTACTAAAGATACAAAATTTAGCCAGGCATGGTGGCATGTGCCTGTAATCCCAGCTACTCGGGAGGCTGAGGCAAGAAAACTGCTTGAACCTGGGAGGTGGAGTGAGCTGAAACTGCACCACAGCACTCCAGCTTGGGCCACAGAGCGAGACTCTGTCTCAAAAACAATAACAACAACAACAACAACAAAAACCCCTTACAACTGTTTCACAAATCCCCATTCACTCTACTGAACCTGAACGTTCATGGAGCCTCAGGATTAGATGTGCAAAGTCCAGGAGGGAAAATGCTTCATTACAAGTGAAACACCAGCACCTGTGGTTATTACTTGGCATCAAGGCAATCATCAAGACAAATGGGAACACAGGCTATAAGTTACAGAGAGATCAAGAGGCACTGGTCATTAGCAAAGAACTTTTTAAAAATTTCCAGCACATCACAGGCTGATAATTTGGTCGCGTATAAAATTATGCACGTGACATTCCACTCAACAGCAACATAATGGGCATTCTTTTCAAGTGCACGTGGGTCATTCACCACCACAGACCATACTCTGGAACACAAAATAAATTTCAAATATTTAAAAGGATTGAAATTGTACAAAAATGTTCTATGTCCAAAATGCAAATAAATCAGAAATAAACATAAAAATATCTGAAAAATCTCCCAAATATTGGGAAATTAAACAACATATTTCTCTAAGTAACACATGAGCCAAAGAAGTCATCACAAGGGAAATCAGAAAATATATTTAAATGAATAAAAATTAAGATATGACACATTACAATTGGAACTCGTAAATTATTGGGTGGGAATGATAAAGCCACTGGGGTAGTTTCAAAAACAGTTTGGTAGTTTTTTACAATAAACCAATATTTCTCAACTGGGGGCAATTTTAGCCACCAGGGGACATTTAGTAAGCTCTGAAGACATTTTTGGTGATCAAAACTGGGAGTGGGGAGCATCCTGACATCTAGTGGGTAGAGGCCAAAGATGTTGCTAAAGATCCCATAATGGAAGGAATGGTTTCCCACAACAAAGACTTATCCAACCCAAAACATGAAACAGAGAAACCCTGATAAACAGACACTTAGCATATGACACAACAATTCCCTTCCTTTTTTTTTTTTTTTTTTGAGACGGAGTCTCGCTCCATCGCCCAGGCTGGAGTGCAGTGGCCGGATCTCAGCTCATCGCAAGTTCCGCCTCCCAGGTTCACGCCATTCTCCTGCCTCAGCCTCCCGAGTAGCTGGGACTACAGGTGCCCGCCACCTCGCCCAGCTGGTTTTTTGTATTTTTTAGTAGAGATGGGGTTTCACCGTGTTAGCCAGGATAGTCTCGATCTCCTGACCTCGTGATCCACCCGTCTCGGCCTCCCAAAGTGCTGGGATTACAGGCTTGAGCCACTGCGCCCGGCCAACAATTCCCTTCCTAAGTATTTACCTAAGATATGGAAACATGTGCACAGAAAGTCCAATGAATCAATGTTCATCACAGCTTACTTCAGAACAGCCCAACCCCAAAACACCCGAAATGTCCATCAACCAGTGAATGGAGAAATTGTGGTATATTCATATAGTAGAATTGTCAAAGGCATCTGAACCAGAGTGACTCCATCTTGAGTAGGGGCTGGGTAAACTGAGGATGAGACCTGCTGGGCTGCATTCCCAGGAAGTCAGGCATCCTGAGTCACAGGATGAGACAGGAGGTCAGCAGGGGTGGTATCACAAGATACAGGTCATAAAAACCCTGCTGAGAAAACAGGATATGGTAAAGAAGCAGGCCCAAACCCAACAAATCCAAGACAGCCACAAAAGTGGCCTCTGGTCGTCCTCATTCCTGGTTATATGTTAATTTTAATGCATTAGCATGCTAAAAGACATTCCCACCAGCGCAATGACAGTTTACAAATGCCATAGCAATGTCTGGAAATTACCCTATATACTCTAAAAGGGGGAGGAACCCTTACTTCTGGGAATTGCCTGCCCCTTCCCTGGAAAACTCATGAATAATCCACCTCTTGTTTAGCATATAATCAAGAGATAACCACAAATATTATGCAGTGGAACAGCCCGTGCCACTGCTCTGTCTATGGAGTAGCCATTCTTTTGTTTCTTTACTTTCTTAATAAACTTGCTTTCACTTTCACTTTACACTGTGGACTTGCCCCGAATTCTTTTTCACACGAGATCCAAGAACAATCTCTTGGGGTCTGGATCAGAACCCCTTTCTGAGAGCAGAATATGACCTAGTAATACAAATAAATTATTCCTATACAGAACAAAATAAATTAATCTCAAAAGAATTATGTTTAACAAAAAGAGATTAGTCACTAAAGATTATCTACAATATGAATTCAATTCACATGACATTCTAGACAAGGTGAAATAACAGATTGGTAGGACATAAGAGAACTTTTTCGGGAGATGGAAATTTTCTCTATCTTGAGTGTGGGGTGTTTACATGACTGTATATATCCTTCAAAACTCATCTAGCTATGTTTTAAAAGTATGAATTCTGTTGTGTGTAATACTACCTCAGCAAACTTGCATTTCAAACATACTATACTTGAATGACATGGCAGTATGAAGTCAAATTCCTATAAGTTTCTAAAGGCTTACTCTCAGGGTCTGCGGTTATCTCCTTGTGAACTGGAAACTGATAAGTTTGTGGATCAGCACCATTCTGAGCACCACACTTTGAGGTACACTGATTTAAACGATATAGAATATGCTTATATATATATATATATATTTAAACCCACAAAGTTAAGACGTTCCATAGCAAACTCTTACATATTTTAAGCGCTGATTCATAGACCCCCCAGGAATCTGCATACTGCAAGCTGAGAATCATGACTGGGAAACAAAATATAACCCCTAACAACAGCACCAAAGGCCCCTCACACCGGGTGCTGGGCCCACCACCTCGGATTATCCACAGTTCTCTAAACATCACATGTCCTTGTCATAACATAGCGGATCTTCCTAACACTTGCCCCTCTCCTAAAGTAACCTCTCATGGTCCTCTAAAGCTTCACTGAAGTATTCTGACTGTGAGATTCTTCCTCTGACCCGGAATCATTAAGTTTACCTTCATTTCCCCATCACAAACACACTGTACATATTTCTATTAGCAACTATTATATTTGTAAGTCTCTCTCCCCATCTAAACCTGAGAGTTCTGAGAAAACAAACAGTCCCTATACAATGTCATACACAGTATTGATTACTCCATAAATGATTTTTAGACATATATATGTGCTAATGAGAAGAACATGCGCTTCCCATGTGGTGGATTCTTTGAGTCATTCTCACAGCACAAAACTGAAGATATGACAGTGTGAATGAATGTCTCAGAGAAAAACAAAAAGGGCCGGTGTTCTGAAAACCAAAGTTTATACAACGTTCACAATTAACGGTTGTGAGGCTAAAGGCGTACAGAAGAAGAAAAAGAGCACTAAATGCTTCATTCATTGCTTGCTAGACACAGAATACCAGTTCCACAGATGGGAAATGTAAATAATCACAAAATGCTCAGAAGTAACAGCACTGAAAGGAATAAATACCATCTAAAAGGTAAATCTACATTCTATGATGTTTGTCCAAATAGACATATCAGAAACAATAGGAAAGAAAGGTATGAGTCCAAAATCAAATTACCATAAAGTTCTGGAAAAACAGAAATTTCCCATTTGTTATCTTCCTCCCAGCTGAGCCAGGGAGCTGCCAAGCACAGCGGTCCTGAAGAGGCCAGACCCACACGTGCACTGCCACGTGGTACAGGTGAGAAACATGGCTCGGGAAAAGGGTGAACAAACTTCACATAAGAGGGAGCCCCATGGTTGCCACTGTGAGGGCAGTCTAGGCTCCACTGTAACATAATAGGTCTCAGAGTCAAGGAGGACTTGCTTTACCAGCCTGATGTGGCCTGGCCTCTGAATGGAGCAGGGTAAGAGGGAGCAGAGGGAGCACCGCCAGCTGGAAATCACATCTGCAGAACACAGCGAGGGAGGCCAGGCTGTCCGGTGTGAGGAGGTAAGCTGCACACTGGGAGTCGTGCCGATGACAAGAATTCAGTTTTTCGCATTGGAAATGGCCACAATAGATAGTTGCTCCTGCCACTCCATGATTGCCATATAGAATGGCTCAACATCAATGAGTCTTAAAATTAAAGTCATTAATCAGATTAGCTAATATCCAAGAATTCCACTGAAAAGATAAAACAAGTTACTTTCACAAATACAACTTCCAGTTGCTTTTCTCAGAAGGCTCACTGCAAAGCTACATTGCTAAAAGTCAGATGTTCTAGAGCTGGTTTATTAGAAATGTAGAAATGTTTGGCTGAGCACGGTGGCTCAAGCCTGTAATCCCAGCATTTTGGGAGGCGAAGAAGGGCGGATCACGAGGTCAGGAGATTAAGACCGTCCTGGCTAACATGGTGAAACCCCACCTCTACAAACAAAACAAAACAAACAAACAAAAAATTAGCTGGGCATGGTGACGGGTGCCTGTAGTCCCAAGCTACTTGGGAGGCTGAGGCAGGAGAATGGCGTGAACCCGGGAGGTGGAGCTTGCAGCGAGCCAAGATCAAGCCACTGCACTCCAGCCTGGGCGACAGAGCAACTGTCTCAAAAAAAAAAAAGAAATGTTCACTGGCCTAAGTGGATGATTGGCAGGACCACACTAAAAGGTTGATGGGGGAAAGGAAGGCTGATGGTTGTGCTAGGGATATGCATGACTCCAGAGCCTCAGTCCCATGTAGCTGTCAGTAGGGACAAATGGACATCCTCTTCTAAAGACAGGAGACTGGCTCTACCTGAGAGGACCCAGTGCTAAGGTGAGTGAGGGGGTCATTTCTGCGGGCACGTAAAATCCCGCCACATATGGCAAACCTTATGGACCAGACCTTCATTGGGAACGGAGAGCAACTGGTCTCCAGCTGCCTACCACTGCCTACAACCTTCCATTCTCATAATCATCCTGATAAAAAGTTTGCCTGTGACAATCAATTTTCATGGAGGGTTGCAAGAAAGGATACGGTGTCCATTTGCTGAGTTGCATCAAATTTTACCTTTAAAACATTTTGTTTTGGTTCGCTTTCGATTTGTTTCTTCTGAATCGCACCCCTGCATTGTGTCATTGGCCTATTCCATTAGTAAGACAACACTGGGGACTTCTGTGAAGGACCCGACCACTCTATCATACAGTTTTCTGTAAGAGGCTTCAGGAAATAAACTGATCTTAGATTTAAGAAAATGACTTTGGATCCTGGAAACAGAAAAGCCTTCCTTTTCTTGACAACTGGATTGTTTTTAATTTTAAGGACGCCATGTGCTACATAATTGGTCAAAATTCACTTTTTACTTTGGCCCCATGGGAGCTTAGAGGCAAACCTGCGGTCACCTCTACAACTGCACAAGTGTTCAGGGTACATTTCTCTTTGTGACTCCTGCTCCAGTTTTATTTTCTTATCCGTATTTCCTCTTCGCCCTGATTATCTCAACTATTTATTTTATCCTCGGATATGTACTTTTATAAGGCACTTCAAATTCTTTATGGAAGAAAGTGAGTCATAAATACATAGACACTTAAAGGTATTGTCAGCCAAGGTAGGTATAATTTTCAGGTCTTTGGCACTCCTCAGCTGTAATTTGTTGCCAAGTACCCAGGTCTGACAGGGTTTTAAGGCAGTAGTTTTGTTTTTTTTTTTTTTTTTGGCCTCATTCCACAACTAGCGAGTTCCAGTAAACTAGAGTCACCAGAGTATAGAACTCACTGTGGAGGAACGTTCCCAATTAGACAGAATATGCAGGATTGGAAGCAGTTAGGCATTTTGACTAATGTAAATCTGTACAGCACTGAGCATCCCATGCAGGAACATTTTTTGTATTTATAATTCTTGAAAATCTTCCTAAGAGGGCAAGTCTATGCACAGAAGCAAAAGAATGTAAGAGAAGAATCCAGAGATGGGAAACTTTTTTAAAAAAGGAGAGGAGAAAGTGGAGGAGGAGGAGAATGGCAATAGAAAAGAGGACAGTGAGAAGCTATCAGTGTGAAAGGAGAGAAACAAAATTTATCTTAGAACTTAAAAGATTCTGATCCCACAGGGTGATCCTTCTAAGCAGCATCTGGCTCTATAGGCTCTGCCTCTAGAGCTGCAGAGATGGAAGCATCTGCAAAGGAGAGCCCAAAGCACAGAGGTTCTGCACGCGGCCTCTTGTCTGTATCTCCAATTTTAGAAGAAGCCCGGGATATCTCCAACTCGAGAGGAGGCCTGGGACATCACCAACAGGAACACAGCTCTCGGGAGGCTGAGGCAGGAGAATGGCGTGAACTCGGGAGGTGGAACTTGCAGTGAGCCGAGACTGTGCCACTGCACTCCAGCCTGGGTGACAGAACAAGACTCTGTCTCAAAAAAAAAAAAAAAAAAAAAAAAAAAAAGGAGAGATAAATTAAAACTAGAGGTTTAAAGTAAAGATAGTTTCACAGGGGCTCACTACAAGAAAGCCACATACCAATATCTCTTATGAACACAGATGTAAACTCCTCAACACATTACTAGCAAACCAAATTCAGCAGCATACTAAAAGGATCATATGCCATGATCAAATGGATCTACCCCAGGAGTGCAAGCAAGAATGATTCAAAATATAAAAATCAATCAATGTAATATGCCATAACAATAAAGGAAATAAAACCCACATAACCTTATCAATTGATATAGTGAATGTATCTGACAAAATCCAACACCCTTTCATGATAAAAATATTCAATAAACCAGGAATGCAAAAGAATGCCCTCAACAAAATAAAGACTATGTGTGAAAAACCCACAGCCAACATCATACACAATGGTGAAAGTTGAAAACATTTCATTCATTCCACTTAGATAAATTCCACTTAGATCAGGAACAAGACAAAAATGTTCAGTCACCGCTACTAGTCAGTATAGCACTAAAAGTTGTAACCAGAGAAATAAGGCAATAAAAAGAAATGAAAGACATCCTAACTGAAAAAGAAGAAGTAAAATTATCTCTATTTGCAGATGACATAGTTTTATATGTAGAAAGCCCTGAAGAATCCACACACAAAAAACTATCTAAACTAATAGGCAAATTCAGTAAAGTTGCATGACACAAAATCAACACATAAAAATGTTGCACATATTTACATTTCTATACACTAACAAAGAACAATCTGAAAAGGAAATTAAGAAAACAATTTCATTTACAAAAGCATCAAAAATAAAGTACTTAGAAATAAATGTAACAACAGGTAAAATATTTGTACATTGAAAACTATAAAATGTTACTGAGAGAATTGTAGGAAGATTGGCCATGAAAAGATCCATGGCCAATAAGCTTATGAAAAGATACTCAACATTATCAGTCATCAGGGAAATACAAATACGAACCACAGTGAGATACCACTTCACATCTACTAGGGTGGCTATAATAATGAAAATTGTCATAAAAAGTGTTGAGAAGGTTGTGGGGAAACTGAAGCCCTGTGCATTGCTGTTGAGAATATAAACTGGCGCGGCTGCTGTGGAAAGCAGTTGGGCAGTTTCTCAGCAAGTTAAACACGGATTTGACCATATGACCCACCAAACCTCTCTCTCAATCTGTGTGTGTGTGTGCGTGCATGCATGTGTGTATACATGTGTCTGTATATATGCCTCTGTGTGGGTATCTCTAAAAGAATTGAGTAAAGAAGCTCAGACACTTGCACACCGATGTTCATAACAGCTTTATTCACAAGTCCCAAGGTGGAAACAACTCAAGTGTCTGTCAACAGATGAATGGATAAACAAAACATGTTAGTTACACACAATGGAATATTATTCAGTCCTAAAAAGGAATTAAGTTCTGATACATGCGACAGCATGGATGAACCTCGAAAACAATAAGCTAAGTGAAAGAAGCCAGGCGAAAAAAATCTATGATATCCCTTACATGGAATATCTAGAACAGTAAGCAGATTAGAGGTTACTAGGCACCGGAGGGAGAACGGAATGGGGAGTTACTGCTTAAAGCGTACAGAATTGATCTTTGAAGTGATGAAAATAGTTTGGAGATGGATAGTGGTGATGGTTGCACAACATTGAAAATGTTATTAATGCCACTGAATTGTACACTATTAAAATGCCTTAACTGGCTAATTTTATATTATGTAACATTTTATCACATAAAAGTAAAATTTCAGAGGATGTAGATATTTAAAAATTTGAAGAAAGTTTTCATGTGTTCTTCCCTTTCTGAAAGGAAAACAATAAACATATATTTTTTCTCATCACCACATCTGTCTCTGAAAACACTGAGATCTACTAATTGAGCCATTATACCACCAATTATTTCAACGGACTTCAGCTTTTTCTCTCATAAAATGAAGAACAGCCATGATAGGGTGTCTCAAGTTCCTCCCAGCTCTGAACAGTCTATGATTTGGCTCAGTTTAGAAACAGTTAACTAAGGTTCTATTCTAAATCTCCCTTAATGAAGTAAAAACTACTGCAGAATAATTTTGCTTAACATTTAACAGCATAACAAAAGATACCTGCCAACTGCTCTCTCTCCTCTCACCCCCGGTCCCCTTAAAGCCTTGGGACATACAGGTACATTCAATGTCACACCCCTTTTGGAGCAGTAATGTCCACGGGGAAGGGTCTTCCCTCCATCTGTTTCAGGTCCCTGTTTGAATGTCCCTTCTCAGTGAGGTCTCCCGGACATCCACTCTAAAACTGTAAACCTCTCCATCAACCTACCCTCCCAAACCCTCTCAACTCTGCCCTCTTTTCCCCAGAAAACACCATCTTCTAATATGCTAGAGCCTTTTCGTTTACGTATTGCTGACTTTCAGACTCCCCTGCTAGCCTGCAGCGCATGAGGGCAGCAGCTGAGCTGGTTTTCGCCACGGACCCGTCTCGAGTGGCCGGCACACTGGCACACAGCAAGTACCCAGTAAATATTTGCAAAGAAACAACAGAATGGTATGGTAGGAAAGGTTTCAAGATTGTCCCCCTTTTTAGTTTACTCACTTCATTTAAATGGATAGTATTATGAAGAATTTCATACTTTAAGTTTTCAATACAAGTGATGACTTTCTTAAATTTTGTAGCTGTGAGGGATTTTATCTATCGTATTATAAAGTGACATTTAACAGTAGTGATATTGGGGGTGCCATTTCTGAAAAGACATCTCAGAAAGGAGAGAAATGGAACACACAACGTAACAGAAAAAAGTGAATATTCTATTCATTGACCCCTACCTTCATCACCATTCACTGAGCTCTGTTGTATACAGGGCACCAGCGGGCACAGGATCACAAGTCCCCTGACGCCCAGGATCTTATTGCCACTTCTGCTTCAACATTCTGTCTTTCTATTTTATTTTCTTCCCCAATGACTGGGCTCTGGAAATGCAAACAGCCCCTGCATCCTCAGGTTTCTCCTTATAGACTGTTTTGTTACAAAGCCAAGAGATAAGTGAAATGCTTGAACTATTACATATCGAAAAAAAAAAATTGTATGATTTTAAGTATATTTTTCCTCCCTTGTCAAAAAGGTTGACTTCTGGGAATTCTTCAACTTAATGAACTCACATGTTTCCAAAATAACTGCTACCAGGAACACTAAAACAACCTAGCAATGAACATTCATATTATTATTAACATTATTATTTTGAGACAGAGTCTTGCACTGTTGCCCAGGATGGAGTGCAGTGGCACAATCTTGGCTCACTGCAACCTCTGCCTCCCAGATTCAAGCAATTCTCCTGCCTCAGCCTCCCGAGTAGCTGGGATTACAGGCACCAACCACCACACCCTGCTAATTTTTTGTATTTTTGGTGGAGATGGTGTTTCACTATGTTGGCCAGGCTGGTCTGGAACGCCTGACGTTGTGATCCACCTGCCTGGGCCTCCCAAAGTGCTGGGATTACAGGTGTGAGCCATTGCGCCTGACCAACATTCATATATTACAGAACTTCACCAATGACAAAGAACTTCACCTATATTATCTTGAGTTCTATCCTCACAGTGCTTCTATGGGAAATGTCAAACTGGTATCATCTATGTTGAAAAGATAAACACCGTTTAAGCAAGATCACTAGACACTGGGACTTGAATTTATGTTTTGACTTTAAGTCTACACCCAGTAAATGTTCCCCTAGATTCACGCTGAAACATTAACTGAGAAGGGCTACGTTCAAGGTATGTCAAAATATCAGAAAGTGCTACTGACATCTGTGTGCTTTCTATGTTATCACAGCTGAGTTCCTGGTTGACTATAATTATTCCACGGAAGCCCGTAAAATGATTTGTGTAGGTAGGTGCTCACATAACAGTAGATTTCTCTTCTGAACGCTGGGTTTTATCACTCCAAACGCCTTTCACACTGGATTTGACTGTAATATACACACAGACCTACTGAGTGAACTGAAGGGTCTAGTAGTTAGCAGTGATATTGAATGAAGGCATCCACGTCGCTTGATTGTTAGTTACAATGACGGACGCACAGGAATAAAAGCACTGCAGTATCCTGCTGAGACACTGCACATCCAGAGGCAGGCCTAGAAAGGTCAGCACAGCCAGGTAAATTCTGATTTCTTAGCTTCCAACCATGGATGTAGTCCTTCATCCCCTGCTTTCCAGTCACAATACTTGAACTGCTTCCTCAGAGACTCGCTATTGGATGATTGACTTTCCAAGCTGTGCCCAAAGATCACTCTCCTGCCTGAAACATTTCTCCAGCTATATATATCGTCGGCCCCAAACACTCTGCCAATAAGTGCTTCACCTCATCCAAAGGCAGACCTCTCTTTTAAAAGAAAGCTTTTCATGGTACAGAGCAGACTGTGGATGAGAGTCTCCGGGTCTTATAAGCAGGGTTCTTTAATACAGTCTGAGCTGGATGACATTCTAATCAGCTTACTGCAAAAGACTTTCATACCCATCTCAAAAAAACTCACTTTGGACCACCCCCTTTCCTTCCTGAGTCCTAGATTTTGGTTCTCTGGAGTTTAAGAAAGAAAACTGCAGTGTTTGAAGCACATGCTAATGAGCAGTGCATGAAGCAATTCCCAGTGGTCCCACGCAGTGAGAATCCTCCTTACATGGAATGTGTAGAAACTGTTGGTCCCTCTTTGCCTGCAGTTTGGACAGTGATGCACCACCCCCTTCAGGGGCTTGACTCCCACCCCCCACCAATTTCCAGTGACTGGTTGAGGGGAGACATGGCCAATAAGATATGAGCGATATAAAATATAAGATATAAGTGAAAATATAAGCTAGGATGCTCATAGGCAAGAGTTTTTTTGTTTTTTTTTTTCCCCCAGAAAAAAAGGCCCTCTGAACTACTCCCTTCTTTCTTTCCACATTAGATGCTATCACTCAAGAATATAATGCCTGGAGCTGCAATAGCCAACATGTGACCAGGAGCAAAAAGCTGGAGGTCAGCAGCCCTGTATTTATATTGACATTTATTAATATTTATAATGTATGTATAAATTATATAATTATATACGTATACATTATACAGTTATATGTAGATTGTAAATATATGTCTCTTGATATACTATATAAGCATAAATATACATCTATTGATATATTTATAAACATATCTCCATTTATATATTGACATATTTGTTAATAGTTATATATCACATAATATATAAATTATTTATATATAAAATATATAGTTATATATTTGATATTAATACAAATATATATAGTTATTGTTATATATTTTATATTTATAAATATAAATATATCAATATTTTTTAAATATTACAATAATTTATCAAGCCATCTGAGAGTAGGTTACATACATCATGCTTCTTTACCACCTAATACTTCTGTGTATACTTCCCAAGAACAAAGATATTCTCTTACATATCCCTAGTATAGTTATCGAATTCAGGATACTTCACATGGATGCAATAACCCCACCTTATCTGCAATTCATATTCAAATTTTGCCAATCATGTCCTTGTAGCATTTTTTTCCCTCCTATTCAGGATCCAGTCGAGGATCACATAATGTACTTACCTATCATGTCTCTTTAGTCTTTATTAATCTAGGACCATTCCCTAGCTTTCCTTTGTCTTATAAGACATTGACATTTTGGAGACTCCTAGCCGGTTGTTTTATAGAAATGTTCCTCAGTTTGAGGTTATCTGATACTTCTTCATGATTGAATTCAGGTTCAGGACCCCAGCTGGAACACTGCAAAAGTGCTATGGTGTCCTTCTCCAGGTGACACATCTGGAGACCCCTGATGCTTACTTATCCACTTCAGAGCTCCTCTAGATCATTTATTTTTTGCTGCAAAACAAACCACCCCAAAACTCAGTGGTTTAAAACAACAACTATTCACTTAGCTCAATGTTGGCTGGCACTTTGGACTTAGGAGGAAAGTTCTTCAGCTCTCAGGTGGGTTTACTCATGCATATGTGGCCTGCTGGAACTCACATGTCTGGTGTTGGCTGCCTGCTGGCTGGGGCACTTTGGTTCTCTTACATCATCCAACCAGGTAGCTTGGGCTTATTTATGTGGGTTGCAGGGTTCTAACTGCATCAAGAGAGCAAGCCCCAGGGTGCAATCACCTTTCATGCATCTCTTTTCATCATGTTTGCCACTCCCTTGATGGGCCAAAGCAAGTAACAGAGCCAAGTCAGATTCAAGAGGCAGAGAAGGACTATCTACTCAGTCATTCAAAAGGCAGTGAGAAGCCATTAGAGTGGCTTATCTTGAAAAGTCTGTTCAACTGCTTTATTCTAATATTCACTTACTCATTCAACTGATAATTACTGTGACTTAGGCCGGATGCAGTGGCTCACACCTGTAATCCCAGCACTTTGGGAGGTCGAGGCAGGTGGATCACAAGGTCAAGAGATTGAGATCATCCTGGCCAACATGGTGAAACCCCGTCTCTACTAAAAATACAAAAATTACCTGGGTGTGGTGGAAGGTGCTAGTAGTCCCAGCTACTCGGGAGGCTGAGGTAGGAGAACTGATTGAACCCAGGAGGTGGAGGTTGCAGTGAGCCGAGATCATGCCACTACTCCAGCCTGGGTGACAGAGTGAGACTCTGTCTCAAAAAAGAAACAAAAAAATACTGTGACTTGTTTTTGTACAAAAAATGTGATAGATGCTTTTCTGGCAAAGAATACCCTACAAAGGAAGGAGAAAGAAAGAAACATTCGCTTGCTCGCCACGCGTCAGAAAACATGACCTCATTAATGGTCACATCAACTCTGTCAGGTGACTATCACTAGCTCCATTTTATAGACAAGAAAACCAAAGTTCAGAGAGTTTAATTTGTCACAGATTATACAGCTATCTAGAAATATTTTTGGCTGCAAGCAATAGAAAACTCTATTAAAAGTGATCTAAATAAGAGACGTCTAATTTCCATAAAAAAGACTCTGAAGATAGGCATTTCCAGAGTTGGTACAGGAGCTAGAGGACGCCACTGAAGACCCTTGCTCTTTTTATCTTTCTGCTCCAATATCTTAGCAGGTCCGTTTCCATCATTATTGTGGCGATTTCATAACTACAAAATGGCTGGTGGATCTCCAGTCATCATATATCAGTCAGGAGGAAGGCAGGAACAGTTTCAGTGTGCATGACTTACATACCTGTTGCTTTTATAGGGAAACACAAGCTTTCCCAAGGGTCCCCAACTGTCTTACATTTCATTGCTCCAAACTGGTTTGCTTGGCCACTCTTATATTTAAAGGATGAGAAGAGCCTAACTGCCTGGCTTTTCCAAACTCTCGAGTGGGATGTATGCAAGGACAAATGGTGCTAGGACTGCCACTGAGTCAGTCAACCAACAGCAAGCAAGTGTCCGATCTGGGATGTGAACCCAGCATGTGTTAACTCCGTAGTTCAAGCCTTCAAGGGATGTTTACTTTGAAAGCAGAGAGAGAAAGACCTATAAATGCATATGCAAATCAGTGCCATGAGTGATAGAAATTAGGTTCTATGGGGTGCCAGAAGAAGAAGAGGTCACTTTAAACATCCTGAACAAGGACGTTTTAGAAAAGTCAGGCAAGTATGGTCTTAAACGACATGTAGGGGTTTTAAAGGTGAGCTAGGCACAATGACATGTATGTACCTGTAGTCCCAGCTACTCAGGAGGCTAAGGTGGGAAGATCACTTGAGCCCAGGAGTTCAAATCCAATCTTGGCAACAGAGTGAAACCTCCATCTCTTTTTTTAAAAAAACACAAATTTTAAAAAAGGTAAAGATCTTCCAACAAGAAGGAAAAGTAAACACAAACATACGAAGACAGAAACGTGAAATGAAGATGAAGTGACCAAATTGGGATAGGGTATTGTAGAACCTTTTGAAAATGTAAAGGGAATAGTTATGCCTTGCTTAGCATTTATTAATAGTTAAAGGCTAAATATACTGACTTGCATATGATCTACCAAGGACTCATACACCATCTCCTACCTCTCCCTTTGACTAGCCCGCAATACAGCATTATGTCTTTCATCCCTTTCCCTCAAATTTCAAAGTTCCTAGAACTCAGAATTAAGTACTGTTAAGCAGATCATTGCAACAAACAGTTTTCATTCAGCAAAAGATAGATTTCCTAACAGTTTACCAGTCTTGAACAATTTCCATTTTTCAGTTTCCTAACAGTTTACCAGTCTTGAACAATTTCCATTTTTCAGTTTCCTAACAGTTTACCAGTCTTGAACAATTTCCATTTTTCAGATAGAAGTTGTTTTCGCTTGATTGTTTATTGTGGTTTGTTTTTAGCTGCCTGAATCGAATTGCATACAGAGCTTCAGGAAACAATATATTCCCCCAAATTTATAGGGGAGACTTTAAAAATCTGAATGATGTTTTAAGTGCATTAAAATGATCATTAATCAAATAATCACTTTCAACTTAATGTGGATTCTTCATATAATAATTTTTATAATGCGAGTCATATCCATAAGAGGAGTTTGAGGAAACACTGATGAAACACTGTACAGAGTTGTGAGTGTTGGGAACTGTTTTCATTTACCTCAACTGTATTATTAAATTCCTTATTAACAAGAGTCATCAAAACTAGGCCACAAGTAGAAAGCTAACTAGAGTTTAGTGAGTTCACTACAGTAAAAATAAGTCTTTCAGAAAGAATAGAGCAGAAGGGAAAGGAAACTGAGTAAATCCTCTGAGCCAAAATTATAGAGACACTATGACTCTAGGGTACACGCCGTTGGACAGCAGGGCCAACGCAGTCCTTCTGACAAATGCCATGAATGCCATGAGCCTTTGTTGCTCTGATTCCACTCACAAAATAGACTTACAGGGTCAGTTCCAGCTTGGGAGAAGCACTGGCCTAGCACACTGCTGACTGATGAGAAAACAACACAAGAGATGAAAGAAGGTAAAAAACAGTGGCTACAGCACTTGAATAACTTTTACGTATATCTATATAATATCGTATATATTAAGAAGAGTGTCTGCTTCCTTCCTGAGTGTGGAGAATATGAAAATCCACTGATAAACACTTTCACCCATTGTTGAAATTCTTGAAGAATTATGTACTTCATAATTCTTGAAGTATTCAAATTCTTGAAATAGGTATACTTACCTTTTTCTTTCTGTTAAGAAACCAGGCATAGGCCCGGCGCAGTGGCTCACGCCTGTAATCCCAGCACTTTGGGAGGCCAAGGCGGGTGGATCATCTGAGGTCAGGAGTTTGAGACCAGCCTGGCCAACATGGCGAAACCCCGTCTCTACTAAATATACAAAAATTAACTGGGTGTGGTGGTGGGCGCCTGTAATCCCAGCTACTCGGGAAGCTGAGGCGAGATAATCGCTTGAACCCAGGAGGCAGAGGTTGCAGTGATCCGAGATCATGCCATTGCACTCCACCCTGGGCAACAAGAGCAAAACTCCGTCTCAAAGAAAAATAAAAAAGAAAAGAAAAGAAAAAAGAAACCAGGCATAATAGTGACTTTCATATCTCCAATAGAAAAATTGCTTTCCAAAATAAAAGTTAATAGTGCTCCATTTCTTGTCACACTGTTATAATTTTTTAACCAGGAAAGGAACTTAATTTAGAGTAAGTGATGCCACTGTCACTTAAATATATGAATGATAAAAGGGATGTCAGCTGCTCTAATTCCATAATTCCCACGTAATGACAATTAATGAAATACTCTTTACTAGAGGGAGTTGTTTTAAGCAGTAGATAAAGGAGTCATTAAGCCTTTTAAGATTTATTCTCATAACCAAATTTCATCTCTCTTCATCATTATCCAAAATATAATTAAAAGATGACATTTAAAAACAAACTAGAAAATCAAACTGCATCCCACTCCCAAAGGAAAAGCAACTGAGAGACAACTCTTTCCTTGCACTTGAGGACTGAGAGGAATCTGAGAAACCCTATCTCTAACTTCTACCTTTTATGCTTTAGCCGTCGCCCTGGAGCACCACTCTCACTTATCAATACAGGAAACACTGTATCACTGAATCTTGAATCTTACTCAATAGATAATTGTTGAATAGATACTTATCGAATAGATACTTGAATCTTACTGGATTCAATCTTATTGGAGTCAATCATTTAATCTTATTGGACAGATACTAATGAAGTAGTTTCACTGCTGCAGAAATATTCTTCAACCTTTCCAAAAAGAAAACAAATCAATAGGGTTACCTTGTAAAGACTTCTGTTTTCTCCCTCCGTTTGCTCCAGTGGTGTAAAATTTACTGAGTTGCACATGTGTGGTCTTCCTGTTACAACATCTATTTTACCAACTATCTACACTAAGAGAAAAGGCATCTTTTCGTATTTGTCCAAACACAAAATTCAGTGGCCTCTATAACTCCTTGGCTGAAGCCCAGTTAATTATTAATACACAAAATTTCTGAAAGAAAGTTAAACATCTTGATCCAATCTATTCCCAAGTATCTTAAGGGCAAGTAACTAAAACCTAGGTAAGCTCTTTGAGCTGCTTTTCGCTCCTTATTTTTAAATCTTAATCTACTAGATTCTGTTCCCCTCATTGACACTCACACAGTTTTCTTTATAAGACTTAACTCTAACAAAGTGTTTGCTACTGGAGGGCACATCCCTTATGAAGCTACAGTAATCAGAGGTTGATTAGAGGCATGTGGTCAATGCCACTCTGGAATTCTCCAGGGCCTGAGCCTCTCAGTTGTATGCAACTACTTACAATAAAACCTGGAAACGCATGAATCACGTCCCAACACAGTCCTGAAGGGGCACTGTTCATTCACTGTGTTATGAAATATGTAACAGCCGGCAACGTTACCAAATACCAGCTACTGATTCCCCACAGCAGGAAAGCCAGGGATGGAATAATCTAACCATAACAATAAGTCACTAATAATATTAAAAATATACCAAATGGATTTTTTTCTATCAACATAGAAAATGAGAGTTTTCTTATGGGGGAGCTCTGCTCGCTGGGAAGCATGCAGAAGCCAAGAAGAGATGAATCTCCTGGGAAGCAGAGGCTGTATGTTGGCAGCCATTCCCTTCCCAGGAATTTCAGAGGAAAGCGAGTGCCCAAGGAAAGAAGGAATACTGCCCTTTTGCGTTCTACAAAGGCCTATCTATTGGCCATTCCCTGCTCAGAGTTTCCCCAAGAAGCAATGCCTGCTCTTTAGTAGAAAGTAGAACACAGCGGTCTCAGGCCAGTGGCAAAAAGCTACTGTAGAGTCACCAGGGTTTGCTTTCCTTCTCAGAGGAAAACTGGGCTCTAGGTAAGCGGCAGCCTCTTCCTGTCCTTTAAGCATAGCTATATAGTTAGCTTAATCACACGCTATTTACCTATCAAAAGAGTAGACAGGTTAAGAGCACAGACCCTGGAGCTAGACTAATCCTGACTATACCATTCACTGGCTGGTGATGCTGGACAAGTTATTGAATCTCTTTGATTCAAACTCGCCATTTGTAAAGTAAGAATAATTGGCAGTACTGACCTCCTAGAGCTGCTATAAGGCCTAAATCAGTTATTACAGGGAAAGGGCTCAGAAAAGGGCCTGGTGCAAAGGAAGGATTACAAAGGTACTGGTAAGTATTATCATTATACAGTTCTGTGTAGATACAAACACATAAAGTAGCAATGAACATGTTCTGCTTTTAACTTGGGATTTGTCACTGAATCTTCACTGTGAACAAATCGCTCATATCCTATACTAATACGTCTTCTCTAAATCTTGTCATGTTCACACAGTAGCTTTTATTCTGCTTAGGGGTTCTAGGATTCCCTGTAGCTTCCTCTGCCCAGGAAACCAAGGGCCTCTACATGACCAGCTCACTCTGTAGTCAGGCACTCAGTGCCCTCACAATTCCTCTTTCCCGCATATGCCCTTAATCCTTGAAATCCAGCATACATCCTCTTCCAAGTTCCCTCTCTCCTATGGGTCTCACTGCTTTTAATGTCTTACGGATTGCTCACCTTAATATTTCCTTCCCAGAGGTATCACTGTGATCTCAAAAGATGTGAATATGAGTAGAATGTTAAATGGTACATTATCTATTGTCAGTAGAGGTTCCAAAGGCTAAAAAGAATAGATGCTGGGCAAACTCTGAAACAGTGAGACCAGTCTTCTCATCACTCTCCTTTATGCTGTATTGGTAAAAACTAAGAATTCATCATGTTCTTGGAAACATGAACCCTTTGAAAAATTATCATGAGATAATTGCCTTTCCCTTACTCCTAGGGAAAAGAGACAGTGGCTCTCCCATCAAAGAAGTAGGGGGATTCGGGAAACCACATGGAGAACTTGGCATGTGTCTCCTTGGATTTGAGGGACCTAGAGACTAACCATCATCCATACCCGAAAAACCCTAAAGGGTAAAGACAAAATGGAAAAGGCTCTAGTCGTGCAGCTGAGAAAACACACACGCACAGAAAGTGTGCTAGATAACAGTAGAAGAATTGTGAGTTTGCTGTAGCCTAGACTGGCACCTGAGTATGCAGCAGCTGTCTGTGAACCTCCATGAAAAGCGCCCTATGCACGAGGTCTGATGCAGCGGCTGAGCCGACCGGAGCAGAAACAGCCCACAGGTAGACCACTGAATACAGAGACCCTGAGCAGGGACCCAACCACCAGCCAGATATGACATCACCCAGGCCCAGGCCTCCAATCCAAAGTCACTAATGGGAAATCTCCAAGAAATCCACCAAAGCACTCCCATGAGAAAAAAAAAAAGATAGCATCTGTATACTTACTGGTCACACCCATGCTGGTGGATGCCAACTCTACCAGTCAAAAAAGCCCTCTGTTGTCCTTGCCCTACTTCTCTCCTCCCTCTAGATCCTTTCTTCCCCTTCCTCCCAGCTCACCACCACCATACCACAAGCTTCTACGCGTGTGCAGGTGTCCTGAGCCAGAGGAGGGAAAGAAGCTTTAAATTAGATGGAAGATGGAAGCTTTGCCATTAGACTGGACTGGTCATGAAAATGACCAGGAAAGTTACAAGATCTCTTGAAATTTCACTCTGACTGACGAAGACTCTGGCAGAACTCCGTGAAGGCAGTGACGTAAAAAATAAAACTATTCTAGGAGTTTACTTCCGCTGAGTCCAGCACATTGAATGCAATGGTTATCACTATGTTTTATTTCAACCTTCCTTCTCTCCTCCTCTCATCCCAAGTGGCTTCACTCAGTTCTCTTTTCCTTTCTGTTTTGTTCGATCCCGTATCTGGCCTTGTCTCCTTATGCCTCTAGCTAACAAACAAATACTTGAAATATTTAAGTACTTTATTCCTGGTCCAAATTAGAGTAGCACATCATGTTAAACTAAGTAGAAATAATGAAGAAAGAAAAAATGAAAGAGATAATTTGGGTTAAATAGGTCCAATTTCTCTATTTTTATTCTTTTCCTTCTAATGTTAAATCTTGCCAAAAAATTCATCCAGTTAGTCAAGAAAATGGCTCACTCTTCCCAAGCGAATCCAATGCATCTTTTAGCCATGGCTATGGAATATAAGAAAGAAAACAGATGGAGGAGGAACTTAAAAGGACATTGAATAGCGATGGATAAAAATAAGATATTGGTTGGCAAAGCCAAAAACATACTTCCGCTGGTCCGAGCACATGAAACTTCTGTAACAAAATGTGCTAATGAGGCAAACCAAATCGGTATATTTATCTGTGGAACAATGATGCAGGCTGTCCCTTTCATCAACAAACTTTGTCCAGTCACACCTGAGCCAGTAAGAATGACCTACATGGGAGAAGATGCTATATGAAAACCACATTCTCCTCTCCTGGTCACAGAGGAAGCTGTACATCCTAACCCCCTTGCAGACAGACTGGGGCCACATGACCTTCCTCTTGCTAGTGGCATCTAAACAGACAGACAGACAGACAGATTGAGAGCCCCTTCCAGGTCTGGGCTTGGGAGACCCTGCAACGCTCTCTTCCCTTGCTGTGAGGACCTTGGTGGCCATATGCTCCAGAGCTTGACTGCGCATGGTGGACTCGACACTGGTCTCTCTCTGACTGAGAAATAAAGCATCAATGAATTAAGTCACTTAAATTTCAGGGGGTTTATCTGTTAGCACAGTAGCAAGCCTAGACTATCCTGACTTTTTTTTTTTTTTTTTTGAGACAGAGTCTCGCTCTGTTGCCCAAGCTGGAGTGTAGTGACGCGATCTCGGCTCACTGCAAGCTCCGCCTCCCGGGTTCACGCCATTCTCCTGCCTCAGCCTCCCGAGTAGCTGGGACTACATTAATCAACCCTAACAGTCTGGTACACAAGAGGAATCTGGAGTCACCGAAGTTACATAACCTCTGAATGGTACCAAACTCTTATGGTCAATGACATTTTATCCTTGTCCTATAAAAATATTTTTGCTCACTGATTATATACTTTTCACTTAAGTTCTAGAGGAGGAGATTTGTAGAGACTCAACCACTTATAAACAGTTATAAAAAATATAATGTTCTTCAACAGTGCAAAGGTTCAATAAGCAAGACTTTGGTTAAAATATGAGAAAAGAAAATCCTTGAATGTCTAAGGACCTACACACTGAAACAGGTTACCCAGAGAGGTTGTATAACCATGAGTTCTCCAAGTCCCTATAATTAAGACTGACAATCGTATGTAGTCTTATCTGTACCCAAATTTTAGTTAGTTTCTTGCATAGCTAGAGTCTTGGGTCTTAGTCAGAAGAGCTTTTCCAGCTTTATAATTCTTTGTTCAAGCAGTGGCTTTCTACTACAGGAAGAAAATAGAGGTAACTCTGGCGTGTATTCATCTGACAGCTATTTAGTGAGTACTATCTATGTACGCATCAACACTGCACCAGTATGGGGACACAACAGGAAATAAAGAGTCCCTGCTTTCCCTTCATACATTCACAGTCCAGCAGCTTTAGGGGCTATCCTCATCTTTTTTTTTTTTTTTTTTTTTCTTAGTAGAAAAAGACAAGTATCATATATTGAACACAGCTTCTCAATTTGAGTGTCAACTGCCAACTGGTATTCTAAATACTGAATGTTATCAAATGTCGGTACACAATTTCCCACTGCTTGGCAGCACCAAAACCTAAATCTTACATAAAACCTCAAAAGAAATCATCAGGATCTTCTTCAAGCCTCTAGGATTCAACTCTTTCAGAAATGTGCTCTTTGAAAGTTAAAAAACAGAACCAAACATAATATAAATACAAAAATAATTTAAAAGGGAAACGAAGGATTTCTAAGAACTCCTACAAGTATGCAAAAAAGCTTCTAAGAACCAGAGCTCATCTGTAGTGCAATTTTATCAGGAAAGAGGCAGGAACAAGACTATCACTCTTGTTGTTAAATAACACCTGTCAAAAGAAGCCTACCCTGATTCTTTTGGGGGTAGCATCCAAATCCATCATTTCAGCAACCAATCACAATCCAACAGGACATTAAAAATATTCTGATTCACTCACACACACACATGTCAATATTCTCTGATTTTCAATTTTAATAAATTTACCATGAATTTTTAATCAATATTTTACTTCCTTTTGGGGCTATATTTCTTTGAGAATGTGTCCTTCATGTGTTATTTTTCTCAGGAACTCCAAGGATAATTCGAAAAATATGGCTTCATCATTTTTCACTCATCAGATTGGCAAATGTGTCAGTTTGACAATGAAAAATGTTGGCAAAAAGGTAAAGACTTCCATACGCTGATGCCAGGGGAAGGAGGGTAGACAACAGGCTTAATTTGTATCTGTAACGTCTTCTTTCTTAAGCTGGTGATGTGAACAGGGTGTTTCTTATATTATTCTCTATATTTTGTGGAATGATTGAAGTTTTTCTTAACAATAATTTTTAGAGTATGTCCTGTAACAGGACAGGTCACTTTGTTCACACACTGCCAAATAGAAAGAAATAACTATGCAAGTCTAAGAAAGCAAGACACAAGCAGTTTCCTAACTGGGCAGCTCTGAACTACATGTGGCTATTCCCAGCAAGAGCGAGACTCCCGTGGGAAGTTGTGAATATCTGATCACCAGGTGTAATTACAGCCTCTTTTTAAATGCTCACACGGAGGCCTCAGGAACCTAGAAATAATAACATTATTAAACAAAAAAAAAAAAAATCAACCCAACATGCGCCCAAATTCAGTTCAAACGCAGTCTTGGAACTAAACTTATGATCCTCAGGTCTTGCTCACCCTAGGGTGCAGCAGGTTCCTCCTTAGTTTCAGGCCAAGAGAGGGTACTACTGGTAACCACCCCTGAAAAAGTGCGTTGTAGGGAACTGGGCGGAACTGTTCAGCAGGGAGACCCCAATCTATTTGACATGAAGCAAAGTCGAATTTTAAGGAAGTCATCAAAGGTCACTGCTAAAACTTCTGAGCTTGAATTCTCTCTTCTAATTTGGCTATTCAAAGCAACACAATAATATTACGAATAGATACGTCAACCACTTTCTCAATAGAGTTTGTTATTAAGATCACACCACAAGCCATGAGTGAGGCACAATGGAACCAATGTCATAAATTCAATGACATAAGGGGATGCTTGTTTTATTTTATTGTTATTATTTTAATCGCATAGGGGACTGGACTCAGAGTCATACTGCCTTTAAGAGTGTAGTTAAAGAAAATGGATACTTGGAATACAGAACTGCTCTTTTATTAGATACATCTTCTTCCTTGCCCTTGTTGGGAGTACAGACATTAACAGCCTTATTTTTGTTCTCAGTCCTCACTCAGCAGTCTGTCTAAAATCATGACCTCTTTCTTCAACCAATCAACATGTTTAAAACTCCCCTATCACAACAAAACCCTCCGTGACTGGTACCCCTTCTGGCATACTTTACTTCTTGGTTTCTGGACAAGCTTCTTGAAAGAGTAATCTACAGTCATGGTTTCCACTCCCTCAACTCTCATTTACTCCTCAATGCAATTAAATGTAGCTGCAATCTGGCTTCTACCACACCATTCTATTAAATTACTTTCACTGACATTGACAAGAGCCCCTAGCCTCTGATTCCAAAGCTGCCTTCTAAAGCATTTTAGAAGTAAAATTTTACCACAAAATTATCACCTATTTTGTGCAAACTGGCTCCTTAAAACCTCAAGAATTATATCAGTTCACACTAATTTGAAAATCTTCTATACATCCAACAAAATTGCAAGTGCTGCTACTGTAACCACTACAAAGCTTCTGTTTGCCTTAGAAATTCTTAGATTTCATAAGGAATTAGTTTTGCTGCTAATATTAACAAAAGCAGACATCAATTTTATTAGGAATTATTAGTTAGAAATGTAATATAATTATTTAAAACTATGAAGTAATTATGAAAAAATATATTTCTTGCTTGATGCCAACACTCACATTACTAATAATAGAAACGCTATACTTTCAACATTAATTATAATAAATATTAGTGACCCTTGATGGAATCAGTGATGGGTATTTAAACATATGTAATCAATCATAGTCATATACATTCATATATTTTCCTCTGGTCCTTTCTTAAAAGTCAATGTTCTTCCAGCAACTATTTCTGCTTCCTATACTTCTCACTCTATATTCTCATAGAATTTCACTGTTTTAGCCACCACCTGATCACTTCCAGATATATTTCTCTAGCTCTGACATCCTTCCAAAACTTCATTCATCTACCGTAACTTCTTTTGAATATGCCACATCCAAGTTATATCAACATTTCCAAAACGGAACTCACTGTTTATTCTTCCTGATACATAGTCTACTTCTCTGAAATTCAGAATCTCAGTTTTGTGACACAACTGCCCACCTGTCACCCAAAACAGGAATCCAAGAGTCATATTTGACTACTTGCTTCAAGCTCCAAATCCTGATCACCATAGTTATAGCCACTGCCCTTAAGCAACCCCTCATATTTGCTCCCTGGATACGGCAACAACAGCCTTTCGATCAGTACCCCAGCCTCTGCCTTAGAGCCTGTTGTACCATCACCCACACGGCCTAGAGCTAAGTAAAATGCAAACATGACCTCATGACTCTCATCTTTAAAATTCACCAGTTTAAACACCTTATTCTGAGTCTGCTTAGAGAACAGCACCCAAGACTTAACACACCCTATTTCTGCCACTCTCTGCACCATCAACTTCTACCACATCTTCCTGTACGAGTTATGCTCTAGCACAGCCCAGGCCAAGGCGGGGACTTACATTATATTTCTATTGGGCTGGGCTATGCTAGAGTGTAACTTGAATAGGAAATTTTAAAAATGTTCTAGCTACATTTAAAAAGTGAAAAGAAACAGGCAAAGTTGATTTTATTAATATACTTTACCTAATACTATGTATCTAAAACACTCATTTCACCATGTATTTAATTTGGAAAATTATGAGATTAAAATATCTTTTTTTTAACATTCCTTTTTTTGAACTAAGTCTTTGAAACCCAGTGTGTGTGTATGTGTGTGTGTATGTTGTGTGTGTATATATGTATATACATTCTTTTTTTTTTTTTTTTTTTTTTTGGTGACGGAGTCTCACTCTTGTCTCTCAGGCTGGAGTGCAGTAGTGCGATCTTGGCTCACTGCAACCTCTACCTCCCAGCTTCAAGCGAGTCGCCTGCCTCAGCCTCCCAGTAGCTGGGATTACAAGCGTGCGCCACCACACAAGGCTAATTTTTGTATTTTTAGTAGAGACAGGGCTTCTCCATATTGGCCAGGCTGGTTTCAAACTCCTGAACTCAAGTGGATCCGCCTGCCTCGGCCTCCCAAAGTGCTGGAATTACAGGCAGTGAGCCACCATGCCTGAACCTCAGTATACATTTATACTCAAAGCAAATATCCATTGGAACAAGCCATATTTCAAGTGTTCACTAGCCACATGTGGCCAGTGGCTATAGACAGTGTAGCTCCAGCACTAATAAAATGCTTGATGTTCTTCCTCATAGACTGTGCTTTTTTTATACCTTTGTTCTTTTTTCCAAACTCACTCATATCATTCTTTGAAATTCAGCTCAGAGAGCCCTTTCCATCTTCCAAACTGTGCCAAGCACAGACACTCTTATTCCATCCATGCTCATATTCCATACCACCACAGAACTTCCCAAAGCATAATGAATGCATCTGTCTAAACTTTTGTCTCTAAGGCTAGAAGATTAGTTTCTCCAGAATAACATCCTATTAGATCTACTCATTTTTATACCCTAAGCATCTTGCAAAACGCTTATACACAGCAGTGGACAGATACATCTTCAATGAATTCACAAGATTTAGAGTAGCATGCGCACCACTGAAGCTGGAATTGAAAAATTTAAACTGGGGGGGTCCTGAGTAAACAAATTATATCCTTGGTTAATCAAAAAATGCAAAGTTATATTGCAAAGTTACACAGCCCTTTTATAGGTTCTCTTTCAATATAGAGCCCCCTTATAACATTATACCTATGGTCAGAGCTTGAGTGGAATAAAGAAATTTAAAAACTTCGGAGTTATAAGGGATCTTAGGCATGATCTAGTTATTTTGCAAATGAGTAGAAAATAGGTGAAAGAGTTTAAGTGACAAACACAAATTTGAAAAATTAGGTAACACAGAATAGCACCATAATCAGAAAGGTGCCCAGGTCCCTAGGTCCCCAGAGCTTTCTTTACACCACTCTGCTTCTGTGGCTGTGTCAACTATGCACATTAATCAAATAAAATTTATAATTAAAATCCATTTACAAACTACAGAGAACCTATACTACTGAAAACCCTTTTGGTTGTTGTTGCCGTTACTGTTGCTGTCAATTACTTCCAAGATGGCATGGCAGAGAACATATTGTTAAACAAATATTCCTTGTGCTATACTTTCTAGTCCCTCTGTAGTCTAATGGGGCTATGTGACTCATTGTAGCCAATAAAGTATGTGTGAAAGTGTGTCCCTTCTGGGCAGAGACATTCAAGAGCTGGTGTGATGATTCCATGCTTCTGTTCCCTGACCCCAGAACTAGTATTGGGCTGGCACTGCCACAGTCTGGAAGGGGCCTGGCTGGCTATGCTGAGTTACCACATGGAGGGGTCAACCACTGCAGGCTCAGAGCATTTGCAAGAATAAGACATAACCTTGTTGTGCTAAGTGACTGAGGTTTTGAGATGTTTTTTCTGTTGCAGCAGCTCATGCTTAATTACCCTAACACAGACAGCAAACTAAATTACAGACATAGAACTGTGCGTCTTGAAGTTGAGCACTGTAACAAATGTAATTAACATGACATAAATTACTAAACATAAACCCACTTAAAATATTTTTCTGCTATTTTTATTTTAAAATGATATGCTAAATCATACATTAAATTTAAGATGTATCAGGTATAAAACCTGATTAAAGTCCTATAAAATTATCAATGTCTAAAACACACAGTTAAAATCAAATGCTGGGCTGGGCACAGTGACTCATGCCTATAATCCCAGCACTTTGGGAGGCTAAGGCAGGTGGATCACTTGAAGCCAGGAGTTCAAGACCAGCCTGGCCAACATGGCAAAACCCCCTCTCTACTAAAAATACAAAAATTAGTTGGGCGTGGTGGTACACATCTATAATCCCAACTACTTGGGAAGCTCAGGCACAAGAAATGTTTGAACCCAGGAGATGGAGGCTGTAGTGAGCTAAGATCACATCACTGCACTCCAGCCTGGGTGACAAAGGGAGATTGTCTCAAAAAAAAAAAAAAAAAAAATTAAAAAAAAAAAAATGCTGAATCAGGTTTCAAGCACTAATTACTTTTTCTAAAACGGCAATATCCCCATGAAATGACTATACATAGTCATTGTCCGAGTCTAGGACCTAGAGTTTTTGTTCCACATGGTAATAGTACACTATGAGAAATAATCCTATTGGCAAGTTTCATGGAACTTCAAGTAAGCTTCATTCGTCATCTCTGAATAGCAGTGCGGTGTCACCTTATTTCCAGAACTACAAAAAAGTTTTATTATTACTGTCCTCTTTCATATTTTATTATGATGTACCTCTTTCAATTTTACTATTTGCTATTATTTCCCTATGTCCACACATATTACAATATGTCCATCTTTAATTAAAAGCCACAGATGGAGTTTTGCTTGAAGGCATGTCCCTGTAATCCCAGTTACTCAGGAGGCCGAAGCAGGATGACCACTTGAGACCAGGAGTTCAAGACCAGTCTGGGCAACAGTAAGACCCCATCTCTTGGCGGAGGGGGGGGTGGATATTTAGCCAGGCATGGCATGCACCTGTACTCCCAGCTTCTTGGGAGGCTGAGGCAAGATGATCACTTGAGCCCAGGAGGTTGAGGCTGTAGTGAGCTATGTTCATGCCACTGCACACTAGTCTAGGCAACAGAGCGAGACTCCATCTCTTAAAAAAAAGAAAAGAAATGAAAAAGAAAAAGAAAGAAAGAAAAAGAAAGAAGAAGAAAAAGAAAAAAGCCACAGATGTCATTTTGGGGGAAGATTAAGAATGTACAATTTGAATCTCATGACTGCACCTATAGGGATGTCAAGGGATGTCAGTATAAGACTGTAGTGGAACATTTGGAAAAAGAGTTGTTGTCAATTTCAGAGAAAATACTCTTCACCAGGTAGAGCTGCTCACAGCAATAGCTACTTTAAAAACTAAAACCATGATTACTTTCTGTTTCAGTTCAGCCAATTGTGGGGTGAATTCCCTAAGCCCAGAATGTCCCAACTTTAAATTCATACTGAAAAACTTTTAGAAATTTAGAACAGATTTTCATGAATGTTTAGACGTTTAAATGCAGCCAAGCCTCTCTAAATAATAAATGAAATTAGGCAAGTCCCAATTACTATTACAGAATGACTATGCAAGACAAGGCTACCCACATTTCTGAGACGATCAAGAATTTTGTCTTTTTAATGTTCCTCTAAAGTACATTTCCTTCCATTAGAAATGTGTACTTGGAAAGAATTTCATAATTCACAAAACTTGTTTTGACTAGGTGGCTGGCAGATTACTTATGTTTCATTTAAGGGTTTGGCTGCATATTTGTGAATCTGTAATACACAGAATATTTCTTTAAACTACAACACATCTGGCACATTCCTAGATTCACTTTATCATATATATATGTCCTGATGTTTATGTTAATTTTCTATTTTTTCCCTACTTTACTGCATTGTATATTTTCCTTAAGTATCCTCAAACCTTCTGTATATCATGGAGAACACAAATCCCCAATGAAGAGATACAACAGTGCATTTGGCTGGATCAATAGTTTTTTTTTTTTTTTTAATAACCTAAAAATACCTCATAAAGTCATTTTTTTCTTGAACTCTTGTGATCTGCAATGGTACAGAAAGCCTCCCCCACCCTGGGAACTTGGCAGGACCCTGACTAGGGCCTACATGCCCACTTAGACAGCAATGAACTAAGAACTCAGCACTCATTTTCTGTGACTGAGGGCTGCTGAAAGAGATCGGGAAACTAAACACTTTATAATAAACAGTAGTTACCATGACGTTACCATTCTTATCACCCTGGCCAACCTGCTGCCTCCGTGAACACACAGAAGAGGCTCACGAACAGAAGGCCACGAGGCAATGCCAGGAGTAAAAAAAGGTAGAGGCATCTCATTGTGGTTTTGATTTGCATTTCTCTGAAGGCCAGTGATGAGCATTTTTTATGTGTCTGTTAGCTGCATAAATGTCTTCTTTTGAGAAGTGTCTGTTCATATCCTTTGCCCACTTTTTGATCGGGTTGTTTGTTTTTTTCTTGTAAATTTGTTTGAGTTCTTTGTAGGTTCTGGATATTAGCCCTTTGTCAGATGAGTAGATTGCAAAAATGTTCTCCCATTCTGTAGGTTGCCTGTTCACTCTGATGGTAGTTTCTTTTGCTGTGCAGAAGCTCTTTAGTTTAATTAGATACCATTTGTCAATTTTGGCTTTTGTTGCTATTTCTTTTGTGTTTTAGACATGAAGTCCTTGCCCATGCCTATGTCCTGAATGGTATTGGCTAGGTTTTCTTCTAGGGTTTTTATGGTTTTAGGTCTAACATTTAAGTCTTTAATCCATCTTGAATTAATTTTTGTATAAGGTATAAGGAAGGGATCCAGTTTCAGCTTTCTACTTATGGCTAGCCAGTTTTCCCTGCACCATTTATTAAATAGGGACTCCTTTGCCCATTGCTTGTTTTTGTCAGGTTTGTCAAAGATCAGATGGTTGTAGATGTGTGGTATTGTTTCTGAGGGCTCTGTTCTGTTCCATTGGTCTATATCTCTGTTTTGGTACCAGTACCATGCTGTTTTGGTTACTGTAGCCTTGTTTGAAGTCAGGTAGTGTGATGTCATCTCACACCAGTTAGAACGACAATCATTAAAAAGTCAGGAAACAACAGGTGCTGGAGAGGATGTGGAGAAATAAGAACACTTTTACACTGTTGGCAGGACTATAAACTAGTTGAACCACTGTGGAAGACAGTGTGGCAATTCCTCAAGGATCTAGAACTAGAAATACCATTTGACCCAGCCATCCCATTACTGGGTATATACCCAAAGGATTATAAATCATGCTGCTATAAAGACACATGTACCCATATGTTTATTATGGCACTATTCACAATAGCAAAGACTTGGAATCAACCCAAATGTCCATCAGTGACAGACTGGATTAAGAAAATGTGGCACATATACACCATGGAATACTATGCAGCCATAAAAAAGGATGAGTTCATGTCCTTTGTAGGGACATGGATATAGCTGGAAACCATCATTCTCAGCAAACTATCGCAAGAACAGAAAACCAAACACCGCATGTTCTCACTCATAGGTGGGAATTGAACAATGAGAACACTTAGACACAGGAAGGGGAACATCACACACCGGGGCCTGTTGTGGGGTGGGAGGAGCAGGGAGGGATTGCATTAGGAGATATACCTAATGTAAATGACGAGTTAATGGGTGTAGCACACCAACATGGCACATGCATACATACATAACAAACCTGCACATTGTGCACATGTACCCTAGAACTTAAAGTATAATAAAAAAGAAAAAAAAAGAACAAAGAAAAAGGTAGAAGCAGCACCCAGAACGAAGAGATAGAGGCACCCTGGATAGCATTTGAGAGTCGAACACAATGCAAACTTCTCTATTTTCCCTGATTGCCTCCAAATCATTCTCGACCTTCGGCTAAATATCACTTCTTCAGGTGGCCTCCTGTGGCCTTCTGAATTAGGATGACTTCCCTTGTTAGTACTTCCTGGTATGGTCCTGTTTGTAATATTCAGGTATTCACTCAAAAATATTGACTGAGTCCCTCCTACATGTCAGGCACTGCTCAAGGTAATGTGGATACAACACAAACACAGCCCTGCTCCTTTCCCCAGAGTTCCAGTCTCAGGTAATGAATGACCTTGCTGTTCACCAAGGTTCCTGACTGACTGAACCCCATTCCCTCCCTCACCTGTCACATTAGATGAGTCACTAGGACTTGCTGATTTTGACCTCTGGATTCTCTCGTGAATCTAGTTTCTCTCCGTCCCAATCACTGCCACCTCATAGTGTCCACCCTCTCCCCAGGAAATATTCCCACAGCCTCCATCAGGTTTTCCAGCCCGCCGTCTAGCCCTCTCCAACCCAATCCACGCACCTGCAATTGGAGTGCCTAGAATGAAAATCGGACCAGGACACTTTCTTGCGTCAAACCTATCCAGGGTCTCTAATGTGTCTGATGACTGGACATCAGCCTACGTTTTTCCCTCGCTCCCTTCTGCCATAGTGAACTATTTGCAGTTCCTCACCTATGTTCTACTTTTTTTATGCCTACTAATGACACCTAGCATACATAGTTCCTGTCACCTACTTTGTGCTTAATACATATTTTTTTGTTGAAAAGAATGAATGCATGAAAATGTCTGTATTTTTACACTTACTAGGCCTTCTGCTTGAATTGCCCTTTATCTCCAAATTATCAATGTATCTCGGGTATCTTTATCACATTTGTATCTTGGGTATCTTTATCAATGTATCAATGTATCTTTATCACATTTGTATCTCGGGTGCCAGGCACAGCATCTGTAACCTAGGAAATGCTGAATCATGTTTTCAGAATAAATGGATGAACGAATAACTGACAGGCAAAACCATCCACCTTAGCTTAGGACAGAAAGTAGAATACAAGGAGGTAGAAAGCAATGATTTCTCCTTCACGAAGACGTCCAAAAGCCTTTGCTAATTTCCTTCAGGAACATGAACAATGCGAGTCTTGACAGGTAAAATCAGAATAAATTATTAGTGGCCCCAAGGAGAAGACATGCCCTTCTTGTTTCATTTTGTTTTTAATTCAGCTGCTATTGATTGAGGTAACATAGAGGTAGCACCAGGTAATGGAAAGAGCATTGCCCTGGGAGTCAGAGGACCTGAAGTCAATTCTAGAACTGACTCTCCCTCTAACTAGCTGTGTGGCCTGAATTCAGCTGTATCAGAAGCAAGCCCACCCCCCGGGCCTCCTATTATGTGAACAATTGAAATTACTTATTTGCTTTAGTTGGGTTTCTGATTCTTGGAACTAAAAGAATGCTGACTAACATCCCATTCTTATCATCTCTTGTGGTTGCATTTACTGGGAGGGCAAGCCAAAAAATGCCATAGATAAAGCATATTCTGATTATAGCAAAGCATTTGGCTGAAGTCTCTGGAATATACTCACAAAAGAGAAAAGAGGACTCAACTGTTTATTTAGATGGATGTGAAACTTGTTGAACCTTTATATGTGAAAAGTTCTGATTAATGAATGTGTACACATGGAAAGAGGTTCCTTGTATCATGTTACCCCTGAACCTGTCCCTAATCTATTTAGGGTTCTCAGCAGCCACTAGGAGAAATAAAAGGGGTGTTTATGAGACTTCCACATCCCTCAAAGCTAGAATACATCATTAACATAACAGAGGCATGAGTCAAGATTCACCAGTTTAACAAGGAAAACAGAGAAAAGGCATGGTTAGGGCCATAGGTCTCTGAAACGACCCTTTTCCTCTGATATCCCTGCTGATACATTTAGAGGCATTACCTGGCTTAGGAAGTGAGACTCTTCTGTTTTTCTCTTTGGTTTTTATGGCTTGTAATGAAGTTTCTTGTCTGCTTGTGTATTTTTATTCTACTTTGTGCACAGGGTATTATTTCTTAATTGTAACTATTCCTAAAATTATTTGGGAAACTTGCCCATTTGTGATTAATTAGCTTTTCGATTATTGCATGGTTAAGAGCCTTGTGCCTTCAGGCATGTGCACCTAAAAATTAAAATGTATTAATATGAACACAATGAAATCAAAATGATTTTATGTAACTGCATGATTTATGCTTATTGAGGAAGTTATTTAAGTATAATTTATAGGTTAGTTCTTACAGCACAAATGCTTTCCTTCTCCTCATTTTCTCTTTTTCTCCTGCAGGAAAACTACAAGATCCCTTAAATACCTTCTCATATACAAAATCTTCATCTTGGCATCTATCATTCTTTCCTGTTCTTGCTTCTGTCCCTCTACGGTTCATTTGCTGGTTTGACTAAAAGTTGGACCAATTTGGCGTGAGAGTGTGGGGCACTCGTGCCATCTGGCCTCTCCTTCTCCTTCCTGTGTCTTGAGAGAGAAGGGAAGCTCAGTCCCCTCTGAGCTCAGGACAGGGCACGGGAGACAACTTCGGCTCCCAACCTCAGTCCCTCCCCCAGCCCTGCTGAGGGAGAGGAGATCTCACATCCAGCCCACCGGGGGGCTCCACCTCTGCGTACCAGTAAAGCCCCGCACAGACAGGCACTCCTAGGCATCTGCCCACCATTAATAAATACCAGCTCATCTCTCATGGGCTCATTACCTCCTGAGTTCATCTCCTCTGACAGTGAATCCCCAAAAGGACGAGAGGACAAGACGGGGTGGGTGGGGCTCAGAAACAAGGCTGGGAACCCGTTCTACTACATATGGGGTCAAGCTCCTCACTGCTTCCTCACCCACCTACTCGCTGCTCACTGGGCCAGCGCTGGGGAGTGTGCTAGCTCTCTAGCAGGCACAGGGACTGCAAAGATGAGTCAGACACAGACTCCGCACGCAAACAGCTCACAACCCTCTCATGCGCTCAACAGGCACCGTGTGCCCACCATGTGCAAGGCCCTGGGTGTGCGGCGGGCATTCCGGAGCTTAAAGACTAGGGTGGAAGACAGGCCAGGCTGCGGCAGAACAAAGGGTCGGAGAAATGCTCTCTGAGGTCTGAAGGGGAGAGGCTGCATCAGCTCCGCAGCTCTGATGGGGCTGCCTGCAAGGAGGCAGGCCAGGATGGCGCCCTGCAGGGAGAGGGCAAAGGGACCAGACAGAGTCTCCCCTAAGGGGTAGACTAACTCATCTGCCACCCCTGAAGAAAAATAATATAACGTTTCACTCTACAGATATCCACAGAATCACTGAACTAAAAAAACAAAAAACAAACAAACAAAAAAAGAAATTAGGCAAAATCTTTGTTTAAATAGAAAAAGGAGCAAAAACCAACCAACCAATCAACCAAACAAAAAACCCCTCCAAACCCCAGCCTTTGGTTGTCCTATAAAAATCTAGCAGTACTGCCTTCTTGCCATCTATCCAGATGACACTCTCCTTAATCCCCAGCCCAACACTGGCGGGCCTCACAAAATGTAGAGCTAAAATTACAGTCAGCACTACCATAAAGAGCTCCACATTAAATGAGAAAACAAAATTGGGCGACATAATGTATTTTGAGTAAGAGGAAAATAAACCAGAAACGATGTGTATATATAAACATGTAGAGGAGTGTGCATATGCTATGTGTTGGTATATATAGATGTTGTGTTGTGGAGAACGCTCTTCCCAGTAACCTGTTTTTTAAAAACCAGCACACTCCAGCAGGTATCCACATAAAGAAACCGCCCACTTTCTGCAGAGACCACAGTCCCCACGCTCAGCCTTTCCTGCTGAGCTTCCACGGCTCTCCCGCTCTGGCACCAAGCTAGACGGACGACCCTCTGGACATCCCTTTCTCCCTCATTATCGACTCCTTGGAAAAGCAAGCCACTCACAAGTGGCTGGGACCTCTCGCCTTACCCTTAAGAACCCATTTCCCTGTACTGTGCCCATCGAGTCTGCCCCCTGTCTGCTGAACTGCATTGGAATTGTAAAAACCGGGGCCAACTGTGTCCTACCAGGAACAGCTCACTTCCCCAGTGTGCTCACTGAGATTTCTGTGTGACATTTTCATCAGCTACGTGGTGTAAGCCGGGAGCCACTCACCAGACAGAGGGGCCGCTGTTTTAATCAAACCTCGTAACTTGTTCCCTTTCTCTATCTGCATATACAAACCAGTGTCACCCTGGCGCTCCACACCAAGGAATGCTGGACAGGAGAACCTGGGCAAAGCTGGAAGTTTAGTATCTCAGGAAGAAAGTGTTCTCAGCAATTCTGATTGGGTGAAATGAAATCTTGGCTACAAGGTTAACAGCTTTTAGCTAATGTCTACTTCTATTCTCTAAGGTTGAAAATGTTTTTCATGCCTCCTATCAGGGGTTGGCAAACTTGGCCCTTGGGGCAAACACAGCCATGAGCATGCACGGATGTACTGTCCCTGGTTGCTTTCACACTACCATGGCAGAGCCAGATAGTCACAAAACTCAACTGGAGACCAGCCCGCAAAACTCAACATGTTTACTATCTGGCCCTTTACGGAAAATGTTTGCTGACTCCTTCCTTTATATTTGTCACTAAATACTGTCGTTTCTTCCTCCAAAAGTCTTCCCGACTTCTCAGTGCCCCCTCATTTCCAATGATAGTACTATGATTCAAACTCTCTGTACCTCTCCGTGCGGGATAGCTTCCCAATCCAGTCCGCCCTGCATACGGCTGCCTGGCTGTCATCCTGTCACTTGCTGAATCCTCTCAAACCCATGCCCAAGAACATACATGCTCTTAGGTGCCACTAGAGCCAATCTCCTAATTTTACCTTTCAGGGACTTCCATTCAGACTTCGGTCTCCCTTCTGCCCTGTACCCTTTGGGCCCGTACCTTCCCTGTGGGCACACCCACGCTTTCCTTCACTGCTGGGCAGGCTTCAGCGCCTCCTCCGCCCCACCTGCCAGCTCTGCTCCCCTTTCCCCAAGAAGATCTCCTGCTGATCCACAGATTCCCTCTAGGCCTCTCCACGTTCGGCCCTCTGGTTCAGTCCCTGCTGCCATGTGTTCACTTACCTGAGCTTGGTTCTTGCTGAAGTATCTGCTCATCTTATAGATTCCAATGGTAACAAAAAATAAATTAGGACAAAGACTACAAGAAAGATTCTGATGAGAGGAATCCATGTGGGGGATGATCCCCTTGGAGATGTGGCCTCCAAAACTATACTAGGTCTCAACATGGGGATCACCTACACTCCAGGCGGAAATTCCTATCTTGGTGCACACGGCACTTAACAGTTTCTATCACTGACTTATATATCACTTGCTTTCCAAGACATTTCACATCTTTGCCTTTTATCTCTTCAAAGAGTTAATAACTCCCCATTAGAATATGCATATATATTGTAGTGCTAGATAATAAGTAGAGGAACTTAATAACTTATTGTGAAACATAAAAGTACACCTTGCTTTAATAAAACTTCATACTTTGTTCCCTTTCTCTATCTGCATATGAAAACCCAGAACTTTCAATCAATTGCTTACCAGACATTCTGAAATTGGGAAGAAAAAGAAACCTCCTCCCGCGGGGCACATGCTCTGGCCACACATCCCATTTGGATGGTCAGGTTTTAACAGGCTACACACTTGTAAATAAATTCTTATACACCTCTAAGTTTTTCTCCCCTGCTCTCTGCTTCTCCGTTGTCCCTCTGCTCCCTCCAGTCTTCTCTTCTCTCTCATGGCATGTCAGCAGTCTGACCCACTAGCCAGGAGGCCACTGAGAGGTGGGCTGGGACACTGGAAAATGAGCCTCATTTAGAAATTAAGCACAAATTATAATTTCCACCTCTCCTAAAAGCTATTACCATTGACAATGAACAGCTCTGCTTCCCGTTCACATTCTCTTAAAAGCAGGTGGAGCCCCTGCCTTCCACCCCAGCCTGCCAATTACACACTCTTGTCTGGGGACTTTCACTTTAAACTGCTTTTTACAGACATAAATGAAAGTACTCAAAATTAACAGCAGAAAGGAGATGAAAAAAAACATGTCTCAAACTCCTTCTCAGCCATTACAAATCAACAGGAGCTAAATATCAGACTTTTTTTGTTTTGTTTTGTTTTTAAGAGCTTCCTTTTAATGAACAGGTAAAACATATGTAGGAGAGAATACCTCAAACCCCAAATGTGTTGTGAACATAACATTTTAACTTGTGTGCCCAGTTCCTAAGTAAATGTTACCAGTTTGACCACACTTAACAGTGGAAAGCTAGTCAGGCATGGCAGAGTTAAGCAACTGCTATCGTTAACCATACTGTTAATGTGTTAGAAGCCATCACTTTTTTTGCTGCCAAATTCTGAAACCTCTGTCTTTGAAAGGCTGCAAGCACTGTATTCACAGAGAAGGTAGGTGGCAGAAAGGGGTTAAAGAGGTTAGGTGTCTATGTGAATCAGTTTTTAGAAAGATCTAAAACTCCAAACAGCAGTGTGCATGCACTCAAATGTGCAAAACTGGACAAAGTCATCCTATGTTGAAAAATCAAAGCCATTTACAGTAGACATGTCTCCAGGAAAGGGGGGCAGTCTTTAAATATACGGTTAGCCTTTTAGGCTCTCTCTATGAAAAACTCTGGATTGCCAAGAGCAACACTGAAGATTTATTGTTATAGTCAGATTTCCCCTGCTATCTTATTGTTCACGAACTTTCAGAGTGATTCTCCATCTAGCTGTTTTCGTGAATGCCTCAATGATCAACCACTGAAGCAGATGACTTTTCTCACCCGTTGCCACGTCTATTAGCTAAATCTGCTCTTTCCCCTCAAAGCGGATCCTTCCCAGGCTCCAAGCATCTTACTGTAACGTTATGAAGGTTTGTATATGCTAGGTGTCCGCAGAGTGATACCCATATGGAATCTCAGGCAGTGGTGGGAGGTGCTAGAGACAAACCAGGGACGCTTCCGCACTGATCCCAACCAAAACCTGGGAAAGAAGCCCGCAGAACTGTAAACAGAAGACAATTCGGCGGTTAAGAGGCTGTGTCCAGCTCCACTCTCTCTAGCTGCCCATTTGAATGTTGGACCAACAGTGGGACATTCACGAACCTTGAGAGTCGAGGTTCAGATTTAGTTTCAAGTCACAGTGGGGTGCCTCCATTCTGCTGGCCTTGTGTTTTCTATCTGCTAAAAACCTTCCATTAGAATGACCCTCCTGACCCCGTACCCTGCCCTTTACTGAGTCCTGCTAGGAACTCAGTACTCCCTAGGAGAAGCAAGTTACCTGCTGGTCCATATTTCTGGATGAGGCGGAGGTGATCTACTAAAGGACCTTAAAGTTGGGAATAGGCTTCCTTGCCCTGCTCTCCACTGGGACGGCTGAGAGACTATGCTTGTTATGCAGACCCCACCAATCCCCAGGTTGGGCTGGAGGGGAGGGAGGGAGAGCAGGCCCTCTTCATGTAGATGCAAAGCCATGTGATTCAATCAGCCGAGGAGAAATAAAGCTGACATTCTCTTTCCTTCACCTGTTTCAATGTCTTAATTTGCTTAAAACTCAGGTGGAAAAGAAAAGACTCTTCTGGTTGCCAAAGGCAAGTAAACTTAAATTTATAATAGCAAAAGGTTAATTTATTATAAAAATGTTTATAATATTATAATGGCTGGTGGAACCAAAGGGGAGTCTCAGGAAAAACCACACCCTGGATATCAAACATGCTGTTTTCTTTCTGCATCTGCTGTCTTCTTTTCTGTTTGAAGACTGGCCACCTCTGCTCCTCAAGTGCAAAGTTGAGAAACATGATCGTTCAATGCTCTCAGGCATTGCATCCTACAGCTTCAGCCACTGATGAGGGACAGTACTCTTTCTTCTCTTAAATCCAGAGTTCTCTGGCTAAAATTGTGATTGCCTCCACAGTGAGGGGACCATTCCTAGACAGACAACTGTCCAAGTTGGAGTAGAGCTATTCAGTGAAGAAAGGGGGTCATGGTGGAACAAAACCACTAAGGCACAACAGAAACTAAAGTATCAAGCTGGAAGAGCGAAGGAAGCTCCCAGGGACTGAGCTGCTGGGCCTCCAAGCCTTTTCCATGTAATCTCAACGTTGTGAATTCCACCATGTTTTAAACCTAAAGGTTCACAAAAGCTATTAATAAAATAGCCATATTCATCATTCACACCAAGACACTTCTGGGCATGAAAGTGGGTACTACAAATAATTAAAATTATATTATCTTGAATGTCTATTTATTGACTAACAAACTGGTTTTCTCATAATGATGGATCTATAGAATCACTCTTATTCAGAAAGTATTTTCAAAACTAAAATCTTTCTTTAAAACACGTCCAAGCCAGGTGTGATGGTTTGCACCTGTGGTCCCAGCTACTTGGGAGACTGAGGTGGCAAAGGATGCAGTGAGCCAAGATTGTGCCTTTCTATTACCCTCTAGCCAGGGTAATAGAAAGACCCCATGTCAAAAAAGAAAAAATAAAAGTCCATATACATTAAGGCAAAATATAAAAACTTTATATTCTTTACATTCATGTTAATTATAAACATTTAAAAGTAATATAAATAGTAATTGGTCTTAGCATATATTTACATACTTGATCAGTTTCATAATTGTATGTTTTGAATTCTGTCCTGCTATTTCTCTAAAAGTATTTGTTTTTGATACGACCTTGGTATCCAGTAATTTTTGTCAATCTTCCTTAATGTTGCATTTTGTGCAACTTGAAGCTGTTGACATCTTCAACGGACCTTTTTGTGAAGTCTACATTATTTTAATTTTTGAAAACACCTCAGGGTAAGTGATAAGCTCAGAGCAAATCCTACCACAGGAAAATGTTCTCAATTCTTCTTCTTCTTTTTTTTTTTTACTGGAAAGCATAAATATTTCATTCCCAATATTTTCAAAGGAACTATCTCTCTGCTTCCACTCAGTATATAGGCATTTAACGAAAACTTTAGCAAGATCAAGCTCTTCATATTAATTGTCTCTCTTTATGATTCTTTTGAATATCTGAGCAAATGTGGATGATGCAATATTATAAGCCTTTTCAACTTCATTCCATTGTGATACAGAGTAAAAATTTATCCAGTAAAATACAGAAGTCTCATGAAAAAATTATTTCCATAACACAGTTGTTCTAAGGAAAAATTATACAATTTTGAAATTAAATTTTGTGTACCTACCATTGGGCCCTCATCCTATAATTTGTCACTCCCTACTCAGGTTTTGTGAGGAAATATGGCAATATCTTCTAGTTTGCAGGCTGTGGTTTTAATAATGGCAAATCTCTAAAAGCTGCCTATGCTGAAGTTCCTGAAGCTCCATTAATTGAATACTTTTAAGATTTCCACTTGATCTGGGGGAAAAATGTAGACAAGATTGAAAGGATTCATACACTCATTAACAGTGTAGGATAGTTACAGTGAGATACAAAGAAGTTTTTCAAAGGCTGACATATTTCTAAAATCTGATCAATGATGGGGGCAAAGAGAGCAAGTGTGTTCTTGTCACAGTGAGGTATGTTTTTGTATTTAACTTCAGCCTTGAAAAAAATTGAAAAAAATTCTGTAGTTTGATCATTCTGTGTAAAGATATAAATATCTGTAAATTTTTACAACTGCAGCTTTTAATTCTAAGAATACAATATCACAACTTGTTTGGATACAATTATCAATTATATGTACATTCTACATTTAATGATTTTACAAAATACATTTCATATTATATACTTGTATATCTTATTTAAATATTTTAATTAATTTGTTTTCTTTTAAAATTGTATGTACTTATGGTATACAATAAGATGTTTTGATATACATACACTTAGTGAAGTGATTACTATAGCCAGGCAAATTAACATAGCCATCATCTCACACAGTCCTCTTTCTCTCTCTCTCTCTCTCTCTGTGTGTGTGTGTGTGTGTGTGTGTGTGTGTTAAGAATACCTAAAATCAACTCTTAGCAATTTCTAGTATATGATATAATATTATTGACCACAGTCCTTGTGCTGTACATTTCTAGACTTGTACTTCATAACTGCAACTTCGTGTCTTTTGACCTACATCTTCCCATTTTTAATAAAATCTTTTATTTACTATTTTCTTAAAATATTTTTATATGTTTTATTAAGTTTTAAATTATGAATTACATATACATATATCTCACCATCAATCCAGGTATATTTCTGCTCCACTTTTCTTAATTTACTGAGGATGTTTTTATTAAAACATTGCTCTCCATAAAAGTTTTCATACATCATCACTACAAAAATAAATAATTTGATCATAAACATTGAGCTTTTTGAATGGATTTACAATCACAAGCACAATCAGGTGTGTTACCTTGACAAAATGAACTTCCAAAAGCATTCCTTTTATCCCATGATTCAGATGGAAAAACCAAAAAAAATTGGAATTAACTTTCTATTCGAAGTATCTGATGAGATGGCTGTGATATAAAATTGGCAGGATCACTTAACTGTTTGCAAAGTTCTTTTGCTAACTGACCCAAGACATTAAAAGCTACATCTACCTTTTTACATGTGTGCAAGAAAACTTGAACTCCAGAAAGAATGAAATGGTCTTATAATGAGAGTTACTTGGCCTAAATGAAATGTCATTCTTTAAACACAATCTGCAAAAATGCTGCATTATGTTTGTTACAAGATCCTCTTTGAAATTTTTAAAATTTAAAAAATTGTAAAGTCTTCTTCAATAGATTTCTTTCTTTTAGAAATCTGCTCAGTGATATTGTTACGACTTTTATGTGAATGGTAAATATTGATAGGTTACACATTCAATATCAACGTTCTTGACAAATCCAGTAATACATTTTTCCTTAAAAGGTGCTTCTGGGGAGAGAGTAATTACCACCAAAAGGGTTTATTGACAAATAATTTTGAAAATCACCAAAAAGTAAAATAAATGAAGAACTTCAGATGTATACCCTATAAAATGTGACGAAGCCTTGCAGCAAGGGCTATTCTCTGTATCTATAGGTTCTAACACATAATGGCTCAGCCTCTCTCCAACACATATTTTAACGAATAATTTGCTATAATTCTCACGGTTTCATCTGACTAGAGGCCAGTGGCTCCTGTACTTTGCAAGCTATGGAGAAGTCCACAGCACAGCTGGCTGACAGACCACAAGGCTGGCTGGGGTAGTAGTCTCAAATACTCCTCCCACACCATGCTGGACTGGGAGGAGCAAACTGCCCCAGCCACTGGTGTCTCAGCACACTGCTTTATCAAGAGCACCTGCGTGCTTCATTCAAGGAGGTATTGGCTCAGCTGCATTGTGAAAGGTCTGAGAGAAGAGAAGAAGGTCATTGCTAGACAGATTTAGATTCCACTGAGAACTCTGTTCACTGCACACGCATCTCACATGTGACTGGAGGGGCACCCTGGCAAGCTCAAAGTACAAAGTCTATCAAGCCCATTCTGGCATATTTTAATGCAACGCATAATGATGATACTTTCTTCTAAAAAATTAGAAACCATCTGGCCACGTGGCTCACACCTGTAATCCCAGCACTTTGGGAGGCTGAGGCGGGCGGACCACTTGAGGTCAGGAGTTCAAGATCATCCTGGCCAATGTGGCGAAACCCCATCTTTACTAAAATACAAAAATTAGTCAGGCATGGTGGCTCATGCCTGTAGTCCCAGCTACTCAGGAGGCTGAGCCATGAGGATCACTAGACCGGGAGGCGGAGGTTGCAGTGAGCCGAGATCACGCCACTGCACTCCAGCCTGGGCAATAGAGCAAAAATCCATCTCAAAAATAAATAAATAAATAAATAAAAATAAATAAAATAAAAAATGAGAAACCCAAGACAATGCTAATTAGGAAGGTTAAAGGCACTAACTGGGACTGTCCTGGGCAAACTGAGCTGTGTAGTCACCTATCAGTGAATGGCTCTGCTAAGAAAATGTAATTAACATAGCTAAGAGTTCAGAACTTACCAAGAGGCATATGCTAAGAGCTTTACAGGCAATATCTTTTTCAATATGCCCACAGTGCATATATCTCTGAGATAGGTGTTATTTCTTCATTAGACTTATGTCCTTTGTTTATCTTAAGTAGAAGGCTGAGGTATACAGATACTACCTAAAGTCTTTGAGGATTAGATACCAGATGGGGAGTGGCAATATTCATTCATATCATATCTGTTGGCTTGGTCTGTCCAGCAATTCTAACCCCTTCTTTTGATAAGCACAGTCCAGTTTTCTCTGGGTGAATGAAACTTGTGTTTGTTAATAACTGTGTTCCCTCGTCTAACCCCATCTCTCAAAATAAGAACAAGACCAGTCCTGGCATCTCTCTCTCTGTCTCTTGGGGATTTGAAGCTTGACTGGAATGTCACAAGGACAGAAAATGTTTTGTTCCAAGTCATTCCAGTGGCACCACCTTCAAGAGGCTGTCCTAGATACCAGAACTACCCTGTTATTATCCTTTATCCTTTCAACTCTACTACCAGTTCTGCGAATTACCCAAAGTCCTTTTAATACATCCTCCATTAAAAAAAATGTAAGGTAGCAAAAATTGGTTTCCACAGCTTACAACCAAAGCACTCTGACTCCCTTAGCAATTAAACCTAGGTCTGTCCAACTCCAGAGTCTGTGCCTTAACCATGGTACCCTGGTATGTTCCTTAGCCAGCCCCTGGTACCAGACACGCCTGCACTTGACCTGCTCTGATGAAAAACAGTGGAAGGAAACTGCACAGTGTTCTCTCCTCTGCAAGCTGCATCTGAGGCGCCTGGCCTTGCCCCACCCTCTGCTGGTTTGACTGGCCTTGATTTCCCTTCAGTCATCCAGGAGAGATGCTTACTAATGTGGTGTCTTCCTCCTCAAGTCTTATTTGGTCTCCATTCTGCTTTGACAGAACCACACGGGCAGCTCTTCGCAGCCTGGAGAAAAGTTGCATTTCTATGAGTACTTTCCCAGCCTCCACAGCAGCCTTTTCTCAAAAGCTGAAGAAAACGCAGTACCCAAGTTACCAGAATTTCTCACTATACCACACACATTTTCCCAAGCTAGAGAAAATAAGGTTTTCTAGGGAAGGAGGCAGCACAATGAAATAATAGAGAACAGGATCAGATACCCAATAGACTTCTTAAACGATGGCAAGTGGTAAAACTGCTGACACAAAGAATCATGTGAAAATGATATCTTCATAAAACAACACATTTGCAAAGGACACTGGCCCTAGAATTGCTACCTCAGCTTGGGACAACTGGCAAAATTTCAGATGTCCCTTATATTAATGTATGCAGGGAGAAGAAAGAAGGCATTGAAAAGGCAGCAATCATATGGGGACAGTTGAAAACCAACACAAAAGAAACAGGAAATGTAGGCCATTGCTATACCCAAAGTTTAAGTAGTTAGTGACTACTATTTGAGTCACTTAGTTTTAAAAAGTAAAAGAACAACTTATGATCTCATCAAAGATATTCTGGCACACAAAACTAGATAAATGGCTTGGTACCAGTTTTCTATTTCTGCAGGCAATGATATCACCAAGCCAAAGGAAGTAAATTGGGAGACAATGATCCTGAGGTTCAAACTACAGCAAACAGTAAGAACTCTGCGGGGAACTTGAGGGAAGTTTGAATTTTCTAAATGCATAGAATTTAGGAGCAGCAATCATTAGCTGTCAATCTATCTAACACACTCATGGATGAGCATGTTAGCACCCAGAGAGATTAAATGATGTGCTCCAAGCTCATAGACCCAAGCAGTGTTAAATCTGAAAACAGAAATCAGACCTTCTGACCTTATTCTAACCATTCTTTCCTGCTCACCGCACTGCCCCAATTCAGTCCTGTCCTGCGCTGAAGGGCACGGAAGTGTGGTCTGCATCTCATGAAGGAAACATGTGTCTGGACCTCCCTAATAAAACCACTAGGGAAGCACCACACTGTCTGACTTGCTTCCCTTCTTTCTACTCCCAAGAGACTTCATCCAAAAAAAAAAAAAAAAAAAAAAAAGTCTGTGCTGCAATCTTCCAGGTTCCTTGAGTTAGGTACACTTTGGTCAGAACCAAATGAGTGACCTGCCAGTGAAAGGCCAGATGCAGCCTTCATCGATACACGCCCCGTCCAGAATTCTTTTAACAAGAAAAGGGCACCCCTTCGTGACCAGCCTGGCCAACACGGTGAAACCCTGTCACTGCTAAAAATACAAAAATTAGCTGGATGTGGTGGTGCGTGCCTGTAACCCCAGCTACTCAGGAGGCTGAAGCAGGAGAATCACTTGAACCCAGGAGGCGGAGGTTGCAGTGAGCTGAGATGGCGCCACTGCACTCCAGCCTGGGCGACAGAGTGAGACTCCATCTCAAAAAAAAAAAAAAAAAAAAAAAAAAGGCACTACTGGCTTCAATCTTCAATGGAAATGCAACTGCCTTGTTTCAATTTCTAGCATCCTGCTTAATTTATGTTGTAGGTTCTCCCAATTCAGTCGAGGAGCTCTCTCATCTTAACTCAGATATCTTAACCTTCTCTTCATGCTCCTATCCTGCTGTAAAGAAGCAGGAATTCAATCTGAAAAGTGACTAACTGCTGGTGGTGAGTGACAGCTGCTTTGCGGAGGAGTTAGTCATAGGTGACGTAAAGCCAACTCCACTTTTTGTATAAACTAAAAACAAACAAACAAAAATACATGGATCATAAATCTAATTCAACAAGTGAACATCCACTGAGTACCCGGTGCGTGCAGTCACTCTGCTGGTGTTAGAGACACGGCGATGAACAGATTCCTCCCTCCAGCAACTGAAAATCTGGAGGAGAAACACGTGCGCTTATGATACGTAAAATAAGCTCCATCGGACAGTCAAATGGTTAACTTGGCTGATCTGATTCACCTTGGCATTTCCTTTCCCTGCTGATGCTCTTGAATGATAACTCTTAAAAATGAAACAACCAAAAGCCTAGTGACATGAATAAAAGGAAAAAATAAGGAGCCCGAAAACTCTGCCACTCAAATGATCTTATCTTCTGAGATAATCTAGAGCTGACTATTTTATCATCAGAGGATGTGTTTCCAATTTAGAACACCAAAAGATGAAAAAAAATTTAATCGTTTCTTATCCTTTAAGATCTGTCCTAGATTCCATTCAGTGAAACTACAAGTAGCACCAAATCGCCTAACTCAACAAATATGTAAGTCCTAAACACCCCTAGAGAGACCCTTCCACTCCCCAGGGCCCCCAGCACAGCCAGTGAAAGCAGATGTGATCAGAGAAGCTATCTATCCCTCTCAAAACTGGCTCTAGAGTTGTATAATTAGCTGCACAATCCCTAAATTATAGCTCTCTGGGGAAAGAGGGTGAAACTATTTGTTTATTCACAATGAATGATAATGTAAAACAGTTAATTGCCTTCAGATGCTCACGCTCCTGTTACAATGAAAGGTTAATGAATTACTTATTTAGGGTAGAGGAGAATAAATGAAAGGATTACATTTTAAAAATAAATATTTCCTAAAATTCTATTTAAAGTGAAACTAAGAATAATAAAATTACCCACATCTATTGCTCTCAATCAGAACAATATTGAGGAAAATATTTTAAATACATTTAGAGAACTGTAAAAAGTTTGAATGATACCATTAGCATTCACTTTCCATGTTAATATCTTATGTACCATGATAACAGTTAATACAGGCTTTTAACTGAAGGTGTGAAATCATGTTTGTTGAAACATTTTTATTTCTATTATTAATGAAATCAACACCCAATGTTCCTTTTACTTATTTTTCTGACATTTAATCCATGACAGCCAATCATTTTAGGTGCTGTTCAGTTTGTCCTTTATCCCACATTAAGATTTTCATTCTCATCAGGCCTGGCAAAAAGATTCAGTATTTTAGAACTGCTCCAAACTCAACAGAGTTGCAACAGTGCTGGCCCCTGGCCTGCTCCTGACATCTTGGTTTACTTCTCTACATGCACTAGTTTCTCTGGGAACAGTATCAAATTCAAACTCACTCTTTCCTCATATGGACGCAGTCATTTCAAACAGGATCAGTTTTATACCATAACGATCATTATATGTACTGTTGTATTTTATATAATAATGATAACGATGCTACCATGCCTATAAGTAGGGATTTGGAGTTTTCAAAATCATCCAACACAAGATTTTATTTAAGTCTCAGTACCATCCTATAAGGGAATTAGTCTTAATTTTATATTGAATGCTGTTCACAGTCACAGGATTAGAGCTTATTCACCCCATTTGGGGCTGAATCATACCCCCCTCAAAACATATATTCAGCGCTGGGTGCAGAGGTGCATGCAGGTAGGCCCAGGTACTCAGGAGGCTGAGGTGGGAGGATTGCTTGAGGTCAGGAGTTTGAATCCAGCCTAGGCAATATAGTAAGACCCCTATCTCTGAAAAAATAAATAAATAAAATTAAATAAAAAGAAAGAAACAACAACAAAATCTTCATATATTAAAGTCCTAATCCCCAGGACCTCAGAACGTGATACAGCCTTTAAAGAGGTAATTAAGAGGTAATTAGTTAAAATGAGGTCTTAAGATGGGCCCTAATCCAATTTGACTTGGATGTCCTTACAAGAAGAAGAGATCAGGACACAGATACACACAGAGGGAAAGACCAGTGAGGACACAGGGAGAAAGTGACCATCCACAAGCCAAGAAAAGAGGCCTCCGGAGAAACCAGCCCTACTAACACTTCGATGTCAGATCTGTAGCCTCCAGAACTATGAGGAAATACATTTCTGCCACTTAAACACTCCACTCTGTAGTATTTGTCATGGCACCCGTAGCAAGTTAATGCACACACACCCCCATCTCTGGGATGCTCTACACAGATGTCCAGCCTCTAGGTAGAGCAAATTCACTAATTTCCCAAAGCTCCTCCCTCTCGATGACAAAATATTCTGAATGCTGAACACCTCGTAAGGCTTCTTTTTAAATAATCTTATACTGATTCCTATAGTACCAACACCAGAGTCATCAACCAAAAACACAGAAGTGACAAATGGCCCGCTCAAGCAATGTGTTCTGCTGCAGAACTAGGGAGACACGCAACACGTTCAAAACGAGGGCCCAATAGAGCATCAACCTCCCTCCGTCCCCCACCAAATAAAAGGTAAGACGAAAAGGGCATATATTGTTTGATATGGCCAAAGTAATTGGGAAGAAAGCACAAGAATTAGCTGGGGGTGGGGAGTCAGGGAGAATTGGGCAGGGATCCTAGTGGAAAAGCAGATCATAGTAATTTGAGATGATTTTAAGGAGACAAGCTTTCTTCCATATTCAGACAGTGAAGCGCTGGTTAGCTGCTCAGGCAGGGCATCGTGATATTGAATATTTTACAGGATCACAGTCCATCAGCCCTGCACTAGGGACCGATTAGGCCTGATACACATATTGCAATCTACTTACTATTCCTGCTTAAATCATGAGAATTTAAATACAAATCTCTCAGAGTCCACATTGTTCCATTATGGTCTCTGCCCTTGATTACTTCAACTGAGAAGATAATTAGCGTGGATCAAGCCAATCACAAGCTCTACGAGCTACCACCTCAGTATTACTGGTTTAATTTTGGATAAAACTTTCTAATGATCTGAGTCAAAGAAAAGAGCAAATTTAGAACAGAAAACCCAAAGGCTTAAGGGCTGAAGTTCCACTAGGAACCTCTTAGCCTGAATTGCAGGCTTCCATTTTCCCTTCCTAGCTCCACATTCTTTTTGCACCTTTCCATGTTTCTATTAGACCAGACCCCAGAAGCATCGGTGGAACAGAGGACGTGTTCCCATTTCCAATTCACTTTTAATTATAGAAAACAGTTGGCAAAATATCAAAGCCCCATGTACAATTTCTTCTGGCTCCACTGGGAGCACAGGGGTTTACCAAGGGGAGAGAATAACAGAGAAAAACAATAAAGTTTGAGAATTACGACAGTGTAGAAAAGGAAAGAAAAGATGAAACAAAGGCAGAAAATGATGACAAATTTACATCTTCCAGCTGGCACACTACCTTGGCTCAAAAGCAAAAATGTGCATTATAGTTTCAGGTGGCTACAATTTTCACAGGGTTTAACCTGAGTCACATTTTGACCTCTACAGTTTCTATAATTGGAAAAGGATTTTATTATCTGAAAGGGAAGAAAATGAAGGCAATGAGAGGGAAGGAGGGAAAACAACAAAGTTATCTGCTCTGGCAGACCTTTGTTACCCAGAATGTTCAACCTCACACAGCAGTGATTTTAGGAGGTGTATTCTGAAGAGAAGAGCAATTACCCCCTGAAATAGGCTAACACGTTCATTTGTTTAAAGGGGTCAAAAAGAAGGGGATGAATCTGAACTATAAGGAAGCTTATAATAGAGTTATTTTCGATTGCTTTTTCCTCATCTAGTTTTCTTTTGACATTTTAGACCATTAGGACACCTTGAACTAGCTCTAGGGTAAAAGGGGGAGAGAGGAAAAAGAAAATAATAAAGCCTCTTGGTACAGACTATGTTTGAAGTTTCGTTCCTCAAACACGTGAACTTGTGCAGGCAGTACAGCAAGGGAGACACGGGAATGATAAAGAAGGGTAAGATGTGAAGGATACAGCAGAAGAGAATACTCCAAGTGGAAAGGATGGGTAGTAGGAAGAGAGAAAAGAGAATTAGTGGGCATGAACCTAATAATGGAGTTTGCTCTTCCACAGGAGGACCACCTTCCCAAAATGTAGGAAGTATGTTTTTACAGTGCAAAACGAAAATTTGCTCTTATTAGCAATAGAAAGATACAAAAAGAATAAGAACCTATCAAGGACACCTAAACATGCAGAGCTTCAAAGCCCGCTGAGAAGCGAGGCAGTGTGAAGCCGCAGCCAGTACAGGCCCGGATTCCAGTCCTGCGGCTGCACAAGCTTGGCAGGCTTCCTGAGCCTTCTCTGCCTCGTTTGTGAACTAAAGGATGGGAGGACTGTACGATCACCAAGGCTGCTGCTTTCTTTGAAGGTATTATGGTTCTAAAACATAGAATTTTACTTTTTAAAACCAAACCTGACTCAAACAAGTAGTCACTATTTAAACTCTGAGTATATACCCTACATTTTAAACCACCCCCACAAAGGCTACTTGACACCACAAAAAAAGGGGGGGAACAGAAAACAAGAGCTAGAGAAAAACAATGTAAGGAGTACTGAAACGGCCCAACAGTGGCCCAAGATGAACTTTTGACAGGAATTCCAACAATCCTCGCTGCTGAAACAGCCCTGGCACTCACTGTCGTTGTATCACACGCCGCTGTCCACTGTGTCTTTAAACTAAAATGGTATTTTCATAATATAGAGAGGTATGCCGTTAATGCAAGAGACAAAATAAAAGCAAATGACAGTAAAATATTTGTGCAGCACATTGTACTTTATAAAGCAACTGAACTGTCATTACACCTCTTGTGCTTTATGACAATAATGTTGTAAATAATTTGTTACGTGTGTGAGTGCCTACTATGTAAGAGTTATTCATTCATTCTGTGTGCTTTCTGTGCCTCATTTCTTTTAATCCTCAAAACAACTCCATGAATAACTAATACTACTGGTCCCATTTTATAAATGAGGAAACTGAGTCTAAGAGCCATCAAGTGACCTGTCCAAGGTTGCAGAGCTAGTTAGCAATACAGCTAGAAGTTAGATCTCAAGTCCTAGCTTGGCGGTCTGGGGCAGACATAAGGTCCCCTGTAGAGACTGGGACTTTGACTTTCCATTCCTCTTGGAGGACAATACACTGCAGTCTTCATCTAGCCACACATCAAAAGACATTTGTTCTATCAATGTTTTGTCAGATCCTGCTTTCATTTAAAGCAGTATTTCTTAAATGTTGCTCTGCACTGAGCACTGTACTAAGAGACACGTGATCCCTACCTTCTAGAATATTAAATTCTACCTGGAGAAAAGAGGAATAAATGAGAATGAAAAGCAACTGTCCAATAGTGAAGTAATGAAAGAGCAACATAGTACAACATGTGGCTCATTTCTTCCTTTTTTTTTTTGAGACAGAGTCTCCCTCTTGTCGCCCAGGCTGGAGTGTAATGGCACAATCTCAGCTCACTGCAACCTCCGCCTTCTGGGTTCAAGCAATTCTCCTGCCTCAGCCTCCCAAGTAGCTGGGATTACAGGCACCAGCCAATATGCGGCTCATTTCTAAATAAGAAGTAGACAGAATACAGGGCCATAGGAGAAAAAGTCCAAAGGAAAAAAATGTGTAGGTGCCTTTGTGAGCCATTGAGACCATATTACAAGAAAACCAGAGGCAAACATCAGCTCCAGCCCACAAGGGCATGCTTATAAGGCTGGAAACCCTAAAGTGGTGGGTGGCAGGGCAGGAGCAAGGTCTGCAGAGTGTAAGGCAGCAGGACCCGACTATAGCCACTATGCAAATTCCATAAACAAAAGGTTGCAGGGAAAGCCAGGCACAGTGGGGCATCTCCATGTCAGCCTCTCCAACGGGGACTCCCTGGACTATGAGATTCTCAGCTTATTCATTTTCATATATTCACTCCCAATTGTAGGTCCAGAATGTGGTGGGGGCTCAATAAATACCTGTTGAATAGAAAATAAAGTTCATAGAAAATATGCCAACGGCCAACATTGGCATTTACAGACCTAGTACAATGCTTAATACATAGCAGATACTCAATAAATATTTGCTGACATGATTATATCGCTGGTAGAATTTTAAATCTGTACTTAAAATAAAGCTGTGAAGAAATGCCCATTTAAACAAAGCCAGCAATAAATAGTAATATTTTATCAATGTTTACATAATACATTTTACTTTTTCAGAGTTTATCCTTTAACTCGTCTCTTGAGCTAGAAAAGTTGAATATGCACTATCTTAATAAATCAGTCCTGTACCGAGTTATCTTAAGTACTGTAGAAAGATCTCACTTCTTTCTTTAAGGCTGTTTTGTCATATATATAAAAATTAGAATTCTGTTTTTAAAGAAAAGCATTCAAATATGACAATATACTATCTGTGTTTTCACCATTCAAAGTGCTGTTTGTTACTTGAAACATCAACTACTACCACTTTATTAAATGTCACTTAATAAAGTGACCAAAATGTGTTGTGCTCTTTATTGCATTTTCACAGCTTTGAAAATCTATGCACATATTGTTTCACAGAAAATGAGTAGTTTTTATTTATCTAGATAATGGTAGTTCTTTTGCACATTTAGTGATTTAATATTGGGAGGTCAAGAAGTTTGGTTACTGAATCTGTTATATACTAAATCCTGTAAAAGGAGATCTCTAACCTCAAAGAGAATTTACATACCAGGAAAAAACATCTTTACAATAGCACCATGAGGTAGGTGTTGTGAAAATTCTGCTAATTTGATTGGATATAGTTTTCATAGAATTCATTGTGCTTTATATTTACATGTGAGGTGTTACAAGAGTGGCAGTAGCCTATGATATCTGGTGAGTACAAAAGCAATGGGTGTTAAAGGGACTAGTGAGAAAGAGGGCAAGATTACAATGGAAACAACAATTAGGGATGACTATAAAATATGAACAGGTAAGAAAATGACAAATGTGCCTTAAAGCAGATGCAGAAGAAAAAATGCTCATATTTTTCAGAGAAGGACTCTTGCAACATGGGAAAGTAGTGGGTCTATGGAACCCTCAGTAACTGGCAAGAGATAGGGAAGGGATTAATGATATGGAAAACGTTTTGAGTGCAGGCTGAAGGATTGCCATCCATGGTGCATGATTACTAATTCGACGTCACTACAGGAAAATGCAGGAGATGGAGAACTTAAAGCTAAGTATGATCAAAATGCTGCTAGAAAGTTACTGCAAGGCTTACTTAACTCTGCACAGCAGCAATTATGGTGACTGCCTCTGGTAAGGATTCTCATCTCTTATAGAGACAGGGCAACCAATTTTCAGGGAAGAAAATACAAAATGAAAACATAGAAATGACTCAATTTTTTAAATGGGCAAAATATTTCAACAAACTCTTCACAAGACAAGATACACAAATAGCCATCAAAAACATGAATATAGGCTCAACATCATGAGTCAACAGAGAAATGCCAAACAAAAACACAACGAAATGCCACCACATAACTACTAGAATTGCTAAAGAGAACTAACAGTATAAAATGTTGCTGAGAGTATGGAGAAGATGGAACTTGTATTCCTTATCTATTGATGTGTAAACAAATTATCCCCAAAACTTTGCAGCTTAAAACAACAAACATTAATTATTTCACACAGTTTCTGATGGTCAGGAATCCAAGCGCAGTTTAGTGGAGTAGTTTTCAGGGTCTCTCTTGAGGTTGCAATTAAGAGGTCCCCTAAGGCTGCAGGCATCTGGAGGTATAACTGGTTGGATATCTGCTTCCAAGCTCACTCACATAGCTGTGGGTAGACGGTAGCAGTTTCTCACTGGCTGTTGGCCAGAGGCCTCAGTTCCTCACTATGTGGGTCTCTGCATAGGGCTGCTCACAACACAGCACCTGGCTTTCCCAACAAAGCAAATGATTCAAGAGAGCATAAATAACCAACCAAGATGAAAGCTAAAGTGTATTTTACAACCTAAGCTCAGAAGTGATGTACCACCTCTTTTGCTATACTCTACTGATCACACAAACCCATGCTGACAAAATGTGGGAAGAGACTGTATTACCGGCACAAGCCCAAGCAAGCAGGGATCACGGGGGGCCATCTTGCAGGCTGGTGGGAATACAAAATGGTACAGTCGCTTTAAAAAACACTACAACAATATTTTAGAAAAGTAAATATACAGCCCTATATGACCCTTCACTCCCAGTTCTAAGTACTGAAACAAAAGAAATGAACACATTATCCACACAAACATGTGTCTGTGAATGCTCACAGCAGCATTAATACACAATAGCCCCAAACTGGAAGCAATCCAAATGTCCACCAGCTGATTAGTGGATAAACAAATTGTGATATATCTACACTATGAAATGCTACTTAGCAATTACAAAGAACAAAATATTAATACGTACAACATGGATGAACCTCAAAAATACTTTGTAAAGTTAAAGACAACAAACACAAACATCTGGGTATTATCCAAGTCCATTTTTATGACATTCTAGAAAATGCAAACCATAATGACAGAAGAAAATCAGCGATTGCTTGGGTTTGGGGATGAAGAGAGAGGTCAACTGCAAGGGCCACAAGGAAGCTTTTAGGGTGAGAGAACGTTCTGTATCTTGATATTGCGCCTACGCGACTCTATATACTTACTGAAGTTCATCAAATTGCACATGAAATGAATAGCTTTTATTTTATGCAAATAATACTGTAATAAAAAATATTATCGTTATGTGCGTGGCATTATCATATGTTTTTCAACTTCAAAGAAAACTATGGCAATCTATTCAAATTTTATAAAATTTTCATAACCTATTTATTCTAATGTAAGTTCACTATGCATAAAATGCAAAACCATTCTATAATAACAACCAGCAATGAATAATCAAAAATCAAATTTAAAAGAGCCTAGTGACTGGTAGGCCTGTCTGAAGGCTAATATGCTTGTACAGGAAAGAGTGATAAAGCCCAGAACTGGAAGTACTGGCGTTGTGAGTAGAGAGAAGGAACTAGATGGAAGCATATTACACGGGTTGAACTGACTGAATTTGTCAACTCACTGGAGATGAAAGAGAATCAAAGGAGAAATTCAAATGTCATGATAACATTGAAACATCAAATGTCACCTTCCCAGTGGGGCATCTGATGACTGTCCTATTTTCTTTTATTTTTTGACATGGAGTTTCATTCTGTCGTCCAGGCTGGAGTGCAGTGGTGCCATGTCAGCTCACTGCAACCTCTGCCTCCTGGGTTCAAGTGATTCCCCATCCTCAGCCTCCTGAGCAGCTGAGCCTATAGGCATGCACCACCACACCTGGCTATTTTTTGTATTTTTAGCATAGACGGAGTTTCACTATGTTGCATGTTAGTCTCAAACTCCTGATCTCAAGTTATCTGTCCACTTCAGCCTCCCAAAGTGCTCAGATTATAGGTGTGAGCCACTGCACCCAGCCTGTCTTATTTTAAACTGAAATACCCCTACCCCCACTCCCACACTCAGAATTTCCTATCCTCCTTCCCTGATTCATTTTTCACTCTATCATTTATGACCTGATGACACTAGATAATATAATTTACTCATTTTCCTTGTTGATTGCCTACCTCCACCATACTGTAAGCTTCAGAAAGGTAGAATTTTGGCCTGTTTTATTCACTGCTACAGACCCAGTGTCTAGAAATGTACCTGCGACACAGTAAGAGTGCAATACATATTTACTACATGAATTGACTGAAAACATTAAAAGACATCAGAGCACCAGAAAAAGAAACAGGCATGTACATGTGTGTGTTTGACGAAAGCAGGAAGAAATGATGGATTCAGATGTAGATATGCAGAGTATGACGTATTTAAAAGCCAAATAAAAGCCAGAGACTGCAAGAGAAGTTAGGTTGGTGATTTTCCCAAAGATAATTGCTGAAGTTCTGCAAAGACACGAGATTTCCAAGAGGCACCTAAAATTCAACAAGTCCACAACTAAACTCTTATGCTCCATTAAATCAGCCCTCTTTCATGTAAGAGACCTACAGCAAATAAACAAAAATCTACAATATTTTATTCAGCACTGTACCGTAAAATTATTCATTTGCGCATGAACAGGTGAATATGAACACATTGTAATGATGATTTCATGTATGGTCAAATATTAGTACAGAGCAAATAATTCTGTCCATGGAATCAAATATAAGTACATTAGATTAGAAATATTTAGGCAGTGCAAGAGTAGATATTGACCCTACTAAATCCTTCAGCTCTGACAGAACTGGTGGAAGCCTGAGTACTTCATATATACAGAACCAGTGAAAAAGTTCTTCACAAGGAGCAGAATTACAATCTGACTAAAGAAAGCCTTTTGAATATTATCACTAATGTATGTCTGTACTTTTTTCCTTGAAGTTTGAGTATTCCAATCACTGCTGTTTAGGGAAAGTTGGGATCAAGTTAGGGAAGATTCAGGGAGACAGAGGTAAAGAAAGGGCCTAGGCTTAATACAAAAGCAAAAGATGCCTGGATATAGGAGAAAACACATTTGTCCAAGGACACAGCTGATCATAACATCTACTTTCTGATGAAGAGTAAAATCCAAAAAAAATAATCTTCAAGCAAATAACACCTCTTCAAGGAGAGACTCTTCTCCAGAATAGGCCCCAGAGTCCAGCTCCCATGCCCCTACAACATGGGATAATATGGAAGTCAGTCTGCTCATCAATGTTTACTGAGTCTTTCCACATGCCACATACATGGAGCATGTGTCCTCAAGGAGACCAGGTGATGTAAGCAAGTAAAGCCACTGAGGGGTCTGATGACTGCAGGATCTAAAAAAACCACGACATGTCAATGACCAAAAGTCTTTGGAGCGGTCTGGTCAAACCATTCATTTTCCAGAGAAGGCCCTGAGTATTAAAGCCACGTACCTCCATCAGCTGTTGGTGAGTGGCAGAGACAAAAAGAGAACCCATACATGTTGGGGAGACCACAGGATCTACCCTCAGACCAGCTAGGGTTGAATCTGGCTCTGCCACCGAATGAAACGTGTGACTTGCTCTCTATGCCTCCAGTCTGTAATGGGTGACATGGGAATAGCAACAATAGTGCCAAATACACAGGACTGTTGTAGATACTAAAGGAAATCACTGAGGTATGTTTTTGATCTTGGTACCTACCACTTGGTTATTGAGTGCACACTCTATGTTAGGAATTGTAGTGCTGGTTGGTTCTATTATCACTTTGATTCTGTTTTCATCAGTGGTCATTAGAGACTGGTTCTCACTAACTCTGCTCCAGGAGATACAGTCATGGGGTTATTGAGTTTAGTTCACCTCCACAAGCCTGTCAGTGCAGACAGCTTGTTCCTACAACGTTGGCACCCATGTAGGTGCACCAGGGGCTGTGTGATGAACCCAGAGGTCCAGGGAAACAGCAAAACACCTGGATGTGGAAATTGAAAGACAAACAAATGAAAAACCTTCTCTGTATAAGCAATGCTATATCAGCTGAGTATTATCTTTTTATGCACACCTTACTTGGTGATTTATTTGAAAGAATCATCAACACCCCTGGACATGAGCAGCTAATATCCAACCACCTTCATTTCTGTTAGTGACGGGGCCCTTCTAGGATTCTGTGTGATGTACACGGCACAAAAAAACTGGTAAATGAGTAGGTAAACCATACAATTCATTTGATCAAAGATTCATTTGAGATTGCTAATAATACTGCCATTATCAGCTGATCATATTAGCATTGAAAGACCATGATCTCTCTTCACAGAAGACAGAGGTAGATCATTTTGCTTGGAAAGACAGAAGGATTAACTCCTGGTGGCCTGTTCATGCATTCCCATGATGGAAACGTGACTGACAGCTGACCACAGGGGATGAAGGAAAGCAATGCAAGGCTGAAGCCCACACCCAGCGTGCTGACTCCTGACGCCACATTTGGCTCATTACAATGTATTTTAAAAGTCCTGTTGCTCAGCAACAAAATACACACGTATTGAAAGAGAAGCTAATCAATACAGCACTGGCTATCCCTCCTCACAAGCCAAGGGAAAGCAATCATTTACTCGGCAGTTCTGATCACGAAGCCCTCTCCCCCGTGAGGTAACTTTTATCCCTAACCCCACCACTAAGCTGGACAAAGATTTACCACAACTTTTTCATGAAGTTACCACAGAGTGAGAACTCACCTGAATAGAAGGTTAAAATAAAAACAAGTCGTAGAAATGACAGACACCAAGAACAGGCCTGTTCTGTGTGGAAACAGAGTTCGGGGCTTAGGGAAATGCTTCCCTTTCTCTGGTCAACTACTAGACTAAAACCAAACTGCATCTCTGACTTCCCAGGTGTCCTGTAGTAAGGATGATAATCCCTTTTTCCAAATCTAAAAATATATAATGTATAAAAAGTCAAGCTTTACTAAAATGAGTAGTAACAGAAATGTATCTGTTTCTATATTAATAGCTAACATTTACTGACTATTTCCCATTAGCGTATTTAAGGGATCCAAGCCTGAGAGAAGGCAAAAAATGCTGACCAAGGTATGCCCTCATTAAGTTTTGTACAGTCAGCTTCCAAAACAACACTTAACATTTACAAACTGCATTGGCATTCATTATCTCATGTTTTATTTAAAACAATCTCATGAGCAAAGTATGCCCATTTTACAAAGGAGAAAAGTGAGACATCATGCTCAATGCTACATCAAAGGAGAGGCAGCTCCGAGTCCACTGACTTGGCCATGAAACAACATTTCTGTAGAAGCTGAAAAAAATGGTGCATGTACCAGGGTCACAGGAGTAGCCAATAAGTTCAACTAATTCAAGCAGAATAGCTAAGGCCATGGGCTTTCGGCCTCTTTGGGAGGAAGAGCCTCTCTCCTCTCCACCATTGAGTGCCGAGGGAGAGCTCCTCCGGGGCCACTTCTGGTCTCCAGAACACCCACAGTGTCTAAGGTGGCTTTTTCACAGGGGTTCCTGAAAACCAGCACAAACACAGCCCCAGGAGTCCAGGCCCCTCTGAACGGTGAACAGCTGTGCCCCCGTCTACCCCGTCTACCTAGCTGCATGCACTAAGGATACCATTCTCTCAGCAACAACAGAGTCCCTTTGGAAACTCACTGTGCCCTGCAACCCAGCTAGCAGGTTTCTCTCTGACATGCCCTCCAGGCCACTCCTGTGATTCCTGGGATGTGAGGACCTTCTGGGGCTTACAGAGTAAAGCAAACTACCCCTTTCTTTTTCACCCTGGGACCACTGACTGTCCCCAAGCTTCCCAGAGGTTACATGTGAGACTTCAGTATTTTGTATCCTTTCCTTATGCTCTCTCAAAACGTCACTGTCCAACAAAGCAGCCAGTGGCTATTTCGGTTTATACTAATTAAAACTAAGTAATATTAAAACTCAGTTCCTCAGCTACACTCACTTGGAACTCAGGTTCACTAGTCAAGTGTGGTTAGTGGCTACCATACTGGACAGCACAGATATAGAACATTCCCATCATCACCGCAAGCTCTACTAGACTGTGTTCCCACCTAAAACCTAATATTCACACAATTCCGATTAGATGCAAATACATGATGAGGAAGATCGTGATTTCCTTCTAACTTCTGATTGGTAATGCACCAATGCCATATAACCATTACCAGATAATTCCTTCACCGCGTAATGAATTCAACTCACCACTATGATTACTTTTTGAACACTGCCTTCTACATGTCCCCCTTGGTCCCTCCAGAAATAATGGAATCACCTATTTATGTGTTTGCCTGAACGATTTTTACTTTTGTTTTTGTTTATTTTAGAGACAGGGTCTCGCTCATTCTATTGCCCAGGCTGGAGTGGAGTGGCATGATTCTAGCTCACTACAGCCTCAAACTCCTGGGCTCAAGCAATCCTCTAGTCTCAGCCTCCTCAGTAGCTATTGCCTGAATGTTTTACTGGGCATTACAAATTTCCAAGTCTCCTTTATCCCCTGGAGTATTCTGGTGTTGGTGGCATGCATTGAATCTGTTCAAATTACTCTATGAACTACTTCAGCCTTAGAAATGCATGTGCAGCTACACCTTCTATCCATTAGCTCTGGCTGTCTTTGTCTTAATGCCCTGCCTCACCTGCTCATCCTCTTCTTCATCTCCATCTCTTGGGCTACCTTTCTTGAGCCAGTTTTATAGCATATTCTAAATCTCCTTAACATAAGCTTTATTTATTTATGTTTTATTTATTTATTTTTTGAGACGGATCTCACTCTGTCACCCAGGCTGGAGTACAATGACTCAATTTCAGCTCACTGCAACCTCTGCCTCCTGGATTCAAGCAATTCTCCTGCCTCAGCTTCCTGAGTAGCTGGGATTACAGGTGTGCACAACTACACCTGGCTAATTTTTGTATTTTTAGTAAGACAGGGTTTTGCCAAGTTGGTCAGGCTGATCTCGAACTCGTGACCTCAGGTGATCTGCCCGCCTCGGCCTGGGATTATAGGTATGAGTCACCATGCCTGGCCTAATATAAGCTCTAAGTTGGTACTATGAAAAAAATTTGGTACTGAATTACTTTGGGTTGCTCCAAAAGCAGAGCCAAAGACAAGGACTTTGTTGCAGGTAGCTCTTTTGGGAGTTGATCCCATAGAGTGAAGCAGGGGGAGTGACAAAAGGAGAAAAGCTATGATAAAGGTGTGTTTTGAGATGGCTACTATGAGCAATAGTATCCACTGCACAGCATACTTTTAGAAACTGTCAGCTTGAAGGAGAACCCAGGAGTTTGGAGCATCTAACCACCAGTTCCCATCCCTCCTTATTTGAGGGCTGCCATTCCATAATGTTCTTGTATATGGACCAGGGAGTGCCCACAGAGCTGGAGAAGTCCCAGACAGAGGTGGATAGATGTGTGTATGGCTTCTTGTGGGCCCTGATAGCAATGGTCAGAGCTCCAGCAATTCCTTCCACCGCTGCTGTGGCAGAAACCAGAGCTGGGTCATGAGGAGGAAGCATTAGGTACACCCAAGGCAGGCTGCTTTACAAATGAGAACAAGCACGATTTTCCCAACTGTAATTTCTGGAAGGTGCTGACTCCGAACTTTTCTAGCTAATCCATCATTGTCCTTAAGACTCAGCCCAGGGGCCCTTTCCTTGAAGATTTTCCTACCCAGCCCCACGTCAGCTAAGCTGGGTTTTTTTTCTCTGTGCTTTCCCAGCACCTTGCAGTGCTCATCACAGTAATTTATAAATGGGTACTGCTCTGTTTCTCTCCACTAGACCCTCAACTCCCTGGGGATAAGGGTGTCCTTCACCTCCAGGAACCTTGCACTTAGCACACCACCTGGCACTCGAGTGTTCAATACCCGGAGGAAGCAAAGAAGGGCAAGAGAATCCCTAGAAATCCACTATGAAGTCAGGATGCCAAGTCTCTCTCCATGTTTATGCTCTCCATTAACGAACCTCAGCAAAAAGGGCCCAGTCTCAGAAAAATTAAGTGGACATTTGTAGAGTTCCACATGCCTCATCTTACTTCATTTAATCTAGCAACAGCCCTGGTCAGTTTAACCATATTTCATCAAATCAGAGATTATAAGATGCTGCATTATTTTATTTACCACTAGAAAAAAATAATTCTGCCAAAATAATTGAAAGATAATATGGATTGTACTGATATCAAATAGTGATATCAAAATATAAAAATGTGAGGAGGGATTACGCTTCCTAGACTTTTTGAAATGTGGCATTTATTTATTTTCCATCTGATTCCAAAAAAAAAAGATTGAAGGTGGCAATCCTATGAGACAGATACTTACTGTTCACTTTACCAGTAAAAACCTGAGGTTTCTAAGAAAGAGAATGCATGTTTCCTTGGCTTCTCTCCTCTCCGTTTCATGAGACTCAGTCCCCACTCTGGTAAGACCTTCCTTCAAGAAAGCCTCTGATGAACCGATTCATGCTGAGAAGGAACTTTACAAGGACAGTCTTCAAGCATATCCACAGATACTTAGGGAGGAGCAAGAAGCCAGCCTAAGGGCTGCATCTCCACGTGTGAAAATACAGCATCACAGAACAGACCACGAGAGTGGATTTGGAAGCAAGGTGGGGAGGGTCTTTTTAACAGCCTGCCATTCCAATCCGCCTAAGTACCCGCCAGAATGTATACTAACAGATATCCCAAATTCCCAGGGAAAAATGGCCGGATAAGTGCAACTGACCAGTGAGAAATTTAAAAGGAAATTCTCTTGAAGCTGCGCATGACAAATGCAAGCAATAAATAAATAAGACTGTGACTCTAAAAGACAAGGGCCTTGGGATAGAAAATGGTATCAAATTGTTGTTTTCTTTCAAAGAGTCAACTTAATGGCCACGGATTCTGGACTACTGATAACAAATGGTTGGAGACAGCTTCTCCCCTTCCCAAGTCTAAGAACAATGAACTGAGGGAGACCCAAAAAAATGACAAAGGAAAAGAAACTGTGGTAGTAATTACAACTTGCCCTGTGTCCAACTGACAGCTTGCAATGTGCCCCATGGCTTCATTCTCCCTTCACAACACCACGGGCAGCCTTAACCAGCTAATAAGTAGGTGGCTGTGGCTAAAAGCTTTGCAGGGCTTTGCACATCCCCTCCCCCTTCCCTGCCTATTAACACGTCTGCCTGGCACTGTGTCCGCATTTCCATGTGGTGTGCCTGGGCAGGAACACACGGAGGGCTCCCCTGGGCTCTGGAGGCAGGTGGTACCCGTTCTGAACCGAGACGAGAAGATGCTTGTGCCAGAATATTTCTCTTTCCAGCGGGGAGAGATGGGGAATTGAAAGGGAGGTGTAAGACGTGCATAAAGGACTGACTGCCTTTTCCTGCTGTCAGTGAACACTGTGCTGCAGGCTAACTGCAAAGACTGTTTTAAAGAGTGCTTTCATTTTTAATTTTGCAAAATGGCTTCGACCAACAGACTAGCACATGCACAAATGCATGCAAGTGTGTGCACACACACACGCACGCACTCAAAGTTGTTTACGTTTTTAAAGTCTTCTATAGACCCTGTAGAATCCTGCTTTATAGAGACATCCAGTATGACACTATAAATTCACCATGCAGTTAAACCTAGGGGGAAGGAGGAAGGATGAAAGATTGCAGGCAACTCAGTCAGAAAAGAAGCCACCTATTTGGTAGCTTTGCTTTAAATGGCAGTGGTAGCAGAAGTTTTTATTTGAGGGAAGGGGACAGAGTGGCAGAGAGGCAACAAGGAGATAGCAAAGGGCAGGGCTTACTCCAGATCTTTGACAATTTCCCAAAATGTGCTTGAAACCATCATTCTTACTTCAAAGAGTTTATCCAAAAGTCACATGTCTCAATCTACCTCAACTTGCAGTTAGAATATTTGCCCTTTAGGAGATATACCTAATGTAAATGATGAGTTAATGGGTGCAGCACACCAACATGTATACATATGTAACAAACCTGCACATTGTGCACATGTACCCTAGAACATAAAGTATAATAATAATTAGAATATTTGCACTCAACTTACTAAAACAGGTATGCCATTTGATAATCTCTGAATTTTAGTATATCTCAGGTCAGGAAGAGAAAAGAAACACCAAATACAATAAACCAGATGCATTCTGCTCCATGTTCTTGCTTTTCTTGAGCTGCCTATGTACTTCTACAACATTGCCTGCATTTTTCAACAGCCTTATTATAAGTTAACTCATTGAATCTGTGACAAATTATATCCTCCACTTCTCTCCACTCTGGAGTTGTGCAATTAATTTTTTAAAACTAATTTGAAGGCTTTATATTTAACTTTACTATTTTTCACTTTGTTATTTCTGGCCCATCCTTTTAGAGGATCAAGATTTTCTTGACTCAAGATCAAGTTACTAATCACATTAGCTATCCTCCCAGCCTTGTGTCAACTGCCAGTTTGATAAACATGTCTTCATCAAAATCATTGATAAAAATCGGGAACCAGACAGTTCTGAGGACAGGGCTCTGCATCACTCCACTAGAAATATTCCTCCAGGTTAACATTAAGCCAATAATCTACACTTTGGAAAGATCTGTTCACATAAACACAAATATAACTAAATTCATTATTCCTCTACTCAGCCCACATCTTTCCAGTCACTCAGAAGGGCCTCTGAGGAGATTTCATCAGATGCCTTGTGGATATACAGATACGCAACATACTATGTGGTCTCGATCCATTGTTAGTTAGATCAATGAAGGTCCTGAGCTCAGTTGAATGGGACGGGAAGGAGAAGGGAGGGGGAGGGCAGGGAGGAGCTTTCAGTCACATCTTGGCAGCACAATGGCCATGATGACCAGTCACAGCTACCCTGGCATCCCCCAGTCCTAAGGATATTGTTCATAACCATCCCTCCTCCTTCTTACCCAGGACTTCAGCCACCTACATTGGCTTATATACTCCCTTTACCAGAGGTCTGCATATTGGTGGGCTAGAAACCCAAGTTATTTCATCTTCAGAGGCAAAGTAAATCAAATTCAAAATCTGAATATGACGTTTTAAAAACCGGCCTCAAGCAGTGAAAGCAGAAACTACAAGCCTCTGGGTAGCATCTCTTCCCCCATATGCGTGTGCCCCTCTCCTGGAAGCAAGAGGCACTGAACAGCGGCTCAGGAGACCCGTGCCCCAGGGCTGCCAGGAAAAGCTCTGTGTCCTTGATCATGCCAGTTGTCTTCTAGGCACATTTCAATCATTTTATCTGTCAAAGGAGGGAGCTTCCTTGGGAGGGCCCAGCTATAGGCCCTCCTCAATTCTGCACAAATCATTGCTTGCCCTTATTCAGCCCAACTCCTTTTTTAGTTTGGGAGCTGAGGCTTATCATGCAAGGACAAGAAAACTCAAGAGAGAGATAGAGAGAGAGAGAGAGATAGGGAGAGACAGAGAGAGACAGAGAGAGACTCTGTGTGTGTGTGTGTGTGTGTGTGTGTGTGTGTGTGTGTGTGTGTGTGTGTCTGTCTTGTATCAGCATGTTTGCTTATTACCGTGGGTAAGTAGAGGACCTGCAGACACAGACATGACAGAAGGGAACTGTAGGTCCCTAACTCCTCCAATTGTCCTGCCCTTTTCCTTCTCCTGAGGAGCAGAGGCCTGTGCTAGAACAGGGTGCACCAATATAGCTAGCTGAGGTCTCCCTGAGACTGGCATATTCAGATGTGCCTGTGCAGGTTTTGGCTTAACTGCTTTAAAGTTGTTACCTAACCATACAATTAAGTTGTAATGTGGAGTTAATACAATAATTCAAACCAGAATGATTTTTTTAAATCACTGTGGAATTTTATATATAGGATACTGCCTGAACTGGGTCACTGCACAGGGCTTTAGCAATTGCTTTATTATGCAGAGATTTGAGCTGTAACAATATTTGTTATAAGAAGTTATAACTTCTATGGATACATTATGTAAAAGTAGAAGTTATAGATCAGAAAGATGATAAAATTTAAAAGATAAACAACTATGTATTAGAAATGCTTTTATCCCGCTGGGAATTAAAACTAGATGACTATCTGGAAATTTTGCTGTCCTGGGTTTTCAAGAAAAGACTGTCCCCTGGTCAAACGCATGAACACTAAAGTAAAGTAGAACTCAATTCCTGCTTCAGACTCCTTAAATGCATTCCATGTCATTTTGCCTCTCCCATTGTGGTATGTCCTGGAATAGAATATAACATTTTGAATACAATGAGTAGAATCTAACAATGCCAACAAGAAAGAGTACACACACCCAACACATTTGTAGGCAACATGCTAAATGCTGTAACCCCAAGAAGGATTTCCCTAAGAAAGGGATTACAAGTGAAAAGACTGTATACAGAGAACCAACTGTGCTTGGATGACCAGACCCTTACCCTAAGCAAAAGTGACTACAGGCTGATATGCAATGCAAGTATATCCAGGATACAGATTCCCGGGTTCACCCCGATGGAATTCCCAAAAGCCATAATTTTACTACATAACAAATAAACTAATGGCTTTTATATGTTAAAATAAATGTGACTATATGATGGTGTCTATAATTTGTATATCTTATAGCCAAGAAAAGATAGGGAGCGTCTAAAAATATTGGCACTTTCAGCAAGTATTTGGGGCTCAGCCTCACTTCCCTGTGGGCCTAAGCACTCTCTCCTTGGCTCAGAGGGAGAATATGGGCAATCCTGGGAAGCCCTGCTTTGTGGCCACCATGAGGGAATGAACAAACCACAACCATCTGGCCACTTATGGCAGCTCAGACTAGGTATACAGCAGCCCAAAGAGCACCAATTTGGGGGCAAGCCAAGGAAGCACCCTGGATGAACCATTATTTTAATGGTGGTGTTGGTTGTTCTGCACTTGGAAGATGGGGGCACTGAGTCGATGTGAGAGAATCATGGCGGTTTGAACACTTACCTTGCCTGGGCCTCTGGACATTTATTCTATGTCCATTGGTAGCACAGATTGGGATGAACAGATGGGGAGCTCCAGCCAAGGTCTGGGAAACAGGAGGCTCATACTCTACTCATGCTTCTGCCATGAGTTATTAAGGACACTTAACCTCTCTGTGACTAAGCTTCCTGTTTCGTAAAACAGAAATGATATTCCTGTCTATTCCCAAGATTAGCTGTCAGGATGAGATCAGATAGTAAGAAAATAATCTGTAAAAGCATCATACAAGTGAAAGATATATTATCACCACCTATGTGTCTGTAACACACTGGAATTTTATCTAGAATTGGAAAAAGCTACCAATAGACAGCCAGGTTAAATAGTAACTGGTCACAGTTTAGGCTAATGAAATTATCTAGAGCCTCTGTTACAGCCACATCTATCTGTGCTCTTTCAGTTGGATTCCACACATATTGACTGAGTGTCTTCATGTGCCAGGTTAATACTGCATCACGTTTAATATGTGCCCCCACTACCTAAATGTTTGATTGTGTGTGTGTTGGCGGGGGCGGGTCATTGTTACTGGGTTTTTTTGTTTATTTGTTTGTTTGTTTGTTTTTTGAGACAAGGTCTCACTCTGTCACCCAGGCTGGAGTTCAATGGTGCGATCATGGCTCACTGTAGCCTTGACCGCCTGGGCTCAAGTGATCCTCCCACCTCAGCCTCTTAAGTAGCTGGGACTACAGGTACACACCACCTCACACCCAGCTCATTTTTTTATTTTTGTAGAGATGAGGTCTCACTATGTTGCCCAGGCTGGTCTTCACCTCCTGGTCTCAAGCCATCCTCCATCTTGGCCTCCCAAACTGCTGGGGTTACAGGCATGAGCCACTGCACTCAGCCTTACCTAAGTATTTTATATGGATTTATTTGCTTACTCCTCAAAAGATATCAGTTAGTTACACACACAAAATTAATTTACAGTAATTTGTAAACTGAGGCTCAGAGACATTAAGTAATTTGCCCAAGGTCACCCAGCTAGTAAGACTAGATACAAACACAGGCAGTCTGACTTCAGAGCCAGTGTTCCTATTCACTATTTTGTATGTCCTGGAGATGCCGCAGTGAGACAAGACAAGTGAAAACATTGTAGTTTTCTCTACCTCAAGTCAACTAGGCCTTATAATAGTCGCCATTGGCATTAATCAACCCTGTTCTCATGGGTCAAACAAATAAAAGTGGTATTTCGGGAAAGCAGGAAGTGTCAGCAGGAAGACAAGAAGCTAGGGTAATGAGAGAGGGAATACCTGAAGGAGGTCTGTTGTGAGCTGAGACACTGCTCAGAAACTAGTTCCTGGCTAGTCTCGGACCATCTGAATATTCTTAGAACTAGCTCTGTTTAGCCCTGTTAGACCCAAGGACAGTCAAGGTCTTTACTTGGTTTTGGTTTTGTTCTAATAAAGGAATTATACACAAATTATTATGATAAGCACATAAAACTGGGGCTCTGGCCACATAAATTGAATTGGACATCGAGTCTGCTTTTGAGTCATGCATAATAACTAGGAAAGAGAAGTACCAATTGCCAGGCCTGATTATCTTTAGAAAGAAAGAGAGGGATATTTTCTTCTGATTATAAAAGTAGTCTGTCTTCATTTCCACATTTTCAACTACCAGCTAGAGCTCCACACTGATGCCTAACTGGCACTTAATATTCTACACTTCCAAAACACACTTCCTTGTTTTCCAGTATTGCAATTGCTATTCCTCCTATATCCTGTTCCTCCCAATAACCCCCCGGTGCAGCCTCAGGAGTTAAGCCCACCTCTACCCCTGTTTCCCCTCTGGCTGCAGTTCCAAGTCCTGTCAGGTTTGTCACATCCCTTTTGTCTGGCCCTTCCCCACTGCACTGCAACAACCAAGGGGCAGGCTCTCAATGCCTAGCTGTGAACTCCTCTGCACAGCCACAGCCTTCTATAAGCCCTCTCCAGCCCCTCCCCATAATATTTTATAAAATACACAAGGGCGACATTAATCTCCCTCCCTCACCTCATTCTTTCATTTGCTCATCGCTCCCTCACTTCATTCATTCATTCATTCATCCAATAAACATTTATTGGTCACCTATTGATACTCCTCACACTCTTCTAGGAGTTGTGAATTCAGCAGACAAGACAGATAAGTTTCTGTCCAAATGAAGCTTAACTGATAGTAGGGAAGATAGGCAATAAACATGAGAATAAATAAACAGGATAATTCACCAACTGACAAATGCCATGAAGAAAATAAAGCAGAGTGATATAAAAGAAAACATCAATCAGTATGCTTCCCATTCAGGTAATAGAAAACCTGACTCAAAGGGACTTGAGAAGGAGATAACATCTCACAAAGCAAGAAGTCTAGGTGTGGGAATGTTCCATCCAGACTCTGGCTCTCTGCCATTCGCCGCGGGCTGCCTTCCTCTGAGCGTCAACTGTCCTTACTCAGCAGACCCAGACCTCACCTCCTGATCTTCAACTTGGAGGGAAGGAAGAGGCAACATCTCTTTAGTGACATTTTCTCAGAAGGGAAGACACTTTTCCCCCATCATGTCTCATTGGCCCCTCACTGGGTCACATGCCATGAATGAACCAATCACTGATAATAAGAGAATTACTATGATCACATTAGCCCCTGGCCAATGGATAGGCACACCTCCCCTGAGTTACAGAATGGCTACTGGAGCCAAATCATGAGAGAAAACAACATCAGGGGAGCAATGACCAGCATCCATGACAGCAAGCCACTTGGGACTGGGGCATAGAGAGGAGAACTGGAGGCTGTGAGGCAAAGAGTGGAAGAAGGACTCTCTGAACTGCATCTGAGTAATGAGAAAGAGGCATCCATGCAAAGCCCTGGGGTAGGAGTATTTCAGCTACAGAGACCAGTAAGAGCAGAGACTCAGCTCAAAACAAGGTCAGCCTGTTCAGGAAACAGTAAACCAGTGTGACTACAGGAGTGAGGGAAGTAGAAGGTGGTCTATGATGTCCAAATAGGAGGCAGGTGCCCACGGTGCAGAGCCTTGAAGGCCATGAGTCGGCTCACTGCATGGGAAGTTTTTGGAGGACTGTGGTCAGGGAGAGTCCTAGTCTGAAACGCACATGCTTCGTGCAACGTCGTCTCATCTGTCCTCTTTTATTATCCCTCAACTCACTGACTATAAAAGGAAGAGTCTAAACTCCTTGGCTGAGCATTTAAGGTCCTCGGTAATCTGGCTCCAAAAGGCTTTTTCTACATCATGCATTCAAATCAAGTTCTGTTTCTTTGTTATGTCCAAAGTCGTACTACGCCCACATTCTTTCACGTGCCTAAAATATACTTCTCTTCAAGCCTGCATATCCAACTCTTTTCGAGAACTGTCCAAGAAATCTAGTCTTTCAACCATTGGCTATGAGTGAATCGGGAACCTCTTCAAAGACTAAGTCAGATGCCACAAAACCTTCCCCAGTACCCATGGAGAAGTCATTTCTCCTATCTGCAAACAATCATATCCTTTCATTTAGTTTTCCTCTTGTGGTACTTGTCAATTTCCACTTTATATATGGTTCTTTCTGTATACTGTAGTTCACCAAGTAATAATGTTTCGGTAAATGGCAGACTACTTATATATGACAGTGGTCCTTTAAGATGACAGAACCTGGCCCGGCACGGTGGCTCACGCCTGTAATCCCAGCACTTTGGGAGGCCAAGGCGGGTGGATCACGAGGTCAGGAGTTCAAGACCATCCTGGCCAGCATGGTGAAACCCTGTCTCTACTAAAAATACAAAAATTAGCTGGGTGCGGCAACAGGCACCTGTAATCCCAGCTACTCGGGAGGCTGAGGTAGAGAATTGCTTGAACCCAGGAGGCAGAGGTTGCAGTGAGCCGCAATCACACCACTGCACTCCAGCCTGGGTGACAGAGCAAGACTCCGTCTCAAAAAAAAAAAAAAAAAAGACAGTACTGTATTTTTACTGTACCTTTTCTATGTTTAGATATGCCTCAGATATACAAAAATTTACTATTGCATTACAATTGCCTACAGTATTCAGTAAACTGCTGTACATGTTTGTAGCCTACAAACAATAGACTATACCATACAGCCTAGGTGTGTAGTAGGCTACACAATCTAGGTTTGTGTAAATACACTCTATGATGTTCACACAATGACAAAATTGCCTAACAACATGTTTCTCAGAATGCATCCCTGTTAAGTGACACATGACTATATATCTTATCTCTACAACACATCTTCAGCATAAAATTTGTGACTGTGAGTCTCCCTATGTCCCACCTTCATCTCCCCTTCAAGTACCCAGTACACTGCCCAACATACATCAATAATAAATAAATGAAATATTGCATTAATGAACAAACATATGTCTATAATAAATAAATGAAATAATGCATTAATGAACAAACAAATGAACACACCGTGCTGGCTGGCCCTGGTTACTGAAGCCCCAGCAGAAATTAATACATGTAGACAGTGGCATGTGCCATTAGAGAAAACAGAAATGTGATGATGGTTCGAGAAGTATGCAGTCCTTTAGTCTGATGGGTATGAAGGACATTCACGAACGATGTGTTTTCCTGCCTTCACAGAACTGAAGGGCTGGTTATTGGGAGGCTACACAAATTTGGTAACAGGAGGGATCCTGAGGTTCCTAAATCATTCATGGATAGGCTGGGTTTCTAGAGTGGTGTTCTAAAAACACAGTGATATCAGCAGTTAGGGGTGCAAGTTTCTAAAGGGATCTAAAAGGATAGCATCCATTCTGTGTGGCCTGTGCAGTAAGATCTTTGCTTATGCTGATTATTTTTTCTACTAGATTGAAACACATCGCTGCCCACATCACAAACAAATCTAACCTTATATGCCTGGGTAGATCAGGCTAAAATGCAAGTAACAAAGATAATTCAATGTAGCCTGCAAATAAAAAACTGAGTCTTCTACCAAATTCACTCTAAACAAGAACAATGGAATAACTCTGAGGAGTGCTGTAAGAAGAAAAACAACGTATGTATATATAATTCAATGTTTTCTAAAGCTTTAGATGCCTCTCCTGAATCAGGAGCAGGGCATTCTTTTTTTTTGAGATGGAGTCTCGCTCTGTCGCCCAGGCTGGAGTGCAGTGGCGCACTGTAGATCTTGGCACACTGCAAGCTCTGCCTTCCGGGTTGATGCTATTCTCCTGCCTCAGCCTCCCAAGTAGCTAGGACTACAGGTGCCCACCACCATGCCCAGCTAAGTTTTTATATTTTTAGTAGAGACAGGGATTCATCGTGTTTTAGCCAGGATGGTCCCGATCTCCCGACCTTGTGATCCGCCCACTTCGGCCTCCCAAAGTGCTGGGATTACAGCCGTAAGCCACCACACCTGGCCAGGAGCAGGGTACTCTTAATGCACACAGTGTATCCAACATGTGTGAGTTACAAAGCATGAGCCTTTGCTTGCGCTGATTCGTGTCACAACCTCCCTGGCATTATTCAAATGTAGTGTTTTGTATACAAAATATAGGTAACACCAAAAGTAACATCTAAATGAGAACAAAATAAGAACAATACATACTGGTTAAAAATAATTTCATGTATGAATATATCTATGTACGGCAAACGTTACCCTTTTGGGCCATGAATATATATTTGCAGATACTTCATCCAAATGTTAACACACTTTTTCCTTATGCACAAAATTTTGTGTGCGACATATACTGAATGTGTGCTCTCTGTATTTAACAAAGTTGCGGGTGTGTGTATTCTTATTTCTTCCACCCAAATAAACAAGCAGATTGACATCACAAGGCTTCTTTTTGCTTAGCAGAATATTGAGCAAACAAATATTTATTCTGGGTTACTCAGCTGTGATACATGAGGGGATTCATGACATGCTATGTCTGGTGCCTGCTAAGCTTTTACGAGATAATTGCACCTTGGACCACCTAGGACATCACATTAAATGGAGAGACCTGATTTTAAAATTTAAAAAACACGGAATGGGCAGAATTTAATCAGTCATGCTTCTGTAAAATTAAGGAAGATATAAATAAATGGGCAACAGAAAGGTGCAATAAAACCAGGATTAATCAAACCGTGATTAATTCAGGATCAGATTAAAACCAATAGTGCCAGCTGTATCCGATCCATTCTGCAGCATTATTCTCTCCTGCTCCTTTTTGTTTTCCCATTTTTCCTCCTTCTCATTCCCCTTTGCTCTCACCCCTAGGGCACCCTCCTTGGTGGATAAACCTGCAGGAGAGTTAATTGTCACATACATGGATTTAATCACATTGTCCATCACATTTGGGGGCCCTGCCTTCAGCGATCCATGACTAATTGTTGTGGTAATTTTTCAATCATTAACAGCAGCGCATATGCTGCAGACAAATCCCAGTGTGCCTGCTAAACCCCAGTGACATGCGGCCCACGGGCTCCAGAAGCGCCACTACACCAGCCCCCAGCCCCAATCCTATTAGTCATGCGTGGTCATTAATACATATCTATTCCAGGGATATGTCAGGCCGCGATGAGGTCGGAGGGGGCTGAGCATGCTTTACAACACAGCCTTGTTTTCAATCTATTCTTTGAAAAAGGAAGAGGAAGAGGAGGAAAAAAGGAAATTAAAACTCCATGTGGGATAAGGAGCTGGGGGACTATTCTGAATTCCACTTGTTTCTCATTCATTTTCAGGCAGGCTCCTGAGCTGTGGCAAATGCCCTTTCTTTGGGTTTCAGCAGTATTAGCGATCTCCATGGCAACCACCAGTACGCATCTGCTGCACCACACTGCAGCTTCCCTGGGCTCAATTCTCAAGTTGCCCTGGTGTCAGACAGGGCGCACCATGTGCACTGGTGGGACGAGACCCTGCCTTGGGGAATCATCCAGCTGACTGAAGCCCTGCTCTAATCACCACATAATATGAGCCAACAAGATCACACAGAATATGATCTGCCTGCACTAGGCAATAGGATTCCAGGACTGCTATTTATTTTTCATTTTCCTCTCCTTAAGGGCCTTTGTTGGTTAAAAGCAAAGAGCCACTAGAATAGCTATCTAACAAAAGGGATTAATTTTAAAATAGGTGGTACAGTGTTGTGGGTAACATTTATTTAAAGCAAAAATCTCATATGTCCTTCATTAAAGGAATTATTCAAGAGGAAATTAAAACTCCTGGAGTTTCCCTTTGGTTCTTCCTAAATGAAGGGCTATTTGGGATATTAGCCAGAGCAAGAGAAGGTAAGAGAAGGATTCCTGGGTTTTTGCTGAAATTCTGACTCTTGCTATGGAGTCTCAGGAAATTCCCTCTTATACCCAGTTTCCCCAAGATTAAAATAAGATCTACTTATTTTAGGCACTTAGCACTGGATCACTGAACAAGGCCTCGGCAAGACTTAATTAATACGTGCAATTCATTTTTAGCTCCTCAGATGAAAGATGTTTGGTGCAGGCTCCATTATTATGAAATGAGGGGCCGAGCGCCCTCTACTGCTGCTTCTGGGTCAGTCTCTCAGTGGCTGAAAGCCCTCAACGGGCTTCACTTATTGTTAACATGTAACTCTCACTCTAGTTTAGAAAGCCTTTTCTGATCAGTAAGAGCAGGAAGAAAGGAACGCAGTAAGAGGAAGAGAGCCAGATAATAGACTGGTTGTTATAAATAAAATATATCTGTACCAAGACTAGTCAAAGGTACTTGAAGTTAATACAGCGAAGGGAGAAAGATCTGGGAAAATTCAGAGTGCTCAATTTTGCATCATGCACACATTAAAAGATAAAAAAACTGAGTCTCTTACTTTCCACTCACCTTCTTCCAGGACAATGATACTTACAGGATCTCATTGATTTGTCTGTTTTCTAGAAAAGTTAGATGAAAAAGAAAGTCTTGTGTTTTTTTTTGAATTTTTAATAAACACAGGACTTAGTTTCCAACTTTGTTTTTGAGTTTAGTTGCAACAAACCCAGTCCTATGTGCTATACAGAACTACACAAACGATACAGAACAAATCCACTTTTGAGCCTTATATGTAGTTACTAGTTATTCTAATAAAAAATTACAGAGGAGAAAATAAAGCGATTCCATTATGTAATGATGATACTTAACATTTATACATCTGTAAATACGAGTTCGGCATAGAGCTGAAATTGGGCAGTGTACAGTCATCCCTCAATATCTTCAGGGGACTCTTCCAGGACACCCTGCAAATACCAAAACCTGAAGATGCTCAAGTCCCTGATATAAAATGGCATAGTATTTGCATATAATCTATGCACATTCTCTTGTACACTTTAAATCATCTCTAGGCCTACTTATAAAACATAATATCATGTAAATACTATATAAATCGTTGCTATACTGTATTGTTTTTTACTTGCATTTTTTTTCTGAATATTTTTGATTCACAGTTGGCTGAGTCTGTGGATGCAGAACCTGCAGGTAGGGAGGGCCAACTGTATCAAAGAAATTCTGCTTCTTTATCAAAAATTAATTCCTTTTGGAATGGTGTTGTGAACAAAAATAGTAACAATAAAAGAGATAATAATGAAGTCTACTACTCATTGAAGTTTTATTGTGTCAGAAACTTTTCTAATGCTCTACATCCATCACTTTTTAATTTTTACAACTCTTCAAAGTCAGCACCAGTATTATTCCTAATTTTGAGATGAGAAGAATGAGACTCGGAGAGGTAAGTATCTCATGTAAGGGCACATGAATGACAAATAACGAAACTAGAATTCAGATGCAGGACCTTGAAATCCTAAATCCACAAAGTTAGCCATTAAGTTATATTGAAAAACAGTGACTAGAAATCTAGTTCCCTTAAAAGAAAAATTGTAAAAGTTCTGTTCATCTTATGTATTTCCTACTCCAAATCCAAACCTTATCCTTTTAGAAGCAATGACCACATATTTTTCCATCACCTTTAATTTTTTCATGAGACATTATCAATTGACACTTGAACTGAGTCATCCTCACTCACAGAAACCCAGTTCCTTTAAGAGATGCTGAGGCCAGTGTACAGAACATTCTACATGATTCAATTCCAGAGCCTGGCAGAGGGTCTGAGACTTGCTGGAGTGGCAACTAGCAGCTAGGCACTGTATTCTGACATGCTGGAGTGGAAGAAGCGGTTTCCTCAGCTCTCTGCAGTTGTTTAGAGAGAAAATCAAGAAGGTATCCAGCGGAGGGATTAGCTACTGACACCCCCTGAGGGACACACAGCAAGGATATGAAGTGTGGGGCGGGGCTCCGCACAATGGGAGACAGGCCGGTTCTGCTGTAAGGCAGTGACAATGGAGTGGGATCGGGGGTGCAGCAATGCACAGGAGAGGAACCTCGGTGGACCAAGCCAAGTGGTGATAGCTGCATGTGGGAAAACAACGGAAGTACGAGCTGGGCAGCTGACTGCGGGCCTGCCACCAAGTGGTCCCAAGAAACAGTCACTGGAAGTGGCAATGGCTAAACACTGGTTTCTGTGAAGACATCTGTGTAAGGGATTTATGTCAGACTCGAGTCCTTTTCAAGAGCCCAATCTCATCAGGCTTGAGATGACCAGAATCCAGTAAACTGAGATTGGCAGGAAGATACATTTTCAAAATTTACCTGCCACACAACAGCTGGAAAAGGGAGTTATGGTATGCCAAGTCATATACACATCTGTGTTACATGCATACAAATTCCAGATACGGAAACCCTTAAATTTCATGATTCCAAAAGGATATGACTATACAGGAACATCTCCCATACATTACCAGTGAAATCATCTTTACATCATTACAGATGAAATCATCTTTTTACTCTTATCTCACTGTCATTTTCCGTGTAAGATCTGAAACGGACTACTGCATGCTAGGCATTGCATTCTTGTGAAAGTATGAATAACTGGCTAATTGTTAGAAAACAAAACGGATTGCTGATTATGCAAGGAACCTGTAATCCATTCTGCAGACACAGGAAAAAAAAGGAACAATCAAACACTGGTATTAGAATAGTGTCATTACCTTTTATGAATGAAATGGTCCTCTTTGAAACAGATTTCTGGTCGAATTATATTTTAAATTTATATTCTTTCTATAATATTATGGATTATCCTTAAATAATTCTCTCCCTAAATATGAAGCACTTGATGAAAATATTAAAGGGAATTCAATTATTTTAGTAAGATACAACATTATCATCACACAAATTCTCCTTTTCTTTCATTATATGGCTTTTTTTATTTTTTTTTACTTTCACCAGCCAAGGAAAAAAATATCTAATTGGCATGCTCTGAAATCTTGAGCTAACCCTGGTACTACAGATGTGTAGTCTTTCATGGTTTGGGAATATTATTTTGCAGTGCATCGTAGAATGAGAAATGCCACTGAGAAAATCATGGGCTTTGATGTTGCTGACACAAAGGGTTTCCATGACATGAAGCTATTAAAAGAGTTTATCTTGATGTATATAACATGTCACCATAACTTTTGGGTTGAGAATATCACCACTTTCTGAAAGCAGGGACAGACAAGATGCTCTCTCAGGTCCCTTCCAACTCTGGTATTTGGTGGCTATAAGTTTTTACTACTGGCCTCAGTCTCTCAGTCAGGAAAATGGATAATAAACATTGCACCAATATATATTCTATTTAATGACATTCTGAAGTTAGACATATTAAGAAATAAATGTTTAGAAACATAGTTCATCATTCCCTTCTGATAACTTTCTTAAGGTAATGAGCATCTAGAATCATCAAAGTCTGTATCTAGAATCATAGAACCATAAAATGGTAAGGCATAAGTCATCTTAGAAATCATCTTTTGGTCTGACCACATTTATTTTACTGATAGGAAATATAGAGGTCCAGAGAAGAATAATAGGAACAGTAATAATGATAATAAAACTTACGACTATTATTATCATCATCAAACTAACATTTATCCATAGAAAAGAGTGGAAGCTACTGGAAAAAATTAGATTGTTCACCTATAACATTTAGCATGGTGGGGGTACTGTCAGTATGGAAAGCCCACATTTTGAGGAGCTGAGACAGGAAGAGGATATAGCAAAGTTGACTAAGAAAGGAGATCACTGAAGAATATTTTATTAACATTTCAGACTTACGGCATCTTATTTCAGCATCTAAAACTTCATGGGCAAATGTTGTTAGCTCATAAGTTTGTAGGACTCTAGATATTACAATGAGAAATTACTAGGGCAATGATCATGAACCTTCTCAGAAATGAAATGGCCCCGAGATTAGGGCTTCTGAAGCTTTGAAAGTCATTCTCCAACTGCAGTAAAATGTTGTTACTTAAACCTTAAAATGCCCATTTAAGGATTGGTTAAGAATGGGTGATCACCTGTGGCAAAAAATAAATAAGTAAATAAATAAAAATAAAAAATAAATTATTAAATTCATACAGTCAAAAAACGTGAACCACAGATAGAAACATTTAGTTTAATTTAAACACACTAATTCTTTAAAATGGAGGGTTTAACAAGCAATAAATCAGGGAGTGAGTATTCAACTTACAAAATAACTCACTGCCGGCATCCCGTGGTCCATTCATAAAACTTTAATTTGTATTCAACGTCTCAGGAGCACATCCTGTTGCATGAACTGAAGAATATGTGCCTCTTATCATTCCTGCACAGGCTGTGCTAGTAAAGAGAGAAACCACTGCAGCATAAGGCCGAGGTGCCCATGTGCTCATGGGTTCAAGGAATCCATAGAAGAGTCAGCATGGGCTGCTCACTCCAAATGGGCTCCATTCCCAACTCAGTGCTTCTCAGAGGTGGGTAACAACTTCCTGCACCAGAATCACCAGGGGTGCTGCTTCAGTCTACAGATCCCAGGCACCACACACAGCCTTGCATTCGACTCTCTGGAAGGAAATAGGCATTTTTATCAAGCTCCCCAGGTTTGAAAATCACTGAGTCACTTTGCCAGCATGCCTGAGAATGAGCTCTCAGTTGATGGGTGAGTGCCATCAGGACCAATATTAAGTCTCACAACCTCTGGGTTGATGCGAAACTGAAACAAGTCTAGTGAATAACAAACAAACAAAACCTCCAATGAGGTATAGAATGTATTTCCTTATCTTCTTCCACTAAACATTTATTAACTATGTTTCCAGAGCTAAGCCTGGGAATATAGTTGACTAAGACATGGCTCTTGCCTTTAAGGAGCTCAACATCTAGTGGGGGAAACAGGAAGGAGACTCAGAAATCACACAGGCATGACAGTGGCACTGGAGACAGGCACACAGAGCATTTCAGAAATACAACATGTTTCATGTTGGTCTGGAGTGGGGATGGGAATGTAAAAGGAGGGGCAGAGGCAGGATCTGTGAAGACTCTGCAGATGAGAAACAAATTAAATCTTCAAGGATGAGTAGAAATTAAGGGAATGGGGAAGGGACTACAGCCAGGAGTGGCATGTGTAAAGTTACCAAGGCAAAGAGAGAAGGAGCATTCGGAGAGCTACGCATTACCCATCGCTGTTGAAAAGAAAGAACTACACGGGTGTTGTGTGTGAGAAATGAGCTTCAGAAGTCTGCAAGGATCAGAAAAAAGAGGCAGGTCCGTCCTGCTAAGGGCCACTCACCACAGAGTTATTGAGGTATGTTAAAAATAAGGATAAAATTGATTCTCCTACAGTGGAAGAATCCAGACAGAGGTTGATAAAAAATTTTTGAAAAAAATTCTTTTTTTCAAAAAGGGTATGGCTTTTAAGAGGTCTTTATATTATATAAGTTAAAAGTGAACAAATAAAAAAGCTAATGATGCTTACTTTTTTAAAAAAAACTTCCAATGAATGGACTTTCAATGCCTCCATTTATTAGAAGAAAAAAGATATCTCCTAGTGCTTATCAAATAATTTCTGACAAATACCAAAGGCTACAGGACTGGTTTTCACAAGAGTACTTAGAGTGATATGGCTATAGAAGGTAACACTGGGTTAAGAATTAGAGGTGTGTCCATCAGAGTTAGTGTGGATGAAACAGATAAATGGGAAGACCAGGGGGTCTTTTAAAGTCAAAACAGAAAATCGATTAGAGATGTAGTCTGAAGCGAGGCGCTGAGCTGGTCTAGTTTTAGTTAGAAGCCAATGAGCAAAATAGCAAATAACCTATAATATGCAGATAAGACTAGGAAAGTGCCCAGATTAAGTTAACTTTAAACAAGTATTAACATAAAATGAAGAAACAAAAAGTATAAACATCACCAACCAACCATCTTGCTAACTATGCTATTAGAATTCTCGTTGTTTTTACTTTTTCAAAGGATGTAGGCTTAACAGACAGTTGTTAAAGATGAAGATCACAAGCTCAGTTTGCATCCTAATACAACTACACAAAAATTAACTATTAAAAGCAGATTTTTTTCTCCTTTTTTGCTTTTAAGTAGATTTGACTAGTACTTGCGATTAAAATGGACATTTCCAAGGATGTTCCACATATCTATTCCTTTCAAGAGGACTGTATTTAAAATGCCTCCAAGAAATGAAAATCTACTCAGTAAACTTCAAAAGTCTAACATACTCTTCATAATTCAGTTCAAGCTTCTGCACTCTCCACCAGCTAGAGGGTCTTCCTTATATCTTATCTAAAGCACCTATGCGGCAGCCTGCGTGACTCCTCTAGTTGTTCTCATCAAGGACACCTGAAAAGATAATTCATCCTCTTTGTGAAAACATGTTCATTTTGTTATTTTCACGTTAAGATGTGATTTCATGATTAAGTTGTTGACCTTTCCAAGGAGGCCGATGTTTTTCCCTTTCTTTTCCTTCTTTCTTTCTTTCTTTTTCTTTCTTTCTTTCTTTTCTTTCTTTTTCTTTCTTTCTTGCTTTTCTTTCTTTTTCTTTCTCTCTCTCTCTCTCTCTCTCTCTTTCTTAACTCTATAAGAGATACTTTTCTCTGGTTTGTGGTTTGAAAATTTTCATGTATTATAAAAAGGTAAGGAATGCTGGCCTGCTACTGATTTCACAGTTATAGGAAAATACCATATGTGGTCCCAGTACTAGAAGAGCTTATAAATGAAAGAGGAAAATAGGTATCGAAGAGGCTGAGGAAAAACCTAAACACTACTAAGGAATGTTCTCATCCCCGGCAATTGAGTAAAGGTAAGGAGAGTTTTCAAAACAGAGAAGGGAAAAAGTGACAAAGCAATCTTGTAGGATCAGCAAGGCCTGACTCGGGCAGCAGTTCTTTCTCCCCCAACATATCCCCAATAATAAGGAAGACCTGCAATAAGCTAGAAGACAGCCCAAGATTCCCAATGACTCTACCCAGACTGCTCTGATGGACTTGGAGGACACCGGCCTGAGGGCCAGTCAAGGTCAGGACTGTCCGTTGTGGGAGGAAGCCTGCACATATGGTGGAACCAGCTGCTGACCAAGCCAGTTGCTCTGCTGAGTCACAGCCTGTTCCTCAAGCTCAGCTGGGTGGCAACATAAGAAACTATTTCTGTCTATCCAAAATGTAATGCTGGCCCCTTAATAGGGGCTAACCTTCCTTTGCATTTCTAGGAAAGAGCACACAGCAGGTGTTCAATAAATGCTGCTTAGAAAGGAAAAAACTGGTTAATAAAAAAGTAAGATGGAGAAGTGCAACCAAATGTACATAATTAAGGCCAGAGGTTGAATCGTGGTCCACTCCACAGCACCTGCCATGAATCCCGACACTAGAACAACCACTTATGAAATCTTCATAAAAACTTATGAAGTTATTAGCATGACTACATTACCTTAGTAAAGACTCTTCCATTCCTTCATTTTAACAAGGCCTTTCCCAACTGGCTATTACTGGGGGAAGGGGAGAGAGGAAATCAGTAATGTAAACCAAAAGGAAAATGAAAGAAATGCAGGGTTGAAACATGCTGTTAAGGGACTCACTATGCAGAATCCACAAAGCAGTTTTCATGCACAGGGCAACAGAAAAATGGCATGTGCTGTGGGCTTTAATCCCTTTTTTTTTTTAAGAAACCAAATCTGCTCATAATGCTGTTGATATATTGATGCCACAGGCATAAGAAATGAAATCTACAGATAATTTGTATTATTAAAGTTTTAACACACCTATTATTGTTGAAAATTTTCCTATGATAGTTTCAGTACAGGCATAATAACAACCATGCTCTTTCTCTTTCCTTACAAAGACGAGGCCACAAAACAAATGCCCTAAGCTCAAGAAAGGAATTTCGCTGTTAGTTTTTTTACAGATGACAAGAAAGTCGGCCCATGCAATGGATGAAAGTAGATCCACACCAAGACACACAATGTGAGCTTTCAGAACCCACAAGGACAAAGAAAAGGTTCCTGAAAAGTCCTGAGAATCCACAAAACCTCCTAGAACTAATAAACAATTTTAGCAAGGTCACAGGATACAAGATCATCATATGAAAATCAATCATATTTGTATGTACTAGGAATAAACAGTCTGAAAATGAAATTTAAAAAGCAATCCCATTCACAATACTGTTAAGAAGAATAAAATACTTAGAAATAAATTTCATTAAATAAGTGCAAGATTTGTACTCTAAATAAAACACTGCTGAAAGGAACTAAAGATGATCAAGTCAGAGGCCCAGGGTCCGGCCTCCAGCTTTCGTAAATAGTCACTGGAACACAGCTCATTGTCCACACTACTTTCTCACCACAATAGCGGAGTTGAGTAGCTGTGGCAGAGACTGCAGGGCTTATAAAAACAATTCTTTACTACCTAGCCTTTTCAGAAAAAAAGTTTGCCAAGTTCTGATATAAATATAAATTCCATCCTTACTCAATACTATTGAGATGGCAATTTTCTCTAAATGATCTACAGATTCAATGAAATTCCTATTAAAATTCCAACAGACTTTTTTTGTGAGGCTGACAAAACTGCTATTCTAATACAAAGGCAGTAGAATAGCCAAAATAATTTTGAAAAAAGAACAGTTTGAGAACTTAACACTAACCGATTTTAAATAGATTCTAAAGCTTCAATAGTCAAGACTGCATGGTACTATATACAGATTTTCAACCAAGATACCAAGGCAATTCAATGGGGAAGGACTAGTTTTCTCAACAAATGGTTCTAAACAAATGGATATACACATTCAAAAAGATGAATTTTAGAACCTTTCCTTATGTCACACACAAAACTTAAATCAAAATGGAAAATATACCACAATGCAGGAGATAAAATAATAAACTTCTAGAAGAAAATACATGGGAGAACCTATGTGACTTGGGTTAGTCAAATATTTCTTAGGTACAACACGAAAATCATAATCCACAAAAAAATAGATGAATTAGATTTCATTAAAATTTAAAATTTCAAAAGATACCATTAAGAAAATAAAAAGACAAACCACAGACTACAAGATAATACAAGCAATCATACATATAATAAAGATCTTATATCTAGAATATATAAAGAACTCTTACAACTGAATAATGAGACAAATAATCCAATTAAAACTGGGCACAATATTTGAATAGGCATTTCATTAGAAAATATACACAAATGGCTACTAAGCATATGAAAAGATGCTTAACATGATTATTCAAGAGGAAAATGTAAAGTAAAACTAATGAGATACATACTCGTTGGGACACCTATTTTCAAGAAGTCAGATAATACAAAGTGTTGGTGAAGATGTAGAGAAACTAGAACCCTCATATATTGCTCATGTACAGACACTTTAGAAAAAGTTCAGCAGTTTCTTTAAAAGTCAATCATAAGCTTACTATACAATCCAGCAATTCTACTCCTGGGTGCCTACCCCAAAGAAATGAAATCATATGGCCACATAAAGACCTGTATGTGACTGTTTATAGCATCTTTATTCATTACAGACAAAAACTGTAAAGGATCCAAATGCCCACTGACTGGGTAAATGGATAAATAAAATGTGTACAATACTATTCAACGATACTAAAGAACAAACTGCTGAGACATGCTAATAGGATGAACCATCAAACACTGTGCTAAGTGAAAAACTCCACATGCCAAAGACTACATATTGCACGTAAATGATTTAGGCAAGTGATTCCATTTACCTAAAATGTCAAGAAAAGACAAATCTATAGAGACAGAAAGTAGGACAGTGGATCGCGCCACTGCACTCCTGTCTGGGCAACAGCAGTGAGACCCTCTCTCAAAAAAAGGCAGTAGAACAGGTGGCTGCCTGGGGCTGGGAGAGAGTAATGACTGGCTGCACATGGGCATGAGGAAACTTTTTGGGGTTGATTGTGATGGTGGCTGGAAAACTCTATAAATTTACTAAATAATCCTTGAACAATTACCTACATTTTTCCTCAATAAGCTATTCAAAAAATTTTAAGTCCCAGGGAGAAAAACTGGCTAAAAATAAATGATCAGAAATTAAAATGTCTGGGCCGGGCATGGTGGCTCATGCCTGTAATCTCTGCACTTCGGGAGGCCAAGGTGGGTGGATCACCTGAGCTCAGGTGTTCAAGACCAGCCTGGGCAATGTAGTGAGACTCCATCTCTACTAAAAATACAAAAAAAGTAGCCAGGCCGGGTGGTGCTTGCTGGTAGTCCCAGCTACTCGGGAGGCTGAGATGGGAGGATCGATTGAGCCTGAGAAGCAAAGGTTCCAGCGAGCTGAGATCGTGCCACTGCATTCCAACTTAAGTGACAGAGTGAGACCGTGACTCAAAAAAAAAAAAAAAAAAAAAAGATATTAAAATGTCTGCAGTCCATCAAAACAAGCCCATAATCTCACACACACACACATAGAGTGCCCTGGTGTGGTGTGCACGGTGGAACGGCACTCAGCATTCACTTCCACTCCCATCTGCCTTTCTGTACTACAGAACCCAGAAAGCTAAACACCACATTTTCTGGCCTTTCTGACAACTGAGTTCCTTGAGTAAATTAGGTTTTTTCCAATTAGATGTACTCAAGTAAGACTCGAGAAGTGAAGGTGGAGGCCATCGTTCTGAAGCTTGGCTCTTCCTCCTGATCAGCATGTAGAGGGCTACTGGATTGTTCTGTAAGTACTCCAGCAGTCAGTCACCAGCTTCATGGGTATCAAGAGGCAGTAGCTGCAATGTAAGGTTCTGATCCTTGGACTGCAGCTACAGCAGAATGTTCTTGAAGTGAATAGTCACAGAGGCGGCCTCCTGACTCCCTCCCATCCTAATGCGGTAGATAAAGCAACACCCCTGGCAGGCCAGGGCAACTGTGTGGTTTTGGGGCATTGCTGGAAACCTAGTCTCAAGCCCACTCCTCCAGCCCTTCCAATAATTTAGAAAGCACCTAATCTCTGTTTTAAGTCTCTTTCTGTTTAAAATAGCTCGTGTGGTTTCTGGCCCTCCAACTGAACCCCTGAAAAACATAACACACAGGAAGACACAGGAAGCAGTACACCTATGTGATAAAAGAACAGCCTGCCTAGGTAGGGGCAGGTCAAGAGGCTCTGGGACAGACATCTCCAAAAGATCAAACCAACAGAGTGATGTATGTGAATGTATTGAGAGTCAGTTCAGGCCATTTGCAGACAGTGTGCGTTTGCCTTACTGAAAAGCATACAGAAAACTAAGCAGACAAAAAAAAAAAAAAAGACTGAAGAAAAAGTTATGTGAAAGAGAAAAGGTAATTACAGTTTACTAAATATTTCACCAGTGGATAGCATCAGTCAACATAACCTAATGCAGAGCACCGATCTATCCCAAAATATGCTCTAACTGCAGAGAAGTTAGAAGAATGAAAAGGCTGTCTTTTGGTTGGTTTGGTGTTAGGGTAGGGGAGACATGGCTAAGTCCTCACATTTCACATTGCATGGTCAAAGGAGAATATTTAAAACGTAAAGAAATCAAGAAGCAGCAATATGAACGTGTTACTTAGAGATACAGAGAATGATTCCAAAGACTCAGATGTCAAAGAGTTGAAACTGGCAGCCTCTAGGGAGGAAGAAATAGGAAGGTGGAGAGAGTCGGGGAAGAGGCAAACGCGTACAGGAGACTGCTGGGGCTTGGTACTAAACCTTGCAGAACGATTTGACTCCTTAAGCCAGAAAGTGAGTAAACTTTAATAGAAGGAATAGAAGTATTTTTTTAAAAGAGTAAAGAAAGAAGAACAGGCAGTGACATGGATTCTCTGCATCATTCTAAGGCCAAGGTGCTGTGGTCAAAACAATGTCCCTCCCGTTCTGGGCACACCAACATGGGCAGCTGGCAACCAGAGCACACTCCACCACCGTGCACAAAGGTGGCTGGGGCACTGTGAGCCAAGAGCACAAAAGAGAAAAGGAAAGAAGTTCCCATAAAAGTGGAGCCAGAGCAATACAAGAAAATCATGTCAAAAAGACATCCCGGTATACTAGGGTCAAAATAAAATCATAAACTGCTTTTTAGAGATCAAAGATCTGAAGAAAAAAAGTTTGAAGCAACCACTAACAATGATCGCTGTCTAAAAGAGTTGTGAAAATACCGACGTTTTGAGCTAAAGGTTAATTAGATTGCCTAAATTCAAATTTGTTTCTGATGTATCCAAGAGTTTCCATTTCTAGAAATATATTAATTTGTTTTTCTTGGAATTAAGCAAGTCCAAGAAATGGATTATTAGACTGCTCTCAGAGGAATCATGGTTCCCTCCATGCCGGCCACGTGGACCAGTGTCAGCAGTTCTGTTGAACATTGTGGGTGATGAGACAATGCTAAAGTTTCACAAAGCAACACATCAAGTAGAAACAAATCCATTTCATCAAGTTAATATATTTCAGGCTTTAATTTTAATGGAATGCATCTGAGAGAACAAAAGAATAAAAACTATTACCACCATCCTTGTTAAAATGTATCTTCAGGGTAGAATAGCACCATTTATACAGGCATGGATGGCCATTCTCACCACAACAGACAAATTTGCACTTGCCTGAGCAAAATTTCATTCTTCCTGCAATCAAATTGCTACCAGCATGTTTGTGAACACTGTAAATCTGCCCATGTTGATTCTTGAAATGAAAAATATCAAGGGAAATAAATAATCCTTTACTCCCTGCCATTCTTAGGAATAAGAAACAGACATTTTGATGAGGTAGAAGAAACAATAAACATGTCCTTATTTAGCAGGCTTCTGCTTGGAAGTGCCAGTCTCAATATTATCCACGTGTGCGAGGTGGATTATATAACCACTCAGGGCTGATGGGCCTGATCTCTATGTGGGAAACAAGATCCTGATTTTATGTTCTTAATAATTCACTATTATTAGCAGTTATGGGGAAGGTGTATCTGAGTCACCTCCTGCTCTTCCCATTTGTGAATTCATGTCTGACTACAGAGGCCCTTGCTCTGGCTGGCCAAGGGGCTGGACAGCAGCCTCCTTCTAGGGCTCCAGTGCTCCTCAGCCCTGGCAGGAAGGCCAGCTTTGCCAACCCAGGCTTCTTGCATCCCTAGGCCTGGGAGGGCCTCAGGTGTTTCAGACACAGGTACAGCCAGCTCTTGCACAAACCCCTTTCCTGCCAAGCCAGGATTGCATTTCCAGTCATGGGCAGGCTTTGCTGCAAATGATTACATAGGACTAAACCTAGACAGACCTGAGGAGCAGAAGGCAGAGTCAGGCCAAACCAGAGCCAAGGGGAAGGGAGCCAAAGGGACTTGGCCATGGGCGCAGACGCACAAGCTGCGCCCTGGAGCTGATCAAGTCCCTCGCAGGAGAGGGCTGGGCAGAGGAACCACGACGGCCATGCGGAAGCCACACAAGAGAGATCCAATGTCTCATCTCCGCCCTCAATCATGGCCTCCGCTGATGCCAAAGTAAACCCATTCAGCTTCAGGAGGCTTCCAGCAAACAAAGCATAATTTGTATGACAGATCTTTGTGTGACAGGTAGGAAACACTCCTGAAGGGAGAGATCTGGAAGCTTTCTAATATTACAATGCTCTTTTATTGATGATTTTCTCTCTGGATTTTTAGCCTTGGTTGACACATCAGCTTGTGAGTTATTTATTTTTCTTTGACTCAGTTTCCCCTGAGAGAAACAGAAATAAAAACCATATGATCATTTCCACCTCTCAAATTCAACTATCCAGGAATTAAATTCTGTTTATTTCAGGCTATTAAATATTCATGGAGTCCAAGAACCAGGTACTTCAGGAGATTAAAAAATAAATAAAACACAAGCCCTGCTATCAAAGAGCTCAGACCTAGAAAGTTTAAAAAATTCTCAAATAACCATGCCAAAAGGTAAAATGTAGTAAATATCACAGGAGATTATGATAACAGTCTGCTCAACAAACAATTTCAGGGTATCTGGTATGTGCCAGGTATTGTGATAGGCACGGAAAGAAAGTTTAAGAAGTCTGTCGGCCCTTCCCCCACAGTTGTGGATGGTGCAGCAGGGACTGAGAGACTCAGGGAGAAAGAAATAATCTCTGATCCTAGGCCAAGAATTGGGTGAGAAGGCGCCGTTCAGCTCTGATGGCACTGCCATTCAATACCTATGCCCCCTGACCATAGGGGTGGGAGTGGGGGTGGTGGAGGATGTTGGCAGGCAGAGATAGTGAGTCAGCTTCTGAACTGTGAACACACACACAATGGCCTGCAGATGAGACAGGGGGCACCCCATGTGCTGCAGACACCGGGCTGCCAGCTCGCCCACTGACTTGGACATGTGTAAGGGAAAGGGAGGAGGGTGGCTCGGGGCCTCTCTGGAAAAGCAAGTGTTCATGCTCTTGTCTTGCACACGGTAGAGGATCACGGGCATTTGAAATGACACAACTGGAAGCTAAATCCAACAGCAGGGAGACCCTTACCAAGGCAAGGTAAGTGGGCTACCCTCGGCCTCCCCTTCCCTGCTATTGTTTTGGTAGCTGGACAGGAGTATGCTTTCCTCCTGTGGACCGTTCGGGGGGCCATGCCCTGGGGGAGCCATTTTCACCAGCCAAGGCAAGATGGAGCCTCACTTTTCAATCCTGTCTGCTAATGATCCTGCCCATCTCTTTTATTTATTTGTTTGTTTGTTTTGAGACAGAGGTCTCACTCTGTCGCCCAGGCTGGAGTACAGTAATGCTTTCTCGGCTCACTGCAACCTCTGCCTCCCAGGTTCAAGCAATTCTCCTGCCTCAGCCTCCTGAGGCTGGGCTTACAGGCGTGCACCACCATGCCTGGTTAATTTTTTGTGTTTTTAGTAGAGATGGGGTTTCACCATGTTGGCCAGGCTGGTCTCGAACTCCTGAACTCATGATCCACCTGCCTTGGCCTCCCAAAGTGTTGGCTTACAGGCGTGCACCACCATGACTGGTTAATTTTTTGTGTTTTTAGTAGAGATGGGGTTTTACCATGTTGGCCAGGCTGGTCTCGAACTCCTGAACTCATGATCCACCTGCCTTGGCCTCCCAAAGTGTTGGCTTACAGGCATGAGCCACTGTGCCTGACCAACCCTGCCCATCTCTTTACTCAACATATTCTCCAGCCACAGCCTTTAATCACACAAAACCTTTCATAAATTGGGACTAAATAGTAGGCCCTTCAAATGCTGAGTGAATGCAAGCTGTAGGAGGACAAGAACACTGCTTTGTTTGCACTTTGCTGTATCTCAAGCACCTAGGAGAGTACCCGGCACATAGTAGGCATGTAATAAATATTTGTTTCTTTTTTTGCTTTTTGGGTTTTGTTTTTTTTTTTTTTTTTGAGACAGGGTCTTGCTCTGTCACCCAGGCTGGAATGCAATGGCACAATCACAGTTCACTGCAGCCTCGACCTCTGTGCTCAAGCAATCCTCCTGCCTCAGGCCTCCAAGTAGCTGGACTACAGATGCACGCTACTGTGCCTAGCTAATTTTTGTAATTTTGGAGAGACGGGGTTTCACCATGTTCCCTGGCTGGTCTTGTACTCCTGGGCTCAAGCAATTTGCTTGGCTTGGCCTCCCAAAGTGCTGGGATTACAGGCACAAGCCACCGCACCCGGCCTTGTTAAGTGAACAAATGAAGCTTGATGCATGGAGGGAGTATAAACTGAGATAATAAATAATCTTAAATACCATTTCTAATAGCTTCCTTTTATAGATGAGAAACTGAGGCTCAGAGATGTCAACGGATTCCTCTAGGGCAAACAGTCAGCCAGGCAGTAATAAGTTAGTTAAAAACTATTGTCCAGGCCTCCTGATGCTGTTTCTACTATCCTGCATTACTTCTGTTTTTTGCATTTCAATGACCTATAATTAAGAGCAATGAAATTAGAAAGCAGCAGTTTATAGATCTCCAAAGAATTTTATTCTAAAGATGTTTAGAACCTCCATGACACAGAATATTAAGGCAATAAAAACAAATTAGAAGTAAGATGGGCGAAACAAGCTGATTTCAGGTCAATGAAATGAAAGCAACACTCTGTGCGTTTCAATGCTGCTGTGTAGAATTGCTGAGGTTACCTCCATTACTCTGCTTTGAAACTGCTCGGTAAACGACATCAGACATTACTCCACTAACACTCACAATCTGGCCTTCCCTGCTGGTTCCCTGGAGACTAACGCATACCCAAGCTTCAAAAATTTTCCCTTGGCAATAAAAGTGTATATATTTTGAAAGGCAATAAAATAGAGGCTTGTGTCATCTTTGGAGGGGCTTTTTGGAATCTTCTGCAAAGATTTAAAGATCAAAAAGCTGCTTGGTAACCATCTGCAGGGTAAGAAACAAATAAGCAATAACCAAGATGGTTTTGAATGAAAACCGGAAAAGGAAATCTCCCAATGACATAAAAAACAAGTACACATGACCACCAGCTCTGTGCCAGGTATCATGCTAGATGCTGGAGGGTCAGCAGTCTACGACCAACAAGGTCTTTGTCCTCATGGCACTTGGGAAGGGGAAGTCAGAATCAGTGACATTAAATAAAGACAGCATCACAATTGGCTTACTATAGTGGTGATGCTTGCTGTGAAGTAGATATGCAGATGCTACTGGAGCGGGTCACAGCGTCATCAGATGTGCCCAGGCAGTCCCAGCAAAGGAAGGGAGAACCAAAAGGCTTGCTCAGCTGCAATGACGGTGAAGGCGGCTCTGCATGGCCAGAGAGCTGGTCAGAAGAGAGCAGAGCAGGCTTTTCCTCAGAGGACACAGTCACTACAGATTTGGACCTCACAGCAATGAGAATCCAGAGATTATACAGAGATTATCGGGACCGAGAGTTGACTGCTAAAAGATTATTCCTTAAAAAACAAGATCGGGCTTGGTGGCTCACGCCTGTAATCCCAGCACTTTGAGAGGCTGAGGCGGGTGGGTCACGAGGTCAGGAGATGGAGACCATCCTGGCTGGCTAACATGGTGAAACCCCATATCTACTAAAAACACAAAAAATTAGCCAGGTATGGTAGCACGCACCTATAATCCCAGCTACTCAGGGGGAAGCTGAGGCAGAAGAATTGCTTGAATTCGGGAGGCGGAGGTTGCGGTGAGCAGAGATCAGGCCACTGCACTCCAGCCTGGGCAACAGAGCGAGACTCCCTCTCTAAATAAATAAATAAATAAATAAATTTAAAGAAACAAGTGTTGATAGTTTCAGAATAGTACAAGCAGTTTGACATAAGCACATATAAATTAGGATGTAGGGATTATTTGATAGCATTCACAAGTGACAGCAGAAAGGCATGTAAATTAGGATGTAGGGATTATTTGATAGCATTCACGAGTGACAGCAGAAAGGCATGTCCATGGGTCTAAAAAAAAACTGGAGGGAGAACTTAGTAACCCCAAATGGCATTGATAAAAGTACTAGGCATAATGCTTTGAAAAAAAAAACAACAACAACAGTCCAAAAAAAATGTCAAAATAATCAACTTTTTAATTTAGTATATAAGCTAAACAATAATAATAATATTGGTGCTATTATCAAAAGCATCCCGCCTTGTGAAACCTCCCTCGGCTCCTCCAGCCCACACCGGTCTTGGCGTCTTTTGAATTCACAGACCCCACCTGGTGTCTAAGCAGGTACATAGCAGTAAATCAGCCACAGCTTTGTGGGCTCTCCTGTACGGTTTCTCATTATTCAACTCTTGCATTTAACATACTTTCCATGTGTTTATGCCTAGACTACCCACTGGCATGGTGAGCTCCTTCAAAAATTCCTACACACCTTGGTACCATCTGGGGCACCTGGCAACCTACCACACACACAGGAGCTGCAAGTATTGACTCACCAATAGAACAACTGGTGTAAAAGAGAAAAAATAGAGTTTTGGAAATAATTTGCAGATTTGGATTCTAGAGATCTTTCACAATTAACTTCATCATATGTTAAACGGAGCAAATCAAATCCTATTATACTAGTAAGAAGAGACTAAGGAATGTCAGAAAGCTCATTTTGAAATTCAATTGTTTGGAACACATTCCGCCTCATACATGAGGGGAAATTTTTTTCTCAGCTTTCTCTGTCAAGAATATTGTGCTTTCTCTGAAGAAGAATGAGCATGATTTTATCTTGCAGACACTGTAGATAGTATTAATTAATTATGTTTCCCTCCTTCCTTTTACCATTAGGCAGCTGAAATCCAAATCTGTGCTTTTTTGTGGTAACTGACAGAAATGTATATTTCTTCATGCAACCTCACCCCAGCTTTGCCATTTTTACATTCTTATTTTCCTTTTACCTTTTGCCCCTTGGTTTTTGTTTTCTCCAGATACATCTATATCTACAGATGTCACTATCTCATATCCTTTACAGAACTATGTTGCAGCTAAATTTGTAAATAAATTGAATAGTTAAGCGAAGGATGCTTTAGTGCTCCACAATTTACTATGCTGTGCAGCCTTTGGTAGTGGAGTTTTTCAAACCAAGGCAATAATCCTCAATAAGCTGATTCTCAAACAGACCTACATAGAACGGTCTCCACTCCCATCCCATACCCCCACTTTCGCCCACTGCGCACCCTGCAAAACATCTAATGACATGATTAGACGGGCTTCAGGTGCCTGTCTTTAACTTTTCCACTTCCCTTAGCTCTTCATAGCATCCATTTTATCCACTGATCACTGGGTCCTGTCAGTTCTACTTGCCCAGGTCTCTAGAATCTATTTCCCCCCTTGATTTTCTACTGCTACAGCTGTAATTCACAGGCTCAATGTTTCTCCCCCAGGTATGACACCCCTGCTTGGTCTCATTGCCTCCCATCTCTGCTCCATCCAATCTATCTTCCAGCCCAGAAGTGAAGGTTTTGTGCCAAAATGCATTCACCCATCCAAACATTCAATAGATATCTACTAAGCACCCACTAAAGATTAGGTGTGCGTGAAGCCCTGGTGACAAAGAAATAAAGAGACCCAGCCTCTTCCCTTAAACAGCAAGTGAACGGTGCAAAGGCAGGGCAATAAACCATGGCATGGTTTGAAAAACGAGCATGAGGACTGCCAAGGGTCCCTTTGGGAAATGCTGAACAGAGCAGGTGCATGGCACATTCAAGAGCTCCTTGGAGCACGCAGTACCCTCAGGCAAGAGTGGAAGAGAAAGCAAGGAGGCAGGCAAAGGCCAGGGCAGGAAGGCCCTGAAAGGCCATGTGGACCTCACCATGTGATTTCTGTTTAGAAACTCTCAATGGTGCCCCATTCCAAACCCTTAAGCATGGCCTCTGTGCGTCCTGGTGTAGCCCCCAAGCTGCATGTCTGATCCATTCTCAGTTCGTAGTACTGTGCTATACCCACCTACACCTCACTCCGCAAAGACTCCAAGTAAACTCACGCTCCTGGCCTGATTCAAATCATTCCCTTAGGCCACTCTGGATCCCAAACCGTCTCCTCCACAACTCGGCCTGCTGAAACCCCACTTACCGTTTCTTCAGTATAATACTGCAGCCACTAACCAGTAGAAATTAAGCATGGTCCTACCTTCAAGGAGGTTAGACTCTTGTGGCAGAAAAGGATACATTTGGTAACTATCATGTAACTATAAAAGACATGGTGATGATATGTGATAGGTGTTTCCATAAAATAATCACTTCACTGCAATAACGACACAGTAGGAGATGAGTTGTTGGACTTCTCAAGAACTGTTTCAAGAATAAAAGAGCATTTAAACTGATCCTTGCCAGTTAAGTAGGGTCCAACCAATCACAACAGACACTAATACCAGCTGATTGTCACCCCTTCCTTCTCTTGCTGTACCCCATTAATAACAGCATCTCAGAAAATGCCTGCTGAATAAACCATACATAAGCATAATAAATTCCAAAAGAAAATATTAATTATGTAGAGTATCATCCTTAAATGTTACTTCTCTTAATTCTAACAAAAATCTAGAGAGGATTTTACATTAGCCCTATGCCACCGAGACTGATGTCCCCAGTGTCCCCTGTAACCTCAGACATGGGTGACATGAGGACCTTAGTGATAAAAAGTCTCCACTGGCCATTTCTCCATTGATTATGGAAATGAGCAGTGAGCCCCAACTCCCCAATTCTTACGACAGTTCGAGAACCATCACCTTGGCATACTTGAGAATTAAATACTAAGCAGAGCGTGTTTCCTGGAGACAGGAATAATTGAATTTTCATGAAACGTAATGCAATGTTTGTTCATTCTATGTAAACACATACAGATTGCAAGTAAGGCTAGATTAATTCCTTCAAAGCACACTAGATTTCCACAAACATAATGAAGCTGTCTGAGGTAATAAAGCCTTAGAAGTCAACATTTGAAGACTTTTTCATTTGTTTCCCTATACCTGAAGTGGCAGGATAAAAATAAGATGAAAATATAGGACTTTTATATGTAAATTAATCCCAAAGTAACTTTTCTAGGAAATACACAAAAAGTTCACAATGAAAGCAAACTATGCGTGCATACACAGGAATGAGCAGCGGCTTAGAAAGCCCCGAAGTGTTTACAGCACCTCCAATCGTATCTAAAACACCAGATTCCTGTCCGTGGAGCAGGATTTTCCCCAAATCTTCATGAAAGGAAGCGGAGGTAAACAAAGCAGAAAATTAGGGGAGGACCCTGAATACCTTCATGAAGAATCACGGAAGATTATCCCGAGAGGCACAGCAATAATGAAAGAGGTAGCCCAAGGCGATGTATCCAGGGATTCCACATAGGGCAGATTGGAGGAGGGAGACCCTGGAGGCAAGGAGACCCGTAAGAAGAGGCTCTCAGAGAAGCCCCTGTGTGCTTCTCTTGCCTCAACCTTTGAATAAGCTGTTCCTTGTGTCTGGACTAAGAGGCAGCACACTACATCCTGCACGTCAAGTCTGGCTCCCTAACCCTCTGGTTTTTGTATGGCCTACAAGCTAAGAATGAATTTTTCTTTTTTAAATGGCTGGAAAACATCAAAAGAAGAACACTATTCATGATGCATGGAAATCAGAGGAAATTGTCACTATTCATAAATAAGGAGTTACTGGAACCCAGCCATACTTCACTGATGGCCACCGCGACCCTCACACTACAACAGCACTGGGGAGCTGGAGCAGGAGACCAAGGCCAGCCCAAACCCAAATGCCTACCACTTGGCCCCTTACCAAACTGGTTCGCCCCTGCAGACCACATCACACTTCCCCTTCCCCACTCCCTGTTACCACTAACCCTTACTCATTCCTCACACCTCAGAGTAGAAGGCCTTTCTGAAAACTTCCCCAGGTCACACTAGATGCCACCTCCTACTATTCCCACAGTGCAATGTGCTGCCTTCCTCACAGCATGTGTCAGTACATACTGACTACACACTTACCTGACCATATTTCCCGCCTGACTGTGAGCTGCAGGAGGGCAGGGGCCATCTGTAGCCTCATACAGTTGACGCTTGAACCACAAAGACTGGAACTACACAGGTTCACTTCTACATGGATTGTTTTCCACCAAATGTGGGTAAAAAATACAGAATTTGCAGATGCAAAACCCATGTATACAGAGGGCCAACTTCTCATATACGTGGTTCCTCAGGGAGCTGCAGGACTTGAGTATGTGCAGATTTTGACATACTCAGGGGTCCTGGAATCAGTCCCACATGTATACCAAGGGATGACCGTATTTTCCTCATTAATTGGTACAGGCTGAGTATTTCAAATCTGAAAAACTTGAAATCTTAAATGCTTCAAAATCCAAAACTTTTTGGGGGCCCACATGATGCTCAAAGGAAATGCTCATTGGAACATTTCTGATTTCGAGTTTTCAGATTAAGAATGATAAATCAGTAAGTATAACGCAAATATTCCAAAATACACACACACATACACAAAATCCAAAACCCAAAACATTTCTTATCCCAAGCATTTAATATAAGAGATATGCAATCTGCACTACCAGTTATTCAGCAAATATCAAAATGAATGAATGCATGAACAATGAACGAATAAGTCAAATAAAGACCTGAACCACATGAGAACTCTTGCCTTATGCAAATGAATTCCAGTAAATTTAATAGACAAAGGAACCCAGGAGAATGTTTATTTTTCTGAAACGTTACACTTTTTGGCCTTTCTCTTCATTTCTTTATGATAATTTTCATATGTAGATAAAATCTTAAGTCTATGGCTTTTCCTTTTTTTTTTTTTTTTTTGAGATGGAGTCTTACTCACTCTGTCAGCTGGGCTGGAATGCAGTGGCACAGTCTTTGCTCACTGTAACCTCCACCTCCTCCCAGGTTCAAGCGATTCTCCTGCCTCAGCCTCCCGAGTAGCTGGAATTACAGGTGCCCACCAACACACCCGGCTAATTTTTGCCTTTTTAGTAAAGACGGAGTTTCACCATGTTGGCCAGGTTGGTCTGGAACTCCCAACCTCAAATGATCCACCCGCCTCAGCCTTCCAAAACGCTGGGATTACAGGCATGAGCCATGGTGCCTGGCCAGTGACTTTCAACTTCACTGATGAATTCAAAATCTCCTACAGAGCTCTCTTACACTCTCCGATCTTTCACTTGCAACTATCTCCTAGATATTTCTACCTAGAAGACATTTCAGGCTTGAGAGGTCGAAAGCAGGGGTGCAACCTACATAGCTTCTCTGTCTCCATCTTGTGAAATGGCATCATGAGTCACCAAGGCTAACTTAGCACCATCCTCCATTTTGCTCATCGCTTACCCCCATTCAATCCACATATCAGATATGACTGTTTCGCCCCAGGTCTACTTAATAGGCATGATGTCTATAAGAATTACAAATGCATATACTGTGTGATTTAGCAATTCCACTTCAAGAAATAAATCCTATAGATGTACTTGCATGCAAAATGTGACACATGTTCACAGTTATTCACTGAAACATTGTTTTTAATAGCAAAAGATGGAAACACACAAAATGCCTATCAAGGGAGCACTGATTAAATACATTATGGTTCATACACACAATGAAATACCATGCAGCTGTGAATAGAAATGGGAATGCTTTCTAACATTCAAACATCTCTAAAATACATTGTAAGTGAAAAAAAAAGTAAAAAATACTGTATGCTGCTTTTGTTTTTAAGGAGAAAGAAAAATAATATATATTTGTATTTGCATTAAAAAAACTTGAGGACACAGAAAAACAGACATGAAAGTAGTGGGAGGAAGAGTGTACATACTCACAGGCACACTCGCACCCCAAAGAAATGCATGACCTATAAAATAATTGTATACAATACATGAAGAGGAGGACTCCCTTCTTCCACTTTCTCATTGCCTTCCCTTCCCAAGTAAGTCTCTACTGGCTGCAATAACAACAGCACAGAGTCCATACTCCTTTAGCTTTGTGTACAAAGCCTCACACTCCAGGCTTCTCTGGATCTACCTCCCACCAGCCCTCTCATTGTCCCCTAGTCTACCCCAGCCACACTGTGATTCTCTGTCCTCAAATAAACATTCTGGATCTTTCGAAACTCTGTATCTTTGAATGTGCTATCTCCTCTGCCTAGAAGGCCCTGCCTTCCTACTGTCCTGGCAAAGGCCTATGCATTCTTCAAGATGAAGGTAAAAGAACCTCTCTTCCAGTTAATTCTTCTGGGATAACCTCCCTGATTTTACAGGCCACTTGCCTCCAAGCATGATCACGTATCTGCCTCCGGGGCTATTTGTGAGACTGCGTCCCTCATCAGACCATTCACTCCTTGAAGGCAGTTCTGCCTTGTTCATCTTCACTTGCCAAGCATCTACCTTTCTTACAAATGCTACTCATCCTCCCTACTTTATCCTCAATAAATGTTTATCCTCAGTAAATGTTTACTGAGGATAAGGTAGGGAGGATGAGTAGCATTTGTACATTTTGCCTTCTTAGGTAACAAGAGCCTTCACCTAACAGATTGTACTTCTCTGGATAATGTTCTTTAAAAATGCCTCCATGATGAGGAAGAGGTTATGCTAGTGATTATGATTTAGGTAGCTTAAGGTAGAGAATGGGGGTAAAAAGCATGCTGTGGAATTCACCTACAATTCTCTGGAGGGTGTGCCAGTGGCAGAGTATTGCTCAAAGGTTCTGTGTGTCAATTATGCTTAGGAAAGCTGCAATCAGAACTAATCTGCTCCTTTAATCCATGACCTTTTCCTCATGCCAAGAAGGTGGTACCCTGGCACATAAAGCCTGGTGATAACTCTTAAAAGGCACACAATCTGGCCCCTCTCTGCCCACTGCTTCTGCTGCTTCAGCTCCTGCCCTCATCATTGAGAGCCTAGACAATCCTCCTGTTCTCCTTGTCTTTGAACTTGCATTTCTTCCACTCACACTCCACAGTAACGCCAGATTCCCAAATATCAGTCTGGTCACATTATTTTCCGACTTTCAATATTTCAATGCCTCAGTACTACCAGAAGGATGAGATGTAAGGTCTTTGATTTTGCATTCGTAGCCCTTCCGGAACGGACCCTATCTAGGTTCCAACCTCCTCCACCTAACTAACATGTTTCCTGGTATAATCCAGCGATCCATGAGTCAGTCTCCCCAGACGCACAGTGCTGCCTCCCGCTCCCTGCATCTCTGCACAAGCAAATGAGTAGCCAACAGCTGCTCATGACACAGCGGGGGAAATGGGTGACTAAGTGAGATGATGGCTATGTTAATTTGTTCCCCTAGAGTAACCATATTACTATATATATGTATCTTATAACATCATGTTGTATACCTTAAATATAAAGGGAAAATGTACTTTAAAAACCTCTTCCCTCAGCCCCTGTCATCTAAACTACTCAGACTTCATCCGTCAGCTCAAGCATCACATCCAAGTACGGAGCTTTGCACAAGCTCTCAGGGAACCATTTCCTCCTTCAACTGTTACCACAGCACCTTGGACAGAGCAGCTTACCCATCAGCCTCTACCACTGGACTGGAAGTCCCCCAAAGGCAGAAACCACCTCGACATCCATAGCACCTGGGTATGGTTCTTACCACACAGATACTTAAAGGTTTGCTTCAGGGATGGAAGAAAAGAGGGAAGGCTGATTCTACTACATGAAGTATCAAATACACATAATGGATTTTGAGAGCTTTTTTCTTTCTAATGCCTCTGAAGCCCACAAGCCCTCAATTTCCAGGGCTCCACAGACAAATGATCTAAAATGGTAAATGAATGTTCTGAATTCCTTATGTTAGTATCAGCTACTTCCCTTGGTATTGAAGGCATGCCTCAAGGTGAAATTTTTAAAGAGTATCTTACTATAGTTTGTCCCTGCTTCCCCAGAAAACATTTCTATCAGCCTCCTAGTTTACTGTCAATCCCAGCAGCCAATGGATGAGCATGTCCCCATGTGTACTTCTTGGGACAGGATCCATAGAAGAAATCTTTTCATGAAGGGATTCTGCGGTCAAAGAAGTCTGGGAAATACTGCACACTCCCTCCCTCAAACAGAGCTAGTTCTTCCTAGCTTGGAGACACTCTCCAGTAAAGAAAACTCAAACTTTTTCAGACCATCATTTGACATACTTAGGTGACTATCAAGTCTTTATTTCTGAGAATCACCCAGTAATATCCAACTCTTGAATTATACCAATTAAGAATCACAATTTTAAAACCTGGCATAAATTTTGCCTAGTGACATTACCTGGGATAAATTTTGCCTATTGACATTACCTCATTTTATCCATGGACATAACAACATGGCCATTTCATGAAGACATTGCTTCCAGCCTAAAATACAGGAATGAACCTTGAAAAAAAAAGTGATACAAGAAAAACAACTTAGCAGATTGTGTTTATCCCCACAGTACCATAAATAATTCCTCAACTTCTAAATTGCCTTTTTGCAAGGGAGAAAATAAAATTGAGCCACTGAGAGCACATGACTACCTGCCTGCAAAGCTGCAGTGATCCCATGAAGCAAGAGTTTCATAAATAGTTTAAATAAAATCCAATTATATGAGCATCCTCTTTTCTCTCTCTCTCTCTCTCTCTCTTTTTAAGGTCTCTAAGAATTTCTTTAAGAGGAGGAAAAACCCTGATTAACCAACCATATATACCCAAGTCCTGCTGCTACGCAATTTTCTATGTGGTGCTATACAACAAAACACAATCCTCTACGGGTTTTATTGATATTAAGAACCTCTAGGCTGTTTAAGATTTGAGAGCTAAAAGGAAATCTGAAAATTACATAATTTAGGCCCCTCATCTTACAGATGAAGAAACTGAGACCCACAGGACTTGCCCAAGAACTCCAGCCCAGCTGGTGGCCAGGCCTGACTGGAGCCAGGTCTTCACTCTGAGGCCCATGTGCTTCCCACTGCACCATCCTTGGAAACTGGGAATTGTACTGAATAGCTGAGGGCAGAAAGAGTCATGAGGAAGCTTCAAAAATTAGATCAGTTTCCCCCCACATTTTACTGTTTCCATGAGCCTGAAGAAAGAATAACAAACATTGGGATGAGGAGTGGGGGGTCCACCCACCCACACACTCATCCATCTAATTTATATATGGATATTGAGTGTCTTCTATGTGCTAGGCATTGTTCTAGGAACTGGAAATACCATAGTGATCAAAACCAAAAAATTCCCTGCCCTTATGAAGCTTACAATCCACTGATTCCAGAGTCTTCGACCTGAGGTTGATTACAAATTTAGACACCTGGCACTAAGAGCTTTTTCTTTTTCTTTTCTTTTCTTTTTCTTTTTTTTTTTTTTTAGACAGAGTCACACTTTGTCGCCCAGGCTGGAGTGCAATGGTGTAGTCTCGGCTCACTGCAACCTCCGCCTCCCGGGTTCAAGCGATTTTCCTGCTTCAGCCTCCCAAGTAGCTGGGATTACAGGCACCTGCCTCCATGCCCAGCTAATTTTTGTATTTTTAGTAGAGATGAGGTTTCACTATGTTGGTCAGGCTGGTCTCGAACTCCTGACCTCATGATCCGCCCGCCTCGGCCTCTCGAAGTGCTGGGATTACAGGCGTGAGCCACCATGCCCAGCCTGCACTAAAATTTTTAAAAGGTTATATTGCAAACACATGCACGTGCGCGCACACACACACACACACGCACACACGCAAGAGGATCTTCCATATATCAGTAGCTTTACAAAAACCTCCCATATAGAGGACATTCCAGATAAATCCCACCCCCAATCCCTGTCTGGTTTTCAGAACCACCACCACAACCCACTAAAATACTGAGAAACTATTTCAGTGGCTTCTCTGCAGAGGGAGGGAAGTAAAAAAGTCAAGTTCTTTCCAAGTATCCTTCCTGCTAAGTTAGAAAGGGGGGTGAAGAGGAAATACTTGAGAGAAATAAATGAGCTGAATTTTCTGTGAATGATATTGGAAGAGAGAATCTTAAGCATTCTATGAGCCCTTGGTAAGCTGAAAAACAATATGACAACCACAATGTATGCTGTATCAGCCAGCTACAGCTGATCAACAAACCACTACAAAATCTCAGTGCCATGCAACCACCACCACCCATCTGCGGGGCTGGGGCTCGGCTGGTCCAGACTGGCTGAGCTTCAGGCCCTGAGGTTGGTTCGGGTCCACTCCACATGCTTCTTACTGTTCTGGAACCAGCAAGCTACATAGGGCATGTTCACCTCATAATGGCAGAAGCTAAAAAGGGCAAAAGCAACCGCTAAGTACATTTCAAGCCTCTTTTCCTGTCACATCTGCTAATTTCCCTTTAGCCAAAAAAGTTACAGGGTCAAGTTGGAGCTCAGCAGGGCAGAGAAGTATATTCTTCCCATAGCAGACAGTGCTTCAAAGTCACGGGACCAAGTGCACAGATACAGGGAGGGGTGAAGAACTTGGAACAATACTACAGACTATAAAAGAAGGGACCACTTGCATCAATATCAACTTGCCAAATTCCATTTCTTTTCAATCCACACCTTTTATTTGCTCACTCACAAACTGTCCCAACAGCTTCTACGTGTAAAAAGCTAATGGTTAGACTGTGTTATTGGTGTTGCTGTTTCAGGAATGGGAGAAGACAACAGGAAAAAGGATAACAGTTGAAAATGGAAAATTAAGTCCACATTGATGAGGGAAAAACTGGAAAGTTAAATGGAAATTGCTTCATATACGTGGCAAGCATACAAGACCTTAGACGTTGAAATGAACATACAGGACAGACTCTCAGCTTTCCAGATGTTTCTTATAATCTAGAAAGCATGCCACAGACGTATCGCGACAGTTGCAAAAACATCAGAAATGTAGACATATACCACAGCTTAAGACAAGGTGCCAAAGCCTTTATTTTTATTACAGTAATGGAAATACCGGAGGGGTGGTGTGGATGAGAAGCAGGATTAGGGAAAACTAAAAAACATAGGAGGAAATAAATCTAATTCAGTGACAATGACATCACTGGACTCCCAGACAAGCTCTGAGCTACATTTCCTAGTTAAACAAGCACATCCTAGAGTACGACTTCCCAGCCAAGGGAAACTGTCACTGAGGGTGGGACTAAATCTGACAGAACACTAGGAAAGAGAGGGTAAATGCTTGGAAGTCATTAAATATTTAGAATCCCAATGCTGAAAATATGAATGATAAGGCAGTAACACGAGAGACTTAAACTACCAGAATCAAGCATGACAAGCGACAGGGTTATCTCCATAAAACTTGCCAACTTACACCCACGCACAATCCCAGGCAAAGTGACTTTTTTGGAGAATGATGTTATATAAAGAAACCTAAAGCTACTCAAAAAAAGAAACGTGTGTGTGTGTGTATATATATATTCCATTTATGAAAGAGCAACTTAAGAAAAGAACAGAAAAGCCACAAACCTAAAGAATATAATTGCAATACATAGAAATGACAAATGATTAGTAAGCGATATAAATGTAGAATTCCTGCCAATCAATTTTAGAAGACAGAAATGAGCCTCACCCAAAAAATGAACAAAAGAAAAACTATAAATGTCAAATAAATAAATAAAAATGTGTTCAAACTTAACAGTAACCAGGTAAATACAAATAAAAACCGCAATATACCATTTGATTTAATTTATTATTTATTTACTTAATTTTTGAGAGAGGGTCTCACTCTCCCACCCAGGCTGGAGTGAAGTGGCGGGATCATGGCTCGGTGCAGCCTTGATCTCCTGGGCTCAAGTGATCCTCAAGCTTCAGCCTCTTGAGTAGCTAGGACTACAGGCGCACCACCAAGTTCAGCTAGAGATACTATTTTCAACTTATCAGACTGCCAAAATAAGTTGAACAAGGTTAAGTGTTAAAGAGGATGTAAAGCACCAGGGAACTTTAGAAAGGCTTAAGACAATGTAAATTGGGCCAACCACTTTGGGAATCAATCTGATGATACCCAAAGATGCTCGTAAGTGCTGACTTCTAGCAATTTTACTGCTATGTAAAATAGAGCTCAGTGAAACTCTTATACCTATATATTCAGATGTATAAGAATGTTCAGCAGTAGCATTTGTAATAGCAAAAAGAAAATTGTAACCAAGCAAATATTCATTAAAGAATGGATGAATGAACTACGGAACATTCATCCAATAGCTGCAAAAAACAAACGGACTAAAACTCTACCTATGACAACACAGATGAACTTCATACGAATGCATGAAAACCAAAAGTCATGAAAGGATCTATACTGTGATTTCATTTGTTAAAATATAAAAGCACATGAAAGTTAACTTGTTTTACTATATAAATAGTAAAACTATAATGAAAATAAAGGTAATAACACAAAATTCAGAATGTGATTGCTCCTAGAAGGGAGGGAGAGAGGGAAGGAGTGAAGACACTGACAGGGAGGCATACACAGAGGACTTCAACAAAGATGAGAATAAGTTATCATTTGGAGTGAAAGAACAAAAAGAAAACTTACAGAATATATTCTAGCATCCTTCCTAGTCTCATCAGAAAATGGACTGAGTGGCTGGGCACAGTGGCTCATGCCGGTAATCCCAACACTTTGGGAGGCCAAGGCAGGCAGATCACTTGAGGTCAAGAGTTTGAGAGCAGCCTGGCCAAAATGGTGAAACCCTGTCTCTACTAAAAATACAAAAATTAGCCGGTTGTGGTGGTGCATACCTGTAGTCCCAGCTACTCGGAAGGCTGAGGCAGGAGAATCACTCGAACCCGGGAGACGGAGGTTGCAAGGAGCAAAGACTGTGCCACTGTACTCCAGCCTGGGCAACAGAGCAAGACTCCGTCTCAAAACAGAAACAAAACTAAGAAAGAAAACGTACTGAGTCGATAGCTTCTGGGAACATGTTCAGTGACACTAGTGACCAGGAAAATAGAAAGGGAATTATACCACCACCAGTATGAGCTTGATACTGTGGCACATGCCTGTAGTCCCTGCTACTTAGGAGGTTGAGGTGGGAGGATCATTTGAGGCCATGAGCTCAAGTCCAGCCTGGGCAACACAGTGAGACCCCCACTTCTAAAAAACAATAACAACAAAACACCAGTGTACATTTTTTTCCTGTTAAATGTAAAGAGTAAAGAGACTGATAATGTTCAATATTGGTAAGGGTGTGGAAAAATCAACACTTTCAAATGCTGCAAGTACTTTTTTCTATTGTGCCTATGAATATGCATCATAAACCTTGGGAGGAAAAAAACAGTAATTCCACTTTTATAAACTTATCCCAGGAAAATATTAAGACAAGTGCGCAGGACACATGGATAAAAATTTTATTGTCAACAACTCATCGATCTAATTAAAATAAAGAGCTTCTGCACAGCAAAAGAAACTACTATCAGAGTGAACAAGCAACCTACAGAATGGGAGAAAATTTTTGCAATCTACTCATCTGACACAGGGCTAATATCCAGAACCTACAAAGAACTCAAACAAATTTACAAGAAAAAAAACAAACAACCCATCAAAAAGTGGGTAAAGGATATGAACAGACACTTCTCAAAAGGAGACATTTATGCAGCCAACAGACACATGAAAAAATGCTCATCATCACTCACCATCAGAGAAATGCAAATCAAAACCACAATGAGATACCATCTCACACCAGTTAGAACGACAATCATTAAAAAGTCAGGAAACAACAGGTGCTGGAGAGGATGTGGAGAAACAGGAACATTTTTACACTGCTGGTGGGACTATAAACTAGTTCAACCATTGTGGAAAACAGTGTGGCAATTCCTCAAGGATCTAGAACTAGAAATACCATTTGACCCAGCAATCCCATTATTGGGTATATACCCAAAGGATTATAAATCATGTTGCTATAAAGACACATGCATACGTATGTTTATTGCAGCACTATTCACAATAGCAAAGACTTGGAATCAATCCAAATGTCCATCAGTGACAGACTGGATTAAGAAAATGTGGCACATACACACCATGGAATACTATGCAGCCATAAAAAGGGATGAGTCCATGTCCTTTGTAGGGACATGGATGCAGCTGGAAACCACCATTCTCAGCAAACTTTCGCAAGAACAGAAAACCAAACACCGCATGTTCTCACTCATAGGTGGGAATTGAACAATGAGATCACTTGGACACAGGAAGGGGAATATCACACACTGGGGCCTATTGTGGTGTGGGGGGAGGGGAGAGGGATAGCATTAAGAGATATACCTAACGTAAATGATGAGTTAATGGGTGCGGCACACCAACACAGCACATGTATACACATGTAACAAACATGCACGTTGTACACATGTACCCTAGAACGTAAAGTATTAAAAAAAAAAAAAAACCATCAACATGGGAGTGGCCAGAAAGATCCATCCACAGTGGTTATGCAGCCACTGACAATGATGATGTAGATAAATATTTGGTAACATCAAAGGACACTTGTGTCATATTTCTTGTGGAAAAAATTATTACAAAAAATATTCAAAGTATGATTCTACTTTTTACAAAACATATAATAACTTCTACATGTAGGTATATGTGACAATTACAAGTATGCATAAGGATTTAAAGTTTTATATAGCAACTAAATTTTATAAAGAATCTATTTTATGTAGGATCATGGAATTACTTTCATTTTCATTTTTATATTTTATTTTCTGAATTTTTCAGTGATTACAGATTGCTTTTACATCAGAAAAAAAGTCTTACCATCTTAGCTGTTTTGAAAAGGGAAAAAGGCTAAGTAAATATTTGAACAGGCATCTCTATTCTGGCAGCTTGAAAATATGTCACCAGGAGAAACTCGAAGCAAAACCTACACATGGGGCTGACGTGTATTTGTTTGCTTTTCTCAATGGGCACTAAAAAGGGCAAGACTGACTTAAAGGAAGAAAGGAAAGTTAGGAAGGTGAAAGAAAGGAATGGAGAAGGAAGGGAGGGTGAGAGGAGGGAAACGAGCCAGAGTTTCACAAATCTTAAGACAGTCTCAACTAACTGGCCTCAAAAATGTACCAGGCTTAATTCTGATTAATAAAGTTGAAGAGTAAATAGACAAGTGGAGCCAATACCACACATTTCCAGCACCACATGTGTGTCACGCAATTATCCTTTCACCTGGAGTGCATACACAACCCAAACTACGGTTCAGGTCCACTACGGGGGCATGAGCCCACCAGTCCATCCCTCTCTCTGATTACAACCAAAATCTCTAAACAACTAACGAAGGACTCTGAAAAGTAAACAAACAGAAAAATTATAAAGGAGAGTTAATACTTGGAAAGGCAACCCACACAGAGTGAAGTTCCTGCTTCGTTTTCTTCTCATATGATTTTGCCCCAAAGGTGAGCCCCAGTTGCACAGCTGCACAACAACACAGGCAACTCAACTCAAAGAGAAACCTGTCTCTCTGTCTGCAGATAAAGGGATTCTGCAAGTTGAGGAGTCTGAGGGTATGATCTTGGGGTAGAGAAAGCCCAGGAAAGGATGCCCACATTCTCTGTGGAAACCTGCACAGATATCGGCCTGACACTGGAGTGACACACGCACAGCACAGACTCAAACCAGCACAGAAAAAGCTGAGAAAACTGAACTGAGATCTGAACCACTCACACAAGTTTCAGACTAACCCCTCAAGCACCGGATGGACAAAAATAAGCCCAGCAACAACTGACACTGAGAACTGAATCGCTGCCCCTAGGAAGCAGATCCCGCTGAAAGCCTAGAGCTCACGAGGTTGATCACCCTACACCGCAGATGACAGGATGCATTCAGAATGTGCAATATACAATCCCAAATGTGTTTACAAACCACCAGGAAAATGTCACCAATTCTTAACAGAAGTCAATCACAAGACGATCCGGACATTAGAACTATCAAAGAGATACAGGTTCAGTATCCCTAATCCAAAAATCCAAAATCCAAAATGCTCCAAAATACGAAACTTTTTGAGCATGGACATGATGCCCATTAAGAAACGCACATTGGAGCATTTTGAATTTTTGATTTTTGAGTTAGGGATGCTGAAACAGTAAGTATAATGCAAATATTCCAAAATCCAAAAATCTGAAACACTTCTCGTTCCAAGCATTTTGGATAACGGATATTAAACGTACTTAAAGCAACCACTGTCACTTTGCTCTATGAGGTAAACAAAAACAAACTTGATAGAAATGAAAATACAGGAATTCTCAGAAGAAAAATAAGAACTATAAAGCAAAACCAAATGTAAATTTTAAAACAAAAAAAAAGCACTGAAATAAAAATGTATTTGGCGATCAAGGCAGCAGAATGGAGATGACAGAGAACAGAGTCAATGAACATGAAGATGGATCTGTGGAAGTTATCCAATCTGAAAAACAGAAAGAAAAAGATTAAAAAAAAAAAAAGTAAGCAGAGTCTCAGGGTCTCCTGGGACAAAATCAGAAGATCTATCATAAGTGTAAGATAAACTTAAAAGAAAACCGTACCTACACATATCAAAATCACACTGCTGAAAAACAAAGATGGGGGGGAGAAGTCTTGAAAGTAACCAGATACCACAGTAAAAAATTATAATTAATAATTTTTTTTTTTTTTTTGAGACGGAGTCTCGCTCTGTCGCCCAGGCTGGAGTGCAGTGGCGCCATCTCAGCTCACTGCAAGCTCTGCCTCCCGGGTTTACGCCATTCTCCTGCCTCAGCCTCCCGAGTAGCTAGGACTACAGGCGCCCGCCACCTCGCCCGGCTAGTTTTTTTGTATTTTTTTTATTAGAGACGGGGTTTCACCGGGTTAGCCAGTATGGTCTCGATCTCCTGACCTCGTGATCCGCCCGTCTCAGCCTAATAATTTTTTTTTAAAAAAGAGAGATAACAGTATTTACAAGTGAAGAATGACTGAAAATATTATGGCTCTCTCTTTAGAAACTATAGAGGCAGAAGACAATGGATCAACGTCTTCAAGTTGCTGAGAAAAAAAATAAAAATCCATCAATCTGGAATTCTATATTCAATAAAAACATTCTTCAAAATAAAGGGGAAATAAAAACATTCTCACAAAAAATAACACTAAGAAATTATCACCACTTGACGTGGTTTATAAAAAATGCTAAGGAAAGTTTTTCTTATTGAAGGGAAAAATAATTACCAGAAGGAAACCGGAGGTATTTTCAGGAATAAAGGAACAGCAACAGAAATGGTAAACAGCTAAGTAAATACAAAAGAAAACTACTTTCCTCTTAAGGTTTTTTAAAATGCATATGACTGTTTAAAGGAAAAAGTGTAACAATGAATTGTGAGGTTTTCAATGTATGTAGCTGTAATTTATGTAACTATAACAATATAAAGGCAACTGGGGAGGAAGGAAGACAAGGTGGGAATGGATATTGTAATATAAATGAAACAGAATCCAAGGAAAATTACCAGAGATAAAGAAAGACATTTCACAATGATAAAAGGAACAATCCCTCATGAAAATATAACTACTATGAAAATATATGCACCTAATAATATGGCTTCAAAAAAACATAAAAAAAAATTGACAGATAAAAGGGTAAAATAGACAAGTCCATAATCATAGTAGAAAATCTTACTCTTTCCTGAGCAATTGATAGAGTACTAAGACCGAAAAATCAGTAAACATAGAAAGAGGAGCTAAACAACACTATTCAATTACCTTGATGTAACTGACATTTATAGAACACTCCACTCATAGGCTTTTTGCCTCTAGAGAATGGAAATATAAGTCCACACAAAGAATTTTACAATGAAACACTACTCCAGATAAAAAGGAATAAATTGATACACACTATACACAACATGGATAAATCCCAAAATCATTATATGCTGAGTGAAAGAAGCCAGGTATAATGAATACACACTGTACAATTCCATTCATATAAAATAGTAGAAAATCCAAACTAATCTATAATGACAGCAGGTAGATCAGTCATTGCCTGAAGACAGGAACAAGGGGAAGAACAGATTACAAAAAGTCCATGAGAAACAGCTGGGAATGAAAACATTTATCATCTTGATTGTGGTGATGGTTTCACTGGTGTAAACATACGTCAATAATTGATCAAATTGTATACTTTAAATATGTGCAGTTCATTACACTTCAATTATATCCCCAAATAATTGGGAAAAATATTCAACCTATGCTATAGACAGGGTTTTCGAAGTATGCTCTGAATTGGGCCATTCATAAGAATTATCTAGGGTATTTGTTTAATATTCATATCTTGGTCTCCATCCCAGACCTCCAGATTCTGATGCTCTATGAACAGACATTTTAAATAACCTCTCCAAGTAATTACTAGTCACACATCTGAGAATGACCACTTAAGGCCCAATTCAAAGACCGCCTCCTTTATGAAGCCTCTGCTGATCCAACTGATAGACATAGTTCACTTTTCTCATCTCACAACGCTCATTCTCACAAAATGCATTTATATGCATGACTATGTTCTAATGATATAATCTTATCTTCCCTAGTACACAGAACTACAAGTTTTCACAGGGAGAAGGTATGTTTCACCCATTTTCCTAACTTCCTCTGTCCAGCACAGTGCCTTGCACACAAAAGACACTAATTACATAAATGGCATATTTATTACTAGCACCGCCTTCGTTCATGCTATTACAGATTCACCAACTTAGATCAACAACACTGAACCATGTTAAGTATGCGTAGAGGCTACAGAGATCAACCACCAGAGAGAGGGGCAGACTAGAAATAGATTCATGCCAATATAGGAAAAGCAAAGAGAAACTACATCTCTCCTTGCAAACAAGAACCTAACTCACTCTGGGATGCACATTTCAAATACCTATCGCATCAATATTCCATCCTGAATGTAACCAGGGAAAGGCCTGGCACCACCTTCTCTAACCCATCTCTTCCCCACACATTCTGCCCACGATACCCCGTTATGAATACTTACCACATGGTACTGTATACGTCTGTGTGTGCTGTGATATTTTCAAAAGCAGGAGCAATGCTTACTCACTTTGATATAGCCTTAGAAGGACTTCAAGAAATATTTGATAAGCAAGCCAATGATGATCCTTTAAAACCAGAAACTGTTCATGTACCTGTTTACAAGGTTTTCCCAAAAGAGCCAATTTTTAAATTTTGACAAAAAGGTAAGGAAGGAAATTTCATTTTTAAAAAGATACTTTTAACTATCAAGCTTCTTCTCCCTCTTAGCCCACATAAAATCTTCTAAACTTCACAGGGGCAAGGAATGGTAAATTCCTTCCTGGCACGATCACGGCCCATAGCTGTCCCAGTGATGGTTTTGGACGTGGCGCTCCATTTACTATGTGAAAAGACACAGCAGCCTGAGTCAACCCAGTGGGAGGCAAGTGTGTAGTATTTGGGGACGTGACTCAGTACTGTCCTCAAAATACCTCCCTAAGGGAAAAACAACCAACTCAGCCTGAAAACGGTCACCACTCACATCACAATCACTCAGTCTAAGGATCCTGAAAGCAATGGTGAAGACACTATGACTTAGGGAAGAAGAAATAAAGTAAAATGCTAGAAGCCATTTAGAAGAGCCGTGTTCCACACATAAAAACACATATATGCCACAGTCGCTTAAATGTGTAATAAAATGTTTTTACTGACTGTTCAAATTAGTAATCTAATTTCATGCTTTAATTAAACACACTCTATCACAGGAAGAGAACACACAGGGGGGCATAGCCCTTCCATAGAGGTAACTACAGAACAAATAAAGTTTTGTTTGCTATGTATTTGTTTCATTTTATTTCAGTTCTTTCATTCTATGTTAGGCAGAATGATTTATTTGAAATGCATTTTTAGCAACTTCAAAATCATGCAATTTACTATTTGGGGAGCATAGCTTATTAGTTAACAGTTGTCAGAAAGACTTGGCAAGTTTCACTAGCACTGTCTAGCTATTTGATCTGAATTACCTTTCTCCGGCTCTGTAAAACACGGGTTATAATAGCATCTATCTTGGAACCTTGTTAGCAAGGTTAAATGAAAGAAAGCATATGAAGCATGCTTTATGGGACGCTGGCATCCAGGAAGGACTCAACTGATATCTGCCACTATCATTGCTCCATCAGCTTCTTTGTTTTCTGGTTATTTTAGCACTCACCTGATTCTCTGTAAGAACCTTAAAGGGGAGTCATCAATTATATTGTTTCTTGGAAGTTCTCTTTAAAATCAGAAGGGAATGAGGAAAAGTAAAGAGAGGGGAAGAGCAGGGGTGGGGAGGAAAAAGGAAGCGAGAGCAGGGAAGCAAACATAGAAGAAGAGAAAGAAAGAACAGCAAAACTGAACGAGCGGGATAAAGTATACATACTCGGTCTTTCTCCACGCCATAGAACTCAAAAAACAGAAAATCAGCTGCACTTGCAAATGTCTGTGGTTAGTAACTGCCAGGAAGTTTACAAATTTTAACTACAGCCATCCAAACACCTTCGAATTTGAGAACACAGAGAAGAACTCTTTCATAGTAACTTCAAATTCAAATAGCAAAGTCTACACAGAATCTCTTCGGTAAAATTGTCTCTTCTTCCATTTCTTTAGTTTCCCTCTCTTGCATTATGGCTGGGCGCAGTGGCTCATGCCTGTAATCCTAGCACTTTGGGAGGTCAAGGTGGGTGGATCACCTGAGGTCAGGAGTTTGAGACCAGCCTGGCCAACATGGTAAAATCCCATGTCTACTAAAAATACAAAAATTAGCCAGGTGTGGTGGAGGGTGCCTGTCATCCCAGCTACTCGGGAGGCTGAGGCCCAAGAATCGCTTGAACCCAGGGGCGGGAGCAGAGGTTGCAGTGGGCTGAGATCGCGCCACTTCACTCCAGCCTGGGCAACAGAGTGAGACTCTGTCTCAAAAATTAATTAATTAATTAATTAATTTTTATGTATACAGTTTCCCCAAAACTCAAAGCACATCCTACCATCACTGTGAATCTCTGAAACATATTTACAACTTAAGTGTCTTTTTCACTTTATCATTCCATTCAAGAATATCTAACACAGCAGATCTAATTGCAGAACAGCAGCCTCATTAATGTGCAATAATGACTTTGAAACCTGTTTCAGATAACAATATTCAGCCAATTACTGTGTGAATCAACCTCATAAAAACCCATCAAGGATATTGGAAACCGTGCAAGGAAGTGCAATTCCAAGCGACAACTGATGTGTAAGCTGATCATCCCTGATTTGCTTTCTGAGCTCCAGCCTCCTGACACCAGGCACTGCTGGGAGGAAGCCGAGCAGCCATTCAAGTCTTTTTCTAAAAAACAAAACTATCAAAACATCACAGAGGCATCTGAAGTCAGCTCCTACTCAAGGAGAGATTAAATATTTCATATTCACGCCCGGTATTTTACGTTTTCTGTTGAGATGCATATAAGTCTATTAAGCTGATTTTCCTTTTCTTCCTGTTTATTACTCTTACTTTTCTTTTTCCCTGTAAAATCACTCACTCAGTATAAAATCGCAGACACAGACATGACTAGAGGTCAAAGAGGTAACAAATTACATTTGGTTAGAAATTGTTTCTATGACAGGCAGGAACAACTTCCGTTTAAATATTTCCTACTAAGGGGACCCTCTGTTGATAAATGGCTCTAACCATTAGAAAAATTTTAAGTATAACAACATCAGCAGTTAATTTTTATTGAATGTTCACTGTGTGCCAGACCCTTTGCTAAGCACGTTAGAGGAATCCTCTCAATCTATCCCCATAATGGAACTCTGAGGGTATATCCCTGCACCCATCTTAACCATGAGAAGGCCAAGGCTCATGGGGTGATGAACCTGCCTAAAGATACACAGCTGTTAATGAACAGAGTTGTGACAAAAACCCTGGATTTCCAGACACCTAAGCCCAGGCCTCACAACTTCTCCTCCCAGGTCCTGATGTCAACCCCCATGCTCCCTCTCCTCTAGGACAGCTCTTCACCTATTTTAAAACTGCCCACGAAGCCTCCAGCCCTGTGCCAGGCTTTCTCCTGAGGCTTCCTCAGCAGGATGAAGAGGAATCTGGGAGCCTGTGGAGTCCAGGCCTCTGCAGACAGAGAGTACCTAAGAGTAAGAAGGGAAGGCCAGGCCTCCAGTCTCCCAGCCAAGGTAACACAAGCTCCTGCACTCCATGCACCCTGCCTCGTCACTCTCTGCTCATCCTCATTTTCCAAGCCCATCACCACATATATGTCCTTACCCATGGTCTATTCACCTTTCTTAGCTACCAAGAAGGACCCCTCTTCATTCTGCTACAAGAGGCTGGGCGGTGAACCCTGAGTCAGAACTGCCCTCCAAGGCCAAGCAGCAAGTGTCCTTCTAAGGGAGTAGAACCAGAAAGGTTTCCTGAACAATCTACATCAGTTCCTCACTGCTTATGCAGTGAGCTCACATGCCTGATCCAAACCAACTTTCCCTTTTTTTCTTGGAGGATTTATATTCTGAAAAAAAAAAAAGAAAAAAAAAATATATATATATATATATATAATTTTTTTTTCTTTTTTTCTTTTTTTTTAGACTGAGTGTTGCTCTTCTGCCCAGGCTAGCTGGAGTATAGCAATATCGGCTCACTGCAACCTCGGCCTCCCGGGTTCAAGTGATTCTCATGCTTCAACCTTACAAGCAGCTGGGATTACAGGCACACCATCACACCCGGCTCATTTTTGTATTTTTAGTAGAGACAGGGTTTCACCATGTTGGCCAGGCTGGTCTCGAACTTCTGACCCCAGGTGATCCACTCACCTCAGCCTCCTAAAGTGCTGGGACTACAGGCACGAGCCTGTAATATTTTTAAATTAAATTTAGATAGTGACTTCAAAAAAGTACTAAATTCAGACAATGACTTAAAAAATCAAATTCAGATAGTGACTTTAAAAAATACTAAATTCAGATAGTTACTTAAAAAAATACTAAACTCAGATAGTGACTTAAAAAAAGAACTCACAGCAATGGTCTTACAGAAAAGAGCCAGACAGATCCTTCTGAAATGCCTATAGATATGGGTAGAATTCAATCAGCAACCTTGTGTTTCCATTTTCTCTCAGTCAGGTGGCATGCAGAGGGAGGTGATGGATTAAGCATCATGGGCCTATGTGTTTTTACACTGCGTTTTAGTGTATTTATAAAATACTTGCTGAATTTGGGACACTATACTAAGTGCAGTAAGAACAAAAATGGATTATGCATTGTCTTTGTTCTTAAATAGTCTGAAAGACAAACTACACTCCTGTGACATGCAGCAAATGCCTTTGGGGCAATTACAAAGCAACATATCAACAAACACGAAATCACAAAGTACAAATCCAGCAGCCAAGTGCTGACAAGGAGGATCTCCAAAGACAAAGAGCCTTCGCAAATAGATACGTGAGAAATAAGTTTTTCCAGGGCTTAGTATCAAAGACAAGTCTACAGGGGTCTCTGAAGAGAGACCAATGATGCTGCTGCCCCCACAGAAGTATGTAAATACCTGCAAGGGTGCCGTGGGGCTGCCTGAGAAGGGAGGGTTCCTTTAGAGCATGTGTAAATAAAATGTGGGATTCTTTTGTACCTGAATTGACCAGTTGTTGTTCCATCACCCCGCAGCCAAGAACTTCCAGCCATTCTCCATGAAAGTTGATCTCCATCTCAAAGGAAGGATGTGTAAAAGGAAAGTAGCAGTCTACCCATCTTATCTCCAGCCCTGCAAAGTTGCCAAAGAAACAAATAAGTAGTGTTAAATAGCTGTCTGCCCTTTCTTGTGATCAAATTTTCCCTTCCACTAATGACACCAATTACTACATTCTGAGTAAAATAAATAGCAAATAAACTAATTTGCAACATGTTAGGGTGAGGCAATAAATCTTAAAACTTGTGAAAAACTGGGCATGTCTTCTCCAATATAAAAAACACTTTGTGTAATTCCAGGACCCACTGAAACCAAATCAATCACTTGTCAAATCCCTGCCACCAGCTGGCAGAAGAAAAAACTAGGCCAAGTTCATGGGAAAGCAAGTAATTCTGTTAGTTTCTATACATGAAAATGACATTATTTCAGAGTTAAAGAAAGTATATTTTTACCATATATTCCTCCAAACTTATATATCAACAATATGACCAATTAAGATAAACTGATCAACTTTTACTTCCATAAGTATACATAGATATATATATTATTTTTAAGTTTATAAAGCTAATGAAAAGTCAGATTAAACCAAATCTATCAGTCAATTTTAAGCAAAACGTTTTAAAAGTCCAACATTTTTCCTACAGATGAATGATAAAAAGTACATATGCTAAACGCCAGAATGAATTTCTAAACAAGCAAACATAAATACAGCACTCCTGAGAAAAAAGTGCTGTAATTTAAGCAATGGCCTTATAATTTAACAAGGGAAAAGACTAATGAATTCAAAACAAAGCCTGCAAAGAGCAGAGGTCACCAAAAGCAGTGAAACCGTAGCAGAGGGTCACCTAGGAACTCGATGCCCCCTGAGCAGAGCACAGAAAAAAGTGGGCATCTTGACAAATCCTAGGTTCCTGTCCCTGTGCTCCTTTCCCTTCCTGTGCTGGCCTCTTCTTTTTTTTGGCAACGCTCTGCTAAAGTACTCGATTCTCCATGGCAATATGGACACGCCCCCTCGTGAATTCAGAATACTGTATGTTCTCACCCCAAACTACCTACATTTTAAAAATCTTGTGTAAATCACAATGTGAAGCAAATAAAAATAGTGACGAAAATGGCTTCCATCTATTGAGGACTTACTATGCTTCTACCAACCCATTTCATAGATTCAGGAAAAAAAAAAAAAAAAAAAAAGGCAACTGTTTTGCCCCAAGTCCCACGGCTAGCAGATGACTGGGCCACTGTGCCAAACCCACGTCTGCTCTTCCCAACTCCAAAACCCCTGCTCTTGCTGTTTTTTTGTTTTGCTTTGTTTTGTTTGATAGGCTCTCATGCTGTCACCCAGGCTGGAGTGCAGTGGCACCACAATCATAGTTCATTGTAACTGCAAACTCCTGGGCTCAAGCAATCCTCTCGGCTCAGCCTCTGAGTAGCTGGGACTACAAGCACGCGTCATCATGCCTAGATAATTTCTCTAATTTTTTACTTTAGAGATGAGGTCTCGCTGTGTTGACCAGGCTGGTCTTGAATTTCTGGCCTCAAGCAATCCTCCTGACTCAAACTCCCAAAGTGCTGGAATTACAGGCGTGAGCCATGGCACTCGGACCCAAAACCCAGCTCTTGACAGTTAAAACATAATTGCCTGCCAATCAACAAAGATATTTTGAGAGTCAAACATTAGATAAGAGTGTAATTATCAAACACAGGGGGCTTTCCTATGCCCCAGATTCCACAGTAGAAGGCAGATTTTTCTTTAATTGTTTTGTTTTAATTGCATTTATTTTCCTTCTTACCTGCTGTCTATGACAAGTGTCAACTGATTTCTGTTTACAACAGTAATACAATATTTCCCCTTCTGATTTTCTCTGTGGTATAATAGACAAACATTAAAGTGCACAGATATAAATGTACAATGTGACAAATGTTGACATATGTATGCACCCATGATACTGCCACCACAATCAAGATAATGAACATAACCATTACCTCCCAGTTTTCTCATGCCCCTTTGTAATCCTACCTCCCGCCCACTGCCCCAGTCTTCTCCCGACACCCGACATCCGCAGGCAACCACTGATTTCTTCTGTCACTATACATGAGTTTGCATTTCCTAGAATTTTATAAAAATGAAATCATACAGAATGTACTCCTTTTTTTCTGGCCTCTTTCACCATGGTTATTTTAAGATTCACCTGTGTTGTTGCACCTATCAACAGTTCATTCCTTTTTTTTTTTTTTTGAGGCGGAGTCTCGCTCTGTCGCCCAGGCTGGAGTGCAGTGGCCGGATCTCGGCTCACTGCAAGCTCCGCCTCCCGGGTTCACGTCATTCTCCTGCCTCAGCCTCCCGAGTAGCTGGGACTACAGGCGCCCGCCACCTCGCCCGGCTAGTTTTTTGTATTTTTTAGTAGAGACGGGGTTTCACCGTGTTAGCCAGGATGGTCTCGATCTCCTGACCTCGTGATCCGCCCGTCTCGGCCTCCCAAAGTGCTGGGATTACAGGCTTGAGCCACCGCGCCCGGCTGCAGTTCATTCCTTTTTATTGCTGTGATCGCGTCAACACTTTTTCTAACTGGGAAAAAAAAAAAAGCTGGCCTTGTCGCAGGCCATTGGAGAAATGTCCCCAGGTCCCCCAGAGTAGTTGACTTTTCTGTGTGGAAGCTCGGACATGCAGAGCCACTGCTTATTTGGGACTGTATTCTGAGAAGGGATTTATACACCTGTATCCTTGCCCATCTTTAGGACCAACAATTCCCTATCAATATTTTTGTAAAAAGCACCAGAGACAATCCTGATAACAAACGGAAATATGTGACGCCTTGGGACATGTAAGCTGAGTGCAGAAGGACTGACCGACAAAATAATTTTTACCTTTCTTTTTTTATAACTCTTGGCAGGTAAGCAAAAAACATTTTATGAGAACAGTTTGGAACGATATATTTTGTGTACCTGGCTTTTGATATTTGGCCTGAATTTTACCAAAAGCAGGAACAGGACTCAGGGTTAATTTCATATAATTAAATGTAATTAATTGTATGTAATTAAACATTACCTAAATGCTTGGAACATAGCGGTAAAGTAAGTTCTACACAAGTTTACTTTCTCGGTATGCCCTTAGGTTCTGTTAAAAAAAAACAAAACCATTTTGGATAGGCTAAATAAATACGGAAGAGTTCAGTTATACAACTTCATCTCTCACAACTGTAGTATCTTAGGTTCCCCTAGTCCAAGAAGAAGTCATTTCAAGACATTAATAAGCACTCAAAACAATTACAACTGTTGATTAAAGTTATTCCATAATCAACGTTTATTAAACCCTAACTAAATGTCTACTGCATATGGTCTCATGGGAAGCCGGGTCTCCACAGAGACAGGTCCCTCCCTGTTTACACATGGCCACTACAGCTGCTGGTGCTGATGGCGTCAGCACAACTCAAGGATAGAATTGAGAAGTGATGTGATGGCTCTTCCCTTCTCCAGGAATCTTCCTTCACTGAAGGGCTTTTGCTTTACCACTTCTCTAATGAGAAAAAACAATTATAGCTTTGGATGGAAAATTTCTGTAATGTTGAACAAATTATTAAGATAAAATATGTTTTATCAACCCTTGCTCTTTTTTTGGTTTAAGATCTCAGCCACCACAGTCCTCAGTTTCTTCTTCCTCAATCATCCTGCAGGTGTCTTTTTTGACAACAATGAAAGTAACTGCTCCACAGTGAAAACTACACATAGCAAAGCAAGAAAAGCAGGGAAGTTAGCCAATGTTTTTCAGAATCCACCGAGATGATTAACACTAACAGTTTAATGGAGCAGAAACTATTGATAATACCATAGAAACTAAAACGGAAAACACAGACTGGTAAAAGTTGTGTCTAACGATACCAGGAAGTTTTTAATCCTTTTTACCCCCTCAGATCCTCTGCTCAGTTTCCTTTTAAAATCTATATGACCCCACAAAGAATGCCAAATCTATACACCATTCATTTCCTTTGTTCTGCTACTTTAAGGACTTCTTCAGTTCTTAAGATTTGCCTCTTTCCCATAAACAGACAAAAGTCAAAATCTGTGCTTTTGAAGTCTTATCCATAAAACCTTTGCCTAGACCAATGTCCTGAAGCAATTCATCCATGTTTTCTTCTAGTAGTTTTATGGTTTCAGGTCTTACATTTAAGTCTTTAAACAATTTTGAGTTGGGTTTGTATATGGTGAGAAAGACAGGACTTGCCCAGCATCATTTATTGAAGAGAATATCATGATGGATATGCTAATTTCCCGAATTTGATCATCACATTGTATACATGTATTAAAATGTCATTCTGTACCCCATAAATATGTACAATTGTGTGTCAACTAAAAATAAAAAAGGCCAAAATTTGCAAAGCACTATTTTTGAGTAGGCTATGTCTCTACTTCAAACATAAACAGTAATTATTTGAAAGTAAATTATATTAATGTGAACTTTTTCCCAATATACCATATTCTCTTACACATTTTAACAATTTAAATTTGTTACATTGGGCTGGGCACAGTGGCTCACGCCTGTAATCCCAGTACTTTGGGAGGCTGAGGCGGACAGATTACTTAAGATCGGGAGTTCGAGACCAGCCTTGCCAACATGATAAAACCCCATCTCTACTAAAAATGCAAAAATTACCCAGGTGTGGTGGCACATGCCTGTAGTACCAGCTACTCGGGAGGCTGAGGCATGAAAATTGCTTGAACCTGGGAGGTGGAGGTTACGGTGAGCCAAAAGTGAGCCATTGCACTCCAGCCTGGGCGACAGAGTAAGGCTCAGTCTCAAATTAATTAATTAATTAATTGTTACATTGATACATTCACAGTGATTTTTTAAAAAATCATTGGTAGTGAAATTATTTCTTGAATACTTTGATATAACCCCCAAAATAAACTTTCTTCTTGTTTTTCACCCTATGATCTCAAAATTACTGTAGGTATTATTATATCTAGTTGAAAAAGCATCTTGACATGCTTCTTGTATTAAAAGATACAATTAAAAGCCAAATGACTAGCTCGAAACTATGTTGAGTGTGACTTATTTCACATGTCAAGTATTAGAAGTCAGAATATTTACTAAAAAATATGTATTTCACGTTATATATTAATAGAGGAGAATTTTTAGTAAGCATGTCCAAATCATATGGATTCATTCTGCATAAGACTAACCTCTTATTGCGGCTATAATTAAGTACATATATGAACTATATATCTAGTGGAAAATAATGTCAAGGGTTTGGTTTTTTTTTTCCTATTTCCATTTTTCTTTTTATGAGGGGGGAGGGGAACTTAATAATTTCCTAAACCACATAGATGAAGCTCAGAGCTTTTTTAATGGCTTCAGAACTCTGAGATTACAGCAATTGTCAAAAATTATACATCTCAATTTTCAGCCTAGAGCCACATAAAAGAAAGCACACTTTCAGAAAAAACCACACCTGAGTTGAAGTCTCAGTCTTCTACCTTTTTCCTGTGAAGCCGTGGGAAGCTGCCTCACCCTCTTTGAGCCCCGCCCGCCTCTTCTCCACACTGGGAGAATGACTGCTGTCTCACCCAGGGAGACCACCCAGTGGTTTCAAGAAAAGACCCTGTGGGAGCCCAGGTTTTCTTAAGAGGCAGCGATCCTCTTTGGAGATCTGGACACTGACTCGAATTTCTCCTCTGAATGAGGATGCTGAGTTTGTCCAAGAATGAGGAGAGCCCAAAGTCAAGAAGCAATCCCTCAAGCGGGACTTCAGAATTAAGTAGAAATTCCTTCAGGACAGTGACATGAGCCCAAATGGAAGAGGTATAGCAAGAATTCTAAGCCTTTCTCAACTCTGGCAGGACACTACCTGCCACAGGGATGGGGCACCTTTGGGAAGACCAACCAGGGACACGTGCAGGGTGTGTGTGTGTGGGGGGGTGTGGGTGTTGTCTCTTCCCACCAATCCCTGAAGGGGCTGAGCACTCTGTCTGACATACTGTAAACATTTAAGTAGATGTCATTCCATCCCATCCCACCTTTGTTATGGATCTCATTCTGAATAAACATCACATTCCATTTCCCTGATTTATTGACTCATTAAAGAGATTCTTCTGCTGTTTCCCATACCGTTTATATTTAAAGGTGGGACTTTGCTATCAGAACTGCCTTCCACAGGTGGTAGAATTTAAATTTTGAAAGATCCCTGGCCCAAACTAGAGCATATACCAGTGATTTTTCTACACCATACCAGGGGTACCCTTCATGAAAGCAAATAATTTTTTTAAATTAACTAAACAAATATGCAATTAATCACTGGTGTTTGGCGTTATTTTTAAAATAGATTTGCCCTCAGTTGACACACAAAAAAATAGTAGAATATAGTGGTTTAATATAAGGGTTGCTACTCACACTTTCTGAACAGCTATGCAGTGTGTATCCAAGGAAGGAAAGGAACGTGGAAAGAAAAAGGAAGGAGGGGACTCTCTGGCTGGAAATAAATTCTTAAAAAGCTGGGATCATCTTCGATAACCACAATCTAACCAAGGGAAATCGCATCGCTGCCACCGTCAAAGACACCTGATGATTCCATCTCTTCTGCTTCTGTTGAAGACCCATAACCTTTCGACAGAGCCCATGTTTTCCTGATGTTTCAACAGTGTTCTAACAGCGTTCTTTCATACATTGTTTTGTTTTGAATAGGCAATATGTTCACAACATTCAAAATCAAAATACTATAACAGAATTCATCTCATTATGTAATAGGGTATGACGAAGAAGTCTCACTTACTTCCCTTTCCCATCTTACCCCAATCTCCTGGACCCTTACAGTAAACTCTCAGGGTTTCCTTTTTACTGCCAGATGTAAGCCAATACAAATATCTGTTTCTATTTTCCCTCCTTTCTTATATAACAAGCAGCATAGTGCGCACGTTATGTGGCACCACACTTTTTTCACTGAATGATGTGTCTGGAGGCCTCTCCATATGAATGCATAGAGCACGCCCTCAGTCCTTTTCTTACTCCTGCCAAAGATTCCTGCGTGTGGCCCACATTCATATAAGAAGTCTTACCGACATACACTTGGAGTATATTCAGTATTTTGCTACTGAAAGCAATGCTGTGACTAAATACCCTGTTGAGACGAAGAGTAAATGCTTTTATGATTTTAATAAATACTGCCAAAACGCCCTCGATAGGTGTTGTATAATAGTTTGCACTAACATTAGCTCAGGAGCCAAGGCCATAGAACTAACTGGTAGAAGAATACAATGAGACTGTAGGTCCCAGACAAAGATCCAGGGCTTTGCTGATAAAAGAACACCAGCTCGACCCTCTTACGCAGCTCCCACTTAGATAAAGCAAGAGTTGAGCACCCACAGACAAGATTCCCAGGGCTGCCTTCCTCACCTTTGCTGTTTGCATCTCGTCTCTCCCCTAAAAGAAGAAAAGAGTGTCTTCTGGACTCAGTAAACGTGGCTGGCAATCATAGGAAGAGGAGGCACTTTTAAAGCCTGAAGCATCCATGTGGGAATACAAACACTGATTCTGTTTCCAAAGCCCACCTCACACGCAGCATGAAGTCATTCACGACTTACACTTCATCTCTACCTAGGGCCTTACAAACCTGGCAATGCCACCACTGTGACTCTTTAAGAGCGCCATATATATCCTATGTGTCCACACAACCGTGTACCCTGGAGTCCAGCGCTGCGGAGTGCCAAGTGGAATAAAACCATTCCTACTACAAAGTTAATGGTAAATACCACCTCTTCCCTCTCAGAGAGGGTAATAAAATCCTCCAGTGTGGGACCTCCCAAGCACACAGCAGAAGATATTAACACTGTTTCAGCCACAACGACTCCTGCTAAGACATACACAGAGCAACAGGGGAAAAATAACAGGCAGGCGATTTCCTCCACCATTGGCAATGGCGTAACTGGTCCCACAGCTGTTACTCTTCTGCTTGGCAGAAAGACCAGTGTGTGAAAGTGTAGTTCCACACTGTTTCCCTGGGACTCCTCTACACAGGGATCCCTCTGACTAGGGCTTGGATCATAAGATGATATGATCGTTTCTCTACCTCACAAGGAAATGAGAAATGGAGTATGGCACCAGTTAATGGGCCCCTCATTCTGAAATCTGGGTATGGGTTCAGAGGCACTAGGTTAAGTGATCACTCCCCTGCTCTCTTATCAAGCAGCAGAGGGGACAATCCAGCAGCATCCCAGCCTCAGGGAAAGCCACAGCACAGCCCTTTGGTCTTCGATCCTCTCATCAACCCATTCTCGAAGGAAACCATCTTCAGATCCCTGCAGGCTACACAGAGAGGGACTGTAGGCAGAAGGCTCACACACCAGCCTCCATAAAGCTGGTCAGTTGGGGGGCAGCCTGGATCTAAGAGCCAACACAGATCTAGAAGCAAATCCCAGCTTTATCACTTGCAGCTGAGTGACTTCAGGCCACTTACTTAACCTCGCGCTGCTTCAATTTTGTCAAAAATAAGAATATCTCACAGAGTTTCTGTGACAATTCAGCATGGAAAAGTGTGTAAAAAACCTAACACAGTACCTGGCACCTCATAAACACTCAGTGGGTATTTTTTTTTCACTGAATGTCATGAAATTCAGCTCATAATCTGAAATATCTCACTTTTTAATAAAATATGAAAAAATAAACATTTCTAAATTGTGTTCCTAACTGACATTTACTGTTCATTTACTATGTGCTAGGCACTGTGCTAAACATTTCCCATGCCTCCTCTCACTTCATGCTTACGCTGATGTGAGGCTGGCATATACACTGCACAATCATTACTTTCATTCCCACTTTGCAGATGAGGGAAATGTGACTGCGACAGCTTACATATCTAATCTCGGTTTACAGTAGAGAGTAAATGCCAGGATCAGAACCAGGTGTGTGGGACAGCACAGCCCCATGCTGCCCTCCACTGGAGCAGACAGTGCAACACCACATTAACTCAGCTTTCAACACAAAGCACACTCATGAGACCAAGAAGGCACGGTCTGTGTCCTTGTTCTCCTAACACACAACAGTGACATTTATGGTTTTAAAAAGAGAGAGAGAGAAAGAAAGAAAGAGAACCAAATAGTCATAGTCTAAGTTGAAAGACAAAAGGCGATATGGTTTGGCTGTGTCCCCACCCAAATCTCATCTTCAATTCCCACGTGTTGTGGGAGGGACCCAGTGGGAGGTAAATGAATCACGGGGGCAGGTTTTCCCATGTTGTTCTCGTGATAGTGAATAAGTCTCATGAGATCTGATGGGTTTAAAAACAGGAATTTCCCTGCACAAGCTCTCTTCTCTTATCTGCCACCATGTGAGATATGCCTTTCATCTTCCGCCATGATTGTGAGGCCTCCCCAGCCATGTGAAACTGTGAGTCCATTAAGCCTATTTTTCCTCCCAGTCTCACGTATGTTTTTATCAGCAATGTGAAAACAAACTAATACAGTACATTGGTGCCAGCAGAGTGGGGCACTGCTGAAAACACATCCAAAAATGCGGAAGTGACTTTGAAACTGTAAAAGGAAGAGGTTGGAACAGTTTGAAGGGCTCAGAAGAAAACAGAAAAATGTGGGAAAGTTTGAAATTCCCTAGAGACTTGTTGAATGGCTTTGACCAAAAGCTGATAGCGACATGGACAATGAAGTCCAGGCTGAGGTGGTCTCAGATGGAGATGAGGAACTTGTTGGGAACTGGAGCAAAGGTAACTCTTGTTATGTTTCAGCAAAGGGACTGGCGGCATTTTGCCTCTGGTCTAGAGATTTGTGGAACTTTGAACTTGGGAGACATGATTTAGGGTATCTGGCAGAAGAAATATCTAAGCAGCAAAGCATTCAAGAGGTGACTTGGGTGCTGTTAAAGGCATTTGGCTTTATAAGGAAAGCAGAGCATAAAAATTTGGAAAATCTACAGCCTGACAATGCGATAGAAAAGAAAATCCCATTTTCTGAGAAGAAATTCAAGCTGGCTGCAGAATGTTAATCCCCAAGACAATGAGGAAAATGTCTCTGGGACATGTCAGAGGTATTTGTGGCAGCTCTTCTCATCACAGGCCTGGAGGCCTAGTAGCAAAAAGTGGTTTCATGGGCCAGGCCCAGGATCCCCATGCTGTGTGCCTAGGGACTTGGTGCCCTGTGTCCCAGTCATTACTGGGTTCAAGGCAGAGCTCGGGCCGTGACTTCAGAGGGTGCAGGCCTCAAACCTTAGCAGCTTCCATGTGGTGTTGAGCCTGCGAGTACACAGAAGTCAAGAATTGAGGTTTGGGAACCTCCACCTAGATTTCAGAGGATGCATGGAAACGCCTAGATGCCCAGGCAGAAGTTTGCTGTAGGGGCAGGGTCCTCATGGAGAACCTCTGCTAGGGCAGTGCAGAAGGGAAACATGGGGTAGGTGCCCCCACACAGAGTCCCTACTGGGGCACCACTTAGTGGAGCTGTGAGAAGAGGGAGGCCATCCTCCAGACCCCAGAATGGTAGATCCACAACAGCTTGCACCAGGCACCTGGAAAAGCCGCAGACACTCAACACCAGCCCATGGAAGCAGCTAGGAAGGAAGCTGTACCCTGCAAAGCCACAGGACCAGAGCTGCCCAAAACCATGGGAACACACGTCTTGCATCAGCCTGACCTGTATGTGAGACATGGAGTCAAAGGAGATCATTTTAGAGCTTTAAGATTTGACTGTCCCACTGGATTTCACACTTGCATGGGGCCTGTAGCCCCTTTGTTTTGGCCAATTTCTCCCATTTGGAAAGGCTGTATTTACCCAATGTCAGTACTCCCATTGTGTCTAAGAAGTAACTAACTTGCTTTTGATTTTACAGGGTCATAGACAAAAACGACTTGCCCTGTCTCAGATGAGATTTGAGACTGTGAACTTTTGAGTTAACGCTGAAATGAGTTAAGACTTTGGGGGACTGTTGAGAAGGCATGACTGGTTTTGAAATGTGAGGACATGAGATTTGGGAGGGGACAGGGATGGAATGATACTGCTTGGGCTGTGTCCCCACCCAAATCTCATCTTGAATTCCCACGCGTTGTGGGAGGGACCCAGTAGGAGGTAATTGAATCATGGCGGTGGGTCTTTCCCGTGCTGTTCTTGTTATAGTGAATAAGTCTCACAAGACATGATGGTTTTAAAAATGGGAGTTTCCCCGCACAAGCTCTCCTCTCTTGTCTGCTGCCATATGAGATGTGTCTTTCACCTTCCGCCATGATTGTAAGGCCTCACCAGTGAGGTAGAACTGTAACTCCATTAAACCTGTTTTTCTTTCCAGTCTCGGGTATGTCTTTATCAGCAGTGTGAAAACAGACTAATACAAAATGTAAACCTCCACAGGCCAGAAACAAAACAGGAAGAGAGGATAAAGTGAGCCTGCTGGGCTTGGGGTCCACAACCAAGAAGAACCAGGAGCCTGCCTCCTGCAGGATGGCACACTGCGGGCTTGTGGCAGGAAGGAGGCAAAAAGCTTCAAGTCAGAGGCTGGGATGGGATAAGCTCCATGATGGTGCCAGAAGGAAGTCAAATACTGTCACCCAAATGCAGCATGGGGCTGTAGCCCTAAGGAGCTGTAAGATTAGGGATCCAAGTCTTGGGCATAGAATCAGCTCCAGCCCCTCATTGTATGGGTGCTAGACATCTGATGGATCCCTAGGAAATCTCATTCTGGATTTCAAGCCTAGAGAATTGGGTGGAATCATCTGCAAAACCACTTACAGGGTGAAAAGCAAGAGACGGGGGATAGGGGGAGAAGGACAGAAAGAAAGAAAACAGAGAAAGGGTAAAGAACAAAAAAAACCTTCCTCTGAATATGACCCTGCAACCCAAAATTCTAAAACACATGGATAAATCTAATGCTAAGTAATACAGCCAGCAAAACAAATAATCAAACATTAACTTACCTCAGATAAGATTATTTTTATGAAACAATCTGAAACTTTAAAATAAGTGTGTTTTAGATATCCTAAGAGATACATGAAAGCATAACTCACTGATGTGTTCTAGAAAATAAAATTCATAAAAATTTTGGTTTTGTAAACCAGATCTAAAAATGCATCTTCAGGATTGTATCCATCTCCCAGTCAAATTCTTCTCTGAGAAGGAAAACACTAGCCACCCTTTCAAAGAGTTCCTGTCACAAACATTAAGCTGCATCAGAAAAGAAGACCAAAAAAGGCACAGAGAGTAAGTGATGAGAGAGATGTAAGAATATAACGAAGGCGAAGAGGGGAATGAGATGTAATAAAAATTGCAGGAAGGAAGGTCCAGAGGGAGTAGCCAAACGATTCACATGAAAAAGAGAAACTTCCACATCTGGACAGGACAGAATAATAAACCAGTTTTACCCCTCCATATGAAAAACTAAAAAATAAAATAAAATAAAAAACAGACAAATATATAAAATAACACCACTCAAAACATGGGACACCAGTTGACCAAGGACACAGACCCCCCAGAGGGGCGAGACCTAACATTGCTCTAGGAAGGAAGGAGAGCATGGGAGATCTCAATAGTCTCTTTGATTTGAGGAGACAGAGCCGGGAGTCTGGACAAGCCAGGATAGCTAGAATTCTCAGGGCAGAGTAAAGGAGAGAAGAGAGCTGTGCAGAGAACTCTGGAGATCTGCAGAGGAACCCCTTCAGTATTCAACTGAACACTGATCCTGTGTGTTGAAAAATCTACCTGCGGTCGGGGAACAAATCCTCAAAAGGATTAGAGGGAATAAAGATGGAGCTCACACAGGACCAGGAATAGTGCCAGTTCTCAACAGCCAAGCGGAAAAGCCTCATAATTCACGGGTTATCAATTACAGAGCTGAGACAGGTCTGGCATAGGTATTGGGCAAAACTATCCCCAGACTAAACTCTATACTGGTCCTGCCTAATAAGGCTTAAAAAGAAGACCTAAAAGGATCAAAGTGTTTCTAAGTAATCCCAGAACAAAGCTCATGGATATTAGGAAGGTAAAAATATCCAATGCATCAGAAGGTAAAATTAATGATGTTTGGCAATATCCTACAGTAAATTACCAGGCATGCAAAATAGAAACAAAATACATAAAGAACAGAAAAATCAAAAGTAATTCACCAAGGAATGACAGATGTCAGAATTAGTAGGAAAAAATGAGTTAAAATATGTATTATAATAATATTTGCTATGTTCAAAAAGCTAGAGGAAAGACTAAACATTTTAAGTTGAAACAGGGATGATATTAAAAATATCCAAACTGAAGCAAATGAATGAAAAATACACAGGATGGAGTTAGCAGAAAATTAGACACTGTAGAAGAAATATTGGTAAATTTGAAGATAAAACAATATTAATTATCCAAAATGCAATACAGAAGAAAGAAAATCACTGAAAGAAAAATGAACAGAGCACCAGCGGTGGAAAAGTTTTAAGTGGCCACATACACATGCAAGTGGAGTACCTAAAGGAGGAGAGTGACAGAAACTATCTGAAGAAATAATTGACCAAAATTTCCAAGATTTCATGAAAAACATAAATCCAAGAAGCTCAACCAATTCCAAACATAAGAAATCTGAAGAAAACTTTAACTATGTACATCATAACCAAACTGCCTAAAATCAGTGACAAAGAAAACATTGCAAAACCAGTCAGAGAGAAGAGACACATTATGTACAGAAAAACAAAGACAAAAGCAAAGTTGAGAGCAGATTCCTCACAGGAAACAATGCAAGTGAGAAGAGATAGGAATAACATCTCTAAAAAATGAAAAGGGCCGGGGCACAGGGGCTCATACCTGTAATCCAAGCACTCTGGGAGGCAGAGGGAGGAGAATCACTTGAGGCCAGGAGTTCAAGACCATCCTGGACAACATGGTGAGACCCCATCTCTCTATATTTTTTTTTTTTAATTTTAAAAGTTAACAGGGTGTGGTGGTGCACACCTGTAGTCCCAGGTCTTCAGGAGGCTGAAGTAAGAGGATCCTTTGAGCCCAGGACTTGGGGGCTGCAGTGGGCCATGATCACGCCATTGTACTCCAGCCTGAGTGACACAGCAAGACTCAATCTCAAAAATAAATAAATAAAAGTAAAAAAACTATTAATCTAGAATTCCTTTCCCGTGAAAATATCTCAAAAAAAAAAAGGCAAGATGAAGGCTTTATCGGACATACAAATGCAAAAGAATTCATCAGTAGCAGAAGCAGGCCTTCGGTTGTGCAGAAGGAAAAATCGGTTGGGAACCCAGATGAAGAACACTGAAGATGGTAAGGACCTAGCAGATATAAAGGCTTTTCTTATTATGTAAATCTCTTTAAAAGCTGATCAACTACTCAAAGCAAAAATAATCATAACATATTTAGGAGTTGATAGCATACATAAGAATTAAAATATGTGATGGCACAAAGGCCAAGATGGGAAAAAGGGAAGTCTGCTGTTCTTACCCTATACAGGAGTGGGGTAACAACACTCAAAGTGAGACTGTGATAACTGTAAACCCTAAAGCAACTGCTACAATAACAAAACCAAAAGTTACAGCTCATAAGACAAAGGAAATAAAATGGAGTAATAAAAAACACAATTACTCCAAACAAAGTAAGAGAAGAAACAAAATGTTACTCATAGAAAACAAATAGCAAAATGATCATTTAAATCCAACTACATCAACAATAACATCAAATGCAAACAATCTAATTAAAATCACTTTGAAAAAAGAACAAAGCTACAAGAATTCAACCGATTTCAAGACTTATTATAAAGCTACTGTGATAAAGACAGTGAAGTATTGAGTCAAGATAGACAAATAATAGATGCATGGAACAGAATAGAGAGTCCAGAAATAGCCCCAGACATATATGGTTAATTGATTCCAGACAACGGTACAAAGGCTTTGCAGTGCAGAAGGAAAGGTCATTTCAACAAATGATGTTGGAACAACTGGATATCAATATGCAAAACAAAATTTCAATCCATACCTCAGATCATCCATAAAATTCTTCAAAGTAATCATAAATCTAAATATAAAACTGAAACTATAAAACTTCTACAAGAAAACATAGTAGAAAAATCTTTGTGACCTTGGGTTAGGAAAGATGTCTGAGAAACAATATCAAAAGCAAAATCCATAAGAGAAAAAAATTGGTTAATTGGGTTTCATCAAAGTTAAGGAATTTCTGCTCTTTGAGGGACAACATTAATAAAAAGGCTGAGTGAAAATATTGCAAATCTCACATCCCACAAAAGAATCATATCCAAAATTCAAAAGAATCATATCCAAAACTCACGAAGTTTCAAAAATCAATAAAAAGATAATAGGGTCAGGTGCAGTAGCTCACACCTCTAATCCTAGCACTTTGGGAGGCCAATGTGGGCAGACTGCTTGAACCCCAAGAGTTCAAGGCCAGCCTGGACAATATAGTGAGACCCTATCTTCACAAAATACGAACAAATTAGCTGACACTGTGATGAGTGCCTGTAATCCCAGCTACTTGGGAGGCTTAAGTGAGAGGATCACTTGACCTGGGAGGTCAAGGATGCAGTGAGCTAAGATCATGCCACTTCACTTCAGCCTGGGCAAAAGAGCAAGACCAAAAAAAAAAAAAAAGGAAAGAAAGAAAACAAACGGGCAAAATATTTGAATACTTTGCCAAATAGTTACATGAATGCAAATAAGTACATAATATTCAGCATCATTATCGACTAAGAAAATACAAATTAGGCAGGGAGCGGTGGCTCATGCCTGTAATCCCAACATTTTGGGAGGCCGAGGTGGGTGAATCACCTGAGGTCAGGAGTTCCAGGCCAGCCTGGTTAACATGGTGAAACCCTGTCTTTACTAAAAATACAAAAATTACCCAGGCATGGTGGCGTGCACCTGTAATCCCAGCTACTTGGGAGGCTGAGGTGGGAGAGAACTGCTTGAACCCAGGAGGTGGAGGTTGCAGTGAACTGAGATCGCACCACTGCACTCTAGCCTCGGCAAGAGAGCAAGACTCTGTCTCAAAACAAGAAAAGAAAAGAAAAGACAAATTAAAATCATAATCAGATACTCCTACACTCCTATCAGAATGGCTAAAATTACAATGACTATAATAAGTGCCAGCAAAGATGAGGAGCAACTTCCACTCCTAGGCACTGCTAGCAGAAATGTAACATGGTACAACCAGTTGAACAATTTGACAGTTTCTTTAAAAGTTAGTCATGGCCGGGTGCGGTGGCTCACGCCTGTAATCTCAGCACTTTGGGAGGCCGCGGCAGGTGGATCATGAGGTCAGGAGATCCAGACCAGCCTGACCAAGTTGGTGAAACCCCATCTCTACTAAAAATACAAAAAAAATTACCCAGGCGTGCTGGCGGGCACCTGTAATCTCAGCTCCTTGTGGGGCTGAAGCAGAGAATTGCTTGAACCCAGGAGGTGGAGGTTGCAGTAAGCCGAGATCGTGCCGCTGCACTCCAGTCTGGGCGACACAACAAGACTCTGTCTCAAAAAAGCAAAAAAAACAGTCATCGACCTACCATGCAGACATTCCATTTGTAGCTATTTACTCAAGAAAAATAAAAGCTATGTCCATATAAAGACTTGTCCACAAATATTTCTAGAAGCTTCATTTGTAATAGCCAAAACCTAGAAACAACCCAAATAGCCAACAAGAGGTGGATGAATAAACATATTGTAGAATATCAACACCATGTAACCCCCTACTTAGTAGCAAAAAGGAATGAAGTATTGATAACATGCTACAAAATGCATGCATCTCAAAATAATTATGCTGCGTGAAAGAAGCCAGAGAGAATACATACAATAGGATTTCACTGAACATAAATCTAGAAAATGCTAACCAACCTACAGTAACAGAAAGCAGATCACTAGTTACCTAGGCCTGGTGGGTAGGGAGAGTGGGCAGAAGAGGTGGTAGAGGGACAGTGAAGGAGCAGAAGGAAACGTTTTGGGGTGATGAGTATATCTTGATTGTGGTGATGGTGTAGTGTGTGTATAATTATGTCAAAAGTTATTAAATGGTACACTTTAGCTTATTGGAAGCCCATTATAATTCAATAAATAAAAGAGTAAGCAGAAAGATTCAGCATGATAGATTTTTTCCCCAATTTATTGAATTTTATAATTTGGAAATCAATTGTGACCTCAACAGAAACCAATACAATGAACTAACCACCACTGCCTGTGTTGGGCAGTAATTGGAAGGTATATTTCATAAACTGTAGCTGAAAGGACAGCAAGTTTCCAGAGAAAGATGGATAGTCAAATAATGGTAGCTGTTTGTTTTATCGTGAGATGACATAGTTTAGAATATATTTAAAGCTGATGAAACAAAATTCTAGAGAAACTGATGGGCTGGTAATCAGCAGTCCAGCTAAGCACAAAAGCCACACCCAGTCACCTAGATTTTCTCAGTAAAATACAGCTTTTACTCTGACAAAGACTAGAAAAACAGAGACTGAAAAACTGGTGTAGAATAACAGAAAAAAGGAATTTGTACAGTGAGCTGACCAAAAATAGAAAGAAGAGAGCCACCAACCTTGACTTGGCTAAGGTGGCAAATCTGAGCCGCTACAGGAGCGGGAAGCACAAAGAGATTTGGGCACCGATTCAAGGCTAGGCTTTCATGGAGTGTCTAGTGCAAGTCAAAGGAGTGAATGAGTTAAAGTGGTTGATAACAGAATTCCGATAACTAACTTTATACTGATGATCAATTCCTCAGTAGAGCTAGGAGAGGCCAGAAGAGAAGTGGCTGAAATCAATCAGGAAATTGAGCTTTCCATGAACCTGAAGAGTAGAAAGAGAATCTTCCCTCTCCCCCTAAATCTTAATGGTTTCTAGGTCACCTGTATACCAACCACCTAAGAGTTACTAGTAGCAGTAAAAATAGTTTGTAATGGGTATAGTTCCAGGCACACTGATGGTTTTCATTACAGTAGCCCTAAAATTTTCAGTGCCTTTTTCTCTGTATCTTAAGATCCAATAATTTTATTTTAATTAGCATAAAACCCCAAATAATTTCAATGTATTATTTCCCTAGATTAGTGAACCTTTCTGTTATCCTCTGCCCAACTGCCATAGAATCAGGAAGGTTTTTGGGCTCCTTAAAAGTATCATAGTTCAGCTCAATCACTGCTATCTCAACTTTTCTCTAAAGAGGTTCCCTTGTACCAATTCCTTAGCCCCGAAAGATCAACCCTAGAATACATTTTCCCCATTCACTAGACATCTAAGGAAAAGTGGGTCTTAGGCCTCCCTCCACCTGATTCCTAGGGTGATGTCTTATTTCCACTGAGTCCCTCCACTGGCTTAAAGCGAGGCACTTCACTTTTCATAGTTAATGATCCCAAGTCTCAGAGGTTGAAGGTGTTGGCCCGTTTTTATCGGAAAGAGCAACCTGCTCTAGACTACATCTAAGCTACGGTGAGGCGAGTACAGACAAGTCAAAATGGCTTGAATGCAACAACTGCCGTGGCTACTTCACTGCCAAGCGGTACTCTGAGAAGGATAACACTCCTCAAGCCAGGCAACACCAGCCAGCCCAAAAGAGCTGATTTAAAAAATTATTAAAGTGATACACACTTAAAATTTTTGATGTGATTCCATTTAGGAAGAATGTAGCACTAACAATTATAAACCTAATTCTTACTCTCAATCCCTTTCACCTCATTTATATTAACACAGCCTCATGGATGAAAAATATGAAAAGATATGGAAGACATGATTCCTTATTACCATGATCAAGCGATTTCACTCCTGACCAGGACATCACTCACAACACAGGGCCCTAGAACGTTTCTGCTGGATGGGACCGTATATAGGTCCCTATGCAGGTTGGGCTGGCAAGCAAGTTCTCTGAAGGGAATCAACACCTGTGGATGGAAGACAGTGGCAGCAAACTGGGCAGAGGGAGAAGCCAACAAACTACAATCAGGCCAGTGAAGCCTTTACCTTGCCAGAGGTCTGGAGCAGACAGCCCATTAGAATGGCCCATGGAGGGCCTTTGTATTCTTGCCACATTCAGTCTTCGGATGTGGGCTGCCCTGGGAAGGGCATGTCTTTGGGCAAGGAGGCTCCCTGCAGCTAAGGCAGTTCCCCAAGAAGCTGACAGCTGGAGGCGATCTGCAATCCCATCAGCCTGGACCCTTGGAGGGGATGCTGGGAGGTGCACTTCGATGACCACCACAGGTCTTTCAACAAGCAAAGACAAGACATGACTCCCCCATGGCAACATACCTTGTCAAACAGAGGGTCCCAATCCATCTCTCCTTCACACTCATTAATCTAAACCGTGCTACGAGGCCAATCCTTCAGAAAGGGAAATGCCAATGTTTAGCAAAGAAACTGTGCCAAAGAAAGGCTGTAAACTCAAGGACAGAAAGAGAAATTTAAAAGTTAGAAATCCTAAATCCCCACCTTAGTTACTCTGAAAGAAATGGTCTACCAAGCACAGTACAAAATATACAGAAAACACTTGAGAAATATTAAAAATGACAACAAAATCCACAAGCATAAAAATAGTCTAAAGGGTTATTTTATTTCTTTCTTTCTAATTCTAAAATGATAACCTCTCTTATAATAGCCTTAGGATGCTGGTACAATTGAAATGTTAGCAGAAAATAATAAACCACATTTGGACAGGAAAAAAACCTGAAACTAAAGCAGCTGTAATAACACACTGACACAAGGAAATAGTGTGTTCCAATTTTTAATTTTGCTTTTCAAGAACAAAGGAATCCAATAATAATAATAACAAAAGGTGAAAAGCCTAGACCATAAACACAAATATAAAAAGAGTTGCTGAATATTTCTGAGGCCTGTAGAGGCAGTTCCCATTCATCACTAACTGTAGAAAGAGTGAACCTTAAGTTTTTAAATGGTCTTTGCTACCCAGAATGTAACTGGATATGACGTAGTAAATGGAGGCTTTACCACAAGCTAGCTACCAGGAGGCACAGAATGGGGAGAGAAGGTAAAGGAAAGAGTCGGAGGCAGCACCTAGAGAGAGGTCATTTTTTTTTTCTTTTTAAAAGAGACAGGATCTCAGTCTATTGCCCAGGTTGGAGTACAGTAGCATGATCATGTCTCCCTGCAGCCTTGGACTCCTGGGCTTAAGCAATCCTCCTGCCTCAGCCTCCTAAGTAGCTGGGACTACAGGCGTGAGCCATTGCGCCTGTCCCTGAGGGGATTTTTGTTTTGTTTTGTTTTTTGGGGGGGATGACATTGTGGCTTTTGTAGGCCTCACAGTCTCTGAAATATTACTAATAAGATTTCTTTGTATCTTATCAAAAAGCTAACTTCTGGTATGGCCGTAGAAGTCAGACTGGGGGCTCCAACTGCCTCAAATACTTACCAGCCCTGTGATTTTTACGTGGCACTTTATTTCTCTGTGTCTAGGTTCCGTCATCTGAAAAACGGAGATTGTAACACCCGTATCATAGATGCAGGTCAAAAGAAAAAAACTCCTTGTCAACATGCTTAGCACAGGGTTTCACACTGCTACTATTATCTCTATTGTTACCATTATCACCATTATTATTGCTATTATTAATCTAAATTTAATCCGGGTTGATGGCACCTAGATAGGTTTACCAAGATGTTTTTCAGAAGCTAGCAAAATTACTTAATAAACCAACCAACAGCAAGAACCCAAAACCCATAACTAAATAGTGTTTCTGAAATGCCTGAAATAGAACAAGGTGGTCAGGCACGGTGGCTCACACCTGTAATCCCAGCACTTTGGGTGTCCGAAGTGGGTGAATCACCTGAAGTCAGTAGTTCAAGACCAGCCTGGCCAACATGGTGAAAACCCATCTCTACTAAAAATACAACATACAAAAAAGTAGCCAGGTGTGGTGCTGCACGCCTATAATCCCAGCTACACGGGAGGCTGAAGCTTGAGAATCGCTTGAACCCAGGAGGTGGAGGTTGCAGTGAACTGAGATGGCGCCACTGCACTCCAGCTTGCATGACAGACTCCGTCTCAAAAAAAAAAAAAAAAAAAAACACAAAAACGAACAAAGCACTTTTCTCTAGATTTCAGAAGAAACAGCTGAGAATCCTGAAACAGTTGTTAACATTCAGTGTGAGCATGAAGGAAGCACACAGCACTGTCTGTGTTCTGTGATATAGACCCACTCACCCCTTCTAGTTCATCAGATGGGCCCGGGCTCCGGTCACCTTCCCACTTCACATCTCCCCCGAGAGGCAATACGGCGGACATCACAAACACGGCAAACACAGTCCGGGACAAGCTCACACACCCCTACAACAACAGCTCATGGCAACACACCCGGAAGAAATACACCAGGGCATGGCAAGGGTATGTGAATGAGGTGCCTTTCAACATTCTCAGGATGCCTGGCCACCGTGTGGATGGGGTTAACAATGACCATGGCTCAAAGGAAAGAAGAAAAAGAAAAGGCTTTCTTCCCAGATAGATTCTAGTGTAGGGGAACCAACGTGTATTCTCCAAGCAGGTGAATTTTTAAACTTTAATTCCATTCCATGATTCTGCCAACTCAGTCTTACAGACAAAAAATTTGAACATTTATAAAATAGCAACATCGATATGTAATAAAAGCTGACTACCAAAAGTCTAGGCTGACAATATTTTTTAAAAAATAAAGGAAACATATGCCTAAATGAAAGAAGCTACAACTTCACTGCTATTCTAACATTTAAGATTCTTTATTTTTTCTTTTTTGGAGACGGAGTCTCGCTCTGTCATCCAGGCTGGAGTGCAGTGGCGCAATCTCAACTCACTGCAACCTCCGCCTCCCAGTTTCAAGCGATTCTCCTGCCTCAGGCTCCGGAGTAGCTGGGACTACAGGTGCCCGCCACCATGCCTGGCTAATTTTTTGTACTTTTAGTAGAGACAAGGTTTCACCATGTTAGCCAGGATGGTCTCGATCTCCTGAGCTAGTGATCCGCCCGCCTCAGCCTCCCAAAGTGCTGGGATTACAGGCGTGAGCCACCACGCCCAGCCCAAATTTAAGATTCTTAATTCTTGTCCAGGATCGTGCCCACCATGTCACGACGGGCATCACAGTCAGAAAAGTTATATATTGCAGAAATGGTTTTTTGTAAGGAAACCTGCCATCTAGTTTTGAAACCTACGCAAATACGAATATAAAAAATAATACAAAGGAAAGTCTAGGACCATATTTTCAGAGAGATATATATCCTGAAACACCTTGGAAAGCTTACATAATCTATACAGAGGCTAGTACATGGCTTATTTTTTAAAAATATCTGCTGGTGCAGATATGAAAGCCACTATCAGCACCAGTAAGGCTGTGGTGCCACAGTCTGGTGGTACACTGCTCCTTCTCGCTTCCTTAGACGTGATAAAGGCAAATCAACCACGACTGTTGTTCTTTGATCGTATTACTCTTTCCTCATGTGCTCCTTGCTTTTACTGTCTTGTCTTAACTTTCCTTCCCTTCCCTCCTCCTTCCCTTTGTTCATATTTACACATTTATTTGATATTTTCTACTTATAAGGCATCTTTCACGTTATCTTGTTTTATTCTCAAGTAAAGTAAGTATCATCGCAACTTTTAAAAGTTAGAAAACTGAGATCTGAAATGCTACGTGACCCGTTCAGGACTTCAGAGTAAGGGGATGAACAAGAGCTTCATTTTAAATTTTCTGATTCTACACTACCGTTTCTCCACGGTCATAAGAGTCTGCTGTCAATCATTTTTCTTCCCCTTGCCTCTTCTTTCCTTCTTTCCATAGATTGTGCTGCATAATGCTTGCTCTCCACGAGTACTTGTGTCACCTACTTTGTCATTTTTCACCCCATTCGTCTGCCCCTCCCCTTGCTTATCCCTTCCCAAGGCTAATTCCCACTTCTCCTCTAGGTGTCAGTATGCATGTGCCTCACCAGGAGCCTTCCAGGAGCACAGGCTGGGTTCAGGAGGAGGCGCCTTGCCTGTGGCACCAACAGCAAATCATTTGATCATAGAAATGTGTAGGATGACATAAATAAGGAGGGTGCTAAAAAAATTCTCTCCATAGTTTGACAACAGAAAAATTCAGATGAGCCTGAATCTTTCTATAAAGACAGAACACTATCTCCTTAAAATACCAGAATCCCTTCTACCTTACCCTGCCTGTAAAATGGCCTGAACAGCACAACCCATCTCCCTGTATTTGTGTTAAATAGATTATATAACTGTTTAAAATATTACAATTCCTTTCTTTTATCATGAAAGCAAAGAGATGCTGGTTATCATAGGTTTTTCACATCAGCAATTTCTATTTGAAACCTATTTCACTATTATGCCATTTTAATGAAATATATCAAACCTAGAGACAGGAAGAGAAAATAGCAACCACGCATATACTCATTATCCAGTTTTATCAAACTATAACATTTTGTCATATTTAACTTTAGTTTTTAAAAAGTAAAACATTATAAATACATTTGAAACATGGTTTCTACCCCTCCCTAAAGCCATTTCCCACTTCCTAGAAAAACATTACCTTGAAGTTGATGTACACTTTTTGAAAATATATCTATATTAAAAATATACAGGATTAGCTAGTGGTTTCTTATATATTACATGAACTATGCATTTGGCAATACGGCAGTCAAGATATTCTAACAAACTTTGCTAAACAGAGCAGGAGAGGCTTAATAAATTACAACAAGATTCTCTTTAAATACATATTTGAGTTCAGGCATAAGTAGGGGAAATCTGGAGTATGAAAAAATAGAGGTGAATCAAGAATAGTGAGTACTAAAGTCCCAGTTGGAAGAATGGTGACCATGAATCCTAACTAAGGCCAGAACTTTGTGCTACACTCTATTTCTCTACATCTTTGTCAACAATTCAAAACGTTAGATTGAAAAAATTACTTCCCATTTGAAAACGCTCCTGGTGGTTTTCTTTTGTTTTGCCCTGAATACTAATAAAGATAAGCATCTTTTCATATATTTATTAGTCATTCTATATATATCATTTGCCACCTTCATGTTCACCCATTTTTCTCTTAGTTGCAATTTCTGTTTGCTTATATGGAGGAGTCCTTTATAAATGCCAAATGTGTATTTGACATACCACGGGACTCCTGTTAGAATGGCTACAATTAAAATGACTACCCTTATCAAGTGTTGCTGAAGATGTACAGCAACTGGAATTTTCATAGACCACTGGTAGGAACTGAGATGGTGCAACCACTTCAGGAAATAGTTTAGCAGTTTTGCTGGTTTTTTTAAGTTAAACATACACCTACTATTTGATCTAGTCATTCCCTCTTGGGTATTTACTCAAGAGAAGTAAAAACTTAGGACCCAGAAAGAATCATCCATGAATGTTCAGCGATGCTTTACTGGTAAGAGCAAAAAACTGGAAACTACCCAGATATCTATCAATGTGAGTGGATGCATAAACAAATCATGGAATTGAATACTTTATAAATGCCAAATATGTATTTGACATACCACTAGACTCCTGTTAGAATGGCTACAATTAAAATGACTAACCCTATCAAGTGTTGCTGAAGATGTACAGCAACTGGAATTTTCATAGACTACTGGTGGGAATCGAAATAGTGCAACCACTTCAGAAAATAGCTTAGCAGTTTTTTTTGTTTGTTTTTTTTTTTCAAGTTAAACATATACCTACGTTTATGAGGAGTGAAAACTTAGGACCCAGACAGACTCATCCATGAATGATCATAGACGCTTTGCTGATAACAGCAAAAAAACTAGAAACTACCCAGATACCTACCAATGAATGTATGGATAAACAAATCGTGGAATGGAATACTGATTAACAATAAAAAGGAATCAACTACTGATATACACTATGACATGGATGAATTTCAACATAATTATTTTAAGTAAAACAAGCCAGACAAAAAAGAGCACATATTCTAAGATTCCATTTATATAAACCTAAAAAATGCAAACTAATTAATGGCACCAGAAAGCAGATCACATGTTGCCTGGGGTGAGATGTGGTAAGCGCAGAAGGGAAGGACTGCCAATGAGCAGGAGGAAACCGCCGGGGACAATGAAGATGTTCATCTATTGATTCTGCTGGTAGCTTCATGGCATGAACTTGCAAGACGCCAAAACTTGTAAGACTGTGCAAGTACGTTCATGTTCAGTTCATTGTATGTCAACTTATCAAAATGTATACTTTTGATATGTATAGCTTACTTTATGTTAATTATACCTCAACAAAACTGATTTTTTAAAAATCTCATGAGAATAAGACAGTAAAGGAGAATCCTAACTACAGTAGGTAGCTGTCTTCTCAGATAAGAAATATAAGTATTTCTTAAAGATAGTCACAATTAAGAAAATCCACTAACCTTCTCTTTATATCGTGCTTTAAAAAAACAAAATATATGTCAATTAAGTTAAAAATAATTGGAGGGGGAAGGTGGCATTACTGAAAACAAGTATTTTTTGAAAAATAAAGGCAAGTGACTAAGTGAGGTCTAGATTGTAACAATATCGTTCCTCCTGCAGGAAATAATATACTGTTAGTATTTTTGCTGTTGATAGTGGTAATCAGTATGGCAATATGTAAAGTTTTCCACTGGTTCATTCACATGGTTAAGAACCTAGCTCCACTGGGCCGGCGTGGTGGCTCACGCCTGTAATCCCAGCACTTTGGGAGGCCGACGTGGGCAGACCATGAGGTCAGGAGATCAAGACCATCCTGGCTAACATGGTGAAACCCCATCTCTATTAAAAATACAAAAATTAGCCAGGCTTGGTGGCGGGCGCCTGTAGTCCCAGCTACTCAGGCTGAGGCAGGAGACTGGCGTGAACGCAGGAAGCAGAGCTTGCAGTGAGCCGAGATCATGCCACTGCACTCCAGCCTGGGTGACAGAGCGAGACTCCGTCTCAAAAAACAAAAAATTACCTTGCTCCACTGATTACATCCTCATGTAATAACATAATAATATACTCCTATCAGCCTGTATATTTTCACTCCATTGATGACATTGATCCCAATCCATTATCATTCTTAGCAAAGGTTATAAGCATTTTTCTTTCTCTAGCTAAAAGTTTCTGAGAGTCAATCTGAAGCCACAAGTGAAATATTTCATACCTGATCTCACTACAGTTTTCAGTCAAATCACAGTCAAAACTTTGTTTCATGCATGAAATTATTTAAAATATTGTATCAAATTACCTTCAGGCTATGTGCATAAAGTGTATATGAAATACAAATGAATTTCGTGTTCAGACTTAGCTCCCATCCCCAAGACATCTCATTATGTATACGCAAGAATTTCAGGCCAGGCGCAGTGGCTCACGCCTGTAATCCCAACACTGTGGGAGGCTGAGGTGGGCGGATGATGAGGCCAGGAGTTTGAGACCAGCTTGGCCAACATGGTAAAACCCTGTCTCTACTAAAAATACAAAAATTAGCCAAGTGTGGTGACGGGCGTAATCCCAGCTACTCAGAGGCTGAGACAGGAGAATTCCTTGAACCCGGGAGGTGGAGGTTGCAGTGAGCTGAGATTGCACCACTGCACTCTAGCCTGGGCGACAGAGCAAGACTCTGTCTCGGGGAAAAAAAAAAAAAAAAGAATTTCAAAATCTGAAAAACAAAACAAAACAAAACAAAAACAAATCCAAAACACTTCTGTCCCAAGGATTTCAGATAAAAGACACCCAACCTGCGTTTGAGGACTTACCGTCTCCAAAAAGATGTGCCACGAGCCTGGTAAGCGTCTGCTTAAGATCAAACTCTACAAACTTCACGGCCTCCATGGTGTGTGTCTCTTGTTTATGCGCAGAGCGAGAACTTTGTTCAAAGAGCTGCAGGCTGTCTCCATCCTTTATACCAGCAAATAACTGTAAACCAACAGGAAAGGATAAATAAAGAAAATATCCTGGCCCATCTATATCAGATAACTTTAAAATTCTGCTAAGAATCTTTGACTTTAAAAAGTTATAATGTGGGTATAAGACTCATTATGTCTTGTCAATAAATGGAATGAAATTAACATTCACTTGGCACAGCTCTGAAGAAAGCACTACACTACATGGTATGGAGGGTCTTTAAAGAATTAAGACATTCTTCTGATCTTTGCTAATCTGTTTTTCATTTGCATGAACTTATAGTCATTTCCTAGCAAGAGACATTGTCCTCAATTCTAGTGGAAATACCAGTGAATCCCTTTCATACTCTAAAATTACATCCCTGACCATCCCACAGTGTCGAGGAAATAAATCCTGTAAGGTCCATGAAGGTAGAAAGCAAGCTGGAATTTGCTAGCCCTGTATCTCCAAAGCTCAAGGCAGAGCCTGAAACGTTTCTGCCACTTACTATCCATGTAAACTTAGGCAAGTGATATGGTAGCCAAGCCTCAGGGCATCATCTACAAAGTGGGAGTAATAATAGTAAATTAGTAGATTTTATTACAAACAAAATAATATATAAAAAATACAGAGTACCTGGTGCATTCCAATGGCTAAATAAGTTTTCCTCATATCATGATTATTAACCACAGCTATCATCAGTCATAAGTTGCTTTACCACTGAAATAAACTAACTTTCTGGTCAGTGACATAGCAGGTCTTTACTTGGTAGAAGATTGGCTCAAAACAGATAACTGAGCAAATGAATGTACCATTCTTCCCACTCAGAGTTGCATAATCAAACTTAAAAAATATTTTCATAAAAGAATGAATCAGCTGCCATTTCTAGTAATATTGGTTTGGATAATTAGAACCAAACTTCCCGATAAATGCTACTGAAAAAATACAGAAATTCTTAAAAGCATTAAAGAAGTAAAAACGAGATAGAGAGGTGTGACTGAACTCTATAGGAAGCATGAAGCCAGGGGTAAAAAATTTAAAAATAAATAATAAAGTAAACACAAAGCCAGAGAGAAGTGTTAAGAATATCTGCCTATCTAACCTATCAACTGAAAACCTGAACGTGGGGTATATAACAACTTACCATGGAAGTGAGACTAAAGGGAAAGCTTTGCTGTGGAACCAAGCTGGGGTGCTGGAGTCCCTAAAAGACTCATCCCCCTGATGAGGATGAGCACAAAAGTAAACCAGTCCTTGCGCAGACTTGAAGTCAGATGTCACATTTTCTGCACAATAGAGGGAGCCTTGGGCTAAGAAGATGAACTAAGGCAATCCCAGACACACTTCCTCTAATGCGCCAGCAAAATTAGACAAAACCATTTTCAGAAAAATATTCTAATCTCCTAGGCCTCAAATTATTCTTGTGAGGACAAAAGACAATGACAGCTGTCAATGCTTCCTCTAAAAATAATTTAGAGCAACAAGAAGAACAAATAAAACTACTGAACACAATGCCGTTGGCAGACAGGAAGGAAGGAAGGAAGGAAGGAGGGAGGGAGGGAGGGAGGGAGGGAGGGAGGGAGGGAGGGAGGGAAGGAAGGAAGGAAGGAAGGAAGGAAGGAAGGAAGGAAGGAAGGAAGGAAGGAAGGCCAGCTAAAACCTAGGGACAGAACTGTTACACTCCTACCCACTGATAAGGCTTTAAAGTAAGCAAGAGCAAGCTGGAAAAAATAAGAGAAAGAGAGGAGAATGAGTGAGGTGCTAAGGTTGACCTTAAAAACCCAGAAAGTGTAAGTTACACTAAGTGTGAAAATCCTTTAAAAAGTGTCCCAGTAGGCCTGAGCAGGGACTACAGAAAAGTGGTATAAAAGCATGCCCAATATGAAGTGACAGGCCTCCAAAAGCATAGTTACAATGGAAGAGAAAGGAGTTAATATAAAGTGAAAGACAACCTGTTCAATCGAGAGGAACATAAAAAAGACGCAAAAAGGAAAATTCAAGGTTGCCAAAGATAAAGCACAACTAAAACATTAGAGGATTTACAAAGCCATTCTCTAACCCATACCAAAAATAAATAAATGAACCACTAAAGTGTGCATTGCTACACTAACAGAAGAGGGCACCAGAGACTAAGGAAGTCTTTTTTTTTTTTTTTTTTTTTTTTAAATACTTTAAGTTCTAGGGTACATGAGCATAACGTGCAGGTTTGTTACATATGTATACATGTGCCATGTTGGTGTCCTGCACCTGTTAACTCGTCATTTACATTAGGTATATCTCCTAATGCTATTCCTCCTCCCTCCCCCACCACACAACAGGCCCCAGTGTATGATGTTCCCCACCCTGTGTTCAAGTGTTCTCATTGTTCAATTCCTACCTATGAGTGAGAACATGTGGTGTTTGGTTTTCTGTCCTTGGGACAGTTTGCTGAGAATGATGGTTTCCAGCTTCATCCATGTTCCTACAAAGGACATGCACTCATCCTTTTTGATGGCTGCATAGTATTCCATGGTGTATATATGCCACATTTTCTTAATCCAGTCTGTCATTGATGGACATTTGGATTGGTTCCAAGTCTTTGCTATTGTGAATAGTGTTGGCAATAAACATATGTGTGCATGTGTCTTTAGAGCAGCATGATTTATAATCCTTTGGGTATATGCCCAGTAATGGGATGGCTAGGTCAAATGGTATTTCTAGTTCTAGATCCTTGAGGAATCACCACACTGTCTTCCACAATGGTTGAACTAGTTTATACTCCCACCAACAGTGTAAAAGTGTTTCTATTTCTCCACATCCTCTCCAGCACCTGTTGTTTCCTGACTTTTTAATGATCGCCATTCTAACTGGTGTGAGATGGTATCTCATTGTGGTTTTGATTTGCATTTCTCTGATGGCCAGTGATGATGAGCATTTTTTCATGTGTCTATTGGCTGCATAAATGTCTTCTTTTGAGAAGTGTCTGTTCATATCCTTTGCCCATTTTTTGATGAGGTTGTTTGATTTTTTTCTTGTAAATTTGTTTAAGTTCTTTGTAGATTCTGGATATTAGCCCTTTGTCAGATGGGTAGATTGCAAAAATTTTCTCTCATTCTGTAGGTTGCTTGTTCACTCTGATGGTAGTTTCTTTTGCTGTGCAGAAGTTCTTTAGCTTAATTAGATCCCATTTGTAAATTTTGGCTTTTGTTACCATTGCTTTTGGTGTTTTAGTCATGAAGTCCTTGCCCATGCCTATGGCCTGAATGGTACTGCCTATAAATCTTTTACACAACCAAAAAGGAACAACAAATAAATTCAATAAAAATATAGAAAATTAGTACTCAAAAATCAGAAAGTCAATTCAAAGGAGCTCAACTAATGAAAATCTAACTTTTCTCCCACCCCCCCAAAAAAACCAAAGAGCACTAAAAAGAAACATAAACTAATACTTAAAAACTAAGTTACATATGTTCAATCAAGCATATAAGGATATAAATTGCTTTAGTCAGAAACTCAAAAATTAAGAACAAAAAGAGAGAAAAAAATGAAAAGATAACTGATTTAACTCAAAAAATAAATAAATAAATAAATAAAATCATCTCAGAAACAAAGTCTAAATTCCAAAGCATTCAAGGGACAATGGACTCAATCAAGATTTAATAAGGGGGCACTGAAGACAAGGAGAAAAACAACCAGAAGGAGGATGGTAAAATAAAAAAAGAAGAATTAGAGAGAAAGTGGTAGAAATGGAACACAGGCAAAGAAGGAATTACATTTATATAATTGGAGTCCGTTAAAGAGGGAAGAAAAACCAATGCAGCAGAACTAATACCAGATAAAATAGGTACCTGTGAAAAAGAACCTGGAAGGATCAAATATAGGACACATTCACAAACAATGGGGAAAATCATCAAGACCTCTAGGCAAGAAGATCAACTAATGTAGAGGGGTAAAGCAATCAGAATGGCATCAGATTCTTCAAAAACAACACAGAAACAAGACAACAATGAAGCTACATTTTCAAACAACTCAGTTTTTAAAAATGTGGACCAAGAAGTTTATATCCATCAATACTGTCCTTAAAGCACCAAGTCTACAGAAAAAACGTGAAACACACAAGAGCATAACGAATGTCACATTAATGAGCTCTTTCTAAAGGATTTACCAAAGCATGAGCCTTGTTCAAGTAATAAATAACTAGGAAAATTTAAGCACAAAACAAATCGAGAACATGTTAATACATAAACATTGTAGATTTCAGACTAAAAGCTGGGGATTATATTGATAGACTATTATCCAATAGTTGTACGTTCTGACAAAGTAGAAATAACATAGCTAAATAATGAAAGAAAGAAGCAAAGAGGAAAGTAGAATATATTAATTATTGCATAGGCAATAGTTAAAGAATACTTTTACGACAAACTAGACAGAACAAAGTTAAATATGAGGAATAAGGGAATTTAAAAGTTTTAAGAATAAAAGCAACCATTAAAACAAAAATATAACCTTTCTAAAGAGCAATAAAAATTTCAATTCAAAAGCATAATAAAACATATTTTGTAGAGAAATAAAATATAACATGTTATGACATACATAACACCACAATATATGATAGAGTTGAGATCAAATATATCAATAACTCAATAAATGTGAAAGTCTTATCAATAAATGTGAACAGGTTTAATTTACCTCTTAAAAAAAACAAATCTGGCCACAAAGCATTACTCAACTATACAAAAGATACACCTAAAACACTGTTAAAAACAAATGGATGGACAGAATAAAACAGGCAAATGGATACAATAAAAAAGCAAGCGTAGCATTTTTAAAATCAGAAAAAGTAGAATTCAAGCAAAAAAGCACTGAGCAAGACAAAGAAGATCTTGTATTAATGCTGTTTCAAATCACAATGAAGGTATAATACTTATGAATAGCTATACATCAGTAAGACAATAATTACCTTTATGTAGAAAGAACCATAGGGGATGCAAAAGACACACATAGAAACACATTAATATTAATAATAGGAAACTTTAATACACTATTCTTAGTATAAGATCAAATGTGCAAAATTAACAACATAAAAGACCTAAAAACATAATCAGGAAATGAAATCATGTGTGTATACATAAATATGTATACATGTATTTTACACACACACACACACACATATTAAACTTACTCCCTTCATAATTAAAAATACATTTTATTTTCAAGGGCCCAGAGACTATTAACAAAAACTGATCACATAGTAAGTCACAAAGAAATAAGTATATTCCATAAAGAAGAAATAATAAACTATACTCTCTGATTAAAATACAATAAAACTAAAAATCATTAACAACATATACACACACACATAAAAGTCTTTCCACCTGAAAACTGACAAAAAGAAAAAAAAAAAGAAGGGGAACAAAAGTCAGGAAACATACACCACAAAGAGGTAACACCACAATCGTAAAGAAACTTTTAAAAGTTGACAAAGGGCCAAAAACTCAAGAGAAAAATGGGAAAAGAACAGACAATTCACCAAAAAAAAGATATGAAAATGACCCCTGAACATATGAAAAGGAATTCAAACTTAGAGAAGAGCAAATTAAGCAAATTAAAATAACACTGACATAATACTTCAATCAAAATGGCAAAAATTTAAAAGCTAGACAACACATTCTTTTGAATACGTTGAGGCTTTGGAAAGTAAGTACAGTCATACTTTGCTGGTGAAAATGGAAACTGGTAGAACCCTTCTGGAGATTAATTTGACAATACCCAACAAAACTACACATTTGTTGATCTCTTGACCCAGTCCTTCCATTTCCAGGTACTTACCCTGAAAACATACTTCCAACATTAATACATATGCACAAAATTTTCATTGTTGTATTGTTCGTAGCTGCACCATTTTTTTTTTAAGTCTTACATTGTAAAGATGTTAAATAAACTGTGGTCTATATATACAATAGAATACTTTTACAGGTGTAATACAGAACGAGCAAGGTCTCTCTGAACTGATATGGAATGATTTTCAAGATACACTGGTAAGTAAAAAAGGCAAAGTGCAAGAGAGCATATATTACTTGCTACCTTTCACGTAAGAAATAATAAAACATACATGAATCATCCCATTTGTGACAAAAAGGAAGGATAAGCTAGAAATAACAGAAATAAATCACCTACAGAGAGGTGGGTAAAAACAGGATGGAAAAGATGGTTGAATGGGAATAGAGTATAATGAATGGCAGAGTGGGGGTCATGACCTTTAAGTCAACCTTGTTTTATAGTTTGGAGTTTTAGAAGGACGTTAATATTTTATCTACACAAAACATTAAAAATACAATCCTGGCTCACACCTGTAATCCCAGCACTTTGGGAGGCCAAGGCAGGAGGATCACTTGAGGTCAGGAGTTCGAGACCAGCCTGGCCAACATGGCAAAACCCCGTCTCTATCAAAAAATACAAAAATTAGCCAGGCGTGGTGGCGCACGCCTGTGGTCCCAGCTACTTGGGAGGCTGAGACAAGAGAAGCACTTGAACCTGGGAGGCAGGAGATGCAGTGAGCCGAGATCACACTACTGTACTCCAACCTGGGCAACAAAAGGAGACTCCATCTCAATAATAATAATAAAAATAATAATAAATATAAAATCTACCCAGAGGTGGGAAGAACCCAAATGGAATACAAACAGTAATGATGGACAGAAGTTTATTCTAAATAAATGACAGCCACTTAAAGAGAGTGGAGAAGAAAAGAATTAACCAAAATAACTTTCAAAAACAATATTTTAAATATTCTATGGTGAAAAATAAAGTAACCATAGCAAATATTGTAAACTAGTTAGCAAATTGTTTCCACAGAGGTATGTGTTAACAATTATGAAACTACCTTATGTTCATTCCAGGACTGAACAAGAAAGTAAATATATCATGAGTAAGAAGAACCAGGTTTCTCACTGTCACTGTCAAAGGCAATGGGGAGGGCTAGAATGAGCCATGCGGTGCTGGCTCAGATTGGAGGTACCCATATGAATTCATGTTTTGTCACACATATGCAGATACATCAATACAGAAATAGAAGTAGGCACATATATTTCCTAGCTCTGTCACTGGAGGGGGCCTACAAGTCATGATATCCCTAGGGCAGTAAGCACACTCAGGTCTAGGCTTCTATATACCATTCTTTAATAAAAAAGGAGCAAAGTTTCTAAAAGAAGTGACTGATTCCAGGGCTGGGGTGGAGAAAGCAAAAAATGAATCTGGGATATCTCATGGGGGCAAAAAATGATGACAACATGTCAGAGGACAAAGAAGACTACCTGAGGGGGCCCCCAAAGACCAAATCTGGGTAAATTTCAGGAAAAGAATAAATCATTTTGGTAATAGATTATAACCCATACAGTAACCAAATACACATGAAGTCATACTGATATAAATAATTAAATAAATGTATGGGAGAGAAGGTAAAGGTCTTCCTTATAGTAAAATTCTAATTAATACCTTTAGAATAAATTAGAAAGAAAATAACCATTTGACAAACACCACAATAATTTCAGGCAAAAATTATCAATGGAATCCAAAGTTAGCAGGGCAAAATATTATGAGAACTATTTACACAGTCTCAAAGTATCTTCCTGCAAACACTTACTAACTACAAAGGGGAAAATAATAATAGCAGAGAATCCTAATAGATGCCACATTTACCAAGTGATCAAAGTCAACATATCAACACTACGTTCCTCATGATATAACGCACTAAGGGCACAACAAAATTTCCATGACGTTTTTGTCAAAAATGTAGAATATGAATTTCACCATGAGAAAATACCAAATTACGTCAAGTTGAGAAACATTCCACAAAATATATGGCCAGTACCCTTCAAACATCAAAGTCATGATAAACAAAGAAAGACTGAGTAACTAACCCAATTTAATAAAGCAGATGGACACATGAAAAATATAACATGTAATCCTAGATTGAATTCTAGTCCAGAAAAAGGACAAGTTTTTTAATTTAAGCAAACACATTTTTCAATTTTACATGTTCTATTTAGTTCTTTCTCAAATCAGTATAGTCTCTTTTTTTAAAGACATTTTTTAAGAGCAGTTTTAGGTTCACAGCAAAACTGAGAGGAAGGTACGGAGACATCCCATATAATTCCCCCTCCACACACGCAGCTTTCTCCACTATCAACATCCTCCACCAGAGTGGTACACCTGTTATCCTAGATGGACTTACACTGACACATTATAATCACCCACAGTCCTTAGTTTACCTTAGGGCTCACTGTTGGAGTTGTCCATTCTATGGGTTTAAACAAATGTAGAACATATATCCACCATTATAGTATCACACAGTGTTTTCAGTGCCCTAAAAATCTTCTACACTCAGCCAATTCATCACTCTCTCCCCACTGGCCCCTGATAACCACTGATTTTTTCACTGTCTCCCTAGCTTTGTGTTTTCCAGAACATCATATAGTGGGAAACACAGAGTATGCCGCCTTTTCGGCTTGTCTTCCTTCATTAGTATTATGCACATACATTTCCCCCATGTCTTCTCATTGATTAATAACTCATGTATGATCTTTTGTTAAAAACCATTTTTATTACTTACACATATTTGAGATTGTATTTTCTACTTCTTTAAAGATTTCCCACAGTTATTTTATAATTTGCGCCAAGGAATTCAAATAGCTGAAGCAACTGGGTGTGACTTCTGCTGATTTTCACACAGGATAGTTTGTGTTTTCTGATCTTAGGCTGGATGATATCAATCAGGGGGAACCGTGAGGGCCTAGGTTGGGGACACTTGCCTTTAAAGACCGTGTGTAGCCAAGGCACCAACAGCCCTGGAACCAATGTAGCTCTCTTGAAGAGGCGAAGGGGAGGGGTGCAGGTTTGACTTCCCCATCTTGCCACTACCACAAGGCCTGCTCTCCCAGCTGCCCTGCTGCTGACAGCAGTTGCAGCACCTCCACACACTTCATGTGAGCTCATTGCTCCTGGCACTCAGTTCCTTCCATTATTTCCCCTCTCCCTTGGGAAGTTCTCTCACTTTCAGTGAGCCTAAAAATTGTAACAAAATTATTTTATGTGGAGTATAGTTGGGGTATTTTTAGCCAGCATATCTAGTCTGTGATAGAAGTAGAAGTTTCCGGAACTTGATTTCATAAACTGCTTTCAGAATCAGATTGTAAATCTCCCAGGGGGTGAAAAATCCTTATACTTTTATACCTTGTTCTTAATCAAAAAAATATTACTACTCTGCTTGACAACCCAAAATTCCAGCCTTGTATCCAAATGATTTTTTACTGTATGCAAAAAACAAATCTCTGAAGTGATGAAGCCTGAGTATCAAGGACAATATATAATGGTGAAATTAAACACAACTCTAACAATATTTGAGCAACTAGCATCACTGGAATTTATTTCCCCTGAGGAAATTAACTGAAAGATAAAAATGGCCTTTAATTACTATAATCTGTTTTTAAAAATCTCTCAGTACCTTTTAAACATAATATACATGTAACATGGAGCTCTTGGGAAACAGTTTATATGAATTCCAGGTTTCATGAACATTATTCTTCTTTAAGAACAATGAATTTAGCAAATACAACAGATTAAATTAGCAAGCAATAACAATTTTCTTTAAAGAACAGTTATATATGAAATAAAATTATTCTAATAGAATACTAGAATGTCAGTGGGCTATGACATTAACATTAAAATTCAAGATTTAAAACAAAACCATAACATTAAAAACATTTATCACCACTAGGTGGTCTGATTGCCCATAATTTTTTTTCTTCTCGGTGCTTTTATTATTTTATACATTTCCTCAATAAGTAAGATTACATTTGAAGTTGTGGAGAAAACAATAAATGTTACTAGAAGGATAAAAAAGGGGAATAGGAAAGGATTCAAACGTCAGTGTCTCCTAATGCTAGAAACCAGTGGCCAACCCCAAAATTATTATAAGCACATAGTGTTTTGATATTCCTACAAATGAAGATAAAGCTGTTTGTTCCTGAGATGGAAACTACTCCCAGAACACGGTAATTAGTGGGGAATAAGGAGAGGAGAACTAATAACATGAAATGGGGGGAACATTTCTCTGGTAATTGTACAGAGAAAAATGAGGTGTTCTTGGTCAAAATGGGGCTCCAGGTAGCAAGTGTCATCCCTACTAAACAAAAATATAAATAACTGATCAGGGCCAGAAAGACCCAGGTTCCAAAGAATAACTTTTATATCCAGGAAAGTGAAAATTTTGTTACCTGATCTAGTTTGGTAATAAAAGGAAGTATTTACTTGCAATTATACATTAAAAACCAATCAGTGGCCAGGCACAGTGGCTCACACCTGTAATCCCAGCACTTTCAGAGGCCGAGGCGGGTGGATCCCTTGAGGTCAGGAGCTCAAGACCAGCCTGGCCAACATGGTGAGACCCTGTCTCTACTAAAAATACAAAAATTAGCCCAGTGTGGTGGTGCACACCTGTAATCCCAGCTACTCAGAAGGCTGAGGCAGGAGGATCGCTTGAACCTATGAGGCAGAGGTTGAAGCGAGCCAAGATCACAACACTGCACTCCAGCCTGGGTGACAGAGCGAGACTCTGTCTCAAAACCAATCAGCGGTGTTGATGGTCATTCAACTAGAAAAGGGAACTAGAGCAGGGACTTGAAGAATAAGCCTGGCTAAACTAAGAAAAGGCAAACAAAAAAAAAAAGAGGGCCCACAAGGTGATAGCCCTACCCTCTTTCAAAAGACGCAGATCATCCTTTTTTAGACAATAGAATATGGTTTCTATACCACTTCAAATGGCAAAATGAGTGTGATGTCAAAAGTTAATGAGCATCAAGAAAAAAAATCTTTTTATATTGCAGTTATTTAAGGACACCAAATTTTTTTTAAAAAAAACACTGTCCTTTCCTAACAACACAGATGTTTCAAAGTGACATGTGGAAGAGAAAACAAACAGCCCCTACTCCATGTCACTTACAGAAGGTACAAGAAAAACAGCAGAGTTTCCATGAGATATCACCCAGTTCGACATTTTCTAATTAGGTACTTAGATTATAAAACCTGAGTAATAAAACCTCCATAGTTTTACTGTAATATTTATATATACATATATGTACACACACAAGCATGTGTCACTTAATGAGGAGGATACAATCTGAAAAATGCTTCATTAGGCAATTTTGTCAGTGAGCGAACACCAGGGAGTGTAGTCACACAAACCTAGGTGGTATAGCCCACTACGCACACCTAGGCTATGAAGTACAGCCTATTGTGCCTAGTCTACAAATCTATAACAGCATGTTACCATACTGAATACTGCAGGCAACTGTAACAGATATCACTAGGTGACAGGAATTTTTCAGCTCCATTATAGTCTTGTGGGACCATTGTCACACAGGGGGTCTGCCATTAACTGAAATGTCTTGCAGTCGTGCCCGCCTCGGCAGCATATATACTAAAATTGAAAGGTTTTGCGGTGCAGGACTGTGTGGTATATGTATACATACACACATACATATATTTCAGCTTTATGCTCCTCCTCATTCTGAAGCTTAAATAGCCCTCTTTTTGACAGTAATGTCATTATGTAGTTACCAGAGAAAAAGAAACTCTTCTCTCAAATTTCTGCTCAAGCCAAGGAGAAATACTTGATGATTTAGGAAGTCAGAGCCTTAAGCTTCAGTCCAATGTGGCCATGACCATTCCTGGCAATAAAAACTAAAGCCAACATATTTTCAGTCCGAATGCATAACAGGATGCTCGAGACGTCTCATTCATTCTGCCCCTTCCATCCACACACTAAACAAACATCACGGAGGAGATGACCAATGAGCATCTCAGCAGTTCCCCGTCCTCCCGCAAGGAGGACAGCTCTAATACCCACAGTCAGAGAGGAAAAGGGTGCCTTTCTCCAAACAACACATGATTGCGTGATAGTACTAATTATACCTCACACTGGTAAACTGGATTATTATTTTAAAAGCACTTGTCATCTTCTTGCCTTTTTTTTTTATTTTATTTTAGGCGGAGTCTTGCTCTGTCGTCAGGCTGGAGTGCAATGCAAGATGTCACTGCAAGCTCTGCCTCCTGGTTCATGCCATTTTCCTGCCTCAGCCTCCCAAGTAGCTGGGACTACAGGCATGCACCACCACGCCCAGCTAATGTTTTTTGTATATTTAGTAGAGATGGGGTTTCACCATGTTGGCCAGGATGGTCTCAATCTCTTGACCTTGTGATCCGCCCACCTTGGCCTCCCAAAGAGCTGGGATTACAGGCATGAGCCACCGCGCCCAGCCAAAGCACTTGTCATCTTCTACATGAGCCACTCCATCGTCACTCCAAGACCCTCCACTGCTGCCACTGACACCACAACCTCCACTCCTTTACACACATGGAATCCAAATCTTTGGGAGTATCTTTTCCAGGATTCCATGGTTAGCATATAATCATCCTGGGATTCCACCTGAGCACTACAGGATTCAATTATTTATTGCAGCCAAGCTAGTTTCAATAGATCAATCAGAAATACTCGTGTGTCCATGTAGGTACATATGAAAAATATTAGGGGCAGATGGGAATGGTTGAAGCAATAAATCTAAAACCCACTGATAAATCCCAAAATGCAGCACACATTCCATTTTGAAAATTTACTTTACATATATTTTAATAAATTTTAAAAATATTTTAAGATATTTAAAATCAATATTTTATATATATATATATATATATCTTAGAGATAGGGTTTTGCTATGTTGCTCAGGCTGGTCTTAAAGCTTAATCTTCAGTCCAGTGTGGTCATTCTGGTCATCCTAGGCTCAAGCAATCCTCCCACTTAAGCCTCCTAAGTAGCTGAGAGAGCAGGTGGGCTAAGTACTTCATTTTAATAACTACATAATACTTTCAATGTGTACTAGAAAAATATATAACTCTCCTATCAAACCCATGATCACAGGTCCTATAGCTTAGTATAGCGCTAAGCAAAAGAGGTCAGTCACTTTAAGGCTATTTTTAGAAAAGTATTAAGATCTAATCATACAGGCACTATATGAGTATGACCAAAACATAACTGTAACACACACTAAAGTTTTCAAAACTCTGAAATAAGGAAAAGCAGCAGTTCATAAGGCCATGTGCACAACACAACACAGAAGAACAAGACTATCTAATCAAAGGCAGAGATTATTTCTAATGGAAATATAACACTGGAGCTAGAAGAGATTGTAGTGCATTAACCCACGCCATACAAGGAGAGGAAACTCAGAAAGGTAAAGATCCAGAGAGGATAAGATCACTCAGCCAATTAGACATCAAGCCAGGACCAATCTCACCCTTGACGCCAGGGACCATTAAGTGTCTGCCTATCATTTAGCTTTATGTGTGGGAGATACCACAGTATTGAAATTAAATTAATTTGCATTAATTGCACACAACAGTCTGTATAATTTATTTTTCCACAAGGACTGCTTGTGTTTCTCTATTTTCCTAACTGTCCTTGTGCAAATCCAAATGACCCAGAACACAAATTCAACCCCAACTACAGTTGCTTACAAAAGCCACAGAAAGTAGTCCAGAACTATTGAGGAATTAATGAGCAAGGAATTACTTCTCATCAGATTTAAGAATAAAAGTAGATTGTAAAAGCCTATTAAATTTAAAATTTGGAAAGCCAGCAAGATTCTTCCAAAAGGTCTAGATTTTAAATACATATTTAAGGAGCATATAAAAAAGAAAACGGTCAGAAGAAGAATCTGCATCTACGCAAAATCCTAGAAGTGGCAAAGTGAAAATGGGCTTGGATGATAACAGATTTTCAAGGAAATATTGAGGACTGGTCTGTGGCTCCCAAAGTAGTCATTTTCATACCAGTCATTACAAAAATAACCATTGACCACCAATTTCATCTATACCATCTGCCTTACAAATTAATGCTAAACACTTATCTATCCTGACTCTGAGTTGCTGTGACTGATAACATGACCCTGTTACACACTTCACTGCCACTTGCAGTACTAACGGTTAGTAGTTCCACGCCATTTAGTACATTTGCTACCTTGCTGCGTGCTTATCTTAGATACTATATGGTTTCCTTTCATCTTCACAATTCTCATTATTTCCCCATTTCTCAACTAAGAACCCTGAGGCTTAGCGAGGTTAAATAACACATACCGTGATATAGTAAATGGTGGGGCCTGAATTCAACCCAAAATCTCTGAGTCATGACCCCAGCTTCCAGGCTCCGTGGTTATTTCCATGACAGAATATACATTATCACTCTCTTCAGCTTCAGTATTAAAAGGGCCAATAGGGTCAGAAGAATAGGATTTAGAACTGGACATAAAACACCCATGAACAGAGCTGAGCTGCAGTGGTTCCATGTACTTCTACTGCTTTAGGCTCCCTGAATAAAATAATGATGGTTTACCCTAATTAAATCATTCTTATTGAACAAGGACTAATATATTTCTCAAAAAGTGATACATTCAGGTCTGCCTTTAAAATGCACTTAGCATACATGCAATTGCATCAACGCAAACAGTTTCTTGGGTTATTCTAGGAGGACTGCTTTGAAAAAAATGTAAGCTATGATCATGTTCCTCATTACTCACAAGAAGGCATTGTGTGGTTAGAGGCCATGTGAACTCCCAAAGGCAACATGGAGTACGGGAAAGGGGCCATACCTGGGGCAGCTATTATGACACCAGGGCTTGACACTGGTTATCTCAGCCCCTTTCCTCTTAAACTAAGGGAATGGAAGAGAACGAAAGAGAAACAGCAGAAGAAATGTAGGCATAATATGTTTGAGAAGTGACCAAATAAATGTTCCTCATATACATGGTAAGGGAAAGAAATTTTGCTCAGACCCAGGAGTTGTTCACAAGAAAGCCTTCACACAGAAAAGACACTGGTTTGTGATACTGTTGTTCAGTTTATAAAATTCTGAAAGATGATGTGTCATAGAAAATAATCAAAATAATCCTTGAAGTAACAGTAGGACTTGAGTAGTCCCTGTGATTAGCTGGGGACTCATAAAAGGCAGGATCCCTCAAGGGTACTGAGTAAGGATATTTTTAGCATGTGGGATGCAAAAGAATACATACTCATTGTTTTCCTACTTAATCCTAATGCTGATGAAATAATTCTACCTACTGTTCCTCCCTGAGGTGTCTGGGGCCAAGCATGGGCTTGAAAACTGGCCTAATATCACAGGGAAAGAAAGCAAAAGTATTCACTTTCTGAATAACCTGAACAAGCAAGGTAAGTACTGGAACAAAAAACTGTAGTAGAGGCTGGGTGTGGCGGCTCACACCTGTAATCCCAGCACTTTGGGAGGCCAACATGGGTGGATCTCTTGAGGCCAGGAGTTCAAGACCAGCCTGGCCAACATGGTGCAACCCCATCTCTACTAAAAATACAAAATTAGCCTGGCGTGGTGGCGCGTGCCTGTAATCCCAGCTACTCGGGGGGCTGAGGCAAGAGAACTGCTTGAACCCAGGAGGCGGAGTTTGCAGTGAGCCAAGATCGTGCTACTGCATTCCAGCTTGGGTGACAGAGAGACACCCTGTCTCAAGAAACAAACAAACAAACAAAAACAAACAACAACAACAACAAAACAAAACAAAACACTGTAGTAGGAGCAGAATTCAGAAAGCTCTGTTTCACAGAGGAACATCAGAAACAGATGTAACATTTTCAAACTACAAGGCATTTTTGCATTGTAACATTAAGACAAATATAATAAAGTCACTTTAACTGCATTTGAAATTTTCAAGCAGGTGGTAAGTCAGTTAGCCACTACCATATCACCAATTTCACTAATACTAGCTTCATAAGTCAATCTTTGCCTGAGGTAATAGACCAAAAAGGTAAAGTCTGATGGGATACACCACAGGGCATTCTTGCTCTGCACAATACCAAACGCAAGTACAGGTGACATGAGCAGTGAAGAGATGATCCAAGAGAATGCTAATAGAAAAATCTTGCTGGGTAATGCAGCCAAACAAAATCGTTTAAGTAGCAGATTGAGGACATGAAAGAAAGGAGGTCATAACTAAGAGTCCAGGCTGTGCCAACCAGCATTTTAATGAAGAGGAGAGAGAGAGGACATGAGAGAGAAGACAGGGAGGGAGGAGAGGAGGAACCGTAGCAGCTTGGAGAACTCAACAGCAGTACTCAAATAACACTGTGGTCAGCTGATGTAACATTTTCAAACTACAAGGAATTTTTGCATTGTTCAAGAATGAAACTATGTCCAAAGTCATAAAATATTTCTGCAAGCTGATATTTTTTAACTGTTTAATTTAGCTGTATAATTCTATTCGAAAGGATCTGGCAGAAAAGTTTAGCAGCTTAATTAAGAAGGAAAAAATGTTACTCTCTGAGTAAAAAGTAAAGCGAGTCTTTGACATTCGTGGATGCCAGGGGAGGGCAACAATAAACAGATATGACGGAGAAGTGAAAACCCAAACGGGCCCACGGAATACAAGATACCTGCTAGATAACTCCATATGACAAGTATGACAAAAGGGATTTTTTAAAAGGATTTTGGAATATCCTGGCTCTGAGAAGCGGGTACCAGACAGCAAAGTTCCACCTGGAGGAATGGCTCAGGACAACTGCCCACCGACAACAGGAAAAGGAACTTGAAGAAAATACAGATCCATTAAATATTTTTCAGAATGATTTCATTATAGGTTACATGATACAAATGCTCTCTTCCTTACAAATTCATCAGCAAATTCCAGATCACTCACCAATGATTTGGTGATGGCTGGACTCTCACAGGAACTAAAACAGGTTCCCAATTCTGTGTTTTGCTGACAGCGAAGTAAAAACAAGTGAACACAGACACAGTGGCAGCCAGAAAAGAACAGCCTTTATTATTCCAAACTGAAGAGCTTAAAAATCATGGGCAAATATAAAATCAGTGCCATCTAGAGGCAAAGACATAGAGAACTATTTTATTACTGGCGATGGTACACGATCTTGTCACCGAAAAACATTCTTCATTATTAATCCCCCATGAACCCCATTTTTAAAAAGATTTGTGTCAAATTGCATTTAATAAATAATCATACTTTTTAAATTAAACACACATATAACTGACAGTAGGGTCATATGAACTTGATAAAATCCCAGTTGATATTTACTTTTTCTGTGCAACCATTTCCCCCCTCCCCCTAAAGTGTATGATTTTTGAAATAAGAAGACGTAGGGTTTAGGATAAGACAATCCTAAAGACACAAGGAAGGGGATACTTCAAATTATTGGTTCATCTCAGGTTTCTGAAGTATTAGTAGATAAGTTCTTCTCCCACTGCCAAAGATAACTGAAAAGGTCATAGCAAGAGAGTTTAGAAACAAAAGAACAAAAATGAATGTAGGTAATAACGTAAAAAAAATTGGTTCACCAATTGTGACAAATGTACCATGCTAATGTAAGATGATAACAATACGATAAACTGAATATGGATTATACAGGAACTTTCTGTACTGTCCTTGCAATTTTTCTGCAAACCTAGAATATTCTGAAATTAAACGCTTATTGCAAAATTTAATATAGAAACAATATACTCCTCTGAATGAGTTCAGCCTGCTATAGACAGATTACAGCCCCAGGAACAACACTTCAGTCTCTTATCATGAGAGAAGACAGACAACCACGGTTTGTAACCAACATAAAAGCACAAGGAAAGGGCTCTAGAAGGGTAACGTCATGACCTCCGGAGAAGAGACCCCCATCACAGTGCCCTGAACATAGCAAATGCTTCACGCTATTCTTCCTAATTACTTGATCAATGTAGACTGCCTCTATAAGCACATGCCGAGTCAAGAACCAAATTTTGGAGAAGAAAGTATTAGCTGTTCTCTCCAGTTAACTTCAGAGACTATGCTAATCATGTACCTCACTTGTTAAAATGTCTATCCCACCCACACTACTTTCAATTGGGGAAAAAAACTGGCTTTGTCCTCTTCTTTACTGAGAACAGAGAAGCCAACAGAGAAGAAGCTCCCTAATGTCTAAGCCTTGTATTCCCATTCATAAACATCTGTGTCTTTTTTGCAGCCATGCTTCAATCCTTCATTCCTACCTTAGTAACAAAAGGAAAAGTGTGCCTTCCCCTGGTCAGGCTGCAGATGTTACTAATCCATCTCCTCACATCTTGGATACACCCTATCCCATCACTCTGTCTCCTCAAAGATGTCACTTAGAAATCACGCCATCTCTCTTGCACCAGTAATCTCTCCAAAGGTTCTTTTCAATCTGCTACTCCACCACCTGAAACACAGTGCTCCTTCTTCTCTGCCTGTACAACTATAATGTTTTGCCTGAGATTCTTTGGGACACCTTCTATTATTACCCCCAGGAATAGAGCTCTCCCTCTTATGTGCCTTGGCTGTATCTTTCACTATGCTGACTGTGGGGAGTAGAGTTTATACTTTATCTCTCTCTATATATATAGGAACAGCACTTAGTCAAGATCTTATTTTACACCAATCTGGTTTAGGATGAGCTTCCCAAGAATGTGTGGCATCCAAACACAAAGGCAATCTATATCCAACTTGGCTCAACCAAAACCTTTCGCTAAGCAGGCGACCTCTGAGTCCCAGGGATAAGCCAGTCATCTGGAGAGTGACAGACACAGGCTGTAACTGTGATGAATACAGCCTCACATATTTGGCAGGCCTACTGCTTACTGATTCTTGGTTCACAGAGAAATAGGAATCACTTCTAAACATGAGCACACTCACATTTCTTACCAAAGAAACTCCCAGCTGGGCGTTTCCAGCAGGTGGCTTACACCTGTAATCCCAGCACGCTGGGAGGCTGAGGTGGGCAGATCACGAGGTCAAGTGATCAAGACCATCCTGGCCAACACGGTGAAACCCCGTCTCTACTAAAAATACGAAAAAATTTAGCGGGGCATGGTGGTGCATGCCTGTAGTCCCAGCTACTTGGGATGCTGAGGCAGGAGAATCGCTTGAGCCTGGGAGGTGGAGGTTGCAGTGAGCCAAGATCGTGCCACTGCACTCCAGCCTGGAGACAGAGTAAGACTCCATCTCAAAAAAAAAGAAAAAAAAAAGAAAAAATAGAAACTCCCAAGCCTTCATTTCCCCTAAATGCAGCAAGAAAATTCAATTACATTATTCAAATCCAACTAAAGCATTTCAGCAAATATTAAGTATTCAAATCACTTTGGAGGAAGGATTGGGATGCCTTAGTAAGATGAATAGACAGATATATTAAAGGGATAGCAAACTTATCCAAGTGGATTTCAGCTGCTAATTTCTACAGTTTTCAATTTCTCTAAACAACTGGGCCCTAAGTAGGATCTTCTACTGCTCATCATTTGGGAAGGCTTGTGTTTGAAAGGGCCCAGTTAAATACAACTCTGTCCTAAGTCCATTCCTGTTTTAACTAATAGACATTGAACGAGCTTCGCCATTCCCTGGATTTTCTATAACGCACCACATGCCAATTAATCTAGTTACAGAGATTAGCACAGGGGAAGGAATGCATTAAAGCTCTGCATTGCAAAACGCAGACTTTGTTTTCTCCCTGCCGCTTGTCTCATTTCCTCTCCTTGCAATGAGACTTTGTGCCAGTGGATTAATGGGAAGAGATGTGAAACAGTGAGTATTCTGTGGTGAAAGATACTACAGAAATACATTGGTGGCTGAGAAACAACTTCTGCCAGGCAGCTGAACAAAACACTGGCTGTCAGAGTGCTATACTAGATTAGAAGCTCAAGCTTCAAACAGACAGGTTCCTCCTATTTCAGTCTAAGCTTTCTCAGGGAAACCCCTATGTCAGACCTTTAGTTTCCAACTCAAACAAGTCCTCGCTGGAGGACTTGTCCATATGGCCTGTGCATACATGGCCTGTCCATATCTCTCCTTACGTCAGCCTCCATGGCAGAAAAATCAAGTTGAACATATCACAGAGGCTACTCAGTTCCTTGCTTAGTGACCAAAACATGTGCTCTCCAGAGGCCAGGGACAACAGAACTCCTAAGGGCAGCAGGTTCCATCTCATGGGATTCCACACAGCCATGCAGCCAGCACAAGGCGAGGCTGCCCTCCACAGTGCTGTCAGTGGGGTGGCATCGGGTAGCTACCTGAACTCGGTCTCCCCAAAAATACTGCCAAATGCTGCTGGGTATTTTGGAAATCTGGCCATTTGCTTTGCCTGCTTTTATTAAGCCTGACATATCACGATGAGTATACTTTCCAGCACTTTTCTTCTCTTAAGGGCTCTCCTAGGGGGACCAATGGGAAAAGGAAGTAGATTAATATTCCTGCCAACCTCTGGCCTCTATGGAGAATCAGAAATTTCAATCCATCAAAGCAAGGAAGCTGCACACAAATTACATGGAGATTAAATATCTGCATCTGTCAAGGCAAAAAGCACAATGACAACAACAAAAAACACCCCATTCTGGTGTGAACTGGTTCTCATGACAACCACCATTTAAAGTAGGAGAAAACTTCACCCATTCTGCTGTCAACTTTAAAATTATGATCTCTCAACATCTTCTTCCCGGCCCATGATGACAGATAAAACAGAGAAAAAGGGATTGCATTTTCTTCTCCAGGTGGCTAAACAGCTCATTCATGATGCCAGTGGGTAAAATATAACGGGACAAAGGCCCCATCTAAATTCCATCCCCTATTCTACAGGAAGGTGATAGAAGACACATTACTAATCAGTTACCCATGGGAAGGAACAGAAAAGACAGCAATGGCTTAAAAAAATAAGTAGATCAGAACTAAAAAAGACAACCCACAAGATACATAATTGACATTGACAATGCTCAGATAGATCTACACTTAACACAAAAGGAGGAAACAACTATTTGTAAGACACATGGAAGGGGATGGGCGGGGCAGCCACTATTAGCTGAGAATACCTCCTAATGTCAGGGAGCATGGCAGGTTTGTTCACCACCACTCAAGCGTTGTCCTCATTTTAGTTATGGACACTGAAGCTCAGAGTGTAATGTTAAATGACTTATTTCAGGTCAGCAGAGGCTGAGTTGCAGAGTCAGGATTTGCCTCTCCTTTCACTAGCTCAAAAGCTGGTGTTATTCTGGAGAATAATAAGTACTGCTATAAAAACAAACATTTTCAAGATATAATACCCAGGCCCATGGAGGGGCTCCAAAAGCCAGCAACCAAAAGTTCCAGTCCTTTATTCAGTCCTAAAGGGCAAAAAAAGGGCATAATTCCTTATTCCTATACTTTTATGTATAAATAAAGGCTATTTATTAGTAATTGGCTAAGTGGTATACTAGGAGTTACTAATAAAAATATGGCATCGATAGAACATAGAAATTGGAACTGACAGAGGACTCTCAGTGTTTCACCATGAAGTCTAGATCCCCAATGGTATGATGGTTAATTTTATGTGCCAACTTGATGGGGTCACAGGGTGCCCAGATATTTCGTCAAACATTATTTCTGGATGTGTCTGTGAGGGTGTTTCTGGACCAGATTAATACTTGAATAGGTAAAGCAAGCAAAGCATGTGGCCCTCCCCAGTGTGGTGGGCCTCAGCCAATCCATCAAGCACCTGAATAGAATAAAATGCTGAGGAAGAAAGAATTCTCTCTGCTTGACTATACCTGCGCTGGGACATCAGTCTTCTCCTGTGTTCAGTCTTGGACTCCATCCCCTCTTCTGCTTCTCCAGCCTTCAGATTGAGATGAACTGTAACACTCACTCTCCTGAGCCGTTATTTTTATTACAGATCTGTGCTATATCCTGTGGGTTCTGTTGCTCTGGAGAACCCTGACTAATACAAATAGACAATAACAAAGAACCGTCTAATCCCTGCAGCACTCTTCAAAAGGTGGAATCTCCACAATTCCCAAGAAGTAAACTATCAGTAGATCTTCAGTGGTAGCCTGAGTTGGCTGTAGACCTCACATACTATCAGGGCCTTTTAATAATAAATCACTGTTACTCTAGCTATATCATTATGGATGACTTTATGTGTATAAATTGACATGATAGAATCGATATCTAGTAACTAGATTTTAAGATTATATTTGAGGCAATAAATAAAAATCATTTGTACCACTATTACCAAAGGAGATGGCTACATATTCTACATAGTCCTACCACCAAATTCCCAAACGACACCTCATTGCTATCACTGAATTCCTTTCGCATTAAAAAGACAAAAGACTTGAAGTAACTGAACTGAACGGTCTTTTACCTTATCTGGGAATCCATAGCATAAAAATATTAAGAAGCATCACCCTGGAGAAGGTTAACCCAAGTTCCCTTGACACTCATTCTCTCACTCAGAATCTTTATGGTGAGAAAGCATTTCTTGTCATTTGTCAAATGTAAATCTTTCTCTGCTTGATTTAAGCATAGCTCATAAACCTTGAAGAATACACACACGTTATCTAAATTCCAACACATAACAAGATTCCAAGGGCCAGTGTTTACCAGATGCATGGTAAGATCTACTCCCTGCAGGACCCATGCTGCCCACTGTCCCTGAGTCTGCTCTCTGGCTAGCCCTCCACCTTACCAGCTTTCTAAACAGAAACCAGCTCTTTGTACTTCCTGGTTCAGAAATGACCACAACTTAGGAATGTTCCCAGCCCTGGGAGAGGGACTTTCAACTTCTCCATTGGCTTCGCCCAACACATTCAACCCAGCCTCCTGTTCCTATACTGCCTCTGACTCTGAATTCCTGACTTGGGTCTCAATCTCAAATCATTCTAATAACTGACATCTGGTCACACCCAAGTTAGGCAGCACTCTCTGCCTTCCTACAGGTAACTGAACCCTAACTTCTGTTGCTACTTACATCATCTACCATCAGACATAACCCCAGCATGGCAACGCGACCCAAAAGAAGTGTTACAGAAAAGCGGCAGCTGTGGAAAGAGAGAGGATTGCTGAAAGAATCCAGAACAGCTTTTCCAATTTACTACAGACTTAGATTGGGAATTACCTATTAACAGCGAAAACTATCTCCTTAACCCTGACTTCAAATTTCATAATCTAATCCGGGAACCTACAAAACCCTTTAAATTATATAAAAAATTCTGTGTGCGTGTATGTGTGCGCACGCGTGTGTGTGTGTGTGTGTGTGTGTGTGTGTGTGTGTGTGTGTGTGTTTCTGGGCAGTATGCAAATTTCTCATCAGACTCTCAAACAGGAAAAGAAAAAAAACCTTAGAAATCATTGCGATACATGTTCTCACTCATAGGTGGGAACTGAACAATGAGATCACTTGGACACAGGAAGGGGAGCATCACACACCGGGTCCTATTGTGGGAAGGGGGTAGGGGGGAGGGATAGTATTAGGAGATATACCTAATGTAAATGACGAGTTAATGGGTGCAGCACACCAACATGGCACATGGATACATATGTAACAAACATGCACGTTGTGCACATGTACCCGAGAACTTAAAGTATAATTACAAAAAAAAAGAAATCATTGCAATAATGAAATACTATTGATCTTATATAAAATTATATAAAGTTTCTATAAAAACTAAAAAATACAGCTAAAAACTAACATTATATTTAGATGATGTATCTAGTTTAAGAAAACTATCTTACCTTTCAAAGTCATTGAAACTAACAAAAGTTTACAATTTTGCAGAGACCTATCCCAGGATGAGTCCGGGAGATGACGCGGAAAGCAGATTTTAGGATACAGCCTCAGAGCGAGGACAATGAAAGTACCTAGTACGGCGCGCGTTCTTGGTCAAACAGCAAGAGTGTAGTCTTTTACATTTGTGAGTAGACTTGGGTATCTGGACATATAATTCAACACAAGGTGAGTGGCACAGGCTGCTAGCCATTTTTGAGGCTGGCTGGTAAAGAAAACTCCCTCTCACCTACAGCCCACCTGTACCTACCAAGCTCGAAGTGTGAAATTAGACCACTCCATCCCCACAAGTAGCGTTCGCTAACACACACCAGGCAGAGAGACGCAGTTCCTCGCAAGGCGTGAAGTTTACTGTTAAGAGCATCATTTCTCTGTGAAAATATTTTTGCTATTTTCACACATCACTTCAGCTAGTAGAAAAAAAAACACTGTTACTGTAATTATATGGATTTGGTAAACCTAATGAGGCCCTCTTAGCCTTCAACAACAAATGTAGAATGTAAATGGAAATAATTTTCCTGAGATCTTAGAGACATGACATGTAAAGAATATTAGTCTGTTCTTTGGATGCTATCATTGCTCCAGAAGCACAAGCTTTTACCCTTGAGAACATCCTCTATTCTCTATGTATTCCATCTACTAAGATCCAATAACTACAGAGCTTTCCCATTACCTATTTTCAGAAATATTAAATTTGAATTCGGAACAAATATTTTGCCTACATAAATATGACTTTCCCTAGCAGCTCACGTAATTGCATAAATGATAGCCTATCTCCCTAAAGGCTTCTAGACATTCAGGAGAGGGAGCAAGCTGGCTCTGTCACTTATCACCTACACAAAACAATCAATCCTTCATTGCCTGCTCTGTGAAAACTGAGTTGAGTCCTTGAAATATTTTTCCTTTGCCAGCTGGCACAGGAAATGCTAAACTTGGTCAGTAGAGGTCACTGGAGGGACACTGCAAAGGAAGGTATTCTTACTGGGCACCCTGTGCTCCTTTTGCCCAGATCTGCAGTGCAGGTGGCAACACAGCTCCTCCAATGGCCAGCTGTTCCCCTCAGTACCCCATTTGATCATTTTCATAGCAGAGTGCTTCCTGCAAGACAAGTCTCCCAAATTAACTTTCCCCACACCCAAGAAAGCATGTATATTTCAATAAATTCCAGAGCGTGGATATCAAGCAATTTCACCAGCATGGCGCCACTACCACTTCTGAGCCACTCAGTGAGCCACAGCCACGGAAGAAGGAAGGGGCTCGTCTTTGGGTCACCCATCTTAGTCCTAGGGGTAGCAGCTGCCCCTTACAGATAATACTTCTGGACTCTCTCATTACGCCTTACTAGCCAATCCCTGATTACCCAAGTTCTGTGTGGAAGTTTCTAATTCTTTACATTATGCTTCCTTGATCAAGTTACTGTGTGATTTCTGTATCAGAGTTGGACCCTAACTGACACATGTGCTCTTACAGCTGAGAATACCCGACTGGAAAAGCAAATAGGTGAGCTGCCATGCAGTTAACAGTGCTAGCTGTCATCTTTTGCAGTGGAAGTTGGCAGTTCAGAAAGAGAGAGACATTGCTGTTCTGTGCAGAATCCAGGGTTAGGAATATGAGGCACAAAGAAAGATAGAGTGGCCCCTTTACGGAGCTGACTAACCAGCTGGAGACCCCAGGCTCACACAAACTAACATTTCAAGGCAGCGAGTTGCTGAAAGCCCAGTAAAGGTCATGGGCAAGACTGCTACAAGGCAGTGATGGGTCTCAGGCTTAGAGCCTAACAGTTTCTATCTTGTCATAGCCAAGGACTAATTATCTGCAGAAGCCACAGAAAAAGGGGTCTCTCTCTCCAAACGGTCCTCCAAATCATGCTTTGTCCCCCAATAATGGGCTATTTCCCAAATCCATGGACTCCTCGCCGTGACCAGTTGCCTCTCACTTCACTGTCAAGACAGAGAACTATGTAAACATGTGGGCAGAGAAAAATAATTTTAAAAAGGAAAAGCTGTTTCAATTTAAGTGTGTCTTTGACAGGGACAATGCTTCCTAAAATATTTTAAAGAAGAGATTAGGGAAACATGGGGACTATAATCTGTCAAAGCCAAATAAAAATGCCTTCAACAAAACCCCTCCACATGAGGCTATTAAGGAAATCCAATAACCACACGGCGGAGAATAAAACTCTGTCACTCACTGAAAGACAGAAAAGTGATTCGGAGCAGAAAGCAGGAAGAAAGAAACTACCATGGGCTCACTACAAGAGTAACAGTGGGGAAGCTTAGAAAGAGAAGCCCAAGAACAGGAGGGTTCTAATGAACCATCTGGAAAGTGGGAGAGAATATCAAAGGCAGCAAAAGTGAGATTTTCTAATGATAAATGACAGTGTTTTTTTCTGACAAGGACGAACCACAAAGATTGCCAAAGGGGTGTTCACAATGAAGTACCTCACTCCCATGGGAAGGAATCGCGAGGGCGAGAGCACCGCCCGTGGAAGGCGCCCCTCACCCGCACCGAGGGCGAGAGCACCGCCCGTGGAAGGCGCCCCTCACCCACACCCCTCCATGAGGAAACGGCGAATGAGCATGATTATGTTTAAAGGGGTGGGTGGTATATGAACTGAACACACACCTCTTGATGAAGGGCCATTCCAGTAACGGTTTGTGGTCAACATTATATAAAAAGCTTACTTCTCTGTACACCTTCTTTCATGTTTTTTATAAAAAGATTTCCCTTTGTTTCTCTGTGAATATCTGTAAATTATATAATATTTATAACTTCTCCACAATTATGCCTTCATTTGTTAAGGTGTAAGGTTATATATTTCATAGATTGGTAAAAATTTCAAAAAAATTATAGGGACTGAAGGTAGGCAATGCTTTATTTTGCCAAGTACAGGCATATGCTTAAAATACTATCACCATCACTTCATAAGAGAAATTATATTTTAACACTCAAGAAAGTGGCAAGGAAATCATCTGAGAACAGAGAGGAGCTCTTTAAAATAAATAAATTTACCTTTATAAAAATTGGTACATTGCTCTTATATTTTTGATTTTCCCGTAAAATGAACAAAAACTTGGTCATGGACCAAGACTGGTGAATACACTCAAGTCTGAGAACTACTAGCAAGGACAAGAAACAGATACAAACATTCTTATGTAAAATTTAAGAAAACAAGAGTCATTTAGAATTTTTTTAAAAAAATAATAATGAAGACAGAATCTAGAAGGAAAGAAGGCTCATTATGAATCATCTTAAATTCAGGAAGAAGTATTGCCTGCATATGCGTGTACACGACAGAAAAATCCTGGAAGAAATGGACCCAGAGGATGTTATCAAAGGGGAATGAAGACAAAATAAGGAGGCAAAGACTCTACCGCCAAGACTGGAGAACAACCTGCAGAATGCCTGTCTCTCACACAACTCCTCTGTCCATCCTCAGGGCCCACACACGAGTGTGCACCTGGTGAAACAGGACAAGGCGCTGCCAGGGAGAGTGGGAAGACGGAACTTCTCTGAGCACTGGTCCACACATGCATGTTTCAATTGATATTTTTAATCACATTAAATAGACACAGGATTTGTGTGAGCTTCCACTGGTGCGCCTGTCAAATACTTGAAATCCACCATTCTCTGCAAACTAAATGTCTTAAGTGTTCTGTAAAAATTTCGTTTTGAAGCTATAGTACAGTGGTTCTCAAACATGTAAGTCTCAAAATCCTTCTATGCTCCTAAAAATTATAAAATATTGCATCATTTGCAAAGAATGATATGATGCCTGATCTCATTCACCCTCCTTCCACATCATAAATAATCACTACCTTGATTTTGGTGTTTATTATTCCCATATATTTTTTCACATCTACTTTTGTGTTTATCTGGCTGGATTAAAGAAAGATTGTGTTTGTGTGTGTGAAAAAAAGAAACAGACAAAGATAGATAGAGAAAGAATATAAGCAAGTCCATAAGAACACACGTTGTCAGGCATGTTTTTGTTGTCGGATGCATTTTGAATATCCATTTTAAAAGATATGATAGTTTAGTACCACTCATGGTGTACTTGTTTCCATCAAGATTACATTAAAACCCATCCATGTTGACACAAGTACCTCTAGACTGTTTACGTTAATTGCTATAAAGTATTCAATATAAAAACAGAGGGCCGGGCGCGGTGGCTCAAGCCTGTAATCCCAGCACTTTGGGAGGCCGAGGCGGGCGGATCACAAGGTCAGGAGATCGAGACCACAGTGAAACCCCGTCTCTACTAAAAATACAAAAAATTAGCCTGGCGCGGTGGCGGGCGCCTGTAGTCCCAGCTACTCAGGAGGCTGAGGCAGGAGAATGGCGGGAACCCGGGAGGCGGAGCTTGCAGTGAGCCGAGATCGCGCCACTGCACTCCAGCCTGGGCAACAGCGTGAGACTCCGTCTCAAAAACAAAAAAAAAAAACAAAAAAAAACAAAACAGAGCCCATTTTATTTATCCTTGCTCCTCTTGATGGGTATTTGAGACTTTTTAACACTTAAAGAAAAAATGCCAAAACACATAGCATACAATTTGTGTTTTCATTGGAAACTACCAAATTACCCTCCAAAGTGGCAGTAACTATATACACTCCCAAGAGAAGGGTATAAGATGGACAGTTCCTCTAGGCCTTTGGTATTGTAAGGAGTATTAAATTTTGCTAATCTGCTGAGTTTGAAATAATATTTGGGTGTTTTAATTTGCATTTTTTTGTTTATTGATAAAGCTGGTCCTTGTTTATCAGCCAGTCATGTGCCTTCTTCTTACACAATAAATCATACACATAAAAGTATATGAGTATGACATGTTTAAAGAATAGTAAAAGCTCAGACATGTGTACTCATCACCTATATGCATTTTCAGAAGAGAGAGCAGTGTCAAAAGATTGACAGAAGATTGGTGGTGATCATGTAAAAGAAAGTCTCAGGATGAAACAAAGAATCCAGTAGGAAACTGTCTGACAACATAGCAAACATCTCCACCTAGCACGCAGAAATGTCTCATAACTTTGATTATGGAGACTTTTATTAGGCAGCTGTTTTAACACAATGTAGCCAACTTTAGCACTTCTTTCCCTTAAGGATTTTTCTTGTTTAAGAATTCTGATGTTTACGACATTATATTCTATCAAAGTAAAAATTATAATCTCCTATATTTTCTTCAGAAAGTTTTAAAGATTTCTTTTTCACAAACGAATTATTAATCCATCCATTTGACGGATTTAATGTGAGGTAGAGATCCATTGTTTTCCTATAGAGATGACTGTCTCAGAACAATTAATGTAGAATCCATCACCTCCCACTTATGTAATATCACTTATATTTTATAAGTTCTCAAATATGAAGTAGAGCTGTTTCAACGTTCTCTAACCAATTAACCTTCTGCCATTACTAAACTATCTTTGCAACTACACAAGTATAAGTCTTAATACCTGGGGCTCTTTCTATAAATTTTAAGATTAGTCCCTCAACTTTTCCAAAATATCCAGTGAAACTTTTGGTTGGATTTGTGCTGGATTTGTATATTAATTTTGCATGAATTGTCATCTTCATGATATTGTTTTCCTATCTATGAATCGACAAATATGGTAAATCTCTCCTTGTGTTCTTCTGTGTCTTTTAACAATATTTAATAAATTTATCCATAAATATCTCAAACATCTGAAGCAAGATTTATACCTAGGTACTGAAATATTTTAGTTGACACTACAAATAAAATGTGTTATTACATTTTCTAATTGGTTCTTACTTATGGATAAAAACATTAATTTTTCTATATTGTCCTTGAATCCAACAACTTTGTTGAATTGTCTTATTAGTTCTAATGGTCGATCTGTATATTCTATTTTTCTCTAGGTAAATCATTAAATCATCTACAAATAAAGCAGTTTTATCCATGTTTTCCAATGCTTATGCCTTCTATTTCTCTTTCTGGCTAACTGCATAAGCTAGAATTTACCACATAATGACGAACAGTAATAGCAAGGAATCCTGAATTGTGCCTTATTTGGATGGAAATGTTTAGAATGATTCACCATTAATTATGTTTGCTGTAAGTGCTTCATGGATTTCATTTATAAAGTCAAGGAAGTTTCCTTCTATTTCTAATTTGCTAAAAGTTTTTATCATGAGTCATTAATGTCATCAAATGCTTTTTCAATGTCATGAGACATTAAATGCAATCAAAGTATTTTTCTACATCTATTGAGATGGTCACATGCTTTTTCTCCTTGTATCAGTTAATACAGTACAATGTAATGTATGTACAATAATAATGTGGTAGGATACAATAAATCAATGAATTGAATTTTCAAATATTTCATTTAATAATTCTATATCTGTTCATTAAAAAAGAATATGTTCATAACGATGAAACTTCAAAAGTTTTCTTTCTTATCTAGTTGGGATATTAACATGTCTAACCTCATAAAATGAGCTTGATAGGACTCTCTTTTTCTATGCTCTGAAACAGACTGTACAAGTAATTCATGATTTGGTAAAAACTTGTGTAAAATCATCTGAGGCTGATCAAGGAAAGGCTATTAATTTTAGAGTTAATTGCTTTCAGTTTTCTATTACATGTAATGTATGCTTTTATCTTTAATTTATCCTGCATTCTTTTTTTATATTAATAGTTGTCTTCTCCATGAAAGCAGAGACAATCTCATGACTGTCTGATATCTTCTTACAGTCTTGAATCACAGTACATACTCAGCCAGTGTTTTTGACTGACTGATGGATCCCAGTGTTTTCCTTCAGTCTTTTCCCTTAGCCTTTTATTTGGAAATTTTCAAACGAATGCACAAATAGAAGGCATGATGATTTCTCTGCATCCAATGCCCAGTTTCAATGATTAATAATTATTAATCCTCTTACATCTATCTCCAAAATGCCTAATCCACCTTCCCACATTATTTTGAAGAACATCACAGACATCAGATCATTTTGCCCTTAGGTATTTCAATATGTATCTCTAAAAGAAAATGACTTCATAAAAATACAATACCATTTATCACACCTAAAAAATAAAAAGAAAAAAGAACTCAATTTCAAATATTCAGTTAGTGCTCAAATTTCCAGCAGTCTCAAATGTCATGGGTTTTTTTTTTTTCTTTAAAAATAGATAGGATCTACACATTGTGACTGATTGATCTTTCTTTTAATCTACGGGTATCATTTCCATCCCCTTTTATTTTTCTTGCAACTATTTGAAGAAATTGGGTCATTTATCCCATAGAGCAGTGCTTCTCAAGCCATAGTAAAGGAATAGTTTTAGATCTCCCATGGATCACAAACTGATACAGGGGCCTACTGCTACTACATAGACTAGGCACACTCAACTCATCAAGAGTATTTAAGGACACTTCAACCCATCCATACACTATTCAACAAAGAAGTCCACTAATAACGTGCTTGAATACAATGGCATAAACATTTCTAAACCCTTAGCATTGGTTAAATGTTTCCTAGCACTTACTTTTGGGTCCTCTATTTATTTCATTCTGCAGATCACATCTCCAGCAGACCTGCTACACAATTTCCCACAGCCTAAAGATGTCCTATAAATACGGTAGTTGGGTCTAGAGAATTCATCAGACTCAAGTCCAACATTCTGGGGGAGACTGTATAGTTGGTATTGTTTCCTTCCTTCAGGAGACTCATTAAGTGTGGTTGCCCCTCTGTTTGTGACGTTAGTAGTCACTGATGAACAGTGATACTGGAATCTCTCCAGTAAATCTAACTGTGGGAAGTTTGTTCTCCAAGAGACCCCTAAGGAAGCTCTCCTTTTCTCTCAGGTACCGCTGTGTCCCTATACTACCTGTTTCTGATACAGTGCAGACCTTCTAGCTGTTCGTTGTGACTTCCCATGCATTTGTGAGGATTTAGGGAGAACTTGTCACCTAGTTGTGTCGTAGATGCTGTCTGTGGTTTTTGATTTTGCTATTCTAGTTGCTCTATCAATTTGGTAAGATTTGGGGATATTCAAAAACTATACACCCACCTCCCTTCCACATTTTTTGTAATAAAGTCACTTTTAGCATCATAAATTGAACACTTAATTTGATGATTTCCATTTTCAATTTTTAAAATAAACTTATCTAAAGCTAAAGGTGCGACAAATACCCTTTTAGCTAACACCATCAGTTTTGTTTTTCTAATGTTAACTGTGATCCTATGGCTTAGGTGGGGAATATCAAGTTTCTCCATAAGGAAGTGATTATGGTTCCCCACATTGGAGTAGTTCAAAGTATTTTCATTGCTCATCCGTGATAAGTAATTTGCAATTTATTGCTAATATTTCTCTTTAACCCATGAATCTATACTTGTATATTTTTAAATATCTGAGAATATGGAACATTTTTACTATACTTTCTTATTGCTTTCTACATAAACTACATTGAAGTCAGGAAGGCAAAGTTCTATTTCTGTTGTTGATTCTTTGACATTTGTTTAGACTTTGACTGTCAATTAGTAATGCATAAGTAATTTTTAGAAATCCATATGACTATACAGTTCTGACATTTGCATATAAAACTCCATGTATGTGCATGGGTCTGCATATGTGTTTATACACATATACATATATAATTGTGTATGTGTGTGTATATATGTTTATGGCAACCAAATTTTAAAAATAAATATAAATCAAGCTTGTCAACCATCTTTTCCGATTGTCTGTATCTTTATACGTTTTATTTTCATAACCCATTGGTTTCTGACTGAGGTCACTTAAAATCTTCTAACATGGTTATAAATTCGTCAAACTTAACTTTTAATTCTTCAGTTTTGCTTTATGTACTAAGCCTATGATGTTGAATACATAAAAATTCTTAATTCATAAAGTTTCCTGATTGAGGAATTATCCCTCTCTGTTACTGTTTATCACTTTTTCATAAATTCTATTTTATATAATATTAATATTGCTATACCAACTTTCTTTTGGTAACTATTTGCTTGACATATCTTTTTCCTGCCCCTTATTTTCACCCTCTGGTGTGGTTTTGTTTCAGGTTTCTCTAACTGAAAAATATCCAATCTGATAATGTGTGTCTTAAATTAGTAAATTTAACCCATTTAAATTCGTGAATACTGATGTATTTGGACTTATATCTACATCCTTAATTTGGGGTTTCTATTTACCATACTTTTTTTCATTCCTTTTTCCTAATGTCTGTTTAATTGAGATTATGCGCTACATTCCTCCTTTTCTACTCCGTTTGCAATGCATACATTGTACTGTAACCTAATTTTTTTCCAACAAAGTCTGAAGTAACTCAGTAATTTTAACCTATCCCCAAATATGACAAAAGCCTTAGCAGACTTTCAATATCTATTGATTACTCCCTCCAATTTATTATTGTTCACTAGAGTTTTCATTTTACCATTTTTCAAAATACAAAAGGTTTTTTCCCACAATTAATAGCTAAGTGTATAGATTACTGTGATTCATCCATTTCTATACTTATCATTGGTTTTTGTGTTTTTTTTTTAACCTGCCCCTCCGAAATTACTTTTCTTCTTGCTGAAATACACATTATAGTGATGAAAGTAGTAATTACAAAGATCAAACAACAAAAATTGTGTGGGAAGTCAGGGACCCTGAATGGAGGGACCGGCTGAAGCCGCAGCAGAAGAACATAAATTGTGAAGGTTTCATGGACATTTATTAGTTCCCCAAATTAATACTTTTATAACTTCTTACGCCTGTCTTTACTGCAATCTCTGAACATAAATTGTGAAGATCTGAGGGACACTTATCACTTCCCCAATCCATACCCTTGTGATTTCCTATGTCTGTCTTTACTTTAATCTCCTAATCCCGTCATCTTCTTCCTAAGCTGAGGAGGATATAAGTCACCTCAGGACCCTGTGATGATTGCGTCAACTGCACAGATTGTTTGTAGAGCATGTGTGTTTGAACAATATGAAATCTGGGCATCTTGAAAAAAGAACAGGATAACAGCAGTGTTCAGGGAACGCCAGAGATAAGACTTCTGGCCGCCAGTGAGCTGGACAGAACAGAGCCGTATTTCTCCTCTTTCTAAAGCAAATAGGAGAAATATCGCTGAATTCTTTTTCTCAGCAAGGAACATCCCTGAGAAAGAGAATGCGCCCTGAGGGTAGGTTTACAGACGGCCCCTTTAAGGCCTGCTGTCTTTTATGGTCCAAGCTGAAGGGATGAAATAAGCCCCGGGTCTTCTGTAGGGCTCCCAGGCTTATTAGGAGGAGGAAAATTGCCACCTAATAAATTGTGGTCAGACAGGTTATCTGCTCTCAAACTGTTTCCTGATGTTATCAATGACAAAGCGTGCCTGAAACGTCATTAGCAATTTTAATTTCGCCCCATCCTGTGGTCCTGTGATCTCGCCCTGCCTCCACTTGCTTTGTGATATTTTATTAGCTTGTGAAGCATGTGATCTCTGTGACCCACACCCTATTCGTGCACTCCCTCTCCTTTTGAAAATCGCTAATAAAAACTTGCTGGTTTAAGGCTCGGGGAACATCAGGGATCCCGCCTACATGTGATGTCTCCCCCAAACTCCCCCTCCCCCCGACACCCAGCTTTAAATTTCTCTCTCTTGTGCTCTTTCCCTTTATTTCTCAAACCAGCTGAGACATTTAGGAAATAGAAAAGAACCCACGTAACCAGCGGGTTCTCCCGATAAAAAAATACCTTAAAAGATAACAATAAAATGTTTAAAATTGTCTCTGTAAAATTATTATTAAGTCTAAAACTCCTATTCACAGGGGAATAAACTGAAAGAGGAAAAAACAATTTGTTTAGAGTTAAGATTAGGTCAGAATTAGTACCAACACTTTAGTTGAGTTTAGGAATTCAGAAAATACCACAACCTTCTGACTCCACTCTCCATACCATTCTTGGAACCAAAACTCCCCTTTCGGTCATAAGCAGGCCCCACATATAAAGGAGTGTCACGAAAAAAGCAGAATACAGAAAAATAGGCAATGAATTCAGAAGAGCTGGGTTCCAGCTTTAACCATGGTACTAACTGCTGCAGCAACTTTGGGTAAGTCAGTAAACCTTTTGGGACCTCATTCCTCATGGCTGAAGTCAAAATGATCTACCTTGCGAGGTTTTTATTAAGAAGAGTAAATGAAGCAACGAACACAGATGCACCCTATATAAGAAGATTAGATACATACATACACATGAGCACAATTTTTTAACTATATGCAGACTATACAGTAGCATTATCAGTTTAGATTAGTAATTTGTGCTAAAATTGGACTGGACCCAAAACAAATATGAAACAAGGTGAAGGCTAATTTCCTATCCACTTCCTACTTCCCACCTTCTGTGGCAGCCTTGATTTTCCCTCCATTAAAATGCTGGAAGTGCCTGGCGGCCTTCATTGCCTCTTTCATGGCACCCAGGCTTACAAATCAGGGCGCGTGGTCTTTTCTTATCTCTTTAATGAGGTAAGCTGGGCTGAGCACCTGTCTGCTACTGTGACCTGAACGTCATATTACTGGCACCACAGCTCCTCTTGCACATTAATTTTAAATGACATCCTTTCACTTGGACATATTTCCCAGATTTTGACCTGTCTTTGTTCATCTCATTTTAGTTCCCTAATAAATCTATATCCTTATTAATCATTATTTTTCCTAACTTGGAAAACAGTCAGCTATTCCAAGTAGTGAGAATGCTCATTTAAGATCCCCTGAGATCCAGCATGGATGGCCTTTCTGTGTAAGGCTAACCTATTACTGCATTATCACAGTCACAAAATAATAGCACATCCAGAGGCAAACAGAAAGACAAAGAAGAGAAGGGGAGGGCAGTCCTGTTCAGTTATCTCCTGCTATATGACTTACAGAATACAACAAAACAATGGTTACCTATTAGCCTAAGGATGCTATACTATTTGTTTTCATATTAACAACTCATTTAGCTTACATGGCAGGAGAGAGTTTTGTGACAATAATAATTCCTCCTGTTCCAACGAACATGTCTGGAAGGGACATTGCTAAGGAAGTAAAATGAAATACACCGTGTTAGTTTAACGCATCTGTTTCTTATATATAAAAACAGAGATGGTTTTTAAAACATGAGTGAAGGACAAGTGGTACGGCAAGTTTTTAGGAAATGGAATCAAGCTTGTAGGGATTTCATAATTTGGAAAAAAAAATGAAAAAAAAAAAGATGCACACAACATATTAGGATAACATCTAACAGATGCAAGGAGTTAGGAAAAGGCTCCATGCATCCTAACATATACTTCAAGAATAGCAGCAATTAAGACATCCCACAGCAATTAAGACATCTCACAGCAACATGCAAAGCCAGGGAGGGTGAGGAAAGTGCCTGGGGACAAGACACAGTTTACAGTCCAAGCCAATAAATCCTCAGGCCCCTAAGGTACCTGAGAAATTCATTTATCTCTAACAGCATGAAAATATAATTTACTTCTCCTAACAGAACTAAGAATGACCTGACCACAGGTTTCCAAGTTGCACCTTCAGCCATCCTGGATTAAAGGTGAATTTGAGCCACAGACTATTCTCCATTCATAAGAAGTAACCCAGAGAAAGGCGGGTCAGTACTGAGAGAAAGGATAAGGACAGACAACTGAAAACTAAGGTGTTTCAATTTCTGTAGTTACTCACACAAGAAATCAGTCAAAAAATATGGAGGCACACCTATACACAAGATGTCATTAAGCATGGATGATTCACTAAGGCAAAATAAGGCAAGCAAGGATGACTATACTGGTCTCATTGAGCTAAATGTTAGTGACCTCAACATAAAACGTCTATGACATCCTCAGCCATGAGAAACATCTCAAGACTCACCTCATGTTTGGAGAAGAGCCGCACGGCCTCCAGCTGGTGGAAAATAGGGTAGTGCTGGGAGTCGATCTGGTCACGCCTGTAGACATCACCCACCACCAGGAAGGCATCTAGCCCCGCGTGCAGCAAGTCCCACTGGTGCGCAGACGTGTGCGCTCTCAGCATGTGAGTCCGATTCAGGTAATAGTTGTCCCCCTTCTTCCTGCTGGGGTGGTTGGCTGGGATGAGCAGGCTGTCAAAGTTCTGCCAGGTCGTGACCACTGGAGAAAGGCTGTCGTAGACCGAGAACAGCGGGGTCCCGAAGCGGCCCACGTACTGCTTGTAGAAGTGCTCCTTCACCCTCTCCTTGATCAGCCACAGAGGGTGGTGCTGCTGGTTGTGCAGGTTCCTGCCAACTCTGGTGAGGACCTTCCGGGTGAGGTTGCTGTAGTCGTCCTGGGGGTAGGATGTGCCCAGCAGCTCCACCACACTGCCTGGAGCTCTCTGGGCAGCATACTCTGCTGCAGCAGGTCTCGATCCCCAGGCCTGGTGCTGATGGCCCCTGGAGATGTGACTGGCCTTGCTCACCAGGTAGACATAGGCATGGGCACCTCTCCTGAGAGCTGAGGCCACCATTGTAGAAACTTCTCACGGGTTCTGGAAAGAGCACACAGGCAAAGCACAAGTCAGGTGTCACTCTGTGGAAAGCAAGTCTGTTCTTTGTGTCTCGCACCAGCTGCCTCTTGTCATACTGTCACGTCTCCCCCACTATGGCCTCCACACAGCTGAAAGAGCCAATTAAAGAAACCTGACAGATGCGTGATACTTAATGCACTAAATCAGAAGATTCTTGGAAGTCACTTTTAGATCCCTAATCTCTAGTTCTCCTTCCTTTGTCATTCAGATCCTTGGCTTTGTACAAAACCTCGTTTATTATGCTATCATGTCCTGAACTTGTGATGTGGAAAAAAACTTTAAATGTGACAACCTGTACATTATAGAACCAAAAACCTTTAGAGGGATCCCCTAAAATACAGCATTCAATTGGACCCTACGATGGGTCCCACTAATAAAGGAAGCAAATGGTTAGACAGAGGCCTCTGAAGGAGAGTGGCAGAGAAGAGATTAGAAGAGCCATCCTTCACATTTCTACCGATCATTAGAAGTTCTGTTTATCTCTGACGCAGCGTAACTTCTGGATTACTTCACTAGATCACCAAGGGATATTACTAATTTCTTAAAAAGTTTTAAATAAAATACACCACTTTAGATGGTGGTTAACTTTAATATTTTAAAAATAAAATAGAAAATCTAAAGAAATGTTATACAAAGTGATAGCCTGTATCAATGGACAGCTGTAAACGCAAGTCTTCTCCCATCTGGTCACTTAAACTTCATACCTTTGTGGCGCCTTCTCAATTACACCTTTGGCAAAACAGCAAATTTCCACTACACACCCACAATTAACCAGAAACAGGACTAAACTTGTTGGGGGACAGTGACACAGCAGCCAGAAGACAGAGCACTGACCTAGATTTTTAAATAAAATGCCTAGAATTTAATAAAATCACCAAACTTTACAGCTGAAAGTCACCTCAGCTGTCATCTAGTATAGGCGGTTCAAGTCACGGATGAGGTAAGAAAGACCTAAGTGTAACAGCGAAACTCTAAGCTAGTGGAAGAGTTCAATAAGACAACCGCAGAGGGCTGTGGACCACTCACACGGTGTCTTCTTCCCACTCCCACAGAAGCCCGTTATGAACTCACTCAGAGATCCCAATAAGGAGAGTCTTGAGATGTCACTTCCCCATGTTCACAAATAATTTACGTTCACAAACTTCAATTATAAAAATCCATCTTCTAAAATGTGGAATTCTTCCCTACTGGGCTACTTTAAAGCATACAACTACGTGGCTGTTTTACTGCAAGGGCCGTGCAATTATACCAAGAAAATATGTAACTTCATGATATGAAGCTGCATTAGGAGAGAATTATATTGTTCCAAGTCACTATCAAAGGCACAGTCTGTCCCTGGACAACACAATCCACCTGACTCCAAATTAGAACTGAGGATATCTAGCTTCAAGTTGAAGGGCTGTGCTTGCGTGTGATTGCTTCTTAGAAGCCGTGCACGGCACCTTTGTCTGAGACTGTCATCACTTGAGACATTTTCAAAGACACCCAGGAACTCTCTGGTTTTATTCACTTACGGCATTATTTTGTCAGAGTTGTTGCAAAAGGGCTTTTCGCTGAGCTTCAACTGAAATGTCTTCCCATCTAGTGTTCAGTGACTTGTCACTGCAGTGGATATGAATTTTAAATATGCATATGCAGCCTTACATGTCTTAGCACAAAATGAAACCGTGAGGTTATTAGCTACCTAACTCAGCACCCTCGCCAAACACAGGAAAACCTTTCTTCCTTCCAAAGGCATATGCTGTTAGACAAAGTTCAGAATTGTTCTGGGAAAGGTGCTTCTGATGCAGTTATTTGTGGGCTGCTGTCGATGCTTTTCCTTCCCAGTTTCCTGCTCTTCACACATCCAAATCCACACTTAGGTTCCATTCCCAGGGATGCACCCCAGCCTCGTGTCCCTTCCTTGCTCTCCTCACGCAGTCCCCAGCTTCCCGATGAAAGTCTGAGGTTCTTGCCCTCGTTTTCAGGCCTTCTATCTATCTGCTCAGCCCTGCTTACATTCTTCACTGTCATTCACCCCACCCAGAAAAGTATTTGTCCTCTATTACCATCTCTAACAGAGGGAAAGGGATGACTAGGAGAGCCTTCCCACTTCTATCTGAGAAGTGACTTCCTTTCCTCCCACCTCTATCAAATTTCTCTATAAGAAATGTATCCTCTGGAAATACATAAGAGGCCCAGGAGGAGAAGACCAACGACGTTCATACTATTAACACACTGTTCTTCCATTTGATCCTTCAACAGTTCTGTGATGTAGGTATTGTACATACCACTTTACCAACAAAGAATATAAAGCTCAAAAAGATCACGTAACTAGCATAAATTCATATGCCTAGCTAGCCATGAGACACAGTTCAGAATTCTTGGCAATTCATATATAGCTGACCCTCAAACAACATGGATTGAACTGTGAGGATCCACTTACACGCAGATTCTTTTCAATAACAGTTACACTGAGTGTGACTGCCCCTCCTGCCTCCCCTGTCACCTCCTCTATCTCTTCTACCTCTGCCAGCCCTGAGAAGGCAAGACCAATCCCTCCTCTCCCTCCTCAGCCTACTCAACGTGAAGATAAGAATGAAGATCTTTAGGATGATCTACTTCCACTTAATAAATAGTAAATATATTTTCTCTCCTCATGATTTTCTTAATAACATTTTCTCTAGTTTATTGTAAAAATACAGTATATAATGCCTGTAACATATAAAATACGTGTTAATCAACTGTTTATGTTATCAGTAAAGCCTCCAGTTAACAATTAGTAGTTAAGTTTGGGGGAAGTCAAAGGTACACAGGAATTTTCAACTGACTGAGGGAGGGTAATCAGTGCCCCCAAAGCCCCCATGTTGTCCAGGGGTCAAGTGCATTTCTCAGTAGGGTGTGGTGGCTCACGCCTATGATCCTAACACTCCGGAAAGCCAAGGCGAAAGGATCACTTAAGCCCAAGAGTTCGAGAGCAGCCTGGGCAACATGGCAAGACCCTGTCTCTAGAAAAAAAAAAAAATTTCTTTAAGAAATTAGCTGGGTATGGTGGCACACACCTGCAGTCCCAGCCACTGGGGAGCTAAGGCAGGAGGACTGCATGAACCCAGGAGTTCAGGCTTCAGTGAACCAGGATCGCACCACTGCACTCCAGCTTGGGTGACAGAGTGAGACCCTGTCTGACCAAAAAAAAAAAAAAAAAAAAAAAAAAAAAAAAAAAAAAAGTATTATTTCTCAATCAAAAGTCCAAGATTGTTAAGTTCAAATGATATCTCTGCAATGACCTCCCTTAACTTCTATTTTATCTAATTGAGATTATATATCAATGTGTTTTTAAATACACAAATGCATGAATAAGTAAATCCAATAAAACACATTAGTTTAGATGGTATAAATGAAATAAGTATTTAACTACAGACCTAAGGGTCAAATCTGCCCACAGTCATCTGTTTGGGTTTTTTTTTTTTTTTTTTTTTTTTTTTTTGTGGCTTTGGCCTTTTTTTGTTTTTGAGACAGGGTCTCACTCTGTCACCCAGACTGGAGTGCAGTGGGATGATCATGGCTTACTGGAGCATTGACCTCCCAGACTCACGTGATCCTCCTGTTTCAGGCTCCAGTGGCTCCCTGCCTCGGAGATAGCTAGGATTACAGGTCCAAGCCACTACACCTGGCTAACTTTTGTATTTTTTGTAGAGATGAGGTTTCACCATGTTGCCCAGGCTGGTCTCAAACTCCCGGCTCAAGTGAGCTGCCCACCTCAGCCTCCCAAAGTGCTGGGATTACAAGCATAAGCCATTGTGCCTTGCCCATAGTCTGTTTTTGCAAATAAAGCTTGTTGGAACACAGCAACAGCCATTTGTTGATTTAACATCTGCAGTGGCTGTCTTGCTATCAAGGTAAGATTGAATAGCTGCTACAGAGACTGTGTGGCCCACAAAGCCCAAATACTCACTATCTGGTCTGTTATAGAAAGAGTTTGCTGAGCCCTGTTTTAGCTTAACCTACTGAAAAATTTTTCCACATTATTAATAAAATCTTCCTAGTCACAAATATATGTAGATTATAAACTCACAAAAAAGGAGCAAGAATACAAATGTGGACATGAAGTATGTTAGCACTGGTACAAAAGAAACAATCAGACCAACTATAAGAAGAGAAAATACAGTATAATGGGCAACAGGCCAGACTTCGCGGAGATGCCAATGTTGGTTTGATCCTAAGTTGACCTCTTAGCTGCCGTGTATCATCCTTAAAAACATTATTTAACCTTTCTGGCCCTCAAGGTCCTCATCTGTAAAAGAGAGAAAAATAATACCTATCTCATAATGAAAAGATTATACTAGATTGTGTTCATCAGCTAATTAACTCATTGCTCAGTGTTTAACAGATAAGATAAGCTGAATTCAGAGTTAAAAGTGACCCAGAGATTTCAAGAGATCGGGTAACAGATGAACTAATAAAGTCATTCACTGATACAGAGAACTCAGAATGGGTTTACGTTGTTTGTTCAGATCATCTTTTGTAGAGGGAAACAGATTTGGACAAACGGAAGTTCAGTATGAATGAGATAGCCACATTACAATTTCTGTAAGGCAATTCGAGTTATATTATAGTTTGGAAAGGAGGTAAGACATTAGTCCTGGAAATGTAGACCTTGGAGGTAATTTGCATAGACGGAAGAGTTAATATCACAAGCATATATAAGAATCCATGGGAGGCTAAGAGCAAGATAGAAGTGAGCAAAAGATAGAAGAATACTTGGAACTTAGCACATTGAAGGGAAGGGGATGTAAGGAGTAAGACAGAGGGGACATAAAGGGTGCCACAGCACAGAAGTCAGGGGAAAAGACATCTAGAAGGAAACAGGGGCTTTTTCTGAACCCAAATACCACTCAATGTGCAAGTTTAGCGTGCCGTATTATTGCTACCTGCTGTTGTCTGTATTCCTACTAGACTGTGTGGTTCTTGAGAGAAGAACACACAGTCACACATATATATATACATACTCTTTCTCCCTCTCTCTCTCTCATATTTATCACTGCATGCCTGGAATCCAGCACCACATCTGACGCTGGGTGGAAGACGCCTGAAGAACAGAAATAGGAAGAAAAAGAAAGAATGGAAGGAAATTGGTCAGCAAGGTCACACAAAACAAAGAAGCCTGCCGCTTTGGTAGGGGCAGTACATAACTATTTAAAAACTCAATAGAGTGAAGAGACAACTCACAGAATGGGAGAAAGTATTTACAAGCCATATATCCGGGAAAAAGTCAATGTCCAAAATATATAAGGAACTCACGCAACTCAACAGCAAGAAAGCAAATAACTTACAAACGGGCAAACGGGCCGGGCGCAGTGGTTCATGCCTGTAACCCCAGCACTTTGGAAGGCCAAGGTGGGCGGATCACGGGGGCAGGAGATCGAGACCATCCTGGCGAACACGGTGAAACCTCGTCTCTACTAAAAATACAAAAAATTACCCGGGCGTGGTGGCGGCGCCTGTAGTCCCAGCTACTCAGGAGGCTGAGGCAGGAGAATGGCGTGAACCCGGGAGGCGGAGCTTGCAGTGAGCTGAGATCGCGCCACTGCACTCCAGCCTGGGCGACAGAGAGAGACTCCGTCTCAACAAAAAAAAAAAAAAAAAGAAAAAAGAAAAGAAGAGGGGCAAAGGATCTGAATAAACATTTCTCAAAAGAAGACATATAAATGGCCAACAGGTATGCGAAAAAAAATCCTCAAAATCACTAGTCATCAGAGAAATGCAAATCAAAAGCACAATGAGATACCACTTCACACCTGTTTAGAATGACTATTACCAAAAAGAGAAATGGTAAGTGTAGGTGGGGATGTGGAGAAAAAGGAACCATTGTACACTGTTGGTGGGAATTTAGAGGAGTATAACCACATACGGGAAACAGTATGGAGGTTCAAAACAATTAAAAAATAGAACTGTTACTATATGATCCAGCAATACCACTTCTGAGTATATAACATAAGAAATGAAATCTGTATGTCACCTTGTTCACTGCACCCCCTTGTTCACTGCAGCATTATTCACAATGGTCAAGATATGGGATCAACCTAACTGTCCATCAACAGATGAGTGCATAAAGAAAATGTGATGTATGTATACAATAGAATATCATTCAGCCTTTAGATAGAAGTAAATCCTGTGATTTGTGACAACAAGGATGAACTAGGAGAACTCTCGCTCTCTCTCTCTGAATCTTACTTTCCCTATATTTCTCAACGTGAAAATAACATATACCTTGCAATGGCAGTAAGAGTATTAAATAACAATGAAGGTAAAAAACATAACACAGTATCTTGAAGGAATATAACAGGTCCTCACTAAATGGCAGCTATTATCAGTATTATTATTATTTCTATCATTACTATTGGGATACAGCTGCCCGGAATGTCCAAACAGTGGGCATAGTGGTCAAGTCCACTTCTCTACAAGACTGCTCTAAGAAGTAACATTTCAAAAGGTATCTGAAGCACCTGTTACATGGTCATGGATCACATTTGAATTCTTTCGCTTGTTTTTCATTTTGGACACATGCAGAATGCTGTAAGCTTTCTTTATCACTATAAAGCGGCACAGTGACAACAACTAGTAAAATACTGAATAAATGTTTGTTGTTAGAATGAATGAGTTGTATAATGGTTTCAACAGTCCTTTCAACCTCCCTCATTCTTCTGTGTAAAGAAAACATTAAGCAGCATGCAAATTGTCCTGGACTGATCATTTTCCTAAAGCATTATTAGCTTAAGGGAAATAGCCAATGGTGAGCAAGCATAACCCATATACGGTCACCACTATACAAAAGTGTGCAAGCACAATCCACAACCACCAGATGCAATACTCACACAATTTCTATCAAGAAAAAACGAAGCTTGGTTCAGTCAACACAGTTACACATTTTATTTTACTAAATAACGGTGGGAAAATGGCCAAATTCCATTCACTTTTACTGATAGAAAGGCAAGTCAAGAGAATGCTTTGGTTCCTGCTGACTAGTATGAACAAAAAGAGAAGGGCTATAAGCAGGCCATTTCCTATATTACTCACGAGGGTGTTATTGGCGCAACATTTCTAGAAAGCAATTCAGCACTATCAAGAGACTTAAAACTGTTCATACCCTTTGACAGGGTAATTACCCTTCTAGGAACTTATCACGAGGAAATAATGTAAATGAAGACAGAAGTTAAACACAAAGAAGTTTCATTACAGTATTATTTATAATAGAAAAAAATATATACATCACATAAATGTCCCACAACAAGGGAATGATTAAGCAAATTACCGGAGAACCATAAAATAAAATATTATGCAGTCATTAAATATAATGGTTGCAAAGAGTTTTGATGATATAACTATATAAAGTGATAAATAGGATATAAAATTATATGTATGGTATGATCTTAACTCTATAAATATATATCTACCTATAAACACATGCATATGATATTTAGAAACCATGAGAAGAACTAGCCAGAAGATTTCATAGTAATTATCCCTAGTACTTATTTTCTATTTTATGTATTAATATTTCCAAATATTCTAAATAGACATTCATTCTATTTTAAATTAAACTTTAAAACCATTGTCCTATCTGACCAAGTTTCAACTGTGCTCTTAGTTGGTTCAGGTAATATAAGCATTCTCTAGCCTGATCTTGTCTGTTTTGCTAAAAATGTCTTGAATACTGGCATGAATTTTTCTAAATTCAGAACATTCTCCTTCTACTAACATAACATGATAAATTTTAACTGTACAAGCTCAGCTCCTGATCCCAGTTACCCTATCCAGACCTTCTTTCTGAGAGGGAGGATAAAAATTTTTTAAAGTTCACATGCAAATGAAATCAATTATCAGGGACAAGGTCACACATTGTCTAGATATCTACCTTGGAGAATACTTGGGGGTTATTCTTAGAGGGACTTTGTGTAATACGCAAATAATAAAATCACCAGGAAGCCAGCTTGGATGTGTAGAAGAACAGAACATGCTGGGTCTACAAATTCTGGAACTAACTGGGCACTGGGGAAACCTATCTCCCAATAGCTTTGTTGCAATCATTATAAATAAGCTGGATATTTAAAATGGAAATACATTTTTCATGCCAAATGACCCAGGCAGTACTTACCTGCAGACATGTGTACCTCTCCCACTAGAAAATAAGACTTTGAGGGCAGGAGCCATTCATTTGATTGTTTCTATAAGATGGTCAGGCACAGGAAGTAAGTGCCCAAAGAAAGTGCTTCTTCCATGAATGAATGAATGAAAAAAAATGAATGAATGGCTCTCATACCACACTGCTACAATTGTTTCCAGTGAGCTTAAGAAAAGCGAGTTGCATAGTACCATTCAACCAATATAAGGCCAAATGAACAGTGCATTTTGAAATCATTAATTTGAAGTAACACGAAATGCCTAGGAGAAAATGTTACTATACAGTTGTAATGAGAGCATCTCACACCCTTTTCTTGAGTTTCATCCATTTAGACTCAAATATTAATTTTCAGAGAATTTGGTGTTCTAGAAATGACTGCAGACCCTGATACAATGACACTGCTTCTAGACTGGGCACTTTAACAGCCTTGAAGAAGCAGATAACCTGTTTTCTGTGATGGTTCATCAGGGCCTGTTTTTCTGATTGATTCTGGAGCTAGTAAGTGACAAAAGAGGAGCCCTCAAGGGAGGAAGATGCAGCTCCCTCACACGAGAGTGTCTACAGCTCAGAACCCCAGCAGCCCCTTACCATTCACAAATGCACTCGGCTTCCATGGATAAATATAAGTATTTTTAGGTCAAATGACTATTTACCTATCTATCATTGGTCTCAACAATGTATTTAAGGCATGGTTTACAACCATCAGCAAGAGCTTGGCACTGGATTTCACTGCCCGGGGCACATGGCTTCCATGGGTTGGCAAAGGCCCAACACAATATTAATGAGCATGCCATTTGTCAAGACAATTATGCAAGCACTTGGCAACTGCACAAGGAGGGCAAGCCTTAAGAGAGACAGTGCCAGGGCATACGGATCAGAGAGCCCAAGAAATCCTTTGACACTTCAGTCTTTTTTGTAATAGCTACCTTTTGTGCAGACAATGTCTTTTTAAAAAATTTAGTCTAATGGGGAAAAAAAGTAGTGAGGGAAGCAATTCTAAAACAATTATTATCTCAATATACAATGCCATCTTCCCCATTAAGAGAGATATCTTGGCCAGGCACAATGCCTCAAGCCTGTAATGCCAGCACTTTGGGAGGCCTAGGTGGGTGGATCACCTTGAGGTGAGGAGTTTGAGAACAGCCTGGCCAACAGGGCAAAACCCCGCCTGTACTAAAAATACAAAAATGAGTCGGGCACAGTCGCACGCACCTGTAATTCCAGCTACTGGGGAGGCTGAGGCAAAATAATAGCTTGAACCCGGAAGGCAGAGGTTGCAGTGAACCGAGATTGCGCCACTGCACTCCAGCCTGGGTGACAGAGCAAGCCTCCATCTCAAAAAAAAAAAAAAAAGAAAGAAAGATATATTTTCATCACTGTAATTCAGTTGAGAAATGACTATCAATACTATTCTTTGCTAATAAATGCCATATGTTCAAGAATGAGAGATTTGAAGGTGTTCTGTCGCACTGGAAACTTCCATACTCGTGAGAAACATATCTTGTGACAAAAACAAATGGAAAAATACAACTTTTAAAAGTTTTTTTTTTTAGACACAAATCATAGTACTTAGTTCCAAAAGAAATCTGTTTTGCTATCCTAAGTCAAAAGGTTAAAATCTGTAATTAAATGAATACATAAGAGAATGACTACAGACCAAAGACACTACAAAATTAATCTGAAGATAAGCATCTAAAGATGTCATTGTATTTGGAATTGTAGTGATTCCCAATCCTTCTTTTGCTATTGTTTTTAACTTTTAAAAATATATTCAGTTAAAATTAAGTTCACGTTACCAATATCCACTTGTACAAATGCTTTCTGAAACATAGCAGGGAAAAAAATTCCTCTCAATAAATAGAAAAAGCACAATACATACTCTCGCTTTCTCTCTCTCTCACACACAAAAATATCTAAATCACCCCTCATGTTTTTTAGCATCTCAACAAAATCATTTATTTTTGTTTTTAAAAAATGGTATTAACCAAACTATAGTTCTACATATTCCATATTTCAGGAATGTTGGCATAATTAATTATCCATGATATTCAGCATTTAAAAGAATTTTATAATAATCTTACTATGTACATATATATAACAGTTTTAAAATTAAAAATATTCAGCTAATGAAAAAGAATCAAGTTTTCCCCCACAAACAATTTAGCAAGCAGAACAGTTATGGCAAGTAAAATTAAAGTTTTTTTTTAAATCAACTCTCTACACTGCATATTAAAAACTATTTTAAGCAATTGAAAACATTACTGTGCTACAGAAGAAATAGCCTCCAGGTTAAAAATTCTTCTCTCCTAAATATTCTAAATAAACTGATTATTTATAAGAGTCTCTAAATGAAGTCAATGCACATAAACTCCTTGCTCGACTGTAGTGCAGCAATTACACAAAGGTTTCGTCAGTCTTCACACTCACAATTAGTAAGTAGAGTCTAACAGCCTGAAATATTTCTCTACCTACAAATGGTAAAGGAGCATCATCTTCTCTCTGAAGCCTTTTATTACTTCTTTCTTTTAATTCTCATAACACCACTATGAAAGACAAACATTAATCTGTGAAAATCATGCCAACTGACCAAAAGTACTTAAGTGGCGGCACCAGGATTCAAACCAGGTTCACCTGACTCCTACCTGGTTCCAGTCCACCCCTGCTATTTCCATTGCCTGCCCTCTCCTAAGGAATATTAGCCTACCTTGCATTTTTCAATAGATGGAGTCCTAGTAAGTTCTTGATAAAATTTATTTTTAAGTCAAAACGCATCTTCCCACTAACATGATCTATAATTCCAGAAATGTTTTACCTCTATGCAAACCATAATTTATCCTATATGCTCTCCTCGGGAAGAACTGAGCCATCTCTTCTCTCTTCCCAATTGTCTTCTGTACACACCTCACTCGTGGCACACAAAACACTCACTAAACTTACCAGTTAGGATGCTAGTCCATCTGTCAGATCTTAAGCAACTTGAGGACAGGGACAGTATGTCCTCAAGTTGCTTCAGACAATGTTTTGGACAATATGTCTGTCTTTAAAAGGAATGTTTCTCCAAATCAAACGGAGTAAACCCATTATGAACATTTATGTTATAAATTTCCAAATCATTGTTTAGCTAAGAAAAGATACCATTTATTTACCTCACAGTGACATTTCCAAAGCTCCATTTTCTCTCCATAGTGGATCTAGTGACAAAGTAGTTGAAAAACTAAAGCACAGCACTGAAGTTCATTTAGCAAGTCCTTCAAAAAGACGGACATCAAACAACTTTTTATTTTATAATTCAGAGTAGGCTGTTCTATGCATGGTAAGTCATATCCTGAACATAGTGGCAAGACTGCTAGAAGAGTAGAATTCAGGCCTACATATCAGAGTTCCATTAACCCCAAACAGCCCCATCATACTGTGCTCTCTGCTAAAATTCCCATTTAAAAAAAAATATATATATATACACACACACACACACACACAGCCCTCCACTTCTCTATAACCTTTGTAGGGCTGTTGTAAGGATTAGCAATACGTGAAATCATTTAGTTGAAACTGCAAAGCATATAAGAAATAATACATATGCCATCCATTCTTCTTATCTGCAGCATAGTCTATAAAGTTGCTATGACCACTGAATTAGCAAACAGTGAAGCACTGCTCCAAGGGGAAATATACAGTTGGTTTCCTGCGAGCCTCTGGTCACGTTTTTGTCAACTAATCAATACATAGTCTTGTCTTATGTGTGTTTCTGTTTAAAACATTTAATACATATTATTGACTCATTAACATTGCACTCACAGCCTATAATAGCATTATAACTCATACCTAAATGAAGCTCTTAACATACATGTTTTCTCTGTAAGGCATATCACAGCCTTCCTGTACTTAGAGACACTATACAGCACTTTGGTCAGGTCTATCTGTCTAATCTATCTAATCTATCTATCTATCATTTGACAGAGTCTCGTTCTGTCGCCCAAGCTGGAGTACAATGGCACGATCTCAGCTCACTGCAACCCTCTACCTCCCAGGTTCAAGCGATTCTTGTGCCTCACCCTCCTGAGTAGCCGGGATTACAGGCGTGCACCACCACACCCGGCTAACTTTTTGTATTCTTAGTAGAGGTGAGGTTTCACACATTGGCCAGGCTGGTCTCGAACTCCTGGCCTCAAGTGATCCTCCCACCTCGGCCTCCCAAACTGCTGTGATTATAGGCATAAGCCACAGCACCCGGCCCAGTCTCACCACTTTTAAACAGCAAAATCACAACAAACAGCACAAAAAAGTGTGAAATGTGACACTACATAGACCATGAAAAGGACACTTGTTTACAGTTTGAGAGCTGAACAAGGCAGAACATCACCGTGTTCCACCTCAGCTAGGAACATGCGTCTCAGGCAAGTCAGATTTATTCCCCCTGTTGTGCACATCTCTGCAAATGCCCATGAAAGCGCCTCAAGTGCTGATTTTGAGGTTACAAACAGATTTTAGAGAGCAGGCAAATTCACAAGCACGGAATTCATGAATAATACTGGATTGAGTGTATATCAAGAAATTGATAATAGTAGGTGTCTCCAAGGAAGACAATGATGTGGCTGGGAGAGAGCAGGGAAAGAAATTTATGTTTTACCATATGACCTTCTAACTTTTTGCATGTTATACTGTGTGTGTGCATGTGTGTCCGTGTGTGTGTGTGTGTGTGTGTGTGTATGAATATTATGACCACTGCTCAGAAAACAGCATTAAAAATCTAAAAAGGCTGGGCACAGTGGCTCACGCCTGTAATCCCAGCACTTTGGGAGGCAAAGGCGGGTGAATCACAAGTTCAGGAGATCAAGACCAGCCTGGCCAGCATGGTGAAACTCCATCTCTACTAAAAATACAAAAAAATTAGCCAGGCATGGTGGCACGCACCTGTCATCCCAGCTACTCAGGAGGCTGAGGCAGGAGAACTGCTTGAACCCAGCAGGCGGAGGTTGCAGTGAGTTGAGATCATGCCTGGGTGACACAGTGAGACTCTGTCTCAAAAAAAAAAAAAACTTAAAAAAAGTAAAATTATCCTTTGGGTTCAAACAGGAAAGGGAAGCAAAATAAAATAAAAAATATGAAAATAGAAGTAAATTCAAAAATGGAAAAATCACATATATTTACAGTCTCTCTAAATTGAGGAAACCGAGGGCAGATTCCCATGGTGGGGGAATCACACAGAGAATTATTTAAAGGCAAAGAATCCCATGACTCTCAATTCACACCAAAGGAGGTGGGAGCCACAGGAAGTAGGATACAAAATGAAAATATTTTAAAAATAATTACGTAGTAAGGACTAAGCTTTACATACATGTTATTTTTCCCAGGAAATTTAAACTTCTTATTTTAAATAACACTTAAAATAATTTTGAATACAACAGTAGTTCTCAAAGTATAGTCCTAAGACCAGCAACATCGACATCACCAGAGAAGATGTTAGATTCTCAAGCCCTACCCTAGACCCAAAAAATAGGAACTTTGGGGCAGGGCACATCCGTCTGTACCCTAATAACCCTTTAGGGTGATTCTCATGCCAGCTATGGCTTGAAAACCACTAGCATAGAAATCCACTGAAATGTTACTGTACTATTAAACAGAGGGTATAAATATATTCTAAGCTTTTTGCAATGACCATAGTAATTCTTTAGGAAAATCTGCATTCTGTGCAATAGAATAGTTGTTAGTGTTTTCATTTTTACCCCTTTGATTTCAGCTGGTCAGCAGATCCTCTACTGCTATTATAATAATAGTACTCAGCTCCTCCATCCTCTCTGAGTCTAAGAGGCTTTCATGCTGTTGTAAGCTATCTGGGAAGCAAAATAATTAAGCTCATGAGAACTGAATGTTAAGTAGTTTCAATGAAATTGGGTAAAGACCTAGAGAATATGGTGTCTGGTTTTAGTGTAAGAGGATTGAAATGGCCATGTTTTATCCTTAGAGGCTTTGAATTCTCAGTCCTGGGCTATGCTCCAGAGGATGACATGGAGAGAAAACTAATCTCTAGATGAGATGGAGATATTAACATAGTAAGAATAGAAAAAAACATTAAAAAAAGATTTTATCACTTAGACCAGAATATATGTCTGTGACCACTGTTACAAGAAATCACTTAAAAAAAACCACACACACACACACAAACATTACAATTTAAACACAGGTAAAAAATCTGAAGACATACAAATGGCCAACAGATGTATGAAAAACTGTTCAACATCATAAATCATCAGGGAAATGCAAATCAAAACCACAATGAGACATCATGAGACATCACCTTGCCCCGGTTAGAATGGCTACAAAAAATAAATCCTGGCAAGGATGCAGAGGAAGAGGAATGCTTATACACTGTTGGTGGGAATGCAAATTAGTACAGCCACTATGGAAAACGGTATGGAGCTTCCTCAAAAAACTAAAAATAGGACTTCTATATGATCCAGCAGTCCCACTATGGAGTATGCACCCAGAAGAAATGAAATCAGTGTGTCAAAGACATATCTGCACTCCCATGTTTGTTGCAGCACTACTCACAATAGCCAAGAAATGGAATCAACCCAAGTATCTATCAACAGATAACTGAATAAGGAAAATGTGGTATATATACACAATGGAATACTGTTCAGCCATAAAAAATAATTAAATTGTCATTTACAGCAACATAGATGAATCTATAGCACATTATGTTAAACGAAATGAGTCAGACACAGAAAGACAAAAATCACATGATCTCACTCATGCAGGAGCTAAAGAAGGTGATTTCACAGAAGTCAAGAGTAGAACAGTGGATAGCAGAGGCTGTAGAAGGGAAATGCGTAGAAGGGAAATGTGACCCATGTACAGGGTCACAGACAGGAAAAGTAAGTTCTGGTGTGCAGAAGTTCTGTGCAGAAGGGTGATTATAGTTAACAATATTCGATGGTATGATTTCCAAATATCTAGAAGAAGGGATTTTGAATGTTTTCACTACAAAGAACGAATGAATGTGTGAGATGACAGAAGTGTTAAATACCCTGATTTAATCATTACACAATGTATATGTATCAAGACATCTCACTGTACCACATACATATGTACAATTATGTGTCAGTTAAAATAAAAATAAAAACTAATCCAGGAAGAAGGGAGGAAGGGAAGGAGGGAGGACAGAAGGAAGGAAAGCTCTCAAGGCTAGTCAAGCAAGTATTTACATCTCAAAAGAAACGTAAAATTTGCACTTAGAGGAAACTGAGAGATGAGTTAGAACAACCAGAGGGCATTTCCTAGACAAGGAAACCACGGCCCAGAGCTGGTCTTCTCTGCAGAAGCAGTGCTGACTGGAGGTAACTGAGGACAAAGCCTCAGGCCTTCCTTTCTCCCTTCCTGCTCACCTAGTGCTAATGACCGACCCACTGCATCTTCCTTCACACAAAGAAAGCACCAGCATGAGGCACTGACATAGTGGCAAGCCAAACACCTGAGCAGAGTGGACATGACGTTCTTCAAGTTAGAGTTTAAGATTTCAGAGGCCGGGCGCGGTGGCTCACGCCTGTAATCCTAGCACTTTGGGAGGCCGAGACGGGCGGATCACAAGGTCAGGAGATCGAGACCATCCTGGCTAACACGGTGAAACTCACTCTCTACTAAAAAAATACAGAAAACTAGCCGAGCGAGGTGGCGGGCACCTGTAGTCCCAGCTACTCGGGAGGCTGAGGCAGGAGAATGGCGTAAACCCTGGAGGCGGAGCTTGCAGTGAGCTGAGATCGCGCCACTGCACTCCAGCCTGGGCGACAGAGGAAGACTCCGTTTCAAAAAAAAAAAAAAAAAAAAAAAAAAGGATTTCAGAAAAATATCAATGCTCATCTTCTGGTTAGGAAGCTTTTTTTTTTTTTTTTTTTAAGGCTCCCTCCCAGAAATCAAAGTGACCTTCAAAGAACATCATGACAGTGGATCACCTATCATATAAATCAGGGGTGTCCAATCTTTTGGCTTCCTTGGGCCACATCAGAAGAATTATCTTTGGCCACACATAAAATACACTAACACTAATGATAGTGGATTAACTAAAAATTTTTTTTTAAAAATCACAAAAAAATACTCAATGTTTTAAGGAAGTTTATGAATTTGTGTTGAGCCACATTCAAAGCTATCCTGGGCCACATGCGGCCCACAGGCCATGGGCTGAACAAGCCTGATATAAATGAAGGGCGGGGATAAGCTGTTTTCAAATTTCTATTTCCAGAGGTTTACTCTAGTAGACATGATGGCATCTTTTCATAGAGATAGCAAAAGTGTACTGCCCCTAACACAATATGGCAGAACAAGAAACAGTTATTATTCCTAATGAGAAACAACTTGACTGTCCAACACTAAGGGGCTTGTGCAATAAAGTATGTGTGACGTGTGAATGAAGATTGTTTTTTGACATTGGGCAACGGTCACAATATAGATAAAGCAGCTAAAAATTACACACATCTCATAACACCATCTTTATTTTCTATGTATGTAGGTGTGTCTTATGCTATTAAAAACATACCAGAAGAGTTCGTAAAGAAGTTAACAGTGGCTTACGAGATTATGGCAATCCATCTGATTTCCTCCACCCTGCTTTTATGCACTGAGCTTCTGTAATCGAGGAAAATAAGAAATGTAGTTTGCTGTAGGGGGGATCAGTTAATCTCTGTCAATAGTCTATCAAAGAACATCTGAAAATCTTCCATAAGCTATTACAAGAAATATATCACAAATATGTGTTTTGACTGGATTTTCTGGGTTTGCTAAATTTTGGGTTCAGTTGTCACCATACTGTGAAAAGATATGCTCCTGCAATCTATCAAAAAAAAGAAAAATTAGTTTTATATCTCCCTGTCCAGTCTCTTTGGTCAAATGGCTCACTGCTCTCATAAAAAGTAAAAGCATATATTCATGTATTAAACCAATCATTCACCATATTTGCATACAATTGCTTATATACACCAGCCACAAAGGCAGGTAGCTGGTGTCTGAAGATGAACAAATAATGGCCCTATGCTCCAGTTAACAGGCTGGTAGAGGCAGCTCTGTGGAATAAATGCAATACAGAGAAACGAGTATTGCCTTGATGCTCTCTGAAATTATATATTCTTCCTGGGGTAATATCCTACCACCCATATGGCTCTGAATCTCAAATATTTATATCTAGACATGTACTCATTTTTTGAATTTTCAGAACCTATCAGTGAATTTGGCAGAAAGTAACAACTTACTAAATGATGAGTATGTAAATGACTAAATGAGCAAACACACAACAAGCTGGAAGACACCCCAGCTCTCCAGAGGAATTAGCTTTGAAGGGGATTTTTTTAATTAAACTTTTCATTTGAACATAACTATAGATTAACATGCAGTTGTAATTAAATAATACAGAGCAATTCCACGGACTCTTTACCCAATTTCTCCCCATGATAACATCTGGCAACACTAAAGTACAATATCACAACCAGGATATTGACACAATAGCAATGGTATTGATATATATACATGATCCATTTTCGGCTACTTTTTTACACAAACTGTGAGGTGTAGGTCAAAGTACACTGTTTTTCCTAGGGATGTCCAAATGTTCCAGGACCATTTTCCGAAGAGGGTAGCCTTTCTCCACTGAAATGCTTTCAGACTTTTGTCAAAAATAAATTGCGCATTATTTGTGGTGATCTACTTCTGGATTCTCTATTCTGTTCCACTGCTCTCTGTGTCTAACCTTTCACAAATGCCACAATGCCTTACTTACTATAGCTATAGCAGATATGAATATCAGGTAAAGTGATCCTACTGACTATTCTTTTTTAAAATTTTAGTTACTCTAGAAACATGTCTTTCCAAACAAAACTTAAAAACAGCTTGTGTATAAAAAAATCTTGCTGGGGCTGGGCACAGCAGCTCATGCCTATAACCCCAACACTTTGGGAGGCTGAGGCAGGAGGAATGCTTGAGACTAGGAGTTTGAGATCAGCCTGGGCAACATAGTGAGACCCCGACTCTACAAAAAAAAAAAAAATTCACCAGGCATGGTGGTGCACACCATGTAGTCTCAGGAAAGAAAGAAAGAACAAACGAACGAATCTTGCTGATTCCAAAGAGAATAGTAAAGAAAAGGTAGGGGTGGGGGAAGAGTAACTGTACAATGGAGAAATCTGACAAACACTACACTGCCAGGTGATCAAGGTCAACATCTACAGTAATAAGCTTTGTTGATGGTAATGAACCCATGTACGCTGTGATGAAAATAATGGCCCTTTACAACTGTAATCCTTCAAAAAAAAAAAATATATATATATATATATACATATATATATATATATATATATATAAAACTCCAGTCTAAAAATGAGAAAAACATCAGAAAGATCCAACTGACAGACATTCTTCTAAACACCTGACAGGTACTCCTTTAAATTGTCAAAGTCATCAGAAACAAGGAAAGTGTAACAGTCACAGTCAGGGAAAGATTACTGACTAAATGTAAGGTAGTATCCTGGAACGGAAAAAGGGTATTAGGTGAAAAATAAGAAAATCTGAATGAAGTGTGGATTTGGTTAATAATGTAACAATAGTGGTTCCTTAACTGCACCAAGTGTACCATGCTAGTTTAAGACATTAGTGAAAGAGAAAGGGTGTAGGATATATGGAAACTCTCTGTATTATCTTCCCAATGTTTCTGTAAACCAAAACCTGCTCTAAAATACAAAGTTTACTGAAATATTTATATACATTTCTAAAAAGTACTCAAGGGTTGAAATTTTGAAAGTTTAATCATTTTCACTGTTTCATCGAGGATGCTTTCAAGAAAAAAAAACTTTGCTGATATTTTCATATGAATTGAATTAAACCTACAAGTCAATTAGGGACAACTGACATCTTTAGCATGTTGAGTTTTCCAGTCTGTGAGCACAATATCTCTCTCCATTTATTTGGGTCCTTTGTCAAAAATCAGGTTTTTGTCATCTTCAGCATACAGACCCAATATGTTTTGTTAAATATATACCTATGTATTTCATTTCCTTGAGAGTGATTGTAAATGATATTCTGTTTGGAATTTTGGTTTCCACATATTCATTGCCAATGTAAAGAAATCTCACAGATTTTCATGTGTTGATCTTATATCCTGAAACCTTGCAGAACTCACTTATTAGTTTAAGGAGGGTGTTATGTTTTATTTTTGATAGACTACTTTGGATTTTCTATGTAGACAATTATATCATCTGAAAACAGACATAGTTTTCTTTCTTCCTTTCTAATCTGAATATCTTTTATTTTTCTTGCCTTATTGCAGTGGCTAGAACTTCTAGTATGATGTCAAGAAGAGTGGCAAAAGCAGACATCTTTGTTGTTTTCCCAGTCTTAGAGGGAAAGCATTCAGTCTTTCACCATTACATATGAGGTTAACTTAAGATTTTTATAAATGTTCTTTATCAAGTTGAAAACAGATAGAGATCTGTAGTGTGTTGAGAGGGTTTTTTTTGTTTGTTTTGTTTTGTTTTTTGTTGTTGTTGTTGTTGAGACAGAGTCTCGCTCCATCACCCAGGCTGGAGTGCAGTGGCGCAGTCTCGGCTCACTGAAAGCTCCACCTCCCGGGTTCACGCCATTCTCCTGCCTCAGCCTCCCCAGTAGCTGGGACTACAGGCGCCCACCACCATGCCTGGTTAATTTTGCTTTGCATTTTTAGTAGAGACGGGGTTTCACCATGTTAGCCAGGATGGTCTCGATCTCCTGACATTGTGATCCACCCGCCTCGGCCTTCCAAAGTGCTGGGATTACAGGCGTGAGCCACCGCACCTGGCTGAGAGTTTTTATTTTTATGAGTATTGAATTTTTCTACATGCTTTTTCTGTATCAATTGATACGATTTTTCTTCTTTAGCCTGCTGATAATGGTAGATTACATTTATTTGTCTTCAAATACTGTAAAAATTGAGTTTTAAAGGATAAAAGGAACTTCACCAGATATTCATAGAAGAGCATTCGTGTTTATTTGTTTAATGTCTATCCTTACTACACAACAAGAACCACAGTGGCACAGATTACTTATGTTTTATTTAATACTACATACTTAATACCTATCCTAGCTGCTAGCACATAATAAGCAATCAATAAATAAAGAAGTGGGCCAGGTGCAGGGGCTCATGCTTGTAATCCCAGCACTTTGGGAGGTCAAGGCAGGCAGATCACGAGGTCAGGAGTTGGAGACCAGTCTGGCCAACATGGTGAAACCGTGTCTCTACTAAAAATACAAAAAAATCCACCGGCTCTGGTGGTGTGCGCCTGTATTCCCAGCTATTTGGGAGGCTGAGGCAGGAGAATCACGTGATGGAGGTTGCAGTGAGCCGAGATTACACCACCGCACTCCAGCCTGGGCCACACTGCGAAACTCCATCTCAAAAAATAAATAAATAAATAAAATAAAATAAACAAGTAAGTAAGTGAGCCAATAACACAACATACAAGTACACAGGCATGAGTGTATATATATTTGGGAAATGGCCAGTCAGCCAGGGTAATGGCAGCAGAGATTATGTTGAAGGAGTGGCCAGAAGAAGGCAGAGCTCCTATCTCACAGCACACACATACATCCATTCAAGACATAGCAAAGACCTAAACGTAAAGACTAGTGACTAAATGTGCAGCTTGTACAATAAAATATATGAGAATACTTTCATACCTTGGAGTGGACAAAGGTTTTTTAGAATACAGAAAGCAATAATGATGAAAGAAAATATGTAGAGAATGGATTTTTTTGAAAATTAAAATCTTACATTCCTCAAAAGACATCTTTAGGAAAATGAACAAGGAAGCCAAAGACTGGCAAAGAATATGATACAAACTGACAGCTGGATATATGAAGAATTCCTACAACTCAATAATCAAAAGACAAATAGCTCAGTTAAAAACAAATCAACAAAAGATTTGAACAAACACTTTACCAGAGAAGATACAAAAAAGCAGATAAAGACATGAAAAAGTGCTTGACATCATTAGTCACCAGGGAAAGCAAATAAAAGCCAGTGGAATACCACCATTAGTTATCACCATCATTATTATTGTTGTTGTTGTTGTTCCAGGAAAAAAACTAAATTTAAAAAGACTGAAAACACCAAATGTCAGCGAAGATGTGGAACAGGCAGAACTCTCAATTTGTTGGTAATGTTGTAAAATGGTACAGGCTCTTCAGAAAAAGGGCTGGCAATGTTTTACAAAGCTAAACATACACCTACCATATGATTCAGCAATTCTAATCCTAGGTATTTAACCAGGAAAAACCACTCAGAAGAAAAAGAGTTGTACATTCACTGCAGCTGTATTCATAACAGCCTCAAAATGGATGCAGTCCAGATATCCATCAACAGAAGGGTAAACAGTGGTACATTCCTAAAATGGATTACACACTCACACACACACAAACTACTGTATACACAACGGGGATGAATCTCAAAAACATTTGATAAATGAAGGAAACCAGACACAAAGAATATATATTTTATATATACATATATATATATATATGTGGAAACTATATAACAGATAAAACAACTTTTTTGGTTGGAAAAAAATCAGAACAATACCTACTCTAGATGGTGTGAATGAAGACTGACCAGAAAGGGGCATGAGAGGACTTCTTGGGGTAAAAGGGATGATTAGTATCTTGACAGAAAGTTTAAATTGCAAAGATACATACTTTTCTCAGAACTTAATGTGCTGGCTCACACCTGTAATCCCCACATTTTGGGGTGCCAAGGTGGGAGGATCACCTGAGGTCAGGAGTTCAAGACCAGCTGGGTCAACATGGCAAAACCTCATCTCTACTAAAAACACAAAAATTAGCCAGGTGTGGTGGTGGGCGCCTGTAATCCCAGTTACTCGGGAGGCTGAGCCAGGAGAATCACTTGAACCTGAAGACAGAGGTTTCAGTGTGCCAAGATCCTATCACTGTTTTCCAGCCTGGGTGACAAAACGAGGCTCCATCTCAAAAAAAAAAAGAACCTACTGAATGGTATAACCAAGGTCTGTGAAGTTCACTGTATGGAAATTTTACTCTAAAAAAGAATTATATATAAATGTTGAACTCCAGCTAATTAGTTATCGTTATCTACATCTAAGGGGAATTCGCAACATATTTGAAACCTGTCCAAAAAAAAAAAAAAGAATTGGTGGAGGATACAGGGATACACAGATGAATATGTGACTATAAAGCAAGTACAGTAATATGTAAATTGTAGAATCGAGGTGGTGGCTATATGAAGTTTAACTGTAAAATTTTTTCAACTTTTCCTGTATGCTTGAAAATTTTCATAATAAAATGTTGGTGGGAAAAGTAGGCACAGGATTGGATCAAGAATACAATAGTACACTCAGGAGCATGGATCTAACCCTGAATGTCTAATTTTCAAATCCTGGGGCTCTATGGATATCTCAGCGGATGCTCAGGGACTGAAAGTGAAACAGGAACTTAGGGTTCAGTCCCTGATGAAACCACAGCAATTCTACTTTATTTATTTTACAAACTGGCCCTTCATATAAAATAATTTTCATGACTCCAATGATGCAACGAAACCCAAATACACAGAAAATCACTGCTGGAGGTGATGATGAATTTTATCCACCCAAGTACTATGGGCATCAGTGAATAAAAATGTACTCATGTATTCTTCAAGAATGGTTGATATGCAGAGTGGTTTTTCATATGTATGCCCAAAGACATGGAACTCAGGAAAGAACCTTAAGGATCAGCTGGTTTAATATCTTGACCTTATGGATGAGAAAGCTTGGTCCTGCGAGGGAAGAGACTTCTGGGTGACTGCATGTCCCTGGTAGTCAGGGTGAGGTGGCAGGACGCCCCGGTCCATGAGCACTGCTGATCCAGGCATGCTCTTCCACACCGCCATATCCTGCCACCATCCCCAGGACTCCTCAAGAGTCTTTTAATGAGACTTGCTCACGGTTTCTGGTGACAAGGCATTTGAAAAATAAGGTCTGTGCTTCACAGGACAAAATGCTTCAGAAACAAAGTCCATTCTCTTCATAACTGCCTGTGAAAGATTATAGGCCTATTTTCTGATTTTGACATTTATTTGAAATTCAGATTCTACTGTATAACCTAATAGGAGCTGTGGAGATAATTAACACAAATGGAAAATCTCAGGGTAAAATGGGAGAACGGAGGAAAGGGAACATTCTTAAAGTTCAAGCCACTTTCCTGTGCCACTTCCCAGCATTTAATTGTGAGCTATTCTCAAACACAAAATTCAAACAGTAACCTGAAATTACTCTGCTCTCTGAATCTCTTACCACTCATCTCTGTTGTATTCTGCAGAGAGCACGTGGACCTCATTTCACACATGCGTGCCTGAGAAGCTGTGGGTAAACTGCTACGTAAAGGAGACTAGAACTGAACTTTTGCTGTAATCAAGACGCTGCTCTCAATTTAACGTACCTGGGGGTGAAGTGACACTCCTGCCAAATACATTCTGCCTAACGACCAGGTTTACAATCTGTGCGGTCCTGGGTCTTTCTGAGATTTTTCAAAATCAAAAATAGCAGCTTGCCTTTAAGGTTTTTCACCTCTGTAGCAGATCAATGAGGAATATCTCTAAAAGCTGGTTACCTTCTTACTAACACCTCCAGCAAAACATCTGGTGGAAGAACCGACGCATAATAAAAATAATCATAATGGTGTTTTTTTATTATTATTATTATTATTTCTTTATTCACCAACCAGGCACTTCACATACATTGTCTCATCTAGTCATCATCATAACTAAAGATCAATATTACATTATAGAAAGGGAACACATTGGTCAGGCGTGGTGGCTCACGTCTGTAATCCCAGCACTTTGGGAGGCCAAGGTGGGTGGATCACTTGAGGTCACGAGTTTGAGACCAGCCTGACCAACACGGTAAAACCCCGTCTCTACTAAAAACAAAAAAAATTAGTCAGGTGTGGTGTCACGCACCTGTATTCCCAGTTAATTGGGTGGTTGAGGCAGGAGAACTGCTTGAACCCGGGAGGTGGAGGTTGCAGCGAGCTTGAGATCATGCCACTGCACTCCAGTCTGGGTAACAGAGCAAGACCCCCTCTCAAAAAAAAAAAAAAGAGAAAGAGAAAATGAAGCACTGTGGTTACATAGAGAAGAAGCGGGACTGGCAAGCATCGGAAATCCAGATCTAACTCCAATGCCCATTCTTTTTTCCACTGAATTTGGTTGACAGATAAATGTCAGTTATCCCAGCCAAGCGAGCTCACTCTCACTATACTGCCTCTGGTTAGTGGAGCAGATTTTATCAGTTGGTGCAATGTGTCCTTTCACACAGACAAAGACTTCAAGGAGAGGCTTCCATAACACGCTGCCTCCTCCCTAAACCACTCAAGGTCAGTAAAGGTTCAGTTGCCTGCACTTGACCTTTCAGCCCAGCAGATTAGGGGGGTACAGTATACTGAAGACGACAACGTGGATTATCCAAGACACAAAGACAAGCAGCAGCAACTACTCTGAATGGGAAAAGGGGACATATCTACGTCAGGGCCTTCCTTCGGGTCAGTGTGATCTGTTACAAATCCCTGTCACTTCCTCTCTGGGCCTGTGCGCCTCCATCTCCAGGAACCCATTCCCATGCAACAATGGTATTAGCAAGCAGATACGCCCACAGGGAATGAGGTCCTTGCCTCAGCCAGCCTCTCTACTGGAAACAGCTGCAGTGGCTTTCCTGAATCGCAGCTTCTGACTTTGATAAACTGGACCTGGAGGCCACTTGCTCTTAGGTCACCACATCAAATGCAGTGACTTCTGTGTCGTTTGGTAAACTAAAATCTAAGCATCCATTGAGGTGAACACATACCCAGAAACAAGCCTCCGAAGAGAAGCACGGAAGGCACAGCTGTCACGCAGCTCAGAGCAAAGACAGAGGACACCTGAGAAGCAGGCAGTGTCCATTCTTAGCCATTGCCACACACAAGGACCACTTACAGCTGTGGCTAGAATTTGAGCTAGTTTATTTTTATCTTTTAAAGGGACTGGGGAGGTAAACTTCATTTCTGAAATTCTGAAGTAGTAAAACTGACACCACAGACCCGGGCAGAGAGGCATGAATATTAGTACAGTAGACAGCTACCAAGGCAAAGGTCCCCTCCCTCCCACAGGAGAACCCCCAGACAGGACCCATGTCATACCAGCTCCTCCTCCACTTTCATTCACCATACATTCCTGGAAAAGGTGATAAAAACTTAATGTACAGAAGTTCAACACTGGGTTTACATGTTCCAGAGAACTAAAAATGTCTAAAATTTCTAGTTATAAAATGTATATTTTTATATCCAACTGTTAAGGAATGCGCACTTTTAAAACACATCAAGAATAACTGAAATGTAGGCTGGGTGCAGTGGCTCATGCCAGCGATCCCAGTACTTTTGGAGGCCAAAGCAGGCGGAACACTTGAGGTCAGGAGTTCGAGACCAGCCTGACCAATATGATGAAACACTATCTCTACTAAAAATACAAAAATTAGCTGGGTGTGGTGGCGTGCACCTGTAATCCCAACTAGTAGGGAGGCTGAGACAGGAGAATCGCTTGAACCCAGGAGGCAAAGGTTGCAGTGAGCCGAGATCGCACCTTTGCACTCCAGCCTGGGCAACAAGAGTGAAATTCCATCTCTAAATAAATAAATAGATAAATAAATGAAATGTACAGTTTTGTCTACAGTAATAAACAACAGTTTTGTCAGCAGTAGTACCATCTCTAATCGGTAAAATAAATTATTACTACCATTATTAACTGTAAGGAGATATCAATGGTCATTTCATATAGATTAGGGCAGAAATGAGTGATGTAGATTTTAATGAGGTCTTGTCTGTTTTCTTGTAAGGCACCAGCTACCTTCTGTTGATGACGAGTCTGTAGTAAGCTGGATACCTAGTGAATGGACCCATGAACTCTTTCCCAGTATTTGAGTTCCCAGAATATTCTGATAATAATTTTCATTTCATATTTTAGTGATCTTTTCTCAATTCTCTCTCACTTCCCCCTATCACTTGGACATTGTAGTCTTGGAATTTGGGATATGTTTAATTTTCGCCCCTTTGTGCACTGAGTGGATCAGCTTATATATTTTTTTTTTTTTTTTTTTTTTTTTCAGATGGAGTTTCGCTCTTGTTGCCCAGGCTGGAAGGCAATGGCGCGATCTCGGCTCACCGCAACCTCTGCCTCCCGGGTTCAAGCAATTCTCCTGCCTCAGCCTCCCAAATAGCTGGGATTACAGGTATGCACCATCAAGCCTGGCTAATTTGGTATTTTTAATACAGACAGGGTTTCTCCATTTTGGTCAGGCTGGTCTCGAACTCCCAACCTCAGGTTATCCGCCCACCTCAGCCTCCCAAAGTGCTGGGATTAACTTATATTCTGTAACTGGCCTAGTTCACCTTATATTCTATAACTGGTCTAGTTGACCATGAGTCACTTAATTGTGTCAGTTGTCTGGCTGTTAGTATCAGCACTTATATTTTACCATTTCTGTTCATTTTTAGGAACTAATATAAATAAATGCACCACAGTATTCAAATAGTTATGCAAATAAACACTGCTTAGCAAAGTACAACTGTTGACTGTTGTGCTTGACTGTAACGAAGTAGTAGAACTGTTCATCAGCTGATGCATGGAAGTCCCAATTAGGCCTAGAAAAGGTAGTTTGAAGATATCTATCTTTTAATATTTGAAAGTGCTGATTGCATGAAAGTCACATTGTCAAGTTGTGGAGAACACATAAATAGCTAGCATTATAAGCTTTAAGTTGCTTTCTAGGTCTCAGTTCCCTCTTCTACAAGATGACCAAATTAATCTTTATGATCTTTAAGATGCTTTAAAATATGATCATGTGATTCTACTTGGGCTATTCAGATCCTTACAAAGAAACTGAGTTTTCTTACTTTCAATGTAATTTGAACCGGCTTATTTTACCTATCTCATTTTTGTCAGCCCAGGTAAGAACTGGAATTGGGTTTTTTTGTTTTTTTTTTTAACCTTCCTCTTAAATCGAATAATTAAAATCAGCTTACAGCAGAATATATAGTTACGATAAAAAATTAGCCAGATGCAGTGACTCACACCTTTAATCCTAGCACTTTGGGAGGCCAAGGCGGGTGGATCGCCTGAGGTCAAGAGTTCAAGACCAGCCTGGCCAACATGGTGGAACCCCATCTCTACTAAAAATACAAAAAGTAGCCGGGTTTGATGGTGGCATCCTTTAATCCCAGCCACTCGGGAGGCTGAGGCAGGAGAATCGCTTGAACCTGGGAGATGGAGGTTGTAGTGAGCCGAGATCACACCACTGCACTCCAGCCTGGGCGACAGAGCGAGACTCTGTCTCAAAAAATAAATAAATAAAATATAATAAAATAACAAAGTTATGATAAAAAATAAAAACAGAGTCCTAAGTAGGGAAACAGAAATAAGAGTGGAAAATCAGAACCATACAAAAGTATCACAAATATATAGATGATTAGGGACCTACTGATGTTTTGCAGTGTAGGCAGGTCAAGAGCAGCTGGTACACTGATGACTGAAGGGGGAGCTGTCAAACCCCACCCACTGTCTCCCAGGAAAAGCTTCTCACAGTTTTCTCAAAACAACTGCTCTCACAGGGGGAAAAAAAAAAATCTCTCCCCATGGCCACAGAGCAGGCAAAGGAAAGTAAAAAAACGTGTGCATATGAAACTGAGTCAATAAAAATATTTCCTCATCCATTTTGTGTCTTCTGTTCCCTGCCAAGCCCCCAGGGAGATGGCTCCTCCTCCCCACAACAGCCAATTCATTGACAACCACAGCAGCACCCAGGCAGGAGGGCAGAAGATGGCTTAGCCTTGACCAGAAACAACAGGGAACTCCCAGAGTTCCTACTGAAAGAAGGGGAGACCTTAATGTAGCCATTTCCTGAGACCTACTTACATCTTTGCATTTATTTTTTATCACCTATGGCACTGTTGGTGCTCTAACCATTCCTAATATTAAGAAAATGTAGGCTAAAAATGATTATTTAAAAAAAAAAAAAAACAGAAAATTCTGATTGATTTTTAAGGAAAAACTTTATGGGCTCATGTACTTACACTAAGATCAGAGAAAAAAAGTGATTATTCTTATAAAAGTATTCTGAGACCTTAGGAAGGAAAACACAGTAGGATTAATCTTTCACCAAGAGTAGACTTTAGATAGAATTTTCTACTTGACCTAATAAATAATCAATAAACTTGAGCTATTTCCAGGGTATACGCACACATCCTTCTGAACACATGCCAATGCTCCAAGTCATGTAACAAAGCCTGCTTCCTGGACATGTAGGGTATTGGACAGAGCAAGGCCATGTGGAAAAACATGTTACAGGTGACTGGTTGCTACCTTATCACAAAGTATGGCCTCATCATTGCATAGCAAACGCATAGCAAAGCAGACTCAACATCAGTTCTGGGTCACTGTGATAAGTAGATGTGAAAGGCACCTAACAAGAACTCAGTCAGTATTTGGTTGTTATTAATATTGTTATTGTTAAAGAAAAATCAAATGGAGGCCACAGTGTGGGCATATCCTTAGGCCAACCACCCATAGCCACGTAAGAGAAAGGTAAGCTATCCTGACTTCTCTAAAATGCTGGCTCTGGCCATAAACGAAACTTAAGCTCTATGTCCTTGTCAGCATGATAAAAGGGAACCAACCATCTACAAGCAAATAAGCTTTTACAGCTCTGCTTGCCCTGAAAGGAATGGAAGATTATAATAATAGCAACAGAGATTAATGTACTTCTTCATTTATGCTTTATAAGTTGCTGTGAGCCAAGCTTCTGTGAGTCAAGACTCCTGGTTTGGCTAGGTGCCATGGCTCATGCCTGTAATCCTACCACTGTGGAAGGTCGAGTTGGGTGGATGGCTTGAGCTCGGGAGTTTGAGACCAGCTTGGGCAACAGAGCGAGACATCATCTCTACAAAAAATATAAAAATATAAAAATTAGCCAGGCAAGGTGGCATGTACCTGTGTCCCAGCTACTGCTAGCTGAGGCGGGAGGATCACTTGAGCCCAGGAGGTCAAGGCTGCAATAAGTTGTGTTTCTACCACTGCACTCCAACCTGGCTGAAAAGGTGAGACCCTGTCTCAAAAAAAAAAAAAAAAAAGAGGTCTTCTGGTTTGTGAATTTTTGGTATGCACAATAAACAAAAAATTTGCTAACTTGCCCGGATTTCATTTTTGACATTATCACTGATATTAAACATGATTTTAAAATATAGTTATCTTTGAGCCAATTAGGAATATTTGCTAGGCAAAATTGTTTGTTACTGAGACAGAACTTTCCCAGTTACATGACAGTGTCTAAAACATTACACATTGGCACTAGCACAGTATTTTTCATTAGAGGACATAAAATACTGACAGAGTAGGCTAGCCATGCCACTGGACACAAAGTCCTGGCTTTGGTCACAGTTGTATTTTTGTCATCTTGCATTTTTTCTGATCCTTTTGGTGTGTTTTTAATTTTTTTAAATGTTTGAAATGAAAAAAGCCATATAAAAATATAAACTTTAGTTTCAACTCATTTTTACCAATAGCCACATATGACACCCAATAAAAACAAAAAGCATATACCTGTACGTATCTTGACAGTCATTAATATATTATTGAAAATAACAGTATATTGAGGGAAGGCTAATAAATCTGGGGACTGTATAGAAAAATCACAAGAAAACTGCATGTTCCAAGGCACTGAGCACCAAAGTACAGCAGCCCTTCGCTCACTTATTCAACAAACAAGGGTGATGCTAAGCACTGAAGATTCACAGAGAAGGTGATATAGCCATGAAAACACTGTGTCAAACTCTAAACATGTCTCAAATACACAGAATGCAAGCTACAGAGTATTAATGCCATAGAGAATGCCAAGAAGTGCCCTGCAAATCCAAGAACTCATACCTGAGAGAATCAGAGCGCTCTATCAAAGAGGTAAACTTCTGTGCAGGTGGGTTGGGTGGGCAGGGAAAAGGGAGAGCATTTTAGAGCAGAGGAAAGAGCATGAGGAAAGTCACTGCGGTCAGGACGACCTGGACAAGGCCGTGTTCCATATGAATTCTACTCAGGACTGTGGGGCATTTGAAAGACTATGCAAAAGATTGCTGAGGAGAAAAGAAAGACAAAAAGTCTGCATCCAAGAAAAAGTACAGAAAGGGAGACGAAAACACACCCAGAGAGCAAACAGATAGATGTTTGCAGCTTCGGTAAAAACAAAAGCACAGTACACAATTCAGGAAATTAAAAACAGCACATCGTGAGAGCAAGTTAGTAGGAAAGTCACATGAATAATTTTTTTAAAAGGTAACTCTACCGAACCTCGTGAAAAAATCCGAACTATTGTATTCCATATAATCTACAGGTCTATTAAAACAATCATCCATAAAAGTTGGGTTTTACTTTTGAATCAGTGAACTCATTTTTTTTTTATTCTAAGTGTCTCTGTCTCAATATCACCAAGTTTCTATATCACCAGAAATAGAAACTCAGTATCACCAAGTTTCTATATCTCTCAATATCACCAAGTTTCAATATCACCAGAAACAGAAAAAGGTATTTTAAAATCTGCCTTAAGTTTTCAAAGCTACTATTTTAATAGATTTTCCCTAAAATTCTAATTGTTCTACCAAAAATATGAAAAGATGTCATTGGTCATTACCACATGAACTTGATGCTTTCCCAGAAGCCTTTCTTCACAGTAATCTGTGGTCTCTGGATGAATTAGTTACAAAATCACTCCAAACAGTGAATAGGCAATTTACAGTCCATCATTTCTAAAATGTATAGGACTTCAGCCAATGTAAGAACATTAATTAGATGGGCACTAATGGAATGTGACTACTAGAAGGAAGAAACTGAGATACGTTTTTGGCCACAACACAATGGAACATCCAAAATGCTCAAGTGAATCAACTCATGAACTATTAGAACAAATAAAAGCGTGGTGAAGGGAATTAACGTACAATTTTGAAAAATCAACAGCTTAAATCCCAGCAATTACCAACAGTAAATAAAGATATAATGAAAAACATCCTTTACAGTAACAAATATATAAAGAGGCCTATGTGAAACAAGTCACAAAACTTTATAAGAAACCATGAAAGAAATTTGGAATTTAAAAGGGAGATACTCCTTGTATATGAAGATTGAATAGTATACAATGCCGCTCTACCCAAATTATTGTCCTGGAATTCACAGTGAAAAGGTCTGCAGAAGAAAGAGGAAAACAAGGGGAGCGACTTGTGAAAATGATTCCCAAGTTCGTTGGAAAGATTAAACAATTGACAGGACCCAGGAATTTTTTTTTAAATTCCTTAAATTTTATTATCTATTATTTTAAAAAATAGAGCAACAATAATGAAAACTAACATAAGACTTGACACAGCAAACAAACTCTGATATATTAGTTCCCTCTCAGTCTCTCTCTATATATATATATTTATACGCATACACACACACACACACACACACACACATAAAATCTCATAAACCAATGTAGAAGGAATAAATTACATACAAAACAGTGCTGAAAAACTATTTGGGTAAAAAAAAAAAAAGTGATATTTACTTCCTGTCACATGCCAAAATAGAATGTACAGGGTTTTATTACCTGTTTAAAAAGAGAAACAAACAAAAAATACTGGTAATTCTTTAACTGATTTTGTGTGAGGAATGACTATTTTACAAAAGAAATTTAAAAGAAGTATACAAAACCAAATGAAAGATACATACATTTGACCACATGAAAATTGAAAACTTCTGATGTTTACAAACATCAAAAACTTGCAAGGCTGAAAAAGCAATTGTGGGAAATATCTGCAGTGAATGAGGAAACACATGCAGATATTTTCTTTCAAAACTAATCTGAAAAAATAGAAAGAATGAAGAAGACCTACTATTTGATAGCACAATCAGGTGAATACAGTCAGTAACAACCGTACGTTTTAAAATAAAGGGTGTAACTGGATTGTTTGTAACTCAAGGATAAATGTTTGAGGGATGGATGCCCCGTTCTCCATGATGTGATTATTTCACACTGCGTGCCTGTGTCAAAATATCTCATGTACCCCATAAATATACACACCTAATATGTACCCACAATTTTTAAAATTTAAAAAATACAAATAAAAATAAATTTTAAAAAATCTGAACTTTTGAAAATAGGTTATCTGACCATAGGTTCATGAGATCCACATATGTAAAGAAAAGTCTTTGGTTTTAGAAACACTTTGAAAAGACTCATAGCTTCTAGTTACATGGGTATAAAATAAAGTCACCGAGACTTTTAAAATCCATCAGATTGCCACGTCTCTGTTCTTCCAGAAAAAAAGGCTGTCTTATTTTATAACCCTGAAGTGTTATATTTAGAACTAAGGTGTTTTTTATTTTCTCCTTTCTGAGTGTTTTTACCAAAAACCAAGCTTACCTTTCAGTCTGTTTATCTGTCAGATACTTTTAGTATCTGAAAAACAAAACTAAAACACAATAGGAAAAAAAAAGCTGAGAATTAACAGTTCCACTACATTTATACCTCTGCAAATTTTCCTATTAAGTCTTAAGAGAGCTCTGTGCTGAAGAAACAGGTCCACTGCTCCTCTGAGTGTGCACCAGAAAGACAGTGGGCAAATGGGGAGGCACCTCAGATTCAACACAGGCTTGACAATAAAATCTATTCCTCTCTCTTCTCCTCTAAACAAAGCAAAATAACTCAGAAGTACAAAAAGAATGGAATTAAAAACACAAGTATCACTATCTACTACACATACTGTCCTGCTACTTGACAATATGACTAAATTAAAATGAGGCCTATGTTTACATATCAAATGTTAACAATTTTTCACTTTCCACTTGGCTAAATGTTTTATACCTTTTGATTACTAGTCACATAATTTCTCCAAAAACTTAAATCTCCAATAATAGTGAAAAACTCATTTATGCCACTCTTACACACTGAATCATCCAATAAAACTTGATTTCACCAAACAGCAGTGATAAAGTATTACAGAAAACTGATTTACATTACAACTAATTGCTAATTGTTCAATAACATGTTAATATTCACCTAAGAAGATCTGTTCCAAAAAAAAAGAGCTTGGAACAGTTTCTATCTGAATGACAAGTCTAATTAATCAAATCAATTCTGCATTTCAATTTTGGTAAAAAAAAAAAATCAATATGTAAGTGCAAAATACAAAGATGAAAAAACGTTCATCCATATAGTAAGCTTTCAACACTGAAGAAACATCAACATAAAGCACCTGTACAGTTAACTCTGGGTCCCTCCCTGACACTTACTCATTTCTTATTCTCATTTCCCCTCTCTGTTTGTTCCTCTTTCAGGCCAGGGCTGTTAAACAGATCACAAAGGATCAGATGGGAGCAGAACTGAAATGGATATGGGCTTTGCAAATACAAGAGTCACTTAAAGCAATGAAAATCCTGAAGTGAGGAGACTGATTTGGAAGTAGGAATTCAGACAACACCTTTCTAGACTACGGTCATACGCGTGTCAAGGAACTAATGCTCTTGCAGGTCAAATGTCAAGAGATGGTGACATGCCTTAGAAGCCATATTCAGTTTCATCAACTTAAATCACCAAACTATCACAGAAACCATCAAAAAGCAGTATCAGATCCCAACCTTAATTTATAAATAGAAAGCTTTGCTTCTCAAAACAGGGCTTGCCTACATATGGAGCTGGGAAGCAGCTGTTCCACACTGCCCTAAGATAAACATGGCTCATAGGTCAAGACTACACATTTTCACAGAATAATATTTTTATTCCTGGAGAGATAATATTTTTGGATTGTTTTCCTGATATTAAGCGATTTATCATTTTATGTTAAAGACAAATGGGGAAATATTTCAGAGGAGAATAAAATCATAATTTGGTAACTAAAGCCCCAAAACTATTAAATATTTCACACTTTACATCATCTTGTATGTATAAGTACACATACCCATCTTCCGCCAGACTTGATTCTCAAACAAACACGAGCAAACTGCTCCGCACCTCTTCTTGTCCGATAAGAATTAATACTGGTGACTTCTCACAGCAGTACAGTAGTGCATAGCGATCTACCTCATTCTTTTCAATGGTGCCAAGTATTCTGTCATATAAAAGCCCATATTTACTTAGCTGTTTCCTTACTGATAAACATTTGTTTCCAATATTTTGCTACAATCAGTAACTCTATAATGGAAATACTTGTATCTTTTCATACACATGCTAGCATTTTTAGAATAAATTTCTGAAGCTGACTTGCTAGTCAAATGGTTTGTGTGTTTTATATTTTAACAGATAGGGCCAAATGGATCTCCTAAGAGGGAGTGCGCCAGTTAGGACTCCCATCAACAACGTACAAGTGCCATACTCCCCGCACCCTTTGTACCACTGTGATTAAACTATTTTACTGCTATACTGCCAAGTAGTTTTACTACAATAGTTACTGTACACTAAGTGATAATGTGAGAGGACTTTAAAAAAATGTCCTACTTTCCAAAATACTGTTGTTTAAATCATCATCCCTGGCCACAAACATTTTAAAATGTATGAAGCCAGAGGGCCACCATATTCATAGGGAAACATAAATACATTTCTAAAAGAGCATGTGATTAACAAGAGGACAGGCATCAAGTCCCTTGGAGGCTTAGGAGAAAGAACAGCAAATGTAGAGGATACCAGAGGAGACATTCCTGGAAGAGGCTGAGGTTCCAACTGGATATTTAATGATGAATCATACTGGGAGAGCCCAAAGCAAACAGGGATGATGCAGTAGATGGTAGATGATGTACGTACAAAGTGCACAACGGCAGAGCTCAAGTCAATAGAGAATTATATGGTAAGCTATAGGTCTAACACCTGGCTAGGGACTGCTCAAAATACAAACAGGCCAGTCAAACAAGAGAATCAAAACACTGGCCAGAGTACAGTTTTTAAAGTGCAGGAAACTCAACTATACTCAGCCACCACCAGTTCAGAAAGACACTTGCCTCTGCTGAAGGTGAATACATCCTCATTGCCCAGCAAGGTAAGAGGTTCCTCAGACATGTCTAAACTGTATAAAATATCTACTTAATATGATAGCATTGCTCAAAATAAGTAAGTCAGAAAATAACCACAACTTTCCCACTTCGTGTTTCATAATCTAGCTGGTCATTACAGTTCAGTCATTTCAAACTGCAAGCAGCAGCACACTCCAGCAAAAGAAAGGGGTTTTGAAAGAAACAGTCCTGGGCTCAAATTCTGACTGCGTCGTAACTAGCAAATTCATTCAACCTCTTAAAAAATCACAATGTCCTTATCTGCAAAATGGTCATCAAGGCTACGCAGATGAAATGGGATAGGTATGAAGCTAGAGGGCCATGAGAGACACAAGTCTCCTTCTCCTCCCTGTCCATCTATTTCAAGTAAGACAAAATAAACAGTATTGCTTAATTATTGACTGTTCCCAAAATCTTTTAGTTTTCTAATTTCATTGCCGTAACTCCATTAAAACAGTAAAAAAGTATTTGGTGATGAAAAATGTCAAGGCGATTCAGAAAGCAGAATGGTACACTTTAGAGGTTACCAATGCCAAGAAAAAGTATTATGGATTAAATTCAAAAGATCATATAAGAAAATCAATATTAGTATAACATTCTTGATTTGGTCTATAAACCTAAGAGCTGGGTCAACTAAGAATAACTTATTTTGCTCAATAAAAACCAATGTTCAGTATCCACTCTTCTCTACGACTTAATACTGAGCCATTACCTTTTTAATGCGGTTCATCCTTGTCTTGATTCTCATCACCCGCCCATGAAAGCATTTGCCCTACGTGCCCTGCACACATCATCACTAACCCCTTGGGCACAATATCATATGCAATATACAGACGATTGGTGTTGAAACCACCTAACATTGCCCTTGTTTTATTTGTTTCCTCTGACTCTGTAACATCTTACATCCAACATAAATAGGTAAATACCTTCAGGTGTATTAAAAGTAAGGTTCTCGCCGGGCGCGGTGGCTCAAGCCTGTAATCCCAGCACTTTGGGAGGCCGAGGCGGGTGGATCACGAGGTCAGGAGATCGAGACTATCCTGGCTAACAGGGTGAAACCCCGTCTCTACTAAAAATACAAAAAAACTAGCCGGGCGTGGTGGCGGGCGCCTGTAGTCTCAGCTACTCGGGAGGCTGAGGCGGGAGAATGGCGTGAACCCGGGAGGCAGAGCTTGCAGTGAGCCGAGATCACGCCACTGCACTCCAGCCTGGGAGACACAGCGAGACTCCGTCTCAAAAAAAAAAAAAAAAAAAAAAAAAGTAAGGTTCTCTGAGTTAGCATGGTTTTAAATAAAACAAGTGATGTTAATCGGAGTAACTCAGCTACTTTAGGTATAATATCAATCATCAAAATCAGCCAAAAACTGCTAGAGTAGCATCTTCCCAACTTCACATAAATAAATCTGCTAGTTTCTTAACATTCCATGCTTTCCATTAGCCTTTCTATGGCTCTGCTCATTTCTTTTTTATAACCATATACTTCTTTCTATTGATTCTTAGCACTTCATATATTAGCAGGAAACTATTGCCAGCCTAATGTCATGCATTTATGCAGTGCTTTCAATTAAGTCATTTTGGAACCTCCTTAGCATTCTGCTGAAGATGATGTGCTATGCCCCTGCAAAGTGGGTGGCTTCATTCTTCTTTACATTTCCAGCACACGACCCACTGCTTGCTGCACACTGGGTGCTCAGTGTCTATCACTGGAGCAAGATGACAGCATGTCTCTAAAGTTACACAGTCCTTAGCCTGAATCTCAGCGCTGGTACTTCCCAAATTTAACCTGAGGCCTGGGCAAATCATGTGACCTCTCAGGGATTTCGTTTCCTGTCTGAAACTAAAGGGGATCAGGAATATCTACTTCATTGACTTTCTGTGAAAACTCAATGAAATAATGTATTTACAGTGACTACTACAGCAGCTGTGCCATGGCACATTAGGGCTCAGGAAATTGGAGCCAATTCACTAAACCATGCACATATCCTCATTCAAGTTCTCTTGGAGATCATAAAGTACCTCAGCAATGTTGGGTAATAGGTTCAGAGTAGGGCAGTAGGTTCAGGGCTAAAGCCCTCTCTCTAAGACCAGTCACTATAGAGGTGTGACCCCAGGCCCCAAGAAGCAACTAATGCTCTCTGAAATTCACTTTGATAATGCTGAATTATTTCCCACAAGTTGTTTTTAGTTCAATTCTGTCAATGTTGACCTCGCTCTGCCTTTCAGACTCAACCCCACTCTGACCCAGTAACGATACCAGCTGAGGTAAAACTGGGCTGGCTAATCCCCAGCTCTCCCTTACACATGTCCATCTTCATATCAAACCTTTGTTATTTCACTATTGGCAATAATAGCACCAGGGGAACTAGAGACAAATGTGAACAAGACACCAGGTAAATTAACTTATGTGATCAGACAGGAGAAAATCCCAGCCACCAGAACACTGTTATTCAAGCTCTTCCCTGTGGCCAGGGAATCCTAAGGGGTATAGTTTGGCAGGCTGGACATGGGACATGTGAACGCTCCCAGAGATATGATCCGTGGCTCTGGTTAATCTCTCATTATGAATATCTAAATACATAGCACTTTAAAACTACAACTCATTAGTCAGGCAAAAACTCTTTGAATGAGGTAACATTAACATGAAGAAGGCCATGATTAAGACAGCCAAGCAAAATAAAAGAGAAAATTCATTCTGTTAAAGCCCATCTAAGTAAAATACTGAAAACATTGTAGAAATAAGACTCAAAAAATATATACGTAGAATAACACCATCAACCAATTTTTTTTTTTAAAGAGTTTTACTCTGTCACCCAGATGTGATCTTGACTCACTGCACCCTCGACCTCCTGGGCCCAAACAATTCTCAAGCTTCAGCTCCCCAAGTAGCTGTGACTACAGACCATACCACCACACCCGGCTAATTTTTGGGACTTTTTTGGAGACGGGGTTTTACCATGTTGCCCAGGCTGCTCTAGAACTCCTGAGTTCAAGCAATCCTCCTGCTTACGCCTCCCAAAGTGCTAGGATTACAGGCATGACCCACTCCACCCAGCCAAAAATTACTGAATTAATGTCTACTACAGTAACATTCACTCCTGTAGAATTTACAAACTACACACTCAAATACATACATATTCTGACTTCTCAAATTTAACTACCCCATTAGAGAAGAGTGAACGAATACATGTCTGGGGAAACACGCATAATCCAAAGGTATCTGTCAATGAACATAAAATTTCATTGATGCCACCTGTTTGTGAATCATTTGCTACTCCATAATATTCCTGCATTCATTTTAATTTCCTCCAAAGCTTTGAGTGAGATTAAAACTCCATGAAGATGCGCTACAGTTATTCTCCTAGCCTATACCATATAGGAGGCAACACCCCACACAGTACCCTCGATGTTCCTGGGGTACCCGTGGAGCCAGCATAAGAAACACAGCTTCCTCTGGGGATACATAACACTGAGCTGAATGGAGCCACCAGCACAGAAGCAGCATAAGCTACATCTCCTCTCTCGTGGGACTTAAAACCTACTTTGGGACGTAAAACTGAAAAAGCAAACATCTACATGGCGAAGTAGGTCTCAGAGATGTTCAAAGAAAGGGAAATCACAAAAGAAAAAAGTGAGGATGGATAAGATTTAGAAGACAACACTACACAACACTCTGATATAATAATAAATCTATATATTTGCTCACTGTCCCAGGTTCCCAAGGGGCTCCTAAAATCTTTGTAGTATCTTGATTGATAGGAATAATAGGAGCAGCTTGTGTTCTAAAATTTGGTGTTTGTCCCATTCCCGATTGAGAACTCCTAAATCCCGCGGAATTTCTAGGAAGCTAGGAGTACATTTTGTTCTCATAATGCCACTCTTGGTGGCCCATGAGACAGCTTCCGGATGGACACAGGTCTCCAGAAATATCAAAGCAAGAACTGAGGGCCTCACGAACAGAAAGGGGAAAGGGGCTGGAGATTCAGGCAATGACCAATAGCCAATGATGTAATCTATCATGTCTATGTAATTAAAGCTCGATCCAAACTCCTGAACCACAGAGTTGAGAAAATATCCCGGCTGGTGAACACAACCAAGTGCTGAGAGAACGGTGTGCCGGGAGATGGCATGGAGGCATCACACCCAGACCTCTTCACCCTGTGTATCTCCTTCTGGGTTGTATTCTTTATAATAAACTGTTAATATAAGTGCAGTGCTTTCCTGAGTTCTGGGAAACTTTTTAGCGAATGATCAAGGGGACCCCCAATTTATAGCCGGTTGGTCAAAACTGCAAGTGATAACATGGGGTTTGAAACTGGAGCCTCTACTGTGGGTAATCTTGCGAGACAGTTTTTAACCTGTGCAGTCTGGGCTAACCCCAGACAGTGTCTGAATTGAATTGTAGAACACTCGGTTGGTGCCCAGAGACTTGGATGATTGGTTGACATAAAAAAAAATTTTTTTTAACTCATACATTTGTTGTCACAAGTTTTATTAAAAACAAAACAAACAAACAAACAAAAAACAGGTTGAAAGCATATCAACTATGACAGGACAACAAAAAGACAATTGAAAAACACTGGTGAATTCATTCCAGATCTCAATCACAATTCATAATTTGGAACCATCACTCTGACATCGGGAGACACTGAATAAGGTAAAGCATATGACTTGTTTTACAAACTGATAAGCTACGTTAACTTTAAAATATTTTATCACATGGTTTACCTCACAGTAAAAAAGGATTGCCTCCAATGAGCTTGTTTATAAGTTGGTTGGTAGCCACATTTTTTGTTTTAATAGAAACAACATTAAACAGAGACTTTAGAAATCGACCAGACTACACTATCACTGAAACACAGCACTCTAATACCACAGAACTTACCCACCACACAGAAGAGGATGACTTTGGAAAGTTATAGAGATAAGACACTTCCCTCCCTCGAACTGCTCAGGCCTGCTAATCCCACTTTATCTCCAGCGAAGATTTATAAGGTCATGTCTGAGGAAGTACGAAAGACGAGCTCTTTGGCACAAAACTGGGCAAACTGCAATAAGAAATTACTCCAATATTAACAGTCAGGTTAAAAACAGAAGGTTCCGGAACATGGGGCTGCAGAGAAAAAGTCTACATGTTAGGTTTTTTCTTTTATTTTTAAGGACCTCTTACTTACAAAGCATTCTTGCTAGGAAAAGATTCCTAACTCAATTTGCCATAAAATCTTAAAAGTCAACAGGGATAAGGTAGGAGTCACCAAGATACCATAAATACACTGCCATCAGTTATCCTTCAAACCATACAGTAACACCAATGAAAAGATGTAGCCTTAGTGGATGTCAGAGACATGATGGACCAGAGGGATCAGTTTAGGAAATGGAGGCAGAGATTGCCCCCCATCATATGGGAGCTCAAGGGCACAGAGCTCAGCCAGAACCTAGGTCTCCTGAATCTCGAGCTGTTCATCTTTGATGACATGACACTGCCAATGGAGAGCCTATTTCACGGTCTCGGTGTGAAAAATAAAACACAAACAAAACCCCCTATCATTGTACCATTCATGCTTAAAACTCATGGGAGAACATAACCGTAAAATTATAAAGAACATAAAATTATTTCCTAGACCAACATTCTCAACCAACAGGGTCAATAGTGCTTTGGGGGGAAGGGTAAACAAAGAGGGAGACTGAGCATTCTCTGGCTAAAATTATTTTCCTAATTCCTTAAAAATACACCAAAGCTAACATGTAGGCTCTAAATGAATAAGCGACTTAACAGCAACAAAAACAAAAGGTATATATACATTTAGATATAAAAAATCTATTAAAATCAGTATTTTAAGGTGAATGCAAAGAATGACATGAATTGCAGGTACTCTTTTACTGTTTGACAACCAGTCTTCCTACTCTCTGCACAACCTATGAAGGGGTAAAATTTCCCCAAAGGGTATTGAAAGTCATCTGTACACACCAGTAGTCAGCATGTCATTCCAATAATGTGCAGGACAGTATCAACATCCAGTGGAATCCATCAAGTGAAAGTCAACACAGGGTCAGTGGGCAGAGCAAGCTGAGCTGTCCCCTTTCCCGTACTATCTACTCTCAAGTGAGGCAGGTGGTAGACAACTCACTCCAGGATAAAGGGTAAGCAAGGAGAAAAGGAAGGAAAGATAAACTCAGCTCCAGTGGTACACTGTAAACCCTAAGGGCAATGTATTAGTCTATTCTCACAGTACTAATAAAGACATACCCAAGACTGGGTAATTTATAAAGAAAAAGAGGTTTAATGGCCTCACACGGCTGGGGAGGCCTCACAATCATGGCGGAAGGCAAAGGAGGAGCAAAGGTATATCTTACATGGTGGCAGGCAAGAAAGTGTGTGCAGGTAAACTTTCCTTTTATAAAACCATCAGATTTCATGAGACATATTCACCATCACACGAACAGCAAGGAAAAACCTGCCCTCATTATTCAATTACCTCCCACCAGGTCCCTCCCATGACACATGGGGATTATGGGAGCTACAATTCGAAATGAGATTTGGGTGGGGACACAGCCAAACTGTTATGAGGCAAGCTCCACATAATCTACAAAATCTATAGTATAGCCTTTCCTGGATGTTTCAACTCTTCATAAACCAATTTGACAAATGATATAGACTTTGTATTAAATAATAGAATTAAAGTAGAATAATAACGGTTACCATTAGCACAGGCCTATAAAATGAAAGATAATAAATGTTAATTTCTTTTCCTTCCTTTTTTGTTAGGGGGTAGGCTAATTCAGCCAAAAGTTATGAAGGCACAATTTCCCTGGAATTTGTTAATTGAGATATCACTCCAGTGTAAGGAATCATGGCTAAGGAACAGCTATTGCCAGCTGCATTTGTGAGCGGCCTAAGCTGATTTACCGTTACCATGATTACGGTTTTACAAATCTATTCAGTAATTCACAAGTTTAATGCCCTTAATGCTGAGTTGGGCTACAACACTGGTTAGCTGCACTAATTAGTTGAATAGAAGACTATCTGAAGTTATTAGAGGATTATATGTAAATTAATGCTAAGAGTATGTAAATAGGTTTCTAATTCCAAATATTGCCTCTAGAAAAAAAAATCCACAGCACAACTGCCCCATGCTCCCCACACCCCACTCTGACCATCTGATGACACTGGCACATGGAGATGCCATTCATGACGACAGAGCAAATCCTGCTGCTGTGAGTGCATCGGGTCACCCAAATGGCCACCAGGCTCCAGTGGTGTTCCTGAAGAGGGTGGAGGGAGAAGGCTGCTGCTCCTGGAACTTGAAGCTTTCACGAAGGTGACACAGGAGGGAGCCCAGGTCAGACTCTAATCCTGGCTGGTGCCAGTCAGTGCGGGAGACCAGACCTGCCCTGGCTAAATACCTGCTGGTGGATCTCAGAGCAGGCACACTGAGCCCTGGGGACAGCAGCCACATGGGCCAGGCTCTGTCTGCAGAGCTGACACAACTGCCGTGTGCTGGACGTTAATGATTTGCTTCAGGGAAAGACAAAGTGGATGCTGCTCACCAAGTGTCAGGGCCCCTGCACTAGAATCTGTGATTGTTCTATCCAGAACAGAAGAAATGTTCCTTCAGTCACTAGCCTGGTACCTTGGGTTTGCCCTGGGGCTGCGCATAAGCTCTGAATCCAGTGAGTTACACATCAGAGAGAACAGGAGGCAGAGCAGGCTCCACTGATGGCACGAATAAATAACACTGCACTCAGTCATCTTAGGTCATTCTCCTTTGGGGTTTGTCCACTTATCTTAGGATGAGTTAAGAAGAAATTCCCATGTCAGAAATTGAGTGTGCATAAACTGTTATCACACATTACCAAACATTCTCATAAACACTGTCCCCGTAAATGCCCCTATCAACAATATATGAGAAGGCACTTTTCCCAATTCCCTCCTAACATGGTATATTGTGAGTTTTTTTCCATCTCTGCCAATCTGATGCTTAAAAATGTATGCTTTCATATTTATTTATAATATTAGTGATACTTAAAATTCTTTATTCAACTTTGGTACTTACTTTTTGTTAACAGCCTATCCTTGGCATTTTACTACTACTGTGTTGATTGTTTTCTTATCAATTTATCCATCATATGTACTACAAATATTTGGTAATTTCTCCTTCATGCTTCCTTATGAAACTTAATAATAGAAAAAAATCATTTAAAATTTTCATCAAAAAGGATAAATTGAGGCATATTCATAAACAAGTAGACCATTTTTTCATGGCTAGCTTGATAATGAGTACAAGTAATTCTACCGGATACTTGTTTAGGAGCCTGCCGCTTGAGCTGTAGGAAGATTACTGGGCCCTACAATAAACTACTAGAGGTGCTTGTGGCTTCTGCTCTTCAGCGACTGAGTGATCCTTTGTGCTTGAAGCTTGGAGGCTGCACAAAGCTGAAACTGGCCCCTGCACAGGCAAGCAGCCCAGGCAGCAAAGTACTGGGAACCATGCCAGTCCCTGCTGCCACTGGATGGCAGGAGGGGGCAGTACTCAGCATGCCCACTAGGTGCATTTAGCACCAGGAAGCAAAATCAGTGATGCGTGGCTCTGTCAATTTCCTTACCTGCACTATTCAAGCTGGAAATAGATTTGCTTCAGGTGCTCTGGCTCCCACGATGTCAGCAGTTCCTCTCCCCTTTGACTCAGGAAAAGAAAAGTATATTTGAGAAGCACCCACCAGAGCTCCCAGCTTACAAGGGGGTGAGGGATCCAGAAGCAGCTGCTATGTCGTGCATCTCTGGAGTAGCCAAGCAATGTTCAGCCATTCTTTCCTAACTAAAAAAAGACTGAACAAAACCAAAAAGGAACTTTTCAAACACTGAAAGCCTTTTTTGATAAAAGGTGAAGTTTCTCAAAATCTGCCACCATGAGGTACATAGATGTACAAGAAACCAGATGTGTTTGCCAGAGCTTGCTAACAAAATCCTTCCTGTGGCAGGGATGGCACGTCTCTCAACATGATGCTCTCAGGAGGCAGGGATAAGACAGAGGAGAGATAGGATCTCTTCTTGGTGGAGAGCCCTGTGACTCTCCCTCCCTGCACGGGGTGAAGTACACAGTGACCTTGGTGCACTTCTTCCTAGAAGGGGACTAAGACTCAGGGGCTACCAGTCAAGTCTGGAAAGGCTCGAGTTCATTGTTCATTTCATCAAGTTGTGGTAGTAAAGAGCTGGGTTTCTTCAAACACTGTCTATACACAGTTTACTGTATATTTATGCTTGGAGTATGTGTACTGTTCACACATTGGTAAACAGAAATTTACCTCACAAAAGGGCTCAACTGTTTTTTCACTGACATGTTCCAAAAACTTGCCAGAAGCAGAGCAATAAGTGAGAAAAGAAAGGGATGATGGTTGAAAGGTGGGGGGATCCACATTTTTCCAGAATAGTAGGAGGGAATTGTAACCAACATCTTGGTAAAAAAAATAAATAAATAAAAAATCATAGTCTCTTCCCCACAATAATACCACAATACCTAAAAAGACCAGTGATTGGCAGGTAAGGAAAGAGAAAGGTGAAATAGATTATAAACTAATTGATAAAGCAAAACAAAAAAAAAAATCCCAGAAGTAAATTCCCAAGCAGCTTCAAGCAGGTGAAATGCATATGCGTGATCCTCTCTCTTCTAAATAATTTTACAGCCCCATACAATAGGGTTTGTCACTACTGCTACGAGCTAAAACAAGAGGAAGGAAACATGAACTGCGGCTTGACAGTTAAAGACTGGTTTACTTTAGATAAAACCCGAGAGGGGCTTCTGGCTGATTTCACTCAGGAGCGCTTTCTCTTACAGACTAAGAGTATATATTGGTTTTAGGGTGAGGGGGTCTATCACAAGCTTGGCATGTTTCCATGTGAGGGAGAAGTTTTATGACAGGTTGGAATGTCTCTGGGAGGAGGGGAAGTTATCTTGGGAGCTGGCATCTTCCCGGCTGGAAGGGGATTATCTTGGGGCTATAATGTCTCTGGTCGGGGAGGAGTTTGGAATGTTTCCGGTTGAAGATGTTATTTGTGGTTTATGGTTGTGCTGACCTTAGCCATTAGGCTGATGCCCTTTGAATTCAGGCAGTTTTTGATCAAGGTGAATTTTAAAATGACAGTGCTTGTCCAAGATGGTGATACTCCTGCTCTATCAACTACAGAACCAGGATCAGCTCTGGAAAGTACTTGAGGAAGCCAGCTTCCCTCCAGCTCTTCCCTCAGGCCCAGCAGGGATGAGTCCTTCCATCACTGGGTCATTCTATTCTGTCCTCTCAGTTGGTGGTAGAAACCTTGGTAAGATTCTGGATGGCAGTTCCTTTACATCCTAATTGTCATATTTTAACAGAAACTCATAATGAAAAAAGACTTCAAAGCCTACGTCTCTAATTGTATGATCTGAGGTACAAGGAAAGCAGCAGGAGGTTTTTTCAGCATCTCTCAAATCATAACATAAGAACAACCCAGGCTTCCTAAGACCAAACCTTGGGGTCTCTATTGTGCAAAGAAGGTTAAGTCCAAGATGTCATAAAAGACAGGTTTATGCACTATTATCTTCAGTCCAACAAAGCTCTCTCACTTTAAATGACTCAGTGGGTCTTTCAAATAAATAAATTATGGAGCATAAACAAAGAAAAACTTTTTTGAGGGGTAGCATTTTACAGATCAGAGAAAAATCTAGAATCTTTGCATCTTATAAAAAATAAATTATATGCCCTATAATATCCAATATCTATATCTATGAGTATATGATGAGTACTTCCAAAATAATTATTTTTAATTTTCCCCTCAAAATGTATAGATGTTTAATAAAAAAAATTAAAACCTGGAAACACAGATTTAATTGTTATTAAATTGATAAAAGTAATAATGCACTAGATGCTTGCAAAAGAAAGTTTTCAAGTAAAACAATTGTTTTTGGTAAGGACTGAAGATGGGAGCTATCGCTGTGAAATGATGAAACTAATCAGAACAATCCACGTATTGATCAATAACAAAGAGGGTAATCAGATGTCCAGGAATACTCAATTATCAAACTCTAATCCTCACTGGAAACACTTCTAAAGCTTTCTCTCTGAACACAAGTTTTTGTCTTTCAAAATAGCAGACAAAATCAAAACCAAAATAAACACCATATAGAGGAAGGTGAATCCTGCTTAGGCAGGCAATAAAAGGGAATTAGTGCCCGAAGGTCACATCTCTGCAAGCCCCACTGTCCCTCTGTGTGAGGGCTTACACCAGAACAACAAGGGTCCCACACAACAAGATGACCCCTCCAGGACCCTAATCTTACCTCCCACCCTATTACAACCAAAAGGAAACAAACCAAAGAAAGAAAAAGAATACATGCTAAAGCTTTAGTTCCTCACTTAAAGCAGCCAATGCATTTAATTGTAAATTCAGGCAATGGAAACAATCTACCTTCATTCTAGTTAAAAAAAAAAAAACTTACTCCTTAATGAGAACATGCTCTGTGGTTCCTCATCATATCACCAGGGATAAACACTGCTCACTGGGGTTCATAACCAGCTCTTCTATACATTGACAAACAAGAATTTGTTTTTATAAAAGACAGATAATACTCTGTACTTTTATTATCAAACTTTTAAACTATCCAGTGTTATTAAAATCATTTTACAATTCTTGGAAATAATTTCAATGGCTACCTAACATTAAGCCAAAACAAAATGACAGTTTGTTTTATCATTTCCCTATAGGACATTTAAGTTGCTTCCCATGTTAAATTTATATTTATATGACTATTTGATGAAAGCTTGCCTGCCTCATCAGATTGTAAACACGTGTTTGTTTTTGGTCACCATTATTGTTCATTCTCTAGCAAAACCTAAAATATAACAGGTACAAATAGCATGTGGTCAATAAATGAATCTGCCCTTCAATTCTTGCCTCAAACCAGCCTCATCTACAAAAGGTTTTAGCACCAAGAGCTGGTTGGAAATAATGTAAGATATAATTTATGTCCCACCACACCATAAATTTTGAATAGCTCTACTCTGTGTGTGTCATAACACACATGTGAAAGCGGGTGATCAAGTATCTAGTTAATCTTTACTAAAGATTCTGGGAAACGGCTACTTGACTTCCTAAAAGCAATCAAAATATGAGGCAGATTTAGTGGATGAGGGAGGAAAGGGTAGCATCTGGAGGTTCCCGCATTTAACCAGATTTGATTGTAGAGACAATCTTTCAAGCACTTTATATGATACATTTCTATATGGATGAAAAATGACACTAGGGTGTGAGTTAAACATAGAAGACACCTACCAAATGGGGATGAAGTAATTACAGCAAAGTTTAGTGCAAATGTCCCTGACTGAACAGCCTCACCTCTTCACCCCTGCACAGTCCTAACCTTGTCTCCTACAAGGCACAGAGGCCACACTCAAATTATGACAAGAGAGAAAGATAAACAAACACAGGAATGCTTCCCCCAACACATCACACAGGCCACACTCCACCCTCTGCTCACACTGTTTCCTCCCCTCTTCATGCAGAAGCTCCACCCATCCTTCCAGATCCACCTTAAAGGCTACTTCTACAAACAGTGCAAGAACACATCAAGTCCAATGCACCATCTGCCATCATGTGTAAAGACCTTTTCTACCCATAGGATTTTAGAAGTCTGAGCATCATGAAAAACACAAATGAAATACTTACTGAAATGAACACCTGGAAGGTACATAGTGACATCAGGAGAGTAACTGGGGCAATGATCACTTTGTACAAGTGACCCAAGAACAAAGGCTTTATGGAATCAGGAGAAATCCATAACTTTTTTTATTGCTTTGATGTCCAAGAGAAGGTCAGATCCTTTCTAAATGACCTGCCCTCATTGGTAACCTTGACATTTCCAATATAGCTGAGAGATGAATCTTATGTAACTTTCTCTAACAAAATTCAGCCAGCTTCCTGCTGTGGTCTAAATGGCAGAGCCCTCATGAATGAGATTAATGCTCTTGTAACAGAGGACCCAGGGAGTTAGCTTGGCCCCCACCACCACCACATGAGGGCACAGGTAGAAGGTGCCATCTACGAGAAATGAGCCCTCACCAGACACCTAATCTCCTGGTGCCTTGGTGTTGAACTTCTCAGCCTCTGGAACTGTGAGAGATAAATTTCTGTTGTTCAAAAGTCACTCATATTATCCTGCTGCCATTATAACTGCTTAAATGAACTAACAAACTGCCTCTGACACTGAAAACGGAAGTCTTAGAAAGCATCATTTTCTCAAGGCTTGAGGTACCAAAATACATCAATTATTTTCTAACTTCTCCTCTCCCTATCAAAAATTCCTACTTTCTCCCACCAATATTACAGCTATGAAAATAAATGTTGATGTTAAAATTCATACAAGTCACAGTACCACCTTAAGAGGTCCAAAGAATGCAAAGGAGGAAAGAAGCAGGTGCTTTTCAGCCACAGCAGAAAGCTGGCACTTGGGGAGCTGAAGGGCTTGGTCCCCAGCACAGAACTAATGGATGGGCAGTCAGCAGAGGTGAACCTCAGTCCTCTGGACAGTTCCTCTTACTCTGTTTGTGGCCTCCTCCCATCATTAACACTTCTGCATCCCCTCCCTCCAGCTGCTTCTAGCTTGTGTTGATCTCTCTGGAGAGCAGCAGATCTTCAGGGAGATCCATCTGTTAGACCAGCCAGGGAGCATCCATGCCACTGGAACACTGGAAAGGTGTTTCCCAAGGTGCGCCCAGTTTCTCCAGACGCTCAAGTGAAACGTTGCCCAAACCTTCTGGAAACCCATGGACTCTTCTCCTTTTTAGAGTCACGATGGACATTTGGTTTTTCTGCACCAACTTGACCTTGGGATCTATTTATCAAGTGGCATTATCCCAAGCATTGTGTGTTCTAAAGAACATCTTCAGGAAAGCACTTCCTTTTTCTTTCTTTCCCACATGGGTAGAGTGCAAATTTTCCAAACTTTTACAGTCTTGTTTCCCTTCTAATTATAAATCCCAACTTTCAGTCATTTCTTTGTTCCCACATCTAAGTATAGGTTGTTAGAAGCAGTCTGGCCACATCTTGAATGCTTTCCTGCTTAGGAATTTCCCACCCCTACCTTCTTGCCTCCCTTTAAGCTGATCCAGGTCAGGTAACAGAAAGCTTCCCGTTACCAGCAACTATTCCATACAGATCTGCAGCAACTCGATTCTTTCCTCCTCGGAAGAAAGAATTCTGCCAAGGGGCATAAGGCAGAGTGACAGACCACAGCAACTTTTAGAAAGGAGTGAGAGTTTATTAAGTTTTAGAGCAGGAACAGAAGGAAGTAAAGGACACGTGGAAGAGGGTCAAGTAGGCAACTTGAGAGATCCATGAGCACTGTCTCACCCTTGACTTGGGGTTTTATACACTGGCATGGTCCGAAGTTGGCATTTCTCCTCCCTTAACTTTTCCTTGGGGTGGGCTGTCTGCAAAAGCAGTGGCCTACCAGCACTTGGTAGGGGCCACATGCATAGTATGTTTACTGAAGTTGTGCACATGCTCATTTGAGGCATTTTTTCCCTTACCAGTCGAGTGTTCCTAAAGGAAGGCTATATACCAGTTAAATTCCATCATTTTACCTCTTAGTGTGCATGCTGGAGCCCACTTGCCCAACTCCTGAGATCTTATCAGGAAGCTGCTCGTCAAAAGTCCAGGGGTCCTCTACCTATTGGGAGACTGCCTTTCCCTGGCACCGGTAGTGACCAATTATTATTTTAGACAGTTTAACAACTTCCTGACTATCACCTGATGGTCACCTGACATTCCTGGGAGGGTACAGGGGGCCTCTCCACCTGCTCATGTCTGGATAGCTATCTACTTTAACAACCCCTCCTAACATAGCTGACAAAGCAGAATTCTCAACCATAAGGAAGAACCTAACCATTTATCTCCTTGAGTTACTTCTTAGCAGGTTGCTGAAGCTGAGACAGGACAATAGGGTCTGGAGGCAGGGAACCTAAGGCCGATGCATGCTGAGTGGATATCAGAGGCTACTCCCTTTTCAACCACGCCCTTTTCTGCATGGCAGTTGCTGACTGGCAGTCGGAAATGAAAGTACCTCTCATTGGTCCCCTCCTGCAACCAATCAGACTGCTTGCGGACCTACTCTTCCCCTCCCACAACCAATCATACTGGTCGTGGGCCACTACTTCATTTGAAAAGAGTGAGCCAATGGGAAAGCTCTAGAAGGTATTTAAACCCAAGAAAATTCTGTAACTGAGGCTGAGCCACTTGCTGGAGCCCGCTCCCACTCTGTGTAGCGTACTTTCATTTAAAATAAATCTCTGCTTTTGCTGCCTTGCTTTGTTTGTGCTTTTTATCCAACTCTTTAAGATGCCAAGAATCTGGACAACTACCCTCAACTGGTAACATAGTGAGACTCTGGCACTCCTGATAAAAACCTGACCAGATCCAGTCAGCTAAAGACAAGACGGACTCCAGCACTGACCTTCCACCAAGTTTTTCCTCATTATCTTGTTGGGGGTTTTTTGGAGTTTTTTGTTTGTTTTTTCTTGAGATGGAGTCTCACTCTGTCGCCCAGACTGGAGTGCAGTGGTGCGATCTTGGTTCACTGCAAGCTCTACCTCCTTGGTTCAAGCGATTCTCCTGCCTCAACCTCCTGAGTAGCTGGGACTACAGGCGCCCACCATGCCCGGCTAATTTTTGTACTTTTAGTAGAGACAGGGCTTCACCATATTGGCCAGGCTGGTCTCTAACTCCTGACCTCATGATCCTCCCGCCTTGGCCTCCCAAAGTGCTGGGATTACAGGAGTGAGCCACCGCACCTGGCCTATCTTGTTAAAATACTAAAAATCAGACCCAAGGGTGGAGATTTAACAGGCTAATGAGACATATAACCCATGTACTGCACAGGTGTGAAAAGTTCCCCACCTCTACATGTCTATATGTTGCTCCTTTCCCCGCCTCAACTTCCTGAAAATGATAAGAACGAAGTCCTCCAGAGAGATAGCACGAGACCCCTTTCCTGGACGCTGCTCCCTTGTGACTGCTCCTCAAGCCGCAAGCCTACTAAAACTTGTCTGCGAAAAATTTGTTTGGCTGGTATTAATTTTTCCTTTTGTTCTGAGATAGGGTCTTTGCTTTGTTGCCCAAGCTGGAGTATAGTGGCATAATCATGGCTCACTGCAGCCTGGACCTCCTGGCTCAAGAGATCCCCCCGCCTCCGCCTTCTGAGGAGCTGCAACTACAGGCCCATGTCACCATGCTCAGCTAATTTCTGTATTTTTGCAGAGATGGGGTTTTGCCATGTCGCCCAGGCTGGTCTTAAACTCCTGGGCTCAGACAATCCTCTTGCCCCAGCCTCCCAAAGTGCTGGGATTACAGGCATGAACCACCACACGCAGCCTGGCCTGGTATTAATTTATGTTTACCGGAAAGCCACGAACTCGAGTCTGAACCGTAGTAGCACGTGTATGCTTCCCCTTTTTCCATGAGCACCCCGAGCATATTAATATTAGTTACTTTACATTACTGCTCTGATAATTCAAAAACCTCTGCCTGAGTCTGGGCCTGTGGGTTGCTCTGCCTCTTCAGACTGTGCTTTCTGCCTTTTAGCATGCCTTGTAATTTTTTGTCAAATATTAGACAGAACCTATTATGTAAAAGAACTGAGGTAAACAGGCTTTTGGTGTGAGGTTTTCTGTTTATCTGAGTAGGAGTTAGCTGTTTTTACTGTTTGCTGTAACTGTAGATGCCGGAGGCTAAAATTTCCTACAGTATTCTTGTTTGGTCTCCTTTAACCCTTGCATTACTTTTCACTGTAATCCCTTGTTACCACGCAAGAGCCTAACTGATGTGGCGGTGAGTGTGAGAGGCTGTGCCCTTCACAAGTGGGTCTCAGCTTTATTTTTCCCCCTTAATGGAGACAGGAAGGCTAGAAGGGGACAAGAGCTGGGCATTTCCCATCCCTTGGGTCAGTTAGACTCCGATAAAAGCTAAGTCTGCTGGGCTTTGGTAAATAGTTTGAGAGCAGGCTTTTGTTAAAGAGAAAAGCCTGTTCTGGATATATTTCAAAATGGTTACTTTCCCCCTCCCTCTGCCAGAAACAAGTAGGATTTTGGTGAGACACTGGTGAGACTCCTGGAACTAAAATTCATGAAAGTGTGGCGGCTCCCCTAACGCTGGGCCCCACGGTCTTTAACTCTCAAAGTCAGTGCATGCTGGGCCCCCAGCAATTTATCAATTATAGCTTATCTGTTCCCACTAGTATAGGGGGTTGGAGTGAGGTTCTGCTCCTGGACTTCTGTTTCTGGTAACCTGTCATTCCAGGTATCCTCTCTCCATTTCTCAGGGAAGCGGTTTACCCAGTCACCTCAGTTCTCCCATGGGTCTAGGAAGAGTCATTGATTTTCAGTTTGCTCAGTCTTTTCTCTTATTGCAAGGACAGGAGTACGGACGTTCAAGCTCTTTACATTTTGTTTCATTAATATTTTGGCTTATTAATGTGTCGTTCGAGCAGTTTTATACTCCTCTACATTTACAATGTTCATAACTTCCAAAACATATGTTTGTTTCAAATACCTTGTTATAACATGCTGTCTTAAAGTACTACTTACACACAGGAGAAACACACTGTGCACATACAAGCATTTAGAGAAACTGCTAATCCCTCCCACAGTGTCAGTCACCCTAAGTGAATCTTTCCCAGTACATCTGACATTTAAAATCTCTCTGGCTGTTTTGATTACAACGATCCTTTCTTTATAAATAAATTCTGAAACCAGATGTCAGCCAACAGGCAGATGGCTCCGTTAGTCAGTTCGGGCTGCCAGTTAGGCTGTCTGGATCACCATCAGCATCCCTCTCCATGATGAAGCCCCTGCAACATGACACAGTGAGCATCAGCACTACGTGCTTCTCTCTTCCTCATGCACCACTCATTTGTCAATGCCCTGTAAGGGAGCAGGAGGGAAATGACTTCATTTAAATAAAGCAGTTTCCTAGATGGTAGTTTATCATGGTCATGTGCCTCTGAACGTGCATTTATAACCAGCCCATCACAAATGTGTGAGGTATTCTGCGTCCTCTATTCCTTCCTTTCTTCTCCAAAAAAGAAAGAAAGAAATCAATATACCCTTTAGAAATGAAACAAACATTATATTCAAAATAATATGTTGGCAAGAGTAGATTTTGGTGTCTGGGGAAAAACTTGCTGTTTTTCAGATTGTAGATGGGTTTTGTTTGGTTTTTAGATTGTGATTTCATCATTTCTCCTTGCTCCTTTTTCTCACCATCAAATGATTTTCCCATTTACTCCTGTGATTTTTGGCTTCAAGACTTACTTGCTTACCTAGATAAATCTATAGTGAATTTCATTACAGTTTATGACTTTAGAATTACATTGATGTCAACAGACCAAAATGTCACACACAGGGATTCGATTTCACTATGGAGTTCTTTAGGCGCTGCATGCAAGGAAGGAGATGGGAAAACTTTATACCAAAGACACAGTAATGGGGAAAGGCTAGACAGTGTATACATAAAGGAAGACTTCCTTTGTCTGACATTTTAGCATTATATGGGGGCAAAGGGGTCTTAATCCTTGCTAATCCTTGGCCAAGATTCTCATAACAATACATAGTAGATTATATACATTATAATACCCAGATAGGCTGTTACTTATTCCAAAAATTTATTCCTAAAATCCAAGTCACTTAAAGAACATAGAAAACTTACTTTACAAAAGATTCTCAAAGGACATCTTTTCACAAAGCCAAGAATTCGCTACCAAAATCATCAACCGCCAACTACCTCTACACAGAATGTGCCTGCTTTGTAAATTCAGATTTTTGTATATTGGATTTTCCGAAAGAAAGAACACAACTGAACTTTTGTTACAGAGGTTGTATTTCTTTCTCAAAGAACACTAGATTGCTACATAAAATTTGCCTCACATTTCTCCAAAAACTTTTCAGAGAAAACTGAGATGTATTTCCAATTCAATTACATGAAAGAGTAATGAAATCTGTATTTCCCCAGCTGTCTCTCATTCTTTGCACAAGAGATCTGAAGTTCTCTGGAGGCCACTGAGCCAGTGGAACCCCATATCGACCAGGACCTGCGTGGGTCACAAGTGTGAGGAGAATCCCCCTTAATCAAGGCCACAGATGTCTCATGCAAATGAGCTATAAGATGATTAATCATTAGAGAAAAAAACACTCACTCAAACTGAGGAGGAACAAGGCATCACCTCTGCCTGGAAGAAAACAGACTCCAGGCAGTTTATCATATAAGGTGAGTGCTCAGCAAACAGCTAATGGATTTTCTCAGCTACCTCTTGAGAGGAGAAACTAGTATAACTTGGTCACCCTGGTTCAGCAGGTCTGGTAGAGTGACCCCTGCTGAAACATGGAAACAATCTCCCAGGATCATCCCTTTCTCCCTGCTCCCACCCACCTAAGCTCAATTCATCCCTCCCCTCCACCCCCACACACCTGTCCCATCCATCACACCCATGCTATCCATAAACAATTCTGCTGAATCCACCTCTTCAATATCCCAGCTAACCATCTGCCTCTTTCCACCTCTACTGCCACTCCCTCCTCCAAGGGGCCACCTTAACCTTCAGGGACCTTCAACCAGGTTCACTGCCTCCAGCCTAGACTCCTCGATCCAGTTTCACCAAAGCAATCTGAAGGATCTTTCTAATTTACACATCTGCTGGTTAAAGACTTTCAGTGGTTCCTCGATGCCATAAATCCTGTTCTGAATAAAATCCAAATGCTTTAGCATTAATTCGTAAGATGCTTAATAAACTGGCTCAGAGGTGCCCACATTTTGCTATGCATTGTAATCTGAGAAGGTTTTATAATTCGCAATGCCCCAGCACACTACATACCAATTAGGTCACAATGTCTGGGGCACAGGAGGTGGGGAGGAGCTAAGGATTGGGAGGTTATTTTATTTTATTTTTTTAAATTTAATTTTCCTCTAAATTCCCAGGTGACTCCATTGTGCAGCAAAGTTTAGGAACCACTGAACCAATGACTTACCTCTCTAGGCTCACCTGTTACCACTTCTCCACCACATATAAAAATCATTTCCCTGTTTTCAATACTTTCTTATGCTTTCTTACATCTATGCAGCTCCACCTAGCTCCACCTAGGCTGTTCCCTCCCTCTGAACACTTCTCCCCCATTAAGTCCTGTGCAAATCTCCTTCCCAAAATAGCTAAACTCAATTTATAGTAGAGTTCTAAAAAATGTCCTAACAAAAACTGCCTACTGGAGAAATCCATATGAAGTTACCAACCAGGAAAATATATACGAGACAGCAATAAATGCAGATCTGCGTTGTGAAAGCTGTGATATGTAATTAGGGAATACAGCCAGGAATCAGCTAAAACGATAAGGTATGGCTCTGCATCAATTAGCCTTTATGCAGTAAGTACTACAGATGAGCTACAGAGCAAAATATAAAGCCAGTAGTAAATTAGAATAACTGGGAAACTAGAAGGAGCTGATGGTAGTCTGTCTGAGTATGGACAGCCCTCAGCAGACAGACAGCCTGCGATTTGCATAGAGAATTTGGTAGCACGTTCCAGCCTGATAACAAGGGGCAGGTGATTTTCTAACATCAAATTCAGATGATCCTTTAATAAGCCATTATCTGATGATCTTTCAATGAACCACTGTATGTGTAAACAACACTGAAGTTTGTGTTAGGGGGTGTTGGTTGGTTGTACTTTGCTGATTAGGTTGTTCTGCAGTACCACCACACACTTTTTCTTTTTTTTTTTTCCTCTCCATCTCCCTCTCACTCTCCCTCTCCCATCCCAGAGTCCTCAAATTTGGATTCGATGCCATAGCTATGTGCTCTCCAGCAATGCATACATCCCCTATTATATCACTGAACACAAGGTATTGGGACTGCTCATTGACCTGACAGTATCCCCCAGGTTCTTTGGGGGCAGGAATGTGTCCACCGCAGTGACCACAAGTCACCAACAGGAAGCCCCAAATGTAAGCTCCTAAAAAAAAGGACGGTGCCTTTGCTGTTCAACACCGTGCCTCCAGCACTTACTACAGTGCTTGCACATACTGGGCACTCAAATTCTTATTTGAGTCCAGGTTGGACTCCTTATAATTGATACTTAGCACTATGGTCTTGAAAATCTGAGAGGCACTTCTTTAGGGAACGAGAGCCCAGAACAGAAGGCAAGAAGAGAGAGCCCTACACTTTCTAACACGCATTGGAAATAACCCTACTTTTCAAAACCCTCCTCCATAGCACATTCCCAGCGGCTAGAGATGACTTAAACCTTTCAAGTTTTGATATTTCCTTTTTTCTGCTGTCTTAGTCTAATCTTCTGCATCATTGTTAACATCTTCTTTAAGTTGGCAATATAGTCCTCAAATATCAAACAATAAGTCCTTGGATAATAAAGAAAATTCCCAGTCTACTTCTCAGGGATGTTATGAAGTTTAAATGACAGTGTATAAAAAAGGCCTTCTGAAACACAAAAAATACTACACAGATATAAGCTATGAGACTTATTACAGATTAATAGTAAGCAAAGCCCAAAATAAATTCTTATTAAAATTTTTATACTTCAATTTCTGAGGATAAATGAATGCTATGAATTAAACTGCCACCCTTTTGAGTTAAAGGCACATTCAAAAGGACTGCAGCTTAATTTATAATCCGAATCACTTTCAGAAGATGGTCCCAAGTTATCTGCTTGTTCCTAGATTATTTATAAGTTTCAGACATTCGACACATGTAAAATGTTCATTAGAAATCAAGGAGCTTTATGTACCTAAATATGGTTTGTGGATGAATATGTTTGTATTACATAAAACCCCTAAACACACCAAAGAGTCTATGATGCACGGAAAGTTATTTAAGCTAACTTATGCTCCCCCAGACAACCGGCACATTCACCTGAGGCCACAATTAATATATTATATCAGTGTGGATCAGAACTACATTACAGCTGTGGAACAAAGGAATCTGTGAGTGGCTTTTTATCTCTCATTTTTGACAGTTAGATCCAAATATGAGCTGCTTCCTCCCAACAAGTACAAACCATTACGTTCTCACGTACCCTCCACGCCAAAAAGAGGCATACGGTCCTAGTCTTAGCTAAATAAGACAACCAGGTCAAAAACTGAGAACATCCCAATCTTAAGACAGCTTCTTATATCTAAAGAAGATAGGATAAATAATTTGATCTGAGGCCAATACCACAGTCAACAAATAAAGAACATTTTGTGGAAATTTTTTTCTAAGGAACACTTATTAGGGTTGTGTAAGTGTATGTATGTTTTAATACACAGACGTAAAAAGAATGAAAAGTTCTGTAACCTCATACTCAGATAACTGTGGAATTAAAAATAATGAGAATAATAAAACACACCAAATGTACACACACACACACACGTGACTGAAATAGGACCCCTTCTGTATGTCCAACTCAGTGGCTTTTGCGACTTTTCCTAAGTTTCCTGTGATCCCTTTTGAAGGGGTTGAGGGAACCCCTGCGGCATCTATTTAATCTATCAGTAAAACATACTCCTTTTGATTCTTAACACAAACAGGGTCATGTACCACATCTTGTGCAGCGTCTATTCCATTTATCAGTAAAACATACTCCTTTTGAGCCTTAACACAAACAGGGTCATGTACCACATCTTCCTTTTTACTTAATAACAAAATGCACTGGAATTCCTTCTCTGACAGCACATACAGATCCTCTTCACTCTCAATAACTACAAACCATACCATCATCTGGATGCACCATGATTTATTTAATCAATGCCTCACTGATGTGTTCTGACTGTTCCCACGTTTCTGCTATGACAACCAGTGCTGAAATAAGCATCCTTGCCCACATATTTTAGCAAACTTTTGTAAGCACAGAAGAAGAACTTTCGTAACTTTTTAATGGCGGGATTGCTGGAGAAAGGGGCACATGAATTTTATTTTGATATTGCTAAACTACACTCCACTCAAGTGAGATTGCTCAACTTACTCTACCAAGAACAATATTTTCATGCATTCATTCATTCACCACATGTTCACTGACCGCTTATATTTCTCTATTTTCAGGATATGGCAGTGAAATAGATTTTTTGTTAAAAAGAACTTATGTTTTGGTAGGGAGTTTCTGTTTGCCCAAACCCTCATGAGTGCTTAGATTACTTTTTGTTTGACTGTTTGCCAAACGGGTCAAAAATGATGTCCCACTAACATACCTTCCATTAATTCTCAATGAAGCTTCACGCTTTCATTTGTTTTTAACATTTGTATTTTTTTCTTAAACTACCAATTCTCACACACACACACACACACACACACACACACACACACAATGTATTAGACTGATAGCTTTTTCATTACTTATAACTTTTTTTTTTTATTAAGATTGTTACTGGCAACTCTTTCTTGGTCATATGTATCACAAATAATTGCCAGTTTGTGGCTGATCTTCTGACTGCCTTTGTAGGTATTTTTTTTTCCTAAATTTTATATAAGCAAATCTAACAATTATTAGTTTATGACCTTTGAGGTTTTTGCCTTGCTTAAAGAAAGGCCTTTAACACTCCAAAACTATTAATAAATCTATTCATGTTTTCTTATAGAAATTATAATTTATGCTTTTATGTTTAAATCTTTTATCTATCTGGAATTTACTTGGGTATAAAGAATGAAATAAATATATTGCATTTTGTTTACTCTTGTTTCCTTAAACATTTAAAATTACTAGAAAATTTATTTTCCCTAGTGATGTGAAAACCATCATTATCATAATTTAATTTCAGGTCCATTTCAGGTTTAGTTTTGAACAATTATTTTGTTCCATTGATCTGTGTCCCTTTTTCTTTTTCTGCAGCAAGATCTTAAATTATTCAGTTCTAATGTTTAAATTATTATAGCTTCATAATGTATCCAACATCCAGTAAGTCAAGTTGCCCCTCATTACTTCTCTTTGGAGAATTTTCCAAGTTATTCTCACAATTTGATTTTTCCAGATGGATTTTGTATCAGTGTGCCAAATTCATCTGCACAACAAGAGCAACAAAAACTCTGTTGCTCTTTAAATTAGGATTTCATTGATTATTGGATTTATAAGGAACTGATATCTTTCAATATTGTCTTCCTTTCTAACCTGTTTCTTTTTCCATTTAACTATTCTAGCAAATCTCCTTGTGTTTTAAAGTTTTCATCATATATATCTTCCACATTTCTTATTTCAAATTTATCCACAGGTATCTTATTATTTTAGTTGTCACAAGAAACCTATTTTAAAACACATTTTACTGAGTAGGTACACAGGCACAGTACAAAATTCAAAACTCCCCCACCCTTATCCTTAGCCACCCAGATTTCTTCCTAGAGGCAGCATCTCATCAGGGAAATTCATTTCAAATCTGTATCAGTATGCTAATCTTTTTGCTTTTATGAAATTAGTATATCATCTCTCTAAAATATAAAAGTTCAAGACTAACAAGAATCTCACACAATCCTGCCAAGTCTAAAGAAAGTGTCTCCCTCCCCTCTGGAAACAGTGCCCCATCCCTGCCTCTCAACCTGGAGTCCTCCTTCTCCTCGAATCTTCCACAACCAATCCTTTAGTAAGTCTTAGAGAGTCTATCTGCAATATATGCCTCATATTAATCTACTTCTCTCCCAATTCAACCTGACTATAAAATCTGAAAGGCAGAGACAACCTTTACTTCATATCGCACTGTTTATCTTGTACACACCACGTTGTATGGTGTAAATAGTTGCTATAAACTCAATGTTTGTGTGCCCCCAAAATTCATATATTGAAATTCTCATCTCCAAGGTGATGGTACTTAGAGATGGCGCCAGTGGGAGGTGGTTAGATCACAGGGGCGAAGCCCTTATGCATGGAATTAGTGCCCTTATTACAAAGGCCTGAAAGAGATTCCTTGCCTCTTCTATAATGATACAGGGAGATGGTGCCATCTATGAACCAGAAAGCCGTACCAGACATCAAATATGTCCCTTGATCTTGGACTCCCCAGCCTTCAGGTCTGTAAGAAATAAATTTCCATTGTTTATAAATCACCCAGTTTATGATATTTTGTTACAGCAGCCCTAATGAACTAATACAGTTGTTAGCCATATACCACGGCTTGATCCACAGAAAAGATGCAACACATTGTTAACGTTGGAGCTGCATTGTCAGCCAAGGCTATCAAAGTGTGGTCCACCTGATACCAGCCCATGATAAAGTAAGGACACAAGGCGAGAGTAAGTACATAGAAACTTTTGTAGCAATTTGACATTACTGTCACATTCAAGCTCATGGTCATTCTTCTGGTAATCCATGTTCCTTGTATTCTATAACAGTATCAGTGTACAACAGATTAGAAATAAAAACTTATGGCCCTTCACCAGAGATGGTTGAGGAAGCACAAGCACACAGGGTACCATCACCTCTTGCCTTGGCTTCTCCAGGAGGCACCCATCGGGAGTTGCTTCTTCCTCTCTTGGGTGAGGAAGCATCACCTTTCCAGGGTGATGCTTCTGTGAATCATATGCCTGCAACACAAATCCTTTGGTGATTCGCCATAGCATTTGCCCCGACCTACTAATGTCTGCATCACTGGGCTCCCTCCCGCCTTCTGTGACTTCATCCAGGTCTTCCTTGTATACATCCAGGTACCCTGGTTTCATCATTCTTCCCGGGACATATCACTCCCTTTTTTGCCTTGAGGCCTTTGCATGTGGCATTCTCTCAGCCCAGAATGCTGGTTGAGAGGAGACACTCAACAAATTGAGGAAATAAGAAGAAAAAGAAAGGAAGAAGAATTTTGTAGCAAGCTGTTTTTAAAAAGCGAAAAAATTCTCACATCCATGACCCATTTTATTTGATAAACATAAAAATCTCACACCTTCCCTACTGTCCTTAAAAACTCTCCATATAAATTGCAAATAGTTGCCAACTCAAACTGAAGCAGTAGTAAGGTCAAAAACAAACAAGCGTTTACTTCAGTGTTGAGAGATCCTGTCTTCCTAAAGCAACGTGGGCAGTGTAAGTGCTTTCCTGCTAACTCAGGTCAGGAGCCTGGAGGCTGACCCCTGAGGCTGCACAGCAGCTTGCTTCCTAACCCCGAGACTCTGGGTTAGTGCCCCCCCCCGAGATTCTGACAGGTGCCACTCCTTTCTAACCACTACAACTTCAAGGCCACGATGAATTAGTTCATAAAACAGGAGATCAAGTAGCTAATCAATGTGTGCTGAAGTGTTCAGGCTCACTACTAAGCCAAGAAATTTAAAACTTGATGGTATTTTTTGCCTATCAAGTTAACGAACTTAAAACAGCAATAATACCCAATGTTATGTGTAGTATATGGTTAGGTTTATACATTTGAGATTACTAGTGGCAACCTGCAGAAAACAATATATACAATACGATACGATGTAAATTGTGCATGGGTGTGTGCACGTGTGTGTGTAAAATATCAAAATGTCTCATAGAACTTATCAAAATGTCCCTTTTATGGACAGCAATTCTACTCTGAAAAAACATCCCAAAGAACTAATGCACAAAAAGCCCACTAGAGGATAATTTTAATTGGAAAAATATATGAGCCGTTCAGATCAATGACTCTCAAATGAAAGAGGAGGTCTGGCCACTACTGAGTGAAGAGACAGCCAACTCGTTAGTCATAATTACTGATGGACAGTGCCATTAGCCTCTCACATCCCACTGATAAGTAAAGGACTGAACCATTGGATAACATGTGGAAAGAACAAGTAAAGATTTTAACAAATGCCCCTCGATGGAAAATGAAGCTTCTCTAGGAAAAAACATATAATAACAAAGAAACACATACGTAATAATTTTTCAAATACCAAGTTTTCATAAACAGATTACAAGTACATAAATATTATGCATTAAAAAAGAATGAAATAAAATTTAAAATGTCCTAAGTGGTTTGCATTCCATTGGAGGGGTCTTAGATAAGTTTTCTCTCAATTTTTTTTTAAGTTTTTCAAGACAAGTTCATATTTATCAATTAAAAAATGTTAATCCCTTCAAAACCAAGCAAAGTCAAAATCCGCCCACCTCAGCACACTGTAGGAAAATATTTATCAACAGCAGGTCAGTAAGACTCTTCTAACTTCTTTTCACCATGTGACGTATTACTGTATAGAAGACAGTATGGAGCTAGTCTAGCAGAGAAGCAGAGAAAAATCCTCCTGTCTACTAATCCAAAAGGAGGATTAAGTAGATCATCTTTTTGCTGTCCCAGAAAGAAAGTGGCTTACACACTGGGACACACTGGGAATGTGAAGGGGCTTAAACACTGTAGCACCATGCGTAAAAAACAGTTATATCAAGGACAAGCATTTCTAATCCAAAATTACAGAAACATAGTAAAGGCCCTCTGAAATGTAAATAGCCATAAATTCCAAACCTGATTACCCAGTCGCTGTAACTGCTGACAGCCTACGAAGTTCACATCAATTTCAAGGGGCCTCAAGCCACCATGGAATGAGCAGGATCCAGTCATCTACAAATCATTCAATTCCCAGGGCAGCCATCACATGGCTGTTAAAAGAACCAGTAGACTGTTAATTCTCTTTCCTGCTTTGTCTCCTCAGTCATTTCATTCGACATTCACCGTGAATACTTCCCTCACTATTAATGCATTTAGCTTCTGAATCTTAACTACAGAACCAAATGTGCTCATCAGATTGGGGCTAAGGGGTTCTGGAAAGAAAGCAGGAAAAACAACCATGGAGTTGATACAATATTGAAGTTTAGATTTCAGTCACAGAAGATAAATCAAGAAGCTCAAAGTTAATGCTCCCTTAACAACCTTAAATCTCTACACTAGGCATATGGATCAGAATGGCAGTTTTATTAGGATCACAATTGTATCAAATACACACTCAAATCATGTACCACATCTACCATTATACGTTCTCCCTTTAAAATGAAAAAAGGTTATATTCCAAACTGGAGATAAGGCAACACTGTAACTTTGAATAGAATTGAATTGTGATCTGGCACTGTCTCTTGGCATTCAGTATAAATCTTCATACCCCCATCTGACTACTGCCTCAAGGCCACAATCTCTAAACTCATTCCTAATTCAGTTACATGGGAGGACAAGCATGGTGAGACAGCAAAGAAAACTCCCAATATATACCTGTAGGGGCTATGGTGGGAGAGGGACAAGCAAAACAAGCATGCCAAGTTCTCCCAACAAGGTGTAGAGGAAAGGACATTGGACCAGGAATCAGGACCCAACTTGGAGTTCTGTGTGATGGTGGGGAAGCCATTTGCTCTTATTTGACTGACTTTACGCCTGTATAAAACAATGAGGTCTCATTAAATGATTTGGGTGGTTATATAAATGAGTCAAAGGTCTCTGCTGGCATTACCTTCCCTAAGTTTCTCAGTTGAAATTTCCTTTCCTTTACTCCTGTGAGGTCTGCTGGACATTTCACATGTGAGCAGGCAAACTGTGGGATCCCACTACTTAAACACAGGGCTTTGATAAAATGCCTGGGACTATGAGGATAAAGTAGTATATTCCCTCATTCATTCAATCAGGGCACACAAAACTACCATATACATACATCATATACAACACAATGTGCTAGACACTTTAGGAAATGGGTAGAAAATTATAAGTTTAAAAGGTACAATTCCTACATGAAGGCATGAAATGTTTATAATCCAATTGGATAGATAACAAATTGAAGAAAATTGCAATGACAAAAATCTCAAACAAATTGCTAATTAATCACAGTATCTTTCCCACTGAGCCTAGGTGTGACCTCAAAATCCTTCTCAACACAAGCACTCCATTCAGCAACCAAAAGACTGTCCTCACCAGGTGAGGTGAGGTGCCTTGTGCAATCCACAATAGGCCCTCTTCTGAGCACGTGCCCAGCTACTTCCAGTGCCTTCCCACTACTGCTCCTAGCAAGCTCCTTTGACTTCCACCTTCACCTCCAAATCACTAGGTATTCCTTAAAAAAAGGGAGCCACTAAGAACCTAGTCACACTGGCTGAATGCTCTTGTCAACTCATCTTTGTCAATTTTTTTTAAAAGTTCGAATTCTAGGAAAAGAGGAAACACCTACACCTTGCTTTAATCCATAGCAAGCACACATCTATTTTAAACACTAATGGATGACCATTATGTTGTCAGTAGACATCTAGTACATTCCTATTAACAAAGGCAATGCATGGTGTCACTGGGCTTAAATCAATACACAAAGGCACCAACAAGTTTTATACACACATAAACACAAACACAAACACAGACACAGCTTCTCATCTACTGTGAGAGGCTGCATCCCTAACCAAGTTGGCCATCTGGGAAATGAATGCCTTTGTGGTGGCCTTGTAAATTGCCTCCACTCTTCTGGAAAGCCATCTGGCAATACATTTTAGAAGCCATAAAAATGTTCATACTCTTTGACCCAGTAATGCCACATCTGAGACTCTATCATAAGAAACTAATTCAAAATATGAAAATAGCTACATGCACAAATGTATGCCTTGAACTGTTATTAGTAATTGTAAAAAGTTGGAAGTAATGCACATGTCAACAACAGAGTTAATTAATGATGTGGCATCACAACAGAATACGATACAGCCATTCAAATGGTAACTATGGAGATTATACAGCAATAAGGGGAAATGTATATACAAAACAACTGGTACAACTATGAAAAGCCACTGAACAACTGTTTAAAAACTGATTACCATGTTTTAGGGTGGTAAATGTGGATGTTTCCCCTTCTCTATTTCTAAGCTTTTTGTAATACTGCTATGATGCCTCTATAATTAAAAGAGAATCTTTTATTTTAAAATGATATGCATGCCTTTGATCTCAAGGATAAAGAAAGAGCCACAGCAGACCATGCAGCCTGCTATGTTATCCAGGGAGGAAGAGGGACCATTAGCATTCCACAGACGCACGGGCATCATGGGCTGAGCCACACAGAGCAGTCCGTGGAGAGCCACCTGGAGGTGTTGCGTACTTGTCAATGATTGCCAAAAAATGAGCAGTGTCCATCTGCTAACCCCAGTCAATTCCCTTCATTACGAGCATCCTGAGGCAGAGAATTCCCCGGGCGCACTTCACGTACTATCAGCTTAGTTATCCATTTAAAAAATTTATTTGAGGTCACGTGGGGCTGTATAATCATTTGGTTAAAGTAACAAGCCCAGATTTTCATATTGGGAGCAATGAGAAATGTCTGTGGCAAGAAATGCAATAATCACAAGGATGGAGGAAGGCAAACAGAAGCAACTTTTCACTTTCAGAGAAGCAGGGGGCTTGGGGAGCAGCCAACGTGGCCGCAAACACGTTTGTCTAAGAAACAGAGTCGTGGGGAGGGCAGGGTCAAAGGGAGGGCAGGTATGGTTCTCCGGAGATGACACAAGGATGAAGACACAGGAGGTAAAGATATGTGTTCAGCCCTAACGAGCCTGAACCATCAGATGGCAACCGACTTCACCTCGGGGCCATTTAACCCCACATGCAGTTTCAGCCCTGTGCCAATCCAGGCACCAGCCCTACTCAGGAAAATCTCAGAGATCTTCAGTCCAGTTTTAACCATTCAGTCCCAGGAGCTGCTCCTGCATTCTTGCCCCTCATCCCTGTGTCCAGGCACCTCTTTATACCCTAGTGTCAAAGATCAAGTTCTTTTCTCTCCTCTATACCTTCACTTCCCCACTGAGTCCCTGCCAGGGAAGCAGCAGGGCAAAGAAGCCTCAGACAGAGGTTGTGAAATCAGACGGCACTGACTTAAAATTCAAGTTAAGCTACTCTTCTCCCTAGATGACCTTGGGAAAATTACTCTCTTGAACTTCAGTTTCCTTCTCTAAAAGATTTGTACCTGCACCATAGGATCGTCATCAGGGTCAAATGAAATAACAAATGTAAACCCCAGTATCTGACACTTATGAATGCTTAATAGAAGTTTGCTATATTTACTCTCATTCCTCAGCAGCTGGCACCCTGTGTGGCTTCTTCCTCCACTAACCCTGTCCATTGAACATGAACCACACAGTCCCGCTCTCTGTTGCTCAGCCCTCCTTATGTTGACCTCAGTCCTGAACTCAGCGTTCCTTCTGGAACCACTCCACTGCCCAAACTGAGACACTCTCACTTCTGCACCGTGAGCCGACTCTCCCTGCTGACAGTTGTAGCCCCCTACACGCTCAGGAAGTGCGCAATAATTTCAAAGCTTGGTACCGAAGCCACACTGCCTGGTTCAGAGCCCTGCTCTTTCACTCATTACTTCATGTGACTTTGCTCAAGCTACTTAACTTCTCTGTGCCTCATCTCCCCATCTGTAAAAGATAGTAATAGTGTCTACCTCCTACGACCCAGGAGAGGATTCAGTGTGCAAGTAAAGCTCTGAGAACTGTGCTAGCACATAGTAACCAGGCACATTTCTTTTTTAACTGCAACTCCCCAAGGCCAGAGGTACTTGGTTAGCCTATGTCATCCCATGTCATCAGATAACCCAAGCAGCTTTGCTACTCTCTGACACAGGGAGAGATAATATATCTCGACAGCAAAGCCTTGCTATCCACCACATGGTGCACAGACCAACATGGGCACTGCCTGGAAGCCCGTTAGAATCTCAGGCCCCACCAAGCCCTACTGAAACAAAATCTGAATCTTAACATGTTTTGCAGACAGAAGTCACCTAGAGGTCTTGTTAAACAACACAACAACACAGGTTTGGATGGGGCCAGAGATTCTGCCGTTCCTAGGACCAAACTTAGGGGAGCAGAGCTCTAGAGGAAAGTTCTTAAGTAGAAGTGTTCCAACATGTGGGAAGACTGTCACCTGGAGTCTGTAAGTGACAAGGAGGGTAGGTAGGCGTGACTGGTAACTGGAAAAGTGCATGGCTAAGAAGATAAACGACAAACAGCATAAGGAGCTCCTTGGTAAGTTCTTAAGAGGGTAGGGACCAAGTCTTCTGAATCTGTTTTATTGAGAGAATTCCTAACATGAAGGAGATGGTTCACCAAAATCATCTGACATAACCCTTACTTGTGTGGGGTCCACCAATTTATTCCCATTTTCTTTTTTTTTTCTTTTTTTTTTCTTTTTTTTTTTTTGTGTGTGTGTGTGTAGATAGCATCTTACTCTGTCACCCAGCAGGCTGCACTACTTTGCAACAAAACTGGAATGTTAGTTTAAAAAAAAAAAAAATTGTTGTATATTAGTTGCCCCTCCCCAACCCACCCTAATATATTAAACTACACACTTTCTGCATGGAGACAATGCAAACTACCTTGATAGAAGGGAATGATTTCACAATTGCTTCCCTTAGAAATGATGCTGGCTTTGATCCAGAAGATGGAGTGGGTGGGCTGGAGACAAGAGATGGGGCTGGCAGAATATCTTGTGCAAAACATTGGACTGGGCTTTGAAAGAGAACTTGCAGTTACTTTGCTGCCATCGTCTTTGTTTTTTTAGAGACAGGGTCTCGTTCTACCACCCAGGCCACAGTACAGTGGCATGATCACAGCTCACTGCAGCCTCAAACTCCCGGGCTCAAAGGATCCTCCTGCCTCAGCCTCCCAAGTAGCTGGGAGTACAGGGGCATGCCACTATGCCCAAACTTTTCTACCATTTCATTTCAAACTCCCAGGATGTTGCAAACTAAGTTAAGGCATCAGAAAAGTTAAGTGCCTCATTTCTATAACCCTTGTTCTTTTCTTAGTGACATATGTAACTAACCGGACCCTGGAGGTCAACAACCAGAGAATAATAATTATAGAGAAGAAAAATAAAAGACTACAGACTAGAAAAAGCATACCAATTGATCCAAAAGGTCCTTAAACACTCCCTCCCACCCCCAGTAAGCCCAGTCTTCATTTTCTAGGACTTCAGAAAAAACCAGAGGTGGCTGGGTATGGTGACTCACGCCTGTAATCCCAACACTTTGGGAAGCCAAGGCAGGCAGATTGAGACCGGCCTGGATAATGTGGCAAGAACCCATCGCTACAAAAAAAAAAAAAGTTTAAAATTTTTTAAAAAGTACCCAGGTATAGTAGCACATGATTATAGTCCCAGCTACTTGGGAGGCTGAGGCAGGAGGGTCGCCTGAGCCTGGGAGATAAAGGTCACAGTAACCTATGATGGCATCACTGCACTCCAGCCTAGGCAACAGAGCAAGACCCTGTCTCAAAAGAAAAGAAAAGAAAAGGAAAAAAGGAAGGGAAAGGAAAGGAAGGGAAAGGGAAGGAAGGGAAAGGGAAGGGGAGGGGAAGGGGAGGGGAAGGGGAGGGGAAGGGGAGGGGGAGGGGGAGGGGGAGGGGGAGGGGAAGGGGAAGGGGAAGGGGAAGGGGAAGGGGAAGGGGAAGGGGAAGGGGAAGGGAAGGGAAGGGAAGGGAAGGAAAGGAAAGGAAGGGAAGGGAAGGGAAAGGAAAGGAAAGGAAAGGAAAGGAAAGGAAAGGAAAGGAAAGGAAAGGAAAGGAAAGGAAAGGAAAGGAAAGGAAAGGAAAGGAAAGGAAAGGAAAGGAAAGGAAAGGAAAGGAAAGGAAAGGAAAGGAAAGGAAAGGAAAGGAAAGGAAAGGAAAGGAAAGCAAGGAAAGAGAAAGAAAAGAAAGAAAAGAAAGAAAGAAAGAAAGAGGAAATGACCAGATGCCCATGACTGTTATCTAAGCAATCTGTCTCTCTCATCCAACAGTGCTCCCTGCCCCACCCACCACCTCCACACAGACACCTGTCACCTCAGTAATTAACTAAGGGAAAAATCTGCATAAATGTGAGAAGACAGCTACATTCCCAGTCCCCATAACCGTTATGAAATTATCTAAATGTGAATGCCATATCAAACCCAAACGTGCTTCTCTTTGGGGAAAAAAAAAAAAAAAAGTAAGGATCAGCATCAGATGTCCCTTCCAAGTCAAAGGTCAGGAAGAATTTCCACTGTGTCATTCTGAATCAGCAGCTATGTATGACTAAAAACAGATATAATATTTGGACATGCTTATGTTATATATACTTACATGTACACACACAGACACACATATCTCTGTTCTACCTATATCAAAAAAGGTTTTGGAGCAGGCAAGAAGTCCTTGTCCTCAACCACCAGAGTAATCCAATCATTTTCTGCCCTCAGTGAGGGCTCTAAAAGATACACAGCAGGAAATCTACCACGGGTCATACATCCTTTCTCTAACTACTCACAGAGTCCTCATAGATAAATAAAAAACAAAAAATGAAAACATTTTTAAATTTGACATCTAAACTTTCTGCTCCAACTACTGACAGAGCTCTCATATATAAATTTAAAAATCGCAAAGTTTTAAAATTTTATATCTAAACTCATCCTTTTTTTAATAGATAAAGGAATCTATTATGGAAATTGGCTTATGTGGCTATTGAGACTGTGAAGTCCTGTAATCTGTAAACTGGAGAACTAGGAAAAAGGGTAAGTTCATGTCCTTTGCAGGGACATGGGTGAAGCTAAAAACCATCATTCTCAGCAAACTATCACAAGGACAGAAAACCAAACACCGCATGTTCTCACTCATAGGTGGGAATTGACAATGACATCACTTGGACACAGGGCGGGGAACATCACACACTGGGGCCTATTGGAGGGTAGGGGGCTGGGGGAGGGATAGCATTAGGAGAAATACACAATGTAAATGATGAATTGATGGGTGCGGCAAACCAACATGTCACATCTAAACTCATCTTTTAAACAAAAGCAAGGCAAAGAGAATACTTGTTTCCCCTGAACCCCAAGTGTCATCCCCAAACTTTGATGAACTTTCAACCAAATAAGCTTAAAGCCACAGTCCAAGACAGCCATTGCTGTCATAGAAGAAAAGATAACACAGATACAGCTGTGCAGTTTTAAACAAATCCCAGGGTCCCACAAGGGGCTTAGACAAAGCACTCCTTGAAACCAAAAAACTCTCAGATTGACGGTATGGTTCAAAGATACACCTAGATTTTCTAATTTAATAATGAGGCTAAGTGTTTAAATACACAGGAGTGTAGGAAGCATTATAACTATGTTCGCCAGAGGAGATGACGGTCTAAATGAGAAACCTTCAGGAACTATCAGAAATATCAGCACAGATGTCTACATAGGATATAGTCTTCAGTTTATAAAATGGAACTGCCATCAAAACCCAAAGTGAGCTAAAGGTTGCACTGAAATCTAGGCAAGCAAACAGTTGCTCCTTATCTTCCAAAATGCAAGGCTCTGCAGAGTAAACTAGATCTATCTTTTAGCAACCCGCACTGTATCATTTCAATGTAAAAATATACTCCATAAAGACATAAAAATGATCTTCCACCACAAATTAACAAAATAGAAGAAATTCCCTTCATACGTAAGGAATAAATTTCAGCAATCTCAGCTAATAAGGACACCCTAAGACAAGAAAAGACATTTTTGTGTCTTTTCTTTTTTTTTTTTTTTTTTTTTTTGAGATGGCGTTTTGCTGTGTCGCCCAGGCTGCAGTGCAGTGCCACAATCTCAGCTCACTGCAACCTCTGTCTCCTGGTATTTTTGTATCTTTTGACAGTAAAAATCTTATTTAATGCCCAAAGAACAAGGTATTAAAAAGAAATCACAGCAATGGTCCCACATCTTGATGGCACGTTAGAATCATCTCAGAAGCTTTTTAAAAATCCCACTGACCAAGGCCCATATCAAATCTGTTACACTGGAATCTCTGGACGTGAGACTCTAGCATCATTGTTTTTCTAACTTCCCCAGGTGGACTGCAGTGTACAGCCATAGCTGGGAACCACCGAATTAGAGATTATTCTAAAGATATCTTCCAAGTCAGAGAGTTCCTCTTTTGCAAGATCATGGGCCCTTGATGTGCTGGGACAAGAAGCATTTGTCTAAAGCAAGTGTTTGTCTAACACCACCAGCTAAGATGCTGCACTGAACAAGCCACAGTTCAAGACAGCCATTGCTGTTAGAGAAGAAAAGACTACACAGATACAGCTCTGTAGTTTTAAACAAATCCCAGGGTCCCAGAAGGGGCCCCAGGAGTGGGGCTGAGGACCATGTACACCCCGGCTTCCCAGCCTTAAAATGCAACCCTGATGAGGCAGGGTCCAGGATGCCACTCAGTCTGTATTTTCAAGAGGCATCTCCCTGACAACAATACAAGAAGCAGTGGAGACAGACAGTAACATGAAGTGACGCACAGGCCCAGCAGAGCGGCGTCATCCAGGGGCGGCGCTATTTTCAGAAGGCCACGCAGCCCCACCGTGTCTCTGAGGGAAAATGCATATCCTCTTAACAAAACTAGTACAGGCAAATGTGTAGGTTTCTTAGCTGTTGCTCCTCTGTTGACAAAGCTGCAAAATTCACTTTATCTAAATGTTAGAAGTCCTCAGTGTTTACCACTGATGCCCTTCAGGCTTCCCCTAACCTATATCCCAGCTTTAGATACTGTTGCTTGGTTTTATTTAAAAGTAAACTTCTGATGGGAATGGGTAGAGTGGAGATGTTTTTAAAAACTCCACAAGAACCAACGCATATTTGCTTCAAATTATTTAAAGGCTAAATTTTACCCAAAAATCTTAAATAAAAGGGAAACCAAAAATACTACAGACTTTTTAAAGATGACGTTTTAAATAACAAGAACATTTTAAAGCATACATTTGGAAAGCATACATTTTAAAGCATACATTCCAGGAAAAAGTCATATAAAAATATGCGAAAATTAGTTTTTGTTGTTGTCGTTGTTGTTCTTTTGGTTTTTTATTTATTTTTTGTTTCTGAGACGGAGTTTTGCTCTTGCTGCCCAGGCTGGAGTACAATGGCACGATCTTGGCTCACTGCAACCTCTGCCTCCTGGTTCAATCAATTCTCCTGCCTCAGCCTCCCGAGTAGCTGGGATTACAAGTGCCCACCACCACACCCGGCTATGTTTTGTATTTTTAGTAGAGATGAGGTTTCACCATGTTGGCCAGGCTGGTCTCGAACTCTGACCTTAAGTGATCCGCCCGCCTTGGCCCCCCAGAGTGCTGGGATTACAGGCGTGAGCCACTACGCCAGGCCAAAATTAGTTTTTTTAAGAGAATTTTTATTTAAAAAGAAAGAACTCTACGAGTCCTTCACAACATGAGCTCTGAAGGCAGGCTCTGAATCACTGATGCTATTAGGCAGGGGCCCTCAGTCACACCCGTTGGACTCTCTGTGCCTCACCTTACCTGTATGTCACAGGAGTTAAGCTTCTGGAGTCAAATTCAGATTCAGGTCTGCACATGTGAGCCATGTGAGCTCACTTAACCTCTCTGTGCTACCCTTCCTCCACTGTAACACTGAAGGACAAATAATTACCTACCTCCTGTGTGAAGAAATTGGAACCCCTGTGCTCTGCTGTAAAATGTAAATGGAACGTAAAATGGTACCGCCACCATGGAAAACAGTACGGAGGTTCCTGACAATTTAAACATAGAATTGTCATATGATCAAGCAATTCCACTGTGGGTCTGTACCCAGAATAACTAAAAGCAGGATCTTGAAAAGATATTTGTATGCCCAAGATCATAGCAATATTATTCACAATAGCCAAAAGGTAGAAGCAACCCGAGTGTCCACTGGTGAATGAATGGAGAAACACAGTGTGCTCTGTCCAGACAATGGAATACTACTCGGCCTAAAAAGGGAAGGAAATTCTGGTACATGCTACAACATGGGTGAACCATGAAAATGTTATGCTCACTGAAATAAACCAGATGAAAAGGACGAATACTGTATGATTCCACTGATATGAAGTTCCTAGAGTGGTTAAATTCAGAGACAGAAAGTAGAATGGTGGTCGCCAGAGGCTTGGGCGAGAGGGAATGGGGAGTTCGTGTTTAATGGGTACAGAGTTTCAATTTGGGAAGATGAGAGAGTTCTAGAGATGGGTGTTGGTGATGGTTATACGAGACCATGAATGTACTCAATGCTAGCAAACTGTATGCTTAAAAATGGCCACAATGATAATTTTTATGTTTGTACATTTCACCACAATTAAAAGTAAAAATAAAAAAATGAGAAAGAATAGTACCTACCTCCTAGAGTTGCGGTGAGGATTAAACATAAGGGAAGCGTTTAGCATGCACCTGGCACACAGTAAGCCCTCCGTGGATATCACTGCTATCTTACCTTCCCGCCTCTGTAGCTCCCCACACTCCCTGCCACAGTGTTTTACGTGAAAAGATGCTCACTGCCTAGACTCTGATTCTCCCCCTTGGAGCTATACACCTTCTGTGACAAAACATTTCTAGCCCTGGGCTTCTTTCCAGCATGAACACTCCTTCGTTTAGAGAAAACTCCCACTGCAACAGGATGAAGATGAGAAGCCACCTATTCCTGAACTGAGTCTTCACCTTATACAAAGCTAAGATGACCCACGGAAAACAACCGAGTCTACTGTCTTTACCTCCTAAATGGTGTGTTAATAATTTTGGCTCAAAAATAGGTTCAAAGACTATGGTTATCGTATAAATCTGATAGAAGAGAGAAAAAAGTCCCCTTGCTATTCATAAACATTCTCTCATTTTTATCATTTTTTACCAAAACTATTTTATTTCTTTGCTTGATCCTTTTTAAAATATTTTATTATTAAATTTCCAAGCACACACAAAAGGAGAGTTCAGCTAGCATCAGGTTACCAGCTTCAAAGCCAATCGTAACCCTGTTGACTCAAACATCTAAGACTCAAAAAAAAAGAATAATACCATCAGTTACAATTGAAAGAATTTCTAACTCTAACAACCATCATCATCATCACTATTTTTATTTACTTTTAAAAGATCTTTTACAAATATCTTTTCACCTCCTTTCATTTCTTCCTTTGAAACTTCAAATAATGTCAATGCCCACCTTGCTAGGTTATTGTGAGGATGTAATGTATATGAAGGCACATAGCTTGGTGTGTAGCATGTACTAGTTCCTGAGAAATACTAGTTCTCCATAGACTGCTGCCTCATGCCACTCTCCAAGACTGAGACACACCCCCCATCTGTGGTGTTAAGTGGTATGTTGGCTTTTGCCCACAGTTCCTGGCTCATAACTCCTACAGCCCTTGTTGTGAGTATGTTAGGCCATGTCAGATGCTTCAGGCCTCAGGGGCAGGCCTCTGACCTCCTGCCCTCCTTTCACTATATGTTCCCCCAGCCTTCTGATAGTGGGTCTTAAGTTCCTTCTGTGAGAGAGTCCCACCCTATACTTTGGGGGAAGGAATGCTGATGTCATGAAGCTTCCATAAAAACCGAAGGGGAAAGGGATCAGGGAGCTTCCTGATAGCTGAACATGTGAAGGTTCCTGGAGGGTGGCACACCCAGGGAGGGCATGGGAGCTACACGCTACTTCCCCCATACCTTGCCCTGCACATCTCTTCATCTGTACCCTTTGTAATATCCTTTATGATAAACCAGCAATCGTAAGTTTCTCCCTGAGTCCTGTGAGCCTCTCCAGCAAATTAATCACACCCAAAGAGGAACTCATCAGTCAGAAGTTCAGGAGGCCAGGACTTGTGACTGTCGGCGAGCAAGTGGGACAGTCATGAGGACTGAGCCCTCAACCTGTGGGATCTGACACTATCTCTGAGTAGAGAGTATCAGAACTGAATTAGAGGACACTCAACTGGTGCCTGCTGCTTGCTGTATGGGGAAAAACCCCACACATTTGGTCACAGAAGCCTTCTTCTGTGTTGATGATTGTTGTAGTGTGAGAGTACAGGAAAAACACAGAGTTTCCCCTACACACCACCACAAACACGTGATTCTCCATTCTTTGTCCTCTACTCCTCCTTTCCGTTTCTAAACACTGGTCCTGGCTTCCTTCCTGCCCCTCCACCTCCTTTTACACCAAGAATCCGAAACTCAAATGCCTAGTCACCAATTCAATCATCAAGAAGACCCCAAATAAGTGGCTAAATTGAACTGATAAATTTATTTCACAATTAGGGCACTTGTTCCTGAATTAAAACTATAAAACATACCTCTTTATTATTTATAACTATATAGAACATCAGGCTAGATGCTAGGTTGCATAATAATCACAAACAGGAATTCAAATGCAGGTCATTCGTGTGTGTGTGTCTGTGTGTGTGTGTGTGTGTGTGTGTGTGTTTTAAACATTAAACTTATTTTTTGATGATCTAAGAAGTTTTATCTGATAATGAGATTCATTTCTTTGCAGTACTTCTCACCTGTGGCAGACCTGCCACCTCTAATTTGCTTTAAAAGGAATTCTAATCACCCAATCAATCATGTTCTTGACCTTCAGCCTTCACAGCCACTTCACTGTGGTCAAAATTGACTCTAAAAATTCCTGTTGTAACAGTTCTGTTGTCCTCAAGTTCCAAAATGCCAGTGACAGGGATATAATTTGAACAAACCTTCTGATCGATGAACAACAACAACAACAAAAAATGGTACATGGAGTTTCTAATTTGTTTTCTAACAAGATTCTTTAAATAAAAGTGAATATCTATGATATTATTAAGTAATAACCTTTCTCCCATTGGGGTTTAGAGATTTATAAATCATCCAAGTTTCCTGTAGTGAATCTAGTCTCTTCACCACAAAAATCTCACGGCCCAGTTGTGGCTTTAAATGCCATCTTTTATAATGTAGATATACAGAATGGTCAAGTAATAATCATTCCGTCCCCACCTCCTCCCCTCCCAGCATACATGCAACCTTAATTGCATTAGCATCCATCTTTCCTGCTCGCATCCTATGTGGATGCAAGCAGAAGCTTTCTGGCCTAGGCCAAAGCCTCATGGCTCATTCACTTCAGCACATAATTTCTCCTACTGAAACAAAAAGTACCCCCTCTCTTGACGATCCTCTCTTGATAGCTCAACCCCCTCTTTCACGGCCTTGTGTCTTTCTTTCCCAAGAAGGCACTGAGACATAAACACTAAACACTTCTTGTTTGCAATTCACCTCTCAACCCAGTGAATTCTGGGTTCTCTCTACCACTGCACTGGAGCTATTTCCAACAGTGTCACCAATGCCCTCCTATCTACCCAGTCCAGCGGCCACTTGTCAGTGCTTTTCTTACTTGAATTCTGTGCAGCATTGGCCGCCATCGGTTGCACATTGGTTGTACCCTCTTCAGAACTGTGCCTTCCGTCAGTTTTTGTGGCCTCTCCTCTGGCCTTCTCACGTCCCTGAACACTCCCACTCATCTTCTTTAAGGATCTTCCATCATCCCTATCCCTCAATACAGAGTTCCATCTTTGGTCCTCTTCTCCCTCTACTACATACCCTTTTTTGGTCTCATCTACCTACAAATATAATAGGCTTGAATTACCAATTATACACCAAGGTCTCTTAAATATTTGTATTTCCAACACCAGTCTCCCTTAAAAGCTCCAGGCTACACGTGCAACCTGTCTATGCGGGACTTCTCCATTTGGGTGCCCCTCAGGTACCTCAAACTCAACACAACCAAATCTAATACCACCTTGTACATTTACTACCTGGGTGAATACTACCAACCACCACCCGAGTACCCAATCCAGAAAACTGGGAGGCATCCTTTAGTGTCCTTCTCTTCAATTCCTCATATCCAATCAGGGACCACGCCTTACTACTTCCAAATCCCAAATCACTCTGGCATGTGTCCATCTCTCCATTTTGTCTATTGCTGGCAGTTCAAGACTTCCCCATCTCTCACTGAGATGACCAGAAGCAGAACACAAACGTAGTTCTCTGCCACCAGTGCACACGCGTGCCTCTGGCCTGCTCTCCGGGCTGCTGTCAAAATGATCTAAAACACAAGTCTCAAAAGGTCACTTTTCTGCTTAAGACTCTTCAGAAAAATCTAAAGTCTTTTGCCTTCATAATTTATTTCCTGAATACCTGACCAATCTCATGTGTTGTCATCAACTACCTCCCTGGAAACATCAACCATACAGACACATGTGTCATACAAACATAGTTCCCTCAGCCAAGGAAAGGTCTCCCAGCCCCTTCACCGGCTTACCTCCTGTTCATTCTGACAACCCTCCTGAGAAAACCTTCTCTGACTCGATCTGTCTGGGTCCTCCTTTCTGACCTCACAGCACATATCTGTCTACCTATCTATAATATGATCACCCATATTATAGATTTTTATTGTAATTGTTCACTTATTAGTCTCCCCTACACACTGTGCACTCTTTGGAGGAAGAAAATAGTATATCTCACTGGACTTTGTATATGCAACAATTAGCACATCTTTGTAAAATTAACAAATGAATACTCACCAAGAAATCTGATTCTTCATCAAAACTATTCAATATTTAATTCTTTTTTTTTTTTTTAAAGAGATGGGGTCTTGTTGTTGTCCATACTGGTGTGCAGTGGCTCAATCACAGCTCACTTTAGCCTCAAACTCCTGGGTTCCCGTCTTTGCCTCCCTAGTAGCCGAGACCATAGTCATATGCCACCACTCAGCTATTCAATATTTAATTCTAAGGGTAAAAAGGATTGATAAAATCTCTCACTAATTATCAGTACCAGAAAGACTAAATAATTATTTTTCATAAGAAAGATCTCAGACTTCATTTTCTTAAAAATTACAAAAATCAAAGAGGATTCTTTTCCCCAAATTGGATAGTTTAGGAAGTTGGGATCACCATTGGCCTCTAAAGCCTCTTCACCCACCTCCCGCCAAACCCTCCAGGACCTCACCTTCAGAGAAACGTTTTAAGCAGCACTGGATTTTGGAAAAAAGATTAGAAGGTGTTCAACTTATTCAAAATCAGCATCCTACTAAAATCCCAATGATAAATGAAAGGATCGAGGCTAAGCACCAGCTTCTTGTGGTTAGATCTTATATTACATCATGTCAACAAGACTGAATTAATCAGAATGACTAGGTACTTATTAGGTAAATGCTAACAAAGCCTGTTCTTCGTGGTAAATGCACATTGCACCATAAAGTTTCTACAACTATTTCTGAAGTGTATGAAAGTAATAAAAATACAGGTAGACTCTTATATACACTACATGCTTCAAGAAGACATTTGGAAAGAAATTTTCCTTGTAAGATTAGCACAGGCTAGGCATGGTGGCTCACACCTGTAATCCCAGCACTCTGGGAGGCTGAGGTGGGAGGATCACTTGAGCCCAGGAGTTCTAGACCAGACAGGGCAACATAGTGAAACCCTGTCTCTACAAAAAAGTTTCAAAGTAACTGGGCATGGTGGTGTGTGCCTGTGATCCCAGTTACTCGAGAAGCCGAGGTGGGAGGTGGGAGGCTGGCAGGAGGTGGAGGCTACAGTGAACCATGATTGTGTCACTGTACTCCAGCCTACAGGACAGAGTGAGAAACCATCTCAAAACAAACAAACCAAAGATTAACACAGTGCTGCCATTCTAGAATTATCTAAAACCACCCCCAGGGGGATAAAAGGGAAATACTACCAACTAATGTTGAGCTCATCAACCAATCACAGGTCATCAAAATAGGAATCTGTCAACCTAGAATTTTTATCCTTCAAGTAGAAAAACTGAGCTACTTTCCATATGAAGCATATTCTGCTTTAAAAACTCCTATATTATTTAATATAGGCTGTCTTGTTTTCTAACTTCGAAAATTTAGAAATAAACATATTGTGCATTTTAAGTTATCAATTTAAAACAGATACCCAAATTGCTTTGATCTTTTCTCCCATGGAGTTTGCAATCTCAGAGGTAACTTAAATGCAATCTGTGAGATATCATGGTTTCCATCCACAGAACCTGCCAGCTTTGTACAGAAAGTGAACTACCCACCTAGAGAAACCTCTGTATCAGGAAGCTTGAGTTGTCAGCCATTACTGTCTCCCTCACACACAGAGTCGGTACAGAACAGATAAATGGGGTAAAATGTCATTGACTTAAGACTTCTGTTGAAGGTTCTGGATATCAAAATACACCAAAAGTCAACTTTCCGGTAGTTTCAGGAAATGTAATACACAGTAAGCTATTTCTTATTTCCGTCCAAAACTATTTTACACTTTAAAGCACCATTATTTAATATCAATCTTGAAAATTTTACACTCTCTAACTAGCTTTCAGAAAGAACCATGAACACAAAAGAGTGGCATTCCTTCTGTTTTGGATTTTCTCTGGTACGAGAATTCAAACTGAGGCAGGAGAATAAGGTTTGGAGGCGGGGAACCTAAGGCCAATTCACACTGACTTCCTACAACTAAATCAAAAGGAAAACCCCAACTTTCCATGCCCAAGTAACAAAAGAACCAGAGCCTACTTCTCCCCACTCTTCTCCATGTGGCAGATGAAAAATTGAAAGTACCTCTGATTGGTCCCCTCCTGCAACCAATCAGACTAGTCACAGGCCAAGTCTTCATTTGCACTGGAGTATAACCTTGTAACTTCACTCCAGCCTCTGATTAGTCCCCTCCTGCAACCAATCAGACTAGTCACAGGAAGTCTTCATTTGCACTAGAGTATAACCTTGTAACTTCACTTCAGCCTCTGATTAGTTCCCTCCTGCAACCAATCAGACTGGTCACAGGCCAAGTTTTCATTTGCATAGGAGTGTAACTTTGTAACTTCACTTCAGCCTCTCATTGGTCCCTTTCCGCAACCAATCAGACCGGTCGTGGACCACTACTTCATTTACGCAGAGCGTACACCAAGTAACCAATGTGAACCCTCTAGAGGGTATTTAAACCCCAGAAAATTCTTTAACTGGGCTCTTGAGCCACCTGCTCGTGCCCCTTCCCATTCTGGGGAGTGTACTTTCAAAATCTGTGGTTTTCTTTCATTGCTTTGTTTGTGCTTTTTGTCCAATTCTTTGTTCAAAACGCCAAGAACCTGGACACCTTCCTCCAGTAACAAAACAACCTTGACTTCACAATAAGTTATCAAACAAAGGTGCTCCAGAAAGAAGCGATGACCCCAAGAGTTCTGATAGTGATTCCCTCTTGGAAGGCAGGAGGGATTGGTGTTTGGGAGAAGCTCAGTGGTGTATGTAATGTTCTTTTTTGACTAGGATGGTCAGGGTATTTGCTTTGTTATAATTCATTGAGGTTAAAAAACAAGAAGAAGAAGAAGTCACTTCAAGCTATTGACTAGAAACATCAAAAGAAGCAGACAGCAAGATCTCAGGGCAGATGGTTGGACAAAACATGAAAGATGATCACTGGACTCGGCACAGTAGGAAAGCAAGAACCAGAGGAGAAGATCTTTGTCACCCAGTCCCGGCTGTGACGCTGCCAATGAGCAACATGGGAACAAACATGTTGGATGCAGCGACACTCCCTGGATAAATACGAGGAGAGCTCGGGGAACAAGGCAGGTGGGAGGATGATGACCAAAGGGAGAGGAAAAGAGAAAATATTGCAGGAGAACATGACAGATACCTGCACTACCTTAATAATAATCAGAGGCTTCTGTGACTGTTTTCCTCATCCCCAGCCTCTCTTCAGTAGAGTGAACAGCTTTAAATTTCCCAAGTGTGGCCACAAAGATGAATCATCTCTTGAAAAAAACAACTGGAGCCACATGGGGCTGGAGCAACTTGAAGAGCTCTGCATCTTAAGGAATTCCCCGTATGTACTAAAGTGTTTTTCTGGAAGAGGCTGACATCCAGCCATTCAAATAAACAGAGCTATTTCTGACACAGAATTTGTGGCATTCTACAAGGTCCTCCAAGGGAGTAGCATCGACAGAAAGTAGGCCAACTCTCTAAGACTTTCTGTGGGACGGGGAAGGGCTATGAGGTGGGAGAAAGCACGAAGGAACGGCAGCCCGAACGTCCCCTCGTGGGGCTTGCACCAGGCCAGGGGCAGGCTAACTTCAGGGACACGGGAGAGCAGGAGGAAATAGGCAACGGAAAAATGGCCACTCTCAATGCCAAAAAGAGAATCAGGATAGAAGAAGGAAACAGTGCAGCCAGGAAGGAACAGGCCATGGGATGGGCTGAGAACACCTCCGTGAGAAGTTCTGAGCGCTAGAACAGGATGATAACAAGGACCACTCCACCATTTCTCTTCTCCCTTCCCCACTAGCACCACTGCCACCTCTGACACAAGGTCCACAGCAAATGTCTACAGCCCAGTTCCCCACAAACAGAGCTGAGAAGCCAAGTCAGGCAAAGGAATGCCTCGGGCTCAACATGCAAAATCAAATCTGAACACTGTATCATACCTGGAAAATTTGCTTTGCTTTGGAAAGAATCAACACCAAAACCAAATTGAGCTTCTCTGGCTCTTTACCTAAAAAGCTAACCAGGCTAACAGTAAAGCTGGAGCTAACAGGCAGCCCTCAACAGAGTCAAGCCACGGGGCAATGGCCATGCTCTGTGCTCCACAGGTGGCCAGGCCTGGGACCACAAGTGCAGCCAGTGTTCCCGTGTTAGGTCTGATGAGGTCAGGCTTTCTGCACTCTGGGTTCGGAGGGGAACAGGCCCCAGGAGGAGTTTATCACTCTCGGAAAGATTCTGCAGTGGCACCAAAATTAACGTGGAAATTATTTAACCTATAGAAACTATTCTCTCTCACACACATACACACAGGCCAACATATGTGTTACATACATAAAAATAAACTATATAGTATGTATGTTCTACATTATATACATAATTATATGACATTAATGTATTTGGTACCCATATCATACATGTATTTTATAAATCGCATTATATATAATTATGTATATAATACACACACACACATATATACGTAATTTAGTTCTACATACAGAGTGATAGAGCATGGGTAGGAAAAAGCACTTTATATTCTGAATAGAAGTACAAATTGGCCAGGCACAGTGGCTCACACCTATAATCCTAGCAGTTTGGGAGACCGAGGCAGGCAAATCACTTTATCCCAGGAGTTACCAGTCTGGGCAACATGGAGAAAACCCCTCTCTACAAATAACGCAAAAATTAGCCAGGTATGGTGACATGCAACTGTAGTCCCAGCTACTTGGGAGGCTGAGGCAGGAGGATCACCTGAGCCCAGAAGGTCAAGGCTGCAGTGAGCCAAGATCACAGCCCTGCACTCCAGCCTGGGTGACAAAGTGAGACTCTGTCTCCAAAAAAAGTATAAACTTAGTGCCCTTAGGATAAGCACCATAAGATACTATAAGGAAACATGGACAGTCAGATTATAATTCTATCTAGGAAAAAGGGGTCCGTGTTGACCCCACTGACAACAATCAATCCAGTGTTCAACTTAAAGTGTACTAAATGCAGGCCTATGAATTAAAGTGTTTGGAAATCAGTATTTAGAGGAGCAAAAAAGGTTACCTTTATCCTGGAGAAAGAGACATAAGAAGGGCACAGCTATCATATTTGAAATGTTATGATGCAAACGGAGGAAGAAATGTGTTCTAGGCAGGTGTATGAGACTGTGGGTGGGAAGGAGAGAGCAAAGTGGAAGAACCATATTCTCCACAGGTACGAACTTTCTTAACACCTGGGGCAAACAACTGGAGAGAAGCAGCCCCGTGCAAAGCAGCAGCACCATCCAAGACCGAGGAATTCCAGGGAATGGCACGAGGCCTCTCAGGAGTGCCGAGGGTGACTGCTAGCTGGGTTTCATGGCCCCTGACCACCCACAGAGATAACATTGCTGAGACAGACACTGAAACTTGACCTAAATGGTTTGATTGACATTTCAGGAGATATGAACTCCTTCTCTACCTGCCCTAAAGCTGCTGATATGGAACTGCTAACGGAGAGACTGAAAAAGCAGTCTTCCCTGAAGACAGAATGCACCTGCTGATGCAGCCTTACATTCCAGGAATAACCGTCAGTACCCACCATGTGCAAAGATGAACCCTCCACGGTCCTCCGCATCCTCCTACACACTTTAGGAGTCTCTCAAAAGTAGCTGAGAACAGCATTTTGCTCACAAAGGTATAATACACGTTAAGAAAAATGTTCAGAGGACTTAAAATGCCTATTCTCCTCAAGAACCAAACCCCACTCTTCTTCTCAGCACAGGCCTCATCCTCCAGCCGCTGGTGTTCCCCCATGAGTATCTCTGGATCCCACCTTCCTCCCCTTCTCCCTCTGGACTCCTCCTCCAGCTTCTACTCCCCTCAGTCGCCTCCTGGACATTGCTCCCTTGGCCTCTTCAGTCCCTGCATCTGATGCTTCTCACCCTGACTGCTTCTGCACCTCAGACAGATAAGGCTCCTGTCAGCCTCTCCCTCTCCAACCTGTGGCCTTTTCTTTCTCGCTTCAAGTCTCTTGAAATCTGTATTTGTTGCCTGCCCCCTTTGCTGTTACTTTTTCTCCTTGCTACCTGGCTTCTCAGAGCCAGGCACATGGCAGGCACTCCACACATGCTGGAGCCAGGATCCTTAACAGAACATTAGAGGTTGAGTGAGAAGCTGACTCGGGGTGGGGGTGACAACTGAGTTTGTTTCAGACACGTTGAGTCCCACGCTATGGCAGGCCATGCAGATGACCACGTTAAGCAATGCTTGAGACAGGCCCACGCCAGTGATCATGGGAGTCCAAAGGCCACGGAGGGAGGCTCTGGGCAGAAGACAGAAGTGCTGCGAGGAGGAAGAGCCACCAAGGACCACAGAGCTCAGCTCTTCACGTCACAGAAGAGGAGGGAGAACGTTTCAAGAAGGTGAAATGAGAACACTAGTCAGGGTGCGAAATGCCACAGATGAGTGGAAGGGGTTGGAAGACAGTAAACAAGGTAAGGGAGTGTTAATGTAATCACCAGGAGGCGACTGGTGATCTTTGAAAAGTAGTTCCAGTGATAAATAAGACATAAAACATAAGCACTGTTTATGCTCTAAATGCAGAAATCCCAAATAACATATTAGCAACCAGAACCCAGAAGCCATGGAGGGAGCGCCGGACCACAGCCAGAGCAGGTGGCGAACAGCAGGCACACACGCCGCCATTCAAAATAGGAAATCTATTTCTCTACTTTGTCCTATGATCAAGAGAAACAACATACCATCAACTCCCCAGACATTTGACCAAAGTTAAAATTCCCTCTTAAGACAAATAAACTTTTAATAAAATAGAAGACTGTTGCCTCAATATATCCACCAAAACTCCGGAATAGTGATTTATTAGAAACCACCACCAGCATTCCATAAAAGTCCAACCTCTGAATAGCAAAATGAGAATGAGCTAATGACAGAAAGTTCCCCTGAAATGAATTACAAATACCTCTGAAAGCTATAATAAAGTGCTCAATAGCATTCATGAGAGAAATGCAAATTGAAATGACAATTAGATAGCATTTTCAATGTGCAGTTTGGGAAAGGTCAAATTGTTTGATAACACGATCAGTAAGGGTCTAAGAAAGAGGCATTGCTGGTAAAAACCTTTGTAGAAGATAATTTGACAATATCTATCATTTTAAATGCATATATCCTTTTATGCATTTAAAGTTTAAAGTAGTAATTTAAACCTACATATACACCTGTTTGTATGTGTGCAAAATGGTGCCTGAATGAGAGTATTATATTCACTAAACAATTTGTAAAAGCCAACGACAGGAAACAAATTTTTATTGATTGGGGACTGGCTAAGTAAATTAAGAATAAGGCACCTCTACATGTATTGACATAGGGTATCTGTGGGATATACTGTTAAAGGATAAAAGCAAGATACCTATTAGTGTGAATGGTACCTGACACCTTTTAGAAATGCAATATAAATGCAGTTTATGCATATACATACATATATAAGAAAACGTCTAAGACCAGGTAAGAGCTGAAGGACAGAGACAGGAGAGAAGCTGATTTTTCATCCTGTATACATTTATGCCTTTTGATTTTTTTTTTTTTTTCCAGAGTCTTGCTCTGTCATCCAGGCTGGAGTGTAGTGGCGCGATCTCAGCTTACTGCAGCCTCCACCTCCCAGGTTCAAGCGATTTTCCTGACTCAGCTTCCCAAGTAACCAGGACTACAGGTGCCCACCATGACTCCTGGTTGGTTTTTTTTGTTTTTTTTTTTTTTTTGAGGCAGAGTTTCACTCTTGTTGCCCAGGCTGGAGTGCAATGGCATGATCTCAGCTCACTGCAACATCCGCCTCCCAGCTTCAAGCGATTCTCCTATCTCAGCCTCCTGAGTAGCTGGGATTACAGGGGCATGCCAACATGCCCAGCTAATTTTTGTATTTTTAGTAGAGATAGGATTTCTTCATACTGGTCAGGTTGGTCTCGAACTCCTGACCTCAGGTGATCTGCCTGCCTTGGCCTCCCAAAATGCTGGGAACACAGGCGTGAGCCACCACACCCAGCATTTTTTTTTAAACTTTTAGTCAAGACAGGGTTTCACCGTGTCAGCTAGGCTAGTCTTGAACTCCTGACCTCAAATGGTCCACCCACCTTGGCCTCCCAAACTGCTGGGATTACAGGTGTGAGCCACCGTGCCTGGCCCTTGAATGTTATACTATATGCATTGCAAGCTAGTGGCTTTGTGGCCACTCTCTCCTTTATCCCTGCTGTTCAGCCGGCCTCCGTCTTGACAATCTCTCTGCCATTTGGCCCTGCTTTCCACCCTCACCACAATGGACATAACGTAGAGACCCTCAGCGTCTTCCTCCTGGAGAATTACAACAGGCTTTAACCACTTTCCCTTTTAAATAACTTACCTTCTCCGACTGACGTTAGGCACCATTCCTGGACCAACCTTTCTAAAGCACCAGTTTATTAACTTTCACAAAATCAGGGTTCCACTTGGTCTATCAAAGTGCTCCATACGGGCCCAAGCCCCTTTCTCTTCCAGGGACTACATCGCACACTCCAGCTGATCAAAACTTGAACAGCTGCTCCTTTCTTCCCTACCACTAACCCTCAACTCCGGTGGCCTCCTTTATCAGGAATGCCCACATCATGTTTGTCTCCCTTCGCCATGTGCACCAGCTAAAATGGCTCATGGCCTTCAGCACCTACTGAAACCACCAGCAACCTCAGGCGCTTCCCCTGGTGTCCACCTGGGATATGAATGCTCCTTCCCCTAAGCGCCATGGATTGTGTTTTTCCTTTGCAGCCCCTGCAATAGGCTGCCTCTCATGCCTGCTTGCTGCTGCTTCCTTCTAAGCAGCCATGGCAATGGTAGGCCTCTCCCTGCTGCGGTTACATGCCCTGCTCTGTTCCTCAGTGATATTACCCTAGCAATACAGAGCAAGTCCTCTGGTAAGGTAACACTTTCCTTGAAATTCCAAAAATTCCTATTGCTCATTAAATGACTAAAAAGTCATCTGAATCCCTGTGTTTAAATGTACTTATTTTGTATGGTTGCATAGCATTCACAATGACATTATACTGACAAGCTAGTAAGTATTAAAAATATTACATAACAGTTACTGATTTTTTTTGCCTTCTCAGTGGAGACTGGTAAAAAGTTTGGAATATCAAGCACATACCCAAGACAGTCCATTTTACCACCTGTCAGTTAAAAGTCATTTTCTAGAATTATTGTTTTCTTAAATGAGAGAAATGATCTGACTCAGGGTGAACACGTAAGGTTAGTGATGGCTAGGAGCACTGACTAAATTGAATGGTTTCAGGTCCTTAAGAAGTGTCTACCATTTCCCAATCCAAGGCAATGATGCATTGAGTTAGGTTACAGTCATGTTAAAGGAGGTGATCGCTGAAGACACACAGAGAGGTATCATCATTATATATTGGTTTGGACAATCACTGTGGACAACAGTTTTATTTATTTTTTGAGATGGAGTCTCGCTCTGTCACCCAGGCTGGAGTGCAGTGGCGCATCTCAGCTCACTGCAAGCTCCGCCTCCCAGGTTCACGCCATTCTCCTGCCACAGCCTCCCGAGTAGCTGGGACTACAGGTGCCCACCACCACGCCCGGCTGATTTTTTTTTTTTTTTTTTTTTTTTGTATTTTTTTGTTTTGTTTTGTTTTTAGTAGAGACGGGGTTTCACCGTGTTAGCCAGGATGGTCTCGATCTCCTGACCTCGTGATTCACCCGCCTCGGCCTCCCAAAGTGGTGGGATTACAGGCGTGAGCCACCACTCCCGGCCGAGGACAACAATTTTAAAATATCATCAAATTCACAGAATAGTGGTTACCAGGGGCAGGGGAGTGGGAGAATGGGGAGTTGCTGTTTAAGGAGTACAGAGTTTCAGCATGGGATGATGAAGTTCTGAAAAATAGATGGTGGTGGTGTTTTACTCAACCATGTGAATATACTTAATGCCACTGAACTGTATACTTAAAAATGGCTAAAATGGTAAATTTCATGTTATATATATCTTACCACAATTTTTAAAATCCATTATGAAACATGACTTTCAAGCATTTTTTGACACAATAAAAACAAAACAACTACAGGTTCTTTTCATTTCTAATTTAAAGACTGGAATAAGACAAAACAAGTGAAAGAGCAGCAGTTTATTTTAAACCTGAGGCCTCTAATACATTATTTTTTACAGTTTATTCTATTAAATCTTTTTAAGTGTTACCTTCACTTATAAAGTATTAATATATTATTAAAGTTTAATCTGCTAATTCTTCTTTTCTAAATCCCATGCTTTGTTTAAGAAGCTTTTAGACTGCAGGACCAATCCATGCTATGAAGTCATAAAGGCAACAGTTGCATAAATACTTGCTGACAATGGTTAGCCCTACAAAGGAAACTGTGGAAGGCTCAAGTACAAAGTAAACCCAATCTTTACTCCCCAAAGTGTCATCCCTCAAACTAAAGTCCAGGATAGCTCCAGCTAATCTGACAAAATACAATTAAAATAATATAAATCAAAAATGAAAAATGGAAGGAAAATGCAATGACAGTCATAAGTCATAAAATGTCACTAAAAACATAAGATCTTCTACTCCTACATACTTCTTAACTAAACCTTAAAATATACCTACAATATATTGAAAAATGAATTACACATAGTGTATAATTTACTGTAAACCTGCGTACTTTCTGAAGCTGTGAAGGCCTAACAATTCAAGTAGGAATCATTAGAAACCTAAAAATAGGAATGGAGACCTTTTTTTTAATTAAAAAAAAAAAAAAAGATGGTTTGGGAAGGCCTGTCTGAGGAAGTAAACTTTAAATCAAGATTAAAAAGATAAGCCATTCAAAAAGACAGTTTCCAGATAAAGAAACTGATATATCAAGGTACTCAGATGGGAAAGGCTTAGCATGTTCTAGAAAACGATTTTAGCTTATTCTACAGAGCTGTCTCATTAAACTTGAAACACCAAGCAAAGCATTTAACTGACACCCAAATCTATTCCAATGGGGAAGTTAGACAACAGTTCATATATTATCCAAGGCAGTTCTCCTTCTCCCTCTAAATCACCTGCCTGTCATTTAATCTCTTGAAGCATCAATTTCTGAGTGGGCAGGTACAGAAAGAGCAATTAATTTTGCTACTTCTTAGAAGAGAATAGGTGTAAGTGAGTTTCTGAATTACTGTGAATTTTAACTAGCTGTGTTCTTCCATGCCACTATTCATATGAGTAATTAAGATATTTTCATCACAGGTTCAACAGTTTCCATTTAATGGCACATTATCATTATTTATGCCAAGGGCAAAAAATGCACATAGACTTCAAGCAGCAGTATCCAGGAAATGTAGCTGGCAGACATGCAGCCACAGCACTGTCACTGCTCCACAGACAGCTCATAGATAGCAAGCCAAAAACACCCCTAGCCTTCAAAAGACAGGACTAAGGGGAAACTAGGTGTTTTCAGTGCCTTTGCCCAGTGTAATACTTAGTCTTACGTCAACGTAACTGGGCCTTAGGGTGCCCAGATATTTGGTTAAACATTATCTGGTGTGTCTATGAGCATGTTTCCGGATGAGATTAACACTTGAATCAGCAGACTTAAGTATAACGGATTGCCCTCTCCAATGTGGTGGTCCTCATCCACCATTCACTGAGGTCCTGAGTAGAAAAAAGGCTGAGTAAGAAAGAATTCTCTCTCTGCCTGTCTTTCAACCTGGGACACTGGCCTTCTCCTGCCTTTGAACTTGGACCTGGACTAGAACTTACACCATCCGCTCTCCTGGTTCTCAGGCCTTCAGTCCTGAGCTGAAACTTATGCCATGTGCTCTCCTGGGTCTCCAGGTTGTCAACTACAGATCTCGTCTTCCTTATTTTATATAGATTAGATAGAGAGAGAGAGAGAGAGATACACATACACACACACACACATATATAGTATATATATACACACACATATTTATATTTTTTATTTATTTCTCTATATTTATTTATAGAGACAAATATAACCAAACGAATACACTCAGCAACTCATTGAACTCCATTTACATACGCTTTTCATTCTATTATCTTTCAATCTTCTCACTGCATTTTCAACTCAATATTGTTTTCTTTTTTTTTTTTTTTTTTTTTTTTTTGAGATGGAGTCTTGCTCTGTCGCTCAGGCTGGAGTGCAGTGGTACAATCTCAGCTCACTGCAACCTCCGCCTCCCAGGTTCAAGTGATTCTCCTGCCTCAGCCTCCCGAGTAGCTGGGACTACAGGCACGTGCCACCGCGCCTGGCTAATTTTTTGTATTTTTAGTAGAGATGGGGTTTCACCATCTTAGCCAGGATGGTCTCGATCTCCTGACCTTGTGATGCACCCACCTTGGCCTCCCAAAGTGCTGGGATTACAGGCATGAGCCACCACGCCCGGCCTCAAGATTTTCTAATCTCACAGCCCTGGCTGTGTTCATCACAGCACACCATCCTTAGTTCAAGTTTCTTTCAAAGACCTATGCAAAGCATCTGCAGGACACACAGGACACATTGCCAAGACCTCCGAACCGTGTGGACAGGAGGGCCACAAGCAAGCGCTGAAGCCACCTGTCTTCTTGTCACTCAAGGCCTCCTGAGGATGACTGGAAGACTCTACCCTCCTCTCTACTTAGTGGGAGCCAAACCATCCAGGCATTTCCTTTCCCGCTGCATTTCTTTCAGAGAGAGAAAACAGAACCTCTTTTTCTGGGAAGAGCTAAAGTGTATCATACTGGGTGGGGAAGGGGAAGCCTGCATCTCAAACCAAATTAATTCAGAGTGAAATATGGAAATCATGCTACTCATGACAGGTTTTGATGGGTTTTTTTTAGTCTAATAAAGAAAAGACCATTGCTAACCAAACAGGGAAACCCAGTGAGGTTGAATAGTTATGGAGGAGAATGTTAAGGAATGTATTTTAAATCCACACAGGCTATAACATACATCAAGTATTTCAGTAATAAAAATAAGGCTTCTTTCAAATAAAGTATGCCATTAACATTGTTATTTTTAGTAAAAAAAAAAAAAAAACAAAAAAACTTTGTGTAAAAAATCCCTTCATTGTACCACATTTTGAAGAAACCATAATCTTTTGCTATTAAAACACCATGCAAGTTGAAAAACAACCAACCAAAAACCAGTGTTCCTATCAGACCCCAGCACTCATGGCAACAATACCAAGCTCTGCCTACACACCCTCCTTATTTCAGAAAACCAAAGCACACTAATGAGAATATGTTCTTAATCTTTACAATGTCCCTAGGGGTAAAAAGAGAATAGGTTATTTCAGTTCTGCTTTAGATTGAAGAAAGCCAAGGAGGAAAAGGTCATTTACTCACAGACCATACAAGCTAGGGTACAGCCAGAGCCAAACTCTCATCTTTCAGGGCTCTGTTCAGTCCTTCCCCATTTCAGGATCACACTGTAATAACTGAAAACTGATCAACAGTCAACTGCTTTGAGACTATAATTTAGATTAATTACAGATGAAGTATACTTTAAGGAGAAAATATTGAAAAGATTAAGGTTTTAGTCCAAACGGAGCAGAATATAAGACATCAAACTCCTAAGTATCCATTCCGCTAACACTTCCCTCATTTATGAAGTCAGGATATCCAAAATGGACTGGGTACAGTGATATTCCTTAAAATGCGGGGTCAGGGGGCAGTGAAAATGGACAACATGGTATTAGGATTTTATTGCAAAAAAATTTTGAATAATGCTGAGCAAGGAAAAAAAGCCAACGTTCTTGCATATTATAAATTATGATATATAAAGATTAAATAACAAACCGAAAGTCCTCAAAATATCTTTCAAATCTTAAATATATTCACTGTAAATCTGGTATTGCTGATAATATGCTATAACATAGAAGTAGATTTTAGTTTTGAAATTGCCAGCACCCTTTATGCACTACAGAGATTATATATCATCTCTTTACAAACAAATGTATAAAGTATTCAGAAGGTGGCATTCCTTAACTTTACCAATCTTTACTGCATTTTCTTTGCAGCTGAACTTGTACTTTTCTGGTAAATAAAAAAATGTGTATTATTGGAACTATTAAAAAAAAGTATCTGCCACCACCCATTTGTAATTGCTATCCATTTTCTTTTCCTCAAAAATGTAACTGAAAAATACAGTCATTCTAAAACCTCTTGGGTCAATTTAATTTGTTTAAAAACCCAACCATTTTGCCATTCTAAGCTGCTACTTTACTTTATTTTGCCATTCTAAGCTGCTACTTTATTTAATGTTTTGGTTTCTTTTAAGTCTTTCAAAAAGTTAGACATCTACATGTGACAAGCAACAATTGATCTGAAAAAATAAAATAAAATACTGTGAACAATCCTGCTGACAAATGAAAAAGCTTTGAGTGACATGACACTGCACTCGCTATCTGTGTCACTATCTGTGCCTTCATCCAGCTGCTGCTTCAGTCACCATTTGATCAATGAGTGACAGAAAGGTGAAGTTAATTACAGAGCAGCTTCTATTTGAATCAGGCTTAAACACCACAGGGAAGAAAAATTATTTCTCCTTACACCACAATGTACTGAGGCTGGCTCAGGAGATCCTGAGCCTGCACTGGAATAGTTGGATTTCACTTCAAGGTATAACAATAACATGTGTTTATTCCTCCTGTGCTGCCTGCTTTATAGAGATGGGAAGGGTCAGCCAAGTCCCTGGGAGTGTCTGGACAGCCCGACACGCCCTCCTCCTGGATGCCCAGCTACCTGGACGACCGACCACTCCCATCACACCAGGCCATGCACTCTGCTCACCATTTCCTACCAATAGGCTGGTTTGGTGTTTGTGTCGTTGTTTCAATAATTATGCACATGAGTCTGTGCTTATCTAGGGAGATAAAATCCGTTTCAGCTAGGAAGCAGCTTGAATTCTGTCATATTTTAAAACAAATGAAACTGATTTGAAAATATTTACTGTAGACTTGAGAGGTTCAGAGCTGTCACCTATTATGGAAACAAAGAAGAGTAAGAAATTTGCTTTCAAAGATTTAACAAGGCAGGACTTGCAAGACTCCGAAATGAGGTATGGGCAATTACTATCACTTTATAAGTCACATATTCTGGGGGTAACACTAAGGCCAGCGTTTCTCAGTCCTGACTGAACATTAGAATTTCCTGGGAAGCTATTTAAAAATATCTCTGTCAAGGTGCCACCTCCAGAAATTTGTATTTGATTTATTGGAGGATGGAGGAAACTGCATGCCTGACAGCAGTTTTACAAGCTCCCAGGGATTCCAAGGTGCAGCCAGGACCGAGAACCACAGCCTGAACCAGCAGTTCACAAATTCCTGCCATCGCTATGGTCCAGGATTCCTCATGCTGGTTCTCAAACTGTCAAGCGGTGTTCATGTCGGTCTTAGATTTCATGAAATACCTAGCACACTACCCATCAATTTCTTCCTTTTTTTTTTGCTTTATGTTCAAAAGACTTTCTGTAACTTGAACTTCAACTAGTATATAAACATAACTTAGAAGGCTATAAGCACATTTAGATAATCACTTTTAAATTTATCTACATTTCCCGATATCACTTTTATCAGAAAAATCACTTCATATGATAATTTCATTTTGAATTAATTACTAGGATGTATCAAAATATTTAACAGAAATAAAAATATTTTGCAAAGAAGTAAAAAGCAAGAAATACTAGCCATTTTCAGAAAGATCCTAAAATTATCTTCACATCTTCTACAGAAAGTTTTGCTAAGACCAGTTCAACAGCAGGCTAAGATATAAATTCAGGCCTTTATGCAACATCAGATTTTGCTTTACAGTTTTGCTGTTAAGAGTTTGAAAGAATGACACACATATGTTATAAGAAGACTGGTTAAATGAGGTAGCAAGAAGTCTTGGTGTGATGTTAACTGTCACGTATTTCAAAATTACGGACAGAATCAATTCTAAAGCTGCTTAAGGAAGGAAAAGTTCAAGTACAGGACTTTTTTTACCCTAAGAGTAACTTCTCTCTCATGTCAAAGGAGCTTACCAAGAGAAGCTCTGCACACAGCTCACCCAGTCATGAGTTGTTTCTGGAGATCTGTGATGTGGAGACAAAGGTGGCAATTATTTTTCCTGGTGGCATTTATATCATCCTGCTGAATTCAGGGACACATCACAGCTGTGCTGAAAAGAAATGGCAAGGACACACTTCATGGGGGCAACAGGCACAGATGGGTACCCTCTGCCATTCCACTCAGCTGTCTGACTCAGGCCTGATGAGCGTGGTCCTCCAACCTGGTGGCACGTTAGAAGCCTCTGGGGCTTTTTAAAGACCTTACTGCTGTGCCCCATTCCTAGAGTTTCTGTATCTTTGGTACAGGGAGAACTCTGGTATCAGTATTTTTTCAAAGGTTCTCGGCAGTCTAAAGAGAGGCCAGGATAGCTACCCAGTACCAATGAAACTAAAAAGTTATCTATCTGCCAACTCATGTGGCAGGAAGTAACTCAAGGGGCACAGAACTAGATGAACATGGGTCTGACCTCTGGGCTTGGTGAGATGATTCAAACCTTGGTCTCTAATCTAGACAGAAATATAAACAGAAGGCAAGTGAGAAAAGAGCTTGAACTCACAGTCATCCAGACAAGAGTTCAAATCCCAGCTTCACCAATAACTAGCTGTGTAATCTTGGTAAATTTGTGAGAGTTCTTTCAGGCGTGGTTTTCCCAAACGTAAAATGGGACTCAATTATATCTCATCCGGGTTTTGCCAAGATTAAAATGAACAAGATGTAAAAGTAGTGCAACAGGTATTCAAAAGTAAGAGCTGTGTCAACATCTGAGCAATCCACATGAGCTATGGCAATAAAGAGAAGCAACCCGTAGTTTAGCCCTTCACACATAAGAAGCATTCAATAAATCATTTCTCAAACTTTCACAACTTTCACAATCTCCAAATTTTTCTCCAAAAATCTCTCAGGGCTAACATGTGGAGAGAGCATAGCTTGCTTGTTAAACAAAATTGCCAGTAATGCCAAACTCTGAAAAAGAGGGAAGTGATTAACTTGAATGTCAGAGCAAAGGAAAAATGTTCAAGAGCCTCAGCCCCACATCTACAGAAGAATGGAATACTTAACTGAGAGGCACAGAAGGAACACAAATTCCAGAACAAACACATCCCTGTGGCTTTAGAGTCCCACGGTCTTGGGTTCAAACTCCAGCTTCAACACTTCAGTACATCATACACCCTTGCAGCTTCAACGTATTCATCTACTAGACAGGGATTCTGCCATCTTTCTCAGAGTTCTCATCAAAAGTAAAAGTGAAATGTAGAGAAAGTACTCAGCACAAGGTGATGTTTGGCCAATCTGGCTTTATTTCCCTCGTCCCAGCTACATTTTGATCCCTGGTCAAGAAGTTTCTGATTAATAATGCCTCTGAAATATTTCTTCTTCATGAATCAAACAACTGTCAAACATAGGGAGCAAAAATTCACAGACAATCCTATTAAAAGTCACCAGAAAGGTATCTTTGGTAGAGTGGTTTACCTTTTGGAAGCGAGTAATTAGAAAGGTAAGAAGAGGGTAAGACACAAATTGAGATAGAGATGAGTTAATTCCACTGAACACTGACTTCAAGTCCTATGTAACATTTCCAATGTCTGAACTTCAACACTATTGCAAAAAAAAAAAAAATTCATTAAAAAGAGTAAGAATGATAATGTCATAAGTTTATTTCTTGCTCTTTCATGTACAATGGACTGTAATATCCTTCCAAATCTTGAAGTTGTCATCATCTCACCAGGTCTCAAAGGGGCACTCTATGGAGGTACAGATTAATTACTAAGCAGCAAACAAATCACATTAAATTATGAGATTCATATAGGAAATCTGTATCAAATACTGCAACTAAGTGACACAAAAGCTGAGATATGTGATCAATTGACGAACAATTGCCATTGGTTGACAGAAAAGAAACTCAACCGGTTTTCTACTTGAATTATAAACCTGTGAAATCTAGCAACCTACAGATGATGTTATATAATTATTATTATGGTTAGAATGAGACGGATGAGTAGTAGAGGTATATGATTATATAAACATCAAAATGACTTACTTTTTCCAGTAGTCTACAAAAATCCATCCGCATGCACTCTTCTGAAATATCACAACTAATATCACTGTTACACAGGTTTAGCCATTTTTTAAGAGTGAATTGAGTATTTGGCACCGTAACTAACAACTGGTCACACCTTTCAAGCAGCTCTCAGACTACCAGAGAACCAGGAGTGAGAGATATATAGGTTTGCAACTAAAACACAGGAAGTGACTACCCAACGTGGGGAAAGAGAAGAAGCAACGAAGAACAAAGATTTCACAACAAGGGAATCTTCAGTGGTTGACCACTCACACCATTAGACACTGTGCACACCTCTTCCCAATTCTTTGGTGTCTTCATGCTGGCATCCTGAAATGGAGTATAAATTCACCCCCCGTGGCCAAACACTGCAAATCAGCCTCCCTCTATACAAACCATTACTGAACATCTGCCAGCACACCAATGATCTTAATGGCAAAGTTCTACTCAGCAAAGACCACATGTGCAAAGGACTAGAGGCAAGAGAGTGTAAAGACCATCAAAGAGCAAGTCGTTCAGGATGAATGAAGTGTAGAGAACACATGGGGTGGTAAAGAATAGGAAAACAAAGGGAGTCTGGGGCTACATATTGAGGAGCTAATAATACTTGTTTTTGCCCTAAAGAAAAAGTAAGGTCAGTATCATCAGAAGAGCAATAATAATGACTTGTGTGTTACAAATATCACCCTGAAACTCACAGGGGATGTGGGGCTGAAGGAAAAGGAACGGCAAAGATACACCACCTTTAATGTCTGCAACCTGTCAGTGAGTGACTGCCATAGTGGGGTAGGATTGAGGAAGGAAACAAAAAAGCAGCAGTCATTACATCACAATATACAAAGCTTTTAACATAAGCCACACTGACGTGAACCTCAAAAACTCAGGAGCCCTCAGACTGTGATAAATAACCAAACCAAAATGGAAGCTGCACGATGACTATTTTTTGACAAAAAGAAACTGCCGATCCAGAGATGAGGAATTACCAGAAAAGAACCAAATCAAAAACTATCCATAGACACTGATAGATGAAAACAAAACTTAAAATATAAGTGGAAAAGAGGAAGAGCACATTCCTCAGAACAGAAATTATACTAGGAGGCTAAGTGTTTAGACAAATTGCTATCCAAAATCTAAAGATAAAGGTAAAAAATAAACAGGCCAGGCATAGTGGCTCAAGCCTGTGATCCCAGCACTTTGGGAGGCCAAGGTGGAAGGATGACTTGAGCCCTGAAGTTACAGACCAGCCTGGGCAACATGGCGAAACCCTGTCTCAGCAAAAAATACAAAAATTAGCCAGGCGCGTTGGTGCATGCCTATAGTTCTAGCTACTCAGGAGGCTGAGGTGGGAGGAAATCTTCAGCCCAGGATATTGAGGCTGCAGTGAGTCATGAGCATGTCACCGTTCTCCAGCCTGGGCAACAGAGTGAGACCCTGTCTCAATAAATAGATGGATGGATGGATAGATGGACGGATGGACGGATGGATAGATAGACAGATAGATAGAGTAGTCTTGGGAGGGGCAAGTCAAACAAGATACACCAGAGATTTTTAAAAAAAGAGAGACATCTTAAGACAACAGAAGACAAAAAATATATTGGTACAGCTCAAAAAATAGAGGAGAAAAATGAAACTAATTCAAAATGATTATGATATTAGAAGTAACAAGATGTTAAGTAAGCATAAATAAAAATCCAGTCAAAAGAAGGGAGACGAGCCTGAGAAGCCTCACCAAAAAAGATGACGAAGAATACAAACACAAGCATAACCAGAAGGAAGAGGCTGGGTATGTAAGACAAGAGATCTAGCTTCACATTACATGCTCCTAAGGAAGAACAAAAAAAAAAAAAAAAAGAAAAGAAAAGAAAAATATTCAAAGACATTATAGAAAAGAGAACTCTCCTAAATTAAAATAGCAGACCATGCTCTGAGAAAAATGAATATGTCATGATCAACACTAATAGCCTGGTAAAGGTACTGAACTTCAGAGAAAAATAATTCATCACGTGGGCTCTGAAAGACAGTAGACTCATTCAAAATATGGAAACTGGAACCAGACTCCATATGATCAGGCAGAAAAAGCTAGTCACCCAGAAACCAGAAAAGTCAGGCTAGCATCAGTTTTAAGGCTGGCTGGTGTTTCCTGGAGTACAAAGGTAACACATATTCTCAAACATCCAATAACTCAAAGACATAATACTGATAAACCTTTCCTTGAAAAAAAGAAAAAAAGTTGGTCAAAATACACATCCAAGAAATGGAAAACTCTTTGAAAAGAACTGGTTGGCGGGCACCGATGCCACTTAAAAGAGTATAGCTAAACAACCACTGGAGTTACTGGGTAACAGCAGAAAGTTCAAGTTAAAAATCAAACAACATAAAAATAAAACAAATCAAAGGGTGGAGCAGGGAGGGAAGGTGGGAGGAAGTGCAAATGCACTCCTTTTATTCATCTTTCAAAGCAACCACAAAGACCAGCTAAAATCAAAACTTTCTGTCAAAAAAAATCATGACCCAAACATCAGTGTTTCATGATTGAAGTTCAGCAATACCTTCAGTTTCATAATGTCTCTCTCTTGTTACATTCAAGTAAAATTAAATATGTTTATTAAAATTAAAAACACCATGTGTGGTATGATCCTATCTTTGTAAAAGACTGTCTAGCCATCCATGCTTCCATTCATAGACATAAAAATTCAGAGAGGAGGCCGGGCATGGTGGCTCATGCCTGTAATCCCAGCACTTTGGGAGGCCAAGGCAAGTGGATCACATGAGCCCAGGAATTTGAGGCCAGCCTGGGCAACACAGTAAAACTCTAGCTGTAAAAAATAAAATTAAATAAATAAATAAATAAATAAATAATACAAAAATTAGTTGGCTATGGTGACTCACACCTATAGCCCCAACTACTCAGGAGACTGAGGTGGATGAATCCCTTGAGCCCGGAAGGCAAAGGTCTGCAGTGAGTCAAGATCATGCCATTGAACTACAGCCTCGGCAACAGAGCAAGACCTTGTTTCAAAAAAGAAAAAAAACTCAGAGGGGTGATGACATGGTTTGGCTGTGTCCCCACCCAAATCTCATCTTGAATTGTAGTTCCCATAATCCCCAAGTGTCATGAGAGGGACCTGGTGGGAGGTAACTGAATCATGAGGACGGTTTCCCTCATGCTATTGTCGTAAGAGTAAGTTCTCATGAGAGCTGATGGTTTTAAAGAGGCTTCCCCCTTTGCTTGGCTCTCATTCTTCTCTATCCTGCTGCCTTGTGAAGAAGGATGTGTTTGCTTCCCTTTCTGCCATGATTGTAAGTTTGCTGAAGCCTCCCCAGGAACCATGAGTCAATTGAATCTCTTTCCTTCATAAATTACTCAGTCTCAGGTATGTCCTTATAGCAGTATGAGAACGAACTAACACAGGTGATTAGAATGATGTTTACCAAATATTAACCACCATTATTTCTAGACTACAAGTCTTGGGGTGGCTTAATTGTCTCCCACTTCTTTTCCAACGTGTTTGGATTTTTAAATAATGAGTAGGTATCATTTTTCACAAAACCTGTATGTCAGGATGTTAAATGAAGTTTTCAATGAGGTAAAAATAAATAAATGTCACATAACAAAATGTTTAATTTACAAAGGGAATGGGTGAATATTACTTCTGCTACTCTAGGACTATAGTCAGTCCAAAGAAGATACAAAAAGCAGTCAGAGTGTTGAAAGGAGATGGATTTTAAAAGGATTCCTTCAGAGGAAGCTTGGTGGAGCCCCTGGCCTCAAGCCAAGAGAAGGGGAAAAAAGTGTTTGCCTCCTAAGCTCAAGAAGTTTCAACCAACCCCCTGGGGAAAGAGGCTGATGTGTGCTCCATGCAATGGGGCAGACTATGAACATGCACCCAACGGGCACTAGAAACCTGAGGAAGGGCCAAGAGTGAGCACAGAGGACTGCACCGCTGAGGTCACTGCACCAGCCAGCAGTGAGTTGTCTCATGGGCCAGACAAGGCAGTAGAGGAGACAGCCAGTGCTAAGCCACTGTAAGTCTTGCCCAAGAAAGCACCTGGGCAGGTTGGAGAACATTAACAATAACATTTCTTCTGTGGAAGGAACCTCTGAAGAGCCAAGGGCAAAGGGCGATATAGCAAGCCAAGGAAGAATAGCCTAATTCAAGGAAGATGGAGTTGGAAGGATCTACTAGGGGTCTTCTGAAGAATCCAAGAAAAAGCCTTGAGTACCAAGCCACCCAGCTAACATGACTGTTGTGGTCCTTTACTCTCCTCTCCCAATTCTTCCACCCTGGCAGTGGCCTAAGTGGTAAACAGCCAGCTCAGGGGAAAGGGAGAAAGCAGAGAAAGAGAAAAAAAGCCAGACGTACACCCCAACCCTTTCCCATCACCAAATCCTTTGCAGGGAGAGTGGATAAAGAAAGAAGCTTTCATCCAGAGGCAGGAGAAGAATACCCTGAATGACCACATTTCTTTTTTAGTTGAAAGATCTCAACTGGCTTTATTAGGATTCTAGAACCACACAACACTTCATTTCATTTCATAAAATAAAATAAAATAAGTGTCCCTGAACACAGTTTTAAAGGCGTGCTGGAGAAAAAAAAAAAAAAATGTGTTTGATTTACATTTCATGGCTTGTGCCAGGTCCACATACTGGTTACATATGCAATATCACCAAATAATAAGCAGAAATGTAGATAGCTAGCAAGGTGCACATATACCTACAAGGTTTCTTCTTTACACTATAAATTAGTCTACAAGTAAAAGCTCATCAACAAAGCAGAATAGGGAAATAATTAGAACTGGAAACTATACAGCAGACCAATTAGGATATTACAAAGCAGTGAACACAAAATCTAGGCTAAGTAAGGAGGGAAGTAAAGATATGAGAGGGATATGCCACAGTGAAAAGGTGGGAAGGCCAATGGATTGTAAATCTAGCAGTTTCAAAGAACTGCAGAGTAGTGGGAGCAAAAGGAGTAAAATGAAATCTAAGAACATCAGAGTAAGAGAAATGCTTAAAATTGAGGTTATGGAGGAAGTTCAGTCAATAAACCATGTTTGACTCCAAATCCCAGCCAAGCCACTCACTGTGCATGTTTTCATCCTTCTACAGGATTGCTGTGAGTATTAAATAAGGTAACACCTGAAGCAGCTACCCAACACCCAACACATAATAAGCACTCAGAGAGTAGTCCCACTAATGCAGATGGGAGCTGAGGAAAGCATGAACCAGGAACATCAGAGGGACAAGGAACAAAGGCAACTGAGCTACCAGAATAGAACCACGCACATTTTAAAATTCATATTACCTAGCTTCAAATACAAGAATCCTGCATCATGAAAGAAATCCAATTTTCAGGGGAAAGAAGTAAGAAAATCAAGAGACATTAGTAAACAATGAATCTACAGCAAGATAAGGGTATTCCAGTGAATAATTAATCATTCAATTAGCAAATACTTGTCGAATTCTATGCAAATAGTTATTGAATCCTACGCAAGGTGCAATCTCAGAATTTATCTCAGCATCTATCTGCTAATAATATATTGTTCAGCACATAAACAAAATCAGAGCTGGATTAGAAGCAAAATAGAGAGTTTTATTGATTGCTCAGTCAAAAAGGGGTGGGAGCCAAGAATGACATGACCCAGGAGCTGCCAACAGAATGACGAGAGGACATGCTTCTGCCACATGAGGGTAGATGAGAATATGCCATGTAGCCACGGAAGAGACAGAAGCCATATGGTCAAAATGGGAGAAACATCCTGACCTGATTATGACCACACCAGGGATTCCCAGGCTATTCTAGCCTGAGGGTAAGTTTTAACTTTGAAAAAGTATCCAACCCCCAACAAATCAGATACATACTTTCAACATCCATTGTGTAATTCAAAATTACTTGAAAGCATTAATGAATCACAGTAGCTTTTAATCACTGTGTATTTTTACAATCACTACACTGCCTGCATATGTTTGAAAATGGGGAGGACACACATATGTTTAAAATTTTAAAACTCTTGTTAAATCAACAGATGATGTTGGGAACACTCAGGGATTCGTAAGCCTTTGTTTCTGTGGCTCCCACAGTTGCCTAGCACACAGGTTAGAGACCAAAGTTGTCACTAATTAAGCTGACAGAACCACAAATCTTCTAAAATTCATATTCCCCAGCCTAGAATTGCAAAACCTGCAATATAGTAAGGAGAAAAAAAAAAGCTGATATTGAAGTTGAAAAAATGCTTGCAAGGGATTCAAACTAAATACAAAATCAAAGCTCATGTTTCCTCGAATGACCAGGTAGCAAATATTCATTGACTGTTTAGTGTATGCTTACTAATGATCACTTTCTATAATCATACTTAAAAATCTACACACCCATCGTACTTCTTCAAGCATAGAGCCAAAGAGAATAACCCAATTATTGGACAACTAGGGCTTGAAAACAAACATTTAGTGGTAAAAATGCTTACCCAGTGTAGACAGATGCTAATTACAGACAGTAAAGAATTAAACATAAATAATTTTTTAGTTGTTCAAGGCTGCTTTTAATTTGTACCACCAAATCAAATATGGCATGCCATAGTCTGGCAAATGCACACATTTTGGAATCAAACAGTCCTCAGTTCAAGTATCAAATCTGTCATGTGAACTGGGGCCACTTATTTAAATTCTCTAAGCTTTGGTGGTGGTGGAAGAGCAAGAGGGGTGTTTCTGTTTTTGTTATTGATAAAATATGAGTAACAATGTCTACTTTGTTAAATTAGTATAAGAATCAACCAAGTAAGAATGTATGTCAAATGTCTTTTGCAATGCTGGGCAATCAATCAAAAACTGTTTGAGAGGCTGGGCGCGGTGGCTCACGCCTGTAATCCCAGCACTTTGGGAGGCTGAGACGGGCGGATCACGAGCTCAGGAGATCAAGACCATCCTGGCTAACACCGTGAAACCCCGTCTCTACTAAAAATACAAAAAATTAGCCTGTCGTTGTGGCGGCGCCTGTAGTCCCAGCTACTCGGGAGGCTGAGGCGGGAGAATGGCGTGAACCCGGGAGGTGGAGCTTGCAGTGAGCTGAGATCGTGCCACTGCACTCCAGCCTGGGCAACAGAGCAAGACTCCGTCTTGAAAAAAAAAAAAAAAAAACTTTGAGAAAGAAGAGAATTCAATATTGTCTGTGACTCTCAGGAAAATCTCCTACATGAGGCTCAAGACCACCTCACACTGACATGTTATCATTTTTCTGTTTAATAGAAGACAGACTGAGTTAACAGACAATCACTATCTTAACCAAGGACAGGCAGGGATAGAGGCCCGTTCCAAAGCACAGATGGCAGAGCTGCAGCATGGGGAAAAGACTGCAAATCCTTTGCTAAAAGTTCCTGTACTGAAATGCCCAACTACTTTTTTATGTTCCTGTTGATATTCAGAAGCTTTCTTTCATAAGCCCAAATAATACAAAACAAGATCATGATTAAATAATCATGTACCCCCAAATTCTGTATTAAGCGAACATTTCCCTTCCTCCTGCACCTTAGTACAGCCAGCTAATCACGCACAAAGAGATTCATCCCTGAAGCAGAGAACACCCCACAGCCCCAGTCTCCTACTGCCCAGGGAGCCACATCAGTTTGGGGACCCAGAGTGATCCCCACAATTGAAGAATCACACCTCTGGGCAGAAGGTGTTGAGGATGCAGCCACTCTGTAAAGAATAAAGGGAAAGTAAAGCTCTTTGATGAGCCTCCAATTCTTAGTTCCTGCAATTCACAAGGGTATGCAGATTAACATAGTCATCACAGATTATTGTTATCAAATACAGTGACCATATGTCCCAGTATCCCCAAGACAGTTCATGTTTATGCTTGTCATGCCAGCAGAATTATTTAACAGCACCCACTTTCACTGATCGCAAGTGTGCTGATGTAGGAAATAAAGTATGTGATTGTCCAAATGCTAAGTAATTTACCGATAATGATGCGAAAAAACCTACGACACAGCTGCAAAATGAGACCAAATCGACAAAATCTTAGTCAAGTTTTCTCTCATTTCAGAAATGCACAATAAATCTTCCTCAACACAGTAAAACTAATACCACAATCTAGAATTACAGCATGCTGAAACTAAAAAATTTATTTTAAAGTATCTCCATTCTAAGTCAATAACTTGTGTCAATAATTCATACAACCCCCCCACTGAGCCTTTTTTGGAAAGAAAATAGGGTTTCCAAATGCAATTTTAAATGATTGTGACTAGTAACAGAGCTAAAATGATAGTCATTTCCGTGCTTCTAGCGCTATCCAAAAGCATAAAATAAAAACGTTCACTACTAGGGGCTCTTAACTTCAATTTATAAAAACAGTGCCAGCAAAGCTTAAGATAATGTAAAATTCTGGGAGAATAAATCGTAATGCAAGAGATAAAGTATGCAAAATATGAATCACTCTTCTGAAGGAACTGACAGGGTGTTTACCCAGTTACTATGCTAAGTGACTATGCTACTCCCATTATATTTTCTATTGAGGTAAACAAAACTAAACTCTAAACGCCTAAAATCTAAACCTAAATCCTGACCAGCAGGGAGCAATATGATCCAAACAAATGCAGCAGATTCTATGCTGCGGCCAAACATTCCAAGTTACCTAATATTCCTGGTGGTGACTGGGAAGGAGGATGAAAGATGCAGAAATCTAAAAAAGTCAGGCTTATATTCCTTCATTTCCTCATTTAACAAAGGTTTACTGCGCACTTAGTAGGCACTATGTCTCTAGTGATGAACAAAACAGACATGGTCCCAGCCCTCATGGAATTCACATTCTGGAGGGAGAACTCAACATTAAACCAAGAACCTTCTATTATGTAGATATACTTTGTACAATTTTAAATTATAAAAAGTTAAGGTAAAGAATAAGATGTCATAAGAAATAATAATAAAATCAGAAGGGTGTAATTTAAACTGAGGTTGGGAACATTCCCTGAAGAAGTAACATTTAAGCTGAGTAGTCATGACTGGAGTGAAGAGTATAAGAAAATATTGATTACTCAAGAGAATGACCCTCATATACAAATGTCCTTCAGTGCAAAAAAGCTTGGCCTTATATACATGTAACAAACACATTCTGTTGAAGAAAAAAAAAAAAGAAAATATCCCAGTGCTTCAAAAGTAGCAAAAACAAATAACCTTAAATTGACGAATATAATAAATTCCAAATAAAGACTTTTGGCAAGGCTGAAGCGGGGAAGCTCTATTTTTGGCACTATATTGAAATATGTTGGGTCAGGCTCACACCTGTAATCCCAACACTTTGGGAGGCTGAGGCAGGAGGAATGCTTAAAGCCAGAAGTTCAAAACTAGCCTGGGCAACAGAGCAAAACTCCATTTCTACCAAAAACAAATTTATTTTAATTAGCTGGGTGAGGTGGCATGTACCTGTAGTCCCAGCTACTTGGGAGGCTGAGGCAGGAGGATTGCTTGAGCCCAGGAGTTGGAGGCTGCAGTGAGCCATGATGGTGCCACTGCACTCCAGCTTGGGTAACAGAGCAAGACCTTGTCTCAAAAAAAAAAAAAAAAAAGGACCTGGTGAACTGCATGAAACAGAAAGACCAAATAATCATGGCTGAAAACAGGAAAACAGAAAGACATTAGTTGTTTAAAAAAAATATGAAGTCTAGAGACATCCAGTTCCAGGGTTCATTCCATGGCTCAGAAAAGCCAATGTTTAGGCTGGAATCTCATATTCTCTTAGTCTTTCCCTCACGCATGTCTGCTAAGCTTCAAGCTTTAGTATTACTTGCATTCCAAGCAGGGGAGAAGATGACATAAGTAAGCCCTCTTGTGTGAATACTTATCTTTCAATAGAAAAAATCTTTCCTAGAAACCTTCCAGACAACTTCCTGTTGTCTCACTAACCAGATCTGTGTCTTGTGGCTATGCCTGGCTATGACAAACAAGTATCTGGTAAAGAAGGAATGGAATCACCATGAAGCCTAAGACCACATTACAATTCATTTCCAGGAACTAGGCACACGGCCACCCAAACAAAATCAGGGTTCTAATGGCTGGGCAGAAGTACGGTTGATATGGTTGATGGGCAGCCAAAAAATACTATCTGCCAAAGTCACTCAATAATTTTTACAGATAAGTTACGGTAGTTCCTCTTTGTCTGCGGAGGTTCCAAGACCTGCAGTTGATGCCTGAAACCATGGAGCATACGAAACCCTAAGTACTGTTTACTATGATTTTTCCTGTACGTGAATATCTCTGATAAAGTTTAATTTATAAATTAGGTACAGTAAGAAATTTAACAACAATAACTAATAATAAAATAGAGAACCAGATATAAATCCACACATTTACAGTCAATTTATTTTCCACAAAGGTCTTAAGAACATACAAGGGGAAAAAAAAACACTCTTCAATAAATGATGCTAAGTTCCTATCTCTCACCATATACAAAAATCAAATAAAAGTAGATTAAAGATTTAAATCTAAGACCTAAAACTATGAACCCACTATAAGAATACATTGGGGAAACAACCCAGGATACTGGTCTGGGCAAAGATTTTTTGTGAAGACCTCAAAAGCACAGGCCATCAAAGCAAAACCAGAACAGTAGATTACATAAAGCAAAAATGTTCTGTAAGCAAAGGAAACAATCAACTAAGTGGAAACACAACCCAGAATCTCCCGCAGTATAGGAGAGAGTATTTGCAAACCATCCACCTGGCAAGCGATTAATAACCGGAATATATAATGAGCACAAACAACTCAATAAAAAAAAAACACACACACACAATCTGATTAAACATTGGGCAAAAGATCTGAATAGACATTTCTCAAATGAAGACATACAAATGGCCAGTAGATATATGAAAAATGCTCAACATCACTAATTATCAGAGAAATGCAAATCAAAACCACAATGAGATATCATCTAACCCCAGTTAAAGTGGTTTTTACAAAAAGGGAATAAAAGATGCTGGCATGGGTGTGGAGAAAGGGGAACCCTTGTAAACTGTTGGTGGAAATGTAAGTTGGTATAGCCAACATGGAAAACTGTATGGAGGTTCCTCAAAAAACCAGAAATAGAACTACCATATGTCCAGCAATTCCACTGCTGGGAATATATCCAAAAGAAAGGAAATCAGTATTATCAAAAAGATATGTGCATTATAAACAGCACACCCGTGTTTACTGCAGCACTATTCACAAAAGCCAAAATATGGAATCAACGTTAAGGGGACATCAACAGATGAAAGGACAAAGAAAATGTGGCATAAATACACAATACAGTATTATCCAGCTGTAGAAAAGAATGAAATTCTGTCATTTGCAGCAACATGGACGGAAGTGGAGGTCATTAAGTTAAGTGGAACAAGCCAAGCACAGAAAGACAAATATCATATGTTCTTACTTATACGTTGGAGCTAAAAAAGTGAATCTTATGGAAATAGAGAAGAGACTGGGGGTTACCAGAGGCCAGGAAGGGTACAGGGCAGGAGGGATGCAGAGAGGTTGGCTAATAAGTAAAAACATAGCTTCATAGAAGAGATAAGCCTTAGTGTCTGATAGATCACTGGGTGACTACAGTTTCTGATAATCTACTGCATATTTCAAAATAGCTAGAAGAAAACAATTTGAATGTTTCTAGCATAAAGACAAATATTGAAGGTGATAGATATCACAATTACACTAATTTGATCTTTACAAATTATGTGAATGTATTATCACATGTATCCTAGAAACATGTACATCTATTATGTATCAATAAAAATAAATAAATAAAAGAATTTGAGACAAGAAAAATACAAACCATTAAAATCATAGTTTTCTGCCTGTTCTGTGATTGCATTTTCTCCTTGATTTGATAATGCAACTGTTCGTGATATCATTTCTGCATAAGATCATGGTTATTATTATTTTTTGGAAAGAAAAAAATAAAAACCATCATTAATTCAACAAGAAAAACTAATAATAAAGTAGAACAATTATAACAATATATCTACTGTAATAAAAGTTATGAAAAAGAGAAAGAAGATGGTCTCTTTCTCTCTCTGAAAGTATCTCATCCCACTGCACTCACCCTGTTTCTTCTTGTGATCTGTCCATAACTAAAATCGTGATCTTGTGGTAACTGAGAAGGCAACAAAGCGACCAACGGGCGGGTAGCGTGTATACAGCATGGAGACACTGGACAAAGGGAGGATTCATGCCCTGTGCAGGTTTCAACACAAAACTCAGTGCACTCATTTAAAGCATGCACTGTTTATTTCTGGAATTATCCATTATATATTTTCAGAAGATAGTTGACTCTGGGTAACTAAGAAAGCAAAACCATGGGTAAGGGTGGGGAGGGGGGCCTTACTGTATTTGGAGCTTATGTGATTGACTGAGTCATCACACTATTAATATTTATTGATCATTTACTATGTGCAAAGCTAGATGTAAAATGTTGAAGAAACAATAATAATCAAAAACAGACTTGGGAGGCCAAGGTGGGCAGATTACAAGGTCAGGAGTTCGAGACCAGTCTGGCCAATATAGTGAAACCCCATGTGTACTAAAAATACAAACATTAGCTGAGCGTGGTGGCAGGCGACTGTAGTCCCAGCTACTCAGGAGGCTGAGGCAGAAGAATCGTTGGAACCCCGGAGGCGGAGGTTGCAGTGAGCTGAGATCGTGCCACTGCACTCCAGCCTGGGTGACACAGTAAGACTCCTTCTCAAAAAAAAAAAAAAAAGACATAGTTCTTATACACAGCCTAATATCACAAAAAAATATTAATCAAATAAAGAAACATGTAACTCTGGCAAGATTGCTCTAGTGAACTTTGTTACCTTTTACAAAAATTAATTCCCCTTTCTCTCTAGGAGCTAGGCAAGTTGTTCAAGACCAAAAGAATCCTATCTTCTCCCTGGCCACAGTTATTGGTTCAGAAATGGATGAGTACATGACACAAGGAGGGCCAGTGACATGAACGGAGAGGACTGCTGGGCACTCTTGGTCCAGAAGCTCTCTCACTCCTCTAAGATTCTGGAAACAAGCACCCTCAAACTGTTGATGGCTTCCCATAATCAAGAGAGGACTCTGGCCAGACGATAAAATTGACAGTAGAGAAGACAAAGTGGAGAAAAGCACAAAATTCAATCTTTGGCAACATCACTCAAACCAATCAACCCTAAAGCCCATCTGGTTTCTGAACTCTCAAGACACAGGATACAATAAAGTCACTATGCTTGTTTAAATCAATTTGACTTCAGTTTTCTGTTACTTGCAACAGCAGTCACTCTAAGCTGAAGAGCAATTCACAATACTGAAGGAGCTTAACAGACGAAGGTTTACTCAAGTTAGAGAAGGTAGCTCCTGAGTAAGCATTTCTTAAACTGAGATCAGAAGAATAATTAGGAAGGGAAGGAAGGGCACTCCAGGCAGCAGGACCAGCATCTGCAAAGGCCCCCAGGGTAGCGGGGAAAGAGGTGAGTACTAAAGAATGAAAAGCAGCAAGTGAAAAAGAAAAAGCAGCAAGTGACATGGGATGGAGAAGTGGGTAAGTGCTATACTCATCAGGGTCTCACAGGCTGTGTTAAGGAATTAGACTTCATCCAAAAAGTGCTGCAGGTTTTTGCAGAGAAGGTGGCATAAAAATTACTGTCTATAGTGTGGTGACATTAATTCACATATACCTAAGGAACATACCTGACCACCAGTACTATAATGAACATTTAATTTTCAAATAGCTTTCAAGACAACAGAAAAATTTCAGGAAACACTGTAACTTGACACACGTGGAATCTCCTCTACCAAGTTAACAGAAGGGCATCCAGACAGCTTGGCAGTTCTAGTGAACCACACTTATGTCCTGACATGTGTTAATCCAGGAGAGTTTACTTGGAAATTATTTGAAGACATGGGCTCTACAAATGAAAGCTGACAGTAATTATCAACCAGCCCAGCTCTCACGGTGCGCTGAAGCCAAGGGTGTCAGTGGGATTCCTAACAGGGCTCACTGTCAGGAATGCCCAGGCACATGTGCTTGTCTCAAAGTGCTCCAAGACTGGAAATAAATAACAATGTGCTTATCTCAAAAAGTCAAGAAACAGCTGCCTGCTAAGCTTTTTTTATTTAATGACTGCTTCATTTTACTTTCCCCTGCACTGCAGAATTCCAGGAATTACTAAAAACATATAATTCTCCCAAAAAACTCATCTTCATTAACTGAAGCTAACTGTTTTACTCTCTGCCAATATTACTGCAATCCATTTCACAGAAGACAGGCTTTTATTACTCTCAAATATTGTTAGTTAACTCAAACTCACAATTACACATACAGATTACAGGTCTGCCAGGCTGAAGTGTTTCAATTGTGCTCAGAAAATAAATGTTTACATTGAAAAGTTACAAAATATTAAATCATGTAATTCACTGTAATAGCAAAGAAATCATTAATTCTCTGTATATCTATTGTTTATAACAGTCTACAGTATACTATCGATGGTATGTATCATCCTCTGAGAGATAGTTAACATCACAGATCACAGTACTGCATATCTTAAGACACTGACCTAGTATTTTGGCTGTTTTTTGTAAACCGACTCAACACTGCAAATCCTAAATGTTTTCTGTAAACAACCTACTGACCTGAACAAACAAGAGATGGTGGCTAATACTCTCATTCAAAGAAGTCAATCAGAACTTGAAATATGTCACTAGAAAAATTACTAAAATAAGATATTGCTAAACAGCATGAAAAGGACTCTCCTTTATTCTTTTTGATTATTTTTTTTTATTATACTTTAAGTTCTAGGGTACATGTGCACAACGTGCAGGTTTTTACATATGTACACATGTGCCATGTTGGTGTGCTGCACCCATTAACACGTCTTTTACATTAGGTATATCTCCTAATGCTATCCCTCCCCCCTCCCCCGCCATGACAGGCCCTGGTGTGTGATGTTCCCCATCCTGTGTCCAAGTGTTCTCATTGTTCAATTCCCACCTATGAGTGAGAACATGCAGTGTTTGGTTTTCTGTCCATGATAGTTTGCTCAGAATGATGGTTTGCAGCTTCATCCATGTCCCTACAAAGGACATGAACTCATCCCTTTTTATGGCTGCATAGTATTCCATGGTGTATATGTGCCACATTTTCTTAATCCAGTCTATCATTGATGGACATTTGGGCTGGTTCCAAGTCTTTGTTATTGTGAATAGTGCCGCAATAAACGTACGTGCACATCTATCTTTATAGCAGCATGATTTATAATCCTTTGGGTATATACCCAGTAATGGGATGGCTGGGTCAAATGCTATTTCTAGCTCTCATACCTAGGAATCCAACTTACAAGGGATGTGAAGGACCTCTTCAAGGAGAACTACAAACTACTGCTCAACGAAATAAAAGAGGACACAAACAAATGGAAGAACATTCCATGCTCATGGATAGGAAGAATCAATATCGTGAAAACAGCCACACTGCCCAAGGTAATTTATAGATTCAATGCCATCCCCATCAAGCTACCAACGACGCTCTTCACAGAATTGGAAAAAACTACTTTAAAGTTCATATGGAACCAAAAAAGAGCCCACATTGCCAAGACAATCCTAAGCCAAAAGAACAATGCTGGTGGCATCACACTACCTGACTTCAAACTATACGACAAAGCTACAGTAACCAAAACAGCATGGTACTGGTACCAAAATAGAGATACAGACCAATGGTACAGAACAGAGCCCTCAGAAATAATACCACACATCTACAACCATCTGCTCTTTGACAAACCTGACAAAAACAAGAAATGGGGACAGGATTCCCTATTTAATAAATGGTGTGGGGAAAACTGGCTAGCCATATGTAGAAAGCTGAAACTGGGTCCCTTCCTTACACCTTATACAAAAATTAATTCAAGATGGATTAAAGACTTTTAAATGTTAGACCTAAAACCATAAAAACCCTAGAAGAAAACCTAGGCAATACCATTCAGGACATAGGCATGGGCAAGGACTTCATGTCTAAAACACCAAAAGCAATGGCAACATAAGCCAAAATTTACAAATGAGATCTAACTAAACTAAAAAGCTTCTGCACAGCAAAAGAAACTACCATCAGAGTGAACAGGCAACCTACAGAATGGGAGAAAATTTTTGCAATCTACCCATCTGACAAAGGGCTAATATCCAAAATCTACAAAGAACTTAAACAAATTTACCAGAAAAAATCAACCCCGTTAAAAAGTGGGCAAAGGATATGAACAGATACTCTCAAAAGAAGACATTTATGCAGCCAATAGACACATGAAAAAATGTTCATCATCACTGGCCATCAGAGAAATGCAAATCAAAACCACAATGAGATACCATCTCACACCAGTTAGAATGGCGATCATTAAAAAGTAAAGAAACAACAGGTGGTGGAGAGGACATGGAGAAACAGGAACACTTTTATACTGTTGGTGGGAGTGTAAACTAGTTCAACCATTGTGGAAGACAGTGTGGCGATTTTTTTTTTTTTTTTTTTTTTGAGACGGAGTCTCACTCTGTCTCCCAGGCTGGAGTGCAGTGGCGCAAACTGGGCTCACTGAAAGCTCCGCCTCCCAGGTTCACACCATTCTCCTGCCTCAGCCTCTGGAGTAGCTGGGACTAAAGGCACCCGCCACCACACCTAGCTAATTTTTTTTGTATTTTTTCAGTAGAGACGGGGTTTCACTGTGTTAGCCAAAATGGTCTCGATCTCCTGACCTCATGATCCACCCGCCTCAGCCTCCCAAAGTGCTGGGATTACAGGCGTGAGCCACTGCGCCCAGCCTGTACTCTTCTTTTCGTGGCAAAGCTCCCAGAAGAGAGAAAACAAATTCTAAATAAATAATAGCTATCATTACAATAAGCTGTAGCTAGTTTGATTAACGAATCATTCTAAAATATCCAGACAATATGAAAGCATTATTCCTAAAATACTGGTCCCTCATAAGCATCAAGAAAGAAATAATGAAAGCTATCTATAACTGATTACAACAAATCACACTGTCAAAGAATTCTCATGTTGGTCAGGGTTTGTCGTATGAAAAGACGGTTTCTTTCCTTTACAATGAAAGGAAGTAATGTGGTTTTTTTTTAAATAAAAAAGAAAACCTCTAGAAATAACTGACATTTGATATACTTTACACAAAATAAATTGTCAATTTTATTGTTACTGCCCACAAATATGGGAACCCTTCGCCTCCAATCAATGAAGCTAGAGTGTCTAGTTGCAACATATCATAGCTTTCAAGATTTCTCAAAACAGAGAACAGATTTTCATAAGTATATCTGAAAAGAGCTTCTACAGAAATGCGAGTCTCAGAAAATCCCCCAAGAGGAAATGTCTCACATACACACATAAATAGACAACCTAAAAAAGCACTAAGTCTTTTCAAAGAAATGTTAATAGAATAAAATGTAAATTTATCTTAAATAACTAAAAAGCTAGTATAAAATCAACACTTGAGATTCCCAGAATATTTATAATATTTCCAATACAAACCGGTTAGCTTTACAAATAAGTGAGAATCCAACTAAATTAAAATTCAAATATGACTAAAATTTACCCATGTTATCCAAGAAAAATCAAAAAACTTCAAATTCCTGAAGCCGGTGCTTTATCCGTGAAGCAGTGTTGCATCATAGCTAGACAGATCACATCTCAGGGCAAGGCCCACCCTAGCTACTTTCCAGTTGTCTGGCCCTGGCTAAATAAACTCTCAGCTTCAACTTCAGCTTCATTTTTTTTTTCTTTATTTTATTTTATTTTATTTTATTGAGATGGGGTCTCGCTATGTTTCCCAGGCTGGCCTCAAACTCCCAACCTCAAGTGATCCTCCCGCCTTGGCCTTCCACAGTGCTGGGATTACAGATGTGAGCCAACACACCTGGGCAGCTTCACTTATCTTAAATGGAGATCACAGCTCTTCCATCAGGTCATGGAAAGATTAACTCAAGTCCTATCAGGATTCAGCTCATCTCGTGCGTAAAACATAGGAAAGCCGATGTATTAACTTTCCACGGGATCTCCCTGTTCTCACCCTCATGCACTCTACAGCTCTGGCCAAAGCCTTCTGCAGGTTATGATTGTTTTTTCTTAGATCTCAACCAGGGTTTCTCCTTCATCCTTTCAAGGTAAAGGGCTACAGTAGCCATCTTACAACCACACTCACACATTTAAATCCTTCCATTCCTTTCAAGGCCCAGGAAAAACTTAAATCCTCTCAAGCCCAACACAAACACTACCTCCTCCATGAAGCCCCCTAATTCCTTCAGGTCAATGTTTCTCAGCCCTGGCTATTCCCAGTCATGGAGGGAATTTTTTAAAAAATTAAACAAAATTCTCTGAAGCCTGGGCCTTAGCCATGCTGTTGGTCTGAGGTGTGGCCCAAGCATCAGGGAAGGAAGTGACCTCTCCTTGCACGGAGACCCCACAACACTTCACCAGCCCTTTCCTCGCAGCACTTTGTACAGGATGGTGGAAAACTTACTGTAGTTTTTACCATTAAAAGTAACGGTCAAAACCGCAGCTACTTTGGCACCAACCTAATACTTAATTTTAATCATATACAAATGCATTTAAACTATAAAGTTCTGGAAAACAGGATCAGTGTTTGATTTATATATCGCCCTCAAGTTACCACAAGTACAATAACTTGAATTGCTAGGCTGCCAGCTATCTCCTGAATGCACAGGTAAATAAATAACATTTCAGTGCCCCTGGAATATAGGATTCAAATTCATGATTTGAAACAAAAGGTTATCAGTACCCAAATAAATAAATAATCTCCATTTCAACAGCTCAGCTGTTAAATTCTACTTATATGACTCAGCCAATGCATAAGGGAAAAAATAATTTATTCCAGAAAGAGACACAACATCGCTAAAATAAAGCTAGTACAGGGCTAAACACTTCAGTGCTCCCTCCCTTCCCACCTCCTACCATTCTAAAACACTTACAGTTCTCTAAATAGATCAAACACCCTTCTTCCTCCATGCTTGGAATATACACTGCAATCTTCAACCACATTCCTCAACTGGCTCTTACTTCTCATTCTGGAAACACCTTCTACGATGGAAAGCCTTCCCTTAGGTGAAAGTCCTGGCTCAGTATTCCTCTTCTGTATTCCTTTAGTGTTTGCTAATATTACTCATATCACAGCAACTGTCAAAAATAAATTACTGGCCAAGTGCCATGACTCACAACTATAATCTGAGCTCTTTGGGAGGCCAAGACAGGAGAGGCACTGAGGAGTTTGAGACCACCCTGGACATCATAGTGAAATCTCATCTCTACCAGAAAAAAAAAAAAAAAACTTAAAAATTTGTGAGGCATGGTGGCATGAGCCTATAGGCCCAGCTACTCAGGAGGCTGAGACAGGAAAATCACTTCAGCACGGGAGTTTGAAGTTACAACGAGATACGATCGCACCACTGCACTCCAGCTTAGTAAACAGAGCGAGGCCCTGTCTCTGTAAAATAAATTATTGTTTGGCTTATCTAGTCACGTACAAGTTTCTTAGGGGTGGGGAGGCTCTCATCACTGTAACTATATCGTCTTATATAACATATGGTACTCATGGGCTGGGCGCGGTGGCTTGCGCCTGTAATCCCCACACTTTGGGAGGCCCAGGCAGGTGGATCACCAGAGGTCAGGGGTTCAAGACAAGCCTGGACAACATGGTGAAACTCCATCTCTACTGAAAATACAAAAAATTTGCCGGGCAAGATTGCACTATTGCACTCTAGCCTGAGCAACAAGAGTGACACTCTGTCTCAAAAAAAAAAAAAAGAAAAGAAAAGAAAAGAAAAACCATAACCTATAGTACTCAGGAAGTGTTCAATAAATGCTGAAGGAATGAATTAATGAGGAAAAAGGCTGCAGTTTGTTCATCTGTACAAATGAATGAGTTGGTATCTAAGGTCTTTCCCCTTCATGTTCTATTAAAATGAAGGATCAATGTATAATACTTGGATTCATGTGTGGTGTAGAATAGAATAATTTCTTTTTTCTTTTTTTTTTTTTTTTTGGTAGACAGGGTCTCACTCTATTGCCCAGGCTACAGTGCAGTAGTGTGATCATGGCACAATGCAGCCTCAACCTCCAGGGCTCAAACAATCCTCCCACCTCAGCCTCCCAAGTAGCTGGGACTACAGGCACATGCCACTACACCCAGCTAATTCTTGTATTTTTTGTGTAGAGATGAGGTTTCGCTATGATGTATTTTTTGTATAGATGGGGTTTTGCCATGTTGCCCAGGCTAGTCTCAAACTCCTGGGCTCAAGCAATCCATTTACCTCAGCCTCCGAAAGTGCTGGGATTACAGGTGTGAGCCACCATGCCCAGCTGAATAATTTCTAAATAATACCATAAATTACTACTACTATACAAATTTTACTTTATACATCATTTTGATATTTAAGCTTAAGGACAGAAAATTGTTGTTACACTGTTTATTATGATTAGAGAAATTTCTCTTCACAAAGCATTAAGTGGTCATTGACAACCCTAATTTTAATAGAAGGTAATAAATGATCTTACATAAAGAACTACAGGTAGTCGGTAACTTTCGATAAACGAATACTAAAGAAATTTTTATGTTTTGATGCCTAAATGGTACCTCCTACTTTACAGATATTCGCTAAGAAAAATTTCAACCCAGAATAGAATGCATATTAAAGGACATATGTGTAAGGTCCATTCTTCAGCTTCTGGCCCAATTCTACTTACAATCTCAAATAGAGTTTTTTTTTTGTTTTGTTTTGTTTTATGTAATCTCTGCAGTGAAGATGTGCAAAAGTGAGATGTAGCTTCAGAATGATTATTTTCTTTTAGTTTCTCCAGGCAATGATGTCCAACACATTGGTAAACCATTTTAAATAAAATAATGAGGTATTTTTGTGAAGATTTGGCTCAGAATTAACCGGGAAGCTATCACTTTCCTAACTGCAACCATTGCTCGTACTAATGGAGGACTAAGCTACCCAAACTATTTAAACTATACATATTTATTTGGAAAAGTTTTATTTGATTACAACAAAGTTGAGTCATTTAGATATACCATATACATTAATGATTAAATTCCTTGATAATTAGGTAGAAACAATTGTATATAGTTATTCCAACTTTACTCTCAAAAGCAAAATATAAATAACATAATCCTTGCTATTTTTAAACAAGCCAAAATAATCTTCAAGTTTTTCCTTTTCACTCTGATAGCATTCTCTATCAGCAACTTGCATTAATGTTGCAGCTTTAAGGTGCCGCATATCATTTCATATCACCAGCACACAACAGTGTATCAAGAGAAATCAGCTCTGAATCTTACTCTGTAACAATGTGCAATTGCCTTGGTCTTGGATCCTTTAAGAAATACCAAAGGGAAAACTCAAAACTTTTCAATAAACCCGAGGGTAGATTTGCTCAACGACCTGACCAACCAGGAAGTAACAGAAGTTTTGCTATCCTGTTGAAAAAAAAACAAAAAAACAAAAACAAAATCACAGACATGAGATTGTCAAGAAGTCAGGGAGGAGACTTAAAGGTATCTTAATGAAAGTATTTTCTCTTCAGTGCCTTTTAAAAAATGTCACTGCATCAGGATTAATAAGAATATCTGGATGCAAGGACACCAGGTTGCAAGTACACTAAAGAATGGTAAGGTCAGAGAAGTGTTTCCTGCCTTTAAAGTTCCTGAAAATAGAGGCTAGGCGTGGTGGCTCACACCTGTAATCCCAGCACTTTGGGAGGTTGAGGCAGGCGAATCACAAGGTCAGGAGTTCGAGACCAGCCTGACCAACATGGTGAAACCCCGTATCTACTAAAAATACAAAAATTAGCTCGGCAAGGTAGCGCGCGCCTGTAATCCCAGCTATTCGGGAGGCTGAGGCAGGAGAATAGCTTGAACCCGGGACGCGGAGGTTGCAGTGAGTCCGAGATCCTGCCACTGCACTCCAGCCTGGGCGACGGAGAGTGACTCCATCTCAAAAAAATAAATAAATAAATAAAAGGGAAAAAAAAGTTCCTGAAAATATAAAGTTGCTTAGATATACAGCAAGTTTATCGTTTTAAAACCAAATACACTAAAGCAGATGAGAACACAACCGTGACCAAGCGGTTGGGAGAAAGATGGATTTTAATGCAAAGTTGTTTTGTTTTTATGCATAAGGTACTCCTCGCTGTGCTCGAGTGCGGAAAGGTGGGGTTCTTCCTAAGGTTGATTACATAAAGCAAGATTCCAAAAACAAGAAAAGTGCTTTGCAAACACAGTAACTAGAACTGGCTGAAGCTTCCAGCGTCCAGTCCCATGCTCAAAGATCAGAAAAAGCAACTTTATCCACCACTTTAATAAAATGATTCAAAAAAGTTGAAGTCTTCTTAAGAAAGCCATGGTTGAAAACTTGCTCCGCTTCTTGGAGAACGCCTAAAGCCCTAACGGGCTCAAATTATTCTCCGAAGTCTAGAGCCCAAGCTGCATTTTACGCATTTATTAGACTACAAAACCACGGGGACTCTTCACTCAAAAGCAAAAACACATCCGGAAAGAGGAAAAAATCCATGGCCAATGTAACCCCCTAACCACACGAACCGCCCACGTCCTACCCCAGGCTGCAACGAGGTCGGCACTCACCCACCGCTCGCCCGGGAAACCCAGACCCAGGTATTTCAAAATCAGAAGCACGGCAGGCTCGTAGGCTCTCACGGGCAAGAATCTTAAACCCCAACTTCAGAGATACCCGTGCACGCTGGGCGCTGCCATTTTGACAGAAAGCGGGCCTTGCCCCGGAGGCCCCTACGCAGGTCGCCCTGAGCAGAGCCGGAGTGCCACGGAACCCCTGTCTCATCACCTCCACACCCAGACGTCGCATCCCCCGGCCCAAGGAATGCCAATAAATCCCACCCTGCCGACCATGATCGGGCGAAGTTAAGTCACCCTTGAAATCCCGCAAGGTCTCTCAGGCAGCGGCGAGGGCGGCCGCCGCCAGCGTGGGCGGGGCTGTTAGGGGCGGGGCGTCGACGCGGCGGCCTTCGGTAACCCGGGCAACGCGGCCTTCTAAAGGCACAAAGGGGCGCTGCGCCCCGAAACACAAATGTCTCCGCCAAAACCCCAGACGGTTCGCAAAGGCTCTCCGTGATGCAACTGCACGTCCCTCGAATGCCCGGACCCCCAATATCCGTCCCCCAGGAGCTTGGCTGGATGCACGGGCGGCCGGGCCTCTTATTTTCTCGCCCTCCGGCCGCGTGGAGATGCTGCTGGATCCCGAGCCTCCCGGCGGGGGCGGAGGCGGGAGCGGGGCGGGGCGGAGGCATCTCCCTCCTTGCACCGCCCCTTTAGCTGCCCCGAGCCCTGCCTTCGCCCGCCCCCGAAGCGGCGCGGGACGCCCGGCGCGGTCTGCGGTCCGCAGGGCTGCCGGCTTAGGCTTAGGACCGGCCCGCTGGCAAGGTCGAGCCGCTGCATTTTATTTCGTGCGTGGTTTCTGCACAGGCTGGAGTTCCGAGGTTGGGTCGTACTTGGGACCTCGGCGAAGAGGACCCGTTAATTTTTTTTCTTTCCAAAATGGCAGCCTCCAGTCGCGCACAAGTGTTAGATCTGTACCGGGCGATGCTGAGAGAGAGCAAGCGTTTCAGCTCCTACAATTACAGGTGACCCAGCGGGCACCGGGGACCGGGGGCCAGGGGCCGGGGACCGGGGATGTGGGTTGCCGTGGAATGTCCCCGGGAACTGGGAGCCACTGTCCTGCGCCGGCGTCCGCGAGGCAAGGACCGGGCTCCGCCATCGAAAAGCGTGCTCCTACCTACAGGTGTGGCCTCTGAGACCTCGGGGAGGAGCCCTTGTTTCTATCAGGGAAGACGTTCGTGTCCTGTGACGCTTTCCCCCTAACGACTATCTTGGTAGTTGTTCTAGGAGCATAATTAGTGTTATGTTTCTGCAGAAGAGAAAAAAAAGGATGGAAATCAGCCATTGGTGAAGTTAAGGCCAATGTGTTGCATATGTAAAACTTCCCTTGAGCTGGAAGAGTTGAGAGTGGAAGTGGCCAGTGAGTTGCACACAGCGACAAAGCTGAAGGCACACTTTAGCAGCTCCCTAAAATTTCCTGGGTGTCGTAATGAGTTCTTTTGGTTGCAAGAATCAAATCCATTCTATTTAGGGTACGGTGGAAACGTGTAGCGGTAAAGGAAAAAGCGTCTCAAGCTTTAGAGCTGAAACAGTTTATCCTGGCTCACCAGACAGAGATCCCGCTTCCTGGACCTTGACAGCAGAATACTGAGGGCCTAAACTCTTACATCGTTAATATAACACATTCACTTTTTCCCACGCCTCCCCATTTCCCTATTTGCCTATGAGTCTTTTATTGTTACTCTTTGTATGTTTTTTGTAATTCAGAACCTCTGCTTTCACAGTGTTGCTGGTTGTGACCCATCATTTTCTTATGGATTCTCTCTGCATTTTTTTTAGGTTTGTTTTTTGTTTTGTTTTGTTTTTACTAACTACCTGCTCCTCTCTGAGTTTGAGCCATATTCCCATGAGAAAGAATCTGATTGGATCAACTCATCTCTTTACCCCAAGGCCCCCTTAGGTGACTGGCCAGACTGTGGATTGGATGTCATAAGAGCAGAGCCTACCCTTGGAACACACCTGGTTAGGTAGGCCGCGCTCCACCAGGTGTGTGAGCTGGCAGGCCCTGAGATGGGTCTGCCCAGTACAACCTCGGTCAGAGGACAGGAACACTAAGCCTCTTAAGCAATGATTCTCAAATTTTTAGAAACCTGCCTAGAAAATGTACTCACCCTGCAAATTTGAAAACAGCATCTGTGTCATGCCACTGAGGTTGTATCCACCCAGTTAAGTGGTAAAATTTCATGGGAGAGAATGATTTTACTTAATGACTTTGACTCTGAAGGATAAAGAGTGTAAAAATAGGCATACTGGTGGAACTTTAGCAAGAATTAACCAAACATCTAGCATCAAGTACTTAACCAAGTCTGTTGAGGAAACACATGAAATATGCAAGTTAAATAAATAGAAAGCATTTGATTTCACCATAGTCTGGAGTAAGATAGTTTGTCATAAAGCTTACTCAGGATACACAAGGACTTGGAATCAGTAGGCAGTTCACACTGGCAGTGAGAGTCTTACGTGAGAGCACGTAGGAAAGTCAAGGTGGAGCCCTCGAAGACTATAACTTGGACAAGTTATTCAATCTCCATATTTCAGTTTTCTTGTTTATGAAATAGACTGTTGGACTAGACAATCTCTAAGGACCCTTCCATTTCTGAAATTCTGTTTGGAAATGATTTATGAGCAAATGAGGCCCAAGTGTTTTCAAATGAGTAATTGCCAACTGAAGAGGAAAATCATTCAAACTTTAGGAAAATCATTCAAGGCTGTACCTGAAAGGCAGCAAATTGAAAATGGGTTTCAGTATGGGCAACTGTAAGATCATATGCGTTCAGAAAATAATTGTTCAAATTATACTTTATAAGCATATACTTTTAAGCTAAATTTATTATCCAAATATAAATATATTATCCAAAGGAGTCTGGTAATCATTTTATACTGTTGCCTGAGATCATAGACCTAAAAACCTAGATACCTGCTACTATTACCTCCCTAGATAAACTTACTTGTTATAAAATATGCCTTTCTTTTACATTAAGGCTGTGTCTTGTGAATTTCAAGAACAGTCCCTTCGTCCTTTCTAATCTCAGCAGCTGTTTGTCACTAATGGCAAATCAATGGCAACACAACATCCACTATCAATTCTGTGTGCCACTGCTATCTTATGTTCTTCACGTCTATTAACACATTTGTTTTGACAATAATCTTGTGAGGTAGGTACTATTTTTATTACCCTGTAAGGCAGCTGAGGCACAGGGAGGTTAAGTTACCTATCAAAACTAACACAGGTAGTGCTGAATAAGTAATCAAAAGTAGACTAGTAAACATTTTTTAATGACCTGCGAATTGTGGTGCCTAAGTAATTGGAGTAGTGAACTAAATACTTTGGAACTCGCTTGCAAGACCTATAATACAGGCCACTTTTTGATAGCAGGAGCCCTGTCTGCTCCTCCAGTCTCAGCCCAAGTCCCACATGTGCATCCTGTCCTCTGTCATCATCTGTTGCAGTTTCCTAAATGTGCCACGTCCTCTTGTACCTCCAGGCCTTTGTAAGTACTGTTCTATCCAGCGGGACCTTTATTCTGTCTAGAGTGCCTCCTCTTCCTTCAAGATTCAGCTCAATTGTGACCTTCTCTGAACAAAAGTTTTCCCAACTCTCTTCATCCCACAGCCTCCATTCCCATCCCTCCCGCCACCCAAATAGGTCTCATTGCTGTGTGACATTTTGTAGAAGCATACTTTGCCCAGTGCTATCCCATACCTGGGTTAGCAGTCCCCAACCTTCTTGGCACCAGGAAACAATTTCATGGAAAATGACTTTTCCATGGACCGGGTCAAGGGAGGGTTTCAGGATGAAACTGTTCCACCTCAGATCATCAGACATTAGATTCTCACAAGGAGCATGCAACCTACGTCACTTGCATGCACAGTTCACAATAGGTGCACCTACGAGAATCTAATGCCGCAGCTGATCTGACAGGAGATGGTGCTCAGGCCATGATGCACACTTACGTACCACTCAATTGCTGTGTGGCCTGGTTCCTAACGGGCCACAGACCAGTACTGACAGGTTTGTGGCCCCAGGGTTGGGGACCTCTGCTATACCAGGCCCTGGAGAGAGAAAGTTGAGATTTTTGAGCTAAGCTAGGCACCTGTTATCAATGACTTTACAGGCCTATGTGGGACACAGGTACAGAGATAGTTATCACAGACTGGGTTAAGTGCTGTGACAGAAGGATGCACAGGGTGTAGAATCTAGAAGGCCTCCCAAGGGGTGACGTTGAATCAAAGGCATGAAGCAGCATGGTGTGCTCAGGCAGGCAAACAGCACAGCACTGCCAGAGAGATAAGTATGATACAGGGGGTGACAGGAAGGCACTGAGGTTGGAGAGGGCCACTGATTTGAGGGTCTGGGGGCTGTGCTGAGGACCCTGGATTTAACCCTTAGCTCACAGGCAGCCACTAACATGACGTGACCAGGTTTGCGTTTTTTGATAGATCACTCTGGCAGCATTGTAGAAGATGATTTTGAGGGGCCAAGGACATCAAATGGGAGTTGATTACAGCAGTGCAGAGTAGAGATTAGGACGCTTGTAAGGACCGGAATAGTGGAAGATAGAGAAAAATGTTGTATTTGAGAAATCATTACAAGGGAAAATTGTTAGAACTTGAATGATTGGATTGAGGACTAAGGAAGAAGAGAATCCAAGCAGAGTTTAGAATGGCATCCAGGTTTCTGGTGAAGCTAAAGCACAGAGAGGGTGAATTTAAACTTGCACATTTAACTGACTTAGGTAATGCAGAACTAGGTCTTGTGGAGAAAGGGTTTTTGAGTTCATTTTGAGGGTATCCTGGGTGTAAATTTCCCCTGGGATGCCCAGCAGAGGTGGTTAATCACAGGGCTCTGAGGCTCAGAGGAGTGGGCAGCACCGCAGTAGTCAGCAACAGCAGCTCTGTGTGACCCCGAGCAAGTCACATCACTCTCTGTTCTGCAGTTTCTTCATAAAATGAGAGTCATAATTGATCCGTCTCACACAGTGTAAAAAGGTCCTGAGACCAGTAAGTTTAAGAACCACATTTTTTTTTTCCAGTTGAAATCTTGCCCTTGTTGCCCAGGCTGGAGTGCAGTGGCGCGATCTTGGCTCACTGCAACCTCCACTTCCCGGGTTCAAGCGATTCTCCTGCCTCAGCCTCCCGAGTAGCTGGGATTACAGGCACCTGCCACTGTGCCTGGCTAATTTTTGTATTTTTAGTAGAGACGGGGTTTCAACATGTTGGCCAAGTTGGTCTTCAACTCCTGACCTCAGGTGATCTGCCCACGTCAGCCTCCCAAAGTGCTAGGATTACAGATGTGAGCCACCACGCCTGGCCAAGAACCACATTCTTAAACTTTGTCTTCTTGGCTCTTCTTCAGCCAACTCCTTCAATTTTGATGTTCCCTAGAATAGCATCCGTAACCACTAATTTTCTCACCTTAAACTAGGATTTCTCAATCTTGGCATGACCAACCTTTTGGGCCAGCTAATTCTTTGTTAATGGGGGCTGTAGTCAGCACCACCGTTGTGAGTTAATGCACATCAAGTACTTAGGATAGTCCCTGGTGCAGAATAGGTACTTGATAAGTGGAATTATCACCGTAAGTCAAATTAAAACCTAGATATTAGATGAATTATCTAGGAATACTATTTAGGTTAGTAGTTCTCATCCTGGGGTGATTTTATTTGACAGTATCTGAAGACATTTTTGGTTGCCACAACTTGGAAAGGGGGTGCTAGGCGTCTGAGGCCAGGGATGCACGGGGGACGGTGTCTGAGGCTAGGGATGCACGGGGGACGGCGTCTGAGGCCAGGGATGCACGGGGGACAGCCCCCACTGACAAAGAATTAGCTGGCCCAAAGGGTTGGTCATGCCAAGATTGAGAAATCCTAGTTTAAGGTGAGAAAATTAGTGAGCTACAGATGCTATTCTAGGGAACATCAAAATTGAAGGAGCTGGCTGAAGAAAAGCCAAGAAGACAAAGTTTAAGAATGTGGTTCTTCAACTTAGCTGGTATTAGGCCTTTTTGAGGACCCCAAAAAGCTTTTGTGTATGTGGGACACGTTTATCGCATTAGAAAAAAAAAAAAAAAAAGCTTTTAAAAACACCTATTTTAAAATGACTAAATCCATTATCTTAAATAATACTTTCATGAAGAATAACCATTTTTCCTCCCCCTAAATTAGCAGATTGATAGTTTGACACTTGTGCACGTCTCTTTCATGTTTGGCTTAATAGAAGACAACTGGGTGCTTGTATTTGTTGCTAACTACAATTTGTTGCTATATCACGTGTCACTTAGTATCTAATAACTTCCCCTGTATGCTCATAAGAGAATGCAGTGTCTTCCTGATAACTATGAAAATGGTTTTCCTGGGGATCCGTGAAAGGTCTCAGAGACCCCCGCCTGGTCTCTTGGCTAACTACTGCAGGGTCTGAGAAATGGGAGGAGACCAAGTAAAGAGGAGTGGTGCAGAAGTCAAGATAGTCATATGTTTGGGGAAGGTAGCTGTGGCCAGCAGTGTAGCTTGTCTAAGCAATATCCAGTTCATAAAGAGGGCAGTGTAGAGACCTCTGGTTCCATTACCAGAGCAGCATTGTTAGTCAGGTGGTTATGGCAGAACCCAGATTGGGGGGGTTTAGAGTTGAATCAGAAGTGAGTAAATTGCTCCCACGAGTATAGATACCCCCTCCACCTCCCACCGGAATTTTGGTTAATAAAACAGGAAAGTAGATGACGCTAGAGCAGGACCCCATGAGAGGTGAAAAGTGGTGCCTGAGAGCACAGCTGGAACGGTGTTTCGTTTTACAGGAGTGGAATGAAGGAGAAGAGGGTAAGGTGGAGTATGAGAGGGTGGAAAGTTGAGTTTATGTGCCAAGCCTGACAGCCAGTTTCTGGGTAAAGCAAGAGATAAGCAGATGTTGAGGAAGCACCTGTTCTTACCTTTATTAGGGCACATATCACACATACACAGTGAGCAGAAATTCTGTCTTATCTCTATTCCTAGTGCTTAGCACAGTACCTATGTAGCAGATTGGTGCAAAAGTAATTCCGGTTTTTGACCATAAATTTAAAATTATTATAACTAGGCTCAACTGTATCTTTATTAATCAAAACAGGAAATATCATAATCAACACGTTTTTGCCAACAAGAAATAAGTTTCTTGCTGTGGTGTAAAAATCCATGCTTCGGGATTCTACAAACCCTTGGAAAGCATTTTCTTCATCCTGCTAGTCAGGGAAGCATTTTCCCTGCAAAAAGTTGTCGAGATGCTTGAAGAAATGGAAGTCGGTTAGCGAGAAGTCAGATTAATGTGGTGGATGAGGCCAGTTTGTTCAACTTGTGAAGCATTGGTGTTGCGACCAGCAGTCGAGGGTCATTATGGAGACAGTTGGGCCATTTCTGTTGACCAGTGCTGGCTGCAGGCATTGCCGTTCTTAGTGCGTCTCCTGGATTTACTGAGCATATTTCTCAGATGAAACGGTTTTGCTGGGATTCAGAAAGCTGTAGTGGAGCAGACCACCAGACAGTGAGCATGATCTTTCTTTGGTGCAAGTTTGGCTTTGGGAAGTGCTTTGGAGCTTCTCGGTCCAGCCACTAAGCTGGTCATCGCCCGTTGTCGTATAAAATCCACTTTTCATCACACATCACAATCTGATCAAGAAATGGTTCACTGTTGCATGGAATAAGAGAAGACAACACTTCATAATGACAAATTTTTTTCTTTTTTTGCTCAGTCATGAGGCACCCACTTACCGAGGTTTTTCACCTTTGCAATTTGCTTCAAATCGAATGACCATCAAATGGTCAACATTGAGTTCTGTGGCAACTTCTTGGGTAGCTGTAAGGGGATGAGTTTCCATGATTGCTCTCAATTGGTCGGTGATGACTTCCAATGGCCGGCCACTAGGCTCCTCATTTTCGAGGCTCTCGTCTCCTTTGCAGAACTCCTTGAACCACCACAGCACTGTACGTTCGTTAGCAGTTTCTAGGCCAAATGCATTGTCACAAGTTGTCTCCGCTGCTTTTTGACCCATTTTGAAGCTCAAATAAGAAAATTGCTCAAATGTGCTTTTTGTCTGACATCATTTCCATAGTCTAAAATAAACATAAACAGCAAGTCATTAGCAAAAAAAATAAAAATAAACTGAGAACTGCCCATTAAAATGATGTATAATATAACCACATTTATTCAAGAATGTATTCCAGTGTCAAACAGCAAATTCCAACAATGCAAAAACCGCAGTTCCTTTTGCACCAACCTAATAAATATTCATTGTTGAAATGCAAGGGAAAATTGTATTCAGAGGTATCCCTCTTACAAATTAAGAAATATGTTATTGTAAAACTTGAGAAAAGGCTAAAGTGATGCCCAAATGCATATCAGATGTAGTGTCAGAACTCCCTAATTCTTCATCAGATATTTGAGTTTTTATTAATGTGTTATACACTAAGCATTGTGCAAAGAGCTGCAGATCAAAATGAGCCCCCTATTAAGGGTAAAAAATTACAAGCTCCCAAAGAAGTTTATCAATGAAGTACAAACGAAAGGCCATAGACAGGAGCTGGTCTCCTAAGTGCCAACTTAAAATTAGGAATGCTTTTGACCAGAAGTCATAGGAAGCCCTTACACGGGCTTAAGTAAATTGGGTGCTTATTCTTCTCACATAGAAAATGTCTAGAGGTATGTAGCTGCCAGAGCTTATTTAGCAGCTAGAAAACGTGAGGTGTGTATGAGTCTCTGTTCCTCTCAGGCTTACGCCTGATGGTTGCAAACAGCTTTTGAAGCTCCAGATATATCCTTGTTTAGTCAGGAAGAAGAAGGGCAGTCACAGCCGGGAAAGGGTAAAGCTTTCCAGGAGGACTCTGCTTTTGTCTCATTGACCAAAACTTAATCATTACATTTTATATCACTAGGTAAACAACAGGCTGGAAAATTAGGATACAGCTATTCTAGCTTCTCTAGTGAAAAGACAGCAGAGAGAAAATGGTGGGAAGAACTACTGGTCAGGCAACAGTCTGTGTCAGCCACAGAGGTGGACATGCGATGGAGGAGCATTCCAGGCAAAGACAGTAAGGCATGTGAAAAGTAAAATGCAAAGTGTGTATCAGAACCAGATGTGGGTAACTGTGGCTGAAGCGTTGGACTGAGCTAAATGCCATGATGTTAAGTGCTAGGTAAAATCCCCAGTAAGTAACAAAATAGGTCTCAAAGCAGAGTGAGGGATAGAAAGGGGAGGCAACTTGATTGGCCTCACAGTTGGTCAAGGGCACAATGGGATTAGAAGGCCGCCTCACTCCCCATGGGCTGCTGCTTCCACAACCCCGTCCTTTTCAGAAGAAACTTCCTGCACCCGTGCATCCTGTGACTAAGCCTGCAAAATCTGTAGAAACATCAACCCGAGGAAATTTATTTTCACAGTTCTTCCTTACAGGTGAAATGGTTAAACAGGCTCCCTAGTTTCACGAGTTGTATGATTCCTAAGTCCTGATCAACCTAAGTACTGATCAACGTCAGATCTCGATTACTATGTACTACACAACTGAATGAAACATTATTGATATCTGTGATTGCAGTCTTAATGAAGGAACTAAATAATGATTCATGTTTAGGAGTCTTGTTTTCTTTTTGAGCCACCGGAACTCTTTAATATATTACCAGTTGCAATCCAGATTTATTGGCAAGCTGAGGAATTAGAACCATGAGCTCCTGGAATGGGAACCAGGCAGCCCTCTCACTCATCAAAGGATTTCTTTCGCATGTTTTCCTTGTTGCGAATCTTTTAACAGTGACTGCCTCTTCCACCCTATGTGTCACTGATTGATCAAGAAAGCTAGCATGAATAGTAATGATACAGTTTGGATGTTGTTTCCACCCAAATCTCATGCCAAAATGTAATCCCCAGTTTTGGAGGTGGGGCCTGGTGGAAAGTAGTTGGATCATGGGGGCAGATTTCTCATGAATAGTCTAGCACCATTCCCCTTGGTACTGTCTTCACAATAATGAGTGAGTTCTCATGAGATCCAGTTGTTTTAAAGTGTGTGGCATCTTCTTCCTCGCTTGCTTGCTCCTGCTCTGGCATGTGATGTGCCTGTTCCCCCTTCACCTTCTGCCTTGATTGTAAGCTTCCTGAGGCCTCCCCAAACCTGAGCAGATGCCAGCATCACAATTCCTGTACAGTCTGCAGAACCGTGAGCCAATCAAACCTCTTTTCTTCATAAATTATCCAGTCAAGTGAGAACAGACTAATTCAATATCAACCCTAATTTGAATAGTATTCACAAGCACCTTTCACTTTGTAAAACAGGGCGGCTACAGTGAAAGCCTTAATGCCAAATATTCTTCCTCTTTGAGACAAATCAACAAATCCATTTCTTCCTAATATTTCTTGAACATTCACAGTGTGTGTGTGTGTGTGTGTGTATTACCACACTAGAACCTAGGAATAGGTAGAATACAAACACAAGATGGCCCTGCTGCTACAAGATTGTAGTATGGTTGGGCATATGAAATGTGCATATAAGGACAGCTCAAGAAACTCACAGAGGAAGCATGCAAATTGAAATAGTGCCCAAACAGTGGAGATCTGCAGAATGTAGTGGGGCTGAGGAGACACCTTGCATAATGTTTTGGCTGTCACATGTTATGTTACAGAAATATTTTTAAAATAACATTGTATTCTATTTTCAGCAGCCAAATAAGAGTTTTGCTCACTGTGAAATGTTGAACACATCATACATATCGGTAAAAATTGTTTTAACTCTTTAATTATACCATACGTAAGAACATAGTAAAGGAAGGGAAAATTGAAAGAGAAAAAGACTGCTTTGTCAAATTTTCTCAGTTGTTTCCAAATCAGTTCTTACATTTGTTCTGAATTTGTGTGACTGGATCTCATATAGAGCCTGTGGCACTATATTACAAGGAACTATTGTTACCTGACCTCTTCAACAATGCACCACAGGCAACTAGAGGTAATTCATTTGTGCCTAAAAACAGTTTCTTAGACTTTTGAAAGATTATTCATTATTGTTAAATATGCTGGAGTTTCCAAAAAAATTTTTTTTCTCTTACGTTGCTAAGTTCTGCCAGGTTTAATGATAATGGTTTCAAAAAATAAAAACAGTACGGTTAACTTAGAGTAGAAAATATTTAAGATGTTTATATTGAGAAAATTATATTCAGCAGCCAAGGTTTTGGGGTGAAAAATAACATTCTTTTTTACTCTAGATATTAAAGCGAAGTGTCAAAAAGTTATTAGATCTCTGTGTCATTGCTGATTTATTAACTGTAGTTTACAAGAGTTTCTAAATTGCACTTATTCTATTTATACTCTGCCTTGGCCTTTAAAGCATTTTTAAAACTTACAAAAATACATATAGTAAAATATAATAAAATAAAATAATTGTTATAATTAAAAAATAATGAGGGAATCAAAGCAAAGAGAAAATAAAAGGGAATATAAGAAAATGAGGAGTAAAGTTAGGCCAGAAAGTACGATTATAAGTAAATAGAATTTTCTGAAAGTATCTCTAAATTATTCTTTGTTGCAGTAGGATGATACTCTTTTGTATGCAAAATATAATGACAAAACATTCTCTTTGAAGATGGCTATCATGAGCCTAATAGAAAATTACCTCTTAATGACTCATGTCAAGAGCCATATGCAGACTTTGCTGAGGGTGAAAGGCACTTCATATCATATTACTGCTCCTGTATACCCCTTTCTTCACACTGAATCCCGCCTCATCAGATCATAGATTTCCTTTGTCTTAGTATTTCCCCAATCAACTGGTACCTAGCCAATTTAGGAAAGTTCTGACCTTCAGAAACCAAATGAAGTAATAAAACTAGGTAAGTTACATGAGCCAAGCTGAGAGTTTCTAGATTTAGCAAAGTTCGGCTCAGTTAAGGCGGGTCCTCCTGGCTGTTGTCCGGATCTGTGAGAGGAATGCAAGTTGCCAAGGTTATGACATAATGTATCACTGTGATATCTTAATCATCTGTGTGGTTTCATAGGTTCTCATTGGAATTCTGTTTGATTGTATTAATAGTTCTCTTAACTCAAGCATTTTGAGGTTAAAACACAGCTCGCAGAAATGATCTTTCGTGATTAAAAAAAAAAAATCGCAGTGACTTCCTTCTAGAAGTTTCCCCTAATTTTCTTTTCACCCCATCTTTCCCCAAAATTGTGACTCCTGAACTACTTTGACTTACATGTTGTTTTCACTATAACAGATGAGTATCATGAGTGAGGCAGTCTTGACTTAGAAAGATTTCTGGCCTTTAAGAAACCTTGGCTCAAATTTTAGGCCAACTAACTTTTTTATTCTGTGACTTTGGTATAAATCATATACTCCCTGTGTGTCATCTGTAAAGTGAGACTACTACAGTTGCAGAACTTTCTAGCAGAATATTTGGTATTCTAGTAAGTGCTCCAAAATCATTTCTGTATTTCAGTAGATACAGATGAATTAATTACTACATAGTTGTCTCTTATACTGGTAGTCCAGCTGCCAAATCTTTGAAATTTCTCATAACTAACTGTCACTTTGCCAACTCAGTTAAACTTGTTGAACCATATTCTCAACCAGGTATTTATTAGTCATCCAAAGAACTCTATCACTGTAGTATGTAGCTTTGATATGATGCTTGTTTGATGTTTCATTCAGCAAACATTTATTGGGTACCTGCTTTGTGCCAGACTCATTGTTCCTTGCTGAGGATGTGGAGATAAACAAAACATAACCTTTGCCCAAGAGGCACCTGTAGTTCAGGACATGGACTGATAGATTCCCTGAAATTTCTACAACAGCATGTTGACAAAATACCAATAGCGAAATGAACAGAATATTGTGGAAGCAGATAGGAGAGACAGCAGCCTAACCCAAAAGGGGATCGGAGCTGAAGAAAGCAGTGGTGGCTGACCTGAGCTATAAAGGGCTAGTAGGGACTCGCTGGGGAAGGGAGGCAGGAGCAGATGAGAAACGCAGCGTAGTTGGTGTTGGCTGTCAGGAACTCTGGTTTTGCTGACACTCGGGTTTTGCTGATGGCATGTAGTGGGAGATGAGGGTGGAGACAGGTGGGACTGCTAATCACAGAGAGCTTCGTATGCTGTGCTAAGATAAGATGCTAGAATGTGGTCCTCGGCATTGAAAAGCCATTCAGGTGTTTTCAGCAGGGTGCAGACACTCCTTTAGCTAGCTCACCCCGTATAGAAAAGATGCTGAGGACGTGGAGGCTGGTCAGAAGGCCGTTGCCCTAGTTGAGTTTACTCAGATGATGCCAGAGGCTTGGCTAGAGCAATGTGACAGCACAGGGAGAAGGGGACTGGCTTTGAGGTATGTTGATAAACAGAATTAGCTGGCCTTAGTGTTAGGTTGAATATGTTGGATTAGAGAGAACAAATCAAACTAAGGTTATGGGAATATCGTTGGAAGAAGAAAAGTCATTCCAAATGAAGCATCAAACGTAGAGGACACTGCCTTCTTGGTATGAGGAAGACATCTTCCTTGAGTACCTTTTCGTACCGTGTCACTTCCTGAGAGCATCTGAACACAGTATCACTTCTGAGAGCATCCGAACATTGCACGCGTGATCTTAAAGCAGGTACCCGGATCTGGGTCTTAACTTAATGTGTAGCCCTCTATAACTGCTTATTTCTCTCCTCTTTATCCAATTTTGATGTATCTTTTCTATATTAATGTTAATAATTTGCCTATTAATGTTCTTCAGTGCTCAATTAGTTGATTATGTCTGCTCTCAGAGTAATTTTCTTTTTTAATTTATTGGATGACTGCTGCCCTCATTAGACATCACTGATGCTTGTATTAAGCCGTGTATATTTATTCTTTTGTTCCTGGTGTAATGTTCTGAAAGGGTTTACCACCCTCTCCCTTTGACCTAGTTTATTCCGAGTTAACTTATGTGATCAATTCATTGTAATTATGAATACTACTCTGTAGCATAGTTACTGACTTAAGGATTCTATACATTTTTTCTGCATATTCACTCAGTTATTTTCCCTATACAGTTAACCGTCCTCCACATCTGATTCCTAAGAGTGATATTGTTTTAACCAGATATCACTTCTATAGGCAGAAGTGTCTCTTAACTAAAATCTTCTTTGCCCTTGACTAAACAAAAAGCTAAATTAAATGAGAATACAATTCCTTGCACACAGATTAGACCCAGCAAGAATCACTGATTCTCCTGTCTTAGTCCAGTTGTCTTTTATTCATCCAACAAATCTTGTTTGAGCACTCACTGTGTCCTGAAGTCTAGTGTTCTGTTTCTCTCCTCCTCAGACTAAGAATCAAAAGCTTCCAGCACTGTGGGGGCCTCTGGAGTTGTGGCGACATTGACATAGTGAGCATAGCATGCTTTCTCCTCAAACTTGAAACTTGAAGGAAATTCCCAGTGCGGGTATAACCACACCAGGGCAGACCCTGATCAGGCAGCCTTCTGGAAGGGGCGTTGCTCACAAGCTCTGCCCGCTGTGAGCCACAGAATCCTGACCATGACCATCAGTCTCAGCACGGAGGGTTAGAGGAGGATTAGACACGCCTCCTTTCCTGTGTTGCAAGGACTGTTTTCTCTTGAGGCTCTGACGTACTAGAATTATGTCCATATACCTCAGATCTCTGTGGTTCGTCCTTCACCCATTTCCTTCTTTGTACTTTCCCTGTCATTTTATCACATTCCATGGTTTCAATTGCACCTCTGTCTTTACTCCCAAGTCTCTGTTTCCAGCCCCAGCCCCTCTTCCAAATACAGACCCATCACTCACCTGCCTCCTGTGAGGGTTCTTCAGAGGTACATAGGCAGCTGCTCCACCTCCACCCAGACCTGCCACACCAGAGCTGGAACTGGGCATTTGTCCTTCCTCGCCCCAACTTCCCAGCATTCTGCCTGGACACCTCCCAGGCCCATTCCCTCCCCTTCACCCTCACTACCTTCGCCCATCCCATCCTGACTTCTCACCTGGATGGCTGTGTCTGTATACCACTGTCAGTCCCCAGTGTACCCTGGCTTCCTCTCTGTGAGGTTTCTCAAGTACAGCAGCAACTCACTTAGCTGTGTGCTGGGCACTAGGATAAATGTGGTAGTTGGGGGATTCTTAGGAAGAGGAAGTTCAGTGGTTTCTCCAAATTAAAGACCTTGTAAGGAGAACAGAGAAGTGAACCCAATCTTTGACTCCAGAACCTGCACAGTCTCACCCAGCCACTCCACCCCCTTGCTTCAAATGTGCCAGTGGCACCACGTGGTTTCTGGAAGGGAACTCATTCTTAGCTTCACATGGCACTCTTGTTCTTCCCCCTCGCTTCCTGTCTACTCTTCATGTCAGCAAATCCAACTTCCTGCATATTCTTAATAGTGCCACAGGGCTATAGACCTTCATGTAATTCCATATTGCTTCCTGTGTTTGGAACACACTTTCCTCCCTTATTAGCAAAGTTTTATTCATCCTTCAAAATTCAACTTACAGGTCAGCTCTGGGTAAGCACTCTGAAACTGCGCAACACCACCCTGCTCCCTTTTTTAAATTTTTTAAAGGGAAGAAGAAGGAAAAGGAAAAAACTATAGTTGTTTCTTATTGTTCTTGGGCTAAAGTCCAGAATCCTTCCCATAGCCTGTGTTTCCCTCCCTTTCTCGCCTTATGTCCTGTCACCTTCCCATTTGAGGATGGTGTTGTCACTCTGGCGTTTTCCCAGCTTCTTAAATGCTCTCCTCCCTGGTGCTCATGCTGTTCCTCTGTCTTAAGATCTGCACTCACTCGCCTGGACCCCAGCAAGGCACTCCCTAGTCCTGTAAGCTCACAGCCCCATACACGTTTCCATAGTGACACTTACACCACTTGTAATTGTAAGTGTATTTTGTTCTGATCTGCATCATGGTTCTCTGGCTCAGGCTCCAGGAAGTCAAGGATGAGGACTAGATTTGCTTTTGCTCAGCACTGTCAGCCCAGCATCAATGCCAGGCAGCTTGTGGGGTGCACAAGTCCGTGCATATGAGTTATGTTTATGGCAGCCCCTCTCTTGTCTTCCAGACACTGTATGCAAAGTCCTGGCTGTAACATGTCCCCATCACTCTTGCCACATTTTCACTAGACTGCCATCTTCCGTGGGTGTAGGAACTGTGTTTGAGTTAACTCTTTCCACAGTGACAGAACATTGCAAAGCGTAAGAACCGTTGGCTGAGTGAACGCTGCATGTGTGCATGCTGCTTATTAACAAGTAGGAGTAAAGGGATTTGGGTGAACTACTGGGGCGGCCATGTTCAGGCCCAGTTACTCACTTCCTTGTCCTTCCTTCCTCATCACATCTGAACATGAAAGATTCTCATAGAGTTTTAATATCAGGTGCCATTTTCCCAAACCAAATTTATATCAATCTTTTTTGTTTCCAGAAATTCACCTATTTTATATATATATATATATATATATATTTTTTTTTTTTTTTTTTAAGATTTTCCTGCAAATGAAGTCAGCATGATTTCTTTGTCATCGGGATCAGTGTCACATATGTGTTGTAGGCAAACAAAGAACTAATGCATAGCCATGCAGTAACAGGATAATCTGGAGAAGACAATTAGCAGGGGATGAGCCTCAGCAGGAACCAGGAGAACAGCCCTCAGCCTGCCCCACCCCACCTCAGATGCCATCCGCTTCTCAGAACTACACTCAGCTGCCCCCATCAGTGCCATGAAAGCTCCACGCTCATCCTGGCACCTCTTGTACCACAGCCCGCAGTCAGCGCAGATGGGCTCTTTGTGCCTCATGATTTGAACGTCCATGTGTGCATCCTGTCACTACTGACCCATCTGCCCACGTCATCACTGTTGTTGTGGCCCTCTCAGTGCCTCACGCTAGGTGGCCATGCAGACAGCGGGTCCCTCTATCCCAAGCTAGGTCAGAACTGCTTCTCATCACAGAGTAAGGGACTCAGGTCTGGGGCTCTTTCTTCCTGTGTTCTGGCTGAACTCACAAACTGGCCCAGAGAGGAGTCTCTCTTCTCCTTTCCAACACTCTCACCCCTCTGCTTTTGGCTCCCCATTCCCTGAGATCTTCAGAGCTGGTCCATCCCCTAAGGAACGAACAGGGATGGGGGAAGGGATGTATTACAGAGATGTCATGTCAATAGCATTTTTAAGAAGGACAGATGCTCCTCGACTTAGGACAGGGTCACATTCCCGTAAAACCATCATAAGTTGAAAATATATTTAACGCAGTACACCCAGCCTACAGAACATAGAGCTTAGCTAGCCAATTTTAAATGTGCTCAGACCACTACCCTTAGAATACAGTTGGGCAAAATCATCTAACACAAATCGTGTTTTATAATAAAGTATTGAATATTTCATGTAACCTGTTGAACACTGTACTGAAAGTGGAAAGCAGTGATTGTATGGGTACTCGAAGTATGGTTTGTGCAGAGTGCCTGTTGCTCTCATGCCATCATAAAGTTGAGAAATCCTAAGTCAAACCATCATTCGTCTGGGACCATCTTTAGACTAAATTCAGGAAACAAGATATGTTAGAAATACAGTTTCTTCAAAATCATTTCCTTTCCCTTTTAAAAAATAAGAACATAAGGGAAAATTACCCCAGATATTGAGACATCTCAGATTATGAGCAAAATTTGGTCTAGGAATAAGAAAGGTTCGTGTCATTGGAAGTGTCTGCCACCATATGATTGTGGAGACGTTGTTTTATTAAGATGCCACCATCTGTTTCACCAACGATTTTCGAAGGCCGGAAGAACCAATTTGAAAGATAATGTATGGAAAAATAACTCTTTGTTTTAATTAATTAAAAATAACTGAGATATAAAAAGAACTTGTTTCATAACTTCTATTATCATATCCAGTCTTCTGGTAATATTGTTTTCATAGTAATTAAATTAACCCACGGTCTCTCAAACACCTTCACATACTTCAGGCATGTAATTATTATCACAGGGAATTATTTCCCAGAATTCTTCTAACTCTAGGGAATAAGAGGGAATCCAGTGTTTATTTTTATTGTATCCTCCATTTTTTCTTCTTCTTCTTTAAAAATGGAGGAAAGAGTTATTGCCTTTCAGCGCAACCTGTTTCATTTTGCAATTCTTTTATATTTTCATTTGCCAGCCTGGAGAAAAATGTGTTCAGAATATTGGTACGTAAGAAAAGAGAATATGGTTGATGTATTTCCTATTTGCAGAGTCCTTGCCCTGTGCACAAGAGTGGGAGCTATATGGCCAGCAGGATTAGAACCCAGCATGCTGTGCACCCCAGGCATGAGCGTCACCACAGTCCTGACTGACTGACTCGGTGACGGGGCACTGCAAATAAAAGCAAGCACAGGGTACAGGCAAAACAAATGGGACAAGCGTGGGTGGAGCAGACAGACGAACTGAGCATTTGCCCTTCAAATTTGCCCTTGAAGAATTCTCTCAGCCCTGCCATATTTCCAGCTGTATTTAAGAGCAGAAATCCTATCATATTAATGTTGTTGTTGTTGTTGTTTTGAGAAGGGGTTTCGCTTTTGTTGCCCAGGCTGGAGTGCAGTGGCACGATCTTGGCTCACTGCAGCCTCCACCTCCCAGGTTCAAGTGGTTCTCCTGCCTCAGCCTCCCGAGTATCTGGGATTACAGGCGCACGCCACCACACCTGGCCAATTTTGTATTTTTAGTAGAAACGGGGGTTTTACCATGTTGGCCAGGCTCATCTCAAACTCCTGACCTCAGGAGATTAACCTGCCTCGGCCTCCCAAAGTGCTGGGATTACAGGCGTGAGTGACTGTGCCCGGCCTCACGTATTTTTAAATCTCCCACTGACTTTGCCTAGAATAGGAACTCTAATAAAAAGTGTAAGTGACTGGGTGCGGTGGCTCACGATTGTAATCCCAGCACTTTGGGAGGCCAAGGCGGGCAGATACGAGGTCAGGAGATCGAGATCATCCTGGCTAACATGGTAAAACCCCATCTTTACTAAAAGTACAAAAAATTAGCCAGGCATGGTGGCACGTGCTTATAGTCCCAGTTACTCGGGAGGCTGAGGCAGGAGAATCACTTGAACCAGAGAAGCAGAGGTTGCAGTGAGCCGAGATCACACCACTGCACTCCAGCCTAGGTGGCAGAGCGAGACTCCATCTCAAAAAAAAAAAAAATAAAGTGTAAGTAAGCCAGGAAATTATAAATGAGAGAATTTGTGAGTGAAGACTTTGTAATCTGTAAAGCACTTACAAATTAAGGTAGTAGTAGTGTGGTTGGGAGTGTTTGGGAGTTTCTTATCTAGATTGGAGGATCTTACAGCCTTGCTAAAGAAGATGAAGGCCTCTATTAGAATCTCCATTATTTCTGAGTCAGACCAATGGCATGTATCACCGTTTTACTTCCAAATATCTCCACTGCCTGTTTTCCTGTCTCTAATCCTTGTGGACAGTAACTTTTTAATATTGATATATAACATATGCCTGTGAGCCATATTCATTCAATTAACAAATTTACTGAGCTTCCACCGTGTAACAGGCACTGTTCTAGGCACTGGAGATTCATCAGGAAAACGGAACTTACCAAGTTTCAGGCTTCATGGAATTTATGTTCTACTAAGATTTATGCTACAACAGAGACTTCCAATACTTTTGATCACTGAATACACTGGAGGCAGTAGTCTCATGAATGCCTTTGCTGTACAAAATTCTATACCGAGGCTAAGTTACAGTTAGATTCCAGGGATCAAAAACATTGGAAGAATTGGTTTCATTCAAATGCTGATAAAACCATTGTAATGCTAATAAAGTCTGTACTTGCCTATGAGACTGTTTACTGCCTTAGGGATCTCTCTTCCCTACTCACACAAATCCCTTATTATTTGCTAGACTGAGAAGAAAGGGTAGCTCCAGAGTGAATTAACATTGATTGAATACATGCTGTCTGTCATGCAGTATATGTTATAGACTTTAATATGCATTGTTTTATTTAGTATAGAATCACTACGAAATGGGTATTCTTACTTCATTTTACAAATACAATCATAACAGCTCTTTTTTTTATTAACCATCTCCCATGGGCCAGACACATGCTAGGCCCTTCCTTGCATTATCTTATTTAACCGTCATAAAAACTCTATTAAGCAGACACTTTTAATTTCCCCCATTTTGCAAACAAGAAAGCTGCTGCAGTTCATAGAATAGAAGTAACAAACCTAAAATAACTAAGTTGCTATGGAGCCAGCTTTACACCGGATTCTCCAAAGCCAACGCTTTTCCCCATATTCCACGTTGGTTCAGGCAGGTACATGCTCTGCCTCCACCTCCTTCTGCATCTTTGGATGTGCTTCTTTATGTAAGTGATAATAAGACTGGCAGGTTCCAGTGTCCCGCCAAGTGGGCCCCCGCCATTGAGCTGCTGCTGGTATTGCAGTGAAGGTTTTTCTGTTCTTGCCTCCCCTTGACTTCAAATTACAGGTCATAATGTGGACTCTCTAGTTGTTACTCCCTAAATAATTATTTTCATTTTCTTGGCAGTCCTTTCTTTCCCTGGCCATGCTCACAAAGCTGGGACCTACATTGGTTACTGCTACTGCAGGTTTACAATCCTCAGTCGACCTGTCTGCGGGGAGAAGGAAGCCCCTGAGTACTTTACCCAGGATGTCTTGTCTTTGGAACTCCACTCCTCCCCCAGCTTGGCAAAACCCTATGTGTGCTCTTCTTTTAAGACAGAGGGTAAAACAGATACTTAACAACCGTCATTTCACAGTTGGTATTTTAATAGATATTTCTCCCAGCTGCTATTGTTTTAGATTTCTTAAGTAAATATTGTTGTATTGTGTTTGAATATCCTGGGTAATATTATCACAAAGGGTACAGTTTTATAAATTGAAAATAAATTAACTTGGATGCATGCCATATTTCAAAGTGTCAACAGAGGAGGGTGAGTAGTGTTAGTGTAAAATATTTCTGCAAAGTAGTAATAATGGATGGCAGAAAAAATGAAGAGAAAGGAAAGATAGGAGGCAAGATTTTACCAGAGTGAGTCAGGGAACAAGCAGACATACAGAAGGCCTGGAAAGGTTGGATGTACTGTAAGGAAAGTTTTCAGCAATAGGATACAGCTGAGGCTAGGTTTGGCGGAGCTGGGTGGAGTACTGAAAGGTGATGTCTTCGAAGCCTGTTGGGTTTTGAGTCTTATTTTGCCCTGTTTACCTTAATGGAAGGAAAGATCCTAGACCACAGGCGCTGGGTTCTACCCGATTGGCTGCAGCAGGCAGCATGAGCATCCCTGCCGGGGGCATCAGCTTCCCTCCTCTCTCTGTCCTCCCGTGCACTTGTTCTATCCCATGGCCAGGTACTGTTCCCTATGCGGATGGTGAGAATGTGGCTAAGGGCCTGTGCTCAGGGACCCTCACAGAGCAGAAACCCAGATTCTGCAGGTCCACATCAGGACCTGGAAGAGCCTGTGACCCTCCTGGGAAAAGACCAATGTGGCCTGTGCTGATTAGGAAGTCAGTGACACCCTGACCGCCTGCTGCTGGTGGGAGTGGCCTGCGTACTCTCCCTGCTGTCAGCTGTCCTCACTCCTCACTGCTGCAAGTCTGGCTTGCCACCTTCCTTCTTGTCACTTTCCTTCATTGTATCTTTGAATGGGATCAACAACCCCTGCGGAATTTCCTCCAACTCGGACAAAATCGCCTTCCACCCCTACTACTGGCCTGTTTGACCAGTCTCCAGCTTTTTTCTTCCTTCCCTAACCCGCGGGACACCACCTTCTCCTTGCCTCCTCCTTTCTTGGCTCCCCTTGACATTGGAGGCCCCCTGCACTCCATCTTGAGCGTCTCACACCCTCCCTAGATGCCCACACAAGTCATGGCTCCAGCCTTGTGTGCTGTAGTGATTCACCTCCATTTGTCCTTTCCAGGGGCCTCCTGGGCATTTTCTGGTTATGCTACCAACACTTCGTATCTAAACTAAAACTACACATCATCCTTATCCCATCCTGGCCCATCAGGCAAACGCAACACTCCAGCATTCCCTCTCATCATCGCAGTATGGACTTGCGCAAGCTGGAAGTCACTTTCTCCCGTTACTTTACCATAGTCAGTGGGTCCTTATGCCCAGCAGGTTCTCTCTCACTTATTTCCCTTGCGGACCTTCTTTATGTCTCAGAGTGACTGCTTTTTGTTGGGTCATCAGTTTCTGTCTGCATTTTTACAGCCCCCTCCGGGTCTATCTGATTGTGTACTTGTTTAACACATGGGTGTAAAAGTAGCATAATGGGTTATCAGAAGCAGAATTCTTCCTTTAGAGGCTAAAATTTTGTCAAGAAAATTTGACTAGATAGATTTCAAATGCATAAATGCTGAGTGAGAGCCCAGTTAATAGTCTTGGACTATGAATAACTGTGTCCAAGACATTATTATGTTTATATGAAATAGGTTGGATTTGCTTATAAAATTCAGGTATCCTAGTAGATTCATTTTCTGCTGCTGGAAATAGTAAGGTCTGACCCTGGGTCAAAATTTGCATTTGTTTCCTATCATGTAGAAACTTCAGCAAAATAGACAGGATCATAAAATTAACATTTTATTGTTCTTCACAGATCTGTATTCACTTCACCTCACTGAATTAAATCACCGTGTTATTTGTTTATATAAGGAAAAAAGAACAAGTCAACTGACTGAATAAAATATGGATTATTTACAAGGCCCTTGGACTCATTCCTATTTAAATGCTTATGATTTGTTAGTTGACTTAACTTACATATCCAGTGCCTATACAAATTCAGATAATCAATGATGTCTCTTTAAACACAAATCCTCTAATAAGAATTTCTTTTTTAACCTGAATATAGAATTACCCTGGGAGTGACTTCTCTTAACACTGTCATTTTGCTGTATCATGGTTAAATTAAATTTCCCTGGACTGCCCTGTGAACTTCACCATCTTTTAACATTGTTGTTCCAAATTCTCAGTAAGAAATTTTAGAACCCTATCATGTCTCTTAGTACATAGTTTATACTCTCATAGTTTATTTGAAAACAAGTTGCATTTAATTTTATTCTGAATTTCAATGTGTTTTTAACCACAGATCAGAATTGTTTGTGGGTGCTTTAAGTAAGAAAATCAGGAAAATAAGAATAAGAAAACCAAAATAAGCCCTGGGATGAGGTTCCCAAGCAAAAGAGTGGTTAGAAGGCAGGACAGACAGTAGGCAGCCAGGAGTACGGCCTCAGGTCTGGTTCTGAGCTTCCCAGCAGCCTATGCAGGGAGAGGACCATGATTAGTAATGTGAGTCAGAGTGTCTGTGGTACACAAGCAGCCAGTTTCTTAGAAGAATTGTAACTCGGGTACGAAAGCGCAGGACATTCTCTTATGCTTTTTCCATGAAGGGCAGCATCCTCAGCATAAATACAACGGTCTCAAAGGGCCTGTGCTTCTGGTATCCTGTCATGTTGGCTGGTAGCACAAGGCCACAGTAGGAAAGCATTTTGCAGGTAACCAAAATTACAGGTCCTTGGCACATCCACAGACACAGCTTAGCATATCCAGAAGAGTAGATATGGGGCTTGCCTTTTAGACAATCCTTCATAAGTAGTGCTCAGTCCAGCCCAACTTTTGATACATTTTAAACCAGTGGTCCCCACCCTTTTTGGCACCAGGGACCGGTTTCATGGAAGACAATTATTCCACGGACTGGGGTTGGAGGGGGAGGGGATGGTTTCAGGATGATTCAAGCACATTACATTTATTGTATACTTTATTTATATTTATTACATTGCACTATATAAGGAAATAATTATGAAACTCACCATAATGTAGAATCAGTGGGAGCCCTGAGCTTGTTTTCCTACAGCTAGATGGATCCATCAGGGGATGATGGGAGACAGCGACAGATCTTCAGGCATTAGATTCTCATAGGGAGCGCACAACCTAGATCTCTTGCGTGCGCAGCTCACAATAGGGTTTGTGCTCCTATGAGAATCTAAGGCCACCACTGATCTGACAGGAGGTGGAGCTCAGGCGGTAATGCGAGCAGTGGGGAGTGGCTGTAAATACACATGAAGCTTCGCTCACCTGCTGCTGTGCGGCCCAGATCCTGACAGGCCACAGACCCAGGGTTTGGGGACCCCTGTTTTAAACACCAATGAATGTGAAGTTACACTCCCATACAAGCTCTAGACTGAGTAGAGAGCCAGTTCTTTACCTTGAGGGATTTCCAATGGACAGTCAAAGACCCCTAAGAACTTTGAACCTGCTGCAATTCAAAGCCCTTCTATTCTGTTCCTTAGAGATTCTTTTTTTTAAGAGACAGGGTCTCACTGTCACTCTGGCTGGAATGCAGTGGCGCAATCACAGCCCACTGCAACCTCAACCCCTCCACCTGGGCTCAAGTGAGCCACCCACCTGAGGCTCCCAAATAGCTGGGACTACAGGCATGCAGCACCACACCGAACTATTTTTTAATTTTTTTCTTTGTTTTTTTTTAGAGGCAGGGTCTCACTGTGTTGCTCAGGCTGGTCTTGAACTCCTGAGCTCAAGCAATCCTCCCGCCTTGGCCTCCCAAAATGCTGGGACTACAGATGTGAGCTACTGCGCTTGGCCCCCTTAGAGACTTTTTTAAAGGGATTGTTATAACAGACCATCTCTTTTAAACAAAATAATGTTCAGATGAGACCTTCAAATGATTTATAAACTATAGGTCTGTAGGGTTAGTTAGAGCTGGGAGCCACTTAACATGTACCAAAAATTGAAACTTTGGTTTCAGAAAATTTTATCTAACGCTTATTTTTTTTTTCTTTTTTTTTCAGTTGGAGTCTCTGTCGCCCAGGCTGGAGTGCAGTGGTGCTATCTCAGTTCACCGCAACCTCTGCCTCCTGGGTTCAAGCAATTCTCCTGCCTCAGCCTCCCAAGTAGCTGGGATTACAGGTACCCGCTACCATGCCCAGCTGATTTTTGTATTTTTAATAGAGACGGGGTTTCACCATGTTGACGAGGCAGGTCTCAAACTCCTGATCTCAGGTAATCCACCCGCCTCGGCCTCCAAAAGTGTGGGGATTAGGCATGAGCCACCAAGTCCAGCCTAATGCTCATTTTTCTTAATGCAATATTTTGAGCTCAGTGCCATTATCTATTAACACCACTCCACTTGTTAATTGAGACCTCAATATCCACCTACGGGAAAATGGCTTTCCCTCTACGCTCAGGAAGAATATTTTGTTCTTGTAGAGTGGTCACCGATTTGTTGACATAGAGTTCCTTCTCAGATAGTGTCAAAAATGTGGCATTTAGCATGATGTTAACATTGTTTTCTTATTCTAGGTCAGTATATTACATATACAGTATTAGGAATCTCAAAACCAGTGAGAACATTTTATATTTTCACATTTTTTCCAGTGGCAGTCAGTAAACACATTTTCTTCTGATGAAACCACTTCGTAACCAAATAAAGCTCAAACACAGGGGTAAAAGAACAGACTTTGAGCTATGTTCTTAAGACTAATACAACCAAATTATTTTTCTGTTCAAAGAATTTGAAAGTAACTTACATCCACATACTTAATCTTGTGCCGGAGTAGAATTGTAATCATGTGTTTAAATACCTTATGCCTGATACAGCAAATGTTGAGTATAATATGCTGATAAATAGAGGTATATGTAAATTATTGCCACAACTACCAAATATTAGCATTTGCTGTAATGGCTGTTAAATGAATAATGAAGAGAAGATAAGCATGTGATTAGTTGCCAAAACATAAAACTATTATCCAAAATTTCTTGTGAAGTTAAAAAAAAAAATGAGTACTATATTAGTTTAGTCTATTGATATATATCATTCTTGTGACTAAATGTAACTGAATTCTTATTCCTTTTAGAATAGAAATCAGCTCATGGGTCTTTGTGATTGTATTTTTTTTTAATTAAATAAAATTTACAATGTGCCGGGTGCAGTGGCTCACGCCTGTAATCCCAACTACTCAGGAGGCTGAGGCAGGAGAATCGCGTGAACCCAGGAGCTGGAGGTTGCCATGAGCCGAGATCATACTACCGCACTCCAGCCTGAGCGACAGAATGAGAGTCCATCTCAAAAAAAAAAAATTTTTCAATTCAACAGTGGTTTTGGCACCACTGTATGCAAAGCATAGTAGGTCCTGTGGGGGAAGTAATGATGGAAAGGGGCCAAGCACTGTCTTAAAGAGATGCAGAACCTGGTGGGAGGAGAGACCTGCAGTGAATCCCCAGGTACAAGGCAGTACAATAGGTAAGCAGCGTGCCAGGTACAAAGCTCGGCAGGTACACGGCTGGCAGTGAACCTGGGCTCTGGGGGCTTGGGAGTAGGGGGACAGGAGTTTGGCATTCTCATTGGTAGAAACCGAATTTTGCTTGCTAGCTGTAATTCTGAAACTACAGCTTTACTGGTAATTTCCTTCTCCCTCAATCTAATAATATTACCAGAGAATTCCATCCCACGTTCAGTTCCATGTACTTCTTTATAAAGTCACCTTTCTTTTTTTCTTATAGCTCCTCTCTCCTTTTTCCAAAACTTTGTATTCTTTCTTCCATATTTTTATCTTTCCTTTTCTGTGTTTTCCTACTCAGGTAGAACATGGGATTTTGAATTCTGCATTTATTATTAGCCTGTCTTTGCAGAATTGCTTTCCCTGTGGTGAAATTCTGTTCATCCTTCAAAGACATCACCTTCCCTGGAAAGACTTCTCAAAGCCCCTGGCTGAGTTACTCCCTCCTTCTCTGTTCTCAGAGCGCCGCATGTATACTCCTGCTATAAAACAGAGTCATTTATAATATGTCCCCAGCACCAGGAGCTTTGTAAAGCTTGTCCTGTTTTCGTTTGAATCCTTACCGCCTAAGGGCACCTGGCATCTCTGCAGAGGAGCGCAGGAGTGAACGGAGCTGCCCAGTGAAGGCCCCTTGCCGTTGGGTGATAAGCACACGAGGGCCTCATCTCACAGAAGTTCCTTGTTTTGTCCACATCTCAGGGATGCTAGACACAAACAGAATAAGCAATTTAAATAATAGTTAAATTTTCCCCAAAACTAATGCTTCAAATGTAAAGCAGTGCTAAATTTAGTCTTCCTAAACAAGAATGAGAGTTTTTTATTTTGTTCTTTTATGTTTTACATCATGATAGAAAATATATTGTATAGACTATTTTCAGAAATATGACTTGAAATTAGAGCCAATTTTGGTCACCTGTTTTAAACCAAATGAAATGATTAGTTACAGTTGTTGGGGAGCAGGGGGTGAAAGGGCAGGCTGTAGAACTGCACTGTGACAAAGAATGTTTAGATCAGACCAGGTTTCACTTGCCTGGGTAGGCATCTTCTCACAGCCAGTTGTGTGCATGACCATGACCCAAAACAGGGATCTGTATGGTCTGGGACCTTTTGGGAGAAGGGACCGTGAATATATATTGAAGATCTCTGTTGTAACTAATGGAACTCACCCGGCTAAGATTATCAGATGCTAAGCTAAGCATGGTGGCATGGGCCTGTGGTGCCAGCTACTGGGGAGGCTGGGGCAGGAGGATCAGTTGCACCCAGCAGTTGGAGTCCAGCCTGGGCAACGTAGGGAGGCCCTGTCTTTTAAAAGAGAGAGGGCGAGAGAGAGAGCTCTGAGGCACTTCTTAGGATATGTGGCTAGAGGGTTATGTGAGATTCAAGTAAGATATGTTGAATCAGCCTCCAGCCTCCGAATGTTGAAGGCACTGGCTGGGTAGAAATTTTGTGCAGATCAGCATTTCCCACAGTATAATGGGTGTTACTGGGAGTGGGTAAGGTTCTGTGAATGAATCCAGGTCCCTAACTTTTCTTCTCACGTTCCAGGGCTTCTCCACTGCTTTAATATTCAAGTTTTCTTTGTGATTGTTTTGGGAGTAAAGGGAATAAGATACTATGTTTCTTCTCCCTCACTTAGGACTAGTATTTTCAGGTAACACATGCTGGGAAATGCTGGTTCACATGTCGAATCTGATTGTCACCTGCTTTCAGCTTGCGGAAGCACAACTAGGCAATCAGAAGGCCCTCCCCAAATTTGCCAAGTCACTCTTTTGGGGTTTTTGGGGGGATTTTTTTTTTTTTGGTTTTTTTTTTTTTTACCTGCCGTTGATCATGTGGATGAGACCCTCTCTCAGGAAATGGGAGGCAGGGCATCTTCAGAGAGAAGGCAGTGAGGACAAAGTGGAGCCCCCGCATACTGAATGCTGGGGATGGGGCTTGTGTGCTAATCCGTGGATGAGTATTAAGAATACTTAAGATACTTAATACTCTCTTAAGTATTCTGATAAATACAGAGTATCACACTATTGTGGCCTTTAATGCAGGGTGCACAATTTTAAATTTTTAGTAGGTAGTTAAGATGGAACTCAGTTAAGTGGGTCTACCCTACATTGACACGGTTGCTAAACACCCACAGGGAAGCTGCTGTTTGTTGATTCTGAACAGGGCTTATTGGATCTTGGAATTACAAACAATACTGAGGCCAAATACCTTCTTGCTCTGAGCATTTATGTATATGGAAAACTCAGCCTTGGACTTAGGCCAAGTAATAAAAGTTTCATGCAACTCAAAATGAAAGTGTGTTGCAGATTTCTGATCCCTGAGGTTTTAGTGCTAAAATACAAGTGGTGGAGAGTAAACTCCTTATTTCACCATTTGCAACCTGGTATCTACATACTTAAGGACAGCATCCAAACAGCAACAGTTGCTGAGACCCTGGACTGAAGCAATTAGAAGATACCAAATTCAAAAAGAAAAGACTCCAGTGAGATATGTGAATGGTTTTGTTACCAGTGCAGCAAATTCTTTCTTGTACTTCTTTGCACTGCTAGAAAATATACTGGCTCCTTTGATGTAATGACCCTCAATTGCCTGTCTTTTCCATGTCTCCTAAGCCAGGCATGCTCTCTTTAAGTGTCTGGAAATTGGCACCACCTCTGTGTGGCATCTTTATTTCTAGAGAATTTCCACAGCTGGGCTGTCCGGTCAAGCAGGCAGTTTTCCTCGGAGCTCTGCAGAGTGACTGCAGCTTACAGGAGTGACCAGGTTTCTTCCGCGGCAGTGTGCCCTGAGGGAGAGATGTGATACTCCCTCAGGTGAAGACTCCTTTTGCCAATCCTGTGGCAGGAAGGAGAAGAGTCCAGTTTATATTATTCATCAGTTTATTCTGAGACTGCATTTTTTGACTTGACCTTCCATGTCTGTTCTTCTTGTGTGTTGACAGATCAATGCCAAGTGCCATTCTGATATTGTTTGGTTAGTATTCAGAAGAAAAAAGTGGCATGGTAACCAGTAACAATTTGTAAATGCAAATGTTTGCTCAATTTTATTCAGCCTCAAAGTCCTCAAGTTCTTTAAAGTAAAAATAAATCCTAACACACAAACACCTACTGGATGATTCACAGGGATGTTATGGAAATAAATTATGTAATGCATGGAAATATTTTGACCTACTTGGAAGAAAGATGCTGTAACAAGTTATTTGTATTATAAATAGCCAAGCAAACAAACTTTGTTTCAAGGCAATATGGCACTCCGATCAAAATAACTATCCCTAGTTATGTTACAGTGCGTGGTATTGTATTCCGGGTCTCATGCTGCTTACGGCATCCCAGCAGATGAAAGAAGCTAAGTGTATTTTCAAATTTATGGAATTTTAGACTGGACAAGACTTTAGAAATGCCCCTTCTCTGCAACAGGGAAAATTAAAGTTCTCCAAAGGGAGAAAGGGTTACCAGAATTTTTTAGTAAACACAGGCATGTGGTTCACATGCTCATCTGCATAAAAATTACAGACAGCATTTGGAGCCCTTTAACTTCAAGAAGTGAAGTAAAGTTAGCTGGTGGGTTCCCTTGCCCTAAATTCAATCCAGTATTCAGGGATTCAGGGAACAGAGGCCCAGCTTGTTCCCTTGCTGTCCTTTCAAAACCAGAACACTCGGAAGCCCAGCAAGCTTTTGACTATGCTCTGTGGCCTCCCCGAATTCAGCCCTGCAGCCTTTTTTCATTACCGCCCGGTTTGTAGCTTTCTTATAAATGGGTGAGGTTACTGTACACCTGAAATGTTCGGGGGTTGTTTGTGTGTTTGTTTGTTTGTTTGTTTGAGACAGAGTCTTGCTCTGTCGCCCAGACTGGAGTGCAGTAGCTGGGATTATAGGTGCCTGCCACCACACCCAGCTAATTTTTGTATTTTTAGTAGATACATGGTTTCACCATATTGGCCAGACTGATCTCGAACTCCTGACCTCAAGTGATCCATCCACCTCAACCTCCCAAAGTGCTGGGATTACAGGCGTGAGCCATTGCACCTGGCCTTGAAATGTGTTTATGTAGACTTTTTTTCTTTCTGAATAGCCCAGTAAACATTCTGCCATTTCACATATTTTAGGAAGGGGGAGGGAGAATTGTACTGCATTTTTGTGCTAAGTTCATCATCCTTCATGACGTGTCCAGAAGAAGGTAAATGACTGATATGTGTCCCCTTTTCTCCTTCCTTCCTTGCTCTTGTGTTGTTGCCAGTGACTAATAGCTGTTGGAAAGGGTAAAGTGAAAGTCATTTTCTTTGACTCCTATTTCCTATTTCCAATGGAAATTTTAATGAAGAGGAATTTTCATTGTTCATGCTTTATTTTCCCCCATAAAGTGGAAAATCTAGAATTAACTGATCTACCGTAGGTAGTTATTCTCTATAAATTTTAAATAATTTAAAAGCCATGTCTTACATTATTGGCTGGTTCACACCTAATTTTAAAATAAAATTTAGAAAACTGTGTTCTGTATTCTAATATTTAACTCCTAATACATGATGGAAGCTTGAGCTGGCTTTTCTGGTATGAGATCAGGCTCAGTCTGGTAGGTGGGGGAAAAAAATAAACCGGAAAACCTTTTCCATATACATGGAGCTTTTATACATGGGCACTGTACTGTCACAGTGACACTTTTATACATGGGCACTGTACTGTCACAGTGACACTTTTAGACATGGGCACTGTACTGTCACAGTGACACTTTTAGACATGGGCACTGTACTGTCACAGTGACACTTTTATACATGGGACTGTACTGTCACAGTGACACTTTTATACATGGGACTGTACTGTCACAGTGACACTTTTATACATGGGACTGTACTGTCACAGTGACACTTTTATACATGGGAACTGTACTGTCACAGTGACACTTTTATACATGGGCACTGTACTGTCACAGTGACACTTTTATACATGGGACTGTACTGTCACAGTGACACTTTTATACATGGGACTGTACTGTCACAGTGACACTTTTATACATGGGCACTGTACTGTCACAGTGACACTTTTATACATGGGCACTGTACTGTCACAGTGACACTTTTATACATGGGCACTGTACTGTCACAGTGACACTTTTATACATGGGCACTGTACTGTCACAGTGACACTTTTATACATGGGACTGTACTGTCACAGTGACACTTTTATACATGGGACTGTACTGTCACAGTGACACTTTTATACATGGGCACTGTACTGTCACAGTGACACTTTTAGACATGGGCACTGTACTGTCACAGTGACACTTTTAGACATGGGCACTGTACTGTCACAGTGACACTTTTAGACATGGGCACTGTACTGTCACAGTGACACTTTTAGACATGGGACTGTACTGTCACAGTGACACTTTTAGACATGGGCACTGTACTGTCACAGTGACACTTTTAGACATGGGCACTGTACTGTCACAGTGACACTTTTAGACATGGGCACTGTACTGTCACAGTGACACTTTTAGACATGGGACTGTACTGTCACAGTGACACTTTTAGACATGGGACTGTACTGTCACAGTGACACTTTTAGACATGGGACTGTACTGTCACAGTGACACTTTTAGACATGGGCACTGTACTGTCACAGTGACACTTTTATACATGGGCACTGTACTGTCACAGTGACACTTTTATACATGGGCACTGTACTGTTACAGTGACACTTTTATACATGGGCACTGTACTGTCACAGTGACACTTTTATACATGGGCACTGTACTGTCACAGTGACACTTTTATACATGGGCACTGTACTGTCACAGTGACACTTTTATACATGGGACTGTACTGTCACAGTGACACTTTTATACATGGGCACTGTACTGTCACAGTGACACTTTTATACATGGGCACTGTACTGTCACAGTGACACTTTTATACATGGGACTGTACTGTCACAGTGACACTTTTATACATGGGCACTGTACTGTCACAGTGACATTTTTGTACATGGGACTGTACTGTCACAGTGACATTTTTGTACATGGGACTACTGTCACAGTGACACTTTTATACATGGCCACTGTACTGTCACAGTGACACTTTTATACATGGGCACTGTACTGTCACAGTGATACTTTTAGAAGAAATATGACCAGTTTCATAAGAGGATATGTAGATATGAGGAAAGTGTGTTTTTCCCCTGACAAAAGTAGTTTGTAGGACTCCACAAATGAAGCATGTGGTCATCTTTGAGTCTAGGAGCATGTGGAGGGAACTGCGGATCTTAGCTACAGCCACCAGTTCTTAGCCTTCAGCCTTCAGGGAACTGCACTGTCTGAATAGGCACGTCTAAAACCAAACAAAAAAGGAGCCAGGGACCTCGCTGCTGCTTGATCTGTATGCCTAACTGCAGACAAGCTAAATACGTTTCGTTTTATAGGTGGCCTTTACTTTGATAAATTGGTTTACACTTTGAAAAATCTTATTTGCAACAAAATGTCAGTGGCTATGAGGATAAATCCAAGTGATAGAGTTTAATTTTGATAAATTATAGGTTAAAGATCTTAAATGTTATTAAGCACCGAGAAGGACGCCTGGGCAGAAATACTCCTAAACTTTTCCTCTAGGGACTGAAAGGAGCATCTGCTGTAGAATGGGGATGTTTCTTTCTTTCTATTATTTTATTAATTTTTTTAAGACAGTGTTACTTTCAACAGACCCTGTAGAACCTGTCTCAAAACCTCCAGTTATATGAAACTGTGTCATGTTGTTTTGAATATACTTTTTTTGCACATAAATTTCATATTTATCTCAACAGATATCTTTCAATTGATTTACCATAATTTCTCTGACTGGTTTTTATTGGACATTTAGATTAGGACTTGAGTCCTACTTAGGGGGCTGAGTCAGAGGTTAGCCTAAGTCACAGGAGCTGGGGCTTTGGGAATTTTGTAACTGGAGGAATAAATGACTAGCGCCACCCACTCTGAGCCATGGAGAGAGTTCTTCCCTCCCTCTCTGCCCTTATGTTACACCCATCTGTCAAAACTGCACCTGTGCATGTAATCAGACGTCTGCCTTTTCTGTAACTACACCTGGGCATCAACCACAGCTGGAAGACAGCCACCCTCTTTGGCAAATTGGTACCGCCACATTGGCCATTTCCAGCCTCAGCAGCCTTTTTCATTTGCTTGGCAAGTTCTGGAGTCTGCCCACAGTTTTCAAAATGACTGTCCCAAATGAGGCTCTTACCAAACCTCTTCACTTTTTTTGTTATAATTGTTTTTTCTGAGGTGTAACCCAAGAGCCACAACATTAAAAAACAAAATTGTCTTAGCTGTGTCTACTGACATTTTTTTTTTCACTTTGAACTTGTTTAACAAATATTTTTAAAACCTTGTGTTCTCTATTTTCTCATGGGAATTGTACTATTTTGCTTTTCTGGACTATTAGGAAATATTCTTAATTTATTAAACTTCGCTAGTATTTTATTATTAACAAAGATATTTAAACCATTAAGTTTCATCTAAGTATGGCTTTGACTAAATTCCAAAGATTTTATGCATTATCTTTTTCATTATTTTAAAGACACTTTCTTGGCCGGGGGTGGTGGCTCATGCCTATAATCCCAGCACTTTGGGAGACCGAAGCGGGTGGATTACCTGAGGTCAGGAGTCTAAGACCAGTCTGGCCAACATGGGTGAAACCCTGCCTCTACTCAGATAAACAAAAATTAGCTAGGCATGGTGGCACAGTCCTGTAGTCCCAGCTACTCCAGAGGCTGAGGCATGAGAATCACTTGTACCAAGGAGGTGAAGGTTGCAGTGAGCTGAGACCACATCACTGCACTTGCAGCCTGGACGACAGAGTGAGACTATCTCAAAAAAAAAAAAAAAAAAAAAAAAGACACTTTCTTATTGTGTAATGAATTTCCTCCAAGGCCCAATTATTATTTATGACTGTACTTCCATGAATTTAGGGGTTTTTTCCTGCCATATTTACTACATTGTGATCAATAAGTATATGCTGGTGTTTTTTTTGTTTTGTTTCTGTTTTCATTTTGTTTTGTTTTACTTTAAGTTCTGGGATACATGTGCAGAATGTGCAGGTTGTTCCATAGGTATACATGTGCCATGGTGGTTTGCTGCACCTGTCAACCCATCGTCTAGGTTTTAAGCTTCACATGCAATAGGTATTTTTCCTAATGCTCTCGCTCCCCTTGCCCCCCACCCGCCAACAGGTCCTGGTGTGTAATGTTCACCGCCCTGTGTCCATGAGTTCTCACTGTTCACCTCCCGCTTATGAGTGCGAACATGCGGTGTTTGGTTTTCTCTTCCTGTGATAGTTTGCTGAGGATGATGGTTTCCAGCTTCATCCATGTCACTGCAAAGGACATGAACTCATTCTTTTTTATGACTGTATAGTATTCTGTGGTGTATATGTGCCACATTTTCTTTATCCAGTCTTTGATGGGCATTTGGGTTGGTTCCAAGTCTTTGCTATTGTAAATAGTGCTGCAGTAAACATAACGTGTGCATGTATATTTATAGTAGAATGATTTATAATCCTTTGGGTATATACCCAGTAATAGGATTGCTGGGTCAAATGGTATTTGTGGTTCTAGATCCTTGAGGAATCGCCACACTGTCTTCCACAATGGTTGAATTAATTGACACTCCTACCAACAGTATCAAAGCGTTCCTATTTCTGGTGTTCCTAAGCTGGTGGGGTTTTTTGCAAAAATCACTGACATCCTAACAATCTTATCTACTCTCTGTAAAATTTGCTGCCTTGTCTCCTGTGATTATTCTGGCTTTCCAGCCAGAAGGTTGACCCTTCTTGCTCCCTCTCCTTTCATAGATCCTTCTCTGCCTGCTTTTAAATATTATGATTTCTCCAGGGCTCCTTCCAAGGCTAATGCCTCTTCCCATTCTATGGCTTTCATCAGAACAAGCTCTTCTTACTCCATGGTGTCGCCTCACACTTCCTTGTCCCTGATTTTCAGGTTTATTGCCAGTCTGAACCTTCTCACCTGAGCTCCAAAACTTTATTTCTGGTAGCCTATTGGACATGTCCACCTTGTCCCATTGTTGCCTCAAAATAAACGGTCTAAAAATATACTCATAGAGCCTTTGTCTTTATCAAATAAATACTTCTTAATCCAACCCCTCTTCTTTTCACCAGGGTTTAATTCCTCATCATATATCTCACCTGCTTATATGTGTTGATCTAACTGTATATACCCTTCCCCATTCTCTTCTCACACAATTTGAGCCCTCTGTACTACTGATGTTTCCTTATTGTGGTATATTACTGATTTTTGTTATATCAATAGGTACTTTAAAATCATTAAGAAATAACAGTTATTGTAGTAATTTAGGAGGCATAAATTTCAATAACCAAAAGTAATTATCGTTAACATGCTGTCATATTTCCTTCTAATTTTTCCTACACATATATTTTCCATAATTGAGATCATCCCAAATATCAAATTGTATCTTTCACTTTTAAAAACTTAACAATGGGCCAGGCGCAGTGGCTCACGCCTCTAATCCCAGCACTTTGAGAGACTGAGGCGGGCGGATCACCTGAGGTCGGGAGTTTGAGACCAGCCTGACCAACATGAAGAAACCCCATCTCTGCTAAAAATACAGAATAGATTAGCTGGGCGTGGTGGCCCATGCCTGTAATCCCAGCTACTCAGGAGGCCGAGGCAGGAGAATCGCTTGAACCCAGGAAGCAGAGGTTGCTGTAAGCTGAGATTACGCCATTGCACTCCAGCCTGGGCAACAAGAGTGAAACTCCATCTCAAAAAAGAAAAATGTTAACAATGGATGGTGAAGTTAGATTCATACTCAACAACTTCCACCAAAACAAACTCCGGAAAGACCAGAGTTAAACATGAAAAATTAAGTTCTCGAGAACACATGGATGAATATTTGTTTAAATCTCACAGTAGGGTAGGCTTTTATACATATGAACAGAAGCCATAACACAAAATTTGGTACACCTGACCACACAAAAAGTGAACATTTCTACATCACAAAAATAAAAAGCACCATAAACATAGCCAAATGGCAAGAAACCAGAGTGAATATTGTAACTCTACACAAAAGGCTAGCTTCTTAAAGACCTCCTTACAAATCCATTCGAAAGACCAATCACTCAGTTAAGAAGCGGCAAAGGATATAAACAGAAGTACAAATAGACTTGGGACAATGTGGTGGACATCATACATAATGCGAGAAAGCCAATTAAAAGTAAAATGAAGTACTGTTTTTCACCTATTAGATTAGCAAAGATCAAAAAGTTCGATGATGCACTGTGTTGGCAGAGATGTTGGGGACATAAACTTATACTTCCTATGAGGAAAATAGCCTTATAATGTATAATTTTTATAATATTTTGCCCAGTAAAATATTTATCTATCTTTGAACTATCAGTTCCACTTTAGAGAATCCATCCCACACAGACATGCACGGGATGCTACTGTACGCAAGGATGCTGATTACCGCATTGTTTTTAGTAGCACAATTGGAGACAACCGAAACATCCGTTAATAAAGGGCTACCCGAATGAATTCTAGTTCATCTGTACAATAGGATATAACCATCTTTAAAACTGGTCACCTTTATTTGTGTTATCAAATGATCACTAAGATAGATTTTCATTTAAAAATTAAAAGTCTACAGTATGTTTAGAATGCTACCATTTGTGAAAGAAAAAAAATGTACACATACAGATTTTAATATGAACCTAATGTCTCCAGAAAGCTGTAAAAGAAACTGACAACTGTAATAACATCTAGAGAGAAGTGGTTGTTTAAGGGACAGGAATGAGAGGGAGAATGATTTTCCACCTTACATCTTTTTTACCTGTGACTTTATGTTTTTTTAAAACATCTTTTTTTTTTTTTTTGATTTGGGGTCTTGCTCTGTTGGCCAGGCTGGAGTGCAGTGGCGCATTCTCGGCTCACTGCAAACTCTGCCTCCCAGGTTCACACCATTCTCCTACCTCAGCCTCCGAAGCAGCTGGGACCACAGGTGCCCGCCACCACGCCCAGCTAATTTTGTATTTTTGGTAGAGACAGGGTTTCCCCATGTTGGTCAGGCTGGTCTCAAACTCCCAATCTCAGGTGATCCTCCTGCCTCAGCCTCCCAAAGTGCTGGGATTATAGGTGTGAGCCACAGCACCTGGCCTATTTTTTGAGACAGTTTCACTCTTGTTGCCCAGGCTGGAGTGCAGTGGCGCAATCTCTGCTCACTGCAGTCTTCGCCTCTGAGGTTCAAGTGGTTCTCCTGCCTCAGCCTCCTGAGTAGCTGGGATTACAGGCATGCACCACCATCCCTGGCTAAGTTTTGTATTTTTAGTACAGATAGGGTTTTACCGTGTTGGTCAGGCTGCTCTCGAACTCCTGACCTCAGGTGATCCACCCATCTCAGCCTCCCAAAGTGCTTGGGATTATAGGCGGAAGCCACCGTGCCTGGGTGAAACATCTGTTTTTAAAGCTACATAATTTCATAATTTATGTAGCCAATTCTCTATTATTGAAAACTTAAGTAGTTTCTATTTTTAATGCTTATAAATCTAAAATGAACATCATTCTGTATATCTCTGCATATTTCAGGTTATTTCTGTAGGATAGATCCCTAAAAGTAGATTACTGGGTAAAATATTAAGAACATCAGTATCCATCCATTAGTATACTGTTTTCTTCACAGGAAGTACCAGTTCGTGCTCACACCAGCAGGGTGTACCTGTCCCTTTCTCTTTTCAAAAACTTCAGGTAATTTGGTGGACACAAAATGATGCCTCATTTAAATTTTCATTTGTCTGATGGTGACTGAGGCTGAACATTCACACATCTATATCTGTCTGTTTCATCACTCTCTGGTCTCTTGTGAGTTATTGTTTTATGCCACTTATTTACTGTGGTCTTATTGTCTTTCTACTCAATTTATATGTGCTGTTTGTATTCTAAGGATATTAATATTTTGTCATATTTGTTTCTAACTGGCTTAGATCTTTAAAGAGGAATAGGAGTTAGCCAAGAATCCAGCTGGAAAAGGACGCTCCATGTGTGGAGAAATAGCAGGCCTCCAGGAGAGAAAACCCGGGAGACTGCAAGTCTTCCAGGATGGCCAGAGTTGGTGGTCCTTGCTGGAAGCTGCTAGATGGAGTAGGAGAGATGAGCAGGAATCCAGAGAGTCCTCTAGGCCATCCATGCCAATGCAGTTGATCGTTATCTCAAGATAATGGAAAACCATTTGGGAATTTTAATAGGGAAGTGTGTAATAGGTTTTATTTACAACTGCCCAAAAACCCGAAGCTTTGATCTCCAGAATGGATTTTCTCATGGTAATTTCACTTCCACTGCACAAGCCTCCATTGGTTGCCCTCCTCCTTTTTAAAACAATTAATCTCAATTATTTCACCTAGTGCTTTTATTAATAGTTCTTTCCGTTGAAATGCTCTCATCCATTTGCTTTTCTGAAGACATGTTTGGTGCTGAACTATTTGTAGGAACACTTGAAGCAGAGTTGAAAGGTTAGATGACCTTTTTAAGCTTTGTGATGCCAGAGACAATTTTTTTAAATGCCTCTTCAAATGGACAACCACTCGGCTTTATACCAAGTACTTAACAAAGATTGGATAGAGGTTATCGACCTGTGGAGGAGGAATAGCCTAGGGTTGAAAATCACAGGCTCTAGAGTCAGCTGGGTTCAGAACCCAGCTCTGCCACTTAGCAGACATGCGAGATCTTGGCCTACATTTTTTAAATCTTTCTGAGTTGTAGTTTGTGAGGATTAAATGAGATCAATATGTATCAGGTACTTAGCACACTACTGTGTGCGTGGTGTGTGTATCATTAATTGATGATATTCTTTTGTTATCCTATTGTACTAAAACAGCAATGCAAATGACTGGAAAGCAGCCCTTTTCTTTGAAGATTTGAAAATAGGTATCTGAGGATGTGCTTATCTGTATTCCATTCGATATTAACTGCTTAAAGTTCTTTCTTTGTCCTTAAAGTATTCTTTCTCTTAACCTTGGAGTCCAGGGTTTTATAAGTAAATATCTTGGCATTGTCCTCTGGTTGTTAAATTTCAGTGGTGAGTCTTCTCAATTTTTTATAATCACTTCTGGGACATTTCCTTCCATTATAAATTTAATTACCTATGCAGTTCAGTTTGTTCACACTTATTATTCATAGGTTATACACCTTTGCCCTATTCTGAAGGTTAATTTTTTTAATAGATGTTTCTCACCAACATATTTAATTTTTCCATGCTTTGTATTTGAATTTCTAGTTTGTCTTCTGTTTTCTTTGATTCAGTGTTATTGCTTCTGTCAGCCAGGTACATATTCTCTAGCATTCTAATCTTTCTTTTGTGTTTTCTCGTTTTGCTGTTCTTAAAAGTGGGCAAATGTAATATAACTTCTATACTTTTTTTTAAATTTAATAGTCAACTTACTGAGGAATAATTTATATACAATAAAGTGCATCCATTTTAAGTGTACAGTTCAGTGGTTTGACAAACCTAAGGGCATGTGAAAACACCACCACATTCAAGAGAAGGACCACTCCATTACCTCAAATCAGTCCCCTTGGGCCCTTTGTGTTAACTTGGAATGGCTTCTATTTCTTATATCATCTCTTTATCTACAGATCTCGTCACCCACCAAACCTGAGACCAGCACCCTAGTTATTCTCCACCGTATTCCCAGCTCCTGGCATAATGCTTACATAGTAGGCATTTAGTATGTATTTCTTGAATAAATTCTAATTGTGAATTTTGTGATCATTGCCTTCTAGAAGTTGTTTTAATCTTTTTGCTGCAAACCCTTTTTTCATGGTTTTGTTTTCATTATTGATTATTGATATTTTTCTTGAAGTTCTTTTTGATATTGCCTATGGTATTTTGATAAGCTCATTTATTCATTAAACATGTATTGAATATCTGCTCTGTGCCAGACACATACAGTGGTGAGCCAGAAAGATTAAAGTTCCTGCTACATGGGGCTTACTTTGTACCAGGAGCTCACATTATCAGAAAGCAGCTTTCTGCTCTTCTTCACTCTGTTACATACCCAGAGTCCGTGTGACCTTCAAATGATCCTTGAGCTTCCTCTCCATAGGCATCATGATCCATTTTGTTATACACCACACACATACACACACCATAACCCCAAGACTGTTAAATTACTTTGAGAGAGAAGAGCCTGCGCCAAGATTGGGACTGAGGAGTTGGAGAAGTAAAGGTGATTTAGAAGGGATGTGGAAAGTTAACATTGGAAGATTTATGATTGGTTGCATATAGGGAGTTCTGGGAAAGGAAAGAATTTAGGATGAGTCTCTTACGTATTTGACTTGGGCAGTTGGCTACATGAAGGTTCTCCTACCTGAGGAGGGAAATACTGGTCATCATGAGCACTTCAGTTATTTTTAGTTTTTTGTTGTTGTTGTTGTTGTTGTTATTGTTTTTAGATATTGTCTTGACCGGTAGCCCAGGCTGGAGTGCAATGGCATGGTCTTGGCTCACTGCAACTTCTGCCTCCAGGTTCAAGCAGTTCTCCTGTCTCAGCCTCCCGAGTAGCTGGGATTACAAACATGCGCCACCATGCCCGGCTAATTTTTGTATTTTCAGTAGAGATGGGGTTTCACCATGTTGGCCAGGCTGTTCTCGAACTCCTGACCATGTGATCCGCCCACCTCAACCTCCCAAAGTGCTGGGATTACAGGCATGAGCCACCTCACCCAGCCGGGCACTTCAGTTTTGAATGTGTTCACTGGAAGAGTCTATATTTTAGTTGACAATCCAAAAGGCAATTGGGTATATGGATTTTGACCTCAGAAGGAAGGTCTGGACTAGAGAAATATTGGTAGCCAATGGCATCTATATGGCAGGTGAAGCCTTTGACAGATGCAATTACTGGCAGAGATCTTATAAATAAGAAAAATGGTTCACATATGTGCCCTAGAGAATACAGCGTATAAAGGGCAGCAGAATGAGATGAGCCCACAAAGGAGCTTAGGAAGGAGTAGCTATGCCAGAAACCGTGGCTCACACCTGTAATCCCCACACTTTGAGAGGCCAAAGCGAGAGGCTCCCTGGAAGTCAGGAGTTTGAGACCAGCCTGGGCAGCATAGTGACACCCTGTCTCTACAAAATAAAAATTAGCGGGTCGTGGTGGCGTGCTGCTCTATTCCCAGCTACTTGGGAGGGTGAGGCGGAAACGGTCATTTGAGCCCAGGAGTTTGAGGCTACAGAGAGCTATAATAGCGCCATTGCACTTCAGCCTGGGTGGCAGTGAAACCCTGTCTCTAAAAAAAGAAACCTAAAACTGATGGCCTGTGTATTGCAATGAGTGCTCTTTAGACATTAAGACTTGAATATGAAGACTTGACCTCCAGAAATTAACAAGTAACAATGTCATGGAGGCGTGCAACACAGTATTGTCAGATGGCATGGCCTCAAAGATGCATAGGGGTGAATCAGTGATCTGGAAGCAGCAGCAAGCTCCCGGAATACACCAGCACCCTCTTCTGGGCCCTGTGGAATATGGGGACATGCTAGAATTTAGCAGCTTCCCCTTGCACATTTCAGTTAAGGCAAGTAGGTGGAGGATGTGTCCTTCCAAGTCGTTGGAGGTAGATGAGTTTGCCCCACAGAGACCAGGAGAAAGGACTGAGCTTTTTATTGTTCCTAGGATACTTGAGTTAAGGTTGCAAAGGACCAAGAAAAGGCACGATGTGTTTATAGGATGGGTACACAGAGAAACCAGCACTTGAGATGCTGATGAAGATGACAGAAATGAAAGGCATTACATTAGCTGGTTTCCACATCACACATTGGATGCTAAAGCTGATAGGAGCCTCTAAGTGCTCAGAGGCTGTGATTATGGCTGCATTTGGTGTTTCTCGGAGGGGACAGAGTAAAGCAGAACCTCAAACACTAACGAGCTTTCTTTACTGCCTGCTGTGTTGCTGTGCAGCTGGGAAATGGGAGTGAGTGGAGGAATCTCAGAAAAGAGTATATAATGCTTGCAATGGTAAAAAGAACCTGTGGGCACTTGAGATCTAATGACAGAATGAAGCAAAGGCTGGGGTGGAGAAGGAAAGCCCAATGGGAGTCTCCTGCGCACAGAAGCATCAAGAAACTGCCAAGCTTCAGGACAGTGGAAAGGACAGTGTGTGTGAGAACATCATCACCTCGCCGTTTCTGTGGATGTGGGGCTGCTGCTTTGTATTTGGTTGTGTTGCCCTTTGTGTGTTAGTTTTTCATGCTGTATTTCAGACAGCGCCTGACTCATTAGGATCATCCTAATGCATGGCATTGTGTAACAGCTAGCTGCCATTTTCACTGCAACATCTGCAAATTTTTCTTTGAAATGTTCTTGCTCAGTGGTATGGTCAAGAGGCTGATAGCCAGAATCTGCAAAAAAAAAAAAAAAAAAAAAAAAAAAAAGTAAAACCCAGGGCAGGGCCAGGATTGAAATAATTGATGATTAGCCCCCCCCCACCAAATTTGAAGATTCACTCATATTTGTGATGACTTTCACAAAGCTGTGATCATTTGAAATAAGAATTCTTACAACTAAAGAATCAACTGTTCATGCAGTAGGAGTTTTGTGTTTCTGAGCCAGTGAAATATTTTCCCTCAGGGCAAAGAATAACACTTGGTGCTGTAAGTGGGGCAGAAAGAGCAAGACAGAGAGGAGGGAACCATTACAGCATTCATCTCAAAAGTGCATCGAAAATTTGAATCATGTCTCTTGATTTCTTTAGACACATTTAAGTCCAAGATCTAGAGCTTCTTTTCTTTAGGTAAGGACTTTGGAGAGCTGGGGAGAGAAACAAGAATACATAGCAGAATATCCGGACCCTGGACCTTGAGCTCAGTTGATATAAATTGTTGAGTGTTTTAAGCTATTTTCTCATTTCCTTAAACTTTGGAAGACCTTCGGTCTTTACATTCCAAACAGTACTCCTTTTTTCCTAGCTATTCTAAGGTAGTTACTAGCTTTTAGAAAAATGAGTTTAGCAATGACTACTGTTGCCCATTTTGTTTGTCCAAGAAGCCCATGCAGCATACGAAATGAAAAATTGAAACAACAGATGATTCCTGGAGGTAAATTCATATTATAAACCAATTTTGCCTATGGAACAAATATTAGAATTAAATTATTTTGTCCCCTCTTTGCTGCCTTCATTGCCAAAAGAGAAACTGCTTTAGAGGAGTGTGTGGGTGTCAAGAAGAACAGTGATACTGTGTTATATAAATAGCCATTAGGCAATGCAAGAAAGTGTGCCAGAAATTGCTGTTAATTTACCTAGCTGCCATCTAAAATCTTGTTAGATTAGCAGCTGCACCTGAGGAGAGTCTGTATCTGATGTATTCTATTTGTAAAATCCTCACATATCCCTTTAGAAGTGAATGAGCCCCAGTTATGTAGCAGCTGCTAGTACATGGATTCCATGCTCAATCACTGTAGCCCTTTAGGATTGATACTGAGCACCCAGCAGCTCCTCTGAAATACTCCAGCTGGTTCACAGAGGGTTAAGATCAAAGTCTCAGCAGTGTCTTACGTTCTGAAAGTACCAGTTCCTAAACTCTTCCCTTCTCCTTTATGATTCCTAATATTAATAAGATTTAGTTTTACTCTTGCTTTTAAATGCAAATAGACCTGACATTTGAATTTTTTAATGTAAAATGCCTTTTTACTTTAAAAAACTTTATCTAAAACAAAATTTGTCCTTTTTAAGATAAAGTTTCCCAATAAGTTGTATGAGCTCCCAACACCCCCTCCCCGCTGCTCCCAAGGAAATTGATATTCCCTTCCTCTCATTTCTTTGCCTATATTTCCATTCTTCTATTGCTCAATATTACCACTGGCATCACATGGATTCTTTAACCGGTGCTCAAGGTTAAAAGCAGAGCAGTCTGTGATCATTAAGACTGGAGAGCCAGGCACTATGGCGTGTGCTTGTAATCCTAGTTCCTTGAGATGCTAAGGCAGCAGGGTAGCTTGAGCCCAGGAGTTTAAGACCAGCCTGGGCAACACAGCAAGTCCCCATCCCCCTCAAAATTTTTTTAAATTAGCCAGACATGGTGGTGGGTGCCTGTAATCCTAGCCACTGTGGAGGCTGAGGCGGGAGGATCACTTGAGCCCAGGGGTTTGTGATTGTAGTGAGTTATGATCATGACACTGCCTGCGCAACAGAGGGACACCCCATCTCTAAAAAAGAAAAAAAAATAGAGAAAATGGTGTCTCACATGTCTGACTCAGTCTGCTTCTCCTTAGTCTTGTGCCTTTCATTCTGGAGTAGATGGGGTGGAGCTAGCGATAGACCATAGCCATCTGAGTGTGGGACTATGTCTAAGGACTGCTGAGTTGTCTGTTGTGGCTAATTATCCAGACCACTCTACCTTCTGTACGCACACTGTGGTGTGACTGTAAAGATGCAGGACTAAGGAAGGCAAGGTTATGGCATGAGGAGAGGGAATACTAATTGCATTAAGGCGTAACAAGTGTTAAGAATAGCTTTCATTTATTGAGTCTTTCTATATAACAGGCTCTGGGCCAAATTCCAGACCCATGTTATAAAGCCAAATCCTCCCAGCAGCACTTAGCATTATTATGCCTTTTTGACAGATGAGGAGACATGGCCTTTTGTTAAAAAGCTTGCCCAAGTTCACACAAACAGTAGAAGCTGGAGCAAGGCTACAAACCCAAGCCTGTCTGATCCGCAAGCCTTGCTGTGGAACTGCTGTCCTGTACTGCAAGTGATGTGTCTGCTTGGGGGTGGGTGGTAGGCGTGTGCACTTTCAAGATGGAGGAAAAGAAAGCATGTTGGCCTAATTCCACAGGTTCAACTGTGGTGGGATCCTAATGTGGACCAAAGAAAGGGAAGTGAGAGCCAGAAGATGGGACAGGGATTGGAAAGCATAGGTCACTATCTGGGTACATGCAAATGTGATCATCATTTAACCTCTGAATTTTTTTCTTCCTTTTTTAAAGACAGGGTCTTGCATTGTCGCCCAGGCTGGAGTGCAGTAGCACAATCATGGATCACTGCAGCTAACCTCTGAATTCTTGATTTATGTCTGTACACTAAAGGTTCAATTATCCATGTAAATGGAGTGAAGCCAGATGTGAATAATGCTAAAGAACCAATAATCTAAGGAACTCTTCAGTAGCAGTTTGCCATTTGTATGTGGCTTGTTGAGAGTAGATTTATTTTCCTAAATCTGTTTGCTTAGTCATCCCAGAATGGTAATGGATCTGCCTGCGCCACGAGCAGAGATCAAAGTGGATTATCCATAGGGGAAGATTAGACAGTTAATTCTAAAGGAAAAGCTTTTAAATTCATTTGAAAGCATAGTCTCAGACACACTGACACCTTTTCTTTTTTTTCCTCTGAATTCATTTAGAACATATGCTGTCAGGAGGATAAGAGATGCCTTCAGAGAAAATAAAAATGTGAAGGATCCTGTAGAAATTCAAACCCTAGTGAATAAAGCCAAGAGAGACCTTGAAGTAATTCGTCGACAGGTAAGATGGTTCAATGACGTACTGTTTTTCATTAAGAGCTTTAAACTTTGACATATCCCCCTTGATTAGACAGCAGTGCTTTTGGTGTTGGTGATTTACAGAGCAGGATCATGAAACTCTGTTCCTTGTACTAATACAGACATGTAAAGGTGAACTCTCATATTTTCAGATTCAAGTTGAACTTAAAATATCAGCTTTCCAGAATTTCCAGGAAGTGTATCCTTCTGGAAAGCTGATACTTTAAATATGAGAAATTTCTGCATTACTGTTATTGAAAGCTAAGTTTTTATAAGATGTATTGCACATGTATACTTGGATATATTTCAGAGTATAAATATATTCTCCCTTTCCTAGTATTTTTAATCACAATTCAGGATAAACAGAACGTGGCGCTTTTCTTGAAGACACCATCGTGGGTGGTGAACCTGAATTACGTTGCCACATGGGCGGTGCATCTGCAGTGCAGATGGTGTAAAGTCACCTGCTTGGGTGCTGACCCCATAAAGGACCCTGGAGGGCGTGTTTTCATTTCGTGGAAGTGCCAAGGATCACCTTGTGCTTCCTTCTCTCATTCTCGTGAGGCGGGCGGAGCTTCTCTCATCCTCGTGAGGCGGGCGGGGCTTCTCTCATCCTCGTGAGGCAGGCGGGGCTTCTCATTCTCGTGAGGCGGGCGGGGCTTCTCTCATTCACGTGAGGCGGGTGGGGCTTCTCATTCTCGTGAGGCGGGCGGGGCTTCTCTCATTCTCGTGAGGCGGGCGGGGCTTCTCTCATCCTCGTGAGGTGGGCGGGGCTTCTCTCATCCTCGTGAGGTGGGCGGGGCTTCTCATTCTCGTGAGGTGGGCGGGGCTTCTCTCATCCTCGTGAGGTGGGCGGGGCTTCTCTCATCCTCGTGAGGTGGGCGGGGCTTCTCATTCTCGTGAGGCGGGTGGGGATTCTCATTCTCGTGAGGCGGGCGGGGCTTCTCATTCTCGTGAGGCGGGCGGGGCTTCTCTCATTCTCGTGAGGTGGGCGGGGCTTCTCTCATCCTCGTGAGGTGGGCGGGGCTTCTGTCATCCTCGTGAGGCGGGCGGGCTTCTCTCATCCTCGTGAGGCAGGCGGGGCTTCTCTCATTCTCGTGAGGCGGGCGGGGCTTCTCATTCTCTTGAGGTGGGCGGGGGCGTCTCTCATTCTCTTGAGGTGGGCGGGGGCGTCTCTCATTCTCTTGAGGCGGGCGGGGCTTCTCTCGTTCTCGTGAGGCGAGCGGGGCTTCTCATCCTCGTGAGGCGGGCAGGGTTTCTCATCCTCGTGAGGTGGGCGGGGCTTCTCATTCTGTTGAGGCGGGCGGGGCTTCTCTCATCCTCGTGAGGCGGGCGGGGCTTCTCATCCTCGTGAGGCGGGCGGGGCTTCTCTCATTCTCGTGAGGCGGGCGGGGCTTCTCTCATTCTCGTGAGGTGGGCGGGGCTTCTCTCATTCTCGTGAGGCGGGCGGGGCTTCTCATTCTCGTGAGGCAGGCGGGGCTTCTCTCATTCTCTTGAGGTGGGCGGAGCTTCTCTTGGTCTCGTGAGGTGGGCGGAGCTTCTCGTTCTCGTGAGGCGGGCGGGGCTTCTCTCATTCTCGTGAGGCGGGCGGAGCTTCTCTCATCCTCGTGAGGCGGGCGGAGCTTCTCTCGTTCTCGTGAGGCGGGCGGGGCTTCTCTCATTCTCGTGAGGCGGGCGGAGCTTTTCGCATCAGGTGAGGTGGGTGGAGCTTGTGCAGCGGCTTGATCTCCTGGGCGGTCTGATAACATCCCCAAGAGTAATTAGAACGTCAGAGGTTGAAGTCACTGTCCACCGATGGGTTTTCTTACTCTCTAAAAAACACCCTTTTCACTGTTTTTCTTGGACTTAGCAGCAATCACGCAATAAACTCCATTTCTGCTTCCATTTCGTGTTTCTCTTTTACTTGCAGGAAATTTGTTTATAAAGTGTGGAGGGGGAAACCCTTTACCATTTCTGTAAGTTATGCTATACTGTTTTGAGAGGGCTTCTTTAGCATCATCAGGAGATGCCAGCTTGGCTGATATTAAATTAGATAATAATCTTTCCCTGACCCTTCTTCATGCTTGACTCTAAACAATTCAAAAAAGAAGCAATATTTGAAACTATAATTTGCAATTTATGTCAAGATTAAAGGTCTTGTTATATTGCCTACATAATATAACAGTTCTTTCTAGAATAGCATTTGGGATTCTCATAACCATCCTTGAGTTCTACAGCTATTTAGTAATAGAATAACTGCCACACTCAGACAGTCCTGGGAAATGATCTCTAAAGCCAGAGGATAGTAGGGTACTCAGAAAAGAAACTGATCTGTACATTTATATATATTTTGAGAGTGGCATTTACGTGAGTAAACATTTTGAAAACTCTAGAACAATGGCATTTCCAGTCACCAGTGGTTGAATTTTATGAGATCCTTTAGCAGTGGAGCATAGAAGAACAAGCAGCTGAGTTCTTATTTTGCATAAACGCAGAAAGATTTTGTTCTTTGGCACTTACTGTGTGTAGAGGTTGGCAAAACAGGCAGGTTTTATCTTTAGCGTAAAATTGTACAGAGTATAAACTGCTTAGAAAAGAGGGATTGTAAATAATCTGTGCCATCATTTCTCCTGCTATATCTAATTGTCTGTGTCACTTCTTGGTTTGAAATGCTCAAACAACCCTTTCAACAAAAAACAAAAACAAAAGACTAAACTGGCCCTCATCTGACATCCCAGTGATCCCCCCTCCCCCAGGACAGACTCACTGGAGCAGTGGCATGTGCAGGCCAAGGGCGCCCTCCCCAGGGCAGCCTGTCCACTGCACCTTCCTGATGGAGAATACATACTGCCGGATCAGGGCTTCCATGGTGACCTTGCAGAACAGCATGCTGTCACCACCTCAGGGATGAAAGCGTTCTCATCCCTTCAGAGAACCAGTTAGACAGCAGCTGCTAGGAAGTTTCTACTCACTTCCCTTTCATGTCAAGACTCTTCCTGAATCCACATGCAGCCTTTACCGTAGTTAGGGTATAAGGCGTAGTGGCCTCCCAAGCCATCTGGCTGCAAGCTGGCATAAGATGCCTTTGGACTAACAGCCTGTGGTGAGGTGGAGAGTCTGTATTTTTGCACACTGTCCTCTGTAACTGGCTGCTGTAGTAGCCTTCTGACCTGTCCTCCGGGTGCCCCCACTACCACTGCACCCCACACACGGTCTGTTTTCCACACACCACCATCACAGTGATCTTTTTCAAAAGAAAGATTGGGCCACTGCCCCGCTCAACCCCTTCCAGGCTCTTGCTTCATGGCACCCTAACATAAAACCTGAAGCCCATCTGAGGTCCCCAGAGGCCCTCCATTGCTCTCCTCTCCCTCACTCTCCCTATTTCCATGAACTTGCTGCCATCTCAATGCCTGTGCACCCCCTACCTGGAGGAGTCCCTCCAGACGTTCCTGTAGCTCCCTTCCCCTTCCACCCAGGCCTGTGCTCAGATTTCGTCTTCCCATAGGGGCCCCCCTGGGATCACACCATATAAAACAGACTCACTGTCTCTCCCCTGCCCTGCCTTAGTTTTCCTGACAGCACTTATCAGTACCTACTATGACATTACTTGTGGCCTTGTCTGTTTTCTCCCTCTTTTGCAAGACAGCAGGGGGCATGAGGACAGGGATCTCCCCTGTCGTTGTCATCATCTCCACTGGGTGGGGAAGAGCATGGACTCTGGGGCCAGCCCGTCTGTGTTCACGTCCTGACTCAGCCTGCTAGCTATGTGACCCTGAGCAAGATATTTAACCTCTCAGTGCCTAATGCAAACTGCAGATGAAAGTAAGCCCTACTTTATGGGTGGTAGTGAGGATCAAGTACCCTAACATATGCGAAGCCCCTGGGATAATGCTAGCACATAGTAAATGTTGTGCAAATGCTTGCTATTATTATCCACAGGATTGAGAACATCCCATGTAAGAACATCCTTACTAAGAGCTGGCTCTTAGTAAGTTTTCACTGACTAACTAAATGCATGAAGTATATTCCCTGAGGTCATACACCTCAGTCACGGGGTCTACACCACCAAAATCAGGGTGTCTTTTTGGCCACCCACGGTCTCCCTCCTGAAGGAATGAACCATGAAAGGAATATGGAAATCTGATGGGGATCGTGACATATTAACCCTCATGGAGTTGTGATAGTCTTCATATCAAGTCTCTCTTCCACTTGATGATTTGGACTCCAAGCCCCACCTGCCCAGGTGCACATGGATCCCAGCTTCACGGTTCCACCAGTGAGGAAGCCCACAGCCACTTTTCCAGCTGCCAGACATGCACACCGTAAAGGCAGTGCTCACACTGAAATTCTCCACCCACAACACTTACCTGCTCCCCCTGCTTTCCACTCATTCTTCAGAGGGCGGCTTCTTCAGTCACATGAGTCCTCTGTGGTGCTAATGATACCCCCCACCCCTGGTCCCATAACCCTGGTAGATTTTGCTTTTTAAAATAAGTCTGTGGACAAAAATGATCTGGTTTTCTGGGTAGAGAAACCGAGGTGCAGGAAATCTGGAAGCCTTGTCTAAGGTCACATGGCCTGGCATGTGCTCAGCTCTTCTAGCTCCTTAGAGCAAACTCAGAAGTTCAAGGACATGGGCTCCTGAGTCAGTAGACACTGAAGGATAGTCTTAAGTCACCCTCCCGTTTTGTTCTGATGATATTTAAGGACCACTTCAACTCTCCTCAGAGGTCATTCATTCTTCCTTTGTTGTCCTTAATGTGCAAGATCTTCGTCTTCATTGTGGCAACCCTGAGGGATTCTAGATACATCAGCCTTTGTTAGCCTTCACCCAGCGCTCAAGGATTACTCTCATTCCAAGAAGTGGCAGCTCGTTTTTCTTTCGTGATAAGCAAGTCAGCCTCCTTTTGCTCATTTCCCATGACTGTGGCCCACTCAGTAGAAGCCAGACATACACTTGTTCTTTCCTTAACATTCTTGGACCACATCTCCCCTGGAAAATTACCATCCAGTCTGTCAGTCTCAAATCTCTTTCCAACTTCATGCATCGTGTCATATCCCAGAATTAGCAGAGGCATTCTCCTACCTTTTGATAAACTGCCGTTATTTCCATATAAGATGATTCTGTAAAGCCAGCCGACCCTGAAAGCTCTCCCTCTCTGCTGAAAGCAAGTTCTGGGCTAGCCCCCACTAAACCTAATTTCCCTGTCTGCCCCCCGGGTGAGATCAGAAAGATTTGAGAGGCCTTTTATGTCCAGACCGGCTGGAGCCAGAAAGAATGGACAAACCTGGGTGGTTTGTAGGGTTGGGCAGATAGCTCTCAACAGTCTGAGCAGCAAAGAAGCACCAAAGGATTTCTACCCCAGACAATTGACAAGGCTTCTTAAGTGTTTTACATCAGAAACAGGAGCAAAAAGGCAGCCTGATTTTGCTTTTGTCTTTGTACTTTTCTCCATTTTGCTGTTCTAAATAAAGATACTCCTCTGGACCCTATTTGCAAGGCATTAGTTAGAATAAGTATCAGTAAACTGCCCTGGCTTACAGGTAGTTCTGCAGTATGCCACTCCCCTTTGGTTTTTAACTCTAGTGTACCTTGTTTTGTGTCACTATTTCCTGTCTGTTAGCACCTGCTCTTCAAGCATCTTCTAGAGACTTGCAGCATCAGCATCACTGGGGCACCTTCCTTCCCTGTATAGTTCATAGAGGTTTAGTGTTCACCAAAGAGAAAATATTTTCTAAGCATTTTGAAATAGAGTTGTAATCTTTGTTGTAGAGCTAGCTTCATAGCCTCATGTCTAGAGAAAACAAAGTAAAAGAGAGCGTTGTGGCCAGGCGCGGTGGATCACGAGGTCAGAAGATCGAGACCGTCCTGGCTAACATGGTGAAACCCCGTCTCTACTAAAAATACAAAAAATTAGCCGGGTGTGGTGGCAGGTGCCTGTAGTCCCAGCTCTGGAGGCTGAGGCAGGAGAATGGCGTGAACCTGGGAGGCGGAGCTTGCAGTGAGCCGAGATCGCGCCACTGCACTCCAGCCTGGGCGACAGAGCGAGACTCCATCTCAAAAAAAAAAAAAAGAAAAAGGGGAAAAAAAAAAAAGAGAGAGAGTGTTGGGAATGGGAATGGGAAACAGGAATGGGAATGCACCAGATTCTAATGAGATTCCCCTGAACCACATGAATGAAGATCATGATTTCAGGAATATTCAGCAAAATCTAAGTATTTGGATGAAAAAATATATTGTTATTATAGTACATAATTGTGCAGTAAGAAGATAACTGGATGTGTTCCAATTCTAGATAATGGTAGGGTTTTGGAGTCGTGCCCATCTTCCCATCAGCTTTTCAGGGGTCACTGTTTTCTACCACAGCAGCTGTTCTTCAGCTAGTGCTTTTTTAGTTAAGCAACTCAAAATAGTGGATGTGTTACACTCAAGTTCAGAATCTGCAGTCATAAGAGATTAAGAGCAGACACCATGTACAACCATTAAAGATTATTGGAGAAGGGGTTAACATTACACGTAGTATCCATTTTTGTTAATGTCAGTGTGAGATGAAGCATTTTCAGTGTTTCTTAGCTTACACTTTATTTTTCCTTTTGTAGAATACTAAGCAAAGTAATTTGCTGAATTTATTGCTATTTGGGGTAGTGCTAGTTGAGTCTCTGAAACCATACTTATTTTTACCTTTATTTGCTATTCTATGGTTCAGTCTTTGAATGTGCTGTTGTGAAATTAGAAGCTAGTGAATCATGACCAGGCCCTCTCTCATTGTCAGTCACTGCAATATCCACTCCAATGCCCTAGATGGTGGTTAAAACTTGAATGAAAGTAACAGCCTGAGAAGAAGTAGGTATGTTTGAGGTCCTTTGTGGGAAAACACATAGTGCACCCTGTATCTCTCCACTTGTATGCATTCAACTTAAGTATTGTTAATATTTGATAATTTGAGAGAATTTATAAAATTTATGTGCCTATTGTTTTAGTGGAATAAAGGGAAGTCAGTCCCTATCTAAGGGACATTTAAAATACATGAAAATAATTATATACTATCCACAATAGCCAAAAGGTAGAATCAGTCCAAATGTCCAACAATGAATGGATAAACAAGATATGGTATATACATACAATTGAATATTATTCAGCCTTAAAAAGGAACAGAATCCTGTTACATGTTACAATATGGATGAACCTTGAGGACTTACTAAATGAAATAAGCCATACACAAAAAAATACTGTGTGATTCCATTTATATGAGGTGTCTAAAGCAGTCAAATTTGTAGAAATTCAAAGTAGAATGATGAATAACAGGGGCTGGAGGAGGAGAAAAAGGCAAATTGTTTAATTGGTACAGAGTTTCAATTTGGGAAGATGAAAAAGTTCTGGTCATGTTTCACAACAATGTGAATATACTTAATACTGCTAAACTGGACGCTTAAAAATGGTTAAGATGAGAAATTTTATGGTTTGTGTTTTTTCCACAATAAAAACAAACCCCTTCTTTTTCAAAATGAATTATAGCCAGTCACTGATTTTTTTTTAATTTGGAAGAATGAAATTAAATTCTTCAGACCCTGGTATTTAGGGATAGGAAGCTTAAGTTATTGGAAGCTTGAACCTAGTGAATTTATATCTGTGAGCCCTCTGTTTTCTCATCTGTAAAACCAAAGGATTATACTGTAATTTCTAAGGCTGCTGCCAGTTCTAAAATCCCATGGTTCAACATTCACACAAATATCTGTCCCCTTCTTCTCTATTTAGAGAAACTACTGATACATGTTAGACTGAAATACTCTGTGCCCGGTTTTCCTTGGCCGTTTTTCACCAAGAACTTAACTCTACAGAGTTTAGGCTGCAGATGAACAAAGTTATATGCCGGCTATATGTTTATATCATCATAGATTCCATAGACTTCTCTTCATCTAGCCTTTCTGTTAGAAGGAAACGCAGAAAATTGAATTACTTCATTCATGTTGTTAGCACCTCTGCTGTTAGGCTTCTTCCTTCCTGGTAGAAGATGTGTTACCAGTACTAGAATATATCTCTGATCAGACAGTTTCTTCCAAAGAAAATGAAATAACAGTTGAAGAACAATAATGTAATAACTGATAGACAAAGAGAGATTTAAATGCTTTTCCCAAGCCCCATCTTAAGTTTATACTACTGTCTTTGTTTGACTTCTCCCCGTTCCCCAGTTGGCTTCTCAGCTATGTTCCACATCATCTTCTGGATAAGTGACACACACTGTATAGTTTACAATTCCGTTGCCCATGGTTTCTTTTCCTAGATATTTACTGAGCACCCACTCTATGCCGTATAATTATGAAGTGGGGAGTTAACATGGAACTATGAGGTCCTTTGGACCTTGTAGAAGTTCTGTCTCATTTTGACCCTTCGGGGACATAGCACTCTTCCCACTTCTAAATGTCCCATCTGTTCACTCATTTAATAGAACCGGGATAAAGTTTAAAAGCATACCCCAGCAGTACTTTCCCCTATACCTTTATAGATCAATTATGATTAAATCAAGGGATCAATGTACATATTTAAAAAGTAATAATAGGCTGGGTGCAATAAAAATGTAATAATAGGCTGGGTGTAATAAAAAAGTAATAATAGACTCAAACTTGTAATCCCAGCACTTTGGGAGGCCAAGGTGGGTGGATCACTTGAGGTCAGGAGTTCCAGATCAGCCTGGCAAACGTGGTGAAACCCCATCTCTACTAAAAATACAAAAAAATTAGCCGGGTATGGTGGCAGGCACCTATAATCCCAGCTACTTGGGAGACTGAGGCAGGAGAATTGTTTGAACCTGGGAGATGGAGGTTGCAGTGAGCCAAGATCACGCCACTGCACTCCAGCCTGGGCAACAGAGCGAGACTCCATCTCAAAAATAATAATAATAAAATAAAAAGTAATAATAAACCCATCAGAGGCAAAGGAGATTTAAATATTCTGTCTTGGACTGCAATAAAAATCCTCAGGAAAGCAACATGAATTTACATACAAAGACCAGAACTGCCCCCTAAGTGAACCCTGTATCTTTTGGATATAAGAAGTTTTTCCAGATGAGTGGAAAATTCCCCAGCCCCCTGTCGAAGTTTAAGAATGCAAGGCAGTGAGACAGTTTGTTTAGCTTTATAGCTTGGCCCCTGTTTGACATTCATTTTTTCAATCTATTTAATATATAATTCCTCTGCAGCCATAAAAAGATGTCTTCAAATAGGAATTTAAACTAATTTCCTCCCTGCTTTTTCTAGAAATTCTAGTAAATCCTCAAGTCTGGGCAACAGCATTCCCATAGTCGGCGTTCCTGTGGAAGGAATGCCTCTCATTTGGTTGGAGATTGCCTGTTAGTTTTGCTTAATTCCTCCAAGGATAATGTGCATAAAACAAGATTCCATTTCCTTTCTAAAAGAAGCCTGTCTCCCCATGCGTCTTTCATATACAACAGTTGTCCTTGAGTGTATTTCCATGTGCTGGAGAGCTCCCGAAGAAGGCAGCAGTAATGCTCTGCGTAGAAAACTTCTGCAAGAGTTTCATTTGGGAATTTTTATTATGATACCCATCCTTCTCCCATTTAGTCCTTATATCATTCACTGTGGAATTCCTTGAGGAACTGTTTTGATGCTGAAGCACCTAAAGTGGAAACAGATATTATTAACTCTGGCAGAGAAAGCACATTGGTCTCAGAGGCAAGAAGCGGAAGTTCTCAGCTCAGATGGTATTTTACCTCATGATCTCGGGCAAGTTGCCTGTTTGCCTAATTTACCACATCTGTAAAGAGTCATGTTTATGATGGTGGTGACAGCAGTGGTGATGTGTGCTTGTCAGTGCTGCTTCCTTGCACACACACCGTGCACCACACACTGTACTCCACACTTTAAATATGTGGTCTCAGTGTCTCCTAAGAGAAAGGAACTCTTATCCTCATTTTTTTAGGTGAGGAAATTCAGACCTGGCATTCTGGAGTAATTCTCCCAAGGACACACAATTAGGAGAATGATGGGCCCATATGCACCCTCGCTTGTTAGTCAGCTGTCAGAAGAGGGATCAGATTATGGGTGGCCTTACCTTGACAGAAGGAAGACAAGACATTGAAGATGAAAGACGGTGGCAAGATGCATGCTTCCTTTTTCTAATTGTTCATTTAGAGCTCTTATTAGAAGGTAACAGCTTACCCTCTGTAGGCTCATAAGTAGCTTGATCCCTAGAGGCCTGGCTCCTTTATCGTTTATCAGAAAACACACTGTCTCTCTGCCTTCAAAAGAAAAAAAATACAAAAACTACACTCTGAAAATGTGAAAGTTCAGCCACCTTATTTAAGAAGTATTTGCTCAGAATTTCCCTGTAGATCTGAAGGCTGCAGCTCCAATTGTGCTTTTCCAGGCACGCTATCACTGAAGTACCCTTAAGTGGAAGCTTTTTGATGCCTCACTGCTTGTCTTGTCCTTTCAAGTAATCAAAGTTGACTCCAGTCCTGCTTATGCAGACCTTCTCCCAAGAGGACAAAGGAACAGTGTCACATCTTTTAGGAAGGACAATCCAAGGGGCTCCCCCTTGTTTGTGTTAATTTGTATTTCTGTATCGCACCCTCTGAGGTGGCAGGGAGGTGATGACCCCTTGCCCGCTGTGTATATGAGGGCATGCACTCATTTCCTGAGCCCTTGATAGCTACAGCTGAATTTTCTTTTCGGACTGGTTGGATTTCACCTGTGTATATGTGAAGACTAGTTTCATCAGTGCTGTTGGGAAGATCTCTCCTAATTACATATCTATCAGTCTAAAAAACGGCGTGACTTTTTCCTCCCTGAGATGTAATAGGAGTGGTGAATAAGAGAAGAGGTTCTGAGCAAGATACACCTAAATTTAAATCCCAATAACACTTACTCAGCAGCTGGTATTGAGTCTCTCTAAAGTCATGTCAAATACCAGAGCCAAGCGATGTGTCAGAAATTTTGTGTCTTCCCCAGTCTGGTAATTAAAGCTGCAATTTCATGGATTGGTCAGTTATGAATACTGAAAAGGCTCTAAGAATTCTCTCACATGTGGTACCAGAATGACCTTCGTTTGATTAAATAATGCTAGTGTGGAATTAAATCAGTATTTTACATATCTTTCTTTTCCCCAAACATTTCCACTTCATCCAGCCTAAGAAGCACTTTTCTCCCCACTCCTCCCGCCTCCTCAGTGGAATAAAAATAGCACCACCCTGAAGTCATAAGGATTCCCCTTCAAAGTCTGTCACAAGTTAATGATAGCATCACCACGAAGTCCTCACCTCTAGACCTCACCTGTAGAAAGTAAGGAGTCGAGCATATTGCTTTCCAAGATCCCTTATAGCACAAGAATGTTTTCATGAATTGGCTCTATTGTTCCAATCTAAATTTAACTGCCTTGTTGAGATCCTTGGGGTTTCTTTCAATAGGCTATTCCATTTCACTGATAAGTGAGTGCATTTCGGAATTACACACAGAGATAGCTATGCCGTGGGAACCCAATAAATACTCACTGATTGCTGGCCCAGTGAGCCCGGAGACCTAGGTTCTGCCCCAACCCGCCACTGGCTGGCAGCCAGCCCTCAGAGGCCAGCTTCCTCCTGTGGGTAAAGAGAGGGTTGCTCAGTGGATCTCTAAGGTCCCTTTCATGCCTGACATTTTCTGGTTCTGAAAATAAATGCTAATGATTGCTAAGTCCCAGAAACACCCTGGCGAATGCTGGATTTTGACCAAGGGTGAGCTATGTCACTGACCCTCTCTATTGACTAAACTGACTGTAAAGGGAAAGCCTGACTGCCCAGATCTCCCAGCAAGTGTGTTTTCTTGCACATGGGAGAGTAACTGGATGATGTAATGCTGAGTTATGTAATGCTGGTTCTTCACGGTCGGCCCCAGCAGCAGGGCCTGTTTGAGAAAAGCCTGGAGCTGCACTTTGTGAAAGCTTTTGACACCCAGCAGTGGCAGGAGTGTTGCATGGATCATCGTGACTTCTGGGGTACTGTGACCTGGAAAACAGAGCCCGCCCTTTCCTACAGGTGACAGGTTGTAGGTACCTCATTTACGAATGAGGTTTCCCTCCCTGGAACTCATCAAAGCTTGTGAGAAGGAGTGAGGTGGAGAAGGGAGGGGCTGGTAAAAATTGCAAAAATAAATTTTCGTCTTGCTTTGAACCAGGTTCTATTTTAACAGAGCCAAACTTAGTGTTTTGTTTCTTTCAAAATAAGTCTCAGCTATTATTTAAAGCTCACTGCTGTCTGTATAGCTGTTCATGTTTTTCATAATATTAAAGTATTTTTCCTACTGGAAATAATTTTTGAAACTCAGCCTGTTTTTTTTCTACAAGACGTTGACCATACTTTTTTCTCTCCCAGGCAGATCAGGGAACCACTCGGAAAATAGCTCGCTCCTGTCTGTTTCTGTACTGTGGTCAGCCTGTCCCATGATAGTCTCCTTCATGGCCAGCCTCTGCAGTATTCCGGTTGATTCCTAACCATGAGTCTCTCTCCAGCCAGATTGCAGGATGCTGTCGGGCTGGGCCTTGCATGTCCTTGGAACCTAGCACAGCATGAGGCCCACAGCACACCCAGTGCACTTCTGTCTGCATTTACCTCCTCCCCTGGGGAAGGCCTTCAGTGACCTTCCTGCCCTTTTCTTCCTGTTGAAATCTCGTCGTCCTCTGGGCCAACAACACACTTGATTGTGACTTCGCTTAATAGCATGATCACATTGTTTTAGAATGGCATTTTAATAAGTCACCCTGTCCCTACCCTGTGAGCTACCAGAGGGACAGGGTTGTTTGTATTCACTGTGATACCCCCAGTGCCTTGTCGATGCAGAAAGCACTCCATTAATGCCTAATAAAGTCAAGCTGGCTTGGAAGAAAAGCACAGGGAGTTCTACTGAGACTCACGGTTCTGGTCCAGACTCTGACTTGCTTTCTGGCCAACAGTCTTCACCTGCCCTGCGCACCACCTACTATCTGTGTGAACAGACAAAGTGAGATGATGTGCACTAGCAGCCTCTGAAAACAGCAAAGCTGCTGATCAGTGTAAACCAGAAAGTGACGGAGGCAGACCTCAATCGATAGAGGTTTATTTGGCGAAGGTTGAGGATGCACCCGGGAAAAAGAAACACGAGTCATAGGAGGATCTGTCATCTGTGCCTTTTCCAAAGAGGGTTTTGGGAACTTCAGTGTTTAAAGGGGAAAGAGCGTGCAGGAGAGGAAGGGGAAAAAAAAAGAGAGAGGGTAGCAGTGAGGCAAGTGGTTCCGTCCTTGTGAGGCTCTGACTAGCGCTCAGTGAGTCTGCATTTCACATGTGAAGACGGGGGAATGTCAGTTATCTGTTTGGGAGCAAAAGGAAGGCAATTTTTGTGACTCACTTCCCAAGCTTCACTTTCCCCTTGGCATCATGAGTTTGGGGTCCTTCGATTCTGCTTTTCTTTCACACCAGTGAGTCCTGTTATCCTTAACTAACAAACACTCAAACTAATACTCCTCCTTTCCTTGATGAAGTGGCCGTATCCTTTTCCAGAAAAGAAGCCAAAGAAACTAGAGTATTCTCCTGTCTCCCAGCCCACCCCCAGAGTCAATTGAAAAGAAAAGGTGATCCATGAGGTAAGTTCCAGAACGATGAAAGGAGACTGTGGAACTCTTTTATTTTCCCTGGTGCCCCATGGGGAGGCATGAAGGCACAGGCCCAGGAGTACAACAGGAGTGATTTCAAGTCCTGGCTGTCACTCCCAAGCTTTATGAGTTTAGGCAAATGACTTTCTGTGGGACTCTTTCTCTTCTGTAAAATAGGCATAATTGTCTGCCCTTCCTAGGGGTGTGAAGGAGACTGACAGTGTTTGTGAGGCACAGAGCACAGCACTGGGCCCATGGTAAGTGTTCAATAAGCAAGAGACAGCTGCAGCCTCATCTATACTTTAAACTGCTTTTTCCATACTACTTTTAAAAACTCAAGTGCTAAAACAAATCCCAATGGAGACGTTCCCACTTTGGTTTCAGCCCCATAAGTGTGCGGAAAGGGAACAGCTGTCCGTTCTTCTTTCATGTGCTTCTGCTCTCCAGCCACTTAGACACGACACGAGGGGCCCTGCCCAGCTGCAGGCTCTCGGCACGCCGTTCTCGTTATAATACACATCTGACTTTCCCAGACACTTTTCAGTGCGTTAGGTGGAGCTGTGAAGACTAATCCAAGTGACAGTTTCAGTATGAAATATTTATTGCATGCTGATAAAAGTATATCTACCCGAATAGAATCAGGAGGGCCAAGGGAGAATTTCAGTCCACGTACTCTTCCATATTTTGAACGTTCCCATCACATTGCCGACTGCTAGGCAATGAAGTGAAATAAAGGCTCCAGGAAAATAGAAATCTCATGTAGGGCAAGTTGGTGTTTGGAAGTAAAAAATGGGAGTCCCTTAATTTGAATAAAGGTGTTCTCAAATTCAGAAGATGGGAAGGCAGGACGAGGAGCCGTTAGGAGGCCTAGCAAGCAGCTATCCCAGACAGCAGACTACTGTATACAGACAGAAAGGCCTGATTTTCACTGTTGTCGTTTCCTCCATACCCATGTACATGGAATGGTGCCTGATCAACAAGATGTGCCTCATTAGAGCTTCAGTGAAATTGTCCTTGGATTTCTGTGCTACCCATCTCAGCCTGTCTTTCCGAGCATCATGGAGTGTCCCCTGGAACTCATTACCAAAGTCCAGGGGGTGTGGGTAGTTGATGGTTTGTATTTGAGGAACTTGTTTTCTAATGACAGATGAAGGACAGATTTCATGTGTGCATGTTCAAACACATGCCTATAGAGGTGGGCAAGTAATCAGAGTTGCTTATGTGACTTCTTGGTTTATTAGTGTTGTAAGTCCTCCTCTCCTTGGGGACTAGGGCTGTCCTCTCTGTCTCACACTTGTCACAGTGCCCTACGCACTGATAATGCTTAGAAAATGCTGCCAAATGAATTATATGCTATAATTATAAAGAACTAGATTCCACAAACTTGAATTCCTTCATAGTAGCTCATGTCATTCACTATGTTTATGGAATACCCTTATGAAAAAGCAAAAAGTTTAAGCTAACAAAATTTTAGCTATATCTTGGAACAATAATTAGAGCTATAACCAATTATAACAGCTCTGTCTTTGGAGGCAGTTGGCAGCCCTGACATACATACAAACTTAGGGCAGGCTATTCATCTTTTCTTGGGAGGACTAGGGAGAAATAAGGTGGGTAGGGTGGCCAAAAACCACTTTGGAAAGGCCTGTTGGAACAAGTACTTCTTGTCCAAATCTGAACAAAAGGCCCTTTGCTGAGTTAGGCCACGTGGTCCATCCAGTGCCCATATCATCCTTTCGCAGCCTCTTGGGATGGCATAGAAAGTTCATATTCCTCCTGTTTGTATGTAAGGAGGTTGGAAGTTGGGAAATCAGGCTGCCCGTGTGAGTTGGAGCATCAAAGGCAAGTCTAGGAACCACACACCGCACAATGAGCCAGGCCCCCCTGCCTCTCAGTTTGTGTCTGGACTTCCATGGAATACAGGTATTGTAGACACACAGACTTCACACAGTGTAATTTACTCACCTGTACCTGTGGGAGAATTCTATGTATGTGAATTCAGACATGATGAAAATACAGAAAGATCATATGCAGTAATGTTCTTGTCAGGGCACTTAGTTTACACAAATTCATTATAAAAATTTAGATTTACCAACAAAGTGCAATTCGGTTCATTGAGCACCTGCAAAAACAAGTGGTGGTCATGGTTATTCACTGATTGTGGAGGCTGAGGCTTTTCATTTATATTTTATATACCAGGTGCCGCAGGCATGGATCATTTCATGAAAGAGGATGACCCTGCAGGGCCTCCTTATTTTGCAGATGAGGAAACTGAGGCTCAGGGAAGTTAAGAAATGAGCTCAGAGAGGTTAAGGAGCTTGAGACTCCACAACCAGTAATGGTTGATGAGGTTTCTGTCACCATATCATGCTGCCTCCAGTAGGATCCTTTAATTACATTTTAATAGAATGAATTGTATTAAATTTTTACATAGATATACTTTTGTAGCCTTGGCTAACCCCTTCCAACTGAGAGCCAGTGACTTGCTCAAAGTCAGAGTGCATCTCTGGGGAAGGCGCCCCCAGCCCCGTGATTCCTGACTGCCCCGTCTCGGTGCCCTGGATCTTCAGGAGCTCAGAGAGAGAAATGAGGCGCAGCTGCCCCCAAGCCCTCAGAAGTGTGAGGGGGTCACTGCCAGCAGGTTTGGAAAGACACATGGTTCCCTCTGGAGCAATAAACAGATTAGCTAAGGAGGTGACCCAGCAGGCCAGCCCCAGAGCTGAGCGCAGAAGGCTGAAAAGAGGATTTAGTCAGCTCGGTGAACTGATTCACTCAAAGAAAAGTAAGACAGTTTGTGGCATGAGCTTGTCAACCCCCTTCCCTCTTGCCAGTTGATGACGATTTAATGTGTTGGTATGTTTCCAGGTCACTTTCAGGGGTCTGAAATTCTTGGCTAGACAGGGAAGATCATTGGAGCCTGCCCGTGCACTTGCACTGCCAGGACTGGTAAGCAGTGCTGAGGTTTCCCTGATCACTTGTCCCCATCCTTGATGGCAAAAGAAAACTAAATGAAGACTGATGCATTCCATACCAAATACCCATGTTGCACTCTAAAGTACTCTCCTCAGATACGTTAAACCCTACACAGCTGGAGCTTTCCACTATCTAAGCACTTGTAATATTTGGAAAGAAAAACCATAACCAATCTCAAAACAACCATGATTCACTCCCCCCCAAAAAATGAAAAATTTTAATTTTAAAATATTTTTTTCTTATACATTCCAGTACACTTGGAATTTAGTTCAACTTTCTCTTTTACACAGTATTACTAGGTGAACAAAAGGCTATCTGGCTCTAAGGGTATCTTCAAAGACGAGACCTTATGCCAGTGGTTATCCGCCCTGACTGTACATCAGAACCATCTACAGTGCTTGTACAGTGACCAGGCTACTCCAGACCAATTGAGTTTGAATCTCTGAGTGCGGGACTCAGGAACCAGTATCCTGAAGCGATGACAGTGTGCAGCCACAGTTGAGAACCAGTGGCTTACAATGAACTAGAGCGGGGCCTTGGCCTGGTCCTCCACCTGTGAGCCCTGCAGAGTACGTGTTCTCCAGAAGGCCAGTCTCTGGGCAAGCTGTCTCTGGTTTTGTAATGACTTTCCCTGATCTCTGGATCTCTCTAAATTCAATCTTCGTTCTGCCGATTATTTTTATTCTGTTGCACTTCTACCGAGTTTCAGACTCTGTTTATGAGTTTTATTTTAAATTAAACAGTGAAAGTTTTACTGCAACTGAAAATTTCATGTGCTTCCACCCAATGGAGTAGAGTGCATACTCCTGATGAGGCTCTTTGGGGTTCAGGCTGATATCACAAGACAATACCCTTAACAACCAAGTAGAATAACAGGGCTTAGTGCCAAAAGAATACCAGAGACATATCCTCAAGAATGGAGTCCTCATCTGAGGGAGATGTTATTTAACATTCTTTTGCAGGCATTTTTGTAGTGCAGCTGAGGGTTTGCTACCCATACAAATTGTGGCTCATCCATCCTGCACTTCTGGAGATAGGCTTATCATGTAAACGCTGACAATAAGAATATCCACAGTGTCCTACATATTTATAGCAAGCATTTTCCCAAGTAGGATTCCAAGTACATGTACAGTTATTAAGAAAGTCACACACCTTCTGTCCTTTCAAGGGGAATTTGTGGGAAGAAAAGAAGATTAGTATACCTATATATCAAGAAAGATGCATGTCAAATGTGTTCAGCCCTTCAAGATTGTTGTTACGGGTATGCTGTAGACCAGTCTGTTTTGAAACTGTTACCGTCCTCAGCTGCACAACTTGTTCTCAATATCAACTCTCTCCTAGCACCTTGGGAGCAGCAAGGAGACCTGTAGAAGCAAAACAGGGCAGTGGTTTTTGGGAGCTGGCCCAGTGATAAATGCTAATACCCTGGGCCAAATGTCCTAGCATCCAAAGGAACTGGATGGCACAACTTAAATTGGGATGAGTTGGCCAGACCAGAACACCAAACTTTTTTCAGGCAGTTGCCTGGCAATTCCCTAGTCTGATTTTTCTCACCTTTGGGGCCATTCAGGGTTCAGCCTGTTGATGGAAATCTCTGTGACAGTTTCAGTCTGGTAGTGACTGTTCTTCCCTACAATACTGTGTAGATTTCACAAAAGCATTTATAACAGCTTTATTTTTTTTTTTTTTTTTTTTTTTTTTTTTTGAGACGGAGTCTCGCTCTGTCGCCCAGGCTGGAGTGCAGTGGCGCGATCTCGGCTCACTGCAAGCTCCGCCTCCCGGGTTCACGCCATTCTCCTGCCTCAGCCTCCCGAGTAGCTGGGACTACAGGCGCCCACAACCGCGCCCGGCTAATTTTTTGTATTTTTAGTAGAGACGGGGTTTCACCGTGGTCTCGATCTCCTGACCTTGTGATCCGCCCGCCTCGGCCTCCCAAAGTGCTGGGATTACAGGCGTGAGCCACCGCGCCCGGCTAACAGCTTTATTGAGATGTGATTCATGTACCATAAAATGCACCCATTTAAAGTATACAAGTCAGTGGTTTTTAGTATATTCAGAGTTGCGCAACCATCACCATGATCAATTTTAGAACATTTTCTCTCCCCAGAAAGAAACCCCATACCTGTAGCTGTGACTCCCCATTTTCCCCCAACCCGCCCTTCCCTAGCCCTAGCCAGTCATCAGCCTACTTTCTATCTTTGTGGATGAAATTTATATTCATGACTGGCCTCTTTCACTTAGCATAATGTTTGCATGGTTCATCCATGTTGTAGCATAAGGGAGTACTTCTTCCTTTTTAATGCCAAATAATCTTCCATTATATGGATATACTACATTTTATTTATCCATTCATCTGTAGATGAACATTTGGGTCATTCCCATGTTTTTGCTGTTGTGAATGATGTTGCTATCAACATTCATATGCCAGTTTTTGTGTGGCCATATGTTTTCATTCCTCTTGGATATATACTTAGGAGTGGAATGGCTGGGTCACATGATGACTGTATTTTAACTTTCTGAGGAATTACCTAGTCTTTTTCCAAAGTGGCTGCACCATTGTGCATTATTACCACCAGCAAGGTATAAGGGTTCTAATTTTGCCACATTCTTGTGAACACTTGTTTTTTTCTGTCATTTTGATTATAGCCATCCTAGGGGTTATGAGTGGTGTAAGATACACCTTTTGTACATAAAAGCAACCAGATTTACATTAGAAGGCTAACTTTGATCTAGTTACCCTTTAAGGAAGGTTAAGACTCGGGGGAGGCAGGGAGGGTCATGAACCTTAGGCCAGTCCTCTGTATCCTAAACTCCATTCTCTGTGGATTGAAAACCAGTTTAGCCCTTTGCTGACTTTACAGTGCTGGTAAGAAATGGGTATCACTGGGCAATGAGGTTTGGATAGCTTGGGACTAATTCAGAGCATCTGGAGCTCTGGATAAGAATCCTGTCTCTTCACTGCTCCCTGTGGGCCTCCCTGAGCTGCAGTGGAGGAGAATGACCTCCAGATGAACAAGAGTAATGTGTCTTGCCTTTCGTGGTACCTCATAGAGTCCTTTAACACAGTAGGTGTAGGTTGATTTTTTTAACATCAAAAACACAGACCTTCTTAGTGCTAAGCCAGCCATACTTTTGTTAGCCTGATTCTTCTTGACAGACTTGATACTGTTTATCATACCTCCTCTTTGAAACTTCATCTTTAGCCTTCTTTTTTCATGCAAGATATAGGCCTCTGTGACAAATAGATATTTGCACTTGGGTGTTTTATGAGTACTTGAAACCCGTGATGTCCAAAACTGAATTAGTTGCCCTCCCTTTCTCTTTTTTTTTTTTTTTTCTCTTTTTTCTTCTTCGAGACGGAGTCTCACTCTTGTTGCCCAGGCTGGAGTGCAGTGGCGCAATCTCGGCTCACTGCAACCCTCCACCTTCTGGGTTCAAGTGATTCTCCCGCCTCAGCCTCCTAAGTAGCTGAGATTACAGGCGCCCGCCACTACACCCAGGTTTTTTTTTTTTTTTGGTTTTTTTTTTTTGTATTTTAGTAGAGATGGGGTTTCACCATGTAGGTCAGGCTGGTCTCAAACTCCTGATCTCAGGTGATCTGCCCGCCTCAGCCTCCAAAAGTGCTGGGATTACAGGCGTGAGCCACCGCGCCTGGCACTGCCTTCCCCTTCTCTTAAACTAATTTATCTTCCCAGTTCCTCTATTTCTCAATAACCAAGGCTCAAATCCTCCCTCTTGCCTACACATAGAAGATGGTACCTTGATTAGTTTATCTATTTAAAATAAATTCGGGACTTTGTTCAGGTCCTCCAAAATAGAAGATTGCTGTGAATATTAAAATATACCTTTTTTTTTTTTTTTTTTTTGAGGCAGAGTCTCATTCTGTTTCCCAGGCTGGAGTGCAGTGGCATGATCTCGGCTTACTGTAACCTCAGCCTCCCAGGTTCAAGCAATTCTCTGCCTCAGCCTACCGAGTAGCTGGGATTATAGGCTCCTGCCACCATGCCTGGCTAACTTTTTTTGTATTTTTAGTAGAGACGGGGTTTCACCATCTTGGCCAGGCTGATCTTGAACTCCTGACCTCGTGATCCACATGCCTCGGCCTCCCAAAGTGCTGCAATTACAGGCATGAGCCACCATGCCCGGCCGAATACTAAAATCAATTCTAAGATATTACCCTTTTTCTTGAGGTTCTGCCTTGGCATATGCTCTAGACTTATATAATCAGGCACAGCCAACTCAGGCACTTGGCCCCCACCTTTAACCAACTCAGTGTGTCATAGTCTTGAACCCTCTTGAAGACCTTCCTTGCCTACCTTATCATGAATCACCAGTAAGCACCTATGTTTTTTTCCAAAGGACTTGGTTTGAGGTTCTGTTAGATGTTCCTGTTGACTGGATGCTCATCTCTTTCAGTAATCTCACTTGAATGTGGAAGCACCCTTTGTTTCCTGGCAGCCTAATGTCTCTGCACAGTTACAGTGGTTAGATGTGTATTGATGAGCATTACTCTCTAACTGCTTGTGTCAAAGCACTTGGAGAGGCTCATCAATCTTTTGCTTCTTTAATTGACATCAATAATGTGTTTGCATTTATCAATATTTCCTAATTGCCGAGTTATCACAGTGGAACTTCTGTAATAAATCATGCCCACAGATAACTTCAGACATTACAGCTTAACACTCCTGTCAATATTTTGATGTATTATAAATTGTTTTTATGAGAATTTTTTCCTGGGAGGTAGGAGGAACTGTACAGCAAGAGACAAAGAATTGAGTCACTGTCACCATATACAATTACGTTAAGGAACCAAATCATTCCAATGGAAATAGAACAAAGCTATTTCCCAAGCTGGTACAATTCTTTCACATAGAGTTCGGCGTCATCATCTAGATGAATGCAAATATGTTTCCCCTGAGAGTGGTGTGCTGTGCCCAGCTCCTCTGAGGAGAGGCCTCTGGACGGTGGGACAGTGAGCGCTGTTAGGAGGAAGGCACCGCACCAACCTGCTTTTCAGAAGAGGAAACTCTGTGAGGAAGCTTAGTGAGCTGCAGTTACTTGCCCAGAGTCAAACAGTGATTTTGCAACTCAGGGCTGTCTGAGTCCATGTTTGGACTCGACCTTTTAGGGACAAGCTTAAACCCAAAGGAGGATGAGGCCTGGGTGTTAGAAGGCGTAAATGTCTGTCATCTGGTAGAGCAGGTAGAGGCGGTAAGGTGTTGGGCTTGGAAAAGGAATGGATGTGAAGGCTCCTGTAGCTGCAAGACAGTCACATGAGGGAGAGTTAGACACGTTATCTGCACCAGATGATGGGGACTGGAAAGGTAGAGGGAGTTCACTGCCCTGGGCAGAGGCAGTGCTGCGGGGTCGGAGCCGCACTGCCCCAGCGTCCTTAAGCGACTCTTACCCACTCTCTGTCCCAGTTTCTTCAGCTCTGAGATGGAGATGTGGGAGCGCCTCACTTGTGGGGTCATTAGGAGGATTCACAAACTAATACATGACAAGTGCTTATGATGATGCACGGTGCATACTAAGTGCAGTATAAGGATTTGCTGTTACTTTGTTATAAAGCCAGACTTTCAGTCGATGTGAGGAAGTTTTTCCCTAAGAAATCATTCAATATTTATTCATTAATTCTGGGGATACAGTGATAGATAAGACAGATATAGTATCTGCCCCTGCCCTCATGCAGCTTACAATCTGTGTTAGGAAGGGAATTGCCATGTGCATCAGGAGAATAGCTGTTGAGCGCCTGAAGGAGCCATGTCTGAGACGGTGACCCCACCCTTTCCTTGTCATTGGAGATGCCGAAGCAGACACTGAAGTCCTTGTGAGAAGGGCTTCATACTGTGGGGGTACTTTGTTTTGTTTTGTTTTGATGAGACAAGGTCTCACTTTGTCACCCAGGCTAGAGTGCAGTGGCAGTCTCTCAGCTCACTGCAATCTCTGCCTCCCAGGTTCAAGCGATCCTCCTGCCTCAGCCTCCCGAGTATCTGGGACTATAGGCACATGCCACCATGGCCAGCTAATGTTTGGGGGTTTTTTTTGTTGTTTTGTTTGTTTGTTTGTTTGTTTGTTTGTTTGTTTTTGTAGAGATAGGGTTTCACCATGTTGGCCAGGCTGATCTCAAACTTCTGACCTCAAGTGATCGCCTGCCTCAGCCTCCCAAAGTGCTGGGATTATAGGCGTGAGCCATCGCGCCCAGCCTGATACTGTGGGGTTTTATAATGTCCTTAACATCCCTCTGCAAGGGAAGGTTAATTAAATGCAACCAATGATAACAGCATCAATATGTACATTGCTTTACTTTAAAACTACCTGGCACCCTCCAGGTCTCCAGAGTGAGGTGAGTAAACTTCAGGATTATGAAGGGCTGCAAGAACGAAAGGTAAGACTTCTCCTTACAATTTTCATTTATCTATTGTATGTATTTTAATGAGAACAATTTCGTGGCACAGGAACACGTACATAATTTTTAAATAAATGTATGTATATTAAGCCTTTATGTGTAACAGTTTCTTGCTAATGACGTAAACAATTTTAAAAGTTTAAAGTCTACCACTGTAGGTTTTACCGAAATACCTGAGCTTTGTAAAGCCAGAAGCTATTAGAGTAATGAAACAGTGTTTCCATAGCTGGGTGCAGTGGTGCACACCTGGAGTCCCAGCTACCCAGGAGGCTGAGGCGGGAGGATCGCTTGAGCCCAGGAGTTTGAGGCTACAGTCAGCTATGATCGTGCCACTGCACTCCAGCCTAGATGACAGAGTGACACCCTACCCATAAAATAAAATAAAATTAACAGCGTTTCTCTATTTTCCTAATGTCATGATTTAGCCATTTATGGATAATTTTCAAAGGTAGTATTTTTCCAAAGACACTGTCACTTCTACTGGAGAGCTTAAAAAAGAATCATGAAATACTTGATGTTTTTATAGGACTTAACAATGCTATTGCATTTAACCCTCCTAGGAGCCATGAGGTAGGTCTTATGTCCCACCTTGAAGAAGAGGGAACTAAGCCTTTTTGAAGGCATGCCCAGTTCTGACGGCACCTCATCATTTTGCCAGAGAAGAGAAATTACAGACTTAGGAACCGTAAAGCTGGTGCTTGTTACCAGCCGCACACCAGGGTATGCCTGTTCGCACGGGTCACAGGGGATGCTGGGAGGGACTGTGCCCATTTGTTCTTACTAGTGCCACCATCTGCTCTTACCCAAAGACAGCACCCTTCAAATATGTATCCTTCAACAAGATTTATTAGGAAACTAGTTGGCCAAACCTTCAGGAGCTTTCAGTTTATAAGAAGAGGTAACGTATCTTTTCTAATCCCCAAATGGAAAGTATGAAGCTGGCTGTTAATTAGTGGCAAACTTTAATTTGGAGGATAGTCTCCATGTTTGTCCTCTGTCTCTCTCTCTCTCATTCTCTTCCCCCTACCACACACACACGTATGTGGGTACACACAAACACACACCCTGTTGGTTCTGTTTCTCTGGAGAACCCTGCCTAATACAAGATCTAAACCTTTGAAGTCAGACCTGGCCTACGTAACATGCTTTTTTCACAGTCGTGTATTTCTGTTAAAGCAGCTGAAATGAAGCATGAACCATTAAATTTGATCATCCATTTTATTAAAATTTGGGAAATTTTAAGTATCTATGTCCCTTTTCAGAGTTTCTCTTAATTCCTAACCAAATCATATCCATAGTATGCATCTTTCTAAGTCACTGTCAGTCCTAGCTGTGTCATACTTTCCAAGGGCTTTTGCTGATGGGTTCTTAGTTTCAGCCTAGGAAGGTTGTCAGGATCGCTGGCTGTTCATCTATCTCAGCCATCAGCGTGGTCTCTTGATAACTTAGATTGTTGGTTAATTAGAGAACAGCTTTAGTTTGCCCTTTTAGCACTTCTGATTAACTAGGACAGTCTGCTTTACTCTTCCTCTGACTTCTCTAAGATTCCCTGCTGCCTTAGTTTCAAAGACCAAAACAGGAAGACAGAAACACAACACATAGAATCTCTCAGCTGAGTATAAAATTTCTGGCCATCCTTCACTGCTCTCTCTGAGGATTATTAGATGCTTTGGGAAGAGTCACAAAGAACCCTGCCCTCTATTTCATGTTTCTCAACTCGATGGCTAGCAAGCTACAATTTGAAATGGTCTTCAGAAATACTGCTCTTTACAAAGCTAAGGTGTTTTAAAAAAAAAATCACATATAGTACATAGAAGTGCAAAAAAATAGAGCTTACAGTTATTTCTATTTCTTCACTCATAGGAGAAGAAAGCCCTGTAAGCCCAAGGGTTGTTCCCTTGTTGTTATTTTTGTTGTTGCTGTCATATCAGCCCACTCTTCTTGTTGGAGGAACCTTGCATTTTGTAGGATTGTGTGCCTGTTACCTCTGCCTACTGAACTGAAATCCAACAGTAAGCTCTTAGGCCCAAACACATTTTGTTTTCTGTTTTTTGTTTTTGAGACAGCCTCACACTATCACCCAGGCTGGAGTACAGTGGCGTGATCTTGGCTCACTGCAATCTCTGTCTCCTGGGTTCAAGCAATTCTGCCTCAGCCTCCCAAGTAGCTGGGATTACAGGCATGCACCACACATGCCTGGCTAATTTTTGTATTTTTAGTAGAGACGGGGTTTCGCCATGTTGGCCAAGCTGGTCTCAAACTCCTGACTTCAGGTGATCTGCCCGCCTCAGCCTCCCAAAGTGCTGGGATTACAGGCATGAGCCATCACGCCAGGCCCTAAATGCACTTTGGATACCGTGAAATACACAGCCTGTTGTGGATTTGATGCCTTTTAACCATGCACAGTTTCAGAAAGATTAGATCTCATCATGGAAGAGGACAGCAGCAACAGCCCCATAGAGATGCAGTCCCCTGTGGATGATGCCCCTCACAGGCATTCTGTCCTGTGCTAATGAGCACAGTGGGACTCAAAAGCCTAACTCTCCCAATGCTGTGGTAATGATTAGGACCTCAGAACAGTTTTCGTTAAATTGAAAAAGTCAATTTTTCCTGACAGAGCCTTAGTACATGTCTCTTTTGGGGGACTGAGTAAGGGGAGGGGTGCTTCCTCAGAGCACATTCAGGAAGTGTATTAACACGGCTCCTGCAGTGTGTGCTGTCCTCTTCCTGCTCTCCAGGCGAGGACATTATGTACTGGCCTCCTGCCTTGCCCCCGGCCGTTCTCCACCCACACAGGGTCCCTCCACCACCCCACCCCAGGCCATCTTCAGTCAGAAGTAGCAGCACTTTAAATGTCATTCACAAAGTCCTGTGGGGAACAGCCCCAGGATGTCCAGCAGAGGAAACACAAACTTTTATTGCTGAAAAGTTGGATTATAAGCCCGTTGCCTTTTCTAATATACTCTTTGTTTTCAAATTTCCTCGATTGTCCTATATTATCCTTTATAATTTTCTCTTTTTATCCAGAATCCATGCAAGCATCAAGCGTTGCGTGGACTAGCTCCCCTGCGTTTTTTTTTAACTTTTATGACATTGATGTATTTTGCGTGGATTAGCTCCCCTGCATTTCTTTTTTACTTTTATGACATTGATGTATTAGTCCAAATGTTCTCCAATCTTTGTTTGTCAGATTTGTTTCTCTAAGATTACATTCAGAATAAGCACTTTCGACAGGAAACCTACGTTAAGTAGTATAGCATTCTTCTCAGTGCACCGCACCAGGAGGCCCGTAATGTCAATTGTACCGTTTCTGGTTCATACTGAGTTTGATCATTTGTCAGAGTAGAACTGATCAGATGTTTACACTGTAAACATACTGTTTACTTCGAATTAATAAATCTGTTCCCCAGCAACTTTTCACTCAGTGGTTTTCAGGCCCATTAATGTGCCTTGCCTGAATCAGTTGTTACATTAGTGGTTGCAATATGGTGATTTTTCTAATTCTCTGATCACCAAGTTGTCTTCTTAATAACACACTAGGGCCCATTTTAATGAGAATTAAGTCCTAAATTACAATCAGGTAAATTTCTCACTAATCTGTCTCAGTTCTCATTCCTAGTTTAACAAATTCATTCACTTAGCTAAGTGTCACTTAGCTCAAGACAGTGAAAATACTCTCTCACAACACATTTTCAGGTCTTATCTTTGAGTTATATACTTCTCAGAATGGCACGTAGCTCTTCTTTCCACTCAGAAACATGGGGTCAGTCTGGCATGAAAAGGACTTCAGATTGCTTCCCTGAGCTGCCTGTGACAATCATCCAACCTGCCTGGACCACTGACATGGACAAAAATGGAGACCTATGTTCCCTTTCTAGTCTCTTTGGGATAGTAATCTCTTTTTACCAAATGCATGGTGAACTTTTCTCATGTGACCCCATTCTCTCTCGACTCATGTTGTTTTAATAGCTTCCAGTATTTCATTTTATAGCTTATCTAAATTTGTTTATTTTTCCTCCAAATGTTGAATATTTACTTGGTCCCTAATTTTTTTTTTTTCTATTACAGTGTTGCCATAAATATCTTCATGTACGCCCCTGATTTTTTCTTAGAAAAAAATCTTATTAAAATAACTAGATCAAATAATGTGGATGCTCTTAAGGCAAATGAGGCAGGTTTTTAATACAATGCCTTTATCTGATAAAAACTCGTCAGCCTTTCCCCAGAAATAGGTATGGATATACACAGAGGCAAAGTTTTGCATAACGTATCTGGAAGTCCTGCAGCTATAGGCTCAAGTTCAGAAATGAAATCTGAAAATTCCCAAGATTGTATTATCTAGGAAATTCAGGCTTTCTCTGATCACACCATTCCACAGTTTCAGACACTAGATTTAGCATCAGCCTTATGACAACACATGAGTAACGCATTGCACAGTGGTGTTACAACGGCAGAGTTGCGAGATGACAGGAGTTTTTCAACTCCATTGTAATTGTATGGGACTGCTGTCATACATGGGATCTGTTATTATGTGGCACATGACTGGTTTTTGGGATTCCGTGTTTTGAGTCACATGAGAGATGGTCAAGTTATCCTGCTCTGCATGCATGCCTGTGTGCGTCCCCCATGTGTATATTAGGGGGCAGTGATTTTAATTAAATAAATATCATTTAATTGAATATTTAATGCCAGAGCCTGTTAGAAAAGATACGGTGTTACTACAGAATATCAAGTGAATTTTTTTCTAAATGGGCTTTTACCTAAGCAGAGTTATATTGTGCTAAAATACATCCATGCATCTATCTGTCTATTACGAGAGCATTTAGAAGTCACTGCTACTTAAAAATGTTGAGCATTCTCAGTTTGAGCCAAATTGGTTTTAAAAAAAAAAAAAAGCCTCAAGGAAATCAGTTGCTTTGAGTCTATTAAAGAATTTACTGAGGCTCCAGTACTATCTACTCTGTGTACTTACTGTAATACTTTATTATTCCAAAATCAACTCAGAACTGATTCCAAGAAAATCCTAGGGAAAAATTAAAGTGAGGAGGAAATAATCCCTTTGTGCCGTGTTTGAGGCAAATGAGAAAGCAGGAGTCTCTGAACTCAAATCTGGTTCCGTCATTAAATCACTAAAGGACCTGGGGAAATTGCATAAATTCTTTTTGTTCTGTCTATTAAATAAAGACAACAATATCAGCCTATTTTTCTAGACCAGGGAAAGAATTATTTAGGTCAGATCAACCTTCGTTGTATACAGATGTATTGAACACAGTAGTACTACAGTGAAAATGCCTAGTTTTGGGGAGAACAGTGATTAGATTCATAGATTAGGTGAAGCATGTACTGATTTTTTTAGACAGGTGATTTAGCCACCTTTGTGTGTTTTATTTTTTTGCTTTTTGAACTCTTCTCACTCTCATGGCTAGCACTGTAGACAAATTTAAAAGCTTTTAAAGTCATGCTCATCAACAAAATGGAGTTATAAGTAACTCTTAATTTTCCTGTCCTAGGCACCATGTGGAATAATGTAGAGCTTTATGGTGCCTTGTGGCTAGAATTTCAGTCACCCTAAATGCATGTCAGAGCACCAGGACTGGTGGCTTACCGGCCTTCCGACAGCTGTGCTGGAGTGTGGAGTGACATAAACTCTTGAAGTCACAGATCTGCTTTCAAATCCTCAGCTAAACACTTAATTTCTCCAAAACACATAAAACTGGGGCTGTTGTGAAATTGAGATATGATAATAGTGTTTTATAATCTAAAAACAATATGTTAGCAAGAGGCAAATGTTAATAACAATTGTATGTAATACAGTATGGGAAAATGGGCCAGGCACCATGGGAGCCACGTGCAGTGGCTCACACCTGTAATCACAGCACTTTGGGAGGCTGAGACAGGCAGATCACTTGAGCGCAAGAGTTTGAAACCAGCCTGGGCAACATGGTGAAACCCCCATCTCTACAAAAAATATAAAAATTAGTCAGCGCGGTGACATGCACCTGTAGTCCCAGCTACTTGGGAGGCTGAGGTGAGAGGATTCCTTGAGCCCAGGAGGTCAAGGCTGCAGTGAGCCATGATTGAGCCACTGCACTCCTACCTGGGTGACAGGACAAGACCCTGTCTCAGAAAATATATCATAATAATAGTGGGTCATGTTTATTAAGTTCTTACTGTGTACCAAGCTCTACACAAAATGATTTAATGCACTGTCTCATTTAATCCTCCAACAGTACTCTAAGCTGAGGAAACAAGTTTAGAGGGGTTAACTTACCCACTGTCACTCCCTAGTGAGTAAAGGAGCCCAGTTTCACACCCAGACCACTCAGACTAAGATCCGAAGCTCTTAATCAGGACTTGATGTGATTATTATGATCACTATTATTATTGTTAAAAATAAGAGGAACAAAAACCCAACCAATAATCCCCTTTTAACCTCCTTTGATTTACAACTTAGGTCACTTAATTTTTCTGAAATTTGTATTTATTTACTTACCATTTTTTAACCAAAATAAAGTACTGTCTCTTTTTTTTTTTTTTTTTTTTTTTTTTGCTTTTTAGAGTCTTGCTGTGTCTCCTAGGCTGGAGTGCAGTGGCATGATCTCACAGCACCTCCAGTGCTCAAGCGATCCTCCCACCTCAGCCTCCTGAGTAGCTGGGACCTCATGCCACAGGCACATGCCACCACTCTCGGCTAATTTTTGGTTGTTTTTTGTTTGTTTGTTTGTTTGTTTGTTCATTTTTGGTAAACATGGGGTTTCACCATGTTTCCCAGGCTGGTCTCAAACTCCTGGGCCTCCAGTAGTCCTCCCATCTCAGCCTCCCAAAGTGCTGGGATTACAGGTGTGAGCCACCATGCGTGGCCAATGCATTCTAAAGATTCGAAATTTAAACAAGAAACTTCAAAGTCAACAGGAAAGTTTTTCTCCTCTCCCTTTCTTCTGACTGCAAAATCTCACTTCCCACATAAAGATTCTTATGTAGCCTTCCAGAAATTTTCTGTGCATTTAGAGAGATTGTGTGTGTGTATACTCTTTTTTTTGTTTGTTTAACACAAATGAGATTACACTGTAAATACTCCCTTACAGCTTCTTTTTTTTTTTTCCACTAACACAACATATAGTACATTATTCTACATTGGAATATATAAACCTGTCTTTTATTTTTATTTTTTTTATTATACTTTAAGTTCTAGGGTACATGTGCACAACGTGCACGTTTAATACATAGGTATACATGTGCCATATTGGTTTACTGCACCCATCAGCTCATCATTTACATTAGATATTTCTCCTAATGTTATCCCTCCCCCAGCCTCCCACCCCCTGACAGGTCTTGGGGTGTGATGTTCCCCGCGCTGTGTCCAAGTGTCTCACTGTTCAGTTCCCACCTATGAGTGAGAACATGCGGTGTTTGGTTTTCTTTCCTTGTGATAGTTTGCAGAGAACTGTCTTTTATTTTTAATGCCCAAATACTCCACAGTGTGGACATGCTGTAATCTCTCTAATTATCCACAGAATGATGGACGTTTACATTGATTTCAGCCTTTTGCCATTATAAGCAGTGCTGTAGTGAACAAGCTGATATGTGTGTCTTTGTGATGGACAAAGGCCTTGAGGTAGGATGGCTGAATCACTGGGTAAGAACATTTAAAATGTGGTCTGGACGACTTACTGTCCCAGCCACCTGTCTTCACCCTGATTCTTCAGCCCTGAGAAGATCACATATTTTCACCTTTATCAACACAGCATGTGAAAGATAGTATCTCCTCTGTTGGGGTCATGTTAAGAATATTTGGTGCCATTAGCATGTGCATTTCCTTTCTATATTATTCATTCACCGTTCTATTGTTTCTTATATTTGTTACAAATACAGTTCCTTGTTTGTCATTTATTTTGGGGCCCCATTTATTATTCTTTTATAGATTTTTTTTTTTTGAGATGGACTCTCACGCTGTTGCCCAGGCTGAAGTGCATTGGCATAATCTCAGCTCACTACAACCTCCACCTCCCCGGTTCAAGCAATTTTCCTACCTCAGCCTCCTGATTAGCTGGGATTACAGGCGCACACCATCACACCTGGCTAATTTTTGTATTTTTAGTAGAGATGGGGTTTCACTATATTAGTCAGGCTGGTCTCGAACTCCTGACCTCAAGTGATCCACCTGCCTCAGCCTCCCAAAGTGCTGGGATTACAGGCGTGAGCCACTGTGCCTGGCAGACAATTATAATTTTTATGTAGTTACATTTCACTTCATTGCCTTTGAATTTTGTGTCATGCTGAATTCCCACTGCAAGATTATAAAAATTCTCTTGTATTTTCTTCCGGTGCTTTTGTAGATTTTTTAAATGTTTAATTTTTGAAGTATTTTGAATTTATTTTGTTATAAGAAAGGAGATGGGAGTTCAGCTTAACATTCTCCAAAATGATAACTTTCTCCTATTCTAGTATCATTTATGGAATAAGGAGACATTTTTGTCTTAGTCCAACATACCAGAACGCAAGGCCAGAACTCCCTCAATTCCCTGCATTTTGCTTCCAAAGGAAACATCCATCCTTTTGCTGAAGTGACTGGTCTGCTTTGCTCCGAGTTACCACGTTTTCCTCTGTGATGCCAGTAAGCCTGCTCCTTCAGCTGTCTGCTCTCCTAAACCTCCCCTTCTTCCTCTCCACGTTCCATCTCCCCAGTCCAGAAAGAAGCCTTTGGCTTCCTGGCTTCCAAGTCATACTTCTGCCCAGCTCTTTCCCCTACTCCTCTATCTGCAGGGTCATTTGCACTCATAAGCTTCACTCCCTCCCCTTAACACCTCAACCCCCTGGCATCCAAGCAGTAACCTCCCGTGCTGTGCTGAACCATCTCCTGCGCAGATACCCAGGGTTCTGATCGCCAAAAACATGTGCATGCCTTTGTCCAGTTTGACCTGTCCATGGCGTCTGACCATTCCGGCTGGCCACTCCAGGAGGTTCTCCCAGCCCTCCTCACTCCTGCCTCCCCTTCTGCTGGCCCTGGCCCAGTCTCCTCTGCTGGCCCTCCCCCTCTGTCCCTCTAAAACTCAGGCACTCCCCAAGCTTTCATTATTGGTCCCTCTCTTTCCCTGTGATCACATCCACCACCATAACACACCTGTCTCCTGCAAGGATGACTCTGAAGTCTGTCTCCTGTCCTGACATCTCACTTCAGTGTGGCGGTTCAGAGCACAGGTATTGAAACCAGACAAGCCTGGGTTCAGATCTCCACCACTAACCAGCTGACCCTGAGGAAGCCACTTAGTGTTTCTCAGCCTCCTTGTGGGCCTGTCTCTCCTCCTAGACTGTGGGGTTGCTCGGGCAGAGACTAGATATTAGATTAGATTCTAGCATATTGAATGCCCACTTGGTGTCAGGTGTTACACTGTGCACTTTATGCAGCTCATCTCGGATGAAGTAGGTGTGTGTTTGTATTCGCTTTATATCTCAGCTCAGAGGTATTTGAACCCAAAACCCATTGCTTCCCAGTATTTGTTAGTATGTCTGCAGAAGCTTATGCTCTAGCAGAAGACAAGCCGTGTTCTCCTGGGAAAATGTCCTTTCTAGCTGTCTTAACTGCCTGTGCTCTTTCCACTGGCTTAGCCAGCTTTCTTTCTGCCTTTCCTTAGCTTGAGCACAGGGCAGATGCTTGGTCATTGTTTAGTCTCTGAGGGACACAGTATCCTCATTCATTCGTTCACTCATTCATTCATTGGACACATATTTATCCTTGTCTTTGTGCCAGACTTTCACTCAGGTATTGGGATTCATGGTAACAAGGGGCAGACTCGACCCTCGAGGAGCTAGGTAGGAGAGTATTGTGATGCAGCAAAGTAAGTACAGGGGCCAGGGAAGACACAGGGCAAGGAGGAAGGGACTTCAATGCACAAGTGACAAGAAGCAGGGCTTGTGAGGTGAGCCTCAGAGAAGGCAAGAGGCAGCAAGCTCGTGTGACCTTGACCCTGTGCTTGGGCTTGTGCGGGGGAAGGGCCCTTCTAAGTGTAATCAGAGGTGTGATGAGGCTGTGTTCCTCCGCTCTTCCCTGTTTTCTGTACTGATATCCGCAAGGACCATCTGCTCATTTACCACCCTCTCGGAGTGCCTGGAGATCAGGGACTGCCTTTTTCAGCCCCAGAACCCAGAACAGTGCCTGATCCACAGTAGGAGCTCAGCAAGAGTTTGCCGGGTGAATGAGTGGGGGTTACAGTGCAGGGCATGTGAGCAAAAGGGTCTACTTGTTCTTAAAACAAAAGCATGAACTCATGAGCTACTTACATCCTGTTCATTTATTTTCTTTGAGGAACAAGATCCATCTTCTAAGTACCCGATGACTTAAATTAATTTATTAAAATGTTAATGAGGTTGCCCTTTATAAAATGTAAGCCAGACTTTTTGTTTTCCTGTGTTCTTAACAGCATCTCCACAAAGCAAAACAATCCTTATGGCTATGTGGTTATTAATATAGGTCCCTTTTGGACACTAGGATGTTTAATATCTACTGCCTTCTGATGGGGAAAAAGAAAATTTTAACTTCTTTTCTCTTAAAGGGACAGCTCTTTTGAAGAAGGAAGAGAGATTATCCAGTTATAATTTTGAACCCCTTTCTTGTGAAACTCCATGCCCCTCGCCATTTATATCCTGCTTTAGATTGTTGGGGTTTATTTATTTGAATAACTACAAAGTGGACATCTCGGGATCATTGTCTTTAAGAATATGTATAAAAAACATTTGTCTTCAATGCAGGCAAGTCTGAAGATAAGAAAATGGACTAGATTACCACTTAGTTTCTTGTATAAAAGCTTTGATACACAAGAAAAAAAAGTGTGACTTTTGGTTCTTACTCTTTTTAAAAAAATGGACATGTAAAAATTGTATATATTTATGGTGTGCAACATGATGTTTGGATAGATGTGTACATTGTGAAATTTTTTAATCCAGTTACCACATCCATTACTTCACATACTTACCATTTGTTTATAGTGAGAACATTTGAAGTCTACTTTCTTAGCAGTTTTCAAGTATGCAATACATTATTATTAACAATAGCTCCCATGTTAGACAATAGATCTCCAGTGGTTCTTATTATTCTTAACAGCTCAAGTGAAGCATTAAATAAGATCCAGGCTTGCCTTCTTATTTAGTTGTCAGACTATTTTTCTCCCATTTTGTTTATTTCTAGTCGCATAATTGCACAGCTGAAAGATGAGAAATTACCACTTCTGTGCCATACACTTGATTTTGTCGATCTAAAGGGGGACAGAAGGGGTGTGGGAATAGGGAGAACTGAGGTTTGATGTGAAACTCAAAATTGGAGATTGTAGAGGCACAGCAGAATTGCTCAATAGTAAGCTTATTCTCCAGAAATTTTTTTACCCACTTTATTACATTGGTGCAAGTTGATTCCTTTTGAATAGGAGACCTTTGCTTTACTGTATATTATTATGGCTATAATAATAGCAGTTACCATTGAATGCATTACTTATATGCTACACGCTATAAGCTGTTCTCACTGACTAAGGTAAAAAAAAAATGCATGCCACTGAAAGCCGCAGAATTCTACATTTAAGTATTTAAGATTATTTCTCCAACAGCAGACGGAGGATGCTGTGCAGGGATAGAGCACAGGGAACCTTTCATTTATGCATCATAGGAAAGGGTGGAATTACAACACAGCACTTTTATTTTCTCTTTCTTTCCTCCAACCATGTCCCCATAAGCTCTGGATTAGCCAGCTAGAGGCCTGATCCCTGAACGTCTTTCTACATAAAGACACATTGGCTGTAGGTTAGTTTTGGTAGCACGGGGAGCCTAAACCCTGGAGAGGGGAAAGTGGGGTGAAGGGAAGAAGAAGCTTTAGTAATGAAATAATGTAAATGTGCCAAGTACTTTCACTTAAAATCTAAGATTTATGCCTTCATTATAGTCTCTACAACTGTATGTGGCAAATGCTAAAATATAAAAATAAAGCATGCATGCAGATTAAATTTTTTACAATAAAAATTTCTCTATAACATAAAATATTCCCCGCTCTTAGGCAATGGCTTCCTTCAAAACTGATGCATTTCAGCTAAAAAATACAGAAGGTCCATGAATGTCAAGCAAAATTAGATTTAACTAGTAATTCAGGTGTTAACAAAGGCTACACTAATTACTGTCCTCTCTCCTGGCTGGTTAAGGGATGAGTCTAAACAGTGGTTCTCAAACAGGTTACCTTTTTAAAATACACTTATTCAAGCTCGTAGTTCTGAGCCCGTGGGCTCTCCTAAAGTCATTGTTCTAAACCACTCTTAGGATGAAAAGAGAGATGTGTATGATACATATCTAAAGTATTGATGGGTTTTCAATATCTGCAGGGCTTATGAGTATGTATAAGTTTATTCTCAGTTTAATGATTAATTTATGAATTTTACACATCTAATAAATGAAACTTTAAAATGGATTTTTGTTAAACATTTAAGCATTGATTAAAAGCTAAATTATATTTCTATAACCAATTTAAAAAGCAGTTGCTAATCTAATATAGCTGTTTCTTTTAAAGTTTTCAGACACCTTAAAGGGTAACTAAAACAACACAAAAATAGTCATTACAAAACCAGTTACTACATTTACAGTTCTACCTGTTTCAAAATATTCACATCATTGGTTTAATTCAAATCTTCATTCTTCCTACATAACATCATAGGGGTTCAGAAATGTCGCATTAATTAATACCTGTCTCAGCTTAATAACATGAGAAAAAAAAATAGCTGCAGTTACTGGACCTGGAGGAGATATCACCTGACTCCCAGGCAGGGCACTGGTCACCAGTCTGAACTGCCTCATGGGCGAAGCTCATTTGTTCATTTGTTATAAAGTTTACTTATTACAAAGTACGTTTGGGGATCGGGGGGAGGTATTTTTTGGCTTGGTTCAACAGGAATGCTATTAACAGCAATAAGGAACAAAGGGGATCCATGGAAGGAAGGAGAGTTCTCTTGGAGACAGACTGAGTCTAAGATGCTAGCATTGTGTCTTCTGGGTACATTCAGCAGGCAGGTGAAAATGCAGACCTAGAGCTCAGAGGCCATCTGGGCAGGAGACCCAAGTTTGGAAGTCATCTGGTAAGAGGTGAAGCTGGACTATGTTACCTAGAGGGAGTGACCAGAAAGAGAAGAGGCTGAGAAGAGCAGTAGGAAGAAGAGAGTTGCGAAGTGGGGTGTTTGGCCACATCTCTTATTTACAGAGAGCTCGGCAGGGAGGCCAGTTGAGCATGGCCCGTAGGAAAGAATGGAATCTGCTCACAGTGGGCGTGGATCCAGGATGTGGGCAGGAGGCAGGGGCACCAGACCCAGAGGAACAGTGTGGTGGGGAAGAGGAGGAGAGGACACAGAGACCATTTGAAAATCTAGGGAATGGGCAGATGGGCCCATGTGGGGTCTTGTTTTGTTTTCTTTGGATTTTAGGTTGTGGTTTTTATAAGGATGTAAAGATCGTATTGTGTGTGTTGACTAGGAAGAAAAAGCCAACACAAAAGAAATCACTGGCGACACAGTACAGGGTAGAAAACCATTCATGGAGCCTGGTCCCAGGGCAACGAGGGGAAAGCCAGGTTTCCCGCATGAGTCCTCAATATGTCGTGGAAGGAAAGAGGGAGGGAACAAATGAGAGCTATGCGGGACACTTCTAAGGCAAAGAAGTTAAAGAAGCTCACATTTTCTTTTCCCACCTTATCATTCCTCTTTCAACCTGGTTTGTGCTTTTTTTTTAAAAAAAAAAAAAAAACCCTTTTAATTGTGTAATCAAATATTTCAATTATTTCTTTCATGTTTTTGTTTATTTGGCATGAAAATTCATCTTAAATGGGTGTGATCCTTTCAAAAAATTAAATGAAGAGAGCAAAACTCTGCATAAAGTCTGTGTTGTCGGACTGAGATGTGTTGCTTGAGAAAAGAGAAAAGGGTTCAGTAGTAGTGTAGTGGATGTGGGGACGGTGAGGACGCTCCATTAACAATGGGTTCAAGGATAGCCGTACGCAGTGATAGCAAAGGTGAGTGACACACTTCACTAGCAAGACCAGTCAGTCCTGTTTTACAGAGTGCGTTATCCCCCAAGCTGGCAGTGTTGAGGAGCACGTGAGGCCTAGTATGTTCTTGGAAAGAAATCTTTATTTCCCGATAATCACTTCTCATCCCTGTATAAATGCATGTGACCTGTTTGTAAGAGTATGAAACAGTTCTGGCGCTGATGGGAGAGAGAGATTGGTGCCGTCTTCCCCAAGCTGGGATTGGCAAGGAGAATGCAGCAATAGAAGTCAGGTGAAGCAAGGGTATCCACGAGAGCATCACTGCAGTGACGGGTCACCAGGTCCAAGCCGGCAGAGCAGCTGAGAGGCTGGAGGGGACTCTGGGCTAGAATAGGAGGAACCAACAAACCGGAAGTCATATTGAGGAAGAGCAAGCTCAGGGGTGACAGATTGAGAAAAGTGGGAAGATGGGAAACTGAGTCAAAGTCTAGGGCTCAAATATGTTCTAAATGGTGGTGAGATCCAAGCTGCAACCTACCTAAGTTTAGGTAACATTAGGGAGGCAACAAGGATCTACATTTGAGGATGCTAGGGCCTGTGTAGAGCCAGAGTGTTTGGAAGATCTTTAGCCTAGATGCTGAGCCTAAAAATGCAGGCTGAATATTGACAGGAAAACTGAGCTAGGTATTGACATTGTCACGGTAAGGAAATCATGAGACAACAGTCACACACTTGGGAAGAAGGTCAATACTGCCATGGTGTACACCTGTGCCACCGTACATGATAGCCCCGGGGAACGGCTACTGTCTGTGGAGCAGCAGGAGGTGTAAACTGCAGAAGAATCCGCAGGTTTTGTAGAGACCTCTAGGATTAGCAGCCCTTCAGATTTCATTAGTAACCAGCTCCTCTGAGATGCTGGCATTGTCAGATCAGCCCCGTAAACAATCTGCTTATTTAGCTGAGTCATCATTTGTGGTTCTGTGTTGAGATTTAGCCTTGTTTGTTTCTGCCTGAGAAACTGGTATGTGACCAGAAGTAAAGGAAATTGATTATTCTGAGTGACTGGCCTAGTGAAGATTCTATCTGCCATACTTACATCTCCTATGATGAGGCACAGTAAGAAATTATTGATAAGCAGAGCCATAGTCTAAAGTGTGTTGTAAGCATGATGGGGCAAAATATTATAAAACCCAGCTTAGTAATGTTGTTTCTCCAAAAATGAAACACAGCATTACCGTAGGATGCAACAATGACACTTCTGGCTATATACTCAAAGGAAGTGAAAGCAGGGTCTTGATTAGGTCTTTGTACACCCTATATGGGTAGCTGCATTTTCACAATAGGAAACAGGTGCAGCCCAAGTGTCCATGGATGGATGAAGGGATAAACAAAATGTGGTCTATACATACAATGGAATATTATGTAGCCTTAAAAAGGAAGGAAATTCTGATACATGCTATAACATGGATGAGTCTGGAGGACATGATGCTAGGTGAAATAAGCCAGGCACAAAAGAACAAATACTGTGCTATTCCAATTATATGAGCTACTAAAGTCAAATTCATAGAGATAGAAAGTAGAATGGTGGTTGCCAGGGGCTGGGTGATGAGGGGCTGGGGAAGGCGGAGGGGTGAGGATGGAGAGTTGGCATTTGATGGGTAATGTGTTTCAGTTTTGGAAGATGAGCAAATTTTGGAGCTGAATGGTGGTGATAGTAGAAAAACAATGTAAATGTATTTCATGTCACTGAAATTACACATAATTACAGTTTAAATGGTAAATTTTGCTATGAATAATTAAACACCTTTTTAAAAAGAAAAACATGAATAGGTCCTTCTGGAAAAGGGCTTTACATGCTAAATCTTGTGTTACATATATTTTGCCACAGTAAGGAAAAAATAAAAATAAAAACTTAGCCCTGACTTTGAGTTATTGAGGGATGTTTCCTCTTTTCTTTCTCTCTTTCTTTCTTCCTTTCTTCCTTCCTTCCTTTCTTTCTTCCTTTCTTCCTTCCTTCTTTCCTTCCTTTCTTCCTTTCTTTCTTTCCTTGCCATTGTACATTTACTTCTTAGTGAGAAGAAAAGCAGCAAGCGCATGACCCATAGATCATTTTCTAATCTGACAAGGGCATGGAAAAATACATGCTTTATTCAGCTTTTGAAACAACGGATTTGAACTGCCAGTAAACTTCTTTCCTTAAAAGAAACTCACGGTGTTTCAACCCTTTGTAGCAGTGAGATACAATCAGAGGAAACTCCTCTCTTTCTCTTTTTTTTTTTTTTTTTTTTTTTTGAGATGGAGTCTCGCTCTGTCGCCCAGGCTGGAGTGCAGTGGCGTGATCTCGGCTCATTGCAACCTCTGCCTCCCGGGTTCAAGAGATTCTCCTGCCTCAGCCTCTAGAGTAGCTGGGATTACAGGCGCGGGCCCAGCTAATTTTTGTGTTTTTGGTAGAGACAGGGTTTCACCATGTTGGTCAGGCTAGTCTCAAACTCCTGACCTCAGGTAATCCACCCGCCTTGGCCTCCCAAAATGCCTAGATTACAGCATTTTAGGCACCCAGCCTATTTCTGTATTTTTCATTCCCCCCTCCACCCACTAATGCAGAAAATAAAAGAGTTGACTTTTAGAAGCTTAATTTAAAAAAAAAAAAAGTTGTGAATCCCTGAACAATTTTTTTTAAGAACCATGTGAGAATTCCTACATCCAGGTGTTACCTTTCAAATTATTTGCCTTAGAGAGTCTGTCTGTTTATTCCAATAAACTTCCATTTCAGAATGGCCTTCAGTTTTAGTTGATGATAAACATAAGAAAATTGAGTAGTCTAGTGGTTTCTTTCTTTATACTTGACTCCGAATGACTTTTGACTGTTACCAAAAGGTAAATCTACCCTCAAAGGATGAAACTGCCAACACAGACAATATACAAAAGAAAGTATGTGTGATTCATTCAGTAAATATTGAGTGTCTACTGTGTTGCCAGGTGTTCTGCTAGACACCAGGGGTATAAGATGAAAAGACAATTTTAGTCACTGCTCTTAAGCTGCTGACACTCTTAGAGGAAGACAGACATTCTCACAAGTAATTAAATACTTCGTTTAAAAAAAAAAAAAAGTAGTGGCATGTGTGGGTATAATGAGAGCCCAGGGTGAGGAGTGGCTTTCAGAAATGTTTTAAACAAAGATGTCATCCCCAGAATGCATTATCCCCCAAGCTGGCAGTGTTGAGGAGCACGTGAGGCCTAGTATGTTCTTGGAAAGAAATCTTCATTTCCCGATAATCACTTCTCATCCCTGTATAAATGCATCTGACCTGTTTGTAAGAGTATGAAACAGACATTACTATGTGTGATAACTTGTCCTCTAGGCCCTCAGACTATTCAGAGAAGATAACAAGTCACAACATCTTGTGACTCTAGTTAGATTTTATTTTTTTATTAGTCACTGAAATAACCTGGTGCCTCAAGGATATATTTGACAGATGTAGCTAAAGGGATTAAAGAAAGTACGTAAACAAAAGATTCCTCAAGCCAGAGCGCAGGACAGAAACAGCATGTCCTAACAAGACAACATGGGAGACTGGGTCTAGAGGCCAATTCAACAAGGTTCATTCGGGATCCTTCACCCGCATGATCATTGTGTTGGCACCAAGAGCTTGTGTCTCACTGAATAGTGCCCTTACAGAGGCAGGCAGTGCCTAGGAAGGGGTCATCCTGGAGAGCTGGATAGGCTTTCCAGTCAGATGACTGAGTTCCAAGCGGTTAAAATGTTTGGATGCAGTACTCCTCCAAGGACATGCTTATCCCTAACTGTCACTGCCTTTCTAGGAAAACTTACTTGTTCAGTCCTTAAGAGGACTGTGTAATTTGAGGACAGCCTTAAGAAGATACTAAGTAGCAGAGAAACTTCTAAGCTCATCTGTGATTTCAGCAGCGGTCACACCTGTTAAGAGCAGAGTTCTTTTAAACACACAGGGAAGAGACAGGAGGCCTTGGTAATCCTCTGGCAGTTGTTGATGGTGCAACTGTATTCGCACTTTTCTATATTTTCCCTTCATATTGCCATTCTCGAGTTTTGTCAAGTTTTGTGTATGATATTTACACAGTAGGGGCTCTATTGAGATAGTTTCAAAGAACCAACAATCCTAATCAAAATGTGTGCTACTGAAATAAGTTATTTGGAGTATTAAAACAAGTATCTTCCTGTGGACAACTAGTCATTTGTAATTATGTGATGGGAAGCTCGGGGAAATGTGCAGGAGATTTCAGAAGTAATACTTCTGCCTCCATACCATTGTAGATAAAATTATATACTCATACTTTTAGAAATCCGAGATACACATTTACCAAAACTTGTAACCACTGTGAAAGAAACAGGTAATTAGCTGTCATTGCCCTTATGTTCAAGATGAAGACTGAAACTTCATTTTCAAAGGCAAATCTGTCATAACATAAGCACACTTCCTTCAGTCCTTCAGGCCTCAGTAACAGCCAAGACTTATCTCTAAACCACACTACTCATCAGGGTGCAGTCTATGAAAACTGCCCAGGAAACCTCCTTCCCATTGGTTCCTGAGGAGGGGAGGAGCAGACTGCACGCAGGTGAGTATTCAATTTGATCATCTCAAGTAAAGCTTAGAACCCAGCAAAGGCTAACAGTAACACTGGTAGCACAAAAGAAGCCATTTCAGATAATTTCTTAGTATTCCATAGGCCTTAGTATACCAACAATCTGTTTCTACCACCTTCAAACTTAATAGTGTAAGCCGGGCACGGTGGCTCACGCCTGTAATCCTAGCACTTTTGGGAGGCTGAGGCGGGTGGATCATGAGGTCAGGAGTTCGAGACCAGCCTGGCCAATATGGTGAAACCCCATCTCTACTAAAAATATAAAAAGTAGCCGGGCATGGTGGCGCGCCTGTAGTCCCAGCTGCTTGGGAGGCTGAGGCAAAAGAATGGCTTGAACCCGGAAGGCAGGTTGCAGTGAGCTGAGATTGCGCCACTGCACTCCAGCCTGGGCAATAGAGTGAGACTCTGTCTCAAAAAAAAAAAAAAAAAATAGTGTAATACAACCACAAATATAATAAAACCATATATTTTTGTTATAACTCACAGATTATCTGGACTGGGAATGTGACAGTGCACATGCTATCAGCCTTAGCTGAGAAGACTGTAACACTGGGTGTACTCAAATGGCTGGGGTTCGGAATCACCTGGAGACAGGTCTGGTGCCTAGGCCAGGATCAGCGGCAGCTGTAGAACAGAACGTCTGTATGTGGCCGGGGCTTCCTCACATCATGGTAGCCTCAGAGCAGTGTGACTTCCTACTTGATGGGTAGAACTGCAGAGAAGAGTGTCCTGGAGGACAAAACAGAGCTGTGTGGCCTTTTGTGAAATAGCCTTGGAAATACGTAGTTTCATTTCTGCCATATTTTTGTGGTCAAAGGAGTCACAAGCTCAGATGTAAGGGATGGGGACATAGACCCCCGACTCTCAATGGCAGGGGTGTCACAAAACGTGTGACCCTGTTTTAAAACCACCACAGGCCCCCTCTCCTTAGCATTCCACTGGCCCTTTATCCCGGAAACCTCGGGAAATTGTTGTTCCTAATTATCTTCTTTAGTTCTCCTCTCCCATCCCTTCCTCAATCCAGTTCAAGGATGAGGGCCTAGAACTCCACCTGTGTCCTGTTCCCTCTTGAATCTACAGGTCGGGCAGGAAAGTGAAGGGTGAGGCTGGCATGTGTACAAGTGCCAGTGGAGGGCGCTGTGGCTGACTGGAAAGCCCCTGTACGTTCTAAAGGACAGCTGTTCCAAACGGAGGTGGGAATGAAGTCCTTGTGTTTCCAGATTTCCCATTTTAATGTGAAATTAAATATTGAAATGTTGCTTCGCAGTGTTTTAAAAGCATACCATGAGATCTGGGTTTATGCTGTTGTCTGTGTCCTGGCTCTGAGCCCCTCTTTGAAAGACCCAGAACTCTAAAACAAGGCAGTATTTAAGATTGCACATTATGTTTATCCCCAGAAATTTCCACATTGGGGTCGGGAATGCCCTTCCTTCTTTAAATACTTCTTTCTTTAAATCATATTTGCAAAGAATTCTTGTAACTGAGAATCTAGGCTCTCAATAAATAGACCTCATCCTCCCTTCATCCACACATGAATGGCAGCATTTTGTGCATTAATTATGTGTGTGATGTCTCTAAGCTGAATTGGCTGAGGAGCAGAACTTTCATGATTAGCTGTATAAAAAAAAGAGAGCTTCAATTTTGACGCTAAGGCTTGCTTATCTTTTCTATTCTCAGCCTTTCTCAATGTTTGTTAGAATTTAAACTTGTCCTAAGCATGACAACATCTGTTCAGAAGAAAAGGGGCATAGTATATGTTTATATATACACACCTTAATTTAGTATTGGGGACCCTCCAGTTACCAATTATAAGTGTAAAGACTAAATCAAAGTTATAGAAAAATAGACAAAATGAACAGTGACCAAGAGAAGATTTAAGAAATCTGAAGCTAAAGATTTATTTTTCTGCCTGCCCTCCTTGAAGTAATTATTAACTAAGTTTATAAATAGCCTCCTTCCTCTGAGAAGAAATGTCCAAGTGACACCAAACAGGCTGCGGCGTGCTGAATGCTCTCCCGTTTCATTTTGAAACTCGAGCTTTTGTGAAGACTGTCGTTGTGCATGCCTCTGTCTCCCCTCATTACCACTTCTGGGTGGAGCCGGAAGCAGGACAGATGCAGATAGTCCTCATTTCAACCACAGGAATTGATTTTAAAGGTGACACTGTCCTCAGTAACGTGGCTGATACCCTGTAGGGGTAAAATTAGCTGTGTTTTCTGTGCAGGTGAAATGTTAGTGATTTTTTTGATATTCTGTACAGCACTCACTGCAAAATGCATTGTAAGATCTAAACACCTGCAGCTGATTGTGGAAGACTCTTTATTTTTTCTTTACCCTAACTTAAAAAAAAAAAAAAAAAAAGAGAGAATGTTTCCAGAGAATCTGCTAAGGAAAACATCAGGTCTGACAACAAGGGAGAACTGAGAGAGCGAAGAGGAGGCAGCTTTCTGCACTCTGCACACTGGGTTGCAGTTCTCACAGAATCCTGGGGCTCAGGACAAGATGGGAGCTTGCTCCTTGGACCTGCATTTACCCCAGGCCTCGAAACAAAGCCCCCCAGTCTATAGCTCCAGCATCACTTCACAGACCTTTTCATGCCACAGCAACCCATGCTGCCAGGAATCTGCCACTTGTCTCCAGGACAGCTTCCTATTGAAAGCAACTCTATGTTAACCTGCCTTAAAGCAGATTACAGCTCTATTTTGAAACCCACTGCAGTAATTCGGGACAGATCTTTTTATCAAACGGCTTTCTCTTTTGCATACATGTTTAAACATGAGCCACACACTCAGAACAATGGACTGTTTTATAAAAGGCGATTGTGATTAGCACATAGTACTCACTGAAAGAATTTGTAAATGAAAAAAGCTGAAAATATGAAATACGGATCACTGGGGTACTCATTAACTGTTCAAAAGCATAATTTAGTTGAATTTCAAATGTGTTAATGTAGGATATCATTCATTGAAAAAAGGATTGTAATTTTACACTTCATGTTTAACTTTGTAAACTGTGGCATCTTTAATGCGGGTGTTTGTTCTTAGAACTCTTAATTGTATGACTGATTCAGACTTCATGATTCATTAGCCCTGCACATCTCGAGAACATACATGAATGTGCTCATACAGAGGTTAGAACCTTGGGCTAGCTCAAGGGTAGCCTAAGAGAATATTGCAGACAGAAGGTTCTAGTTGCTTGAGCAGTGCCCAGAGCATAGCTCCATATATAGTGAGCATAACAGCGCTGATGTGTCTGATTGGTGTGTTGGTATTAACAAACATGTAATGGCACAGAGTACAGGAAATTTCATTACATCTCTGGCAAATTCATATTGAAAGAAAGAAGGACAGATGGTTGAAAACAGCCATAAAATATTCTATTACATGTCTGCAGAAATCATTAGCCAGCAGTTAAAGAGATGTTATTAATGGATCAGATCCACTTGGGGAGTCATGTTTCTATAATGCACATTAAAGCGATGGTACTTCTGGTGTTTTTAATGCAGTCAGGGCCAAAGACAAACGTGACTTTCTGAGTAATTAGAAAATGGATTTATTGGCAGTGAAGAAGCTGCTCTCCAACTTGACTCCAGATCATTTGGGGAGGTGGTTTTGATCATCTGTTGTCAAAGAGTAGAACATAACTGGCTGCTAGCCCTGTAGGTCACTGAAATGCCATATTGCTTTATTAGTATTTTGGGGGAGAGAGGAATAAAATTAGTATTTCAGAAAATCATCAAGGGATAATTTTATTTTTTTTTTATTTTTATTTTTTTTTTGAGACGGAGTCTTGCTCTGTAGCCCGGGCTGGAGTGCAGTGGCCGGATCTCAGCTCACTGCAAGCTCCGCCTCCCGGGTTTGCGCCATTCTCCTGCCTCAGCCTCCCGAGTAGCTGGGACTACAGGCACCCGCCACCTCGCCCGGCTAGTTTTTTGTATTTTTAGTAGAGACGGGGTTTCACCGTGTTAGCCAGGATGGTCTCGATCTCCTGACCTCGTGATCCGCCCGTCTCGGCCTCCCAAAGTGCTGGGATTACAGGCTTGAGCCACCGCGCCCGGCCAAGGGATAATTTTAATCTCTCAAGTGCCTGAACGTGTCTCTTTAGAATTAATGCAAACATCAGGCTTTTGACTTTGTGAGCATGAGAATGATTTTCGGTGCGTGTTTCTGTCTGCGTGATAAACAGTACAGTGTCTGTGAGATGCTGGGGAGCCCTTTGGACCAGGTGCGGTAATTTGTCTGGTCCTCCCTTCGCAGAGAGGAACTTTCAGCCCCGCGGGTCCAGGATGTGAGAATACAAGGTGCTCAGTCCCTGGGAGGAGAGGCTTTCCTTAGGGCATCTCACATTTCAAAGCAAGGTAGGGTCGGGGCAGCTTAGTGACGCCAGCATCAAAGCAAAAGGAAGGGAGGTGCTCATGGAACTGTGGTCATCGTTCCTGGACAGTCCAGAGCTTCCTCTCCCTTGAAAGTGTTTGGAAATGCACCAACAAATCCTCCCCCGTTAGCTCCTTTTAGTGGGCCTTCTGAGAATTGTTGCCGCTCGGGTGATGCTCTTCCGTGCTGTGCAGCCTGTGTTTCAGCGTGCTTTCCCAGCATGTTGGAACACACGACGTGCAGCACATGTCTTCACTTGCTTCCTTTTGGATCAGCTGCCACCCTAGGGTTTCCAGGTAGACCTGTCATCAGGTGGTTAGTGTGTCTCCAGAGGACCCTTCAGGAATGGTGAAGGGTTCCTGTATGCAGCCTGTGAGGCTTGTGGTGTGTGGACTCTGCATTTTGTAACCCAGGAGAGCTTTCCCTAAAGGACATGACCCAGAGCTCCACATATAGACTACAGTCCTGTCCATGACCCCGTATTGCCGTGTGGGTGTCACTGTTATGGACTCTCTTCCAATGGAGTGGTGATTTACAGTGTTCTGTCCTAGAAATTGATAAACTCTGAGTAGGTTTTCCCCCATTCATAATTCTTCCCATATCCCTTCAACCAAAAAATCATGATAAAAAACAATCTAAAGATGCTGTATAAATCTGCCATGTTTGATAAAGCAAGGGAAATCTCATCACCTACAATGACAGTGGTGTAAAAGCCCTGCATTTTGCATAATTTTGCTTAATGAGAGTTTTCACCACAGAAAGAGGTGCTTTGTCATCACTCTGGACTCTTAAAATGTTTATGCGGTTGGTTAACAAGCATCAGCAAAATGGTAACAACTGCTTATCGATTCTTATATTGAGTTTGGGAAAAGTTTAAACCCCCTGATTTATCTCTGCTTATAAAAACATCGCCTGGCTCTCTTTGAGCCTTCACTGTTTCTCCCCCCACCACTTCCCCCAACACACACACCAGGAATCATTTATTTTTGTTTGACGTTGGTGTGTCTTTCTCAGGCAAGAGGTATAAACTGGAGGTCGGAATAGGTCTTCCAAATATTAGGTGCTGAATGGCTTTAGTGATTCACAGTTGTAAACATGGGAGCTGGAGGGACGGAGGACTCTCCTGAAACAGTGCTTTAGTGTTGTGCCTGGCAGGAAAGGAGAGTTAGGGTGGGAGCTAGAGAGGACTGTAACGTTGATGGATGACTAGGGGTTTGGTTGGCATTAGGAGCGGTGGCTTAAGGGAAGTATTGCTTTTTTATTACACAGATAATCCATGGTTATTGTAATAATGTTTGAGGGTAGAAAGAAAAATTATTCATAATCTTTTTATCATGAAATATTATTTTCATGTATATCCTTTCAAAATGTTATTCTGCAGATAGATAAATATTCATGTATAGTTTTCCTTAAATGGAATCCTACTAATCATTTATAACTTACTTTTATGATTTCCTAATTTCACATTAACATCTTTCATCAGTAAAAAATATGCCTGCATCATCGGTTTAAAATGGACACATAGGGTGCCACTCAGCACAGAAACTATAAGATGTTGGGCCAACCCCTAATGGTGGACCGTTAGGTCACTTCAGCTTTTGCTTCTTTAAGTGATGCTGTGATGAACACCTTTGTGACTCCTATATCTTGGTTCACTAGGATAGATTATTAGAAGTGGAACTGACAGGCCAAAATGTATACCCAGTATAAAGAGATTTTATACATGCCCAATTGGGAAGAAAAGGGGGTGTGTTTGTTTTTAACATTCTGCTACTGTATTATTCTTGTGGTATGAGACTGAATGAAACCCTGTTACTCGTATAGCCCTATTTAAAAGAAATAAAGTTGGGAGGCTGAGGCATAAGAATCTTTTGAACCCAGAAGGCAGAGGTTGCAGTGAGCTGAGATCACACCACTGCACTCCAGCCTGGGCGACAGAGGGAGACTCCGTCTCAAAAATATAAAATAAATAAATGAATGAATGAAATGAAGTGAGAAAGCTCTTTTGATACCCAAGTATATTTTGGGTTACAGGCCCTTTGTGAATCTGACTAAGCTTTGGATACTCCCCTTGAAAAATACATATATGTATATATGCACATACACACACAGTTTCACTAAGGCATGGACCTAACCCGTGGATTTCAGTTAAGTCTTTGATTTATAGCTACTTCCTAGTGATTGCTTTTTGTTTTTAATTATTATCTTCATGCCAGTTAAGAATGAAGTTAATTCATTGTTTCTGTGTTCATCTAGTAAATATAACTCCTTTTTTATAGTCTACTTTATATTGGACTATCAAAAAATTGAGAATGAAATGATTTTCCAGACATGTAGAATGCCCCTACTGCTCTAGGCTTAAATTTGGCAATGATTCACCAAAGATTTATCTGAACCATTTTAGTGAGACTATTGCAAATATACAGGATGTGGTGGTCTCATACTTCACCTTATTACATCTGTTCATGTATTTTCCCTGATTGTGGTTATTTATCCAGTTAAATACTGTCCCCTTTGGCGTGACCAAAGCCAAAGTCATTGTTTTTCTCTCAAAACGTGCTCCATCCGACCAGCCACAGTGGCTCATGCCTGTAATCCCAACACTTCAGGAGGCCAAGGCAAGCAGATCGCTTGAGCTCAGGAGTTTGAGACCAGCCTAGGCAACATGGTGAAACCCTGTCTCTACTAAAAATACAAAAAATTAGCCGGGTGTGGTGGCACGTGTCTCAGGTGGGAGATCTGAACCTGGGAGGCAGAGGTTGCAGTGAGCCAGGATTGCACCACTGCACTCCAGCCTGGGCAACAGAGCCAGATGCCCTCTCAAAAAAAAAAAAAACAAAAAACAAAAAACAATGCTCCATCCACCTCCTTCTATCCAAATACTTGTTCGTTGCACCCCACTTTTCCCAGTCACTTATGGTTGAAACTTTAGATTCACCTCGAGCCCTCATTCTCCCAAGAAACAGAAGAGGAGATGTGTGTGTGTATGTAAATATAGATGCAGACACAGATGTAGATAGATTTATGGATTATAAGGAATTGGCTCATGCCATTATGGAAGCTGTGAAGTCCTAAGATCTGCAGGATGAGGTGGCAAGCTGGAGACCCATGAAAACTGATAGAATTCCCAGCCTGAGTCCAAAGACCAGAGCACCGGGACAGTTGATAGTATAATTCTAGGTCAAAGGCCAGCAGACTCAAGACCAAGAAAGAGGTATTTCACTTCAAGTGTGAAGGCAGAAAAAATGCCAGTGTTCCAGTTTGAAGGCCATCAGGCACGAAGAATTCTCTTACTCTGGGGAAATCAGCGTTTTTGTTCTATTCAGGCCTTCAACTGATTGGATTAGGCCCGCCCACATTAGGGAAGGCAATCCGCCTTACTTAGTCTGCTGATTCAAATGTGAATGTCATGCAAAAACACCCTCACAGACACACCCAGAGTAACGTTTGACCAAATACATTGGCACCTTGTGGCCCAGTCAAGTTGACACATGAAATTGACCATCACACTCCACATCTCCACTTATTAATGGGCTCCCAAATCGTGTTAATTCCTCCTGCCTGGTGTCTCTTTATCTCTGGCTTATTCTCTCCATCTCCAGCTCTACCTGCTTAGTTCCGACTCTTCTCTTAACCCAGGTCTAACCCAGGTCTTTGCAGTCACCTCCTAAATGGTATTTTTGCCTTTGTCAAGTGATTGTCAAGGTTTTTACCACCAGTACCCTTTTTCCTATTTTTCCCTATGAATCCCAGCCTCTGAGAGAGTTTTGTCTACCAAGCCAGCTGTTTTGCCATTTTTATTAATGGAAAACATTTATAGTTGTCAATAAGTAGCACTTATTATTTACTATATACAAGGCACTATCCTAGCCTTTGTATAAATCACATTATTTAAATGTGATTTATGTATTTATATATTTTAATATTTCTATATTTCTATAAATTACCTTAAGTATACAAATTACCTCTCTATAAGGCAGACACTTCCATTCCCACTTTATCATGAGGAAACGTAAGCCTAGGAGGCTACATAAACAGCCCAATATTGCACAGCTAGTAAATAGTAGAGGCAGGATTCAAATCCAGAACTTTGAACCCAGAGCCCTGGTCTCCACCTCACAACTACACTGCTTCCAGTTCGGTGCTGGGAGCGATCTGTGCGTTTCCGCAGCACGTTGGTAGAATCTCAACCAAGACCAAAAGGTTGATGGTTGGATTCACTTGTGCCATGTTATTGTAGGTCAGTATGCCAATTCCGTTAGGTTTGCTGGAAAAACAAAATGAAAATGCTTGCTTTCAAACAAAGATTTGATGTTGACATTTACCTTGCCCCCTTTCTCAGATCCAAAACCCTTTGGCATCCAAAAGGGCCAGGTAGAAATCACATAACCTCTTCTCCCTTCAACCAGCACTGTACACTGTAGCCAGGTTAGCCTTTTCTCCTACAATTCTGCTTGCACAACCGTTACCAAATCCCTGAAACCTCAGCTCCTTCAGCCCGCCCAGTTGTTGTCTGCGTGACCCTGGGCTGTAGCCGTATTTGTACCTTGTCCATAATATCCCTCCACGGCACCTTTGCTGGCCATTTCTTGTGAAACGCTTGTCTCTCTGAAAGCTTTCTCAAGTTATCCTACCCTTGGAGCTTTCCCTCCTACACTGGTCATGGGTTCCTCCTCCAATCCCAGTAGAGGGCTCACAGCAGACACAGAACACAAGGTGATCTGTGGATCTTACAAAACAGTGAGAAAAATCATCGGTAAATAGGCAAGCAAATAAGTCCGCTTGTCATTGTACGCTGTGAATCGTAACCCAAGACAATAACCACTTTCAAGGTTGAAAAAAAGGTTTGAATTAAAGGGGAAAATGTGCATGGTGTATATGTATGAAAATAGGTGTGTATTTCACATCCCGTCTACTCTCATTCTCATTATTCATGCTTATCAATTCGGCTACTCACTGAATTTATTTGTAACCTTAGAACCCATGCTCACTGCATTTTTGCCTTGTATAGTTATCTGCTCAGTTCCACTTATTTAACTATAGTCTTGGCTGTCATTAAAAGTCTCATTGTAATTCCTCGTCTTAAAAAGGATTCCTGCTTGAAAATACTCCGGTGTGGCCAGATACATTTTGTCCATGCATTTTGTGTGTGCCAGTTCCTTCTTTTTGTTCTTATTCTGGCCAGTTTTATCTCCACCATTGAATTACAAAATGATCAGATCTGACTGCTGTCATATAAGTGATAAGATTTGATATTCAGACAAGAGCAAACCAGTGCCAGACACGGTGGCCCACACCTATAATCACAGCTACTCCAGAGGCTGAGGCAGGAGAGTTGCTTGAGCCCAGGAGTTGCTGGCTGGCCTGGGCAACAGAGTGAGAACTTGTCTCAAAAAAAAAAGTTAAAAACGAAAAAAAAGAACAAGCCAAATGCACATTCGTCTTTTTCCCCCTGATTTTTTATGTTGCAAATTTTCAAGAATAAAAATAATGAAAACCCATATACCTTCCCCGATTCACCAGCTGTTACTGTTTGCCACATTTGCCAGGTCTCGCTCGTTCACACATGCCCTGGCCCTCCTCCCTCTCCTTTATCACCGTCACTCTCACAGTATATTCTTTCCTGAGCCATTTGAAAATAAATTGCACATGTAATGAGACTTCACCCCTAAATTCTTCAACATACGTCTCCTAAGAAGAATCGTGTTCTCCTGCATCACCACAGTACTAATGTCACACCCAAGACATTTATCAATGTTGCAATACTACTATCCATTACCATAAAATACAATCCAATGCAAATTTCTCCAAACTCCCCACCAAGCCCTTCCCTGCCCCTGCCCCTGCCCCATCCAGGATCAGTAAAAGGTCAGTCCATTGGCTCTCCTTGGCTCTCGTGTTTGTTTTATCTCCTGTAATCTGGGCACCCCCACCTTCTCCTTTTTTTGTCTTTCGTGATGTTTTGGTTTTGAAGAATCCAAGCCAGTTGTCCCGCAGTCTGGACGTGTCTCATTGTCCTCATGCTTGGGTTCAGGTTAAACGTTTCTGGCAAGAATACTGCATGCATGATGTGTGCTTCCCATTCTGTCACATCAGGAGGCACATGTTGTGAGTTCCATTATTGGTAATGCCAAGTTTCAGCATTTGCTTGAGATCTTTCTCCTTGTCATTAGCAAGTAATATTTGAAACTTAGTTAATACCCTGTTCTGCAGCAACGTTTCGCCCACATTTTGCATCCATTGATGATGACCCTTGCCTGATTTAATTATTACATGAGTGGTTGCAGGAGATTAATTTGTATGTAGCTGGCATTATTTTATAAAGAAGAGCTTCTTTCCTCCTTCCTCTCTTTTCTCCCACTGTTTTTTTTTTTTTAAGTATCATGATAGACTCATGGATTTTCTTTTATTCAGCATATTACAATCCATGACCATCCTTATTTTTGATGTTCACATTGTCCCACATCTGCCAGTGGGAGCCCTTGCAACCCAGTTCCTGTGTCCCTTTGACATGGCCCCATTAGTCTTTGAGCGCATCCTTGCTTTATTACAGTTTTTTTCCTCTGTCTTTTCCCACTAATATGATAAGATGCAATTGTTATTTTCTAGCCATAGTTGTATCAGAAGAGCTGAGTATTTCAAATCAGCAAACAAAAAAAGGTACACCCCATTCATAGCTTAAAAAAAAAATGCAATGTATTTCTCTAGAAATGGATCTCTGGATCAGAGCCCAGCTACTAATAACCCAAATAAACAGGGACTTCCTATACATGAAGAGTAAGCCATTAAGAAATATCGAGCTCAGCATTGTTTGCGTGTGGAATGCCTCCTTCGTGACAGGAGAAGAAGGAAGGCGAATTCTACTTGTGATTCAGAATGTAAGAACATTCATCAGACAGGGGTTTTATCATTTATATTGCGTGCCTAGCACGTGCATTAAGTGGTATTATAGATATAAAAGGAGGTGCTGTTAAAAAGGCAAAATAAGATGGAACTACTTGAAAAATAGAAATTGTTATTAAAAGTAAATACATTATGGTGTACTTACTAGTGTTACAGGAATTAATAGGGGAAGAGGTAAGGCAAAGAGTGTGGAGGAATTAGTCTGTTTCTGTGTATTTGGGTAGACATAGAACAAGATATTTTCAGGTATAAGACTGTTAATGGTGATTATCTTTGGGGAGGGTGACCAGAGGGATAAGAGAGAAGGAAAATTAAACATTTAACTTTATTCCCTTCTGTGCTTTTAAATATTTTACACCTTGCATATATTACTCTGACAACAAAAAAACTAATTTAAGATTTTTTTTTAATTAAAAATGTTTGAACTTATGGGAAAAAGGTATCTACACCAACTGAACAAAATGCCTCAAGCCTCATAATGGACTGGGTCAGGTGATGAGAGTAGAGCTGATCTCAGGCAACAGTAACTGCTGAAAGCCAGTGATAAAAGCAGGCATTGGGCTGGGCCGGTGGCTCACACCTGTAAAACCAGCATCTTGGGAGGCTGAGGCAGGAGAATGGTTGGAATCCAGGAGTTCAAGACTGGTTTGGTTTGAGTGACTTTTTGGTTTTGACAGGTTTCAGGTGTATATATGTGGTGTTTGTTTGTTTCCCTCCCTTGAATATAACAATCTATATCGAAGGAAAATAATCAAACACTCTGAATAATTCAACTTTCATTCACTCACATCCAAGCGAGCTTTTGAAAAAGAATGTTTCATTCCTCATTCATTTTAAGCAGCTTATCACTTTCCTCCTGTCTCCAAAAGTAACTATGTGAAACCCAGACCAATATTTTGTTTCATCTGTGCTTGAGTCTTACCTGATTGTGGTGATGATAATGTACATGGGTTATTCTGAGGGTAAAATGACTCAGTTTTTTTTCTCTGCTAGTCTCGGACCGATATCCTAGAACAAATAGGACAAGTAGGAAAAGGCTTCGATACAGTAATGTTGTCTACTATCTTTCTCTCCTGCCCCCAAAATCAACAGTCAGTAGAATACCTTGAAAACAAATGAAGAATAACTGTATGATATATTCAGCTTAAAAAGTGAGCCGGAATATCACGTGACAGGGCTTTCTAAAATGACCGTCAAACACTCAGCTCTCTGCTGTTTATGTCATGATATGACCATGTCGGGTAACCTCTGTGCTTTCTTTAATGAAACCTTTAAATATTTGATGTGGTTTTTAAAAGTTTTTCTGTGAATGGCTTTCAAAACTACCACAGATCTATTTGTAGTGATAGTTATTGTAATGTGTTCCTTAAAAATTTTAAGTGTTTAATGCATTACCAAAGCTGAAGTAAATACAGACACAACAACATATTCTTCAGGTTAGCTCTTTCACAGCACTTGCTATTCTCGTGTGTCAGAATTTATTTTTATTGAAATATAAGTTATAATTACAATTTTATATAAGTTTATAATTTTAGAAAACACTGAAATTATCCATCTAGCCATTCAGTATACTTGTTTGCTTAAATAATCTCAACTTCTTCCATAATTCGTAGTTTCATTTGAGAATTTTTTAGTGAATTATATGTGAGGCTCAATTACAGTACCATATTGTCTAAAAAGAAACTAAAAGGATATAAACTTGCATTCATGGCCGGGCACAGTAGCTCACACCTGTGATTCCAGCACTTTGGGAGGCTGAGGCAGGCGGATCACCTGAGGTCAGGAGTTCGAGACCAACTCTAGCCAACACGGTGAAACCCCGTCTCTACTATAATTGTGCAAATCTGTTCGGTGTGATGGCATGCACCTGTAGTCCCAGCTACTCGGGAGGCTGAAGCAGGAGAATCACTTGAACCTGGGAGATGGAGGCTGCAGTGAGCCGAGATCATGCCACTGCACTCCAGCCTGGGCAACAGAGTGAGATTCTGTCTCAAAAATAATTTAAAAACAGAAAAAAAAAAACTTGCCTTTGTTACAAGTGTCTTCGGAAATCGGGTTGTGTCACATCCAAAAATGAATCTCCTGGAATTCAGTAATTGCATCTACTGATTAGTTTAGCGTTAACACAAAACTAGAGAAAAACAAATTATAGCAAGAACAGTAGCATAACTAATCTGCAGAACCTGAAAGAACACTTGAAGCCGCTGTGCCTTTTTATGATATTGTATTACAGTTCTTGGAAAACTAAACCCAGATACACACTTGTGTCCACGCTGGAGCGACTGATAAAGCGCTGTAACGGGGATGATAAGTGATCGTTTTAATGGGAATTAAGGCAAAACGATTGAACATGGGAATATCTTTTTAATGGGAATTAAGGCAAACCGATTGAACATGGGAATATCTTTTATTTCTCCATTTTCTCATCTAATAACAAAGAAAATGTTTCTAATTGTATGCTTACAAAGAATTCAGCATACTAGGAGGAAAGATATAATATTCAAAAAGTACTGCATTAAAATATTTAATTTACAATTTTGAAAGCTTTTATAGAACATAAAAACTTTTTTTCCCCCTTGGTACTAGTATTTTTTTTTAGATGGAGTTTTGCTCGTGTTGCCCAGGCTACAGTGCAATGGCACAATCTCAGCTCACTGCAGCCTCTGCCTCCCAGGTTCAAGCGATTCTCCTGCCTCAGCCTCCTGAGTAGCTGGGATTACAGGCGCCTCTCACTATGCCTGGCTAATTTTTGTATTCTTAGTAGAGATGGGGTTTCCCCATGTTGGCCAGGCTGGTCTTAAACTCCTGACCTCAGGTGATCCACCCACCTCGGCCTCCCAAAGTGCTAGGATTACGGGTGTGAGCCACTGTGCCTGGCCTTTTTTTTTTTTTTTTTTTTTTTTTTTTTTTTGAGACAGAGTCTCTGTCACCCAGGGTAGAGTGCAGTGGCGCAATCTCGGCTCACTGCAACCTCTGCCTCCCGGGTTCAAGTGATTCTCCTGTCTCAGCCTCCCAAGTAGCTGGGATCACAAGTGTGCACCACCACGCCCAGCTAATTTTTCTATTTTTAGTAGAGACTGAGACTGGGTTTCACCATGTTGGCCAGGCTGGTCTCAAACTCCTGACCTCAGGTGATCAGCCCGCCTGGGCCTCCCAAAGTGCTGGGATTACAGGCATGAGCCGCCGCAGCCGGCCAAGATGGATTTTTATATACTGAAGATATGTATCATCTTCCCAGAATCCACATAAACAAAGGGAACCAGAAACACCTAGAATTTTTTTGCAGTCACTGTACTCTACCACCAATAACCACTATCCTGACTTCTGAAAGAGGCTGGTTTTTCTGTTTTTTCTCTTCTATAAAAGGAATCTCATACAGTGGTGCTCTCTTTATACGTTATCCCGATGGAGTCTGATTACTCTTGCTCATTAGTATTTGTGAGATTCATCCATATTGCTGCATGTAGATGTGGACAGTCCTTCCTCAGAGCTGTATGTTTTTTCATTGTGTGAATAAAGCACAATGTATTCATTCTTTTTACTACTGCTGGGCATTTGGGTGGTTTCCAATTTTGGGCTAGTGGGAATAGTGCCAATATGAACTTTCAGGTACTTACCTTTAGTGAGCTGTCATTCTAGGAATGGAATTGCTAGATCATAGATTTTGCATATGTGTCCAGCTTTAGAAAATATGACCAAGCGGTTATCCAAAGTAGTTATGCCAAGATGCATTCCCATCAGCAAGGTGTATTCTAGCTTTTCTACATCCGTTCTAATACTTGGTATTTCCTGTATTATTTTTAACCATTCTAGTGGATATGGTGGTTTTAATTTGAATTTCTGTAATGAGATGATTGCCTTTTCATGTATTTATAGATGACAGCATATTCCATGTTTATAGGTTAGAATACTCAATAGCTTGAACCCGGGAGGCAGAGGTTGCAGTGAGGCAAGATTGTGCCACTGCACTCTAGCCCAGGTGACAGTGAGACTCTATTTCAAAAAAAAAAAAAAAAAATTTAATGCAGTCCTGGGACTAGCAAATTTTCTTTTGCAGAAACTGAGACACTCATTCAAAAATTCACATGAAAATGCAAATGGCCAAGAACAGCCAAAGAATTCTTAAAGAAAAAAAGTTGGAATGCTTCTGCCACCAAATGCCAAGCTCCGATGATGAAGGTAGTGTGGCGTTGGTGCGAGGCTAGGCAAACTGATCAGTGAAACAGAATAGCCTGCAGAAAGAAACCCACTTTTATATAGTCACCTGATTATGTCAAAGATGTTGTGCAGTGCAGTGGAAATGGCACGGCCTTGTCAATAAATGGATTTAGCCAATTGGATTGCTATTGGAAGGGAAAGATGTCTTGACCCCTTCCTCATACCGTACATGAAATGGATTGTAGACTTAAATGGGAATGATGAAACAACGAAGTGTTGGAGGAAACAAAAAACACCTTTGTCAACTTGGAGCAGGCAAAGACTTCTTAAACAGGTCACAAAAGAGGGAACCATAAAAGGGAAAAATTAATACATTGGATCGTAAAAGTCTGGTGTCAGGGGCACTATTATTGAGAGAATGAAAAAGTAGAATGAAAAGGAAGAAAATATATGAAAAAATTTATATAAATATATGAAAAATTTGTATAAATATATAAAGAATCCTACAAATCAATTTTTTTAAGGCTGAAAGCCAACTTCTAAAAATAGGTAAAGACTTGAATGTTCACTTTATGAAAGGCGGCATCCAGATGGCCAATTAACATACAATGATTCCATCTTTTATTGTTACCAGTTTCCCTTTTCTTCTAGTGAGAGAATATGTATGTAATTCAGCTATTCCAATACTTCTATACTAATGACGTTCTTAAATAGTATGTTTATAAAGCATTGGCATTGTGTATGATTGCATTAAAATACAACGTCCTTTAAATATTACTGTTTAGGCTTACGATGTTTTGATGCCATAGACACATAAACATACAGAATCTAAAGGATGCAACAGCAGGAAACACCAGATGGCTTCACGAATACTTATAACCCTTTGAAAAAAGTAGTTTTTCCATTACCATGAAATGTGAGCAAACAGATCTCCCCTGCCACCTGCCTCCCTTCTCTCTCTCTCTCTCTCTCTCTCTCTCAGTTTCTCTCTCTCTCATTCTCTCTCTCCCTCCCTCCCTCTCCAGTCTCTGAGCTGTAGACATCACATCCCTGACCCTGGGCCACATCAGGCTCACTGTCGAGGGTCAGTTGTGTCATCCTTCGGGAAACACTGAAGGGACATGTAAGGAGCAAGGATGAAGTATGGAGGCCTCTTGTGTGCTCTGCCTGGAAATTCTAAAAAGCTGGAAGACTTAGTGGGATTTTTAAAAATAAGGTAAATGAAATAGGTGTAAAATTGACACAGAGACCAAGTTAAAACATTCTGCTCTGATACATACTGATAGATTGAAATCATCTAGCGAGCTTCAGAAACTAGCAATGCCTGAGGCCAAGAGTGTAGCCAGGTGATCTTGCAGTGCAGGCAGGGTTGAAAGCCTTGGTGGTGCTCAGTCCTCTCATAGTTAAAGCTGAAATGCCTTGGTCACCCTCCTGAGCAACCCTGTTAGGCTACATGACTTGTGTTGTAGCTGGGTTGGGGAGGAGTTCTTTTTACAGTTTTTTTCTGGGAGCTGTTATAAATCCTGGGAATGAGTAACAGAAAGTGGTAAGAGTGTCTTTTCATGAATATGCTCACAGATTTCCTAAAGAGATAGATTTCCCTTCCTAATCACCCCTTGAGAACCTCGCTGAAGATAATGGGCACCCAATGTTTTCTCAGCAGAGAGAGCTCTTGCAAACAAGAAAGGCCTAGATTGTTTCTGTGTCCCTTCTTCTGTCCTTCTCCTCAGCCCTACTACACTGATTAGGAGTTCATGAGCGTAACACAATTATGTCAATACTGTGAAAGCACAGGGCTCCAATAGCTTCCTCCAATGAGAAATGGAGTGGTAGGCACTGTTTTAATTTTTATTTCTTAAATGCTATTGTGAATACAGATATACTGTAATGAAAATACTTTTCTGAAATATTTACATATTTCATACAGCCCTTTGCAACTGCTTTCTTCAGCAGCTAAAATCTTATTTACTCTTCAGTAACAAAAAATACTAGATATATTTTAATATTTTGTACTATACTGCTTTGATTTCATAAGTTATTCCAAATGCTAACCAGTAAGGCTGTACTCACCTAATAATCTATTTAAAGTTGTCATATGTTCAAGAAAACAGGTTATATAGAACAGTTTGAAGACAATGCAATAGAAAAGTCTAAATAAAAACTTTTAAAGATAGGTCCTACTAATTTATCATTTAGCTAATAGGTTTTTGCATTTATTTTATTTTTCTGTTTATTTACCCATCTTCTCTGCCAACCAAAGAGCAAACAGTAAATAAAATTTTCATCTACCACCTCCAACCTGGTTCTTATTCTTAACATAGTTTTTCATTCACTAGTTCAGAATATTGTTATTTAATTTTAAAAATCTAAATTTATATATCAATATAATGTGGAATGTTTTCTTTCTTTTTTTTTTTAATGCTTTTTTTTTTTTTTTTTTTTTTGAGACGGAGTCTCGCTGTGTCTCCCAGGCTGGAGTGCAGTGGCGCAATCTCGGCTCACTGCAAGCTCTGCCTCCCGGGTTCACGCCATTCTCCCGCCTCAGCCTCCCAAGTAGCTGGGACTACAGGCGCCCGCTACCACGCCCGGCTATTTTTTTGTATTTTTAGTAGAGACGGGGTTTCACCATGTTAGCCAGGATAGTCTCGATCTTCTGACTTCGTGATCCACCCGCCTCGGCCTCCCAAAGTGCTGGGATTACAGGCTTGAGCCACCGCGCCCGGCCAATGTGGAATATTTTCATTATTCTGTAACTTAGCAATTTCTTCTTCTAGTTTTAGATATTCCACATATGTAGTATTATCAATGTAGGGTCTCAGCATTTTCCATAGTTTCAGACAAGACCATATCCTTCATTTGTCTAGTGAGAAAAGGAAAGCTGAAGTCCAGAGCAGTTAGACTGTGACTGACTTTCTTTGTTGTTAACATAGGGCACAGAAAATGGAATGCCATTTTTCTGGTCTAAATCATTTGCTCTCCATCATATATTTGGAACTTTCCCATGTCTATAAATGGCCAGTTGACTCATAGGCAGAGGGAAGGAGAGCATCTCGTGGTCATTGAAGGCCCGCAGAGCCATGCACCAAGCAGGTGCCTTTCCGCCTTACCTGGTGTGTTAGCTCGTTTTCATAATAAAGACATGCACAAGACTGAGTAATTTATAAGAGAAGGAGGTTTAATGCACTCACAGTTCCACATGGCAGGGGAGGCCTCACAATCATGGCAGAAGGCAAAGGAGGAGCAAAGGCACATCTTACATGGCAGCAGGCCAGAGAGCATGTGCAGGGGAGCTGCCCTTTATAAAAATATCAGATTTTGTGAGACTTAGTCACTATCACAAGAACAGCACAGAAAAGACCCACCCCCATGATTCAATCACCTCCCACCAGGTCCCTCCCCCCACACGTGGGAATTATGGGAGCTACAATTCAAGATGAGATTTGGGTGGGGAAACAGCCAAACCATATCTCTTGGGTTGAGACCCATACCTGATACATGATGCATCAGCCTTCTGTGCTCCACTTCTCAGCTGAGCATGTAGAGGGTCTGAGGGGCTAGTAACCAATCCAAGGGAGTTGAACCCAGGTTTACCAAACTCTGAACTGCCACCAGTGCTACTTCTCCGGGAGCTTAGCATCCACTGGGAAGAAGGGAATGATACACACACAAATAGACACAGCTGAAGAAAAGGGCCAGTTAGTGTTATGAGTTACAAAAATGGCAGTCACCAAGCTAATGGAGTCCTGGGAAATAAGATCTCACTTCCGGATGGTTGGTCCTCGAACTGCTTCTGCATTAAAAAGATCAGCCATAAGCTGAAGTTTTAAAAAGAGAAGTGATTTCAGGAAGCAAAAAACTAAAAAGAAAAACATCCCAGGAAAAAGTTATGGCTTCAAATGAGAAAGGCATAGACGAGGGGAGATGAGGATGTGGGAAAATAAAGCAGATTCCCAGCCAGTGCACATGTGTCAAGAGGACAGAGCTGTGTTTGATATAAGCCAAAGTCAATGTTCATATGCTTTCTGAGGTTATAAAGGAAGTATCAAAAACTGTGAACTGAGGAGTCCCATAAAACTTCCCTGAATGTGATTCAAGGTAGGTTTTAAAAGATAGATATGAATTGTGAGGAAAGGTCTTGAACAGAATGTCAAGATGGGAAGACCCAAGACCTAAGGTGTGCTCGCGCAGTGGGAGGCTAGAGGACAGGTTTTCTTTGGAGAGAGCTTGAGATGGGCTTGGATAGTAGCCGTGTAGGCGGTAAAGGACCGCTAAAAATACTTGTGTTCAAACGCTACTCTTACCAGGGTCACCAGTGGCCTCTTTGTTGTAAATACAATGAATAAATTATAAGAAAATAAGTTTTTTCCATCCCTTCTCCTGCATGATCACTCTCAACTTCTGACAGTGCATTGACTAGTTTCTCTGGAAAATCCTGCTGCGCTGGTTTCTGAAACACCCTCTCTCCTGGCTTCCCTCTCACTATGACTCAGTCCCCTCCATGGACCCTTCTAGGCTTGTCCCCTTGTCCCAGCATTGCCTAGTCTGGCCCTGTCCTCTACTCACCTTCATCTTATCCTGAGTGGGGATGACACCCACGTACCTGTCTGGGGCCCACCCGCCTGCCAGGACCCCATGGGTACCATCCTACCTGCCTACTCTACAGTTCTCTGGAAGAGTACTATCACTGCTGCCAGTCTGGCCCCCTCCAGCCCAGCTTTCTCCCGACACAGATGTGGTCATGCCTTTCCCTGAAACCCATGACGTTAGCATGGAGTGGCATTAGAATTTCCCTGATCCCATCTCCCCCATGCGGCCCAGCCGAGGTCCAGCTTCAGAGCCTGCCTGCACGATGAGGGGGCCAAGGTTGCCATCTCACCCACATTTCAGTAAAATTATGAACCTTTAAAATACTCCCTCTCAAACTGCTAGGCATGTTGCCCCTAGAAATCTTTGTTTCTTCCAGATTTGACCCTCTTCCAGCCTGGCAAAGACAGTGGCTGCCACTCTAGATTTCTGCTTGACAGACATGACCTCAAGACCTGCAGACTTGACCAGGCATGGTGGCTCACACCTCTAATCCCAACACTTTGGGAGGCCAAGGTGGAAGGATTACTTGAGGCCAGGAGTTTGAGACCAGCCTGGGCAACATAGTGGGACCCTCCACAAAAAAGTAAAAAATTAGTCGGGCGTAGTGGTGCATGCCTGTAGTCCCAGCTACTTAGGAGGCTGAAGTGGGAGGATCGCTTGAGCCCAAGAGTTTGAGGCTGCAGAAAGCTATTACTGAACCACTGCACTCCAGCCTGTGTGACAAAGCAACACCCTATCTTAAAAAAAAAAAAAAAAAAAAGCTGCAGACCAGAGAAATAAACCTGCCATAGCCAATTTATCTCACTCTCTGTGTGGCAAGGGCTTTAGAAAAGAATATCATCATTAATGCTGGCTGTGACAGTGCATTCAGTGTAAATTTTTATTGCCAAGAATACTTGCCCAAGGTTTTTCTGTTCCTGTTTGTTTATGCTTCTTGAAATACTTTGAAACACTGCTTAGTTACTCTTCTATCAGTATAGAGATATATGTACATACATGAAGACACGTGTATATGCATGCATACTGTGAACATACATGTGTGCATTCACATGCATGCATAAATGTACACACACACACAGACATACACATTATAAATTAGGGTTGGGGGGGCTGTTTTTCTTCCTTTTTTTCTTTTGTTCTTTTTTTCCTTCTCTCTGATCCTGTCCTCATAGCAAAGAGTGTGTGGTTTGTGGTGCTGCCTTGGCGTTTCGGGCCGGCCCTCCTGTCAAATCCTGCATCCTCTTTTCATCAGACCTCCTGGATGGCAGCAGAGCCTGCCAACAGTGCAGAGCAGCTGCTGGCCGGCCGGGGTGTTCTCACTGCAGTCTGCGCCTACAGGCTTTATGAAAATCTAATTCGTGTTACCCTACTCTGGCTCAGGCACTGTTAAAATTGAGAGATATATTCAATTTTAAACAAGAACAAACTAAATCTGTCTTCTAAAGAAAAGTACGAACAGCCTCTTGTGGCATTTCTTTAAATGGACTAATATGTTGATCTCGGAGAAACTGGGAGCCATCCTTCGTGTTTTCATTATTAAGCCAGGTAAAATGAAAACCAAATCTCACTCCCAAATGCCACCTCTGGGAATTCTCTGTTGTTTCTATTTTAAAGTAACCTACATGATTCCTTCTGTACTTAAGGCATACTGTTGAAAATATAAGATTTCAGTCTTCTTTTTTTTTTTAGTTTTAGATACTGTTTAGGTACTTCCTGTTCGCAGGGCTCATGCAAAGAACATTTCATCATGTTTACTGGTTGTGACTATCTGATTGTATGAGAAGTAATTGCTGTGGATCTTCCTTGACAAATAAACTACAATCCGAACCTGGCAATAAACTACCAATTATCAGAGTACTGCATCATAGTCCGTCGCAGATACCTAAGTCCTTATTTATTTACATGTTTTTAAGTGAAATTATGTGTCATAAAATGTAAGCATTAAATGGTAACTTTTGCCACACTAGGCTATTCCTGATGCTCTAGGGAAAATACTTTTTCACATCGAGTGCTTTCACTCAGTAACTCTTTATAAAGGAGCAAATATTCTTAAGAGAACAGAATGCCTTCCTCTTTCTTTTGCTAGGGTCACTAACTCACTGACCTTGTAGCTCAGTACTGTTTATCTGGCTTGAAGGGGGAAATTCTGGAAAGTGGGCTTAGCATTGCTTTACTCTTATTTACCGGGAAAAACTCAAAAGGCCAGAGAGGTTTGTGTTTATTTTTCTCTTAAAAAGATGGAATTGGGCTAAAGCGAGAGCTTCAGGGGAGACTTGTGACATTCCCATCATGTCTATTGTGATTTGAAACCCTTGCAGGTTCATGAGCAGCTGCAGAGCTGCCCCTGGGATGTCAGGACTGCCTTGCAGTACAGATTCCCACCCGTACTCTCCTATCCATCTTCCCCACCATCACCCCTTCCTGAAGAAGAGCTGGGTGTTTCTGTTTCTTGTTTTAGCACAAAACAGATGATAAGAGATCTGGATTTCGGTTGCATAAAACAAATCTGAGACAGGGCATTATTCTAATGACACCTAGAACATGAGGCGGCTCAGCAAGGAGCCTCCACAGGTCACCCACCCAGACTGGAAGTCCTTCAAGATGCATGGGCAGCTCCAGCCATTCCACACGTGCACCATTGCTTTCCTTTTTATCTCTTTGCCCTTCTATCCTGGCTTCTGCCCCCCGCATATTCTTTCTGCTACTAGTGGATTGGCTGCCACTGTGTTCTGGAATGCTATGATGAGTTCAGTATAGCAAATGCACAGGCACACTCTTGCACACATACATACCATGGGTTCCTGCCCCAGCCACTCCAAAGACCTGGACCACTAGCAGGCGCCTGTGGTCCCACGTCCTCTCCTAGGACCCAGGGCTCTCCACTTGAAGCACAGTGCCTTGCTGGAAGGAGCCGCCTCTGGACCACGCTGCAGAGAAGGGCTGTGAGCCTCAGCTTTATGAACAGCTGCCTTGCGTGTTGAGCTTAGGCTGTATCTTGGGAGCACAGTCTTCCTCTTCAGAGCTAACTTCATTTCATCATCCTGGATTTGATAAGGGTTATTCATTCTATCTCTTTGCCTCCTATTTTGGCAAACACTCCAGAAGACAGATGATACCATCCTATTGAGAAAATGACTGTTGAATAACAGATTATAAATCTGTGTATTTCCTCTGGAGAACTGTGTGTGAAATGAGAACACTGGGTTTGTCCAGCCTGCCTCCAAACGTATCTCAAGACATTTCTCTCTGCCTGTTGTCTTTAGCCACAGGAGTCAACTAATGTGTATTTCTCAGGGATCGTGTATAATACTTTGGAACATACACACTTCCGAGAGGTGTAACCTACCAAAGACCTGTGTTTTTTCCTTTGCTTTGCTTAATGCCTTAAACTTTCTTAAGTGCTCCTCCGGACATTAACATGTGAACCTTCACAGTAGCTAGGAGAGGCTATCCATATATTTTGCTGCCAAGAAAAACAGGCCCAACACTTTACAACAGAAAAATGGCAGGACCAGTGTGAGAATCCTGGTTTTCTGGTAGGCTGGTTCCCTGACATCCCAGCACAGCAACGTATCGTCCTTAAAAGATATATAAATGTTGGCATGACTACGCCGCCTTCCCAGTACCCACAGCCAGTGAAACCCAGTTACTGAAAAATGACGGAATTTACCAGCATCTGTAATTTCCTTCTGTGTATATGATCTCGGTGGCTGGGGAACTGCCTAATAACCTAGTAAAGGCGGACTCTGAAAACTGTCCTATGTTTCTGTAGTAGTATTTAATAGTAATCTATCTCATCTGGGCTCAGCGGCTCACACCCGTAATCCCAACACATTGGGAGGCCAAGGCAGGCAGATCACTTGAGACTAAGAGTTCAGACTAGCCTGACCAACATGGTGAAGCCCTGTCTCTACTAAAAATACAAAAATTATCCATGCGTGGTGGCACACGCCTGTAATCCCAGCTTCTCAGGAGGCTGAAGCAGTAGAATTGCTTGAACCCGGGAGGCAGAGTTTGCAGTGAGCTGAGATCACACCACTGCACTCCAGCCTGGGCAAGAAAGCAAGACTCCATCTGAAAAAAATAATAATAATAAAAGTTCAGTCTCATAGTAGGCAGGGTAGGGGACTCGATGATTCTGTACAGAAAAGAAACAGTGCTTCTGTGTCACTCTTGCTCCATCTATCCATCCCATCCACCATCCTGTTAGAATGGCATTGTTTATTAAAAGTCCCAGGCCTGGGGTGAGGAGGCCTGAACCCCGACGCCCCCCTCTGACACTGTGTAATTTGGGTTAAGTTACTGCATCTTTGTGAATCCGCCTTTATTTTTAATCTGTATGAGGTGTTGGGTTGTCTTGTGATGTTTCTATCCGTGTCCTGTGTGATCGTAGATCCCGCATGCCACTCTCTGTCCAGCACGGGATCCCCTTTGCAACCTCCTTTCTCACCCACCCTGGGGCTTGGGAGCTGGAGGTGGGGGAAGAGGGGTGGTCAGTGAAATATTACAAATCAACCTTCTGTAGACCCAGTTTGCAGATGTTATGTGGAATTCCTTCTGCTGTTTCATTCCACTGCATTACATTTTTATGTTAACTTAATAGGCTAATATTTTATGAACTTGTAAGATTGAATATATGGAATGAAATCGATGTTTCTGATAATTACTTGTGGGGTGGGGAGGTTCAGGAGAAAGTCATTTAAAACTTCCAGACTGATATTGATTAAAATTAGTGGCTTAAAGATTTAGAATATCTAATTTATACAGTTTTTTTCTTGGTATAGCTTAGGTGAAAAATGTTTCTGTAGCATTTATGATAACACTTAGCAGGTAATTTTCTTTACTAGATTTAGGGAAGAGCCAGTAATGTACAATCAGAGCATTCCATGTGTCCCTATTTAGGACGTTTCAGGGTTTATTGATGCAATTTAGCATTTTTGTCTGGGATGTTCAACTTCTAAGGGACAGGCTCTTTGTTTGCTGTTTTAGAATTATTAGAGTCTTTCATTGTATCTGTCTGTATTCACAGCATATATGGTCATTTCATTTGCGTGTTAATGAACAGGCATTATATCAATATTCAATAACAGATTATAAATCTGTGTATTTCCTCTGGAGAACTGTGTGTGAAATGAGAACACTGGGTTTGTCCAGCCTGCCTCCAAACGTATCTCAAGACATTTCTCTCTGCCTGTTTTTCCTTAGCCACGGGAGTCAACTAATGTGTATTTCTCAGGGATCGTGTATAATACTTTGGAACATACACACTTCCGAGAGGTGTAACATACCAAAGACCTGTCTTTGGTATGTTACTCTATATATCAATATATCAATAATTCCTTATATTTGTCAAGCACCACACAACGGTAGTTGCCAGTTCTGACTACACATCAGGATGTATTTTTAAAGATTTACAGAGATGATTTTGATGAGCACTACTGTTGAAAACCACAGGTTTTCCGAGAGTGTCCGTGTGTGTTTCACATGGCTTTACTCATCAGAAGAAGGTATTGCACATGGTACTGGTGATTGCCTCTTTTACAAAAGAGGAAACTGAGGCTCTGGAAGGTTCTGTGAGTTACCCCCGGTCACACTGAACAGCAGCACTTCATCAAGTTAGTTTCCAGATGTCCAGCTTCTCTCCGCCCAGCTAGGCAGGCACAATAGACTTGCTGTGTTAGGACCTGGTGTCTTAGTCGTGTTTAAGATTACCAAGGGCGCTAGGTGCAGTGGCTCACACTTGTAATCCTAGCACTTTTGGAGGCTGAGGTGCACGGATCACTTGAGGTCAGGAGTTTGAGAGCAACCTGGCCACCATGACAAAACACCATCTCTACTAAAATACAAAAATTAGCCGGGCATGGTGGTGCACACCTGTAATCCCAGCTACTCAAGAGACTGAGGCACGAGAATTGCTTGAACCCGGGAGGCGGAGGCAGAGCTGAGATCACGCCACTGCACTCCAGCCTGCATGACAGAACAAGACCCTGTCTCACACACACACAAAAAATAAGAAGATTACCAGCAGTTCAACAGAAACAAAACTGACAGCATAGTGTATTGTGACAGTCATGGGACATAGAGGAAGAATTAGGTACGTACTGCCTTCATTTAAGGAAACTGCAAGCCCAGCGGCCTTAAGTATGCTGCTAAGGATATAGTAGTTGTCACATAAATAAAATTCTAAATCCTATCATTATAAAAGCCACTCTATGCCTTTCTCATCTGGCAGCAAGTTTGTCAGCACAGGCCAGTGGGTAACGTGTTGCCGTGTGTTTCCATTTGCCCTGTGATCTGGCCTAGAATTCCTACCAGCCAACAACAAAGGAGGCCCAAGAGGAAGGCTTTCCCCAGAAACATGCAGTCCCATCCTTGGGAACAGTTCCCATGAGCACGTTAGCTTCTCTGGTTATGAGCGTAGCGAGGCGTCAGCTCAGGCAGTGAGTAAAACAGACCTTTGTAACGGGGCTGTGGGAGGAAGGGTGTAGACCAGAGGGGAACAGCCAGGCCGGAGACAGCCACGCAGCTGGGGCTGCCTCACTTCTCCATTTGCCTCTGCCAGCCATGCCTTCTGACTGGACATTTTCACCAAAGAAGGAACGGTGGGGTATGCTTTTTAAAAAAATATTAGAAGGATGGCAGGTTATTAAAAGCCAGCTGTCATTCCCTATTTAATCTAGTGCGTCGTGCCGGCACTGAAGACAGTACATGTGTGTTGTTTATTGTTTGTGGGCGTTTCCCCGAGTGGCATAGTTGTAAGGGAGGTACCACTTTCCTAGGACATGCTTTTGGCATCACATACCTCCCTGCGGCTGATCAGGGAAGCAGCTCGGCAGGGCAGGAGAAGCACAGAGCTGAGTCTGCCACTGCTCACTGGCATGCTAACCATGGGCAAGCCGCTTAGCTTCTCAGCATCGCATTCCTCAGCTACAGAACGAAATTGGCTCAATGATTTATCTCTAAGGTCCTTTCCAGTTCCCATACTTAGTGGTTCCAGTGATATATTGACAAGAATGTGGTATCATTCTTTTATTCATTCATCAAGTCTGTGTGAATCACCCATGTCTGGGAGCTTGCTCGATGCTGTGAGCAATGCAGCAGTGAATTCCACAAAGATCCTGCTTTCCTGGAGCCTGTCATCCAGCCAGGGAGACAAAATGGGGGCACACATGATTCTCCCAGAAAGCAAAACGTGAAAAATACCGGTTGAAAAGGACATGGAAAAATTATCTTCTATTTGTGACGCTTTCCTCTGTGCCCTAAAGACTCTCTTTGATAATTAATGGACTTTTAATTTAATTATGACAGTAATCTGGTAGGGTGGATATTATTATCCCACTTTATAGATAAGGAATCAAACCTTCAGAGAATAAATAATCTGCCCCTAGTCATGCAGCTAGTAAATTGAGCCAGGATTTCGAAATAAGCCTTTCTGATTTCAAAGCCCATTCCTTCTCCATTAGAACATGCTGCCTCCTGATAAAATGCTCAGAGAATTGATAAAGGGGATAGCGTATGCCACTGAGGGTAGGATAAGCATTTTCTGATAGAGGAGCCATTTGCTCAAGGACCTAGAAATGGGAGGACTTGGCGGAGAGGATTTCCTGGAGGCAACAACTGTGAAGGAGCAGGAGCAAACCCAGTGAACAGGGAGACCAGCCAGGCAGAGACTTCAGACGTTAATTAAAAGGCATTTTGGAGGCCAGGCGCGGTGGCTCACGCCTGTAATCCCAGCACTTTGGGAGGCCAAGGCGGGCGGATCACAAAAGTCAACAGATAGAGACCGTCCTGACCAACATGGTGAAACCCCGTCTCTACTAAAAATACAAAAAATTAGCTGGGCGTGGTGGCGCACGGCTGTAGTCCCAGCTACTCAAGAGGCTGAGGCAGGAGGATCCCTTGAACCTGGGAGGCAGGGGTTGCAGTGAGCTGAGATCGCGCCACTGCAACCCAGCCTAGCAACAGAGTGAGACTCCGTCCCAAAAAAAAAAAAAAAACATTTTGGAGCCCCCGAAGATTTGGAGTTAAATAGGTAAAGATCACCTCCAGTCATGCCTTGAGAGTACGAGTGTAGACACTAATTAAATAAGCTGATAGGGGCTTGAATTTAAGATTAAAAGTCAGGAAGGGAGAAAAGAAGACATGGAAGAGAATGCTATACCATTCTCGTAAAGGCTGTATCATCAGAAATACCAAACTCAGGAATAGGAGCCAACCTTAGAAACACATTGAGGACTCTGAATTTAGTGACTCTAAGCTGCAAGAGATTGCTTCAGCTGTAATTCTAAAACTCAAGACAGTGGTCAGAGCCTGAGTGTGCAGGGGTCGCACAATTGCAGGGCAGAGCTGGAGGCTCGACTGAGAATTAGTAAATGCGTGGCACTTTGCGGCTCACGGAGCATGTGCACATTTGCTATCTGAGATGCTTTTCAAGGTGGCCAAACGAGAGACCACAAAGAAAGAATAATTATGTTAATAGCTAACAATTAGCGAGGGCCTACTGTGTACCAGGCATTGTGCTCAGGATTTTGCGTACCTCAGACCTCACTTCCTTATGAGGTATCATTATTATATCCCATTTTCATAGAAAGTACCTGAAACCAGGGTATCCATGGTGACAGAACTAATAAATGGCAAAGCTGAGACTTGAACCCAGGCCTGATGGTCTAAGGTCCCCAGCCTTGGTTAAACAGAGAAGGAAAGGAGGTGCAGCAATAGGGGAAAATCAGACTCCAAAAGAAGAAAAAAATTGCAAGGAGGGCAGATACGGTTGGTTTCTCTGTTGGTTCGTTTGCCATTAGAAACTTTGAGAATAAAGGTCGAGAATGTAGTTGCTTAAAATAATGTACACCTGGTTCACCACGGTTAATGATCACCTGCCTTCTACAAAGCTTACATATTGAGCTTTTATGGGACAGATGGGCTGCGGTGCATTACTGCCTCTTAATACCCTGCATTACTTTAGCCTGAAACAAGGGTGACTGTCTGAATGTCAGCGAGGACTTGGGAATGCCAGAGGCATGCTGCTGTGTTCATCTGCTTCTGTGCATAAAGATTTAACATTTGACGTTTGCCCTTTTTTCCAATTATCCTAGAGTTTCTTAACATTATTTTAAAGTGATGGATGTTTTGCTTGTAGGAAATCATTCAGAGGAGTAACAAACTTAGTACCACGATGAACTAGTAAGACGACATGTTCTGGGAATGGCTTGCACCTGCCTGTTGTGTATATGTGTGTCCATGTGTGGACAGGCATGCTTTTAAGTGGAATTGTGTATCTGATGTTTATGTATCTAAACAATTTGTATATAATTTGGTCCAGATTTTCTATTATCTCTTAGTTTTATTAATCCAATCAGAACGTTTAAGATATAAAAAGCCCTCTGATATCCTGATCTCCACGGTAATCAGGGGCTTCAGGGTCCCTCTTTCCACCCCCACCCTCCAGAAGTCATACCAAGATTTTTAGATTAATGTTTCCCTTAATCCTAGAGTATTCTGGAGAATGTCTCTCTGAGAAGCAGTAAGGGTCAGTGGTTTGAGCCACGACTTTGAAAGCAGACATGTAAGGAGATTTGAATCCCAGCTTTGCGACATGCTGTCTGACCTTGGTTAAACACTGAAAATCTCCCTGGCCTCAGTTTCAGTGTCTGAGATAATGAGCCAGACACCATCCTTGATTTCTGTGTCCTGGGGACCTGGAGGAATTAATGAGCTGATGCCATAAAATCCTGATCCTGGCTTGAAGGGCCTCTCCTGTGAGGTCTTTCTGTTGCAGTACATCTTTGTTAGCAGGCTTTTCCCACATATGGGGGCTTCTTTCAGGTCCTCATTTAGTGTCATCACCACGTTAGTGCCTAGTTTGCTTATTTTTGAAAACCTGCAAATATCACACATACGAATGGAGATTTCATTGAATATTGATGAACACTCAGAACTGTACATGCAACAGAAAGCGAAATTGGCTAAATATTACTCATTCAATAATTTATCTGAAATACGGTGTCATTTTGCAGTTCTAAAAATATAATAATTAATGTGAAATTTCAGGTTTAAAGTACAGTTTTAAAATATCAAACAAGCATCATGTCAAAAAATGAAATTTTATTAAAGGAGCTATTCTAGACGATTAAGAAATGAAAACTAGAGTTCTAGGGGAAAAATTCAGAACCACGTTTAATTTTATACTTGGTAGTGCACTGCAAATGGCAAGGTAATTTTTACGTGTATATTTATAGATTTAATTAGCAGTTATTTCATTATATCTTTCATATAACTATACATGGAAAATGATTTCAAACAATAGACTGTCATCTTCAAGAATTATTGTTAGTAAGGTTATGGGAAGCTGATTTCTTGGTCACTATAAACAGAGAGAGAAGTGTGTGTGTGTAAAGGTCATTACTTGTCACCTAATATGAATTCTTTCTTTCATTAAAAACAATTTTCTATAACGTTTCTCATTTTCTCATCCATGTTTTGCACTTGAGAATATTTAGAAGGCACCATGATTTGTTCAAGGCATATACCCTGAGCCCAGCTCAGGAGTAAGATTCAGAGTTCTAATTCTGCCCCACACAGCACAGGGAAGTCCTGCATACCCTGTTGATCTGGGTGTCAGATAGTCTTGAGGCTCGTAAAGGTCTTTGCTTCTCCTTCCTGCTTTCACGTTTCAGTGAATATTGAGGCACTGGGTAGTGGATGATGGAGACTCGGTACCCACTGCAGAGGGTGGGGACCAAGTCTGCATCATCCACTCCTCAGTGCCTCAGTCGGTCTGGGAGCCAATGTTCAACAGATGAGCATGCGGGTAAGTAAAACACAACCAGCTGTAAGAAGTGCTGTTCAAAAGGATGGACTGGGAGGGTGGCAGGGACACCCGTCTCAGATGTCTTCTATGAGCAGGAGCGCTTTAGTCTGGGACCTGGCGATGAGTAAGGTGAGGTAAAGGGAGAGGAGGGGAGGGCAGGTGGCCTGGGCAGGGACAGACTATCAGCGACCCTGAGTGCTAAAGAGCTTGGTGTGTTCTGGAACTAAAAGAAGACAGAGATTGTTTTCCCGCTGCATGTGGAGGGAATCTGTCGCCCACTAATTTACAAAAGAAAAGTCGGACAATAATCTCTCATCAGTGCAGCTATTAATGAGACCTGGAGCTTCCAGGAAAATCTGGCTTAATAACTACCACACTGTTACTTCCTCAGGAAAATTAAAAAGGAAGGAGCGGTGAGACAGAAGGGCCTAATTCACCCCCCAGTTGACCAAGTCTGACTTGGCCTGCTAACAAAGCAACTTTAGGCAGTAGGGAGAGAAGCGAGGGAAGATGGATGTCTCTACAGGGAAATATTTTATGACTGTGAATGTTAGTATCTCTGTTTCTTGTCTTCCTTCAGAGATTAAAAGGAATCCATGTATAAAACAGGTAGTCACATGAGCATATATAAAATTTGGTTAAGCAAATTCAAGGACATTTTTTTTTTTGAGACGGAGTCTTGCTGTGTCGCCCAGGCTGGAGTACAGTGGCGTGATCTTGGCTCACTGCAAGCTGCGCCCCCCGGGTTCACACCATTCTCCCACCTCAGCCTCAGCCTCCCGAGTAGCTGGGACTATAGGCACCTGCTACCACGCCCGGCTAATTTTCTGTATTTTTAGTAGAGATGGGATTTCACAGGATAGTCTCGATCTCCTGACCTCATGATCCACCCACCTCGGCCTCCTAAAGTGCTGGGATTACAGGCGTGAGCCACCGCGCCCGGCCATTCAAGAACCTTTTCTACTTACCTAGGTTCAGTATATTCTATGGACATTGATAACCCATGGTTTTAACTGTAACCTCACATTGATCCTCAGTTCTCAGGGAAAGAGGATACTCATCTACTTCTGGTCACTGACATTTTAGGTGAAATCCTGAAGTGATTTATTAGTAGCCTAATTAGGTACTTTTTCCATTATTTAACCCAAAATCCAGGTTAAAATATTATGACATGAGTGACTTGAGCTAGACCATGACTACACATGTTTACTTCCTAGAGTCATTAACCTGGTTAAAGAAAAGAAAATCCCAGCACATCCTTGTTTTGTTAAGGTAACAAAATGAGCTCGTATCGAACACATAGGTTTAAATTACTTTAAAATGTTTTTGTGGGCTCAAACACAAACATCACAACAAAGCTTACCTGTGACCCAATTAGGAGCATCATGAAAACATAAATCCCAATTCTACTCAAGTAATACCAATGGCCTGGTACCAGTGGCTTCCAGCAGGCCACTGGGGTTTGACTCCCAAGTAGGAAAAGCCCCTGCCTCGGGGGGGATAGATGATGGGGAAATCGTTCCATCCATCCCAGTGCTGAGCTCTCACATGCCCTTCTGCTTTTCTGTAAATTGACCTAAAATGGCCATCTTTGATGGTCTCTCACTTTCTCTCTCAATCCCTGATGTGAGAATGTATTGGAATTATTTTATAAACAGTGAGTCTGCCCACAGACCGACCTCCTAGCTCCGGTTTAGCAGTGTCCAACAGTAACAATAGAAAAGCCCCTGACTTATGTCTTCTTTTGAGAGCAGAGAACCCTTTTGCAGAAGGCCCAGGCACCCCCTCCTCTAGCCACGTTGACCAGAGTTGTGGTGTACAGTTATGCCTAAGCTGTTCACTGGACAGGTAGCTGGACCGCACCACAACAGCCTTAGGTCGAGCAAGATTGATGGCTTGGGGCTAGGCTGGGAGGAGGCCCACTTCAGGGGAAAATTGGGGCTGTGTTGAGAAGGAAGGAGGGCAGCTGTGGAATGGGCCACTGAGCGGGACCGTGTTTCACAAGCACTCCAGGTCTTGCCTGGGGGTATAAATCCTGGCTCTCCCTTTTCCAGCTCTGTGGACTGCATAAAAGTTTACTATCTAACTTCTTGGCATTTCTGTGTTTTCACCAATAAAAAACATGAAGATAACAATACCCCTCAGAAGATAACATGCGATGCAAGATGGAAACAGACCCAGCACAGGCCCCTTCTTTACTCTGAGTCAAGCTTCCTTAGGGACAGGGCGTCAGTAAGGGACCTGTCAGCACTTTGCACGATTCATGTAGTTCTCAGCCGTTCATTTGCTAGGACTGAACAAGGGAGACAGGCTACTAAACTGCCCCCGAACTCACAGGCTTGTGGTGTGTGCTGGATGAGACACAGCCTGTGCTGAGGCAGGCAGGTCTGAATCCAGTGCCACAAGCACCATGGGCCGTGAGGTGGCATTAGAATATTTGGAGCACTGATGCAATGTCATCGGATGTATACATGTGCTGGAGAAATTGCCATCATGAGAACAGTTAATCGTGGAGTTGATCGTGGAGGCATAGTGTCCAGGCAGAACCCTACTCCAAGCAAGAGATCATTTGACGGCTGAGGGAAGAGAGTGCCAAGGGGAAGGGAATGGAATGAAATGCAGGAACTCTAGAGGGGATTTAAAGGCTGAATGTGCTGGTTTGCAGGCTTGAGTTAGGAACCTGCATCTAGCAGTCAGTATTACTAGAGCATTGGTGATGAAGCCGTGGGTATAAATAAGACCACATGAAGTGGGCATATGTGAAAGACATATTGGTGACTTTTCTGATGTTTTCTACCATTTCATATGAATAGGCAAGAGGAATGAAAACAGGAAATGATTTTTCTTTCCTCCTCCCTGGCAGCCTTGTCTCCTGTGATGTTTTTTCCTCATAAGGCTGGGGTCCTGTTGCGTTCCCTTTCGATGAGGCTTTTTTGTTACTTGGTGGGTTGGGGGCCTTGGGTGTGGCAGAGAATTTCCACAGCCTCGCCCTCGCCGTCGCAGTGATGAAGAGCGTTGACTTTGGAGTCAGGCGCTGGGTTTCGTTCCCGCTGCACCACATATTAACCAAGTGAAATTAAGCACATGTTTTATTAATCTTTATAAACCTCAGTTCCCCTCCTGCAAAATGAGAACGATAATAGTGCCGACTTCACAGCACTGCTTGCAGTGGCAGTGAGCTAAGGCGCTTACACAGGCGCATGCCTCCACCTGGGGGAAATGCTGTAGATGCTGCTGGCTCCTGCACTCACCAAAACTGCATTTTCTCTCCTTTGTTCTAAAAGAGAAACCAAGAGTGGGGAGCAAATGGGAGAAAGGAGCAGGAAAAGCTTGCCTCAGATTCCAACTCATATGACCTGTTAGTGACTAAAGACGGAATGCCAACACATGCATTGTGTGTTTGGAATGCCAGGTTGGTGTTTTCCACAGGGATGTGCCCATTGTTCTCTGTTTTCTGTGGAACTGTCTTCCAGCGCCAGACCTGGAGATGGGGCCTGCCCTTTTATCTCTCAAATATGTTCCCAGGGAAGTGTGTCCTTCTCTGGGGGCCACCCCATCACACTGAATCTCACGTTGGGCTCATTGCTAGAAACTCTGTAGCCTGTACCTGCTTCCCATGTCACATCAAAGCATCTCAGCACACAGACCTAAAGGAGACCTCAGAGGTCACCCAGCGTGGCCTCACAGAAACACCTGCGGGAAGGGATTACGGAGGTTTGCAGGGAAGGCCGGGCAGCCTGGGAGTGAGCGCCGCACTGCAGCCCCCAGACACACTCAGCTCCTGCTCCCAGGCAGGAATGAAGTGGTTTCCCAGCTCCTGGGGCCATGGGTAGCTGACTGATTAAATATCTGGTTTGGGAAATTCACCTGACATATTTCTTTTTTTTGAGACAGAGTCTCGCTGTCACCCAGGCTGGAGTGCAGTGGCGCGATCTCAGCTCACTGCAAGCTCTGCCTCCGGGGTTCCCGCCATTCTCCTGCCTCAGCCTCCCGAGTAGCTGGGACTACAGGTGCCCGCCACCATGCCCGGCTATTTTTTTTTTGTATTTTTAGCAGAGACGGGGTTTTACTGTGTTAGCCAGGATGGTCTCGATCTCCTGACCTCGTGATCCACCCGCCTCAGCCTCCCAAAGTGCTGGGATTACAGGTGTGAGCCACCGTGCCCAGCCTCACCTCACATGTTTCTTTCACGTAAGCCACTTCTTTTTCTTGTCCAAGCTGAGGCCAGCGCTCACCCAAGAGTCACCTGTATCTCAGTGCAGGTAGCTGAGCAAGGCACAGCCGCCAGGAGGAAGGCAGGGAACAGCAGCCGGAGCCTGGGGAAGCCCTGCACACATCGGCCTTGAGGAAACCACCTGACAGACGTTTGCTCTTCCTCACACAGAGTTGGTGGGCATTCTGACTACGTGGTCACATCAGATCACTCTCACCTCTCTAAGCATTTCTTTTTCTGGAGTATGAAATAGCTGTTCAGGGAGGAAAGCAGTTTGATGTCAGAGGCTCCTTTGAGCCCTGGGAATTAGACCTCAGAAGCTTAGAATTGGAGCTCTGCTGCTGGTGGAAAATACACTGTGAATGTTTTATTCAGTAATGCATATATAACATTGAGCAGAATCCAAATACATAAATCACTTATACAATAGCTGTGAAGAGCCACCTTCCAGCACTTCAGAACCAGGCAGCCAGTAGCTCACAAAGGCCTCTGTTGCCATCTGCTGGCCACATGCTTTCTCATGCTGTTAATTCTTGCTCTTTGGTATTTTTTGTTCCTGCAGCCTTTGGGGCACTCAGGTTCTTCTGCTGTAAAATTTGCCTCCATCAAAGCTGTATTGCCTTGTGTTTTTGAGGCTTTCAGAAGAGACCCTTAGCACTCTAAAATTCTGGGAGGACAGAGAAAGCAAGATGGAGAGAGATGACAAAGCCGATTTCTTCCCCCTGGCTTTTTTAACCGGTTATGTGCACTATCAGGCCGTCTGAGCTTAGGCCTATGCCAGACACATCTCAAGGCCAAGGACACAATACTCAGTTTGTCTTTGTAACAGGTCCTGTTATTGTGTCTGTCAACCTCCCGATGTCTGTGTCACAGTCACCAATATATTATACTAAGGAGATAGGAATTATTAACTTTGCCAGTAAAACTTGCCCATGTGTAAGCACGCAGTCACACAATTATGGGCCTGAAGAGTATCCCCAGTGGCGAAACTGTGCCCCAAAGGTTGCCGTAAGTCACTGGAGCCAGAAGGCAAATTTGTGTAAGATTAGCCACCATTCCCTGAATGACAGTGGTGTGCTGACACGGCATCAGACTCCTCTCACACAGAAGATCCGCTCGTGGTGCAGGGCTTGGCCTCCTCAGTGTGGCCACAGGCCCTACAGTGCTAACAGATGTCACTTGTCGGGATCGCCCCTGAGCCATTGTGAACATGAAGTGGCATCACTGATCTCTCACCAGCTCTGAACCAATACATGTGGCATCCCAACTTCTTGAGAGGCTGACAGAGCATATCCAGAATGCAGCCACATGGGGAGTCAGAGTAGGGCAGGGATATAGGGGTGCTGTTGAAAACTGAAAACACGGGGGACCAGCCCATGAAGCAGCCTTCTGGGAGACATCTGCATGAGGCCAGCAGGCCAAGGGTCCGTGGCTAGGGATGGCTGTGCTCTCCTTAGGGAGAAGCATTCCAGAAACTGCAGTTACGAGGCAGCCGTAGGTAAAGCATCCTGGGCTCTTCAAATCTGGGCATGGCTGTGAGCCCCAAAGAGTTGTCGTCGGTTTACGTCGTCTCCTAATACACAGGCTAAGTCATTAGGGAAAAAATCATGTCTCAGGTTTTAAGGGGAAAAAATGAAAAGGTGCATGGCCTTTAACTGTAAACAGTGGAAGGGGGTGGGGAATGGTTGAATGGTAGAAATGAAAATCAAGAAATCTAACGATGGCTGGTAACTTAAGGACCTTATGTATCAGTTATTGCTGCACAGTAAATCATCCCCTAAAACTTAGTGGCTTCAAAGAACAATCTTCACTTATTGCCACACCCTACTTCTACAGGTCAAGAATTCAGACAGGGCATGGCGAGGGGGACTTGTGTTGCTCCACAGTGATGGAACCTCAGCTGGAAGATTGGAAAGCTGGGGACAGGAATCATTTTTTACGTAGCTGTCTGGAGGTTGATGCTGGCTGCGATCAGGAGTCTGGCCAGGGTGTCAGCCGGAATGTAGCACACATGGCCTCACTGTAACCTGGGCTTCCTCACAACGTGGCGGGTGGGTTCCAAGGGCAAGAAGAGTCCCAGCAGAGAGAGCCAGACAGCAGCCATATTGTCTCTACGGCATAGCCTCAGGAGTTGTACAGCGTCACCTCCACTGTCAAGGTTACAGAACCTGTCCAGGTTCACTTAGAAGAAGATAAACCCCTTCCTTAGTAGAGGAGGGTCCATTCATTGTAAGACAAGCATTGGAAAATACCATCTGCCACACCAGTTTCCTTATCACCCGTACCCGCATCCCCCCCACACAGGCACAGAAGCAGGGCAGCCTGTCACAGACCCTCAGCGATCGTGGCGTGGGTTTGTGCTGGGTAAATAGGTGCGTTTGTGTGTCGGCTCTACTTGTGGTTTGTAGTTTGACCTGGTCTTAACCTCTCTGGATCTCAGTTTCTTCTTCTTGGAAACAAAAAGGCTGAGCTGCAAACCAAGTCATTGGAAACTTTAACCTTTTCTCTTAACCTTTTTTGTACCCTGATGCATATGTCTCAGTGGTAGTGAGGGTCACAATTCAGTTTGGTGGAGGGGGTAAAAGTTTGGAAAAGCCTCCCTCAAAAACTCTAGAATCCCTTCCAGCTCTGACCTCTGTGAGTGCTGAGACGTTGGTCATGCTCTTTGGCCTTTTGGGATTTTCCTTTCCTGCTCTGTAAAATGAAGGGTCTACTCAATTATCAGTTAAACTTTTTCCAGCTGTCACGTTTGATGGTAGTGTTCGTTTTGACATAATGAGGTTCCTTCATCCACACCAGTACTGTTCTGCTACTGTGGACATGTGAGTCGGCAGAAGAAATCCTATGTTTACAAGTTCCTGCCCGGGCTATTGAAGAAGTCTTCCTTTCTGTGGAATGATAGAAGCTTGAGTGGCTTTTGCAGCAGGGACCTGGGAAATCAGCATACTCTCCACTTTGCAGAAGAGAAAACTGATGCACAGAGAAGCCAAGCGATTGCCAAGGACAGAGGGCGAGTTACTGATAAATCAGGCTACAATCCTATGACCTAAGGCAGTGTACTTTACTGTTGTGACCTCATCCTCTTAATAGAAAATACGTGAGCATGAGGACCCTGAGTCATACCACCCCTTCTCTCCCATCTGCATTTTTCCTGTGAAGGGCCAGTGCCCTCAACAGTGCCATCTTATTTTTATTTCCACAAATGTGATCAATGCTCAACTGTTATGAAAGTACAGTTTTTCAAACATGAAAATTAGATTCAAAAGCTGAACGTGCAAAATAATTATAACCAAAGGTCGTGGTAGTCATAATCACACATAGAGGCTCTTGGTCTGATTTCTACAGAGAGAAACAATGCTTGAATACTTGTAGAACTGGACACCTGAAAAACAAGTGGGAAGGCTTTTAAAGCCATTTGGTTGGTGATTTAGGAGGTGGAAGTGGCATAAGGAAGTCAGTACTGCTCACAGGCTAGGAAAAGGAAAAGCGTCTACATTTTGGTTTCGCTTTGTGTTACCTCTTTTATTTTTCATAGTGGCAAAATACACGTAACATAAAATTTACCTTCTTAACCATTTTTAAGCATGTATGTTACATTTTTAACATGCTTTTGTTGAATGGTTAAGAATCTCGGAAATGATAAGCCTCACGTGTTCCCAAGTGCAAATCAAGTTGAAGAACAAATTGACTTCCCCGAGCCCAACTCCATGTTCCAGAAATGGGGTCCTCAGCCACACACTGTGAATACCTGTAATGCACTTAAGTACTTTTGACTTGTAAAGTACAGAAAGCACATCATAGTGTATCTAAACCTTTGTGTTAGTGTCCTGCAATGCCACAGCCTTATGTCCTTTGGAAATACTCATTGTACAGGTTTAAATACTCCTTCCTCCAAACAGACTTTTTCAATCTTTTCAAATTTTAGTTAAGCTTTATTTTGTTTTAAGTATTGTTAAAAGAAAAACCTTAGACAAATTAACCAAGTTTAACTGAGCAAATAACAATTTGCAAATCAGGCGGCCTATGAGTCAGAATAGGTTCAGAGAGGCCCGTCATGTGCTGAAAGATTTTTTTTTCTTTTGAGACAGGGTCTCGCTCTATTGCCCAGGCTGGGAGGCAGTGGTGTGATCACGGCTCACTGCAGCCTTGGACTCCCAGGCTTAAGTGATCTTCCCCCCTAAGCCTCCCAAGTAGCTGGGCCAGGCACAGCACCATGGCCCACTAATTTTTGTATTTTGGGAGGGACAGGGCTTTACCACGTTTTCCAGGCTGGTCTCAAACTCCTGGGCACGAGTGATCCACCTGCCTCAGCCTGAGAATTGGTGGTGTGCTTGTCCCAGCTGCTTGGGAGTCTTATGTGGGAGGATCACTTGAGCCTGGGAGGCCAAAGCTGCAGGGAGCCATGATCACACCACTGCCCTGGAGCCTGGGCAACAGAGCGAGACCCTGTCTCAAAAAAAAAAAAAAAAAAAGTGGTGGGGTCACAGGCATGAGCCACCACACCCCAGCCTGGAAGAAAATTTATAGGCCAAAAAAAGGGAAAAGGACGTACAGAAAATGGAAGTGAGATGCTAAACAGCCAGACTGGCTACAGTTTGTTTGTTTGCCGTATTTGAGCGCAGTTTGAACAATTGGCTGCCGGTAGCCAAAGCTCAGTGATCAGCACAAGAGTAGATTATAGTCTGTGTAATACATCCAGTTAGGTTACCGTTCACTATGTACACAGAAACCTTTAAAATATGTAAAGAGGCAGCTTTAGGCTAACCCTAATTTAACAATATCTTGTTAATATTAAACACAATCATAGCAAAAATGTCGAAAACTAGTCAAGTGCTACTGTTTTAAATCGAGCCAAACATTAACTTTTATCTGATACTCGTCCGTGCCCTACTCCAGTGTGTATTTGTAAATACAGAGTGACCTGTGTCATGAATGAACCTTGATATCCTGTTGCCTAACTTTGAATGAAGCCTGCGCCTTCACTGGTCAGAGTTCTGGATATGATATGCTCACCATGTTTCCAGAGTCCCAGTTCTGGATATGATATGCTCACCATGTTTCCAGAGTCCAAGTTCTGGATATGATATGCTCACCATGTTTCCAGAGTTGCTGGTGTTTCTCCAGTTAGCGAGGTGGAAATGCAGCGGTGCCTGGGAATATCAGAGGCATTGGGCTGACAGGCCTACTTTGCTCTGCCACTCACCAGTTATTGTCATTCAGAACAAGCTACTTCTGCTCTCCAGGCCTGTCTTCTCCTACCACAGAGATGTCAAGACCTATTTCCCGAGAATGTTAACAAGGACGACATTCAATTACATCGACAAAGTACCTAGCGTAAGGGCCTAGAACATAGTAGGTACTCAATGAACATTAATATTATTCTTCTTTTGAGATCAAATTCTTTTAGGCTTATGTGTAACAATCACTTTGAAGTCCTCTGATTGCTCAAAAGACTTTCTTTAAGACTTCAAAGTATTAACCTGATTTTGAAGAGCAAAATGTCTATGTCTAAAGGATTAATCTCATTTCTATCTTTTAACCTGTCTTAAACACCTCTAACACTTGCTTCTGTTTGAAATCCCAAAGACCTCTTTCTTTCTGTTAACTCTTACTCTTAACTTTCTTTTAGTTTTTTCTCTTTTTTCCCCCCAGGCATAAAGTCCATAGTCATGTCTGCCACCAGGTTTGTTTTCTATTGCATCTTGATATTTTCTTGTGTTTTCAGGGGGGAGCATGTTAGAATTCCTTAATATACAGATGTCATTGTATATAAGGTTTTCTTGTGACTTAGTCTAGAAATCAGTCATTTAAAAAAGTAATTATTCTTACTGGCTACTGATTAAAATTCTTTAAGAAAAACTATCGAATATATATATATATATATATATATATATATATATACACACTTTTTTTTTTTTTTTTTTTTTTTTGGATACAGGGCGTCACTCTGTTGGCCCAGGCTGAAGTGCAGCTGGCATGATTATGGTTCACTGCAGCCTTGACCTCCCCAGTCTCAGGTGATCCTCCCACCTCAGCCTCCCGAGTAGCTGGGACTACAGGCGTGTGCCACCATGCCCGGTTAATTTTTGTGTTGTTTGTAGAGACAGGGTTTTGCCATGTTGCCCAGGCTGGTCTCAAACTCCTAGGCTCAAGCAATCTGCCCACCTTGGCCTCCCAACGTGCTGGGATTACAGGTGTGCGCTACCACACCTGGCCTTTGAATATCTTTTCTTCTATATATAAAATCTTGGCAGAAATGTCTTCTTTTGTCATCATGAAATTTACTTTCATGAAACCTTCTGAGAGCCCCTTATCTACCATTAGTCTTTTTGGAATCCTTTTTGACCTGCTGAAAGGCAGCACCATGGTATTTTTCTTGGCGACTTGTGGAGCCACCACCATACCCAGTACATTTTGACCAAAGTCAAAGTTAAGTCTGCACCACTTCAAGTCTATGAGTAACACAGTGGAAAGGGGTCAGAAGACTTGGCTGTTGTGATTTGCAAAAATGGCAGGACGAATGCTCCATATCCTCCCTCAAAAATACATTCAGATGAGGATAATTTGGGTGTTGGCCACAGGCAGCTTGCAAACTCAAAGCCTTGTCAACTCTTACTCCAGTGTGTGACCTGAGTGGAAATGTCTGCAAAAGAGCAGGAATCCTCTCTTCTTTGAGAATAGGGCAACAATCGAGTGGGTAGTTTTAATTATTCAGATGGAGTCACAGGACATTAGATGCAGAATATTAAAATCTCCATCATCCAGGGAAAATTATTTTAAATACAGGTAGACATATAGAGGCATATCACCAGCTGGGTAGCAAAGTCATTATTTAAAGAACACCAGAGTTCCTTTGTGAGGAGGAACTGCGCGCAGAGATGATGCTCAGTATCAATACAGTGAGATTACGAAGTACAAACCTGAACACCTTTGTAAGCTTCTCACTAAGTGGAGGAGTGGGGCCAATTCCAAGAGCTTGGTGTTTGCTTGTCTGGTAATCTCTTGACAGATCCTAGAAGCAACAATTCTATGTTGAGGCTTAAAAAGAAGAGGTAGTGTGATCCAGCAATCCCATCCCTCCATGTATACTCAAGAGAAATGAAAACATGTCCACACAAAGACTTATATGCAAATATTTATTGAAACTTTATTAGCAATAGCCAAAAAGTAGAAACAACTCAGATGGCCATCAGATAATAAATGGATGAGCAACATGTGGTGTAGCCATACAATAAAAGTATTACTGGTGGTAAAACGGAACAAAGCACTGACACGCGCTAGAACATGGATGGCCCTTGAGAACATTATGCTATGGGAAAGAAGCCAGACACAAAAAGTCACGTATTGTATGATTTCGTTTTTATGAAATGGCCAAAGTAGGCGAATGCATAGAGACAGAAAGTGGGTTAGTGGTTGCCAGGGGCTAGGGAGGATGGGACATTTAAAAGGTGACTAATGAGTGGTGTTTCCTTGGGAGTAATGAAAATGCTCTAAAACTGATTGTGGTAATGGGTGCACAACTGTGAATATACTAAAAACCATTGAATTGTACACTTTAATTGGATAGATTTGATGGTGTATGAATTAAATCTCCATAAAGCTGTTAAGAGACATCAGGAAGAGACCAGAGTTTCTTCTGTGCAGAGCCCTGTGCCACAGGAAATGAAGGAAGTCTACCCAGTCCTACAGGCGTTGCTCCTTGGGGTGGTTTAGCGTGCCGTTACCACAGACCGTGGCTAGGACCTGTGAGACTCATTTGTAAATGCCACCTTCTTTGACAATACCTGGGATTGTTGAAAGGGAAGTAATCAATTACTAGAAGCCATAAATTGAATGCTGTGTGCCAGGCGTTGTACTAAGACATTATAAATACCATCTAATTTATGTAAAATTGATATTATCCCATTCTGTAGGTGAGGAAACTGAGACTACAGAGTTAGGTGAAACCCAAGGTTTCTGAGCCAGTGATTGGCAGAGCAGGTGTGTAAACCGGGTTTATCTTGGAACAAACCCCAGGCTCTTAAGTACTACATTAGCCTGCCTTCTCCCTTCTCCACCCTCAACCCAGCCCCAGTCAAAAAAGCAGCAGGAAATGGGCCAAGTTATCACTTAGAAGAATATTGATTTGGTTTTAAAAGTATTGAATAGAATGACCAAATGATCTAGTAATTCCGTTTCTCAGTATATGCCTCAGAGAACTGAAAGCAGGGACTCAAAATGATACTTGCCCACCAACGTTCACAGCAGTATTATTCACAACAGCAACCCAGTGTCCTCAACAGATGGATGGATGAACAAAGTGTGGTGTAGCCATACAATGGAATGTTACTCAGCCCTAAAAAGGAAGGAAATTCCGCCACATGCCACAACAAGGATGAACCTTGAGGACATTGTCCTAAGTGAAGTAAGCCATAAAATAAACAAATGCTGTATGATTCCACTTATAGGGGTCCCTAGAGTCCCCCTATAGACAGAAAGTAGAATTGGGGTTGCCAAGGGCTGGAGGGGAGGGGGAACGGAGAGTTAGTGTTTAATGGCTACAGGGTTTCAGTGGAGGAAAATGAAAAGATTCCGGAGAAGGGTGCTGTTGATGGTTGTACAACAGTGTGAATGTACTTAACGCCACAGAACTGTATGCTTAAAATGGATAAAATGGTAAATGTTGTGTTTTGTATATTTAGCAAACACACACACACACCAGCATTGTGTTTGCTTGAAAGTCTAGAGCTAGAAAGCTTTTTTGAGTGTATTTAGCAGGAAAACTTAAAAGAAAGTTCTTGTCTTTGGAGGAGACAGGCCTGAGGCATCCAGAGGGAATGAAGGCCACCTGGGGAGGCAATTCCATTCCCACGAAAATCATACCTGGAGCAATCTGCACTCGTCACAGTCCTAGGAGTGCTGTTACCAAGGGAGAGGAAGGAGAAGGAATAGGGATGAGGTCTCTTAAATAGACATTTGATGACATTTTCCCCAATTTGTTAGTTTGCAATGTTATTATGGAAAAATGTGAACATATACAAAAGTATGTAGAATTGTCAAATGAGTCCTGTGTATCCATCACCCATTTTTAAGAGTTAGATACTCTGTAATATCAATAGCTGGTATTTTTTTCATCCTTACAGCTACCCATGCTCTCCCGTATTGTTTTGAGAAAATGTGTATTCGTTTCATATTAAACTATTTTGGTACATATCTGAAAAGATTATTCTTTTTAAAACATAGCTATGATACCATTATCATAACTAACAAAATAATACTAATTCCTTAATATCATCAAATACAAAGTGTTAAAATTTTAATGTCTCACAAATATCACCAATTTTCAAACTGGGTGATCTGTCTGTAATAGGTCTTTAAAAGAAATCTGTAGGCCCATGTGTATGTTTTTTTCTTCCTTGCTCTTCTTTTTCCTTATAATTTCTTTGTTGAAGAAGTCAGTTCTTTTATCTAGATTTTGCTGATTTTATCTTTATTTTCTTGCTTATCTTATGTAAAAACTGAAAGCCCTATCTTAACCAACTTGGTTCTTAGCCTTGGCCAGACATTATACTCACCTGGGAAGCTTGTAAAATCCTGACATGTGTGGAAAGCGACTTGTCACTTCCTCAATAGGTTAAACATAGAATTACCATATGACCCAGCAATTTCACTCCAAAGGAATTGAAACAGGTTCAAACATAGTCTTGTATTCGTATGTTCACAGCAGCACTATTTTCAGTAGCCAAAAGATAGAAACAATCCAGATGTCCTTCAGCTGAGGAAAGGGTCAACAAAATGTGGTATATCCACGCAATGGAATAGTGTTCATCCTTAGAAGTCACGAAGTACTGGTGCATGTTTACAACCTGGATGAACCTTGAAAACACTGCGGTAAATGAAAGAAACCTGACACAAAGGCCACGTAGTATATTATTTCATCTGTATGAAATGTCTACAGAAACCCATAGAAACAGAACATAGATTCGTGGTTGCCAGAGGCTGGGAAAATAAGAAAACGGGGAGTGCCTGCTTAATGAGTATGGAGTTTCCTTTTCGGGTGATGAAAATTTCCAGAACTAAATAGTGTTGATGATTGTACAATTGTGAATGTACCTAATACCACTGAATTACGCACTTTGAAGTGGTTTAAATGGTTTTACGTTATGTGTATTTTACCACAATATTTTATAATTCTGATGTATAAGAACACCCCAGACCAAGTATCATAGTCTCTTAAGTGTGACCCAAGCATCAGAATATTCTAAAGCCCTCCAAGGGATGCCAGCATACAAGCAAGGTTTGGAATCATTGGCAGAGGCTGGACGGGCCAGGATCACGTCTTTCAAGCCTTCCTCGCAGGTGGTGGTGGCGTGCTATATTTAAACCCGTGCAAGTTTGCTTCTGTATTCTAAAGGACAGCCACGTCCCTTGCATCCCTGTCAGACAGCAGACACTGTCAGGAATCTGCTGCCTACAGTCACAAAAAAAGTTCTGTCCTTTTTTAGAAAATAAAACTTAGTAAAACCTAAGAAGAAAACAATCGATCATCTTGATTTTGTTTTTATATGAGAGGAAAGGGCCCTCTGTTTCTAGCTACCATCTTGATGTGTAAAACAGTGCTGCCTATGGCCTCACCCGTGAGATGGCAGCACGGGGACAAGTGGCCCTCAGGCTGCCCAGCACACGCGCACACACCCTGCCCAACACAACAACAACAACACAAAAAAAAAGAGGCAAGAGACAAAGTAACCACTCCTGATTCCTTGGGGAGACTGGCAAATCTCCTGTAGTCATCTTTCTCCTGCAGTGTCTGGTGCTGCCGTCACATGCATAGAATCTCAGCAGTGCGTGCTTCCCTACCCTGGGAAGGAAATGTCATTTCCTTGCAAGACTCACTTCTCATGAGCACTGATAGGCCACAGCTGCTGCTGGCTCTGCAGCCTTGGCAGAGCTGCAAATAGGTTAAATGGAGATGGGAGTTCTAGTTCTCCTTTGCTTCAGCCAGCTTCCTTTTCTGGCTAAATCTGAATAAACTCAAAGAAACTGGGCAAGTGGTTTGCGGCTCCCCGTGGAGCTTCACAAAGATAAGTTCCACTTATGTGATCCAAGAGATGGTTAGCTTGTGATTTTCTTTGCTCAGCATTACTCGTTAATATCCTGAACTCACATTTCTGAAAACAACTGTAGCTGAGATGTGCTCCTGGAGCAGAACTACAAGTTAAACTTGGAAATCAAACCTCCCACTTTCACTCTCAGCCTTTTGTAGCACAGACTGGGTACTCCTCCTTGAAAGCATGGGATTTTCATTTAAAATGTTAATTAGAAAGAAGACACTCAGAGGAGGTGTGTTGTAGTTTTCATTTTTGTTTTTGTTTTTGTTTTTTTAAGTGCTAGATTTTGAAGTCAGGAAGACCTGGAAAGGAATATCTCAGCTCCATAATTCATTTACCAGTTGTGCAAATGTACACAGGTTACTCAGTTTCTCTGATTCCATATACTCATTCCTAAGGAAATGTGAATATTATGTATTGCATAGGACAGGGCAAAAACTGTGAGAAACTAAAGCATGTAAGCTTAGCACATGCCCAAGAAATGTCACTTTCCTAAATATGTGTTGCTTATGTATTAAGCAAGTAATCCTCAAACTTAATCCCAAAGAGGCAGGGAGGTTAAGAGGCGAGATGCAAAAATGCCCTTTTTCTTTTCTGTGGGCATGTCCCGAAAGCCACAAGGAATTGAGTACAATCATGAAAACTTGCTTTGGATTAAACCAAGTAAAAATTTAGGATCTGCCGATATGTCTTGATCTGTCAACTGGGGATCCACGACTGCTTAAAGATAAAGGCGTACGCCAGGGATAAGATAGAGAAGCCAAGGCGTACAATGATTGCCTCTCAATTATGAGTTGTATCCTGCTGCTGCTTTTCACAAAACATATTTTCCAAGTCTTTAAATATTCCTCTATAATGTCATTCTTAATAATTGCATAGTGAGGATATGGCGTAGGAAAAAGCGATGGACAGCTCTGTGGCAGCTAATTTGAAAATCTAATAAAAAAGTAAATTAACCTGAGGAATAGAAAGCTTGAATAGACCAATTACCATAGAAGAGATTAAAATATCTACTGGTTTGAACCTTTTCAGACTTTCTTTTGGCCTAGCCCTTGATGAATTTTTGTGAATGGCTTACAGACAACGTTTTCTTTGTTGCTTTTGGAGGGAGCTTTCTTACAGGCACAGTTTTCTTTTTTCTCTTTTAAGAGATGAGGTGCCAAGTTGGCCTCAAACTCCTGGCCTCAAGTGATCCTCCTGCCTTTACCTCCCAAACTGCTGGGATTACAGGCGTGAGCCATTGCACCCGGCCAGACACCATTTTGTTTTTAATGTATTCTCTGAGATACATGTGTGCGTAGCGTATTTAGTTTGTCCATTGTATTATTCAAATTCTCTGTCATTACCTTTTTAAATGTACTGTTTCTATCCAGCTTGGAAAGAGGAATGTCAAAGTTCCCTACCATCATTTTGCCTTTGTCAGTTTCTCCTTTTATTTCTAATAATTTAGGTTTTATGTGCTTAGCTACAGTCTTATTTAGTGCATACAGGTTTATGACGGCTGCATCCTTTCTGTAAATGTTGCTCATTATTTAGTTTGAAGGTTTTAGACTCAATTCTGCCTTGTCAAATGTTAATATAGAACTTTCCCCCACAAATGTATCCAGTATATCTTAACGCATCCCTTGATTTTCAGTCTTCCTTTACCACTTTTGTTTAAGGGGTTTTTGTCTTGTTTTGTTACCTATCCCAGTTAGTCCATTCACATTTCATATTATGGCTGATGGAGTTGATTTTATTCTGTCTTATGCTATTACGTATTTTAGTTGATTCTCTCTTTTCCCTTCCTTATCTTTAATGGTTTTATCAGGTAACTATTCATTCCCTTTTTATCTCTCTTTTCTTTTGTCACTTTGGAAATTCCATTCTACTTTTCTGTGCCCTTAATGACTGTCTTCTGTAGCCCAATGCTTATAATTAGAAGCATATATTTTTTACTATTATGTGTAAGAGGAAACCAGTTGTTCCCACCAAGCCCTGTTTCCCTAGACATACATTTCATAAGTAAGTGTATTGCTTCCTAGTTGTTCCGAGTCTCTGAGTGCTCTTCCTGCGTACCGCTTGTCGTCCTCTCCTCCGCAGTTTGAGAAGCAGCCATTTCTTTCCGATTTGTTTCTCTCTGACTCCTGGGTTCCCTTAGACGTATTGGAATTTTTCTTTGTCACCTCACTGGGGCCCAGGTCTGCTTGTTAGAGTGCCCCCGGTGGCTGCAGTTCTCTAGGTGATAAAGGTGAAGGGCTCCCTACTCCGGAGGACCAGTGGGGCAGCAGCAGCGGCAGCTGGCAGTCTCCCTGTTCCCAGGTCCCCTGTGCAATCCCAGCCTGAGGAGCAGGGAGCAACAGCCTTGCTCTCTAGCCCCTCCTTGGCAGATAAAGCTCACTTGGGAGGCCAGTGTCAGCCGGATCCCCAGGGCCCCCATGTCTCCTCCAGCCCCACTAATCCCAGAATCCCAGCGTTGGCCTCCAGGCCCTGCGTGGTCCACCAGGAGGAAAGCTTTCCCGAATTCCCCCTGCAGCCCACTCCCAGGCCCAAGACCTCACTCACACCAGCATCGCCCCCAGCCCTGAGGTGGCTACAGGGGAAGCATAGTCTATTCAGGGCTCCACAGTTCAGAATTCCTCTCTCTAGTACCTCTTAATAAAAAGATTTCAGGTTTAATTAGTTTTTGTAGTCAGAGCTGGGAACCTAATCCATATTTAGAACATAATCTGTAAGAAAAGCATATTCCAAGTACTTCACCAACTTTGAATGAAGACTTCCGCAGCACAGCTTCCTTCCCACCCTTCCACACCCCTGCTTCGCCTCGGCACGAATCTCTCTGACTTGGCCTGTTGGGCTGCTCTGCGCTCTCGCTTCTCCCTCCCTTCAGTGTGGCTGGTAGAGTAAGGATAGTCCTAGAGCTATATTTTCACATTTTCTACAGTAAGGTACATTAAAATTTTTTAAAATAATTGTTTTCAACAAAGCCATAAAGTAAGATATGGTAGGTTGAATAATGACCCCCAAAGGCGTCCACATCCTAATCCACGAGACCTGTGAATGTTACATTTTATGGCAAAAGGAGCCGTCCTAGAAACCACTGGAGGTTTCTGGGCCATGGGCTGATGTGATGAGCATGTGTCTGTAGAGGGATGACTTCAGTAGCCGTGCAGGTGCAGCAAGGTGGGGCACAGGCCCCTTCTCCTTACCATGGCTGCACCAGCCACATCAGCAAGGCCAGGAAGATGCCCACAGGTCTCGTATGAAAATGACCGGCTTCCCAGACTCTTAGGAATAGTTTCACTAGGAGATGAGGGAAGCTCTGCACTGCTAGGTGCTGGGGACATGAAATGGGCTCATCCCCTGAGTTCAGGGAGCTCACAGTCTCATGTCAGAGACAAACACCAAAACCACACAAAGTATATTGACAGCCCAGTATGGCTGGTGCTGGGATGGTGACAGAGCACAGTTGTGAATAGCTGGAGCAGTTTTCCTAAGCATGGTCTGCAGTCTTGTCCCAGATCTACTAACTCATAATCTGTGGGGTGGCAGAGAGCCCTCCGGTAAATCCGACACCCACTGCGGTCTGAGCCCTGCTGGCCAGGGGAGCTGGGCAGGGAGGTGGGTCAGGGACACTTGCTGGTTGGAGCGCCAGCCCCTGTCAGGATGAAGTCCGCTGCCCACTGTTGATCCTTTGTTAAATGGCTACCTACTTGCAATCATGGTGATTAAAGTTGAATCCCATCTCCCTGAATTGAGGTGATTATTGCTTGGAGGTTCACCCATGAGGGACGAATATTTCCGAAGTCACACTTTAGGCCAGTCAGAGGCAGAGGCAAAAGGGGAAATGGAAAAGAGGAGAAAGAACAGAGAAGCAGAGAACACATGAACTCATTAAAGCACTGTGTCCGCTAGGAAAGAAGCCTTTTCTCTAAATTTTCTTAAAACTGGAAAGTAAGGCTGGATGCAGCGGCTCACGCCTGTAATCCCAGCACTTCGTGAGGCGGAGGTGGGAGGATCGCCTGAGACAGAGCAGCAGGGGCGGCTGCGGGAGAAAAGTGGGCGTGTTCTGGTGTGGAGGCCGAGGCTTCTGGGCCGGTGTGGAGCCCGGCAAGTGGATTATTTTCCCTCTAGGTGTTTAACTGGAAGGTGTATCCAGTAAACTGGGCTTCAGGAACCACACTAGGGCTATGGAGCCACCAGCCAGTTCCCCATGCCCTAAGACAGTCCCAGGGACCCGAGAGGAGAGCTTGCTTGAGAGAGTGTGTGTGCCCGCCCTCTCCATGGCCCTGGGAGAGCAGAGGACTACCAAAGAGCCACCACAGTTGGAGGACTGGCACCAGAAAACAGGAGGCCCAGCTCCCCACCTCCCAGACCCCCGTGTCGTCTGAGGCTCCCATTCGCGTCATCTTCATCTCTTGCAGCACAGGCTGTTCTGTGCAGCTGTGCGCGCATCTCCCCTGCACAGTGCTGGAGAGAAACTGCACTGTGAGTTGCTTGATCGTGGCCTGTCACCACAGACCATGGTTTCCTTTCCAGGGACAGCCCAAACTCTTACTCCGAGGTCCTCACCCTCCAGGTGACGCTCAAAATACTGAACTGCTGTGGGCCATCAGCCTGGGCCCCTCAGAATGGAATCTGGTCACGCTAGAGCAGCATTTCAGGGACCCACCAGGCCAGACGGGGGTCAGGGCACCCCAGGGGAGGGAAAAGGGAGGAAGGCGGTTTATTAAGGAGGGGCCCTGGGAACAGCTGGAAGTTGTTCAGCTTCTGACCACAAGACCAGGACATGCTAGCTGAACATCAGTTTTGTCCTATACCCTGGCCAAGGGTCCCCTTCCCCCAGAAGTGCTTATACGTACACTCAGACATCTCCTAGGCCCTGCCATGTGGGGGTCCTGCAGAAGAGTCTAGGACCAGCGTCTTCGGGGGTGAGTCATGTTAACCAGGGCACTGCCTTTTCTCTGCTTACCGCCCCCTGCCCCACCACTGCTGACTTCCCATGTCCCACCCTCTGTTCTCTCTCTCACCTCCACTCTCGATGACCAGCTCTTCCTGAGGGCTTCTGGGAACAGAGCTGCTGCCTTCCCGTGGCTGGGGTTGGGATGAGGACATGTGTGCTGGGCGGGGGTCAAGTATTCTCAGAGCACTAGGCCCACCGCTCCAGCTGAGGCCCTGTCAGGCCCTGTGGCTCAAGGCGATGTTTTCCCCTCTCACTGTGTTGGTGCTCCCTTCAGCCTGATTTCTGGGTTAGGGGGAGACAGAAGGGAGCCCAGGTAGTTGGGTATGTTATGACCCCGATATTGTTAGCCCATGACATCATTCCTGGAAGGCTCCCAAGCCCTGGGCCATTGAGAGGGTGTTGCTGGCCATGTGTTTTCAAGTCCGTGGATATCACGTAGCAGCTCCCTGTTGAAGGTGAGCATAGGAACATAGTGCAGCCATCGGGAAGAGACAGTTACGTGGAAAGATGCCTGGGATGCTGAGCGTGAAGGAGAGCACGTGCTAGGAAACCGTGCGGATGGGGATGTCGGCCTCATTGGTCTCTGTGGGTATTCACCACCATTTCTTGCATGAGCCAGATGCCAGCCCATCAGGGCAGAGGTAGGACAGCTGCCACCAGCCATGGCATGCAGTCAGGAACAGGTGGATGTGGGACTGTCCAAGAGAAACTTCTGGAAAGCACTGGGTTGGCAAGAGGAAGGAGCCCAGCAGGGAAGGGGCACTCATTGTCTCTCCTCAAGGGATGTTCATTCCTGACTATTTGACGCCCAAAAGTGTCAAACTCCCCTGGACCGCTTATTTAAGGAGGCTGGTAATCAGCACATTTTACAAGCCTGAATTTAAAGAAAAAAAAAAAAAGTGTGGCTCCTGGTTCCTATTCTGGAAGCCCTTTCCAGTCCTCAGTGTCACGTTTCTAGTGCGGGACCCTTAACTTGGGTTCTGCTGTGTTTTGTTGCTCTGGAGATTGTGAAACTCTCAGAGTGGTGACTTTTCAATTAATGCTACCCCCCATCTGGAAGCCCACAAGGTCAGGAACCTCTAGAATCAAACGAATTAGTGTGGGTGGTTATTCTCTGTACTCTCCAACCAAGCAGGGTGTTGTCAGTCATCACCGGGCGAAGGCGACACGCACAACCAAAGAGGCAGTCAGTATTCCAGTCTCTGCATAGAAGTCATCTGGGCTGGGCGAGCAGACTCGGGATGCGCCTTTTTCCGCAGGTTTCTGCTGAGCTTCCCTGCTCAATTCTATTCTATTAAAGCAAATATCAAAACCAGAACTGGTTCAAGTTGACTTTTAAAAAAGGTGTCCCTGGAGGGGTAAAATAGAGGCAGACTGATAGCCCCCAGAAAGTTTGTCAAAGATATATATCCCCCAGAGCAGGTGATAAACACACCATCAAGAACTTGCTCATTCCCCGGACACATCCCAGGAAGGATCAGCCTCACATTTGCATCACCTTGTAGTTAATTGTAGAGCAGCCAGGATTCTGGCCTTGCCGCTGTGGTTTTGGTGGCGTGAAGCAGAGTTCAGGGAAAGACATGCAGCTGAGCTTTGGTCTCTCCCCAGATGCGGGAGTGTGACCTCTGATAGGACATGACCTCTGGCAGTTTGCCTGGGCTCTGTTGTCGCCATCCCAGGGAAATGCCAGGTCTTCCTCTGACGTGATGTTTGGGCCCTGAGTTCTGCCCAGTTCCCAGAAGGGCCTGGTGACAGTTGCAGCGGTGCTGACATGTAACATGGTGTGCTGACTGTTTGGATGCTTTTGTCTCGGGGAGGCTCTGTTGTGCAATGCTGCAGTGCCAGCCCCAGGGGACTCCTGGCTAGTGGCTGGCACTGTTGATATCCACTGTCCCCATGTGGCCTTCTCTGCACTGACCATCAGGGGTCGGAGAGGGTGGATGTGTAAGTGTGATGGTAGACAGCTACCTGTCTCCTGTTTTATAACTGTCTCTCCACCCTGAGCAGTGGTCTAGAGCAGCAGATAGAAATCACCCATAAAACCCAGCTCCCCTATAAAGTACAGGTGTATGTATAGAAGACAGGAAGATATTCCCTGCCTTCAGCTAGCAGCGTAGCAGGCGATAGCATCCTATAGGAACACCATAGGGTGCAAAGGCACTTCTGTCCCCTGGTTTTGTAGTCCATGGCCCTGCCTTCTGGAAGAACTGTACCCAAAGTGCACCTGGTAGGAAAAGCGCTACCCTGGTTTTTTGTTTTTTGGAAAAGTATGCACTCCATTGCAGGGCAGGGGTGGAGGGGGAGGAAAGCCAGGCAATACTCAAAAAATAAGTGCTCAGCCTGAATCCCCGTAGATGAGCACTGCTTCTCATTCAGGGACGCTAGTCAGAAGCAAGGAAGCGATGACATGCGTGCCCCCACCCCCCAGTTACCTCCCTAAGGAGAAATTCTCTGTAGCACCCAGGTCCTACAGAGCAGACCCTGTGACTCCAGTGCACAGACCTCAATAGGAACCTCTGCCTTAACCCGTGTGTCCATTCAAAAAGGACTCATTCCTGCAGAGGGAACAGAAGGCTTGTGAGATGGGAACCTCTGCTAGCTGCCCACAACTTCGGACTCTTTGAGATCCATTAAAATGGTTTCATTCCCGGCCGGGCGCGGTGGCTCACACCTATAATTCTGCCACTTTGGGAGGTCGAGGTGGGTGGATCAGGAGGTCAGGAGATCAAGACCAACTTGGCCAATATGGTGAAACCCTGTCTGTACTAAAAATACAAAAAAATTAGCCAGACATGGTGGCACACGCCTATAGTTCCAGCTACTAGGGAGGCTGAGGCAGAAGAATCGCTTGAACCCGGGAGGCAGAGGTTGCAGTGAACCGAGATCACGCCACTACACTCCAGCTTGGGTGACAGAGCAAGATATCATCTCAAAAAAATAAAATAAAACAAAATAAAATAGTTTCATTCCCTTTCCTGTGATGATGTGGAATGCCACGGAAAGAGACCGTCACATGGTGGGCCGGTTTTTTTTTTTTTTTTTTTTTTTTTTTGGAGAGTCTCATTCTGCCACCGAGGCTATAGTACGATAGCACAATCTTAGCTCGCTGCAACCTCCGCCTCCTGGGTTCAAGCGTTTCTCCTGCCTCAGCTTCCCGGTAGCTGGGATTACAGGCATATGACACCACACCCAGCTAACTTTTTTTTGTATTTTTAGTAGAGGTGGGGTCTTGTCACGTTGATCAGGCTGGTCTCGAACTCCTGGTCACAAGTGATCCACCCGTCTCAGTGGTGGGATCACAGGTGTGAGACGCTGCACCCGGCCTTTTTTAACTGAACATGAGACATTCAGAAAGACCACAAGCTGGGGCAGCATGCTGATAAAAGTGGATAAGAGTGAGGGCAACTGTGTGTTCATGATTGAGGCAGACACTCGAGAGTGGACAAGGCTCTATCTATAGTCACCCTGGGACAGTGGATGTGGACTGGACGTGTGGTCATGCTGACGAAGAGTGCACGCTCTTGCACCTTGTTTCTCTCTTGTCCCAGCAAGCAAAGATGAAACATATTAATTATTAACTGTGACACGGGATAGTGGGCAGGGATATGAATTTACTCATCACTCTGCCGGCAACAACACAGAGGAAATAAGAGGCCGACTCCCCACCACCTCCCCCCACATTAAGATATCCCGACCGGGCACGGTGGCTCAAGCCTGTAATCCCAGCACTTTGGGAGGCCGAGACGGGCGGATCACGAGGTCAGGAGATTGAGACCATCCTGGCTAACCCAGTGAAACCCTGTCTCTACTAAAAAAAAAAAAAAAAAAAATTAGCCGGGCGAGGTGGCGGGTGCCTGTAGTCCCAGCTACTCGGGAGACTGAGGCAGGAGAATGGTATGAACCCGGGAGGCAGAGCTTGCAGTGAGCCGAGATCCGGCCACTGCACTCCAGCCTGGGCGACACAGCGAGACTCCGTCTCAAAAAAAAAAAAAGAATATCCCATATCTGGAATTCAAGGCTTACAGGAAGGATGGAGATGGAGTGTGTACCGGGAGAGGGGAAGCAAAAAGAGGCACTCCTGCTTCTTTGAAATGGCCTTCTTTCTCAGCTACCACACGTCATTGGAGATTGGGGTTTCAGTAAATCCAGTTTGGATGATCCCTTCAGGCACCCTTCTGTTGCATAAAATGGTGGCAGAATTAAACGTAGCAGTGTTATGCTATTATATGTAAACATTTTGAAGAACAAGCCTACTGGATTCTAAAAAGAAGAAAAGGTTATGTGGACTGAGGGCTGTTTTTAGAGGAACACCATGTGGTCGATATTCCTAAGTTTGGGTTTCACAATACTTCTTGTTGCCATACAGAAAAGACTGAAAAAATGTAGACATAAATTCATGCGTGCCTATTTCAGTGTGCTTTTAAAAAAAAATGGGAAATATAAAAAACATGATAAAAAACAGTCTATTTGACAAATAAGCTTTTATCACTGGTGACTTGACTGTGACAAGGCTGTGGCAGTGCCTCTCCATGCTGGGATCTCACCAGGGACAGTTGCTGCAGGAATTGCAGGCAGTGTGAAAGGATGTCCAGCCTTGTCATAAGCCAGAGGAGGGGCACAGATGTCATGCTTACCTTCCCCAGTGCAGGTGAACAGGAGCAGGCAGCTTAGCATGTGCCATCTGAGACCATATGTTGAAATTCTGTCAAAAATGTGTTGGCCGGGCATGGTGGCTCATACCTGTAATTCTAGCACTTTAGGAGGCCAAGTCAGGCGGATCACCTGAAGTGGGAGTTTGAGACCAGCCTGGCCAACATGGTGAAAGCCCATCTCTCCTAAAAATACAAAAGTTAACCAGGTGTGGTGGCACATGCCTGCAGTCCCAGCTATTCAAGAAGCTGAGGCATGAGAATCACTTAAACACAGGAGGAGGAGGTTGCAGCGAGCTGAGATCACACCACAGAACTCCAGCCTGGATGACAGAGTGAGACTCTGTCTCAAAATATATATGTGTATAGATATTGTTTTGGTGGCTCAAGGGGGGTTTTTTTTGTCTTGCAAAGCCCCCATGAAAGTGTAGCTATCTTAGGAAAGTGCAGTATCTTAAAAATATGTTTCTGAAACTGGGTGTATCAGAAGGCACTCAAAGGTAACAGGGTAAAAACAGTACGTCCTCTTGGAGGGTCAGGGTTACTTGTCAACTTGGAGGGAAAAAAACTGTGAAGAGACCGGGTCTTGCTCTGTTGCTGAGACTAGAGTGCAGTATGTATTCACAGGCGAGATCATAGAGCACTACAGCCTCGAACTCCTGGGCTCAAGCAATCTTCCCACCTTAGCCTCCTGAGTAGCTGAGACTACAGGTGTGCACCAGGGTGGGTTTCCCTACCACATCTGGCAGGGAAAACATTTTTATACGAAAATAAGCACAGATATGCTATAAAGCAGAGTACACCATTTACATGAAGATCAATATGAGACTTCCAAGAAATATTCTGGCTACCACAGCCCCTTTAAGCTAAGTCCCAAATCCCCAGGAGAGCCATTTTGGTTTTTGTTTGTTTGTTTTGAGACGGAGTCTCGCTCTGTCACCAGGCTGGAGTGCAGTGACGCAATCTCGGCTCACTGCAACCTCTGCCTCCCGGGTTCAAGTAATTATCCTGCCTCAGCTTCCCTGAGTAGCTGAGACTATAGGTGCACACCACCACAGCCAGCTAATTTTTGTATTTTTAGTAGAGACGGGGTTTCACCATGTTTGCCAGGATGGTCTCGATCTCTTCACCTCGTGATCCACCCGGCTCGGCCTCCCAAAGTGGTGGGATTACAGGCGTGAGCCACCACACGGCCAGGAGTATGGTTTTATGTGTTAACTACCTCTGCATAACAGGGTCTGGTTTGTAACTCTCTCGTGTGTGAATTTCTCTCTCCTTGGGCCAGTGCCATTATGTTTTAATAATATCTCAAAAACGCTTTAAGATTTTCCTTTACAAAGGTTTTCTTATTCGTGACTTTTTATTCACAAAAACCTTAAAGTCATTTTGTCATGTATTTTTTAAAATCTTGTCAGATTTTGTATTATCATTGTATTAAATGTGAATTCATTTCCAAAAATTGGCATTTTTATGTGACTCAGTCTTTTCACGAATATGGGTATCTCTCACTAAAATTTTATATTTCTTAGCTTTTTAGTTTCTTTCTAAAGATCACACATGTCTTACTAAGTTTACATCTAGGAGTGTTTTTTGTCACTGTGACTGTTGTTACTGCCCTTTCCAGTATGTTTTCAGTGTGATTCACTGGGGTGCCAGCTTCTGACATGTGAAATGGAAGAGCATGCCTAGCAGAGCAAGTACACACCCTCCAAAAATAGAAATTAAAAGAAAACATGACAGAGTTTGCCTGTAAAAGCCTACAAATTGATGATAATACTGGTACTTTCCTCATAAAGTCATTGTGAGGCCAAAAGAAATACTTTCATTTAGTTATTAATAATTGATTAAGCACTTAGAGCAGTGCCTGGTACATAGTAAATGCTCATTAATCGTCACTATTGCTTTCATCATCATCATCATTATTTTGTACTAGTCATAGCATTATCATCATTAATTGAAAAAGTATCATCATCGTGACACCAGAGGCAAGATTTGGTACTGTGCCCTGCGGCCCCCAATCTCTGAGGGGGAAGAGAGCAGAACAGTTTGCCCCTTGGCTTCACCAGCAAAGCCACACATCCATGTCTCTCCTGTAACTTCACAGGGCACAGCCACCTCCTTCTCGTACCAGACTGCTCTGACCAACTGGCAGTGTCATGGGCCCTGTCTGGGCAGGAAGCCGATAAGAGGAGAGATGAGGAAAGAACAACTCAGCAGTCAGTCCTTGAGTCCAGCCCGGAAAGCTCACATTCACACCCAGGTGGTGAGCTCAGCTGTCATTGCCACCATATTCTGCAGTTGGGGGTTAATTATTACAGAATCAGGTGCTCTTATAGCTGAAGGGTGAGGGGCCTTGAGATCCTAAGATCAGGATCTGGGACCCCATAATATGCATTTTGTTTTTTTGTTTTTTTGGTTTTTTTTTTTTTTGAGACAGAGTCTCGCTCTGTTACCCAGGCTGGAGTACAGTGGCGCGATCTTGGCTCACTGCAACCTCCGCCTCCCGGGTTCAAGCGATTCTCCTGCCTCAGCCTCCCGAGTAGCAAGGATTACAGGCGCCCACCACCACACCCGGCTAATTGTTGTATTTTTAGTAGAGACAGAGTTTCACCATGTTGGCCAGGCTGGTCTCAAACTCCTGACCTTGTGATCCGCCCACTAGGCCTCCCAAAGTGCTGGGATTACAGGCGTGAGCCACTGCGCCCCGCCCATGATATGCATCTTGAGAGAGACAGGCCTTGCACAAATCTGTGCATGTAAGTAATGTTTAGCAGGCCCTTGCCAGGTGCCTAGCACTGTGCTTATTTGATTTTCCCAGTAGTGTTAGGACATTTCATGTATGTGGGCCCTGGGAAAGAACTGGGGGAAACGGTAGATTTTCTTCACATCTAGTGTTTCGTTTGATTCCTGTAACAACTCTGTGAAATAGGCTGGAAGTGGCAGAGGCAGGAGTAGGATCCCAGCCCAGGGCTGCGTCCATTCCCCACCTTCCCCACCCACTCCCCTGGCGAGTGAGCCCAGTTCCTGGGACCCAGGTCCTGTAGACATGTGTTGCAGGGATGGCTGGGCATTGCTTCAGGAGAAGAACTAAGCAGTGAAGACCTGAAACATTGTACCCAGTTGTATTTTCTTATATCTTGCTCCTTCCTCCCCTGCAGGTTATTTGTCTAATGAGTCTCAGAGCTCTTAAGTGTTTCTGGGCCATCTAGTCATCCCGGCTACTGGCGGTTGAGTAATCTGTGTGCTTTTCCAATGAACTCTAATGCCAACCCCCGAAACTTAATAGAATAAAAGTGTGATCAGCTTTAATGACCAGTTTATGCACAGTACTGGTTTGATGTGGCTGTATAAGTCAATTTGGGATTCTAGAGGGACTGGAACTTGAAGCTGTTAATTGCACTACCTTACTTGCGTTGACCAGACCCTCTCACCTGCAGCTTGGAGCATCATTCTCTGCCATTAGCACCACAGCATCAATCCTGGCTAGCCTCCTGTTGTGTGCTGACACATTTTACAGCCCAAATAAATGCAACAGAACTGCGACACAAACATTTATTGCCTCAACTCCTTAGCCCTCATTGAGATAACTTTTTAATATTCCCCCCCTGTGTGAACTGAGTATTTCCCCTACTTCTTCTGTAATGGCTCTAGGTAAATCCCATATAGCCCTGGATTCTAGCCTTAAACCCTCTGCTGGGCCACATTTAAATCATTTCATTTCACTTAACGGTCAGTGAACATTCTTGTTGCACTAAATGGTCCTACTGCTGTTTTTATTCACTTGTCTTCATAAGTTCTGTATTTCCACTTGTGGCTCACCATCAGAGCACTCGGTAATCACTCAGCTATCTGGATTTTAGAGTCAGTGGGCACAGACCCTCAGAACCGTGGAGTACGGGACTGATATTTTTAGTTGTCAGGTACTTTCTGAGCACTTTGTATGTGTCTGGCACGGTCCTAAGCTGCGCTTTGAAGGCACCTAAGTCAAGTAACATGATCCCTTCTGCCCCCTCCCCTCAGTCACCGATGCTCATGCTGGGGAACTGAGGCAGGCCCACTTACCATTACAGTATAGGGACCATGTGGGTGGCCCCAATATATGCAGTATATATGTCAGACATGCATCTCTATATCCTCTTAATACCATTCACATTGTAAGACCTGATGTCATTAGTTTTTTCCCCCCCAAGGGCCATAAAATTGTCATACTGGAATGGGGTTTGTTTTTTGTTTTTTAATTTAATTAAAACTTCTGTCAAAGCAGACTATAAATTTGGTTTGTTTTGATTTCAAGTTTCCTGAAACTTGGCTCTTCAGATTGCCCCCCAGTTCTTCATTCTGTGGGTTTCCTTTGGGGTCTTTTCTATGGGGCCGTTCCCACCTCACAGCTACATGCCTTACAGGAGAGCACCCCTCCCCCAGAAGTTTCATCCTCTAGATTGGTGGACTTTGTGAAATAAACATGATGGTAACTACTGTAATGGGGGCTTTTGTAAGACACACAGCAGAGGGCTGCATTCTCCTGTTGGAGAATCCTGTGTTCTTGTTCTAGCCGGCACATAGAGAATACGGCCTTTAGCACGCAGAGCTCACGCACAGGGAGCTACATGGGGAGAAGCGTGTTTGTTCTGAGGCATGATAAGTGTGCCACCAAAGCCTTCAAAGGGACCACCAGAGGAAGTGTCGGCCAGACAAACAGACCTTCTGGAAAGTAGTTTTGCAAGATCCATCAGTAACCATAAAAATATTGATATCTGGCCGGGCGCGGTGGCTCACGCCTGTAATCCCAGCACTTTGGGAGGCCGAGGTGGGTGGATCACGAGGTCAGGAGATCGAGACCACGGTGAAACCCCGTCTCTACTAAAAACACAAAAAAATTAACCCAGCGTGTTGGCGGGCGCCTGTAGTCCCAGCTACTCGGGAGGCTGAGGCAGGAGAATGGCGTGAACCCGGGAGGCGGAGCTTGCAGTGGGCCACTGCACTCTGGCCTGGGCGACAGAACAAGACTCCATCTCAAAAAAAAAAAAAATTCATATCTGTTTATCCAACAATTCTATTTCTAGAAACCTTTTATAAGGAAGTCAGATTTGATAAAAGGTTATATATGAATGATAATCCTGGCATTAAGTGAAAACAGTCTAAATGTTCATCATATGGGAGTGATTAAATAGATTATGATACATCTTTACAATGGAGTATTATACAGTTACTGAAAATATTCCTTCAAAGGACAGTTAATGACATAAGGATCATAATATGAAGTTAAGTTCAGAAGCAAGTTATGCTATGATCCCACATTTAAATATTCTGTATATTTTAAATCTACATGTGATTTAACAGACTACTCAAAAATACCAAACTACTAATAGCCACATATCCGAATGCAACTAAATATTTAGAGCAAGCTTGTCCAACCCACAGCCTGTGGGCCATGTGCAGCCCAGGATGGCCTTGAATGCAGCCCAACACAAATTTGTAAACTTAAAACATGAGATTTTTTTTGCGATGTCTTTTTTCTTTAGCTCATCAGCTTTTGTTAATGTTGTGGGTTTTATGTGTGGCCCAAGACAATTCTTCTTCTTCCAGTGTGGCCCGGGGAAGCAAAAAGATTGGACACCCCTGATTTAAAGAGAAAAAGAACAGAATCTTTATAATTTCCCGTGTAGCTTTTTTAAACTTTGGAAACAGCTACAGTAGGTACCTGTTAATTGCACCTTCCCAGATGACAGGGACATTGTTTCCACTTGCCATAGGACACAGATCACCCCCTTCTCTGCACCAGCCTTCGTTTCATTAGTCCTATGATCTCACATTAAAATTCTCATTGTGCATTCAAGTCAGTAAAGATTGGTTTAGCTGTATGTAGCAAGAAACCCAATTAACAGGAGCTTTTAAAAGATGGAGGTTTATTTTTCTCACACATAAAAGAAAGCTGGCAATAAGGTGTCCAGAGCTTGCATGGTGTCCCCATGGTCATCAAGTACTCAGACACCTCCTTTCTACCCCCCAGCCTTAGCGTGTAGCTCCCATATCAAACTTACCTTACCGTGCTAGATGTCTGCTGGTGTTCCAGCTATCAAGTTCATATTCCAGGCAGAACGGAGACACACTAGGGGGCAGGCAGGCAGTGGAGTGCCCCCAGTCTGAGGCGGCCCACTTTAAAGAACTTTCCTAGATGCTCCTGCCTTGATGACAGCTGACACCTCATTGGCCACGTCTAGCTGCACAGGAGTCTGGAGAGTGTAAACTTCTAGATGTGCACTGACCCTGTAAGGAAAAAGGAGAGATGGATGCTGGGCAGTCCACAGTTCTCTCATGTGGTTATCTCAAATTTTCATAACATAGGTTCATAATTATAGTGATGTGTAATTTGCGTTATGAAGAAATCATTGATTAGCCAGGCATGCTGGCACATGCCTGTAATCCCAGCTACTCAGGAGGCTGAGGCAGGAGGATCACTGAAGCCCAGGAGTTCAAGACCAACCTGGGCAACATAGTGAGAACCTGTCTCTAAAAAAAAGAGAGAGAAAGAGAAAAGAAAGGAAGAAATGGTTGGGACCTGGTAGAGGAGCAGCATTTTGGAGAAAGCACTGGACAGAGATCAGAAGATCTGGGGTTCATGTCTTTGCTTCTATGTGGATTGATTCTTGTGGGCTTCATTCTTCACCAAAAGCTGAGGGCAGTGATTCTTACAGCCTCCACGTGCAGCAGTCTTGGACTTGCAAGGGTGGGTCCCCTTTCAGGGCAGCACCCATTCCTCTGACTGCCCCTCTATAACTTCTGCTACTCCTTCCAAGCTGGGTCACCTCTCACCTGCACTCCTTTTCTTTTTTTTTTTTTGAGACGGAGTCTCACTCTGTCACCCAGGCCAGAGTGCAGTGACACGATCTCGGCTCACTGCAACCTCCGCCTCCCGGGTTCACGCCATTCTTCGGCCTCAGCCTCCTGAATAGCTGGGATTATAGGCGCCCGCAACCTCGCCCCATATATTTTTAGTAGAGACGGGGCTTTACCATGTTGGTCAGGCTGGTCTCGGACCTGTGACCCCGTGATCCACCCACCTCGACCTCCCAAAGTGCTGGGATTAAAGGTGTAAGCCACCGCGCCCAGCCTCACCTGCACTCTTACTGGTCCCTTAACCGGGTCCCCTGCCACAACTCTCCACCTCTTCCTTGCCTTGACCCTAGGACAAGGTGATCTTTTTAACCACAGGTCTGGATGCTCTGGTCCTCCATTTTTAACATTCTACCAGCTTTCCATTCCCTCCAAGTGGAGCATGGCATCTGTGTTCTGGCCCTACCACACTTTCCTTTTATTCTCTCTTCTCTGCCGTCTCCACCCCCATCCTCATCCTCACCCTTCCGTATCCACACTTAGTCTATTTCTGTCTCTGACAGTCTCCGCATCCAGTCGTGTCTTGGGCTTCTCACCCCTGCCGCGGCTCCAGCCTCTGGGCCTCTGAGCTCCTCCTCCCCTGAGGCTGTCTCCTCTGAGAAGTCTTCTGTGACTCCCTCAGGCTGAGTCACATCTTCTAGATCCCTCTAGTCCTGGGTGCCCTCCTGTGCTAGTACATTCCAGATGCTAGGTCGTTTATCTCAATTCTTGTCTGTTTTCCCTTCCTGGACTCAGAGATTTCTGCAGGCATTAATCACATCTGAAAGTCTCACCCGCACAAGGTGCCTGGAACAGGAGGTGCTCACGGCTTGTCTGCAGAATGACTCAGGGCTGGGGCTGCCCTTCCAGGGCTCCTCCAGGTTTTCTGGGTCTTTGAACACCTGTGCATTGTGTGCTGTGTATGCCTTTCACTTGTAGGAAAGGGCCCTGCCTGCCTGTCCATCTTCGCTGCAGAGCCACTTGCTCTGAGTGCACTGGGCTCAGATTCCTTCTCTCGCTCGCTCGTCACAGATCTGCTGAGCAGTGTTGTCTCCTAGGACTGTGTGGGGCCCAGGGACACAGAAAGCAGTGTTCACCAGTCCTGCCCTTGAGGGGCTCTCAGGGGGCTGGAGAAGGGAAGACAGACGTGAACTAGAGCACGTGACCTCATAGGGACCACACACACAGACCACACACATGGTCCAGGTGGCTGCAAAGAGGAGGGCGGGCTTTGCGAGCATGCCGCCCGGGCTGCAGGCGGTGAACGGGTGGACAGAGGTGTGCCCTCCCTTCAGGAGGGAGCGGGAAGCCAGTCACCCCTCCTGCTGCTGCAACATGTTTCTCCCCTCCATGTCTGCCACGCCTCTCCCTTGGCCAGATTCCCACCAGCTGCCCTAGGGACTCCCATGCCATGTAGGCGCTGTACTGGTTGGGGACCTCACACATCTTTTTCTTGACACTGGCCAACTTTATTGAGGGCCCAAAGACTGCTGGAGCTGCAAAGGACCGTAAAGATCACCTAGAAGTTTCCAGACCTCATCCCACAGGTGAGGAACTGAGTCTAGAGGAAGTGGAGAGTCTCACATGGCAAGTGGCGGAGCCATCCCAGCTGCAGCCCAGCTGTCCTGTTCCCGCTGCCCCCCTCCCCCTCATCCCAGGGCCTTTCCAGGGTGCCGCCTTTCCTTCCAGAGTGCCAGAAGTAGAACATGTGGATTAACACTGGGCCATTCAGAGACCATGCGTCCCAGATGGATCCTGGAGCCATGGACAGTGCCTGTAATCACAGAAGCTGAGAGTCGGAAGGAATCCATCTGGTTCACCCCTGGTCTAGCATATACCTTCCTTCTCCATCCTCACTTTCTGCTCCTCACGGGGACAGAACTCACAGCTTCCCAAGCCAGCCCATTGCAGTTTTGAACGGGTTTCTTCTTATGCCATTCCATAACCCCTGCCTGCCACTAAAGCCTTGAGAAGATGATGGTAAACTCTGTCAAGTACTCATGGAATGTCCGATTGTGGACACTTCTAGGATGGGTTCCTGGTGAATCCCCTGAGATCAATTAAATACAGAACAAGCTCCCAGGTAACTGAACCATCCAAGCTGTTATACAAAATTGTTTGTATTAGCCTCGTTTTAATTATCCAAAAAGTAATGGTTCCCTTTTTTTTTAAGGATCATTGGTATTCTAGCCTTTCTGTTCTCAGTATCGTTTGATAGTGGGTGCATCTATCTGTTGAGGTTAATATATGAAAACAAAGCCGTGTACTATTCAGGGTGGAGGACAACGCCAATCCTCCTCTTCTCTGTAGGAGGGTATAGATGGCTTCGGCTCACCCAGTAGCACTTTCAGGTTGTCCAGCAGGGAAACTCAGAAAGTCCCTGCATTCATCATGACTGTACTGTAGCCCCCAAGAAACCCAGTGCGGCTCCTCACAGCCCTCAAGATGATTTCCGACCTTGCCACCTAAAGTGTGGCCCATGGACCAGCAGCATCAGCATTACCTGCAGGTTGTGAGAAATGCAGCACCCCAGACCCCCCACTCCCATCCACTTGTATCCAAAGTCTTCTCTATATCAGTGAGCGGAAGGGAGGACTGAGGACACAGTAGCCAAGCTCATCACTGTGACTTGTTAGGAGTTGTGCTGGAGCGCTCGTTCTCTACACCGCCTTCCCATAACTCCTACCTATCTCTTTTGGTTTTTAATTAGGACATTCACTTGCATTTAAAAATACTTGCAAGATCTCCCCCATCCCCCAAATCTCCACTGTCTACTTTTCTTTCTTCTTAGATGACCCGCTGCTCTTGCCTCTTCGCTTTCTCTTGCACCGCAACACTTAGCAGTTATTATCCGTGCCACGGACCTTCAGGATACCTCTGTGCAAGGGCAGACCGAAGACCGAGCAATGGCATGGAAAACAGGACACCTCAGATGGACCGCGGGGCTGTCCTTGGTGACAGAGTACTGCTCTTTAACACGTGCTGTAGTAATGACATGATCGCCTTCTGTCCAGGGCCTTCACTTCGAAACAGAGCACTAAGGTCAGGGAGGAAAACCATATGAGGATGTTGAGCCCTGGCTGCTCTGGGTGGTAGCTGTGGCCTTTAGGAGTTTACTATCGTTTGCTTAAACAGCAGTTACTAACCTCGAATTTCCCATAGATAGTGACCAACTGGTCTGAAATCCAGATAGAGCTGCTAATGGTCAGCCCTTTCTTCACCAGTTCCACTTATCCTTAAAAATGTATCACTCAGGAAATGCTTTTACAGAAAGATTGTGGCAAGACCCTTTGTTCCCGAGGAAAGACCTGCTCTAGCCCCAGATGATGACTCCAGCATCCACCTGGGACAGTGGAAACATTGGGCATGAAGACACTTAATAAAAGGACACTTTAAAAAGAAGGGGGCAGGAAAGGTGGAAGGCAGGAGGTGCAGGCACTCAGACAGCTGCCCTCAACCCCACCCGGGATGGGCCACGGAATAGTGTTCGCATTACCCCGAATGCAGTGCTTTTTCTACCCCAGCATAGTCGGCACCCATTTCTGCATTGTTCTAAAACCCTTTCCCTATGCAAGAAGCAGTTCAAAGGGAAGGAAACCGTCTTAGGAAAGTAGGTACTGGGCACACATCTGACAGCTACGCCAGCAGCAGGCAGGCCTCACCCGGCTCAGCACAGCCCCCTATGCTGTTTCAGAGAAGGAATGGGTGTGTGGATCTCTGTAACTTCTCACGGTGAGGGAAGTGGGCGTTGGATGGTGCAAGGAGCTAGCCAAGCGGCTCTAATGACTGGCTTTGCCCCACAGTGCAGTTGCCAGAAGGGAGCAGCCGTGGGATGGCCAACATTTGTATTCGAAATGTTAGGAAATGTTCCTTCTGACCTTTCCCAGGGGCTAGAGGGCCACGGTTCCTGACCTGTGTCCTTTCTTTGCCTTCAGGTCCACATTGGCCAACTGTATTCAACTGACAAGCTGATCATTGAGAATCGAGACATGCCCAGGACCTAGCAAGCCGGGGACCAGCCACCAGCGGCGGCCAGGGACCACCTTCAGCATCCACTCTCTGTTTGAGATGGGGGCTCCCAAAACCAGCTTACAATAGCCTTTTGCGCTGCCTGCCCTGTGGGAGCTGATAAACCAAGTCACGTTTGCGTTCTGTTGCAGCCTTAGTGAAAAAGGATGGCTGTGTCTCCTTGGTTCACGTGTTAGAATGGAGAGCTGGAGTTTGTTCAGAATAGTGCTGTGTGTTACCACGTCTCCCCTCCACCCCACTCCTATCTTGTAGCTCATGGCCATTGTGTATAGCATTTCTACATGTTGTTTCTTGGTCCTTGACAATAAAAAGAATTATCTCCCTGAGCCTTTCACACCAGATAAACCCCTGCCGATTAATGCATTTTCATTTTCTACTGACAGAAGGCCTGGAGAGGGCTGTTGGGGGCCCTCAGGGGAGGGTTCGACCCGAGAAAAGAAGTGCCTTGGTGAAGGCAAGTCCAAGCCCCGCTTGAGACTGGGGGCAGTGTGGAGTAGGGCAGGGCTGCGAGGGTACACAGTGCACCCTGTAACTTATACCTGAACCCAGTACAACAAAGGTAACGGGTGTGTAGGTACACGCCCAGAGATGGCGCACTGCAGATCAGCAACCTTAGCCCCACCTGGGAGCTTGCTGGAAATGCAGGCTCCAGCCCCTCCCAACACCTGGTAAATGAGAGCCCCCAGCCTGATCCAAGCCCAGGACAACCCCCATACCCTGAAGCCGGGAACGTGCTGCGCAGCACTGGTGCCCACATCTGGCTGGTGGACAGAAGCACCTGGAGAGTTGGAGCGCTTTTTTAAAAGACGTCTCAGCACTTCGCTCTCTGCAGATTCTGACTCAGTAAGTGAGAGGTGAGGCACATTTTCCTCTCTTTCTAAAGCTCTGCCAGTGTTTTTCATGTTTAACCAGTTGGGGACCCCTGCTCTTTAAGCATATGACAGGTAATAAAGATATTGTTTGTATGCTTTTATTCTTGGAAACAGATTCATTCCAAACATAGAAAGAACGTATTAAATAACTTGCTTGTCATCTGGGGTGTTTACGAGGGACCAGACCCGTCAAAGTGGTTTCTTGTTTCCCTTTGCATACAGTGCTGAGTGGATTTGGTATCTGTGTGTTAAGGTTTGGAACAGGCTCATATAAATAGCACCGGTCCTGGAATAGCTGCAGTGCTGTCACCCCCTCATTTTAACTCTCACAGTCATGGGAGTGGGCACGCGCAGTCTGAGCCCACGTTCTTCTCACCCTCACGTGAGAACTCATGTCTTCTGCTGTCTTCCAGAGAGCATAGATTTGCTGCAGTGATGCATTCAAGTAGATGTAACATGTAGCCACTCTATTTGGCAGTACAACCTTTGATTTCCGGATAAAGTCTTTTTTTTATTATTATTGAGATGGAGTCTCGCTCTGTCACCCAGGCTGGAGTGCAGTGGTACGACCTTGGCTCACTGTAACCTCTGCTTCCTGGGTTCAAGCCATTCTCCTGCCTCAGCCTCCTGAGTAGTTGAGATTACAGGGGCCTGCCACCACACCCAGCTAATTTTTTGTATTTTTAGTAGAGATAGGGTTTCACTATGTTGGCCAGGCTGGTCTTGAACTCCTGACCTCATGATCCCCTCAAAGTGCTGGGACTACAGACGTGAGCCACCGCGCCCTGCCAGTTTCAGGATAAGTCTTGAGCATCTGTGAAAATAATGAAGCTCTTAGCAAGTCCCAGATCTCTTACCCTCTAACCAGTTCCTGCCTGGGAGCTGCAGTGTTAGAGCACATGCAAAGCCCTTAATGTGGGGAGAGCCCTTCGGTGGACAGTGAACGGAGGTGACGTGGCAAGAGTAATCACTCCCTTCAGCTGACTGTCACGGGGCAGAGCCGCCCAGCCCAGCCCTGTGTGTGGCTCTGGCTCAGGTTTCCCACCCTGCATCAGTGGAGTTCGTGGTCACTCAGCAGTGAATGCCTCCAACCACGGTACTAACGACAGCACTGCCGATTTATACTTAATTTAAGCAACTGCTGCTTGGAACCGAAGTCCAGATTTGAACCTCCGTGCTAAAGGTATCAAATTGCTAGCAAGATAACAGCTCCATAGTAGACTTCTCCCACGCCCCCAGGTTTTAAGCAATGAGGCAGTCCACCCAAACTTAACGTGGGCTGCAGGCTGTAACAGCAGGTTGCTTTTGTGTTCATTAAACTGCATGAATGGGTTTGAACATGCCCAAAGCCTTGCTAATGCAAACTTAATTTTGTAAAATTAACTATGCAGTTGGAATTTGCAGAAAGATATAAATCCGAATTCTGTGGTAGGAAATGCCACAAACAGGCCTGGTCCTCCGCATCTCAGGTGTATATCTGGCAGGCAGAGCCTGGCACTGGGTACTCCCCAACTCAGATAACCCAGTATTGATGCTAGAGCTTTGAAGAAAGCGGCATTCCCATGGGGATGATCCCTGGTGTTTCTCTAGGGAATCTTTCCGCCTCCTTGACTATGTACCAACTGAGGGGACTGTGGGCAGCTCGAACGTCCATGGCCTGCCAGCCTCACAGAACTCTCTAGAACTTATGCCTGCTCTGAAGATAGGATCCAGGCTGGGGTCTGGAGATCACTTAGCAGCGCTAACATTTGGCAAATGAGAAATACTGTCATTAGTTAACTTCCCAGGCAAAAACTCATTGGCCGAGCAAGGCTATGTCCTAGACATTCAGAGATGGCTCTGGGCTGGGCTGGCTGGCATGACCTCATGGCTGGGAAGTCTTGCACAGCCAAGTACAGGGCTGTGTTGTTCTGATGGCTGTTGGGATCAGGATTTTGGAACTGAAAGAATTGGCTAGATTACTTTAGGTATACTCCGTCCTGCTACTAAGTAATTAGCTACTAACTCCCCTCATCCACAGCCTCACCCATTTCTCAAGCCCTGCCATACAACCCCCCGTCATCCAGGAGCAAAAGGGACAGGCAGAGGGTGAAGCCTACAAAGATGGCAAACACCAGAGCTCCCCTAGGCCAACGCTCAGATCTTCAGGTGTTAAAACGAAGAGCCTGAACATCTGCAGATCATGTACAGAGTCAGGGCCTTTTCTCTAAACCCCTTTCGGCCAGGCGTGGTGGCTCAAGCCTGTAATCCCAGCACTTTGGGAGGCCGAAGCGGGCGGATCACGAGGTCAGGAGATCGAGACCATCCTGGCTAACACGGTGAAACCCCGTCTCTACTAAAAAACACAAAAAAAATTGCTGGGCGAGGTGGCGGCACCTGTAGTCCCAGCTACTCAGGAGGCTGAGGCAGGAGAATGGCATGAACCCGGGAGGCGGAGCTTGCAGTGAGCCGAGATCAAGCCACTGCACTCCAGCCTGGGCGACGGCGCGAGACTCCGTCTCAAAAAAAAAAAAAAAAAAAAAAAAAAAAAAAAAAACTCTTTCACTCATTAATTTGTTTACTCAGTATTGACTAAGGCCACCGAGTGCCAGGTGCCAGGGAGCAACCAGTAAACAAGACAGACGTACCTTCACAGAGCCTGTGTCTAGCAGGGAAATCCAAGAAGAAAATGACAAGTCTTATGAATGTTACGAAGGGGGAAATAAGAGTGCTGCCAGAGCCGACGGGATGGGCCAGGGAAGGGCTCCCTGGGGAGGGGATACTTACGCTTGCAAAGTAATGATGAGGATTGGCTGTGTGAAGGTGGGGAGAGGAGCTGTCCAGGCAGGAGGAACGGCACATGCAAAGAACTGAAGGGAGTCTGGGATGGCGGCAGGCAAGAAAGAAGGTTCTTTCCACATCGTGGAGCAGCTTGGAGCCTCAGCCTAAGGATGGAGCAACTCAGGAGTTTTTAAGCAAGGTGAGGTTTTTGTTTTGTTTTGTTGAGATGGAGTCTCGCTCTGTTGCCCAGCCTGGAGTGCAGTGGCGCAATCTCAGCTCACTACAACCTCTGCCTCCCAGGTTCAAGCAATTCTCCTGCCTTAGCCTCCTGAGGAGCTGGGACTACAGGTGTGCACCACCACACCCAGCTAATTTTTATATTTTTTAGTAGACGCAGGGTTTTGCCATGTTGGCCAGGCTGGTCTTGAACTCCTGACCCCAGATGATCCGCCTGCCTTGGCCTCCCAAAGTGCTGGGATTACAGGCGTGAGCTACCACCGCCCCCGCCAAGGTTTGTATTTTTTTAAAAGGTCACGTTGTCTGATTTTGAGGGGATACACTGGATGCAGGGAGACCAGCTTTTTGGAGGAATGGGGATTGGGCGTGGCATTCCAGGCAAGCGAAGATGGTAACTTCACCAAGAGACAACAGCTGAACAGAAGCAGAGTCAGCATCACCCTGAGAACTGGGGGGGCTGGGCCGCCGGCCAAGGAGGACAGGAAAACTGGAGCAGAGCTGCCGCAGCTGAGCACAACCCGAGCTCCCCAGCCCACCTGCGGACACACGAGGACGTCCACAGAGTCCCCTAGCCTGGGCTAGCTTAGGTCAGTCATATTCAGCCACCCCTCAGACATGTGCTAAACAATTAACTGTTGCATTAGTCACTGAATTTGGAGGTAGATTATGAGGTAACAGCAAACTAATATACAGAGCATCTCGTGTAATACTTTATTACTTTCTCAGGGCCACATAGCAAACCAAAGAGTAGGTAGACAAACGGCCAAAACTGACGTCTCCTGTATGGGGACATTTCCACAAATATCTTCAGAATACAGGTCACTCCCTTTAGAGAACAGGTCCTGGAGAAACAGTCATCACGTGTCCTACAGATAGAAGGGCTGGCCAACCAGAAAGGAAAGAAAAAGTCGAGTCAACAGGACCTGGTGATTGATTGGATGAGGAGACCAGGGCTGAGGACTTCGGGGAGTCCAGGAGGAGTCCCAGGAGCAGAGCCTGAGGAACGAAGAAGGGGCCCTGGCTGAGACCGGGCAGGAGCAGCCACTATCTGGAATTTTCCCCCCTGCTGACTTCGAACAGCCTCAACTTCAAACAGAAAGCCCAGACTCTGTGAATTTATCTTTTCTTCCCAGAGGTTAGAAATTGTTTATTCATTTAATAATTTAAAAAATCACTGGAGTCGGGTGTGGTGGCTCCTAACTGGTAATCTCAGCACTTTGAGAGGCTGAAGTGGGCAGATCACTTGAGCTCAGGAGTTCGAGAACAGCCTGGGCAACATAGTGAAACCCTGTCTATACAAAAAATACAAAAATTAGCTGGGTGTGGTGGCATGCAACTGTTGTCCTAGCTGCTCTGGAGCCTGAGGTGGGAGGATCACTTGAGCCTGGGTGGCGGAGGTTACACTGAGCCATGATCGCACCACTGCACTCCAGCCTGGGTGACAGAGTAAGACCCTGTATCAAAAAAAAAAAAAAAAAAATTCACTGGAATAAAACAACTTGAAAGACCCTTATAAAGATTTTAACTGTAACTCTCTATAGAGCAAATAACTTCCGTTTTTAGGCAAAGCTCTTTGTGTGTAACTTCGATTGGAAGAGGAGGGCTGGTAGAGGGGAAATTTTCTACTTTGGTCACGAGATTAACATTAAAAGTTTGAGGAAGGTTGCTCTATATATTGGCTGCCTGTTTCTAAGAGTGAAAATAAAAGCACAGTAAAATAACAACAAGTATACAGAAAATATAAAATACATTTGTAGAAAATGAGCTGGGTTTTTTTTGTTGTTTGTTTGTTTTGCTAAGTACTTCATACAAACTAGTATTTGCTTTCTAGATTAAAGAATATCGGCCGGGCGCAGTGGCTCACACCTGTAATCCCAGCACTTTGGAAGGCCGAGGTGGGTGGATCATGAGGTCAGGAGATTGAGACCATCCTGGCTAACGTGGTAAAACCCTGTCTCTATTGAAAATACAAAAAATTAGCCGGGCGTGGTGGCGGGCACCTGTAGTCCCAGCTACTCAGGAGGCTGAGGCAGGAGAATGGCATGAACCCGGGAGGTAGAGCTTGCAGTGAGCCAAGATCATGCCACCGCACTCCAGCCTGGGCGACAGAGAGAGACTCTGTCTCAAAAAAAAAAAAAAAAAAAGAATATATCATCTAGGCACAGTGGCTTACACCTATAATCCCAGCACTTTGGGAGGCTGGCCGAGGTGGGTGAATCACAAGGTCAGGAGTTCAAGACCAGCCTGGCTAATATGGTGAAACCCCATCTCTACTAAAGATACAAAAAAAATTAGCCAGGAGTGGCAGTGGGTGCCTGTAATCCCAGCTACTCAGGAGACTGAGGCAGAGAATTGCTTGAACCCAGACGCGGAGGTTGCAGTGAGCTGAGATCACGCCACTGCACTCCAGCCTGGGTGACAAAGCAAGACTCCGTCAAAAAAAAAAAAAAAATCTCAGATATTGAAGCCAACCTATAAATACAGCAGAAGCTGAAGAAAAGATAATGGCTCAAAAAGCAAAAGGAGAAAGCTTCCCTGTCCCTGAGGACCTGCCCATAGTTGTGGATGAGAAGTCCCTTGATAAGTAGGGTCTGAACCCACATGATCCAATGTTGGCTCTGTGAACCTGGGACAGTGGCTGTGTGTCAGTAGCCCAGGGTGATTCAGAAGCCCCATGAAGCAGCCATCTTGCCTGGATCTCTGGAATGGACACATCTGCTGAGATCACAAAGACGAAGCTGGCAGAGCCCGTGTGGATATTCATTATTACGAACGAAAGAACAGCCAACAGGAGCCGTGCCACGTGCATACCGTGAGTTGACAGATGCCTCCCTGCTTCTTCTAATGTTTGCCAGTTGTTACAAAATGATCTAGAGAAAAACCGGAACTTGATGGAGAAAGCGATGACTTACGATTCAGCAGGCTTTCTTCGAGAGTTTACCCAAAATCTATATGCACAGTGGCTCAGCTCACCTCTGAGAACACTAGGATCTTCACTTTTCAATCTTTCTGCAGCCCTTATTAGTGCCGCAGGGAACCATGGATGAAAATTGCTTCTCGTATTGATATCCATTTGGGGAATAGGATGGATGCAGTTGCTTTTGTTCAAGGGCAGAGTTCTAACTCCAAAGACCCTGAAGAGAACCCAGAAGGAAAACTCTCAGAGATTAATGGACTGTATTCTTTACCTGGGGGATCGTTGACGCCACAGCCGTAACAGCAAAGTCGGTGTTGTGCTGTCTTGAAATTAGATGACAAGAATAACTGACAATAGAGCTGGACCTGCACTTGGAGCCTGTCTGAGTAGCCTGTCTCAGGCTGACCATATCTGTGCTGACCACACCGTGGCCGGTGTTCATCATGAGGCATTCTGGCTGTACCTCCACAGGGATGCCAGCCTTCCAGTGAGAGGCTGGTTCAGCAAGAAAATACCCGCCTAGAGATGGTCCACTTTCTCTTCCTAGTAAAGTGATAAGCTTTCTTAGTTCAATGGTACTAAATAGAAACCGTTTTCTTCCGTCAGCCAGAAAGGTACTTTATTTACTTTGTTTGGGAGTGCCAGTTAAATATTGTTGAAACATTTCATTAGAACTTTCTGTCAGTTACCTAGTGAATCCATGTGACTTCATCGGTCTTGAATACAGAGACCGTTTAATAACAATACAATTGGTTCTAGTCTTAAAGGAGTGTTTTATTGACGTGCACGTGTGTGAAATACACAGCACATATAGGATGTATGATCAAGGACTACAATGCTGAGGCTAAGTCTTGTCCAGAGTTGCCAAATACACTCTTCCATTCGTATTTCAAGAATGTAATGGGTTTTAAATTATTAATTTGCCAAATTTTAGCATACATTAAGATACTTAAAACATAACCAACACTTCCCTGTGGTTCTATGTAAATAGAAGCTTATCCAAAATCAGACCAGGTGCAATGGCTCACACCTTTAATCCCAACACTTTGGGAGGCCAAAGCAAGAGGACTACTTGAGGCCAGGAGTTCAAGACCAGCCTAGGCAACATAACTCTCAAAAAAAAAAAAAAAATCAAAACAACATTAGTTGGATGTCGTGTTTCGCCTGTAGTCCCAACTAATCGGGAGGCTGAGGCAGGAGGACCACTTGAGCCCAGGAGGGCAAGTGAGCCATGATCACACCATTGCACTCCAGGCTAGGGGACAGAGTGAAAAAAGAGAGAGAGAAAGGGAAAATGGTGTGGTGGTAGTTTTGAGAACCGTGAAAAGAAACTAGTCACTGGATGGGACAGTCTGAGCTGGTGAATGTCTTCATGTACGAGGGACTCTAACCCCAGCCCAGCCACTAGCTGGCTGTGTGATGTTGCCTGAATCCTGTTTCATAGAGGCTTCTTGTTGAGAAAATAAGAGCAGGTCAACTATATGTGGCCCCCAGGTATGGACAGCCTAGAAAGTCATTCATTCCTTCATCTTCCAGCCCTGCCACTTCCTGGCGGTGAGATCCTGGGCAAGTAGCTTCACCAAATTTCTGTTTCCTCATTCATAGAAAGGAGTTAATCACATACCTACTTTGCAGGGTTGCTATAAGGATTTTAAATGCATAACACAAAATTCTTTCACGAGGTTTAATGTACAGTAAGCAATAACTGTTAGCTCCTGTGTCATTCCTTCTAGAAACTGCCAGATACCTTAGGGGATGAAGAAATGGACCAAACATGGATTCATCATCCGTTAATCACAGAACATTTTGCATTGTCCTTAAGACATGTATGTAAATAGCTTTACGGGTTCTATAAATTCCCTGGGAGAGGCACAGATAAAATAGGGCTGGAAGAGGGAGGGAGTAATATTCAGAAGGAGGAACTACTTCTACCTGAGCCAGGCGTGTGGGGGTTATGTGGTGGGAAAGGGAGCTGTTATGCAAGGGAACAGCGATGTATGGCAGCGATGTGTGGTGGAGCAGCTAGGGGGAGATACAGAGTGGCCACTGAGTGAGGAGGGGGACCAGCTAGGGCCCTGTGGCAGGCATGGAGATGTGAGGGGACTAGGGGCTGGCAGAGGGCAGTGTCTGTATGGGTCAGATGGAGAAGAAAGAATGAATCTAAAAGGCATTTCCAAATGATGGACTGGATAAGTAATGGAGACACAGAATAAAGGATGGGGGCGAAGCAAAGATAACACCAGCGCTTTGATCCTGAAAGACTGGCAGGGAGAATGCCCCTCACTGAAATAAGAGGCAGGCAACAGCACATCCCCCTTAACAGAAACACACGTCCACAGGAACACACCTCACGCACCGCTGTATGCCTGTGTTTTGCAGTGTCCTGGTTGCAGTAGAGACATTGGGGTATCAGCCAAGCTCACAGAAACCTCTTTTGATCCTTCACAACAGGAGTTGGGGGCTCTTGACCACCATTTTGCATCATAACCCCATCCCCACCTCTAACCGCAGCTGATGGAACTGGGATGACACCCGTCCCCAAGTAGGCCAAGTACTTTCTCTTGGAACTAGGAGTTGGCCAGATGCGGTGGCTCACGCCTGTAATCCCAGCACTTCAGGAGGCTGAGGCGGGCAGATCATGAGGTCAGGAGATGAAGACCATCCTGGTAACACGGTGAAACCCTGACTCTACTAAAAATAGAAAAAATTAGCCAGGCGTGGTGGCACGTGCCTGTAGTCCCAGCTACTTGGGAAGCTGAGGCAGGAGAATGGCGTGAACCCAGGAGGCAGAGCTTGCAGTGAGCCAGGATCATGCCACTGCACTCCAGCCTGGGCAACAGAGCGAGACTCCATCTCAAAAAAACAAAAAAAGAGCTAGGAGTGAGAGCTGCTGTTTCTGTCTGGGATTCTTGCTGGATGGAGCTCAGATGACATAGGCCTGGGAGGTCCAGAGCAGCCATCTTCCATCCATCATGTAGACAGAGAAGAGAAATCCGGTCTGGAGGGAGAGAAGAATGAGCCGTCGAGATCAGAGATGAGGCAGGGACTGTTCCTGCTGGTTCCAGGACTCCATATGTCTTGGCTTCCAGGCCCTGGAGAGGCCCCACAGCCCTTAGATTCACAAGAACCCAGCATCCATGAGCCAGCTCTCCTTCTTGCTCAAGCTGGCTTATATCAGTTTCTGTAACTTGCAGTTTGGCACATGCTGGGTTTTATTGAAATACGGGGCCATGTTGAGACCTGCAAGAGGTAAAGTCCCATTTTTTAGTAGGTAAGTTCCCTACTGAGAATGGGACCTCGTCCTGCTCAGTCCTGCAGAACCGCCATGACAGGTCCAAGGTGGTAAAGACAGGAAGGCATTAACAGGTCCAAATGTCTAGGGCTGCATCCTGTGGAGAGACTAAGGAGGGGAGAATCAAGTGCAGATGTGCTGTCTTCTCTGTGTGTGTATTTGTTTTATGAGTAGATTGTTAAGAGCAGTGGATCTGGGTCAGATTGACCTGGGTTCAAATCCAAGCTCAGGCTCTTATTTCCTGGCACATGACTCAACCTTCTGACAGTCAATTTCTTCAACAATAAACTAGGAATAATGTGCCAGCTGCAGTGACTCACACCTGTAATTCCAGCAACTCAGGAAGCAAAGGTGGGAGGATTGCTTGAGGCCAGGAGTTCAAGGCCAGCCTGGGCAACATGGCAAGACCCCATCTCAAAACAAAAGAAAAGAAATAAAAAAATATGAAGATCATAGAGACAGAATGTCACCTTGATAATTGACATAGACTACAATGAACAACATGAGAGTCAAAATTGGTTCTATCCTGGCACTTTGGGAGGCCAAGATGGGAGGATCACTTGAGCACAGTAATTCAAGATCAGCTTGGGCAATATAGTGAGGCCTCATCTCTACAAAAAAAAAATAAATATATATATATATATATAACATATATATGTACGTAACATATATATAACATATATGTATATAACGTGTGTGTGTGTGTATTTTAATTAGCCGAGTGTGGTGGCACGTGCTATAGTGGTCCCAGCTACTCAGGAGGCTGAGCTAGGAAGATCACCTGAGCCCAGGAGGTGGAGGTTGCAGTGAGCCTAGATCAGGCCTTTGCTCTCTAGCCTAGGTAACAGAGTGAGACCCTGTCTTTAGGGGAAAAAAAAAAAAATCTGTAAGTGTGTATCTTCAACCAGCCCCCTCAAATCCAAGGGAAACATGAGTCTGCAAAGCACAGGCGCTGCCCAGGTTGTAGCCCCCACTGGTACAAAAAGAGAGAAGAAAGCTGTGACCCACCCTCAGAACCTCTGATAGACGAGCTGATGCCACCCGTCAGTGTGGACAATGGCTGTCACCCACCGAGCAGGTGACTGTGAGCAGTGGTTGCAGGGGAGTGGCAGGGGAGAGACCACAAATATGGGAAAAGTCCTGTCCGCAACCAGGTGTGAAGAATAGGTGTTCCTCCAGCCCACCCCCCAGCTGAGAGTTAGGATTGAGTAAAGTCATCCAGGAAAGCGGCTTCACATCCTATGAGTACCTAACCAAGTCGAAAGCAGCCATTCCCCTCAGCAAGGGAGAGACACAGTTGACAAGTGAGGACACCAGGGGTTCTGCCCACCTGACACCGATGGGTGCGTGCCTCGGGTGATGTAAGATGAGGCATGTGGACGTGTACCTCCCTCACTCTGTTCCAGCCACCCTGCCTCAGGTGGGCCATTCGCAGCATGCATTGCTCCCAGCTTTTGACTATAGCAGATAAAGCCACTGTCAATGTTGTGTGTGTCTCCTGGCGCTCATGTGTACACACTCCTGTACCTAGGTGGATTTCTGATCGTGAGGTTGTTCTGGTTCAGGAGATCCTGCCAAACAGGTTTGCACAGTGACAGGCCCACTCCAAGGTATGTAAATGGGTTTGCTTATGAGAATGGCATTGATGTGAAGCGGGCATCTCTGGGCCAAACTCAGGCTGAGAAGCAGCTCTCTGCTGTGGGCAGCCTGCATCCAAAGGCCGCCCGGCCCTACACCGCTCCTGAGCAGAGCAGAGCCACGTGGCCTGCTGGCCCTGCCCTAACAGCTATTCACGATGCCAACCCGGGGGAGGCTGAGGGTCCATCTGAATGAAGAAAATGCCATTTCCTTGCATGTGTGGAGCTGGCTGGGTTTGGAATGAAGCAGGATGTGTAAACGCAGAGACTGTATCTGTAGATGTAGGTGTGGAGTTGTCCATAGAAATTAAGGTCCAAGCTGGGTGTGGTGGTGCACCCCGTAGTCCCAGCCACTCAGGAGGCCAAGGCAGGAGGACTGCCTGGCCCAGGAGTTCAAGGCCAGCCTGGGCAACATAGCAAGATCCTATCTCTAAAAATAATTTTTTGTTGTCGTTTAAAACACACAAAAACAAAAAGAACAGACAGCAAACAGGAGGCCCCTCAAGAGTAGCTGCCTCAGATCGGGCGGATACTCTCAGAAGAGGCTGTCGTAAGGAAAGGCAGTGTATGTAGGTGAGATTAGCGTGTGTACACCATGTATATGATGTCATAATGATGTGCATGCTTAATACACATCTGTGGTGGTTTGAGTATTTGTCTCCTTCATTGCTCATGTTGAAACTGAATCCCAAAGTGGCAGTATTGAGAGAAGGGGGCCTTTAAGAGGTGATCAGTTCATGCAGGCTCTGCCATCATGAATAGATTAATCCATTAATATATTAATTTATTGGCCGGGTGCAGTGGATCACACCTGTAATCCCAGCACTTTAGGAGGCTGAAGCAGGAGGATTCCATGAGCTCAGGAGTTAGAGACCAGCCTGGAAAACATAGTGAGATGCTGTCTCTATAAAAAATCAACAAAAATGATCCAGGTGTGGTGGCTTATGCCTGTAGTCCCAGCTAATTAGGAGGCTGAGGCTCGAGGATCACTTTAGCCCAGGAGATCGAGGCTGCCATGAGCCCTGATCGTGCCACTATACTCCAGCCTGGGTGACAGAACAAGACCCCATCTCAAATATATAGATACGTTAGACTGGTGGCTTTCTAAGAAGAGGAAGAGAAACCTGAACACGCCTGCTCAGCCCCCTCACCACGTGATGCTCTGCATCACCTCAGAACTCTTCAGGGAGTCTCCACCAGCAAGAAGGCCCTCACCACACGCAGCTCCTTCACCGTGGACTCCTCAGCCTCTGTAACTGTAAGACATGAATTCCCTTTCTTTATAAATTGTCCAGTTCCGGGTATCCTGTTATAGACCACAAAACAAACTAAGAGCATCCTGCCATGTGGACAAGAAGCAAATGGATGCTTTCTGCCCAGGTAGCAAAAACAGTTCGTCTGGTTAGCACACTCAGGGCTGCTATCATTTGTTCTCCCAACTGCAAGATTCAGTTATGCTTCCTACATTCAGCTGGAGCCAGACACTGTTTATCCTCAGAATAAAATCAGCAAAAACCAAACTGGCAGAGGCCAGAGGGAAAAGAGAAAGATGCTGAGACCAACGGCTTGCTTGGCACTTCACAACTGACTTCCCTCAGTGCTCACAACAAGCTATATTAGGCAGGAGTTACTGCCCCTATTTTGCAAGCAGGAAAACTCACTATTTTAAGGGTCTTGTCTGAAAGCACTTGGCTAGCCAGGGGCGAGCTGGTGGTACCTGCAGGCCTGGCTGTCCTGGAGCCAGTGCCTCATCCCCACACAGGCCACCTCCCCCATAGCTAAGGGTACTTCTTCACCAATGCTTTATACACTACTCAGTGGTAGGGTTGGATTTTTGTGTTTGTTTTTTTGAAACAGTCTTGCTCTGTCATCAGACTGGAGTGCAGTGGCATGATCATGACTCGCTGCTGCCTCTACCTCCCAGGCTCAAGCAATCCTCCTACCTCAGCCTCCCAAGTAGCTGGGACTACAGGGGTGCGCCACCACACCCAGCTAATTTTTAAATTTCTTTGTAGATATAGGGTCTCACTATGTTGTCCTGGCTGGTCTCAAACTCCTGGCCTCAAGCAATCCTCCCACCTCAGTTTCCCAAAGTGCTGAGATTACAGGGATGCACTACTGCACCCACCTAGTGGTAGTTTTTTCTCTCTATCTCTCTTTTTTTTTGTAAGGTTTTGCTTAATTTTTATTATTGTAACTCTTATTGTGAAATGGTTTAAAACTCACAAGAAATTGCAGAAATAGCACACACAGGTCCCATATACCCTTCACACAGATTTCCACAATGAAAATGTCTTTTGTAATCATAGTACATTGTCAAAATCAGGAAATCTACTTTGGCATAATACCCGGGGTTTGTTTTGTTTTGTTTGTTTTTTGTTTTTTTGAGATGGAGACTCACTCTGTTGCCCAGGCTGTAGTGCAGTTATGCAATCTTGGCTCACTGCAGCCTCCACCCCCTGGGCTTAAGCAATCCTGCCTCAGCCTCCCAAGTAGCTGGGACGACAGGGGTGAGCCACCATGCCTGGCTAATTTTTGTATTTTTAGTGGAGATGAGGTTTCACCACATTGGCCAGGCTGGCCTCGAACTCCTGACCTCAAATGACCTACCTGAGTCAGCCTTCCAAAGTGCTGGGATTATAGGCATGAGCCACCGCACCCGGCCAATACTCAGGGTTTTTAACCTCAGCAATGAGGTTTGTTAAATTAAGTTTATCCTAAAGCTGTCTCCTTACATATTTTAAGTTTGGCCTAGAGGTTTTTCTGTACATAGTGCACTGTAACCTAACTGGATATGTAAACAGACTGTAACCTACATTTGTGCCAATCATTGAGTTTCAGCCAATCACAGGCAGCCAACTGTTGAAATCAGCTTCAAATAAGGCAATAAGTTGTAACCAATCCGGCTGTTTCTGTACTTCACTTCCATTTTCTGTACGTCACTTGCCTTTTTCTGTTCATTAATCTTCTTCCACCACGTGGTTGCACTGGAAGCCTCTCTGCATCTATTCTAGTCCCCAGGCTGCCTGACTCATGAATAGTTCTTTGCTTGGTTAAACTCTGTTAAATTTAATTTGTCTAAGGTTTTTCCTTTAACAGGTTTTAGGTCAAATAATTCTTTATTATGAGGAGCTGTCTAGCAACACCCAGGGGTCCTACCACTAGATGCCAGACTCACACCCTCTCCCCGACTGTGAGCACCAAAAAATGTTTGTAGACACAATGATCACTTTTAAATCTTTAATTGATATATAATAGTTGTACATATTTGGGGTACATGTGCTATTCTGATACCTGTATAATATGTGTGATGATCATATCAGGGTAACTGCACTATCCATCATCTCAAACAGTTATCTTGGTGTTGAAAACATTACAAATCTTCTCTCCTGGCTATTTTAAAATACAGTAAATTATTGTGAACTATACTTTCCCTCCAGTACTACCGAATATTAAACATATTCCTTCTATCTAACCGTATATTTTTACCCATTAACCAACTCCTCTTCATCCCCCTTTCCCTTCAGCGATCCTTTTTAAAGTAGCACATTGCTTACATTCTGTATTCAAATCAGGGCTTTGGTTCCACAATGTTTAGGTGTAATACATACAGAAACATAACCATACAGTCGCGCAGCAAACAAAAAGTACAAGAAAATCCTCAGAGTTGAACAGACATTTTCAAGCCACACGCATAGAATTACCCTGTTTAAAAACCAAGGAGACAGCTGAAGGCTGGGCTTGGACTGCAGTAGTTTTCAGTGTAAATAAACACTGTCAAAACCACATTCACAGAAATCTGTTAGTCATCCCTAATATTCCACCAGGCACGTTGCTCAAGCAAATGTTTTTTCTAATTTGTTGTTTTGTTGTGTTAAGAAACAGGATCTCACTCTGTCATCCAGGCTGGAGTCCAGTGGTGCCATCATAGTTCACTGCAGCCTCAAACTCCTTGGCTCAAGCGATGCTCCCACCTAAGCCTCCTGACTAGCTTGGACTACAGGTGTGTGCCATCAGGCCTGGCTAATTTTTAAAAAAAATTTTATAGAGATGGGGTCTTGCTTTGTTGTCCAGGCTTATCTTGAACTCCTGGCCTCAAATGAACCTACTGCCTCAGCCTCCCAAAGTGCTAGGGTTACAGGCATGAGCCACTGCACCTGGCCTCAAGCAAATCTTAAAACAGAGGTACATGAGGTTTTTTCTTTCACCTTATTAGAAGGAACTGTATAAAATTCCACGTAATCACATTAAAATACACCGTCTACCATAGTGGCTCGTTCTCACCATGGCTTATCACTACTTGCGTAGCTGATGAAGGAGCACCCAGCCCCATCTGGTTTCAGTTAAGTCAGACAGTTTACCAACAGAAGTGGATGGCTGTCTCTGCCCCAGTTGGGGTCGGGGGCCTCATCAGGCCCACTGGCAAGTCAGGATCCTGCACAGGCAGCATCCTGAGAAAGCTCAGGGACTCCAGACACACACCCGGCTAGGCTACCTTGCATTTTCAGACCCTGAAGAAATGACCTGGACATTTCAGTGATATTACAATGGTGGACGATGGACTATTACTCACAAGGAAGCCATTGCACATGAAATTGGGTCTCCCTTGCCCTACAATCCCAAACCCCTGCTATCACGTAATGGTTAATGGACCACAAGCATCTGCTGTTGCCTCTCATGCGTGTGCCTGCAGAGAATGGGGCCGAATTGTTATAGACACCCTTGAATCTAACAAATCTAACCAGATAGTACAGACTCTTTTTAAAAAAAATTTTTGTGGCTGGGAACGGTGGCTCACACCTGTAATCCCAGCACTTTGGGAGGCCGAGGCGGGCGGATCATGAGGTCAGGAGATCGAGACCATCCTGGCTAACATGGTGAAACTCCGTCTCTACTAAAAGTACAAAAAATTAGCCAGGCGTGGTGGCGGGTGCCTGTAGTTCCAGCTACTCGGGAGGCTGAGGCAGGAGAGTGGTGTGAACCCAGGAGGCGGAGCTTGCACTGAGCCGAGATGGCGCCACCGCACTCCAGCCTGGGCGACAGAGCAAGACTCCGTCTCAAAAAACAAACAAAAAAAAAATGTGTAGAGTGACAAATTACAGCTGGATATACCAGACTCATTTTGTAAGATTTTCTGAGTCAACTGGATGTGGCAGAGTCTAAAGTGAAGGCTCAGAAAGCTCTGCCTTTGCCTTTGAAGCAGCATCTGGGCACTTCTGCCCAGGCCAGAGTCAGCAGAGGCCAGGGAGAATAACCCACAGCCTGGGCTTGGAGCCCCAAGGCAGCGGTTCCATCCCCTCCACTGTCATAGTGGTGGGCCATGCTAGGCAGGGACAGCCCCTGGCCTCAGAACTTAATATTTTTACAATACATCTTAAAGGCATTGTTTCCTCTGCCAGAAAAAAAAAAAAAAAAATCAGTCCTCCAGGGCTCATTGCACCAACATATAAATTCATCTTTAATTACTTTGGTAAACAGCACAATCCAAAATAGCTCAGGATTCTGGTTACAAAAGCAACATCTAGTTCAGGTGGTTTTTTGGGAGGGGTTGCAGGTGGGGGGCTCACAGACCTTTCTAAATGTGTACTGAGTTATTTTATTTCCAAAGAGCATATCGTGTGTTTCATTGTTAACACTTGTCTGCAGTTTAATATCCAAGTATATTCACAGATATCTTGGGGACCTTCACACCCAGTTGGATCTATGCTTTTACAATCCTAATGCAGCAAACAAACTCACTAATCCCAGGTTCTGCACCTGATGGTGATCCAAGCGTCACAGGGGCTCTGGGTTTGCTGGCTGAAAAATGCAATTTAAAAAAAAATGCCTGAAGTCTGTGCACATAAACATGACTGCTGCTTCACCAGACCGAAAGGAACGCAAACAGAATGCCTCAGCCTACTTACGGTGGTTCTGAACATAGTCATTGCACTTTTTTTTTTTTTTTGAGATGGAGTCTCCCTCTGTCACCCAGGCCGGAGTACAGTGGCACGATCTCAGCTCACTGCAACCTCCGCCTCCCGGGTTCAAGGGATTATTCTGCCTCAGCCTCCCGGGTAGCTGGGACTACAGGCGTGTACCACCACACCCAGCTAATATTTATTTTCATATTTTTAGTAGAGACGGGGTTTCTGGTCTTGAACTCCTGACCTTGTGATCTGCCCGCCTCAGCCTCCCAAAGTGTTGGGGTTACAGGCGTGAGCCACCACGGCCGGCTATTTTTAACATACAATGTAAGATCTATGGGAAGAAAAACTTTCAGGGAAATAGTGAGTTCTTTCACCTACTAAGGGTTTATAAAGATGGTGCCTCACCTGCTCCAGAACAGCCTCCTGATGACAAGGGTTCTTTACCCAAAGCCATCAAGGGAGGAGCTGAAACTGCACATCCTCAGAGAGCACAGCGAGACTATCCCTTTAAGGGCTGTTAGTTTCCCAGGAACATAAAATTGTCATCTGCCAGAGTGGACGCTTCCTCAACCTGACCCTAGAGTAGCTACTTCTAGGAAAACCATCTGCAGGATGTGCTCATGAAATTTTCAACTTAAAGATAAAATGTTTCAAGCTTAGTTCATGAAATCTGTCTGCCCCACTCCTAATTCCATCCAGATTTTCAGACCGAATTGCCTATTTCCAGCTATGTTAGGATGCTGTTGACTCTGTGGGAAATGACCTCAGGTAACAAGTTTCAAAGAACAGGACCTGACCAATGACAGCGATGAGAATGGGAGGAGGAACTACAATCAGAGAAATTATACCAGCCCAATCTCCTTAAATGTCTTATAAGTCACTTGAAAATGACTTTGCCTTACCAGAAAAGTTTGCATATGTGTACGTGTGGTTTGTATAAATGTGGAGATTCTGGTTGAACTTGCTCTGAACTCATGACTTAGTTAAATAGCCTTTTACTACTCCATTGATCTCACCTATTTGATTCTTCTAGTACCCAACTCAGCAGGAAAATCTCACCAGCAAATCTTAAAAAGAAGCCCTTGATCTTTGCCATCTCAAACATCTTCATTTAGCTGACATGTGCCTCTGTTCTTTCCAAAATTTTCCTGTTCACAGTCTACCAAAGTCAAAGAACTAGACTTCACAAAAAGCAAATGCAATGTCTACCAAAAAGATTCAAAAGAGTTGAAATCTGAATATGCCTGAAGTTACGGTATTTAGCCCTCTAACAACCAGACCTTGGAGGATTTAAGGATCGGTGACGGCTGCGTTCTGATGGCACCTCCCTGATCAGCTACAGGGAGTCCAAAGAGGAACGCAACAGATCACAAGGTGGAATGTGTCTATTTTGTGGTCTGGAAGCAAAAAACAGTGTTTCCCAGGTTTCCAAGCACCTGCCCACTTACACACAAGACAGCCAGAACCACTGTGTGGGAGGGGAGGCCGGGACACTGCAATGAGCCCAGGTTGTCAGCTGTTCCCAGCCCCTTGCCTTAGTGACTTCAGGCAGCACATCCCCGATTCCAGGACCCCATCGGGTCCCGCATCTTGGGGACTGGCTGGACAAACGCTGGACTGCAAATAGCTCACGATCCGTGTTGCCAGTTCAGTTTCCACAAGTCACGGCATAGTCTTTTAATCTCCAAACCTGGGTCCTATTGTGTGAACCAAAAATGCAAGTTTGATTTCGTTTCATGATGCCACACACACAGACACACAAATCACATTTCCTCCCTAGGGCTGTTCCTTACACTCCTGACAAAGAACACGTGGCACCAATCACTCTGTCCCACAAAGCTCCAGGCCACAACACGCCAAAGAAACACACAGCTGAGTCGGGGAATGAAAGATCTTAGCCTGCTACAATAGAAACCGTTGTGCCAGAAAGCTGAAATATGGAAACCTGTGAAATGATGTATGAAGAGTCTGACACTAACGCTCCTAAAATGAACTGAGCGGGAAGGCTGTGCTTCCCTGTGGGTGGACTCCTTGTGGACAGGCTCAAGAGCCGCAGCGTTGCAGGGAAGCCCTCAACCTGGGTCAAGGCAGAAAAAAGGACGCTGCGTGAGGGGATGGTCAGAATGGAAAGCCCACTGCACACCTGAGAGGAGAAAATCCCCTGCCCCTACAGCCGAGGTTTGTGGATAACAGCAACTACCCCCTTTCCCAGTTGCTCCTGAAAGGCTGCCTGAGCTGCGGCTCTTGCTGCCCTGGAGAGACCTTCTGGTGTCCCCAGAGCTCAGTGGGCTTCCAGAGTCCATAGTACGCTTCCTGGAGCAGGATCCTAGCCTCTCTAGTTAGGTCTTGGAACTGGCTGACCACCTTGCTCCGTACACCGGAAAGTTCCCAGGTAGAGTATTGTTTCATACAAACTGCCACATTCTCAGCCCATGCTTCTGAAGCTCTAGATCGGGACACAATTCATCCAACATTCCCTCACCCAGTGATCCATGGACACGCTGCCAATAAGGGAGAAACTAGACTCCCTCTCTGGTGGAGGACAGGGTCATTAACTCAGCTGAGAACTTAGTTTTTATCACTAGAGCTAGGTAACATGTTAAAGTTACTGCATTTTTAAGGAGAATGACCTTCACTTACTCAAGTTGAAGCAAATATTGCTGCAAAAAAGCACTGACTGCATGGCAAGAATTTTGTTTGTGGTGTGTGTGGGGTGTGTGTGTGTGTGTGTGTGTGTGTGTTCCTTTCAGGAAATGCACTCTTAAATACTTCCTGACTCTGGCCATATTGCCCTTTCCTTTGAAATAACTTTTCAAAAACAAAGAAAACCTATTTTTATTACCTTTACATCACTGCGTAATGTTTGCTATTAGTCTACAATGAGAAGCTGGCACTTTTATAAAATAAAATTGACATTCAAAAGATTGCCAATGCTAATGCTTTGGAAAGGCTGCACGCATTGGTGAAATACTGGGCTGTTTAAAATATTTTACCAAATTATGAACATTTGAAGCGTTAGTACTACTCTGAGACTGGGAAGAGAGCAAAACTAGGTTTCCTTTCCTAGCAGCCATACTGGATGCTCATTATACTATGAAATAATTCCTTTTAAAATGAATCATTTGAACTTTAAAATATAGTTCTGAAAATCAGTAATGCTGTTATGACAGAATAGAAAGTCTTCTGGACATAACACTAAAAATCTATTTCTCTCTGATTCTAGATTCAATGGGTTACCATTTTAAAGGATACTAGACAAGAAGATCTCTGGATTATTATATTGGGCTCCTCATTTAATTTTAAGTAATCCAAAACAATCCAAAATGTTGCTTATTGCCACATAAACAAGCATTTTCAAACAATGTTATAGCGTATGTATATTGTCAATATCTTAAAAATTAATGTATTTATAAATACATAGGAAAAACACGGTTATGCACTAATGTACTTTTAAGAAATGGTATACCAGATCAAGATTACCTAATGATGCATGAGAAGGCTTGATTGCTTTTATATTTAGTAACAGAAAAATTATGTCATTTTGTCATTTATTTTTAGTCATAAAGTTTTATAAGCATATATGAATTAAGTATTCATTATTTCATCGATGTGACCATTGACCATTTTTAAAAGTCTAAATTGTAATTTGTTAACTCCTGATGGCTTGCTATCAATAAATTATTTTTTCCTATGATCCGTTTCCTTTGGAAACACTGCCATAGTCAAAGGGATATCTCCAACCCGAAGTTCAAACTAAATACGTCTATCGTGTAAGATGCCACATTTTGAAGCACAGAAATACCTGGCAGTTTTGTAGTTTGAAGCTAATTCAAACAGGTGCTGTATTTCAGTTGCACTGATGTGTTATTACTTTTTTAGGTGAAAGAAGGCAACAGGTAGATTCCCCTATCCGACACAATAATAACCGCACTTTTCACATTTTTGTGTTTATTCTAAACAAGATTACTGAGAGTCATATAAAGTTTTACCTTTACCCAAAGGGGGTTTATTTCAAGTGGCAAAAGCTCATTAAAAGTCTAAATGCTTTATTAACTATAATTCTCAGCATATAGTGTTTTAAAAACACTACTTCTCTAGAGCAGGGGTTGGCAAGTCTTCTGTAAAAGGGCTAGACAGTAAATATTTTCCACTTTGCCATCTGGTCTCTGCCGTGTCTACTCCACTCTGCGGCAGTAGCATGGAAGCAGCACAGAGAAGACAGAAACGAGTGTGTACGGCTGTGTTCCAGTAAAACCTGATTTGTGAACACTGAAATATGGATTTTATATAATTCTCATGTACCACCAAATAGTACTGTCTTTGGAATTTTTTTCAACAATTTAAAAACGTAAGGCCGGGTGAAGTGGCTCATGCCTATAATCCTAGCACTTTGGGAGGCCAAGGCGGGTGGATCACCTGAGGTCAGGTGTTCAAGACTAGCCTGGCCAACATGGTGAAACCCTGTCTCTACCAAAAATACAAAAATTAGCCAGGTGTGGTGGCAGATGCTTATAATCCCAGCTACTCTGGAGGCTGAGGCAGGAGAATCGCTTGAACCTGGAGGGCGGAGGTTGCAATGAGCCAAGATTGCACTATTGCACTCCAGCCTGGGCGACAAGAGTGGAACTCCGTCTCAAAAAATAATAATAAAATAAAATAAAAAATCAAAATGTAAAAACTATTCCTAGGTCGCAGACCTTACAAGAACAGGCGATGTGCCAAATTTGGGCTATAGTATGCATGCCCAGCCCTGTTCTATCAAGCAACAGTGAAACCGCCCCTCCTTAGAGACTACCATCCCTAAAACCACTGATTGTACTCGCCACGTGCTGGAAAATGGGAAGAATTAAAAAAAGGGAAATCACTGAGGCAGAGTCAAGGGGTGACAGACCTTACTCGGGATGCCCTCCTGCCTGCCCGTGCACAGACGGCCACATCATCTTGCATCCACAGCCAGCACAGCGACCAAGGCCGTCCATACCCCACCCCACAGGCCTGCAGAGGTGGCCGTCTGCGTCTGCGCAGCACTGACTCGCTGGGCATGCTTCCTCTTCCATCAAGTCACCACTCGCCACTGTGGCTCTGAGAGGAACAAAGAGCCACCTTTCCATCCCCCATCCCCTGCGCTCGCAGTCCAGCGACTAAAAGGGCCCAACTTCTCTGACCGCTAATGGCCCGGCGAGTCTCACAACAGTGTGCTCTGTCTACACAAAGGGCGCTGGGGCGTGCGTGCCCGGCTCTCCCAGATCACAGCCAAGGCCTGCCCGAGGACTCTGGCATTTCAATTCACAAACGTCTTAATTCGGAGAGGGTCAGAACACTTTCTACAGAACATTTTAAAGCACAAGGGAAGTTTGGGCCCTTTCGCAGTAAAGAGGGAGGACTGAAGGAGAGGAATTTGTAGGCTGTTGTTTAACAATTCTTCAAGTGCGCACATCACCAGCTGACAGAGACTGGCTGACTGCCAACGCCTCCCCAAACGCACGAAAGCCAAAATACAGAGCACAGCGTCAAACGGGGTGCGAGTGGCCTTTACTTTTTTAAAGGACATTTGTACACAATCGCACAAATAAACAATGTCAAGTCTGGGCAAATATTTCCCACATCTCAGTCAAAAGAAAAGGGTGGCCTGACCCAGCCGCGACTGGGTTTTCTCTGAGAAATAGGTTGGGATGTAAAGGTCCCACGCGTCCACCCACAGCCCGTGGCACCTTCCGTTGGTGCACGGTGGCAGGACCTTTGTTCTTTCCCTAGGGGTCTTCAGCAAGCTGCAAGGGCTAAAATATGTTAGAGTTAAACGCCCATCCCACGGCCTTAGAACCACGTCCGGGAGTCAGCAGCCTTTTCCTTGGAGGCAGCTGCTCCGGGCTTTGGAAGTTTCTTTCTATTCTGACGCAGGCTGGGAACTCTAGAGGCCTTGTAGAAAGGTCCAAAGGACGAGAAGACTGGGGCCAGAGGCTTTCGGAGCTTTGCCCGGGCTCTCTAAGCCCGCTCACTTCTCTGCTGGGGTGCGAGTCGACGGTTCAACGTCTCCCTCCTTTTCCTCCACGCGCCCCTCCCGCCAGATTCGCCATGCTCAGCAAAACGTCGCAGCAAGTCCCTTGGGGCGGCAGCCCGAGCTCCACGTGCTAATCAACCCCGCCCCACGGCTCTTCGAAGCTCTCCAGGCTCACAGCGCGTCCGCAGGGCGCGCGAAGCGCAGCGTGTAGTTGGCGCCCGCGTTGTTGTCCCAGTACTCGCCCTGCGCACAGCGGTAGCAGACAGCGAAGTGGACCGCGACGCCGCGCGCGTCAGCTTGCTCTTCGCCCTCAGGCTGCAGGCCCGGGGGCAGGCACAGCGAGAAGTGGAAGGACTCAGCGCCTGGCTCTTTCTTGGCATCCCCGGAACCTGGCTCGGAGGCCCCCGACTGCGCCTCTGGCGGCTGTGGCTCCAGCGGCTCCGGCTGCAGCTCAGCTGGCACGTCCAGGAAGGAGCGCCACTCGGTAAAGGTGTAGCGCACGGTCACGGCCCTGGGCCCAGGGCAGCTGAGCACGCGGCCGGAGCCCTTCACCTCCGCGCCCGAGGCCGTCGAGCACTGCACGCGCTCCAGGCACACGCGCTGCCGCTGCAGGCGCTCGGCCGCGGCGCTCGGCCCCGGGAGCTGGAAGAGCGGCCGGAGCCGGGAAGGCTGCGCTGAGAGGGGCGCGGCCAGCAGTCCCCCGAGCTGCTCCAGGTCCTCGGCACGCATAGGGAAGCTTCGGAGGCGCGAGAGCACTGCGGGCGGCACCTGCGGCTCCTCCGCCTCGCTGAAGTGCTTCACGCTGGTCAGGGTCAGCCCCAGCGTGTCCGCGAACTGCACCCGCTTCTTGCACTTGGCGCAGCAGCCGCCCGGGCCGAGCGGCTCGTCCTCCGCCCCTTCGCCGCCCAGCACTGCTGCCTGTTGCTGCTGCTGCTGCAGGAACTTGGCCGCCTGCAGGATGGGGTCGGCGGGCAAGGAGAAGGAGCGCGCGCGGCAGCGGCGGCGGCATTGCAGCAGCTCCTCCTGCTCCTGGAGGGCGGCCTCTTCCTTCGGGGACAGGGGCCTGTCCCCTAGCTGAGCGTCAGGACTCGGGGTCTCCGAAGTGCCACCGCCGTCGCCGCCACCCTGCACGCAGAGGACCCCCGGGACGGACGGTTCCTCGACCAGCGGGGTCTCTCCGAAGGGCGCTGGTCCCGGCGCCTCCAAACTTAACCGCGCCCCTGTGGGCTCCATGACGCCGTTCGCCACTCTGGAGACGTAACTAACTCCTCGGACCGTGGAATGAGCGCAGGGCTGCAGTTCAGGCTCGCCCTCCCCGAGGCGAGTCGCCCCAGGCTCGACAAGACACCACAGTTAGTTCCACTTTGGAGCCTCCGGCTTTTAGCTGCGGCAGGGCGAAGTGGGAGGAGGATGCGGGCCTGGGGCCGGCTCCGGGGCCACGCCGCCTCCTGGTTGAACCTGCCCGCGACGGGGGAGGGCCGGGGGCGGGGAGGCGCGGCCCCTGCAACACCTGAAAGCGAGTTCCCGAGTGCTTGGGTGCAGTGTAGGGGGTGACGTCCTGTCGTTCGCGGACTCCCTGGGGCCCTCACCCGCACCCCCGGCCGGGCTAGCGTCTATTCCGCCGCTGGAGTGCCTCGAAGTGGGGGTATAGACGCCGCGCTCAACCTTCAGAGACCCCCACGTGCACAAAGTCTTCCCGCCCATGAACTTGACCTGACGTGTCTGCCCCCCGGAGGGTCACTGAGCGCTCTCCTCTTGGCTGTCTCACGGGCCTGGCGAGTCCCCGGTGCAGCGCGCAACTGGGGAAAACTTGCCTACGCAGAGGCTTGAAGGAGGCCCATGCCGCGCCGCCGGAAAGCAGGGAGAGCATCCCTTCCCTTCTGCTCCTGCCTTCCCCAGACTTCAGGGTGCCCCGGGTTCCAATCCCACTCGGAAGCCTGACTCGATCAGGCGCGCTCCGCTCTGCGCTTCCGAAAGCCGGGAGGCAGGAGCCGCCGCCCCTATCCGCCCAGTGGCGGCGCGGGGTGGGCTGCGGCCAGACTGGGGCGGGGACCGTGCGGGGACGCGCGGGGGAGCGGCCACGGCCAGCAGCCGAGAGCGGCGGGAGGCCATTCGCGCCGGGCCCAGGAGCACGTCCCGCCCCTCCCCCTGTCCCGCCCGCCGCGCCCGCGAGTCCGCGCCCCGGGTGCCTGCAGGGAGGGAGGAGAGGGAACCCCGTGGGGCCGGCGCCCACGCCGCACGCACCACCTCCCACCGCGACCGGACGCCGGAGCCCTGCGCACCCTCCCCGCCCACCGGGAGTGGGGGCCAGGCCCGGGCCGGACTGAGCTGTCACCGCCCTGCCGTTCGGCCTTGCCAGGGGCCAAGGCCTGAACCTGGGGCCGGGGAGGGGTGGGGGTACCCGGGGGTTGGTGGAACTTCTAAAAGTGGTGTTTTTCTTGTTTTAGTTTTAAGGCCACCCTGAGGGCCATCTAAGTCAGTGATTCGCACTTCAGCATGCATAGACATCACTGGGGGGCTTGTTGCACATCACAGGGCCCCACTTCCAGAGTTTCCTTCTTTCTAACTTTTTCGAGATAGGGGTCTTGCTATGCTGCCCAGTTTGGTCTCAAATTCCCGGCCTCAAGCAGTCCTCCCGCCTCAGCCTCTAAGGCAGCTGGGATTACAGACACGTCCCACTGCTGCCAGCTCCCTAGCGTTTGTGACTCAGTGGCTTGGGCTGGGGTCTGGAAGTATTTCTAACAAGGGGGTGCTTATGCTGGGCTCTGGGGACCGTATTTAAACCTATGTGGATGTGTCTACAGTTACTTACATAGAAAGATGGGGATTCTAGAAACAGAACCACTAATTAAGAAACGTAATTAATTGAGGCTTCATAAATAAAACATGTCATGGTTTGGCAGAATTGAAAGGGGCCAGGACTTTAGCCATGTTAACAGAGGGCAGGTAAAAGAGATGGTGAGTGGAGGGTGAGAAGCATGTTAAGAGCTAACATTGATTAATTGAGTAGCTACAGGATGTCCCATCCATGAAATAGGAATCACATAATTCCTGACCACAGATAGGACACAACACTGCAGAAAGGTTTCTCGTCACCAAGGCCCCCCAGGGTGGCTCTCAAGAGATTTGAACCCAGGCAGCTTAGAGGAGACATTTCCCCCATCACTACTAATCTTGGGCTGGGAGTGGTGTCCTGTAAAGGGGGCCCTGTCGGTCCCTTTGCTGGACTCTTGCTGGTCGTTTTACACCAGTGTGGAATTCCATGATTGTGTCTCGACATGGGCGTGGCACCTCATGCCCTGGGGCGTGGCCAAGAGGCCCCAGGCACACATAGCCTGTCTTCCTGCAGCAGCTCTGATTTGGAGAAGGATATTGCTTTTACACTTAAACAAACATTGCTATATCGTGGACTTGAATACAAAATTCACAAGCTATTTTAAAGATAAAATAAGACTTAAAGGAGATTTTGAGGTGGTGGTGACCCTTTGGGCTACAACCCTCATTGGGGCACATGTTCGCTCCAGGACAGGAAGATGGTGAGGGAGGTGCTGGGGCATAGAATTTAAGGAGGCGTCACTCTTAGGGTCATGCAGGTGCACTGGTCCCAGCCCCAGCCCACCCTCCTCTGTGCGGTGGAAATGCTAGAGGTCCCACCCCCGGGGAGCTCTCAGTGCATTGAAGGGGCCAATACTATACATACTCAGCCCCTCTGGCCGATGCTGAGAAGGCGGGATCTGACCTGGTCAGGAGGCCAGGGAGGCCTGTGAGGAAGGTGAGGTGGAAGGAACAGCTCGGACTGCAGGAAGAACACGCTGGGCCACGCAGAGGCTCTGTGTTGGAGGGAGTGTCAGGGGGCTGGACTGGAAGAAGGCCAGGGTGGCCTGAAGGCAGAGAGCAGGGAGGAGCTGGCAGAGCTGAGGATGGGAGGGGACAGCCATTCAACCTTGAGCAGTGAGAGGCACTCAAAAGGTTTTGAGTCATGAATGTGACTAACCAGATTTAAATTTTGAAAAGATCATTGTGGATACAGGACAAAGAGCAAATTACTGGGGACAGAAACAATGGAGTGAGCCCCGTAGGAGACTGTTGCCATTGTTGCAGGGAAGGGTGATCATACTTAACAGATGGCTGTTGTGGGGTGGACAGATCTGAGAGCTATTTAGGAGTGAAAACCAAGGTAGCACACTTATGGCCCCAAGTGGGGGGAGGTGGGGGGAGGTAGGGGGAGGGAGGTGCCTTAGGATTTGGACGTGAGCTGTTGGGTAGAGATAGTAGCAGTCACTGGGGCAGGGATCCCCAGAAGAGGAATAGAGGGAGGGCAAGGTCATGAATTCTGTTTTGGCCAGGTTGAACTTCTCTGGTTCTTTCCAACACCAAGTGGTATCTAACACCCGTTCTCCAACAGGGTGTCCAACAATTCAATTCTGACATTATCTACCTGGAGCTACTGTCTGTCTCCACAGTTTAGAGGCTCAGTCCCACAACACTGCCCCCACTGCAGAAGCTACTTGCAAATGGGTGCCCAGGCTGCCTGCATTTCTGCCCTGCCAGCTACAAGTTAGTGTTCCCACAACCCATCTCCAGCTTCCAGATGTCTCGTGGAACTCAGGAAAACCCTCTGCTTGAGTTCACAAGTTTGTTATAAAGAAGAAAACTCAGGAAGTGGCAAAGGGAAGAGATAGAAGACAGAGTGTGGGATGGGCATGGGACTTCCAGGACCCCTCTGGGTGCACCAGCCTCCAGGGTCTCCACATGCTCCCCACCCAGAAGCCCCACCAGCCTTGCTCTTCAAGACCTCTGGACCTCAGTCTCCAGCCCTTGCCCCTTTCTGGAGGTCAGTGGGTGGAGTTATGACTCCTCTAATGACTTGGTGTTTCTGGTACCCAGCCCATCTGGAGGCTCTCTGCGGAGCCCACTCTAAGTCATCTCATTAGCATAAATTCAGGTGTGATCAAAAGGGTCTCTTTATAAGAAACAATTATGTTACAACAAAATAACACTAACAATGGAAATAATAACAAATGTCCTATCAGAAAATTCCAAGAGTTTTAGCCTTTCTATTCCAGGAACCAAGGACAAAGACCAAATGTCTATTTTTATCATACCACAGTAGGTCTATACCTGAGAAGGGTCCAGGACTGAGCTTTGAGCAGCCCTGATGTTCCCAGGTCAGGAGGAGGAGGATGAGCCTGCAAAGGGGATAGAGAACAGCCAGAAGGGTTGGAGGGAATGGGAGAGGGTTGTTCTCAGAAGCCAAAGAAGGACTTCAGAAGCAGAAACGGTGTGCACCCACCTTGGGGCCCATGAGGACTTTGGGATCCTCCCCCTTGCCTCCCGAAAGGTACAGAAACAATGGGTGATCTGTGGCTCCCACACCACTCCTCCACTCTGGCACAGTGGGGGATGGGGATGGACTGCTCTCCCAATCTCACTGTCCCCTAAGCTTTCTCCTGGGGACAGGGCCCAGGTCTTCTCTACTCTGAGATGCAAAGCCCTGAAGTTAATAGTTAGATGATGTAACATGCAAAATAACTTCTTGAAATTTAGACTGTGCAGTCTACCCCCACTGAAGTGTGTTCAGTCCTACTTCAAACATCATGTGCCTCCACTGCTAAAAGATTTACTCCGGGCATTCAGAGACTCCAAGCTTTACCGTTTGTTCATGTTACCTATTGCTGCATAACAAACCACCCCAAACAGAGCTGTTTTTAAAAATAACAAATTTTTTCTCTTTATTAATCTGTAGATTGGGCAGGGCTCTCTCAGGAATAGCTTGTCTCTTCTCTATTTGCAGTGGTTTGAAGGCTGGGGCTGGAATCATCTGATCACCGGGTTTGGGGTCTGGACCCTTCCTAGGTGATACACCACGGCAGTGTTGCATCAAACCCTGTAGTCAGATTCCATAGGTAGCATTCTCAAACCCCTCATGGAAGTAATAAGTGGTTCCTGCACTGCCTTTTAAGCACAAATCTTTGCCAAATTACCAAATGTTTCAGCTGTTTCCCAGGCCACGCTTGCACAACCAGAGATAGTTCAGGTGCTCCCCAGTTCGGATGCTCGACGCCAAAAATTATGAATGAGTAGACCGAAAACCTGGAATAACTTGGCCAAGTAACAAAACCAGGCCTTAGAACTTCCAGACCCAGATTGCAGGCCTCCTGTATTAGATATATGGCAACCAGTTCTGCTCTTCCAGGGGCACATGGAGGTGTGCAGATCCCAGTATGACCAATGACAAGGGTCGTGAAACACATTAGATCTGGAGAATTGCAGATTCCACTCTGACTTTGACCATGAACAGCACTGGTCTTTTTCTCTCTTTTTATTTTATGTGGCAACAAGGCATGTAAAGGGTTTTCACTTAAAAGGTCAGGACAGTGTGGACTCAGATATCTGGAACTTTCCATCACCATGTACTGTATCTTGAATGCTAGCCACATCACCAACTCAGACTCCTTCATCCATATAGTAGTGCCACATAAACATACCAGATGAGATGTCATAGAATACCCACTATATCCTCACTCCAAGTTCTTTTCAATGTTGAGAACCTTATTTCCAAGTTTTAGAATTTATGGTTTGGAAAAGGTGATCCTAAATCTTCCCATGGTAATAGAACCAGAGTTCAATACTACTGTGCAAACACTGGAAGTATTTCAGTCAGAAATGAGTAGTTTAGCGACTATCATACTCCAAAATAGTTGTGCCCTGGATACACTGACTGCCCAACAAGGAGGAGCTTGCGCAGTCATTGGTGAAAAATTCTGCTTCTGTGTGAATCAGATAGGATAAGTGGTGTCCAATTCGTACCTTTAAAAACAGGAAGTTAACACTCTATCAGATCAATGAGGCTCAACCATTTGATTGGACTGGCCTATTCCCAGGATTGGGAGGCTGGTTTAATGGTATAATGAGAAGTATGTTTAGATGTTGTTGCTGTTCTGTTTGTTTATTCTTGTTCTAATCCATCTTCTTCTCTCCTTTTGCATATCTCTTACCACTCAGCTACTGATTCAATTTTTCTCTTCACATCCACCAAGTCAGCTTTTAATATGTGATGCTTCCTGTGAAGTTTCAGATAGGGAATTGAAGGGGATCAGAACATGTGACCCCAAAATATGCCATTTTAGCTTGTTGATTATTTTGAGCTGGAAGCAATTGAGAAGATGCTGGAAGACCTCCCAAACTTCCCCTTTCTACCTAAAAGCAGGACGTAAATATTCTATAGGAAAGATGCCTGCCTTCACCAAGAAGAGGAGAGTATTCTTATCATTAGAGATGGGAAGTCAATGCAGAGATGAATCTGTGCAAACAAACATACTAAATTAACCTTTATCTTTCATTAGTTTCCTCCATATATTTCCTAGTTACTTTCTGACAGTTTACTGACCCCAGCTCAAACCCCTTTTTCCTTTGTTTTATTACATCTCCACAATTTACCATTCTTTGTTAAAAGGGTGTGTAAACTCTCAGACCTATCCACTTCTTTGGGCTTCTATTTCTTACATAGGAAGGGCATTGTGTACACATAGAAATATTCAGATTAAGTAAAATTTGTATGCTTTTCTCCTGTTTAGCTGCCTTTGTGAGTTTAATTCTCAGGCCCAGTCACAGAACCTAAAAAGGTAGAGGAAAAGTTTTTCATCTCCTACACTATATATAATATGCCAAAGTATTTTTTTAATATTTAAAAATTTTAAGGATTTCAAAAGAGCAAAAGCATTTTAGAAATAACTTTCCTAACTCTTCTTTGGCTTTTTGAAAGAGATTAGCTTGCTTAAGCTAAAGCCACAGTGATTTTTCAGGGGCTTAACTGCAGCAGTGGAAACTTTCAAGAAAAATGCCTTATAACTTGAAGGGATCAAGTTCTATAGCACCTTAGGCCCCATTTATCAATGGAAACTGAAATATGGCAAGGGAATAAACTTGTAATGAATTTGAAAAAAAACATGACCCTGCTTGCCTGGATCATTTGTTTTCTCATATGAGTGCCTTCTAATAGAATTGAGGAACCGTAAGGGCTCAGAAAATAAAGCCAGAGAGATTTAAATAATGTGTTTAACCAAAGCCATTTAGCCAATCCAGAAGAGCCAGTACTAGAATGACATCTAGTACAGCTGACACCTACTGGTCACCATGTACTAAACACTGCTTACGTCATTCGTCGTCCTCACACAGCCCTATGGGATGAGGATGATGATTACACCCAACAACAGGTCTTGGAGGTTGAGAGAGGTTAAATGAACAGCTCTTGTTACCCAGGTAGCAAACTACTGAGCCAGGAATTGAGCTGAAGCACACTGGCACAGTCCACCGTCTGAGCCCCATTGCAGCCCTCTCTGGAATTCCACTTGAGACAGGTCATGTTGCTTTTGATTTGGGAAAAAAAAAAAAAGTACCCAGTTAAAAGGGGCCATCCCACCTTCTTACAACCAAGGGGATGAGGAGTAAATAGGAAAGATTTGAGGCTTTTTATGTGTTTTTAAAATTCTTACTCTCTTTGGCTTCTCCATGTCAATGTGCTTTACTTATGCTTACTTGATTAAGACTTTAACATGATTTGCATAATCTTGTCTCAGTGTAACTTGTAGGTCGGAACTGACTGGCCTGAGGATGAAACCCAAAATGTTTCTAAAAGTAACAATAATGTAAACTTTAAATTCTGCAATTATTGTTAATGTACAAGCGATACAAATTTCTTAAGGTTACTGAAGAAAGTTGAAGAACCGTCCTTCATATTTTAGAAGAAGAACCCTAAATGGATTCTGCTTCTGAAGAATCAGTTTTAACTCAGTTTTACTTCTATTTATATGATTCCGTTAGTTGTGTAATCATTGATTTTACATGCTGTTTTTAGTAATAAAATTCTTAGAATATTTCCACCAAATAAAAATTAAAGATAAAAAACCCTTTACATTCTAAAGGGACCACTAGAAGATATTTGACTTTCTTTCTATTAATTCTTCAAGTTTTAGTACCAAGTTTTTATGCTCATATAGATCTTACACCCCTTTTAAGTCATTTCACTTGTATTTCATAGTTTTCTAAAATTTAATTTTGGATGACTGTAAATACGCGTCATGATAAACACAAGTATGTGAAAATGTCAGCTCTTGATACATGTGACAGGATTCTAACTGATGAACAGAAAAAACCGTTGGGAGTCCAGGACTGACGGCGACCTCCAACTTCCACATCATCACCAGGAGCAGGTCCCGTCCTGAGCCTCTTTCAGCTTCTGGGAGGAACGCCCTTGGTTCGCCTTCTCAGCTTCCCTGCCCACAGAGCCTGCCCGTTTTTCTATGGGAGGTGGAACTAAAGGGTTAGGGAAATGACCGCAGTTTGACAGTTTTCTTTGAGGGAAGAACTTTGCGTTCTCACTGTATGACAGAGACCATGCCTTCTGTAATCCTCATAGGAACCTAGTGAGGTGGTGGGGCAGGCAGCGTGGCTGACCTGCCCTAACGGGTATCCCCATTGTCCCACACAAAGCCCCTGGCTCGGGGGAAGCTGACCCCACCCTGCTCCAGAAGGGTGTCCGCATGACCTACAACCAGCCTAGGACGAGTTCAGGAAGGAGCAAGTAAGATGTGGTAGCGGGAGCCTTCAAGGAGTCTCCGGAGGGAAGGTTCCTTTTTTCTCGGGAGAAAGTGAAAGATATAGCCTCTCTTGTTCCCTGGACATTGTTGCATCACCCTGAATGGTCGCAGCCACCCTGCTACCGTCAGAGGTGAAGCCATGAGCATGAGAAATGGAAGCGAGAAGAACGGAGGTCCTTGGCGTGGTCATGTGATTGAATGGCTGGATCAATGCTTCTCAATGAGCCGGCTATCGGCATTTTCAGCAGAACAGTTCCTTGATGTGGTGGGCTACTACAGACATTCTAAGATCTCCAACGTCCATGATCCCACCCTCAGAATGCTGCTAGCAGCCCTTGGAATTGTGACAACCGAAAGTTCTACACCCCTGTTCCCAAGCACCCCTCCTTGGGTGGTGATACCATCTCAACCCCGTTGACAGCAAAGATGCACTGTGGCTAAACCTCCTATTGTGTGGGATGAAAAACACAACCTTAGGTTTCAGCCAGCTGGAGTTGAGTTGACTGCTCCTTGCAGCCCAGAGTGTCCAAACAGGAAGACATTATAATAATAATTTTGAAAGAAAGAATACATTGAGCCTCCAAGAGCTCAAGAAATGTGCCCAAGGCTATCAGTGAATTGGTAACAGAGCCAGGATTTGGCTCAAGGTCTAACTCTACGGCCTGGCTATTTTCTCCCTGTCTACCTTCCTTCCGGTCACATGCAAGTTACTCTGGCTGGTTAGTTCAAAGGGAAACAAACAAAACCAACAAAGTACAGAATAGTTATGTGGAAAAAAAAATAGCTGGGAGCAGTGGCTCGCACCTGTAATTTCAGCACTGTGGGAGGCCAAGACGGGTGGATCACTTGAGCCCAGGAGTCTGAGACCAGCCTGGGCAACATGGTGAAACCCTGTCTCTACAATAAAAACAGAAAAATTAGCTGGGCGTGGTGATGCACACCTATAGTTCCAGCTACTAAGGAAGCTGAGGTGAGAGGATTACCTCAGCCCAGGAGGATGAGGCTGCAGTGAGCCATGATCGCACCACTGCACTCCAGCCTGGGTGACAGGTTTTTTCTGAGAAACCTGTTTCAAAAATAACAATAATAATACATAAACCCAGTTAGCAGGGGGGTGCCTCTGAGGAGCTAAGGTATATGAAGTGGGAGGGAAACTTACTTTTCATTGCAGATTGAATTCTTTATCTAGTGCAAATATCTTTCTATTTTGTAAAACAGCAAAATTTAAAAAGCAGTTGTAAATAAATGTTATGTTATGTATGTTTTGCCACAATTTAAAACATAATAAGAATTTTTTTAAAGCAATGTAGCACTCAACATTGTTCTTACGGGATTCATTACAGCATTTGACTTCTGTCCTCTCATTCGCTACCTTTGGCCACTTGGTCTTATTTCTGTGCCCATTCTTCCTTTCATTATAATGTCTTCCTGTCCACTCCTTCCTTTTCCAGATCGCTGTTGCCTGCCTAGTGTGACCCACCTCCAGTCCTCTGGTGCAGCTCTGATAGAGAAATCTTTGATGCCAACTATATCCTCCTACCAAGTATGTTCCGAACTCCTCACCCCAACATGATCTGACACCGACCATGTGTCCATCCTCCTCTCCTCTAGCCCCCTTAAGACAGCGTTTTCTGCAGAGCTTCCCCGGGAACCCCTTGGGCTAATGTGAGCTCCAGGTCCTCTGCTCCAAATTCAGCTGAGAGCCATACTTTTACCTGTTTTGCATGTGCAGATTCCCTAAGATTTTGTTTGAGCGAAGTGCTTTTCTTACGCTGTTCTTCCACTGCTATAAATATCTGAGACTGGATAATTTATAAAGAAAAGAGGTTGATTTGGATCACAGTTCTGCAGGCTGCACAGGAAGCATGGCATCTGCTTGGCTTCTGGGGAGGCCTCAGGAAGCCTGCAGTCACGGCAGAAGGTGAACGGGGAGCCAGCAGGTCACAGGCAAGAGAGGGAGCAAGGGTGGGGGGAGATGCCATATACTTTTAAACACCCAGATCTTGCGAGAACTCGCTCCCTATTGTGAGGACAGCACCAAAGGAAGAGCACTAAACCAGTTATGAGAAATCCACCCCCATAATCCAATCACCTCTCACCAAGACCCACCTCCAACATTAGGGATTACAATTCAGCGTGAGATTTAGCAGGGACAACGTACAAACTATATCAGCACTCCGCAGTAAAACAGTATCACCATTATGACCACCATCACCACCACCACCACCATCACCTTGTATATCAAAGCCAATGCCTTAGAGAAAACTCCTCCAAATCGCTTCCCTTAAAAGTACTTGTGCTTCTCCATATACACCTATATAACAAATCTGTATGTTGTGCACATGTACCCTAGAACTTAAAGTATATTTAAAAAAAAAAAAAAAGAAAGAAAAGCAACTCCTCACTTGTTCAAGTTTTGTTATGAAATTGCAGCAATTCAGTCACAGCTTCAGGCTGTACTCGGAATTCTAGTTCTCCTGCTGCTGTTCCTACCACATCTGCATCGACTTCTTCCACTGAAGTCTTGAACCCCTCAAAGCCATCCATGAGGACTGGAATAAACTTCTTCCAAATTCCAAAAAAAAAAAAAAAAGTACCTGTGCTTCTCTCCCCACCTCGTTATCAAAATTAGCTAGTCACAGACAATTTACAAATTTTACCACCTTTTTGCCATTTTTCTGGACCAACTTAGTAATAATGGCTTCCACTCAGAGGCCAATTTATGGTGAAACTACTGAAGCTTCAGTGCTCTTTGACCTCTTTTCTATGTATTTACATAACCACGTTTTTGTAGAATTTGCAAAAGTAAGGTATTTTAACTGTATTCAGTTAAGGCCATTTATATAAGATGGTGTTGGAGTGGCCAGTGGCATGTTGAGGATCTAGATGGGGGGCAGGTGAATTAAGGACAAACAAGGGACAGATGAGTTTAATGGTGTACATAGAGGTGGCTTGCAGTCACTTGTGTGTCTAGCTGAGGCATTGATGGATGTTGGAATAGTGTCAGAATGGCTTCCAGGAGGCTTCTGTGACCCCTTGTGCCCCCAGCTAGCAGCATGACAGGAAGGTATAAGGCCAGCCAGTCGCAGAAGAACCCCACTTCCGGATGTTCACTTCCATGTTACCCACTCCCCTGAGTGTGGCGGGGCCTAGAGCCCCCTGCCTACTGAATAGTCGTGGGATGTCATTTCTGTGATTAGGTCTCTTGCCAACACTCCCTCTTGCTGACATTCTGATGAATCCAGCTGTTGTGCCTTAAGATGCTTTCTAGAGAGGCTCACATAGAGAGTCACATTTTATTTTATGGTGATCATGCGAAGTGGAATGTATCAGATTTCTGTGCTTGTTGGCACAATCCTATATATATATATATATATATGATTATATATTATATATACTAGATATAAAATATATATACTATATAGATTATAGGATATATAGTAGAGAATATATATATATATAGTATAGGAAAAAATATATATATGGGTTTTTTTTTTAACAGTCTTGCTGTGTCATCCAGGCTGGAGCGCAGTAGCACTATCTCAGCTCACTGTAACCTCCACTTTCCGGGTTCAAATGATTCTTGTGTAACAGCCTCCCGAGTAACTGGGGTTACAGGCATGTGCCACCATGCCTGACTGCATTTTTGTATTTTAAGTAGAGATGTTGGCTAGGCTGGTCTCGAACTCTGGCCTCAAGTGATTGGCCTGCTGCCTGCCTCGGCCTCCCGAAGCGCTGGGATTACAGGTGTGAGCCACTGTGTCTGGCCCCCATACTACATTTTTTAACAACTGACATAGAAAGGAGACTTCATAAAGGTCTTCCAAAATTTTTCTACAAAAATGTAAAGGAAAATGTAGCATAGAGACGTGTCATGCAATTAATTTAAAAATTATGTTTAATACGTTTTGTGATGTTTGTGGTATATGTCAGTCTTTAAATGTTTAAACTTTGTTATTTTTTTATTCTAACTAAATACTTCTTCCATCTAATTTTTACTGGAAATTTTGTGAACTTTTTCTAAAAGAAGTCTTGATCCCCTGCCACTCCCTGATCACCTACAACCAGAAAAGCTTCAGGCTCTGTAGAGTCTGGATCTGCTTTTAAAAACAAACAAACAAACAAACAAAAACCTGGTCTTATCTTTGCTTAAAACTTTGATGAGGGTAGGCACGGTGGCTCACGCCTGTAATCCCAGCATTTTGGGAGCCTGAGGCAGGCGAATCACCTGAGGTTAGGAGTTCAAGCCAGCCTGGCCAAAATGGTGAAACCCCATCTCGACTAAAAATACAAAAATAATTAGTCAGGCGTATTGGCACATGCCTGCAGTCCAACCTACTCAGGAGACTGAGGCAGGAGAATTGCTTTTACTAAGGAGGCGGAGGTTGCAGTGAGCCGAGATCGCGCCACTGCACTCCAGCCTGGGAGACAGAGCGAGACTCCATCTCAGAAAAAAACAAAACAAAACAAAACCCACACAGAAAAGAAAAACAAAAACAAAACAAAACAACAACAAAAAGAAAACTGGCCAGGTGCGGTGGCTCACGCCTGTAATACCAGCACTTTGGGAGGCCAAGGCAGACGGATCACCTGAGGTCAGGAGTTTGCGACCAGCCTGACCAACACGGAGAAACCCTGTCTCTACTAAAAATACAAAATTAGCAGGGCGTGGTGGCGCATGCCTGTAATTCTAGCTATTGGGGAGGCTGAGGCAGGAGAATCACTTGAACCTGGGAGGCAGAGGTTGCAATGAGCCGAGATCTTGCCATTGAACTCCAGCCTGGGCAACGAGTGAAACTACATCTAAAAAAAAACAAAAAAAACAGCAACTTTGATTGAGAAATGCAAATCAGAACCACAATGAGATACCATCTCACACCAGTCAGAATGCCTATTATTAAAAAGTCAAAAAGCAATAGATGCTGACAAGTTTGTGGAGAAAATGTAGCCTTTTACACTGTTGTTGAGAGTGTAAATTACTTTAACCATTGTTAAAGGCAGTGTGGCTATTCCTCAAAGACCTAGAGACACAAATACCATTCAACCCAGCAATCTCATTACTGGATATATACCCAAAGGAATATAAATCTTTCTATCATAAAGACACAGGCACACATATGCTCATTGCAACACTATTCACAATAGCAAAGACATGGAATCAACCTAAATGCCCGTCAATGACAGACTGGATAAAGAAAATGTGGTACATATACACCATGGAATACTATGCAACCATAAAAAGGAACAAGATTATGTCCTTTGCAAATACATGGATGGAGCTGAAGGTCATTATTCTTGCTAAATTAACAGGAACAGAAAACCAAATACTGCATGTTCTCACTTATAGGTGGGAGCTAAGTGATGAGAACACATGGACACGTGATGGGGAAAAACACATGCTGGGGCTTGACAGAAGGTGGGGAGTGGGGAGGAGGGAGAGGATCAGGAAGAACAGCTAATGAGCTGGGTGCAGTGGCTCACACCTGTAATCCCAGCACTTTGGGAGACCGAGGTGGGCAGATCACTTGCGGTCAGGAGTTCGAGACCAGCCTGGCCAACATGGCGAAACCCCATCTCTACTAAAAATACACACAAAAAAATTAGCTGGGTGTGGTGGTGCATGCCTATAATCCCAGCTACGAGGGAGGCTAAGGCAAGAGAATCGTGTGAGCCTGGGAGGCAGAGGTTGCAGTGAGCCAAGATCGTGCCACTGCACTCCAGCCTGGGTGACAGAGCAAAACTCTGTCTCGTGTATATATGTGTGTGTATATGTATACACACATACACACACACATATATATACATACATATATACACACACACATATATATTTGCACACACATATATACACATACATATATATACACACACATATATAATTTATCATGAGTGCTGAGTTTTCTGGCACTCCCTTAAATTTGACGCCCAAGCCAAGTGCCTTGCTCACCTCACCAGAGTCCTAGCCCTGCTTGCTGGAGGTGGCTGAAAAGTAACCTAAGATACATTTTCTTCCTAAGTAGCCAGCCCTTGGGTTAAAGTTGAATTTAGTGTGGTATAAAAAAATTTTTTAAATAGCTGTAATTGTATGTGACTTTTATGCACAGACTGCCATTGAAAGGTTATCCAAAAACTAGTAATAGAGTTCACTTTGAGGGAGGGAAAATGGAAAGATAGGAAAGAAGCTTATCTTAGACACTTACCTCAGAAACTTTTTATTTTTTTTTTTGAGACAGATTCTTACCCTGTCACCCAGGCTGGAATGCAATGGCAAGATCTCAGCTCACTGCAACCTCTGCCTCCTGGGTTCAAATCATTCTCCTGCCTCAGCTTCCCGAATAGCTGGGATTACAGGTGCCTGCTACCATGCCCAGCTAAATTTTGTATTGTTAGTAGAGACAGTGTTTCACCTTGTTGGCCAGGCTAGTTTGATCTCCTGACCTCGTGATCCGCCCACCTCAGCCTCTTAAAGTGCTGGGATTACAGGCATGAGCCACCGTGCCCAACCGGAAATGTATTTTAAACCTTTTTTTTTTCTTTTTCTTTTCTTTTTTTTTTTTGAGACATATATATATGAGAAACAGGGTTTTGCTCTGTCACACAGGCTGGAGTGCAGTGGTGCAATCATGGCTCACTGCAGCCTTGAATTCCTGGGCTCAAACAATCCTCCACCTCAGCATCCCAAGTAGCTGGGACTACAGGCATGCCCCACCATGCCCAGGTAATTTCTTTTTCCTTTGGTGTAGATTATGTATCGCTATGCTGACCAGGTTAGTTCTGAACTGCTGGCCTCCAGCAATCCTCCCCTCTCAGCCTCTCAAAGTGCTGGGATTACAGGTGCAAGCCACTGCGCCGAGCCTGTTTTAAATTTTCAAGAGAAAATTTCTTAAGATAAATATATTTTTTCTATATGACAATACTTGTAATAATTACAATACTTATTACAAACAATACTTGTTTATTATGGAAAAATTAGAAAACATAAGCTAAAGTAGGAAATAAAAACATCAAACATTTATACTTTCACCATCTAGCAATAATACTGTTATTAAACATCTTGCTGTTTATCTTTTTCTGCCCGCCCATTTTCACTCCTGCACCCTCCATCACACTTTATACCATTAGTGCCCTGGTTGGTTCTGACTTACTTTCAGATTTTATCTCCAACTAGCATATTCTGCTTGCAAAACAGGGACTGTATCTAATTGGTCTTTGTAACTTTCCTAGAGTGTGGCTTTGGAGGCTTGGTCTGAACTAAAGACCTAGAAGACAGAACACCTGGGATTAAACCCCAATGCCACTGTTTCTGCAAGTTACATGGCCTTTCTGAGCTGCAGTTTCCTCATCTGTAAAATGGGATAATGTTAGAGCCTGCGTCATAGTGTTGCTCCATTATGAACATTGAAACAGGAAAACTCATGCAAATTGCTAAGCCTAGCATGTGTTGGTGCACACTAATTGTTTGCTGTGATGACATATCAGCACGGCGCTTCCATTCATTAACTCAACTCATAGTTATTGCATGCTGGCTGTGTGACATGCTTTTAGGTGCTGGGGACACAGCAGTAAATAAAACAGATACAAATCCTTCCCTTTGGGGAGTTCATATTCTATTGTCTGGGAAAGGGAGACAAACAATATACAAATAAATACATAAAATACATAGTATAGGCCGGGCACTGTGGCTCACACCTGTAATCCCAGCACTTTGGGAGCCCGAGGCGGGCAGATCATGAGGTCAGGAGATGGAGACCAGCCTGGCCAACATGGCGAAATCCTGTCTCTGCTAAAATACAAAAAATTAGCAAGGCATGGTGGCGCGTGCCTATAGTCCCAGCTACTTGGGAGGCTAAGGCAAAGGGTTGCTTGAACCCGGGAGGTGGAGGTTGCAGTGAGCTGAGATCATGCCACCACACTCCAGCCTGGTGACAGAGCAAGACTCTGTCTCAAAATAAAACAAACCAAAAAAACCCTCCAAAAAAACCCCATATATATATGTGTGTGTGTGTGTGTATATGTGTATATATGTGTGTGTATGTGTGTGTGTGTATATATATGTATATACGTGTGTATATATATATGTATATATACGTGTGTGTGTATATATAGTGTAGCTGATGATATATGTATTGTGGAAAATATAAAGCTTTGGATATCGTAAGTACTCATTAGATATGAACCGACTGACTAGTTTTTTTTATGTTAACATGTAGATGTTTACTACTTTTGTTTTTTAACAAATTAATATCTTTACAATATCTGAGTTTTAATTTCTAACAGAGTACACATTAGTAGATATAGCCCAAATAAACTGATGGTCTTGGGATCCTTAACAACTTTGAAGAGTGAAAAGAAATCCTTAGAACAAAATGTTTGCGACGCTGCCTTACGGCATTTGGTATGGAAGCTTTTCCACGTGGAACAGCGTAAGTATACAATGGGTCTTCAAAAAGCTCATGAAAAATGCATATTATTTTAAAACTATGCATGGATTTCCTTTTTTTTTTTTTTTTTTTGCACCAAATAAACTTGTACTAACTTGTTGTAGCATGTCTGAACAGGATCTAGGTTGAGGCTGTAAGAAGGATGAGACACCAGTTTGAAAAGACCCCTCTATCAGAGAAACATGAATCCTGCTAAAATTGAAGTAAGAAGAAACATCAAACTTATGGTGAAGTTTGGGTGGAAGACTGGTGAAATCACCGATGCTTTACAAAAAGTTTATAGGCACGATGCCCAAAGAAATCAGCAGTTTGCAAATGGATAACTCATTTTTTAAAATTCTTTATTATTATTATTATACTTTAAGTTCTAGGGTACATGTGCACAGCGTGCAGGTTTGTTTACATACCGATCGACTAATTTTTTCCCCAGACTCCCCTCCTCTACTTTCTCTCTGTTCCAGTGCCCGCTTTCCAATGGGATTAAGTAACGTGCACCGGGCCTGCTGCAGAGACAGCACGCAGTGGGCCCTGAGTGTGCCGTTTGGAAGGGCTGGGGCATGGAAGAGCCAAGCCCCAAGGTCATGGGACATTTGAACCTAGGACGTCAGAAGATACCAACAGGTGTTTTGATGTGAGTTTTCCTCTGGACCATCACACTGTTGTACTCTTGTGTTTGCGCTCACCCGTGATCAGTAGTCATGGCACTGTGAGGTCAGGACAGTAAACAGCGGCCCGTGGTTCTGTGTGGGGTGAGGGGCTGGCACCCTGGCAGGAGGCGTTTGTGATCCCAGGCAAGTCCTGACTGTGTCTGGCTGGCTGCTGCTGCAGGACCTTTCACCGTGTTTACCTTTGCTCTGCTCCCCAGCGGACGACGTTTGACGTCGCATTTCCAAACAGACCTCTACTTTGACCTCATGCAGCGTGACGGGGAATAGACAACAGAATTGTAAGGCAAACACCTGTTTGTAAATAAGGAGAAACCCAACCACCTGGGTCAAAATGAATGAGCCCAAACCTAAAATAAATCAGAGTAGGGCCAAGAGGGTTGCCTTTATAAAGGAAAAATAAAACTTAGAGCCTGTTTTCCGTAAGCGTGTGCTTTCCGTAGCACCTTCAGCACTGTGATAAATGTAGGGTGTTCTTGTGAGGAGATTTTAAGTATGTGAAAGTTAATTTATTCCTGCAATCTTCCCATATCCAAACCTTAACAGATCAGTTCTCACAAAGTTTAAATCATCACACTATATATGTAATCATTTTTTCACTACTATGATGGCTAAAATTCCTCAACACAGATTGTTTGCTACAAACTGGCATGGGATGTGTTTTAATACTGCTTGCTTTGTGTGTATCAGTAAAGCTTAAAAACGATGAAGATTTGTAACTTTTCCTTTTCCCAAATGTAAAGCTTTCCACAAAAACTACAAAAAAATCCATTTGTTTCTCTACATGGTAGTCAGTCTTTATAAAACAGTCGCCAAGCCTTGCCTCCTGGTGTTCACACCTCTCCCATAGCCCATGTCACCAACAGGAGGCTGCACAAGTGGTAATGTGTAACGTCCAAGGCTGAGTCACAAAAGAGCTGAGCACTCCCCCAACCCTCCCCTGCTTTGAGGAAGCTGGCCGCCATGTTGTGAGAACACTCAAGCAGCCCTTCAGAGCAACCAGCATCAATTTGCCAGCCATGTGAGTTAACCTCCTTGGAAGCAGATTTAAGACTCTGATGGCTGTAGCCCTGGCTGACAGGTTCATTGCAACCTCATGAGAAACTGAGCCAGAACCACCCTAATAAAACATTCCCCAATTCCCTAACCCTCAGAAGCTGTACAATTGTAAATATTTACTGTTGCTAAAGACATACTAAGTTTGAGGTAATCTGTTACACAGCCATAGATAATTAACATACTCTGTGTACATAAATATCTATAAATGCTTAGGAAGGATCTAGAAAGATGCACATGGGGAATGTGGTGAACTTGGAAGAGGTGGAATAGTAGCAAAGAAATAATACTTTTGTCTGTATCGCTTTAATTTTTCCTCCAAGTGCATATATGTATGTTTCAATTATATAATTAAAAATAAATTTAGGGATTCACTATAGTAGCGACCCTGGGTAATCCTTGGAGAGGGCCTGAGAGACAAGGACATGTGGATCCCAGTGGCCGGGCTTCCTCCTTGGCTGAGGCTCTCCGCATTGGCGGGCGCTGGTCACTTTTGCATTTGAGGGTCTGGAGCCGCGACGGGAAAGCACTTGCCGGCGAGGAACCGCCCTGGCCTGTCTGACTCCTCTCCGCAGCTGTGGCCCAATCTGGATTTCAGGAACACGCCAAGGAAGATGTCTAAGTCCAGCTTAGACTTTAAGCGTTACGTAACCAATCGGAGATTGGCTGAGACCCTGGCGCTGCCCGCTGTGGGCAGCGACAAATGTCGCCAATCGTATAGAGAAAACAAAACAGACCTCCACACCTATTGCTGCAGTGCAATCCGGGTCCTGGAATCCTGACTCAGGCATTACTTGAAGTTGATGCCAAAGCGGTTGCCCTTGAAAGTGACAAAACTTTTATTGCACATTTGGAGTCCTTAGGAAAAAATCTGGATGGAAAACTACAAGTGAGTCACTGTGACTTCTTTAAAATAGATCCTAGAAGTGGTGGAGTAATAAAACCACCTGCTATGGCGTCTCAAGGGCTGTTTCAGAATTTGGGAATAGAAGCAGTTCCTTGGACAGCAGGCATCCCTTGAAAAGTAACTGGAATGTTCCCAAGTAGAGGTGAAGAAAGGGCATTTTGGAAACCTGCATATGACTTGTATTCCTGTACTTCTATATATAAATTTGGACGAATAGAATGAAATATCTTTATTGGTGAAAAAGAATTCCAGAAACTAACAGCAGATACCCGAAATCCAGACTTGTATCATGTATGAAGTGTTATCTGGCACGCAGCTTGTGAGATTAAGGTTCTGCACATGGAGCCTTGGTCATCATTTGATGTGTACACCCGAAATGGGCGGCTGGAAAACCCAAAGCATAGGGAATTATTAGAACTATTACAACACAATCTGTATCTTATTTGAATGACTCCTTGTGGAAATTTATTTACCAAGAACTTAACACTTATTCACTATAATATATTTTTTCACATGTTAAAGCACTGTTTTGTGAGGCGCAGTGCCAATGTAATAGACCACTTACGTTCACTGACTCCACTTGATGCAATGGATATATTGCCGCAAATAGGAAAAAAGGAAGAAGAGAAAATAACTAACGTGTACCCTCAAAACTTCAAAAAACTTTTTGAAACTATAGAGTGTTCCAAAGATTGTGCTTATAAATGGCTATATGATGAAACCCTGGAAGATACGTAGCACCTACACTGTTGTTTTTGGTGGAGCAGTTTATTTGGAAACTATGACATGAAAACCAAATTTGAAAGCTCATATCCTTTCAGCAGAAGATAACTGTTCTTGTTTTGCACATGCCAGGCAGATCATTTAGTTGATATCATTGGCATATTGGATGAAATAGTGGCTGCTATTTTATTCACAATCGAATAAAATGAAAACTTCAATTAATTGTGGATTTGATCAGATTGAATTCGTTTTGTTTCAGATTCCTATTTAAATATTTCACTTTCACTGTTGCTGATTTTTGCATCTTCTTGAGGAGCAAGAGTCTGTTTATTATTAAGCTTAGAAAGTAAACAAAACCTGATTTACTGATTTGTTTTGCATTTCAGTTGGTTGAAATGTATTGTCAAGTACTGTACAATGAAATTGTTTAAATTTTAATATGATTTAAACATTTTTAGAAATTAAAATATTTTAAATAAAAATAAATAAATAAATTTGAAGCCAAAGCTTGGAAGCAACAAAGATGTCCTTCAGTAGGTGCATCAATAAACTGTAGTATATCTAGACAGTGGAATATTATTCAGCAGTAAAGAGGAACACACTGTCAAGCCACAAAAAGACAGGGAGAAAACTGAAGTGCATATGACTCAGTGAAAGAAGCTTGAAAAGACTGTATACTGTATGATTCTCACTATGACATTCTGGAAAAGGCGAAACTTGGAGATAGGAAGAACAGTGGGTGCCATGGTTTAGGGGAGAGAGGGATGAGTAGGCAGAGCACAGAGGTTTGAGGGCAGTGAAACTATTCTGCATGCCACTGTAATGGTGGATGCATAACATTATTAAAACCCGTAGAATGGGCCGGGCGCGGTGGCTCACGCCTGTAATCTCAGCACTTTGGGAGACCGAGGGGGGCAGATTATGAGGTCAAGAGATTGACACCATCCTGGCTAACACGGTGAAACCCCGTCTCTACTAAAAATATAAAAAAATTAGCCGGGCAAGGTGGCGGGTGCCTGTAGTCCCAGCTGCTTGGAAGGCTGAGGCAGGAGAATGGCGTGAACCCGGGAGGCAGAGCCTGCAGTGAGCCGAGTTGGTGCTACTGCACTCCAGCCCGGGTGACAGAGCAAGACTCCGTCTCAAAAAAAAAAAAAAAAAAAAAAGAAAAGAAAAGAAAAACCCTGTAGAATGTGCAACACCAAGACTAAGCCTTAATGTAAACGATGGACTTTAGTTTAAAATAATGTATCCAGCTAGAAGAGCACATTTTAATGTTCCCAACACAAAGAAATGATGAATGTTTTAGGTGATGGACAGCTTAATTACCCTGATTTGATCACTACACATTGTATACATGAATTGAAATATCACACTGTACCGCATAAATATGTACAATTGTGTTTCAACTAAAAATAGTAATAAGGCTAGCCACAATGGTTCATCCCTGTAGTCCTAGCACTTCGGGAGGCTGAGGCAAGAGGACTGCCTTGAGGCCAAGAGTTCAAGACCAGTCTGACCAATATAGTGAGACCCTCGTCTCTATTAAAAAAAAATTTAAGCAAAAAGTTAATTAAATTTAAAAATATATGATACAAAAGAATGTATCAATGTCTCATCACCTGAAACAAATATATTACATTCATGTTCATTGTTAACAGAGCAAACAATGAGCTTGGGTTGCCGAGGGGTGTATGGGAAAGCTTCCACTCAGTTTTTCTGTAAACCTAAAACTGCTCCAAAAATAAAACATATTAATTATTTTAAGATAAAATAAAATTATAAGATGACTAAAGACAAACAGACAAACATAGATATCACATCTAATTTGCCATTCAGGGCTTGCTGGAATAGCAACTTTTCTGAGCAAGGTGGGAAGGCTGATTCATTTGTCACCCTTATTTCTGCCCCCACCTTTTTTTTTTTTTTCAGCCAGCAGATGGGATAAAATTTTAAAAACCTTGACTTTGGAATAAAGAACATTCTAAAACCTGGGTCCCTTACAAGCATGTATTGTTAGAAACAGGCCCCAAAAAGCCAAACACAAGTTGAGAATGGGCTCCCATGATGTGCTGAGAGGCTCTGGGGAGCCAACAGATCTGGAAGAACTCAGCCGTGAACCTCACTGCATGGATCTAGGCCACAAGAGAGGCAGCTCGCACTGGAGCCACTGCCCCTGGCCTGGCAAGTCAACTCCTTCGCCCAGAAGCCTAGTGCGCCCAGACAGCTCCTGGGACCCGCGCATGCCCACTTTCCGGGTCAGGTTCTTAACACGCGGGGGTGAGCAGAGAGATGAACAGGACTGTCCAGGGTCTGGGGAAGGGGGGCAGACTGGAGAGGCGCTGGGTGGCACCAGGCTGGGCAGTGATGAAGGCTGAGTCTGGTCCCGGGAGACGGCTTCCCCAGTGTGGTCCACGGTGGCACCCACATGTGATCTGTCGGGGGAGGAAGCCACACACACCAGGAGCAGTGCCTCTCACTCACTGAACAAGCATCACTCCAGGCCAAGCTCAGTGCTGGGGAGACACAGGTGAACAAGCCTGGGTTCCAGGCTTCTTCCAGTGGGGTTCAGATTGTGTCAGAATAAGCAGCCACACTAGGGTGTAAGTAGCATCCCATGGCGACAATTGCTGTGAAAAAACCAAAGCGAGGGAAGGAGGCCAGGAGGAGAGGCCCGCGGGAGGGGCCGGGTAGGATGGGGGTCAGGAAAGGCTTGCGGGGCTGCAAATGGGCGGTTGGCTAACGTGCCTTCCAGGGACTCCAATCGCCCCAGAAAAGCACCAGGTCCTCCCTGAGGGCTACAGTGCATCCGAAAAGCCCAGGGTCAGCCAGGTCTCAGTGCACAGAATGCTTCATGGGGACCAAGGCTTTAGTCGGTGGATGAAATGGCCTGCCCGTCTGTGCCATTCTCAGTGCCTTCCTAAGAAAGAAAAATCAAAGCTTGCTGCCCAGCTTGCCCCATTCAAAAAAACAATCCTATTCAGGAAGACTTTGTGTTGAGGGAAAATGTCCACAGTGACTCCTCTCGTGCCCGTTGAGAAGGAGGTGAGGGGATGGAAATGACTCATGGGAAGCTGCTTTGTGAACCAGCAGACCTAGTGGTTCGATGATGGATGCCCACAGCACCCTCCACCACGGTCCACTTGACCACAGGACAGTCAGCGGCACATGAGTCCTTCCAAGGGCCCTTGCCAGTGTGACCTCCTCCTTCCCTTCCCCTCCTGGCTTGCGGCAGGCTTTGATTTGCTCCAAATCCAATGGTTGCATTCATCGGAGATCACAGATTCTAAAGTGTGCAGCCTCACCCATGAGGCTACAATTCCAGCGGTCACCTGACAGAGCCAGAAATGCACGTGCCGCTTGCACAGAGAAATAAATTATGTCCTGAGAGTTGCCTGGATCCTGGGGAGGTGGAAAGCTGTCCTCAAATAGGATGTGCGTTCAGTAGAAAAGGCAGCTGGCACCTCACCCGGAACGCGCAGCGAGGTGGGCTTCTCACCCTTCTTGCGGTGCTGCCCGGCTGATACCATCCCTTTGGCCACCCCTGTCTTGGGCCTTTATTAAAAGGGAAGGGTGAATTAAATAAAACAATGATGTGGAAGAAATTCAGGGGAAATTATATTATTATGAAATGAAAATAAGGCCAGACATGGTGGCTCTCAGCACTTTGGGAGGCTGAGGTAGGAGGATCACTTGATGCCAGGAGTTCGAGACCAGCCTGGGCAACACAGTGAGACCCTGTTATAAGTTAATATAGATTATGAATATAATATATATTTATAAGTTAATTATATTTGTAAGTTAATATATATTAACTTATATAGTTATATATAAACTTATATGGTTAATATATTATATATTATATAATATATAAAACATATAGTTAATGTGTATAACTATATAAGTTTATGTATTATTAATATGTTAATAGGTATTGATATTAATATCTAAATATATAATTAATAGATATTAATTAGCTGGGGGTGTTGGTGTGCACATGTCATCCTAGCTACTTGGGAGACTGAAGTAGGAGGATCACTTGAGCCCAGGAGTTTGAGGCTGCAATGAGCTATTATCGCACCACCGCACACTAGCCTGGGCAAGGAGCGAGACCCTGTCTCAAAAAAAAAAAAAAAAAAGAGAAGAAGGAAGAGAAAGAAGAAATAAAGAAATGAAAATAATAGTATTTTAAGCCAGGAGAATGAAGGAAGAAAAGGGCAAAATATCAGTATGAAACACCCTGCTATTGTGGAGGTGGTACAAAAGTACCAGAGTTAATTATAAAAAAGTTGAGCAATGACCACATATACAAGACCTCCATTGCCAGAGAATTACAAAGGTGATAACATTCTCAATTATGGCATAAATATTCCATCTCTGGGTCTTGCATCTTATTCATGGTGTTCATTTCTTGCAGTGCTTTGTAATTCTTTGTGTGTGAACTGATTTTTGTGAGTTTTCTATGGGAGTCCTGTGAGTTCTGGGTGGTAAAAATGTGGCTGCGGAATAAAACAATACAAGGCTTCCTGTTGCCAGAGTCTCTGGGGATTTCAGTGGTCATGGGTCCAGTTGTGTGTTCATTTTTCAGATTTTAGTTCTTGCACCATGCAGGGAGTTAGATTCAGATCCCAACCCCATAGCTCCTAGCCACCTTCAGCTTTTGCTATTGAAGACACATTGGATCGGTGTAATCCTGGTAAGTGAAAAGCTTGGGAGGCAGCTAATATTTCTATATTTCTCTCATTATTTATGATACAAATAGAATTGCATTTTTTATTTTAGACTTGTTCACTATTTTGTATAAAATAAGGGCAAAATGCAATAAGATATTCAAACAATTGTGAAATCATCATTTTACTATTGTGAAACAAAGGTGGCAGTTCAGCCAAAACTGAACTATTGACTGACAGGCAGGCCTCTGCACGTGGTGTGTGATAGTTTGTGCATGAAAATAGACAACTTGTAGTAAATCAGGTTTGGGATAAAAGAGACAAAAAGCTAAAGGTGATAAATAAGTTAAAATCAGAAAAATAGATGAAATGAAGGATTACAAATTAAACACTGAGAAGTTAAAAGTAAAATAATCCCTCACCAAAAAATACAGTTAATTAATTGTCTTTTTAATTAATTAAGTGACCTGCATGGCCAGCCTCCTGTCTCCAGGACCTGAAAGGACTATAAACTGTTTCTGAGCCTCTCCTGTGTCCCCTCTTGAGGTTGCACCTGATTGGCCATCACCTAAAAGAACACAGAACTGTATGGGATAAAGGTGGCATTCAAAATTGGTCAGGAAAATATGAATCATTTAATAAATACCACTGGTATAACCAGTTGGCTATGAGGTGGGAAGAATCTCTCTGACTTCTAATTCTCAAAATAAATTCCAGGTAGATTGAAAAACGTAATACAGCTGGGCACGGTGGCTCACGCCTGTAATCCCAGCACTTTGGGAGGCTGAGGCAGGGAGATCATCTGAGGTCAGGAGTTCAAGACCAGCCTGGGCAACACAGTGAAACCCCATCTCTACTAAAAGTACAAAAATTACCCAGGCATGATGGCACACTCCTGTAATCCCAGCTACTCAGGAGGCTGAGACACAAGAATAACTTGAACCTGAGAGGCAGAGGTTACAGAGTGGAGATCGTACCACTGCACTCCAGCCTGGGTGACAGAGTGAGACTTTGTCTCAAAAAAAAAAAGTAATACAAAAATCGAATCCCAAGGGGACTCTAAGAAAGTGTAAGAGAGAAAAAAAAAAAAAAGAAAAGAAAAAGAAAACCCTCACTGGGCAAGACCTGACTCAAGCAAGAAACAAAATCAAAAGGCCAACATGAATGTACCTGCAAAGCATAAACAGTAACTCACCTGCTTAAAAATCCAGCATTTCTTCGCGGCAAAAATTATAATGAGCAAAGCCAAAAGAAACCACACAGGGATCAATATTCCCACCATCTTTGACAAAAGGCTCACTCTTTGGTGGGCAATAAAATAATATCTATCAATGTTTTCAAAGAAATAGTTTTGACCTAATAAGTCTGCTTCTAGAACTTGATCCCATACTTTCATGTGTACATATGTATTTCACTGAAGCACTGTTAGTAACAGGAAAAGAGCGGAAACACTGTACATGCTCTGTGAAGAGGGCACAGGTTCAATATACTATGGGACATCCATAATTTATGTCAGAGGGGCCAAAGGAAACCTTCCCCTTTGCCCTCTGAATGCTGGCTGAAAATCAACTGACAAAAGATAGATTAAAGCCAGGTGTCATGTCTCATGCCTATAGTCCCAGCTACTCAAAAGACTGAGGCAGGAGGATCACTTGAACCCAGGAGTTCAAGGCTGCAGTGAGCTATGCTTATACCCTCTACTCCAGCCTGGGCAACAGAGCAAGATCCCTGTCTCTTAAAAAAGAAAAAAAGGCAGATTAACAGGAGAAGAGTCATATAAATTTATTAGTGTGTGATTCTCCCACCATGCAATGGGGTACAGATGGTTAAATACCCTTTCTTTTAGGGAAAGGGAGGTGAGGAAGCATGGATGATGTTAGGAGGGTAGTAAAGGAGTTTTAGGATGATTCAATGAACTTGAAGAGCATACAATGGCCTGGGGACAAAGTCTGATGGGGCCACAAAGCAGGCATGTCCAGGTGTGTTGACAGACCACAGTCCTCTTCCTGCGACATGAATTCAGTTAATGGGAACTCAGGGAAGGGAGTCGAGTAGCTATTCTTGTGCGGATATGAAGCAATCCCCAAGATACAGAGTTAAGAAAAAATCAGGGAGGCCCAGAACTGTGTGAATACCAAGCTTTTATTAGTGCAATAAAAGGGGAGGAGTGTGCTTGTTATGTACATAGAGGACTGTTTTTTTTTTTTTTTTTTTGAGACAGGGTCCCACTCTGTTGCACAGGCCGGAATGCCGTGGCACCATCATAGCTCACTGCGGCCTTGAGCTTCTGGCCTCAAGGGATTCTCCCACCTCCCGAGTAGCTCAGACTACATGCGTGTGCCACCACATCTGGTTAATTTTTCAATTTTCTATACAGACTGGGTCTCTCAATGTTGCCCATGCTAGTCCTGAACTCCTGGGCCCAAGGGATCCTCCGGCCTCAGTCTCCCAAAGTGCTAGGATTACAGACATGAGCCACCATGCCTGTCCACATAGAGGACTTCTAACAGGCAACACAAGAAGCCAGTAGCAGTGTTGCCTCTGGAGACAGAGATGAGGAGAGCAGAGGGCTTGCTTGCTTTTCATTGTATATGCTTTTCATCTCTTTCCATTTTCGTCATGTGCTTTTATTACTTTTTCAATTAAAAGCAGTTAATACTAAATCAGGGAAAACAAGTTGGAAGCAAGACATTTTTACCTTAAAGGAATATAAAGAAAATTAAACTAGAAAGAGAAAATGGAAAACAAAACAGCAAGCGTTCAAGCATTTTATATATACACACACATACACACACACACACACATACATATATGAATAGTGTGGAGACAAAGGGCTGTAAAACCGAATCAAGCATGGCTAAAACAGGAAAAATAACAGGGGAATAAGGAAGGCAGAAGACAAAACATAGCAGGGGGAGGCAGACAGAGCCGAGTCCTCTGAGGAGGGCGTAGGTTGGACACCGGGTGCCCATGGGTTCCCCCCGAGGGATGCCTGAAGCTGAGTCACATGGAGGTGGTGGAGGCTCAGAGGCAGAAAAGGAGGACAGAGAGAATCCAGGCTGAAGGGGGAAACCACTGTGTGGCGGGTGCAAAGGCTCACCCAGGCCAACTCTCCATGGCCCTGTGGCTGTGGTTTGGAGAACGATGGCTGGCGTGGAAGTGGATGTTAAGTCCCGGACTTTAGAGCACCTATTCCCACGGACATGCGAGAGCAGGCTTGGGACAGGCTGTTGAGAGAGCAGGCAGCACGCAGGGAAGACCAGCAGCTCTGAACCGACATCTGCTGCCACACTGTGCAAGACTTGGTTTCATCAATGACCCCGTATGACAAAAAGAAGCAGTGGTTCCCATGGTTTCATGGAACTCAGGTCCTCTCCTCTCTCCAGTCACAGAGAGCCTCGTGTAGACTCTTCATAGGGTGCAACCCTAAGAAGGAGACACTGGGTCTCGGGTAAATGGAACAATAAAGGAGATGTTGTATTTGGAACCTAATGTGGAGGAATGGGCCACATAAATAACTGAATAGAGGCCGGGTGTGGTGGCTCATGCCTGTAATTCCAGCACTTTGGGAGGCCAAGGCAGGAGGATTGCTTGAGGCTGGAATTTCAAGACCAGCCTGGGCAACAAAAAGAGATTCCATCTCTACAAAAAATAAGAATTAGCTGGGCATGTGGTGGTGCACCCAGCTACTCAGGAGGCTGAGGTGGGAGGATTGCTTGAGCCCAGGAGGTCAAGGCTGCAGTGAGCTATGATTGCACCACTGCACTCAGCCTGGAGGACAGAGCAAGACTCTGTCTCTTTAAGGAAAAAAAAAAAAAAAAGTGAGAGTTTCACCAGGAATGGGGGAAGTTGTTGCTTCTTTTTCTTTTTCTTTTTTCTTTTTTGAGATGGAGTGTCGCTCTGTCTCCCAGGCTGGAGTGCTGTGGTGTGATCTCGGCTCACTGCAAGCTCCGCCTCCCAGGTTCAAGCAATTCTCCTGCCTCAGCTTCCTGAGTAGCTAGGACTACAGGCACCATCACGCCCGGCTAATTTTTTGAATTTTTAGTAGAGATGGGATTTCACCATCTTGGCCAGGCTGGTCTCGAACTCCGGACCCCAAGCAATCCGCCTGCCTTGGCCTCCCAAAGTGCTGGAATTACAGGCTTGAGCCACCACGCCCAGCCGGGATGAAGGAAGCTTAAACTCCAAAGCTAGAGTCCCTTTGGGTCTTCCATTCTGGTCTCTTTTGTCCCAAAGTTGAGGGAAAGGGTGGGCAGGGAGGAGAGGGAAGGAAGAAGATTGGGAAGGCCTTGAGCTCCCCCTTCAGGTCAAAGTCTGTGCAGACTTTAGCAATGACAGCAGGCTAGGAGAGCAGTTTTTGGTGTGTGGCTGGTGGGCCCCCAGGTCTCCTAGAGCCTTTGGGGAAAGGGAGTTGGGTTGTGAGGTTGAAACTATTTTCGTAACAATGTTCAGACATTATTTGCCTTTTTAACTTTGTGGACACTTGCACTGATACTGCAAAAGCAATGATGGGTAAAACCTTGCCAATATCACTTAAAAATATCCTAGATAAACCAATAAAAAGAACTAATTTTATTAACTCTCAACTCTTGAGTGCATGTCTTTTTAATATTCGGTGACGAAATAGGAAGTATTTTGTCACTTCTACTACCAATGTATGACGGTTGCCTTGAGGAAAAGCTCTTGGATGATTGAGTTTTGAATTGAACTGGCTGATTTTATAGTGAAACACTATTTTTTACTTAAAAGAACAATGGATAAACTATAATTATTCAGACTTGGGCATCTGGTAGACATTTTCTTGAAAATGTCCCATGTGAGCCTCTGACTACAATGAAGCACAGTGAAAACAACTGAAATAATGCATTGCTGATGCGAAAATCTGAACTTTGAAGGAAAAATGATAATTTTGAAATACTTGTATGCACCATGAGCTTGGCAGCTACCTGGTATTTAAAGACTTTTATGGTGAGCTTAGCATTGAAACAAATGTGATTGTTATTATTGGATAAGAAAAGCTGTCAACATTTGGAAGACCTGCATTTTTCAGTGAACCATATTTTCCAAGTGATCAACGTATAATGTTACACAACCATGCATTGGTAAAAGATCCATGTAAAGTACAAGATAAACCGACTGTAATGTAACATCGTGTGGACAGTTTGATGATAAGGTTTCAGATTCCACATTGTAACTACCTTAAAGAAATGACATCCAGTTTAGTCTTGGTGTCATATCAAAGAAGAATGTCTACAGTCTTCTGAAAAGGCTGTTAAAGACACTCCTTCCTTTCCAGCTATATATCTATCCGAGGCTGGATTTTCTTCACATACTTCAAGCAGAACACATGTCAAAACTTGTTGAATGCAGAAGTAGGTATGAGGATCCAACCGTTTTTTAAAAAGCCAATCATTAAAAAGATTTGCAAAAAAGCCAGGCGGGCATGGTGGCATGTGCCTGTAGTCCCAGCTACTCAAGAGACTAAGTGGGTGGGAGGATTCCTTGTGCTCAGCAGGCTAAGATGGCACTTGTTGAATAGCCACTGGATTCCAGCTTGGGCAACATAGTAAGAACCTGTCTCTAATAACAAAAAGAAAGAGAGAAAGAAAGAAGGAGAGAGAGAGAGAAGAGAGAGAGAAGGAAGGAAGGAAAGGAAGGAAGGAAAGAAGGAAGGAAGGAAGGAAGGAAGGAAGGAAGGAAGGAAGGAAGGAAGGAAGGAAGGAAGGAAGGAGGGAGGGAGGGAGGGAGGGAGGGAGGGAGGGAGGGAGGGAGGGAGGGAGGGAGGGAAGGAAGGAGGGAGGGAGATCCAAAAACCAAAAACGTGAATACACTGGCCTGAGGTTCTAGTAGGTCTATCTGGCAGGTGCACGTGGTTTTTAACTGTTCCCAGGTTACGTTGGTGGGTCCCTTTGGCCCTGTCTCTCAAGCCCCACTGAAGGGAAGCCACAAACTGACCCTCTGAGTGGATTCTGGCATGGGAACCAGAGATCTCTTAGCTAAGGATCCTTTCTCCCATTTAGAAGCTTTCTCTGAACCTGAGTGGTTTAGGGGTGGCGGGTAGAGTGAAGGTATATTCAGTTTGGAGATGCCAGTCAAGAATGTGACACACTTTTAACTGAACCAAGAGGATTCCAGGGTGGGGAGTACAAAGTGGGACAGATACTAGGTAGCATTTGAGCCTAATCTTGAGGAACGTGTCCTATTTGGCCAGGCAATGTAATAATCACAGGTCTGAGATATTACTCAGCACACTGACATCATCAGGGTGAAACCATGTCCATTCTTCTCTTCTTTGGCCTACTCGTACTCCCATTTCTACTTTTCTTCTGTAAACCAGAAAGTATTTGAGACAGGCCTCCATCAATTTAGAGGTTTATTTTGCCAAGGTTAAGGACCATGGCCAGTGACACAGCCTCAGGAGGTCCTGAGAACGTGTGCCCAAGGTGGCTGGGTTACAGCTTGGTTTTATACCTTTTAGGGAGACAGAAGTTCCCAGGGAAATACGTAAATTAATACACGTAAGGTATACATTGGGTCTGCCCAGAAAGGCAGGACATCTCGAAGCAGGGGCTTCCAGGTCATAGGTGGATTCAAAGATTTCCTGACTGGCAATTGGTTGAAAGAGTTAAGCTGGGCCGGGCGCGGTGGCTCAAGCCTGTAATCCCAGCACTTTGGGAGGCCGAGACGGGCGGATCACGAGGTCAGGAGATCGAGACCATCCTGGCTAACCCGGTGAAACCCCGTCTCTACTAAAAAATACAAAAAACTAGCCGGGCGAGGTGGCGGGCGCCTGTAGTCCCAGCTACTCGGGAGGCTGAGGCAGGAGAATGGCGTGAACCCGGGAGGTGGGGCTTGCAGTGAGCTGAGATCCGGCCACTGCACTCCAGCCTGGGCGACACAGCGAGACTCCGTCTCAAAAAAAAAAAAAAAAAAACAGTTAAGCTGGAGCTTAAGCCAAGGTTCTTGTCATGTAGATGAAGCCTCCAAATAGCAGGCTTCAGAGAGAACAGGTGGTGAATGTCTCTTGTCTGACCTTAGGAGGTGTCAGCCTCTCCAGAAAAGGCCTAATAAGGGAAGAAGATTATAGAATGCAAATTTCCCCCACAAGAGACAGGTTTTCAGGGCCGTTTCAAAATATGTCAAGGAAATATATTTTGGGATAAAATACTGCCATTTCTTTCAGGGCCTGCTATCCGCAATGTAATTCCATACCAGAGTCAGGTGGACATGTGGTAGGTTATTGCTACAAAGAGTTTGTTTTTTCAGTCTTAAGGTCTCTGAGTCAATGTTAATGTTGGTCAGTCGTGTCTGAACTCCAACGGGAAGACAGTAGAAGGAGGCAAGTCTGACTCCCCGGAACATCATGGGCTGATGTAGTTTTTCAGGTATTTTTTGGAATCCCTCTTGGCCAAGAGAGGGATCCATTCAGTTGGTTGGGGGCGCTTAGAGTTTTATTTTTGTTTTACACTTCTCATAACCAAGTATGACTCCCAAGACTCTCGGGGCATGCCGTAGAGCAATGCTGTTACCAGGAATTTGTCAGGAAATACTCTGCATGATTGGAGGCTGAGAGTAAAGGCTTAGAACTTGGTGTTGTTTGCACAAACCTCCCATGAAAAGACCGTGCACACTGGAGCAGGACAGTTGCAATTTTGGCTTCCCTCTCTCCTGACTCTGGGATCTTGAGTAAATTACTCCAAGTCCTTAAGCCTCTGTTTCCACATCTGGAAACTGAACATAGTAACACCAACCTCTCAGAGTTGCTGGGACAATTAATCAGGAACATATGTGGAAGCACAGTGCCAGGGACAAGGCATTCATGTGATAAATACTGGTGTCTTTCCTTCCTTTCCTCCCCCTTTTCTTCCTCCCTGCAGAGACACTCAAACTGGGATTCTGGTCACGGCCAGGTGACTGCCATGAGGACAGAGCCATCTGGCGTTAGTTCCTGGATGAAGGTAGGAGGCTAATTAAGCTAGAAAACATTGCGTACCCTGTAAATGGCCATCTTAATCATTTTCTGCTAGTGGTGAGTCAGCAAGAACACAGGTGTTACTCTCAGAATTTGTAGAATAACCAGACTATCTTAAGTCCCATTAAAGTACATTCTGGGAGCCTGTTTACCTGTTTGGGGGCACATTGAGTTCTAGCTGTTTTTACTGTAATAGGCAGACGGCACCCCATGAATGTATGTATGCTTGATAGGTTACTTACCTTGGGACTTCACGAAGGCAACAAAGAGAGTCGTCGAAACTGGCTGAGATTCCTCCAAACAGGCCAATTACTTACAATTGTCTGTACAGATAACTTGGAAACAATACAAAAATACTAGAAATAATTTCCTAGGGATTCTGGTTTTAATGTTCAGTTTCTTTCCTTTTCTTTTCTTTTCTTTTTTTTCCAAGAGACAGTATTTCACCCAGGCTGGAGTGCAATGACAGGATAATAGCTCACTGCAGCCTCAAACTTCTGGGGCTCAAGTGATCCTCCCAAGTAGCTGGAACTACGGGTGAAGTCACCTCACCAGTTTTCTTTCTCTTTCCACCTCTCCCTCTTCTGCTCCCATGTTCCTCCCTCTGCTTCTCTATCCCTGTCTTCTCTTCTTGCTCCCCAGCCCCATATTCATGGCCCTGAGGTAGAGTCAGAGACTTTACCCTATATCCAGCCATTTCCATTTTCTGGATTCTGTGCTCTGTGGAACTGTTAGTGGGCTGGAGTAGAGGAAAGGGTTTATCTGTCTCACTTTCGGGCAGGAACAAGAACTTCCTGATTTAGAGTAAGAACTGAACATAAAAACCCATTCTGGTGGAAACAGATCATCATGGCATTTCCTGTTTAAAATCATCTAAAAAAAATCCCCTATCCCCACTTTCTGCAGAGCTTCCAAGGGGATGACTACTTAACCATTTCATATCCAAAACAGCTAGTACTACATAGCACCAAGAGAAGTAGAAATATCTTGTCTTTCTTTCTATTATACATAATCATAATATGTATTTTTTTGGTTTGCATGGCTCCATAATATAAGAGACAGTAGCTGGTCTTCACTAGTAATAGCCAAAAGTGAGAGAAAGAAAAAGCATTACCCTTTGAAAAGAAGAATCAGTTAATGGGAGCAAGTTCAAAACTGAGTGTACATGCTCCTCCTCAAAAGTGAAGTGAGTAGGAGTGAAGCATAGAGAGGGTAGGTAGAAAAGCATAAGCTGCCTCTTCTTTAATTTTTTAAAAATTATTTTTCAAGATTGTAAACATGCATAACATAAAATTAACTATTATGTAACCGTTTTCAGTGTGCCGTTCAGTGGCATTATGTACATTCACATTACTATGTAACTATAACCACCATCCATCTCTAGAAAATTTTTCACCTTTAAAACTGCACTTCCTGATGTTATACACTGGGCCAGACAGGATGGCTCACACCTGCCTGTAATTGTAGCACTTTGGGAAGCCAAGGCAGGATGATCACTTGAGGCCAGGAGTTTGAGAATAGACTGGGCAACATAGTGAGATGCTATCTCTGCAAAAAAAAAAAAAAAAAAAAAAAAAAACAAGATATACACTGTAGTTTGAATTTATAACAGCTTAACTTCAAGAGCATACAAATGTTCTGCTTCTATGCAGCTCTGTTCCTAACCCCTTTCAGTTATTGATATCACAAAATGATATCTTTGTGCATCCTGTCACCACAAATATAAACTAATAAGTTTTTAAATACATTACTCTCTTGAATCATGTAGAAAATAAAAAGTGGAAGTAACAAACCAAAGTTGCAATAATACTATTTTATAATTGTTTATATATTTACTTTTGCCAGAGGTCTTCATTTTTCACATAGCTTTGAGTTACTGTTTAGTGCCCTTTCATTTCAACCTAAAGAACTCCCTTCTTGCAGGGCAGGTGCTACAGTTTGAATGTTTGACTCCTCCAAATCTCTTGTTGAAATTTGATCCCTGGTGTGGTGGTGCTGGGAAGTGAGGCCTAATGGGAAGTGTTTGGGTTATGGAGGCAGACACTTCATGAATAGATTAATACCTACACAGTCACAGGGAGGGTGAGTTCTCACTCTATGAGTTCCCATGAGAGTTGGTTGTTAAAAAGAGCCTGGCATCTCCCTGCTACCTCTCTTGCTTTCTCTCTCACCACATGATCTTTGCACATGCCAGCTCCCCTTCACCTTCTGCCATGAGTGGAAGCAGCCTGATCCTTCATTAGATGCCCAATCTTGAACTTTTTCAGACATGAGAATTCTAAGCCAAATAAACTTCTTTTTGCATTAAAAAAAATTACCTAGCAACAGGTATTCTTTATAGCAACACATGACAGACCAAGACAGCAGGTCTAGTAGTAACAAACTCCCTCAGCTTTTGTTTATCTGGGAATGTCTTAATTTCTTCCTCATTTTTAAAGGATAGTTTTGCTGGATATAACATTCTTGGTCAACAGTTGTGTTTTGTTTGTTTTTTCCTCCTAGAGCACTCTGAATGTATCAACTCACTGCCTTCTGGCCTCTCCAAGGTTTCTGCCGAGAAATCTGCTTACCTTACCAGGGATTCATTGTATGGGATGAGTCATTTCTTTCTTGTTGCTTTCAAGATTCTTTCTTTGTCTTGACAATTTGAGTATAATGTGTCTGGTGTGGGTCTTTTGAGATCATTGAGCTTCTTGAATTTATGTTCATGTTCATATTTGTGTTCATGTCTTTATCATATTTTAGAAGTTTTAACCACGATTTATTAAAATAATCTCCTTGCCCCTTTTTCTTTGTCTTCTCCTTCTGGAACCTCAACAATGTATATGTTGGTTTACTTCATGATGTGCCACAGGTTCTTAAGGCTCTGTTCACTCTTCTGTAATCTTTTGGCCTTCAAGTCCTCAGGGTCAAGAATTTCAATTATTCTATCTGCATGTTTGCTTATTCTTTCTTTTGCCTGCTCAAATCTGTTTTTGAGTCCTCTGTGAAAATTTCATTTCAGTTATTGTACTTTTTAGCTCCTTTAGTTCCTTTTCATGTTTTCTATCTCTTTATTGATATTTCCATTTTGTTCATACATTTTCTTGATTTTTGTCTACATCTTTAAGCTCTTTGAGCATCTTTAAGACAATTGTTTTAAACTCTTTGTATAGTAAGTCTACCATCTAGTCTTTCTCACGGATGGTTTCCATTGACTTTTTAAAATCTTACACTTTTCTGTTTCTATGCTTTGTGATTTTTTGCTGAAAACTGGACATTTGAATCTTATAATATATAACTCTGTAACTCTCTGCCTTGGTAGGGTGTCTGTCTGCCAAAGTTCAGCCTTAAGTGCAAACTTAAGGTCTTCTCAGATCTTTTTTTGAGCCTGCACCTTTCCCTGGGCATGTGTGATGACTTTCCAAATGCCTCTGTATATGTTGTTGTTGTTGATGTCCTAGTTCTTAAACATTTTATTACAAAAGGGGAATAAAGGAAAAATAAAGAAGAAAAAAAGAGCAGGCTCCAAAAACAGGTGCTGGCCCTTTAATTCCCCTGGAAGTTGCTTCAGCCAGAGAGATGAAGATTGTAAAATTGCAAATGATGGTTGCAGCAATGCTGCTCACCTCTGTGTCTACACTTTCATAACCAGAAGCAGCAATTAGCAATCACAGCAAAGATCCCCATTATTTGTAGGATAGGGTCCTTACACCCACCGTGGCTCCTTCAAGCTTTTTGCAAGCTGTCTCAGGCACACATGCATAGCTGTTTGCCTGGCTGGTAGGTGACAGCTGCTACTGTGCTGAGAGCTAAAATTAACCAAAATCAACCACAATTTACCGCCCAAGTCTTCCCCTGGATGTTGCAAGCCTTCAGTAGACACCAAAGTTCCAAAATAGTTACATTCGAGAGATCCTGCCAGTGCAATTGTTGTCTAAATGGGGAGACAGATTCCTGGTGCTTCTATGCTGCCATCTTCTTGAATGTCAAACGTCAGAGTGCTTCTTAGTGCAGGGTTTGGATGTCTATGGCTGAAAAGCCAATGCCTTTATATTCTAGAAGAATGACACTGCCCAGGCTGGGCACGGTGGCTTACGCCTGTAATCCCAGCACTTCAAGAGGCCGAGGCAGGCAGCTTACGAGGTCAGGAGTTCAAGACCAGCCTGGCCAACATGGTGAAACCCCGTCTCTACTAAAAATACAAAAATTAGCCAGTCATGGTAGTGCGAACTTGTAATCCCAACTATTGGGGAGGCTGAGATAGGAGAATCACTTGAACCCGGGAGATGGAGGTTGCAGTGAGCCAAGATTGTGCCACTGAACTCCAGCCTGGGTGACAGAGCAAGACTCTGTCTAAAAAAAAAAAAAAAAAAAAAAGACGCTGCCCAAACCAAACCAGAAGGAATTCAATTTAGGTTCTCACTCAAGGAGGCTATGTACTATTACAACGAGCTGTTATTATGTTACAGATGAGGAAACTGAGGGTTAAAACAGTTAATAACTTACCTATTAAGTGTTCCTTAACTGCCAAATGTCAGGTCCTACTAATTCTAATATCTATGATCTCAACTAGTACTGTGCTCTTTTGTCATGGGATGGTTTCCTGGGGGTGGCAGGATGCAGGGAAGACTCGAGGACAGTATGTCATGACTATTAGTTGACCTAGGTAAGAAGCTTGTGCTCCCAGTAGTTGGGTGCTCTGAGGATAGGATATTAATTTGGCAGTGCATTCAGAGTCAAATGGAGAGCCCATCCTCAGCTCTCAATTTGGGTGGTGGTAGGGGGCTCATGTTATCTCTGCAGCTTCTCATTCCAGTAACATAGCTGCTCTTGGGACCAGGGATGGAGGTGAATGTTGTCCTGACGAATACCAGGTCTGTCTCACAGTGGTCATGCCCATGAGACCTTTACTACCTCACTCTGCTCATCCTTCCACTGCCATCCCCCTTCCCAATCTTCCTCTGCAGTGACTCCTCCCAAATCTTTCTTACACTGTAATTAAAGCCCTCTTTGTTCTCAAAGTTTATCCTAACTTCCTCCCTGAAAGTCTACTCGATCTTCTGGCTCTCCCTGAGTGCACTGACTCCCTTGCAGCCCTCTGGAGCAAGTCCTGCTAATTCTTCCACATTTATTTCCAAGTCCTACAAGCTCAGCGGAACGATTGGCTTTCTTTCCCTTCCCCTTGCCCCATTCAAACCATTATTTACCTTCCTTTATGCAATTGCTCTCCTCACTTTAGGTACATACTATTTGGCTACACCTACCCTCCTGTGAGCTGCTATATGCCTCCATGGTTTATTGTACACATGGGGCTCTGAAGCAAGAAGTGATAAGTGAAGTAGGGGTCTGTGATGGACAGCATAGAATGCATTAATGGAAACGCAAGGGCTGGGCACGTTGGCTTACACCTGTAAACCCAGCACTTTGGGAGGCTGAGGCAGTAGGATCACTTAAGCCCAGGAGTTCAAGACCAGCCTGCGCAACATAGTTCAAGACCAGCCTGGGCAACCCTGTTTCTACAAAAAATAAGAAAATGACCTGACATGGTGCCATGCACCTGTAGTCCCAGCTACTTGAAAGGCTGAGGTGGGAGGATCACTTGAGCCCAGGAATTCAAGGCTTCAGTGAAATCCAGCCTGGGCTGGATCACATCACTGCAATCCAGCCTGGGCAACAGAGAGGGAGCCTCCAAACACACACACACACACACACACACCCCACAAAGTGTCAAAGCCTGTCTTTAAATGTAACGTTGCCATTCTGCTGAAGCCAAGATAGCATGAAAAGAAGATCTATCACATGGAAAAGTTCCTACAGAATCATCAAAATTTGTCACTAAAGTTTTAATCTATCATCTATATTCAATACAAATCTTAGAATATGGATGCTCATAACTTTAACAGAATATGAACTATGTTCGTAGACATTGAGACTAAGAGAGATTAAGCTTATCCAAGACCGTTCAATGACCCAGAATTTACTGAACATATACACTGTAGAAAACTATTGAAGGAGATTGATGCTGTCTGATTTTTAAGTCGTCTTCCAACTTTAATGGTGACCTCAGTGTGGAGGAAGCACACCTGGGAACGCTTCCTCATAACCCCCACCCAGGGTACAGAGCTACTCAGCAGGACTCCTGCCCACCCAGAACTCTTTTTACTTTGTGATATTTTATTCTATTTTAACAAGGTAACAAGCATGTATGTATTAGTACTAATAGTGTATTGGTGTTCATAGTCCAAATACAACTTGAATTGCTTTTTAATTATGTTTTTTGTCAAATTGATGGTTTTTTGAATATGTCACTCCCACCAAGACAGGGTCATATGAACACCTAGATTTATATTAGTTACATTTTAAGGCTTATTGTATGAGATTTTAGATCTAAGATATGGTGTTCAGCTGTATCTTCGATTAAAATAATAACTGTGGGCCGATAAAAGAATGCATTATCACTGTCATATTATTGGATTTATACAGCTCTGAAGTCAAGTGGGTCCTATACAAACCAGAAAGACAGAGGAATATGAGTAGAACTCATCAGGATGGAAATCACAATTTTAAGGCAGATACATGTTTTTGGAAGATCAACCTTATACAACATGGAGTTCCTGAAACTGAGGAGGTCTAAAAGTAGGGTGACCAACCATCACGGTTTGACATAGACTGATAGATATTTCCTGGGGTGCAGGACCTTCAGTGCTAAGACTGGGGAAGTTTCAGAAAATTCACTGATAATGGAAATCTAAAGTATACTCAGAAATACATTGATCATCTTATCTAAAAGATGGTGACAGATTGTGGTAGCTAGTCTCCAAAGACAGTTCCCCAATAAATTATACCTTCCTGAATCTGTGACTTTGTGTAATCCTATCCCCTTGAATCTGGGTGGACCTGTGGCTTTTTTTTTTTTTTTTTGAGACAGGGTCTCACTTTGTCACCCAGACTGGAGTGCAGTGGCATCATCATGGCTCACTGAAATCTCAACTTCCCTGGGCTCAGGAGATTCTCCCACCGCAGCCTCCCAAGTGGCTGAGACCACAGAGATGGGCCACTATGCCCGGCTAATTTTTGTATTTTTTTGTAGAGAGGGGGTTTCACCGTGTTGCCTGGGCTAGTCTCGAATTCCTGGGCTCAAGTGATCCACCCGTCTTGACCTCCCAAAGTGTTGGCATTACAGGTGTGTGCTACCATGCCCCACGTGTGGCTGATTTTTGACCAACAGAATATGACAGAAGCCATCTTGGCGTGAAATCCAAGACCAGGTCGTTAGAAACCTTACAGCTTCCACCTGGGTATCTTGGCATATTTACTCTGAGGGAAGCCAGTTGCCATCTAAGGTCAACTACTTTAAAATCACCAAGCTCAGACTAACCATATGGGGAGCCTGTGTGGACGGAACGCGATGCCTGTGCAGGCCAGCTGTCCCAGCTGTCCCAGCTGAAGCACCAGATGTGTTAGTAAAGAAGCCATGTGGGACGTCCAGCCTTCAGAAGACGGCAGCCCTGCGAGAGACTCCAAGTGCAAATCACCCAGCTGAATCCAGTCAGTCCACACAATTATGATAAAAAAATAGTGGAATATCTGAATCCCAGCACTTTGGGAGGCCGAGGCGGGCAGATCACGAGGTCAGGAGATGGAGACTTGCCTGGCTGACACGGTGAAACCCCGTCTCTACTAAAAATACAAAAAATTACCCGGGCGCGGTGGCAGGCGCCTGTAGTCCCAGCTACTCGGGAGGCTGAGGCAGGAGAATGGTGTGAACCCGGGAGGCGGAGCTTGCAGTGAGCTGAGATGCGGCCACTGCACTCCAGCCTGGGCGGCAGAGCGAGACTCCGTCTCAAAAAAAAAAAAAAAAACAAAAAAAAAACAAAAACAGTGGAATATTATTTTAAGCCACGAATTTTTTCCTTAAAAAAGCTGTGGTAAGCTCATGCTGAAGGTCTATTTCCTACCTACGCACTGGAGACCTCTTCTTTACTTCTGTGCCTAGGGGAAAGTGCCTGGGCTCTGGGCAGAGTGCCCGGTGCTCATGCAGGTAGACGTTCCCGCTTCCCACTGCAAAGCCCACTAAGCAGCACGATGTCCTGCTCTTTTAGTTATGCAGGCACCACAAGCTCAAAGGGCAGCAGAAAAATACTGACAATAGAGGTAAGGCCGTTCTGGGTAATTCAGTTCATAAAGCTCGCTTTGGAGGATTTCATTTCTCCATGTTAAATACACTATGTTATTCTTTTGAGATACCTCTTTTCAGCAGGAAAATCCTGCCATCATCATTTCCCATTTGAGTTTCATGAGCTTCTACCTAGAGGCAAAATGGAAATGGAATTTTACAATGAAAGAAGCAGACGGCGAAAAGAATCTGCCATCTTCTTTTTTTTTTTTTTTTTTTTTTTTGAGACGGAGTCTCGCTCTGTTGCCCAGGCTGGAGTGCAGTGGCCGGATCTCGGCTCACTGCAAGCTCTGCCTCCCGGGTTCACGCCATTCTCCTGCCTCAGCCTCCCCAGTAGCTGGGACTACAGGCGCCCGCCACCTCGCCCGGCTAGTTTTTTGTATTTTTTAGTAGAGACGGGGTTTCACCGTGTCAGCCAGGATGGTCTCGATCTCCTGACCTCGTGATCCGCCCGCCTCGGCCTCCCAAAGTGCTGGGATTACAGGCTTGAGCCACCGCGCCCGGCCATAAGAATCTGCCATCTTCTTAACAAGCCAGTAACAGGCACCGAAAATCTGAGAGCTGCCAATGACAAGCATGTTCATACTCAGCGCAGCTGCTCTTTTACAAATCGTGGTAACATAAACAACATAAAATCACCATCAACCATTTCCAGAACATTTTCATCTTCCCAAGCTGAAAGTCTGTACCCTTTAAACAATAACTGCCCTTTCCTCTCTCCCCGAGTCCCTGGCCACCCCAGTCTACTTTCTACCTCTGTGAGTTTGATTATCTTGATTACCCTATAAAGTGGAGTCACACAGTATTTGTCCTTTTGTGCCTGGCTTACTTCACTTAGCATAGTGTCCTCAAGGTCCATCCATGTTGCAGCACGTGGCGAGACTTCCTTCCTTTTTAAGGCTGAATCATATTTCATTGTATGGATGGACCACATTTTGGTTATCCACTCATCTGTTGTTGGACATCGGGTTGCTTCCAGCTGCTGGCTATTGTGAATAATGCTGCTATGAGCATGAAATGTGCAAATATCTCTTCCAACCTGCTTTCATTTCAAGCCACTGAATGTTGAGGTGGTTTGTTACATAGCAATAGACAACCAGATGTTGAGTGACGATTAGAGCGTGCCACTGACATGGTACGAGGATGATGATCACTGAAGGAGAGAAGTGTGTTGTCCATGTGAGTGCCTGGGGTCCAGCTGGAGAGATTATTAAGCAGGCTGTAGAGTAGTAGAAGTTTAGAAATTGCACTCCTAACTGTGTGTCAACAAAAGAAAAGATTATTCTGGATTTGCATTCAGATTGGGCAGACTGCTAGTGTTCCCTCCACCAGGATGGTCTGAGAGCCAAGCTTGGAAAATCGGAAGTGATTGGGTCGTCTGGTGCAACACAGTTTAGCACCATGAATGGCCAATCAAACTTGGATTCCATCACAAACTAGAGGGGATACTTTTTCTTCTGTTGAACTTAATCAGGGCTGAGGAAGAAAAAGAAGAAACCATGGCTACCTTTCTGAAACAAGTCCAACAAACAGGTCAGAGAGAGGCTCCAGGCTGCACGTGGGGATCTGGAAGTAAAGCAGGTGAGCCCCGCCCTCCTGAAGCTGGACCCTGCACTGGTGATGAGGATAAGAGGTTTCCCAGCTGTTTAAAAGAAAACAGTGTATCAGCCGGGCATGGTGGCTCACGCCTGTAATCCCAGCACTTTGGGAGGCCGAGGCTGGCGGATCACTTGAGGTCAGGAGTTTGAGACCAGCCTGGCCAACACAGTGAAACCATAGCTCTACTAAAAATACAAAATTTAGCCAGGCATGGTGGTGTGCACCTGTAATCCCAGCTACTCGGGAGGCCGAGGCAGGAGAATCACTTGAACCCGGGAGACAGAGGTTGCAGTGAGCCGAGATCACGCCACTGCACTCCAGCCTGGGAGACAAGAGTGAAACTCCGTCTAAAAAAAAAAAAAACCCCACAATAAACAGTGTATCAATACAAAAACTGTGAGGTATGCTAAGGCCAATGGAGAGGAAAGTTCCACACGGTTCCCAAGACGAAGGTGTGCACCACACCACAGGGCCGCACAGGGAAGCAGGAGGCAGAGCGAGAGGGGGGCTGGGGACAAGTGCCTTTTTTTTTGTGGTTTCCATGGGAAGAAACAGGAAGGCAAAGTAAAGAGGCTCAGGATTGACTGGTTTGCTAGTTTCAGCAGGCTCTGAGGTATAGGGGCTGTCCCTAGCTGTCTGGTACCCGACTTTGGGTGATTAGGGAAAGTGGATAGTGGCCCAGCATGTGAGAGACCAATAAAGGAGGTGGTTGGGGTGTGGGCTCTGGATTGGTTGGTTTGTATTTGAAAAGTGCACCCCTGGGAGGAGGAGGACTTCTGAGGAATGGCGGGTGGAACAGAGGAGGCGACAAGGGAGGCCTGAGGCTGAAGCAAAGCATATTGTTGGGTTTTCCAGATCAAGGAATGTTTGGTACACGCATGTAGGACAGATGTTAAAACATCGACTTTATGGATGCCAGAAACATGGTCAATACATTTGGCCCTGTGACACTTTAACATCAAACTAAGGCACCTTTGCAGCGATGATGGATGAGACTTAGAAAGAAGGCCATCATTTGCCCTAAATAGTATAGAAAATATTTTTTTATGAGAATTGAAAGGAGGAACAAAAATCAAAGTATAAGGAGTCCTTGTAGGCCAGCCTGTATCTAAGTTGCCCATTCATATGGCATTAGCAGGGGAAATAGATTCGAAATTTCCAGGATCTCTACCAATATCTTGGTGGATTGCAAAGTATCTTAAAAGTATAAGATAGATATATACCTCTCAAAAAAGTTGGACAATAATATCTTGGTGTATTTCTCAGGTCATGGTGGTAAGTGCTGCAGTTATGTTGTTGGGGGGTATGATCTGAGAAGTCAGTAAAGTACATATGAAGATTGGTGATATTTGTGTGTAACCAAGGGGATGGGGTGGTTGTGGTGGTAACAGTTGGGAACAGGGCAGGAGGTCCTGGTGGAAAGCTGGAGGGTGGAGTAGAAGTCACTAGGGAGTGTATGACCCTCTCCCCAGGGTCTGAAGGATTCACTGACCTGCAGCAGCTGCCTTTTGGGGAAAACAATACTCTTCGTTAATTTTAGAATGGCATTGAGAGTAGTAGCTTCTACCAGATTTTCCTTTAGGCGTGGAGGGGAGGGTGCATGTTTTGGCAGAGAGCAAGGAACATACCAGGATCATAGACCAAGTAGATAGTAAATTCAGGAAACACAATAGAGCTCCTAATTCAAAAGAAGAAAAGCAGTAAATGTCCCATGTCCATTTTGTCAGCACCTTGGGAGAGGCATTCCATGGGTGTCACTGGGGTGGGGGCTTTAGTGTCCGGGTGATGCATCTCTAATAGCAATGTCTTGGGCTAGGGTGATGTTGTCTAAGGTGATGTCATCTCCAGCTGCGAGCTTCTGAGCAGTGTCATCTGGGATGTGGGTCTGAGGTGCCCTGTGCAACTGCCGAAAGGTGGATGTGATTAAGATCTTGTCTGCAAAGATAGTGCGCAATGGCAAAGCTGTTGAGGTCCCCCTGGGTAGCCTAGGAAAGGTAAATTGTGACCCATTAGAGGTGAAGGCAAACTGTGTGAAGGGTTTTTGAAGGGGGCAATGAACAGAACACAGTAGCCAAATCTGTAATAATAAAATACCAGTTATTGACTGGGTGATGTCGATTATTTTAACAATACTGAAATATTGCATATGGAGCTTTTTTTTTTTTTGCTAGGAACTTCTGGTTTTTATTTTTTAAACATCATTTAACAAGAAAAACAGTCAACCAAATTAAAAAAAATTAGGTTGGATTAATTTACAATAAAATAATCAACTTAAAATATCAGCCCCTCCATTTAGGGCCAAGGAGGCCAATAGTTCCTGTTTAAACAGCAGAATTGCACAATTGTTTTTACCTATATTTGATGACACACAAAAATAAAAGTCTTACAATTTCTGCTGACACCCTCCCCGCCCTCCAGAGTAGAGTTCATACAATTGCATCTTAGATCAGTACTCAGGCTTTTAAAAATCATCTCACATTTTAAAAGATAATACAACTACTCTGGTAACAAGAATACTTTTAAAACAATTCTTACAGAAAACAAATACCTTAGATAATTCTGTGGCACATTAGATTGCTCAAAGAAACAGCGAAGATGAACAATAATGTACAAGAATTATAGTCCCTTGTTTATAGAAACCATCCAAATAAAATATTTTCCCTAATTTTCCTTACTTCTTATAGTTTGTTAGCAGAGATGAATTACAAGAAGCTGAATGCACCATTTTTTGGTTCTTGGTTGTAGCTGCCAGCTTAGGAATTCATGACTATAAATATCAAGCAAATATGATTATACTCACAAGTTCTGGAATGGGAAAAAACCCCAGATATCTCTAAAGTGTTTCTCTATCCTTTCTTTCAAGTCATGACAAAAAAAATCACAGCAGTTTAAAGGATGGTGAAAGACTGAACATGGGCCCACTAAAATAGAGATTAATTTTACATATTACACTCCTATAGTAAAAATTGTAATAAGTATGATATTCTATTAAGTAACATTCTATAGTAAGCTGTTGGAGCAAATACAGCATTTAACAGGTTCACTTACAGACCAGGCATAGTAGCCTTTAGACAGAACATCTTATTTTCACACTCTTGAACATGTAACCTTTAAAAAACCAAAAGAAATATGTAATTTATGAGAGCTGGCCAGGCACTTAATTTGGGGAAAGAGAAGGATTCTGAGGTAAACGAGAATTATTTTTAGCAATCACAAACATAGCCTATAAACCACATTTTACACCACACTGAAGTTATTCAGCTTTTAACTATAAGTTTGTCACTCCTTTGTGCCAAAATTCACACCTAGGTGTAACTTTATTTTTTGAGCCAAGTCTCACTCTGTCACCCAGGCTGGAGTGCAGTGGCGTGATCTCTGCTCACTGCAACCTCCACCTCCTGTGTTCAAGCGATTCTCCTGCCTCAGCCTCTCAAGTAGCTGGGATTACAGGCATGGGCCACCATGCCCAGCTAATTGTAACTACTTAAGAAGCTCTTCAAAGAACATACTCAAGTCTGAATCTTGGCCCTGCATATGGGACTCTTCATGCATGGAACCACAGCATTGAGGTTGCAGTAATCCACCATCAGGCACCACTGATTTTCTTCTGCTTCCCAAAATTTTGACAAAATTGGATTGTCAAATGGAGAAGCAGTAAAGATAACCCTTCTATTAATTAGGTTTTTATTGATACATAATAGGCGTACATATTTTGGGGGGTAATGTGATACTTTGATACATTCATATAATGTGTAATAATCAAATCAGGATAATTGGGATATCATCACCTTAAACATTTATCTTTTCTTTATGCTGAAAACATTCAAATTATTCTCAAAGTTGAAGCTCTTTTGAAATATACAATAGATTATTGTTTTCTATAGTCACTCAACTCATTTATGGAACACTAAATCTTATTTCTTCTTTCTTCTTCTTCTTTTTTTTTTTTTTTTAGAGATGAGGTCTCACTATGTTGCCCAGGCTGGTCTTGAACTCCTGAGCTCAAGCAATCTTCCCATTTTGGCTTCCCAAAATGCTGAGATTGCAGGTATGAGTCACGATGCCTGGCCTTCTTTCCTTAAAAGACATTTCTTTATCTGTGTATCTATGTATGTGTGTGTGTACATATGTATGTATGTATGTATGTATGTATCTATCTATCTACTATCTATCTATCTATCTATCTATCTATCTATCTATCTATCATCTATCTGTCTATTGTTAGAGACAGGGCCTCACTCTGTCACCCAGGCTGGAGTGCACTGGCATGATCATAGCTCGTCTCAACCTCTTGAGCTCAAATGACCCTCCCACCTCAGCCTCCCAAGTAGCAGGGACTAAGGCATGCACCACCATGCTCAACTAATTTTTTTGTATTTTTTGTAGAGATGGGGTCTCACTACATTGCCCAGGCTGTTTAAAGCTACATTCCTTCTGAAATTGATTTTTGTGGGTAGTTTAGGATATGTTTCAAGATTTTCTTTTTGCATATGGCTAATTGATCTATCAACATTAATTTCTTAAATATATTTTTAATCACTAATCTACAGTATTTTCTTTGTCACAGATATGTGTCCACACATGTGTGGGTCTGTTTTTAGGCTCTGTTCTTTTCCATTGGTCTATTTTCTATTCTTATTTCAACATTACTCCCTTAATTCCTGTGGCTTTATATTAAGTCCTTATATCTGTAAGTTAATTTCTTTTATTTAGTTCTTTCTTCTGAAGAATGTCTTTTCTTGGTCCTTTTCACCTCACATAAATTTTAGATCAGATATTCAATTTCCATATCTGAAACCCTGTGGGGAGTTTGACTTATTTAGTTTTAATTTTTAATTGGATGTCAGAATGCTCCCTTTCTCTGTTTCCAATTTTTATTATTATAATTATGATGTTTCATAGATGATAGCAGGATTACAAAATATCAGAAAGCAGGGTCAGTATTTTATATATATTTTTTAATGTTAAACACATCCTGGCTGGGTGTGGTTGCTCACGCCTGTAATCCCAGCACTTTGGGAGCCTGAGGGGGGGGTTGATCACCTGAAGTCAGGAGTTCGAGACCAGCCTGACCAACATGGAGAAACCCCATCTCTACTAAAAATACAAAATTAGCCAGGCATGGTGGCAGGCACCTGTAATCCCAGCTACTCTGGAGGCTGAGGGAGGAGAATCACCTGAACCCAGGAGGCAGAGGTTGTGGTGAGCCAAGATCCTGCCACCACTGCACTCTAGCCTGGGCTACAAGAGCGAAACTCCATCAAACAAACAAACAAACAAAAAAAGACATATCCTGCAAGAAGAAATCCCTTTTAAAGTTTATAACTGGTCGTCACAATAGATTTGTCAGCATAGCCATGCCATCAAGATTGGTGGATCAATCTGGAATTTTATGAGAAGCTCCAAATCCTGGGAGGATTGGGGGAATGGATGGAGCTCTTAATTGTTTCTGCAGAAACGAACTATGGGAGGGTTCACAAAACTCCCAGGAATCTATAGACATATCCCAATGAGTCCAGATTTCTCAAAAACGTTTTTAAATGTTGTATTTTACAGGGTAACCTTAAAAAATGAGATAAGCATATTCTGGATCTTTTCAATGACCTTTAAAAAATTAAACAAGTCATATAATATCTATGCCCAAATCATGGTAAAGAAAACCAGAGAGTGATATGTAAATTTCTTAATGTTTTTCATATCGTACGTCACAGATTCACCTGAAACCTGTAAGCCTCACTTCACCTGGTGGATGGGGTAGACTTACTGGATGAGGGCTTTAAAGATGTCCACTGTTTCATGTATCAGTAAGCTCTACAATCACCTACCAGATTTTAGTAATAATTGGTACTTTTTTGTTTTATTTGAGATAGAGTTTCACTCTTGTTGCCCAGGCTGGAGTGCAATGGTGTGATCTCGGTTCACTGCAACCTCTGCCTCGTGAGTTCAAGCGATTCTCCTGCCTCAGCCTCCCAAGTAGCTGAGCTGGAATTACAGGCATGCGCCACCATGCCCAGCTAATTTTGTATTTTTAGTACAGACAGGGTTTCTCCATGTTGGTCAGGCTGGTCTCAAACTCCCGATCTCAGGTGATCCACCCTGCCTCGGCCTCCCAAAGTGCTGGGATTACAGGCATAAGCCACCGCACCTGGCCCAATAATTGATACTATTACTTTAAATACAAAGATAGGCTATCACAATAAAAATCAATATGCCCTTACAAAAACCTATTTCAGTCTTACAAATTTACCAGCATGACAACTATTTTAATTTAATCTCATAATATATATGTTGTCTTGTTACTGAATCCAGCAAGCATTCTACCAAAGCGGGTAAAAGCTGCTCAGACACTTCCCTGTACCTGTAAGTCAATCAATGTCCAAGGGTGACGTGTCCATCAGGTGGCTTCCAGGTAAATCTGACAGCTGATTCATTTTCCAACAGGAGGTCAGAAGGATCCTTCTCCCAGTGAAATGGCCCAGGAGCTCAGTATCACAGGGTGCTCACTTTCACGGTTTAGGATTATAATACTATCTACATTGAAAACAGTTAGGGTGGGAGTTGGGGCTGAGTGAGTGGCTGTACTTACTAATTACGTAGATATTAGGGGCCAAAGATGGAAAGAGACTTTGGTTGAAGACACAGAGTATTATAAACCATTTCAGAACATAGAAGGAGAGTTGGGTGAAGCTCAAAAACGTAAATCTGTGTCCCATTTTAAATAAAGTGATATCAAAAAAATAAGATAACTAGGATATATTTAAGCAGGAGATGAAAGATCTCTACAAGCACAACAAAACACATCTGAAAAAAATCATCAATGACACGAGCAAATGGAAAAACATTGCATGCTCATGGATTTGAAGAGTCAGTGTTGTTAAAATGGCCATACTGCCCCAAGCAATCTACAGATTCAACACTATTCCTACAAAACTATCAACGTCATTTTTCACAGAATTAGAAAAAATTCTTCTAAAATTCATATTGAACTGAAAAATAGCCCTAATAACCAAAGCAATCCTAAGCAAAAAGAATAAAGCCAGAGGCATCATACTATCTGGCTTCAAACTATACGATAAGGCTACAGTGACCAAAACAACATGGTACTTGCACAAAAAACAGGCACATAGACCAATGGAACAGAATAAAGAACCTAAAAATAAAGCCACACACCTACAACCATCTGATCTTAGACAAAGTTGTTGAAAATAAGCAATGGGGAAAGGACTTCCTATTCAATAAATGGTGCTAGGATAACTGGCTAGCCAGAAGAATGAAACTGGACCCCTGCCTATCACCATTTACAGAAATTAACTCAACGTAGATTAAAAACTTAAGTGTAAGTCCTCAAACTATAAAAATCCTAGAAGAAAACCTAGGAAATACCCTTCTCAACCTCTGCCTTGGCAAATAATTTATGGCTAAGTCCTCAAAAACAACAGCTGCAACAAAAACGAAAATTAACAAATGGAACCTAATTAAGCTAAAGAGTTTCTGCAAAATAAACTATGAACAGAGTAAATGGACAAACAATAGAATGAGAGAAAATATTCACAAACTATGTATCCAACAAAGGTCTAATATCCAGAATCTGTAAGGAATTTAAATCAGCTAGCAAATACCAAATAACCTCCTTTAAAAGTGGGCAAAGTACATGAACAGACATTTCCTAAAATTAGACATACAAGCAGCCAACAAAGATATTAAAAAAGTGCTCATCATCATTAGTTATCAGAGAAATGCAAATCAAAATGCAATGAGACACCATCACACACCAGTCAGAATGGCTATTATTAAAAAGTCAAAAAATAACAGATGTTGGTAGGGCTGCAGAGAAAAGGGAATGCCTATGCACTGTTGGTGAGAATGTAAATTAGTTCAGCCACTGTGGAAAGCAATTTGCAGATTCCTCAAAGAACTAAAAACAGAACTATACAGCAATCCCATTACTTGGTATATACCCAAAGGAAAACAAACCATTCTACCAAAAAGACACATACACCTGCATGTTCATCACAGCACTATTCACAATAGCAAAGACATGGAATCAATCTAGGTGCCCATCAGTGGTGAACTGGATAAAGAAAATGCAGTACATACATGCCATGGAATACTACACAGCCATAAAAAAGAACGAAATCATGTCCTTGGCAACACCATGCATGCAGCTGCTGGCCATTATCCTAAGTGAATTAATGCAGGAACAGAATACCAAATACCACATATTCTCATTTATAAGTCGAAGCTAACCATTAGGTACCCATGGACATAAAGATGGAAACAGTGAACACCGGGGACTCCTAGATGGGGAAGACAGGGAAGGGGCAAGGGTTGAAAAACTACCTAATGGGTACTGTGCCAGCATGCTACCTGGGTGATGGGTTCAGACATACCCCAAACCTCAGCCTCATGCAATATGCCCTTGTAACAACTCTGCACATGTAGCCCCCGAATCTAAAATAAAAGTTGAAAATAAATGAAGTGATACTAATATTGTTCAGGCACAGGCTGGGGTTTGCCTTTTGGGCTCAGTATCCTTTGGGTTGGAGGAATGATGTGGGCATCATCTGTTGATCCTGATCGGAGCAGCGATGTTCTGGAAGCAAAGTCTTCCCCTGGGAATCTGGGCCATTGAAGGTTCTAGGCAGTGAGCAGGAAGATGTTAACTTATATTTTCCACGCTTTCCAGAAATCGGCTGCTGAGCCTCCGCTGCCTGCAACATGCCCTTTCGGTGCTGAGAGTCACCGTACAGAGGAGAGCCCCATTCGGGGTGCATACTTTGGGGATTTTAATGGGACCATTCTTTTGTTCGTTTTTGTTTTTTATTTTTTGAGACAGTGTCTTGCTGTGTCCCCCAGGCTGGAGTACAGTGACCATATAGCTCACTGCAACCTCAACCTCCTGGGCTCAAGGGATCCTTCTGCCCCAGCCTCCCAAGTAGTTGGGACTGCAGGTACACACCACCATGCCTAGCTCGTTTTTAATGTTTTTGTAGAAATGGGGTCTCCCTTTGTTGCCAAGGCTGGTCTCGAACTCCTGAGCTCAGGCAATCCTCCTGGCTTGGCCTCCCAAAGTGCTGTGATGACAGGCATGAGCCACTGCACCAGCCTAAAGGGATCGTTTTAAAGGAACTGCTTCGTGAGCAGTGATGAATTTGCTGCCAAAAAAGTAAATCAGAGCTGGAAGTAGGTCAGGGTCTTCATGCCCTTCAGGGGCCAGATGGACACCGGCTGAGGCAGCTATGAGTCTTCTGTGGTGGAAACTGGGTTGTAGAGCTGAGGTTTCATCGCATAGCACTGGGTTTATGAGATCTATCCAGTAGGGAAGATATCAGCTGTCAACTGCCAGTTATTTTTTTGAGTTTTGGGTTTTCTTTTCTTTTTAGTCGGGGAAAATAAGAGTGAGAGAGAAGGAAAAGGAAGCAACCAATTAGTGGCCTCAAGACCATTAATAATCACAAATCTCATTAAGCATGATTCTGACTCACAGCTGGCTTAAAGTTAAATTGCCGTTTTCAATGTTCAAATTGCGAATTTGGTGGCATAAGGTTGTTCCTTCATACTGTAATTGGAAAACTTTGGGGCAGGACTCTAGGACTTACTTTTGACCCTCATTCCACCCCTTACCCTGCTCTTCATTGTTCTAAAAAATGGGGACACAGATTGATTGAATACATACTATTTAAGTTTCATGAAAGCAGGAATATGTTTGTCCTGGTCACTATTGTATTCCCAGCACTTAGAACAGTGCCTGGAATATAGTTGGTTCTCAATAAATATTAATTGAGTAAATGCTATCTTACACATTACCTTGCTTTGAAATTCTAAGACAAAACAATACTAATAGCTTTTAAGTAATGGTGGCTTCTGGTAAGCTTCATACCAATTTCTCTTGTAGTGTTACATATTTATTTTTAAAGCAACAACTCATTTATTTAGATTAATGAAAACAAATACTGTATTGTGGGCCCACCTTTTCAGTGTTCCAGTGATATCAGGCAATCTTAAATTTTAACCATAAATAATTTTGATAAAAGAAACATATGCAAACATCCCATAAACCAGGTGTGGCTGTTCATCCAGACTTTGCAGGCTTAATCCAAATATTTGAGGCAGGTTTTAAAAAATACAATCTAAAGAGACAAGACTTCTCAATACTGGAGCAGTGATGTGCTTCAGAGACCTAGATAACAGGGGGGTTTTGAAGGGCACCCTCCTAGGAAGGACCTCCTAACTTCTCAGTTTCTGCCTCTGTTGACTCAGAAAGGAGCTCCCAGTGGTGTGACTTGAGTGTGTCCCGTGCCCACAGGTCTCCTGAGAAAGTGGACTGTGTCTTCTCAATGTCCGGGCCCAAGGAGAAGGTGTTGAACTGAAGGGAAGCTCATTTAGAGGGAGGCCTTTATCTCAGGAGAGAAATCGATGTAAGTTCTCAGTCCAGCAGGAAGGAGAGTGACTATCTGAAGCAATCGGATGCTTTCTTTGCAGAGGGATTTGAATTTGAAACTGTAGAGACCATCAGCACTCGCTAGTCTGGACAGAAGCAGATGGCAGGCAGAGACAGCAGTGGTAGAAGTAACGAGTCAGGATAAACCATGGCCAAGCAGGGCTGAGCGGCCAGGGCTCTGTGACAGCAGCCCCAGCTCCCGGAGCAGCAAATGCCAACTCAGCGGAGGCAGCTGGTGTTGCCTCTCAGAGCTGCTATTGAAACCGTGTGCGGGCTGCCTGTGAATGACCTTCCTTTCAGGCTCCAGCAGCCTGCTGAGGCTCTCTCTGTTCTTTCCTTCCTATCTCCTTGGCTAACCTGGAAGGGCCTAATTAACACACGTGTAAATTAAGATCTCCTCTGGCTCAATATTCTAGAATTACACTGAGAAAGCTCATTAATTCAGACCACTACTTCCACATTTTTAATTATTCGATTTGGATTAAACTGGAGTTTATTTTGCTCAACAAAATTTTATTATAGATAGCTCAAATTAAAAAGAGAGGGGGCAGATGAATTACTTAAAATATTTAAGGGAACATGCTCTTAATTTAACATGTTAATTTTAAACTATTTATTAAAAATTCATGACACAAGAAAGTTCAGTTAGGTAAAATAAATAGAATTGTTAAGCTTTGTGCTTTTTTTCAGCAAATATTTATTGTCCTTTCTTTGGGCCAGGCTCTATGCTAAATTCCAGAACACAACATCAAATTAAGTAAATAGGCATGATACTGTAGTTTAATTTAAAAATAAAACTGCAACATAAGAAATATCTTGAAGTATTGTTTTTCACCGCCATCCCAAACGTGTCTATATGTATACACATATACTAATATACATACATACGTATGTGTAGGGGGAGGAGGAAGGAAGGAAGGAAGGAAGGAAGGAAGGAAGGAAGGAAGGAAGGAAGGAAGGAAGGAAGGAAGGAAGGAAGAAAGGAGGGAAGGAAGGAAGGAAGGAAAAGGAAAGAAAAGGAAAGGAAGGAAAGGAAGAAAGAAATGAAGGAAAAGGGAAGGAAGGAAAAGAAGGAAAGAAGGAAGGGAGGAAAGAAAGGAAGGAAGGGAAGGGAAGGAAGGGAAGGAAAGGAAGGAAGGAAGGAGGGAGGGAAGGAAAGGGAAAGGAAGGGAGGGGAAGGAAGGAAGGAAGGAAAGGAAAGAAAGGAAGGAAGGAAAGGAAGGGAGGGAAGGAAGGAAGGGAAGAAAGGGAAGGGAAGGAAGGAAGGGAGGGAGGGAAGGAGGCAAAGGAAAGAGAAGGGAAGGAAGGAAGGGAAGAAAGGAAGGAAGGGAAAGAAGAAAGGAAGGAAGGAAGGAACAAAGGAAGGAAGGAAGGAAAGAAGGAAGAAGAAAGAGCCTTGCCTTGAAGCAGCTGGTGGGGGAGGTGCAGGAGTGTGCGACTGATCTCGCTGCTGTGATGCACACTGAGCCAGAGGTGTGTGCAGGGCGTGTCACCTGGAACTGAAGAGGAAATTCTCAGCCGCCCTAGGGGAGGGTCCCGAGAGATTTCTTGGGCATCATTGGGGCTGAGGCTTAACAGACGGATCTGGGTGACTAGACAGAGAGGAGAGGGCACCCCAGGAAAAGCAACTTCAGGCAACTACAGAGAGTTCAATGGGACGGGAGCCCCCGGGCTAAGGATAGTGGGAAGCACAGCCGATTCTTGTGATTCAAGGTAGTTATGTTCTACGAATGTGCTTCAAATCCTGAACTAGCAATCACTGAGCTATTTCTCCTGGGGAAAGCATGGGTTGGGTTCTGTGAACCTGTGGTTACAACATTTTTATCAGCTGAAACACTATTTGTGTTACGTAGGTTTGTTTACCAACAAACCTGTAGAACACGCAGGTCTGTCAGCACTGAGAACCTGCCCTTCCACATAACCCTTTTCCTGGATAGCACTCAGAGGGTGTTACACAACTCTCCCGCAGCCTCCTGATCTGCAGAACCCGCCTCGCCTGCAGGTTTTTTTTTTTTTTTTTTTTTTTGAGAAGGAGTCTCGCTCTGCCGCCCAGACTGGAATGCAGTGGCCGGATCTCAGCTCACTGCAAGCTCCGCCTCCCGGGTTCACGCCATTCTCCTGCCTCAGCCTCCCAAGTAGCTGGGACTACAGGCGCCTGCCACCTCGCCCGGCTAGTTTTTTGTATTTTTTTAGTAGAGACGGGGTTTCACCGTGTTAGCCAGGATGGTCTCGATCTCCTGACCTCGTGATCCGCCCGTCTCGGCCTCCCAAAGTGCTGGGATTACAGGCTTTTCACATTGTATCGCCTTCTGGAACATGGGAGCCAGTCAGCGCTAGCTGAGAAGGGCTTAACATTGTCCTGACTGTAAACTTCATTGGCTTTCAGACTCACAACAGTGTTGCTACCATGCTTTTTGGGGGAAAAAAAATCATTTATTGTCAGTCTTTGCATTTCTATAAAGGAATACCTAGGCTGGGTAATTTATAAAGAAAAGTTTATTTGGCTGTTGGTTCCGCAGGCTGTACAGGAAGCATGGTGCCAGCATCTGCTTCTGCTAGAGGGTTCAGGCTGCTTCCGCTCATGGCAGAAGGCGCAGGGGAGCCAGCGAGTCACATGGCGAGAGAGGAAGCAAGAAAGAGAGGAAGAGATGCCAGGCTCTTTTTAACAATCAGTTCTCATGGAAACTCAGAAGAGCGAGAACTCATTCATTACCGCAAGGATGACTCCAAGCCATTCGTGAGGGACCAGACTCCGTGACCCAAACGCCGCCCACCAGGCCCCGTCTCCCACGCTGGGGGTCACATTTCAACATGAGATTTGAATGGGACAGACATCATCTCACGAATCCACAAATTCAGCTGCTTTTCTTTCTTTTCTGTAGTTTCACAACCTACTATAGAAGCCCTTTCCAGAGGGGCCTGCAGAAGTGAATTTCCTCTTCCATGGCGTCGATGTACCTGGCTGTTGATTCAGTAACACTGAACTCACTGCCAACAGCACTGCAACTCATGCTGAAGGCAGCTCATCCAGCTCACGCTGAAGGCAGCTCATGCAGCACAGGTATTGTCTCCACAGGCACGTCGCAGCCCCCTGCACTCAGAGACAGTAGACAGCACTTCAGCACCGTGCCTGGGAGCATTTTAAACAGCAGAATCACCAAAAAAGTGCAGAAATGCAAAAGCATGGCCCTGGATAGACAGCAGGAAGGACCACTTGTTTACAGTGTGAGAGGCAGATGGGTCACCTGGCTTCGCCTCAGCTGGGCACAGGTGCCTTGCACTACTCAGATATATTCCCTGCTCTGTACAAGCCTGAGAATCACTGTGAAGCCACAAGTATTGATTTGGTTTACAAATACGTTTTAGTGAAGAGGTGAATTTGCAAGTACGGAATCCAGAAATAATGAGATTGGACTGTAAGGCTGGAGACGAAGATGGAGAGGCTGCTGCCAAGTGAAGGGCCGGCTCTTGTCCCAGAAGCTGTGGACTGCCACTGGAGTGTTTTAAGCAAGGGAGTGGCTTGATCTGTGTTGCAGGAACAGCGCCTTTTCTCAGCTTAAAGTGTGGCTTGAAGAGAGGAAGATGGGAGACTGGTTAGGAGATGGCTGTATCCAGGCGAGGATGAGGGTGGGTGAACCGAGCCAGGGGTAGAGGTCCTCGGAGGAGCGGATCTGAGAGCTCTGTGAGTCTCGGGTCCTGACAACGAGGCAGCGGTGAGTGGTGAAGGGGAGGCATTGAGGACAGCGCCCGGGTCCCTGGCTGGGGCACATGCTGGGATGTAGGGCAGTGGTCAAGGGCCCTAGCCTTGGAGTCAGACACCCCTGATTTTAAATCCAGTCTCCACCACTGGAGGGCTGTGTGGCTTAGACGTGCTCCCCGACTTCCCTAAGCCTAGTTGTTTCATCTCTAGTATAAAGATTCTGTGTGGCAGGAAGAACACACCCCCTGGAGTTATTCTGAGATTGAAATGAGTGCTGGTGCTTTTCACCTGAACAAGGACAACGGGGAGAGAAGCAGTATGTGGGGTGGGAGGGACAAGGAGAGGAGTCTGTCTGGGCGTGGGGAGTTGGAGCTGCCTGGACACCCATGGACAAATATCCTGAGGCCGTCTGATGTTTCCCGGGGCCGCGGGGGTGGGGGGAGTGGGAAGCTGGGGTGGAGACACAGACTCGGGCATTGCCAGCAGGTAGGAGGCTGCTACCGCCATGAAGAGCGGGCAGTGCCAGGATCAGAGGCCGGGGTAAAGCTTGCGGAATTCCCACATTTCGGAAGAGGCAGGGAAGGAGGACTAGGAAGAGCAGCAGGATGAGGAAGAGGAGGAAAAGCAGGAGGCTGTGGAGGGACTGGAGGCGGGGAGGAGGAGTTCCAGGAGGGAGTGGCCGAGGTGACTGTTCTGAAAGCATGGACTGGAAGCCACAGTGGATTTGGGCTGCAAGGAACCCGGGAGATCTTTCAGTCTAATCCTCTTTTAGTCTCCATCCCGTCCAGATGAAGACAGCGAGATTCAAAAGTAAAGTCAGTTGTACTGTGACTTCACAGCAGGATACCCTAACTCCTAATTCATAATAAAACTACAGACATCCTCAGTTCAAAATTCTTCCTGTTCAGTCACACTGGACTTTCTCCCAATGTGACAAAATTATTGAGATTTTATTGACTTACTGAACAGCTGTGGTCTTTGCCATGTACTAAGATGCTGTGTAGTCAAACTGCGCCTCTGAAATCTATTTTTATTGTACATTTAACAAATTTTGCTGTAAACAATAAGTTTAAAAACAATAGTCATAACTCATTAAACTGTATCTTTTAATTTTAATATATGTTATTATACCTCAATGAAGCTCAGTTTTAAAAAACAGTGAACAAAAAGTTGAGCTATTAAAACTAAAAGGTAATTATTTGCTAATTTGTATACAGAGATCCAAGAAATAGAAACATAGGAATATTTGGTACTTGCTCCTTCTTACAGCCTTGAGGGAACCGCTTATCCCTTATTACGTCTTGGTTTCCCTCAATGAAACCAGAAAATATTATCTTGCAAGACTGCTCATAGTTAATTAATATGTATGAAATTATTGAATCTAAATATTAAGTACTTGATGATATTGTATGGTAAATATTATCTAACTGCATTTATAAATACTAGCATTTTTACAGCCTAGTTGTAATCACAAAGTATAGCCCATTTAAAATGTGCACAAATATATGCATATATATTTTTTCCTATGAAAGTAGGAAAAGAAAGTCGAAGTTATGCAAGAACAAAGTAGGAAAATATGCCTTTCATATAAGTTTGTTTCCATTGATCAATATAATTTTTAAAATGTGATGATTCTGTTTTCACTTAATTGGTTATGTCATTTGCACTCTACCTACCTGAGATATTAATAAAATTGCACATGATGTAAATAGCAGGAAACAAAAAGAACTGCTGGCCTTATTCATAGTTAATAAAGAGAACCAGATGATGAAATTGTCTGAAAATAAGACATTTTGTTTATTCAAAAGTTACTTCTGCTCCAGGGATCCAAGTAATAGAGCTTTGTATTTTTGGAGGAAATGATGCCATAAATCAAGGTATCACAACCTCAGCAGTGCTGAGGTTTGGGGCAGCTGGATAACTCTGTTGTGGGGGCTGTCTTGTGGGCTGTGGGATGTTTAGCAGCATCCCTGGCCTCTGCCCACTAGATGCCAGTAGCACCCCCTCCCTCATTTGTCACAACCAATTGTCCCCAGGGGGCAAAACTGCCCCCAGTTGAGAAACACTCCTATAAGTAGCATGTTGATGCTGGAGTGGGTGTACTTTTACATGTACTGAGGACAGGCCCATAGGTTTGGCAGTAAGTCCTGGGATTCCAAATTGGCCTTTCCCAGCAGCTGGGCTGATGCGACAGCCTTCAGTTGCTTGGGCCTCCAGGCAGAAAGTGGAGGTGCAACAGGGGCTGTTGGCATGCTGCCTTGGCAGAGTTGGGGTGACAGGCACATCTCATGTGTTCACAGACACTGCCAGGCCCTCTCAGAGCTCATGACTTGCCTCCCCTTTCCCTGCAGTTAGGGAACCTTTTGTCTTGCCCTCAATTCTCCAAAATAACCCAAAAGGTTTCCTTTATCTTTAACTCTGTTATAAACATGTTGACACTTCACCAAACAAAAACCTGGTGAAACATATTCTGTATTTTCTACTTTCCTACATAAAAACTTAAAAACAACAGGCTGAAGAAAAGAATGTGTAGAGAAGATACAGGAAGTGGCGTCATAAAGCTGGGGGAGACCTTAGAGCTGAGCGGCTCTCGGCCACGTGGCATACGGTCCCAGTGCTCAGTCACCAGGTGTCCTGCCTGGCTCCCATGTTGGATGGCAGAGACAGAACAGCTCCATCATTACAGGAAGTTCCACCAGATGGCGCTGTCTCCAGGGACATCTAGGGCACAGGCCTTACTTTATAGGGGAGTAACGACGTCCGAGAGGTATTTATTTATGTTCACCCTGCTGAAGAGAAACGACGAGCTCAGGACAGAACCAAGACTGGGAACCAGCCCAGTTAACCCCACACTGTGATCTCTCCTGCACACAACTACCTTGTGGCAGGTCCACACCTGGAATGCCACATGGGGTTTTGGCCATTGTAGCCTAAGAATGAGGGTCAGATGGGTAATTAAGAGAATGGACCAACTCTAAATAAAAATTTAGTCCAGTTCAGTAACCATGTCTCGCATACCTGCCATGTACCAGAACTTGGTCTGGTTATGAAGTTGAAAACAAACAAACAAACAAACACCGACGAGATCCCTGTCCTAGTAGGGCACACAGACTGGGAGGCACTCACTTTTAAACCCTCAAAGCCATCCATTGCAAAGATAAAGACAAGCCCAGGGCCCAGCCTAGGGTGGGGAAGGTGGGGAAGGCATGCTTGCTAGAGGAGATAGCATCCCTGTAAAGAAGGCAAGAAAGGAGCTGGGATGGAGGGAGCTGCAGAGCCCAGGACACAGGGGAGCAGATGGGAGGGTGGCCTGATGATTCCCCTGACTGTGACTTTGTTCCATTCACCAGGCTCTGCCCGGCCACCCCATGTAGAGGTCCCTCCTCAAGGCAGCATGTTCAGGGCACCATCCGCACACAGGTTCCCTTCCCATCTTGTGGTCCCGCTTCTCATCCTCCACACCCGCCTTGCTCAGTGATGCCGTGCTCCACATAGGCTTATGCTTCTGGGGCCTGAGAACCAGCCTCCACTCTTCTCTCTCACACTCTATATCTAACCTGTTGGCACACTCTATTCCTTTTTTTTCTATAAGTTCTAGAAACTGCTTCATCCATCCCCACAACTATCTTTGTCCCAGCTTCCATCATCTTTTTCTCTCTTTCCCTCTCTTCTTTTTACTTTTTTTTTTTTTAAGAGATAGGATCTTGCTCTGTTGTCCAGGCTGGAGTGCAGTGGTGTGATCATAGCTCACTGCAGCCTTGAACTCCTGGGCTCAAGAAATCCTCCCACTTCAGCCTCCTGACTAGCTGGGACTACAGCATGCTCCACCATGCCCAGCTATTTTTTAAATTTGTTGTAGAGGTGGGGTCTGTGTTGGTCTGACTGATTTTTGAACTCCTGGCCTCAAATAATCCTACTCCCTTGGCCTGCCAAAGCACAGACTACAGAATGAGCTATGATGCTTGGTCTTCTTTTTACATTAAAAAAAAAATTGAGATATAATTCACTGCCATAATATTCATCCTTTTAAAGCGTACAATTCAGTAGTTTTTAGTGTTTTCACAAAGTTATGCAACCATCACCACTATCTTATTCCAGAACATTCCATCACCCCAAAATAAGTCCCACATCCATGAGCAGCCACTCATCTCCCCTTCCCCTCTCCCTGGCAACCACAAATCTCCTTTGTGTCTCTATAGGTGTCTCTGTTCTGAACATTTCATATAAATGGAATCCAACAATGTGTGGTATTTTGTAACTATCTTCTTTCACTCAGCATAATGTTTTCAAGTTTGTTGAAAGGTTTCCATGTTGCAGCACACATCAATATCATTTTATTCCTTTTCATGGCCGGACAATATTCTTTTGTATGGCCATAGTGCTTTTGTTTATCCATTCATGGGGGAGTAACAGTATGCTTTTGTTTGCCCATGGACATCAGGGTTGTGTCCACTTTGGGGGGATTATGAATAGTGTGGCTATGTACATTCCTGTCTTAATCCATTTGGGCTGCTATAAGAAAATACCACAGCTGGGTGGCTTACAAACCACAAAAATTTATTTCTCACCCTTTTGGAGGCTGCAAGTTCAAGCAAAGATACCAGCAGATTTGGTGTGTGCTGAGGGCCTGTTTCCTGGTCCATGATGGCACCTTCTCACTGTGTCCTCACATGGCAGAAAGGGCCAATGAACCCTCTGGGTCCTCTTTGATAAGGCAGTAATCCCATTCATGAGGGCTCCATTCTTATGACCCAATCACCTCACGAAGGCCCTGCCTGCAAATACCATCACCTTGGGGGTGAGGATTTCAACATAGGAATTTGGGGGAGACACACACTTTCAGCCTATAGCAATTCTTGCTCAAGTGTTTGTGTGAACTTATGGCTTCACTTCTCTTGGATGCGCCTTCAACTCTTCGTAAGATTGGTGAGTACATTGCTCAGTTTTTCCTGCCTCCAGACTTATCCTCTCAACCCATTCTCCAACCTTTTAGTCAAATTTATTTATTTATTTATTCATTCATTCATTTATTGAGACAGAGTCTCACTCTGTCTCCCAGGCTGGAGTGCAGTGGTGTGATCTCGGCTCACTGCAACCTCTGCCTTCCGGGTCAAGCGATTCTCCTGTCTCAGCCTCCTGACTAGCTGGGACTATAGGCGTGCACCACCACGCCCGGCTAATTTTTGTATTTTTAGTAGAGACAGGGTTTCCCCATGTTGGCCAGGCTGGTCTTGAACTCCTGAACTCAAGTGATTCGCCTGCCTCGACCTCCCAAAGTGCTGGGATTATAGGCGTGAGCCACTGCACCCAGCCTAGTTTTTTTAAACATGTAAATCTTTTAAATGTGTAAATTGTATCATGCTGAACCCTGTATGTAAAATCTTTCCATAATTTTCCATTGCACTGAGAAAAAAAATGCCAAAGCTTCATCTGGCCTTCCTCTTCAACCCCATCTCTGGGGGATGGGGGAGGGGAGTCGGAGATGGGGCTAGGAACACCCCTCTGTTTACCCCAGCTCGCTTTAGGGTACAGTGGGGCTACAGTCCTCTGCAGCATAAACACTGTTGCCACTTGCCTCTCTCCTGTGTCCAGCCCTCCACCAGCCCAGGGCACTTAAGCAACCTGAAAGGGAAAGGCTGTGGTGCCACCAGTCCTCTTGTCTCCAGGCCCCTCTTGAAAACTCCACAGCCCAAGACCCCTGAAAGTTAGAGCTGAGAGGGCCTGGGGAGCACCCAGCCTGGCTGGCTTTCCAGCTGTGCCCTGGGCAGCTCTGTATTGTGGGGGACCTGTCAGAGCTGGGAACCAGGGAGTGGTGCTGAGTCTCAGGGCTCTGTGGGTGTGTTTCCTGGCAGTTTTGTCTGAACAGAATTCTTATCAGCAGAAAGAAAAAGTGATCTGAGCCGGTGTGGTGGCTCACGCCTGTAATCCCAGCACTTTGGGAGGCCAAGTCTGTGGATCACCTGAGGTCAGGAGTTCGAGACCAGCCTGGCCAACATGGGGAAACTCCGTCTCTACTAAACATACAAAAATTAGGCCAGTCATGATGGCTCATGTCTGTAATCTCAGCCCTCTGGGAGGTCAAGGTGGACAGATCACCTGAGGTCAGGAGTTCAAGACTCGCCTGGCCAATATGGTGAAACCCTGACTCTATCAGAAATTATAAAAAATTAGCTGGGTGTGGTGGTGAGCGCCCGTAATCCCAGCTGCTCAAGAGGCTGAGGCAAGAGAATCGCTTAAACCCAGGAGGTGGAGGTTGCAGGGAACCAAGATTGTGCCACTGCACGCCAGCCTGGGCAACAGAGTGAGACTCCGTCTCAAAATAATAATAATAATAAAATAAATAAATAAAAATACAAATACAAAAATTAGCCAGGCGTGGTGGTGGGCACCTGTAATCCCAGCTACTCGGAGGCTGAGGCAGGAGAATTGCTTGAACCCAGGAGGTGGAGGTTGCAGTGAGCCCAGATAGCACCACTGCACTCCAGCCTGGGTGACAGAGTGGGACTCAGTCTCAATAAATAAATAAATTAATTAATTAAATTAAATAAATAAAAAGAAAAGGGGATCTGGAAACAGATTAATTTAATCCAGCCTTCTTCATTTTACAGAGGAAGAAACCCAGGCTAAGGCAAACGCAGCTCCTTCTCCAGACCAGAAGCCAGGAGTTGCTGTCCACTCTCCCGGCTACCCATGGACACAGGGCAGTGGCTTTGCCTTCCCCAGGAAGCCTGTGGAGTCACCAGAGCAGGGTCAGCGCTCTAGGACACCAGGGCACAGAATGAATGCAGGAGAGAAAACCAGACACGGGCATTCAGCCAAAGGTGGAAACAGCAGAGTCGCCTGCTCCGGCGGGGCGGAGACCAGGAAAGTGACTCTCCAGAGACTCGGGAAGTGCTGCCTCCAGAAACGCCGTCCCAGACCGCCAGAGCAAAACCTCAGAGGAGACCTCACGTGACCAGGCTTTAAAGAAAGTTTGGGGGGAGGGGTCCCAGAAATCAACGAATGGAGGAAGGCAAGAAAGGCGCTGGGTGGGAGCCTCAGGAGAGGCTCCGGGAGGCGGGAGGCTGAGCTGTCCCCTCCCTCCTCGCTCCCTCCCTCCGGACCCACCCCAGGAGCAGCAGCTGTCGGGATCCAGCTGCAATTTTTCAAACCAATTAAGGAGAAGTGCCTCGGTCGCAGAAGGGAGCGCTGTGGGCCTCTCCTGAGTCAGCAGGCACAGACCAGGACCTCTGGGGACGCGATCTGAGGGCTCCAATTGATCCCCCTTAAGGAAGAAATCACAAGTAGCAGCAGCTACTCTTTCGACTTTAAACTACTGAAGGGGCTGCCTGTTTTTTAAGAGGTTCTCCACCGAGCGCGCGGCTTCCCGGCTGCCTTAACTATCTGCAGGCCGGCAGGTTTCTCTCTTCATTCCCAGTGTCTCCTGCACAGGTCTCCTGTCCTGCATTCAGCAACGAGCCTCCTCGAAGTTGCATTGGGTGTGACCTCGCCATCCAAAACAAAGAGGCCCAAGGCCGGGCGCGGTGGCTCAAGCCTGTAATCCCAGCACTTTGGGAGGCCGAGGCGGGCGGATCACAAGGTCAGGAGATCGAGACCACAGTGAAACCCCGTCTCTACTAAAAATACAAAAAATTAGCCGGGCGCGGTGGCGGGCGCCTGTAGTCCCAGCTACTCAGGAGGCTGAGGCAGGAGAATGGCGGGAACCCAGGAGGCGGAGCTTGCAGTGAGCCGAGATCGCGCCACTGCACTCCAGCCTGGGCAACAGCGTGAGACTCCGTCTCAAAAAAAAAAAAAGAAAACTCACAAAGACTTTGTGCACGGTCTGAAACGGCCAATCCTCAGTTACAACTGAGTGGAAACAAAGCCGGGGAATAAAGCAGAGACCCAGAGCCAAACCACCCTCTTCGGTTATTCTGCCACCCTTGTAGGCCAAACCGCTCGATGTCCCCCAGCTTGTTTGGCATTGTGTGGATGTTTCTTCAGAAAAAAAAAACCCGATGTACCTGATTCACCTCCGAGACTGAGATCAGAATAGGAAGCTCCGGGATTCTAACCCCGCCCTTGGGGAAGAAGGTGAAGCCAGGATTGCTGTCCTTAGATCCCACACCCACCTTTTCTATCTTCCAAAACATGAAAGCAGGAGTGCTTCTGCTCTGCTATAAAAATTGGGTGGCAGCAAAATCCTCACTGACTGTTGTTTGTGAAAACACAAGTCTCAGTGCAATGTTATTCATATAAACATGGAACCCCAATAGGGACCATCCTTGCCACCTTCCAAAAAATAATAGCCTGACATAAAGAAAGACTGAAAGCAGTCCAAACCTTTATGTAGTCCTTTGAGGGAATGCTAAGAAGGAACATTTGTTCTTAAGACACAGCAAAACATCTATTAAAAATTATGCCTCTTGATCTCCCCTTTCCCCCACACTCCCTGACCACCACCATGGCAGCCTCCTGAAGACCCTGCCTCCGGCACCCTCGACTGTGTAAGATCCAGCCCGCAAGGCCCCTCCCTCTCTTCTCTCTCCTTCACTCTCCATTCTCTGCCTCTCTCTCTCTCTCTCTCTCTCTCTCTCTCTCTCTCTCTCTCTCTCTCTCTTTATAGAGACAGGGTCTCCCTCTGTCACTCAGGCTGGAGTGCAGTGGCACAATCATGGTTCACTGCATCCTCAAACTCCTGGGCTCAAGTGATCCTCCCACCTCAGCCTCCTGAGTAGCTGGGACTACAGGCATGCATTACTCACCCTGCTAATCTTTTAATTTTTGTAGAGACAGGAGTCTTGCTGTGTTGCCCAGGCTGGTCTCAAACTCCTGAGCTCAAGCAATCCTCCCACCTCGGCCTCCCAGAGTGCTGGGATTGCAGGTACGAGCCATCACACGTGGCCTCTGCCTATCTCTTTATTCTGTCATCCATTTAACCTTTCTGGATGCTATAATTTTCTTTTTTAAAAAAATTTCCTAGCACCTGGGTTCTGCACAAATTGCATCCCAGAAACCAGGAATTGATCTAGCAAGAAAGTTGGAGGTGACCAGAGGAGCAGGGAGGAGGAAAGCTGTTCAAAGGTAAATATATAAAGTTTTTTGTCCCTCCCTTGTTCGATCTTTGTGGGGGTCTGCCCAAGGAGAACATGTTTATTGCACCTCCCTGTGAAGCTTTTCCTCAGCCCCATACCCACCTTTGCCTTTTCTCCTTCTGGCAGATCAGGAACCCCAGAACCTGGGAGCAAAGACCCTGGCTTAAGGCCTTCCTCCCTCGCTCCTCCAGAGCCTTTGTGAGTAGCAGGCCGAGGGCGCTCACTGTGCTGTTTCCTTCAAAGCGGCCTTTGGCTGCTACATGGCCTGTGCTGCCAATCAGAGCCAGCATGGGACAGCTCGCCCCAAGTCTGAGAAGGCTGGAGGCATCTCTGGATTGGCACCACCCATATTTGGGGCTTGTGAGAAATCAAGGGAAAGTGGCTAAAAGGTTGAAGCAATCCCATTTGTCACCCACCCAACCACACCGAAAGTCAATCGGGGCATGGAGTCTATAGGCTGCACCCCAGCCTGGCTCTGGACGCAGAGGGAGCTGTCAGGGCTGGGGTGTGTGGACCTCATTGGCAGCGTCTGTGAACTTGATGCTTTCACATGCATCCTGCAAGCACATGCCTGACACGCCTTTGTCCGGACATTTCAGGCCACCATGTTGAGTAGAGGGAGGATGTGTTTTGGAGCCGTTCACGTTTCCAACCCCACATGCAGTCAATGTGGGGCGTCCACCTCGGGCCATGGCTCCCACAAAAGTGCTGTTCTGGACCTAGTCTCATGTTGTTGCTGTCTGTATTCATCCCTGACTGTAATATGAGATCCCATCATTGGAGACCCATGGTACGATGTCTAAGGAAAAAGGAAAAAGAACAAGCAGCATTTCCTTCTGGCCCCTCTTAAAACCCCAGAGTGGGTCATGCAGTTCATTTAGGAGTGCAGAGCACCCAGCAGTGTGCCCAGACTTCATTGAGCACTGCTGCCTATGAACTCAACAGGGGCCTGTAGCCTAGAAAATTCGTGCAAGGCCACAGTAGCCTGGCTAGATGCTGACCCCACCCTAGCAAGTTTGCTTGGGACACTCCGGAAAAGAAGACCACTGTCTACAGTCAGGGCCACTACACTCGCAACCACCAGAGTTTATCCAGTAAACGCTGAAGGATAAAAAGGGTTGGAGACAGGAGACAGAAAAATTTTTTGTTTCCCACCTAGAGATATAAGGAATTCTGAACAATTTTGCCATGCTGCCCATGGTGGCTCAGTAATCCCAACACTTTCGGAGGCCAAGGCGGGCTGATCGCTGGAGCACAGGAGTTAGAGACCAGCCTGGGCAACATGGCAAAACCCTGTCTCTACCCAAAATACAAAAATTAGTACAAAAGTCAGCAGGGTGTAGTGGCACATGCCTGTAGTCCCAGCTACTTGGAAGACTGAGCCTAAGAGGTGGTTGCAGTGAGCTGAGATGGTACCACTGCACTCCAGCCTGGGCAACAGAGCCAGACCCCATATTTTAAAAATAAATAAATAAATAAATGATTTTGCCCAGATAGACAATGAAAAAGGACTGATACTTCAGGCAAGGGGTCTAAGTGCATTGTTACACATGGTTAGACAGGGGATGTCTAAATATACTGTTGGGTCTAAATAGAGGGAGAGGCTGCGATTACTCTTTAAGTGCAAACCCCAATCTGTGGGATGTGGAGTGGGAGTCTTTGAAGCCCAAGGAGGAAAAACCAACCTAGATATGGGGGAAAAATAAGAGGTAAATAAATAAATTACATGTCTATAATACTTTCAAATTTTAAAATGTATATATGTTTACATATACAAAGGTCCATAATTTAACCCAATTGGAAATTCAAAACTTTCAAATTCATAGACTTAATCAATGCAGAAGCTCAAATTATACTTTGAGATGCCACTAAGTTTAAACACCGTACCCCCTATAATCTTAGGAAAGTAAATATAAAATAGAAGAAAAATAGGTGTGGTTCACTTTAACTATACTCTTGCCTAAATGTCTCATAGTCATCGTAGCTGGCCATTGCCCTAAAATATCTGATATTGGGAATAAATGTGCTAACACAATGAATAATACATGTAAAGAATCAAATTTTTGGTATTTACAAATTGGCTTGATTAAAATGGGATCCCAGTGGTTGGGCACAGTAGCTCACACTTGTAATCAATTACCTAACACTTTGGGAGGCTGAGGCAGGCAGATCACCTGAGGTCAGGAGTTCAAGACCAGCTTGGCCAACATGGCGAAACCCCATCTCTACTAAAAACACAAAAAATAGCCAGGAGTCATGGTGGCTGCCTGTATTATAATCCCAGCAACTTGGGAGGCTGAGGCAGGAGAATCGCTTGAACCTGAGAGGCAGAGGTTGCAGTGAGCCGAGATCGCACCACTGCACTCCAGCCTGGACAACAGATGGAGACTCCCTCTCAAAAAATAAATAAATAAATAAATAAATAAATAAATAAATAAATAAATAAAATGGGATCCCACAGATTCACAATTAAAATAGTTAATATAGCCTTATGTAAGTTAAAACAGGGCTTTCAAGGATTAAAACTTATGTAGTATACACCTAAAAGAAAGAAAATCAATATATGGAAGAGATTCTGCACTCCACATCTAGTGCAGCACTCTTCATAATCATCAAAATTTGGCCAGGTGCAGTGGCTCACATCTGTAAACCCAGCACTTTGGGAGGCTGAGGCAGGCAGATCACTTGAGGCCAGGAGTTTGAGACCAGCCCTGCCAACATGGTGAAATATTGTCTCTACCGAAAATACAGAAAATATCTGGGCCTGGTGGCACACGCCTGTAGTCCTAGCTAATCAGGAGGGTGAGGCAGGAGAATTGCTTAAACATGGGAGGCAGAGGTTGCAGTGAGCCGAGATCATACCCATCAACAGATGAACGAAGAAAGAAAACGTGACACACACACACACACACCAGAATATTATACAGCCATAGAAAGGAATGAAATCTTGTCATTTGCAGTAATGTAATTTGGATGGAGCTGGAGGCTGTTATCCCAAGTAAAATAACTCAGAAACAGAAAATCAAATACTACATGTTCTCAATCACGTGGAACTGAAGAAAGTGGATCTCATGAAGATATACTCTATCCAGCAGTTACCAGAGGCCAGGAGGGGTCATGGGAAGCAGGGACGGGTGAAAAGAGGTTAACGGGTACAAAAATACAAGTAGCTAGACACAGTGGCTCACACCTTTAATCTCAGCACTTTGGGAGGCCAAGGTGGGTGGATCACTTGAGTTCAGGAGTTTGAGACCAGTCTGGGCAACATAGCAAGACTCCATCTCTACAAAAAACACAAAATTTAAAAATATATTTAAGAAATTAATGCTGACAGATCAATTAGATAGCCATGTATAAAAAGAAAATCTTGAAACATATCCTAAACTGCCCACAAAAATCAATTTCAGAAGGAATGTAGCTTTAAATGTAAATATTAAAAAATAAAATAAATTATTTTTATAACTTTGAGTAGGGAAATATTTTTAAAACAGATCACAAAAACCAATAGCTGTAAAGGAAAAGATTGATAAATTAGGCCACATTCAAATTAATAATTTTTATTTATCAAAAGACACCATCAAGAAAGTGAAGAGGCAAGTTTTAGTGTGGGAGAAAATATATACACAAATAATTGACAAAGGGATCACATCTAGAATGTGCAGAGAACTCCTATAAATAATAAGAAAAAGACAATAGAAACATGAGTAGAAGGCAGCATAGATAATTTACAAAAAAAAAAAAAACCAAATGTGTTCAATTTCCTTAATAATCATGTAAATGCAAATTAAAATCAATGAGATATCACCACACATCCTCCAGAACAGCTAAAATAAGAGACTGATGGGGATTTCTGGCAAGATATCTGAATAGGAACAGCTCCGGTCTGCAACTCCCAGCAAGATCAACGAAGAAGATGGGTTATTTCTGCATTTCCACCTGAGGAACCTGGTTCATCTCACTGGGACTGGTTGGACCGTGGGTGTAGCCCACAGAGGGTGAGCCAAAGCAGCGCAAGGTGATGCCTCACCTGGGAAGTGCAAGGGGTCGGGGGATTTCCCTTTCCTAGCCAATGGAAGCCATGAGAGACTGTACCAGGAGGAACAGTACACTACCGCCCAGATACTGTGCTTTTCCCACAGTCTGCAACTGGCAGACCAGGAGATTCCCTCTGGTGCCTGACTTGGTGGGTCCAACACCCATGGAGCCCAGCAAGCTGAGATCAGCTGGCTTGAAATTCTCACTGCTAGTGCAGCAGTCTGAGATCAACCTGGGCTGCTGGAGCTCGGAGCAGGGAGGGGCATCCACCATTGCTGAGGCTTGAGTAGGCAGTTTTATGCTCACAGTGTAAACAAAGCCTCCAGGAAGTTTGAACTGGGTGGAGCCCACCACACTTAGCAAGGCAATGGCCTCTCTAGATTCCACGTCTGTGAGCAGGACATCTCTGAACAAAAGGCAGCAGCCCCAGTCAGGGACTTATAGATAAAACCCCCATCTCAATGGGACAGAGCACCTAGGGGAAGGGGCAGCTGTGAGCACAGCTTCGGCAGACTTAAACGACCCTGCCTGGCAGCTCTTAAGAGAGAAGTGGTTCTCCCAGCACAGTGTTCAAGCTCTGATACCAGACAGACTGCCTCCTCAAGTGTGTCCCTGACCCTCATGTAGCCTGACTGGCAGACACCTCCCAGTAGGGGCCAACAGACACCTCATACAGGAGAGTTCTGGCTGGCATGTGGGAAGTGACCCTCTGGGATGAAGCTTCCAGATGAAGGATCAGGCAGCAATCTTTCCTGTTCTGCAGCCTCTGTTGGTGATACCCAGGCAAACAGGATCTGGAGTGGACCTCCAGCAAACTCCAACAGACCTGCAGCTGAGAGGCCTGACTGTTAGAAGGAAAACTAACAAACAGAAAAGAATAGCATCAACATTAACAAAAAAGGACATCCACACAAAAACCCCATCCGTAGGTCACCAACATCAAAGACCAAAAGTAGATAAAACCAAAAAGATGGGGAGAAACAAGCACAGAAAGGCTGAAAATTCCAAAAAGCAGAATGCCTCTCTTCCTCCAAAGTATCACAATTCCTCGCCAGCAAGGGAACAAAACTGGAGGAAGAATGAGTTTGAAGAATTGACAGAAGTAGGCTTCAGAAGGTCGGTAATAACAGACTCCTCTGAGCTAAATGGGCATGTTCTAATCCATTGCAAGGAAGTTAATAACCTTGAAGAAAGATTAGATGAATTGCTAACTAGAATAAGCAGTGTAGAGAAGACTATAAATGACCTGATGGAACTGAAAAACACAGCACAAGAACTTCGTGAAGCATACACAAGCTTCAATAGCTGAATTGATCATATGGAAGAAAGGATATCAGTGATTGAATATCGACTTAATGAAATAAAGCAAGAAGACAAGATCAGAGAAAAAAAGAGTGAGAAGAAACCAACAAAGCCTCCATGAAATTTGGGATCCCAGTGGTTGGGCACAGTAGTTCACACTTGTAATCCTAACACTTTGGGAGGCTGAGGCAGGCAGATCACCTGAGGTCAGGAGTTCAAGACCAGCTTGGCCAACATGGCGGAGAATCGCTTGAACCCGAGAGGCAGAGGTTGCAGTGAGCCGAGATCACACCACTGCACTCCAGCCTGGACAACAGATGGAGACTCCCTCTCAAAAAATAAATAAATAAATAAATAATAAAAATAATAAAATGGAATCCCACAGATTCACAATTAAAATAGTTAATATAGCCTTATGTAAGTTAAAACAGGGCTTTCAAGGATTAAAACTTATGTAGTATACACCTAAAAGAAAGGAAATCAATATATGGAAGACATTCTGCACTCCACGTCTACTGCAGTACTCTTCATAATCACCAAAATTTGGCCAGGTGCAGTGGCTCACATCTGTAATCCCAGCTTCCAGAGATGACACTTTTAAGTCCAGAGCATGAAGGCCCTGAATCACCTCAACATTGTGAAACTACTGGAGGTGCTGGAAACCTGGGAACACTCTTCCTGGTCATGGCTGCTGCTAGTGAAGGAGAAGGTCAAGGCCCACTTACTGGGCCATGACCGCATGAAGAGAAAGAAACTAGAGACAAACTCTACCCGATGGGATCCACTGGGCAGTACTGCCACAAGAACAGGAGTGTTCACAGAGACTTAAAGCCAGAGAACCTACTTTTGGATGTTGACCTGAACATCAAGGTTGCAGATGTTGGCTTCAACAATGAGTTCACCTTAGGAAACAAGCTAGATACCTTCTGTGTCAGTACTCCTTATGCCATCCTGGAACTCTTCCTGGATCAAAAGTAGCATAGCTCTGTGGTAGATGGGGGCAGCCTGGAAGTTATTCTCTACCCCATGGTCATCAGGTCCCTGCCTTTGAATGGGATAAACTTTGGGAGCTGCAGGAGCAGGCACTGAGCAGAACATATCATATTTATTTTTGCATGTTCATGGAGTGTGAGAACTTGCTTTGAAACATAGTAAACATTGTTACATACATTAAAACATGTAAACTATATCAAAATAGCACATTGTGTCCCATAATGTATACTATTAATATTTGTCAGTTAAAATTAAAATTTTAAAAAGACACTATCAACTAAGTAAAAAGGCAACCCACAGAATGGAGAAAATATTTGCAAATGATATATCTGATAAGGGATAACGGAGTTTGTTGTTAACATTCTGGATATTAATCCCTTCATAATAAGCTTCCCAAGGCCGTGGGAGCCTACTCTTGCAAAAGAAAAACCCGCTGAGATCTCATAATCCCTTCATAATAAGAAATTAATATACAGAATGTACAGAGAATTCCTAACATTCAACAACAACAACAACAGCAACAACAACAACAAAAAAAGATTTAAAAATGGGCAAGGACTTGAATAGAACTTTCTCTAAAGAAGATTTACAAATGGCCAATAAGCATGTGAAAAGATGCTCAGCATCACTAATATTAGGAAATGCAAATCAAAACTACAATCAGATACCACCTCACATCTATTAGGATGGCAGCTATCAAAAAACCAGATGTTGGTGAGGATGTGAAGTTGGAACCCTTGAGCACTGTTAATGGGTATGTAAAATGGTGCAGTCACTATGGAAAACAGCATGAAAGATTGTTCAAAAAATTAAAAATAGAATTACCATATGATCCAGCAATTCCACTTCTAGGTATACACCTGATACGGTTTGGCCATGTCCCCACCCAAATCTCATCCTGAATTGTAGTTTCCATAATCCCCACATGTCATGGGAAGGACCTGGTGGGAAGTAATTGAATCATGGGAGCAGTTTATCCCATACTATTCTCATGATAGTAAGTTCTCATGAGATCTGATGGTTTTATAAGGGGCTTCCCCTTCGTTTGGCCCTCATTCTTTTCCTTCCTGCTGCCATATGAAGAAAGATGTGTTTGCTTCCCCTTCTTTCATGATTGTAAGTTTCCTGAGGCCTCCCCAGCCATGCTGAACTATGGGTAGATTAAACGTCTTTTCTTTATAAATTACCCAGTCTCAGGTATGTTTTTATTAGCAGTGTGAGAACAAAGTAATACAGTAAATTATTATTGGGTCGTGAGTTGCTGCTGTAAAGATACCTGAAATGTGGAAGCAGCTTTGGAACTTTTGGTAGTGAGTTGCTGCTGTAAAGATACTTGAAATGTGGAAGCAACTTTGAACTGCGTAACAGGCAGAGGTTGGAACAGTTTGGAAAGCTCAGTAGTCAAGAAGATGTGGGAAAGTTGGGCACTTCTTAGAGACTCATTGAATAGCTTTGATGGACACATTATAGTGATATGGACAATGAAGTCTCTGCTGAGGTGGTCTCAGATGGAGATGAGGAACTTGTTGGAAACTAGGGTAAAGGTCATGCTTAGTATGCTTTAGCAACGATACTGGTGGCATTTTCCCCTGCCATAGAGATCTGTGGAACTTTGAACTTGAGAGAGATGACTTATTGTATTTGGTGGAAGAAATTTCTAAAAGGCAAAGCATTCAAGAGGAAGCAGAGTGGCCGGGCGCAGTGGCTCAAGCCTGTAATCCCAGCACTTTGGGAGGCCAAGATGGGTGGATCACGAGGTCAGGAGATCGAGACCATCCTGGCTAACATGGTGAAACCCCATCTCTACTAAAAAATACAAAAAAACTAGCCAGGCGAGGTGGTGGGCGCCTGTAGTCCCAGCTACTCAGGAGGCTGAGGCAGGAGAATGACATAAACCCGGGAGGCAGAGCTTGCAGTGAGCTGAGATCCAGCCACTGCATTCCAGCCCAGGCAACAGAGCGAGACTCTGTCTCAAAAAAAAAAAAAAAAAAAAAAAAAAAAAAAGGAAGCAGAGCATAAACATTTGGAAAATTTGCAGCCTGATGATGATAGAAAAGAAACCCCCCATTTTCTGGGGAGAAATTCAAGCCAGCTGCAAAATTTGCATAAGTAACAAGGAGCCAAATGTTAACTGCCAAGACAATGGGGAAAATGTCTCCAGGGCATGTCAGTCACCTTCACAGAAGCCCCTCCTATCACAGCCTTGGAGGCCTAGGAGGGAAAAATGGTTTCCTGAGCCAGGTCCAGGGCCCCCCTGCTGTGTGCAGCCTGAGGACTTCGTGCCCTGTGTCCCAACTGCTTTAGCCTGGCTAAAAAGGGCCAAGGTACAGTTAGGGCCATTGCTTCAGAGGTGGGCTCCCATAGCCTTAGGCAACTCCAGCCCTGTGGCTTTGCAGGGTGCAAGCCCCAAGACATGGCAGTTTCCATGTGGCGTTGGTCCTATGGGTGCACAGAAGACAAGAATTGAGGTTTGGGAACCTCCACCTAGATTTCAGAGGATGTATGGAAACACTTGGATGTCCAGGCAGAAGTCTGCTGCAGGGGTGGAGCCCTCATGGAGAATCTTTGCTAGGGCAGTGTGGAAGGGAAATATGGGGTCAGAGCCCCCACCACCGAGGCCCCACTGGCCCACTGCCTAGAGGAGCTGTGAGAAGGGGGCCACCATCCTCCAGACCCCAGAACAGTAGATCCACCAACAGCTTGCTCCATGTGCCTGGAAAAGCCACAGACACTCAATGCTAGCCCATGAAAGCAGTCAGAAGGGGGACTGTACTCTGCAAAGCCACAGAGGCAGAGCTGCCCAAGGCCATGGGAGCTCACCTCTTGCATCAGTCTGACCTGGATATGAGACATGGAGTCAAAGGAGATCATTTTGGAACTTTAGGGTTTAATGACTGCCCTATTGGATTTTGAACTTGCATGGGGCCTATAGCCCCTTTGTTTTGGCCAATTTCTCCCACTTGAAAGGGGTGTATTCACCCAATGCCTATATCCCATTTATATTTAAGAAGTAACTAACTGGCTTTTGAGTTTACAGGAGCATAGGCAGAAGATACTTGCCTTGTCTCAGATGAGACTTTGGACTTGGGCTTTTGAGTTAATGCTGAAATGAGTTAAGACTTTGGGGGACTGTTGGAAGGACAGGATTCTGTTTTGAAATGTGAGGACATGAGATTTGGGAGAGGCCAGCAGTGAAATTATATAGTTTGGCTGTGTCCCCACCCAAATCTCATCTTGAATTGTAGTTCCCATAATCCCCACATGTCATCGAAGGGACCTCATGGGAGATAATTGAATCATGGGAGTGGTTTCCCCATGCTATTCTTGTGCTAGTAAGTTCTCACTAGATGTGATGGTTTTGTAAGGGGTGTCCCCCTTTCCTTAGCTCTCATTCTTCTCCTTCCTGCTGCCATGTGAAGTAGGATGTGTTTGCTTCCCTTTCTGCCATGATTATAAGTTTCCTGAGGCCTCCCCAGCCATACTGAACTGTGAGTCAATCAAACCTCTTTCATTTATAAATTACCTAGTCTCCAGTATGTCTTTCTTTTATTTTTTAATCTTTTTATATTATTATGCTTTAAGTTATGGGGTACATGTGCAGAACTTGCAGGTTTGTTATATAGGTATACACATGCCATGGTGGTTTGCTGCACCCATCAACCTGTCATCTACATTCGGTATTTCTCCTAATGCTATCCTTCCCCTAGCCCCCGACCCCCTGACAGGTCCCATTGTGTGATGTTCCCCTCTCTGTGTCCATGTGTTCTCATTGTTCAACTCTCACTTATGAGTGAGAACATGTGGTGTTTGGATTTATCTTCTTGTCTTACTTTGCTAAGAATGATGGTTTCCAGTTTCATCCAAGTCCCTGCAAAGGACATGAACTCATCCTTTTTATGGCTGCATACTATTCCATGGTGTATATGTGTCACATTTTCTTATCTAGTCTATCATTAATGGTCATTTGGGTTGGTTCCAAGTCTTTGCTATTGCGAACTGTGCCACAATAAACATACGTGTGCATGTGTCTTTATAGTAGAATGATTTATAATCTTTTGGGTATATACCCAGTAATGGGACTGCTGCGTCAAATGGCATTTCTGCTTCTAGATCCTTGAGGAATCACCACACTGTCTTACACAATGGTCGAACTAATTTACACTCCCACCAATGGTATAAAACTGTTCCTGTTTCTCCACATCCTCTCCAGCATCTGTTCTTTCCTGACTTTTTAATGATCGCCATTCTAACTGATGTGAGATGGCATCTCATTGTGGTTTTGATTTGCATTTCTCTAATAAGCAGTGATGATGAGCTTTTTTTCATATGTTTGCTGGCTGAATAAATGTCTTCTTTTGAGAATTGTTTGTTCACATCCTTTGCACACTTTTTGATGGAGTTTGTTTTGTTCTTGTAAATTTGTTTAAGTTCTTTGTACATTCTCGATATTAGCCCTTTGTCAGATGGACAGATTATAAAAATTGTCTCCCATTCTGTAGGTTGCCTGTTCACTCTGATGATAGTTTTTTGGCTGTGCAGAAGCTCTTTAATTTAGTTAGATCCCATTTGTCAATTTTGGCTTTAGTTGGTATTGCTTTTGGTGCTTTAGTCATGAAGTCTTTTCCCATTACTATGTCCTGAACAGTATTGTCCTGAATGGTATTTTTCTAGGGTTTTTATGGTTTCAGGTCTTACATTTAAGTCTTTAATCTACCATGAGTCAATTTTTGTATAAGGTGTAAGGAAGGGATTCAGTTTCAGCTTTCTGCTGATGGCTAGCCAGTTTTCTCAACACCATTTATTAAATAGGGAATCCTTTCTCCATTGCTTGTTTTTGTCAGGTTTGTCAAAGATCAGATGGTTGTAGATGTGTGCTGTTATTTCTGAAGCCTCTGTTCTGTTCTGTTGGTCTATAGATGTCTTTTGGTACCAGCACCATGCTGTTTTGATTACTGCAGCCTTGTGGTACAGTTTGAAGTCAGGTAACATGATGCCTCCAGCTTTGTTCTTTTGGCTTAGGATTGTCTTGGCAATGCGTGCTCTTTTTTGGTTCCGTATGAACTTTAAAGTAGTTTTTTTCCAATTCTGTGAAGAAAGTCAATGGTAGCTTGATGGGGATGGCACTGAATCTCTAAATTACTTTGGGCAATATGGCCATTTTCATGATATTGATTCTTCCTATCCATGAGCATGGAATGTTATTCCATTTATTTGTGTCCTCTCTTATTTCCTTGAGCAGTGATTTGTAATTCTCCTTGAAGAGGTCCTTCACATCCCTTGTAAGTTGGATTATTATTCTCTTTGTAGCAATTGTGAATGGGAGTTCACTCATGATTTGGCTCTCTGTTGTATAGGAATGCTTGTGATTTTTGCACATTGATTTTGTATCCTGAGACTTTGCTGAAGTTGCTTATCAGCTTAATGAGATTTTGGGCTGAGATGATGGGGTTTTGTACATGTACATCCAATATGTCTTTAATTAGCAGTGTGAGAATGGACTAAATATAATACCCAAAAGAACTGAAGGCAGAGACTTCAAGAGATATTTGCACACCCATGTGTATAGTAGTATTACGTACAATAGCCAAAATGTAGAAGCAACCCAGGTGACCACTGATGAGTGAATGGATAAACAAAATGCGGTACATCTAGACAACGGAATGTTAGCCTTAAGAAACAAGAAAATTTGCAATGTGCTGTAACATGTATGAACCTTGAGGACATAAAATAAGCCGGTCACAAAAAGAGAAATATATAATTCTACATATGAGGTACAAGGAGGGGGGATGAGAGTGATTGTTTAATGGGTGGAGTTCCAGTTCGAAAAGATGAAAACCATTCTGAAGATGGATGGTTGGGATGATTGTACAACATTGTGAATGCATTTGATGTCACAGAACTGTACACTCAAAAATGGCTAAGATGGTAAATTTTATGTATATGTATATTTTACCACATTTTGAAAATATGAAAAAAAAGGAAAAAACTACCAAAACCCAAAACCTGATTCTCATCCCCAGTGAGATAAGCTACTTTAGAGGAAATCATGAGGAACCTATGGATGAACATGGTTGATGAAGAGGAACTGAAACCTTCCATTGAGCCACTTCCTGACTACAAGGACTTCCGCCTCGTGCACTGGGCAGAATTAGTGGCAGATCATATGTTGCGAGCTTGTGCTATTCACTGCCCTTGGCTCAGGCCTCTGGGCAGCTACTGTGTGCCTGCATGGTGCTAGAGCTAGATGAGTAAAATGGAATACTTGTCCTTGCAAAACAAATACACCTGTGCAGTCTGAAAGTCATTCACAAGGATTTATTCAGCACCCTTCTATGCCCAGCAACAAGCAAGTAATAAGGCAGCATTTCTCTGCTTTTCTTTGTTGAATGGTGGAGATAAGTACAGAGGGGGGCATTTAATTTAGTCTGAGGAGGGAAGTTAGGTTCCTATAGGAAGTGATGACTGAATAGCTGGATGGTGAAGTTAGCTAGCCAGGGAAGTAAGAGGACAGGATTTCAGAGACCTAGCACCAAGAAAGATAGTAGAAAGTGCATTTCAGCAGTGAGCACAGGGCTGAGCAGGTGGTAAAAACAGCACTTCTTTTACCTGGAAAAATAGGGCAGAAGACATGAGTTTCAGGCTGTTGGGGACCAACAGAGGCAACAGACACGCTTTATTCACCTTACTGGGTTGCCTGAAATGCAGACAATGATTAAGATTTCAGATGCATAAACATGATGCTTTGCAGAAGACATTCTGAATGACACAAGGTGTTTGCCACTTGATATATCGGTCCCAGGGTAAAATTGGTTCAGAAAATGCAAATGTCCATTGGGAATCTGAAAAAGGGAAAGTCCATAGGTTTCCAGAAAGCTTGGGCAGCTTTTCACCTGTGTACCTGGAAAAACTGGGTGCACCTTGGGAAATGCCTTACCAGTAGCAAGGATGCTCCCTGGCTGGTCTAACTGGTCTGGATCTTCCTGAAGGCCCACTGCTCTTCTGAGGGATGAACACAAGCTAGAAGCAGCTGGAGGGAGGGACTGCAGATGTGTTAATGATGGCAGGCCAAAAACAGAGTGAAAGAAGCTGTCCACCCCTGCTGACTTCTCATCTGTTCTGTGCTGGGGACTGAGCTCTTCAGCTCCCCAAGTGCTGGCTTTCTGCTGTGGCTGAAAAACATCTGCTCTTTTCTTCTCTCACTTCTTTGCATTTTTCTGATCTCTTAAGGAGGCACAGAGACTCACATGAACAGTGAAATAATAGCTATTTTTTCAGCTTGAATATTGGTTGGGAGAAAGAAATTCCTGACAGGGATAGGAGAGGTTGATGGGGAAATAATTTCATGTTTTGGTTCTTTGACACTTAAGAAAATTGTGTTTTCTAATAACTATGGTTTTGAAAGTCAACACAAGTTAACTTTCTTTTCTTAGTGAGAGTCAACACAAGACAGCTTCATTTTTTTTAATTTAAAATTACTTCAGAGCTATCTCTCATCTATACTAGAAATGTCAGTGTTATTAGTGAGGGCTGGTCATTCAGAGAGGATCGGACTTACTGTCAGACATGTTAGGAAAAAAGGCAATGGATTTCTCCGGATTCTGAATAGTCTCTGCTCACCCATAGAAGGTTCCTCTCCTGAAGTCACTATGTACCTTCCAGGTGTTAATTTCAGTGAGTATTTGGTTTGTGTTTTTCATGATGCTTGTAGACTTCTAAAATCCTATGGGTAAAAGAAGTCTTTACAGATGATGGCAGATGGTGCATTGGGCTTGATGTGTTCTTGCACCGCTTGTAGAAGTAGACTTTAGGGTGAGTCTAGAAAGGTGGGTAGGACCTGGGCATGAGCAGACGAGAGGAAACAGTATGAGCAGAGGGTGGAGGGTGGTCTGTGGGATGTGTTGGGGGACGTTCCTGTGTTTATTTAGATAATTGAATGTGGCCTCTGTGCCTTGTAAGAGACAGGGTTAGAACTATGCAGGGATGAAGAAGTGAGGGTGTTCAGACAGGGACACGTGTAGCGAGCAAGATTTTGCACTCAGCTTTTTTGTGTCTACTTCATTCCCATTTGGTTGGGGTCTTTCATGTTTAGCTCACACCGTAGAGTCATTTTCATCCATATAGAAATCTATCATATAACTGCTTGACTTTTGAAAGGTTATGTTGTTTCTAAAATCAAATCTGGTTAAATGTGGGACCCTCCAGCTACCATCCCCTCCTCCCTCCCTCCCACATCCCTCTCATACATTGACTGTCCTTAGGAAGTGAAGTAGCTTTTCCCAGAATCCTTAGCCAGGACTAGCTCGATGCCTGCTCAGCTGCTTTCACACGTGTTGTGACGCACACAAAAATGGAGCTACGAACCTTTATGCGTGGAGGAACACAAATGTCTTGCATTATTTTCAATTAGCTCTTGGTGCTGAAGTCTTGTGGGTTTTTTGTCTCCCATATGTAAGGTAGAAAAAAATCTGAGAAATTCATTAGTTTATAAAGTGTCATTTAAAGGAGGAAGGAAATTCAGATCTCTGTGAACTTGAGCAAGTGAAACTTCACGTAACTATTTCTGGCTTGCAGTTTGAGGTGGGAGGGGAACCGTCTTGATTTTGGGCAGGAACTTCTGAGGAAGTATAATGTGTTAACAAGGCAAGAAAGTCTCAAAATAACTACTTTCTTCTTTCTCTAGAGAGTGGGCCAATGACCTCCCATCCAGGTTTTCTCTTTTACTTCCCCCTCTTTGCAGATGATGTCACAAGGCTCTGCTGACACCCTCTGCGATCTTCAGAGCTGTGCAGAACTCACTCTAGTGCCCATTCTTCTAAGACAATCTCCTAAGCTTCTGTCCTCTCAAACGGTCCCCACACAGAGGGGACAGAGACCTCACTGAGGGTGGGACTTCAGAGCTTTTTCCAGAGCCAGATTAGTTGATAGAGCCACTGGAGAGTTCTAGAAATTTCCTTAATTGAACATTTCATGGCAGTTTGTTTGTTTGTTTGCCTGTCCTCTAGGCTAAGGTGCAATCTTTTTGGCACTTTTTCCTTTAATATGACTATCACAGTGCCTGACACATAATAGTACTCAATTAATAGCCTTTTACCTCTTTTCTCTGCAAGGGAGGTACAAAAAAATAACTACAGGGAAACTTTAGAAGAAAGAGAGGCAATTATGTATGGCTGAAGTGAAGATCAGAAATGTTTTATAGATGAGACTGATTTGAGCCAAGAATTAAAGGACAGGTTCATTCACCAGATACTATAAACACCTGGTGTATTTTAGGTTCTGCTATGAAATGAGAAATAATGGTGACCAAAAACAAACACAAAGGTTTACAATCTGATGAGGCAGATGAATGCTCACCAAATAATCACATAAATAATATAAATTTACATAGGAAACAACATAAATGTCCAACAGGAAAATGGTGAAATAAATTGTGACATGTTCTTTTATCTTAATGCTATATTGCCATTGAAATGGTTTCAAATAATCATAAAGTGATTGCAATAACACTGGTATTTTAAAAATTGGATATCAAAATACAGAATCTAATCTCTACTTTATAAAAATAAATGCATGTTTGTCTATGATAGGGAAGCTGGTTATAGACACAGTGAACAGTGGTTTTCCCTGGTGATGAATTAGGAAGCGTAGAGCATGTTCTCATTAATGACGAATGTTTTGCCAGGAGGCAAGTGGATTTGTTTTTCCATTGTTTGAATTTACAGTTAGATGCTTTGCATGCTTTAAATGAGGATTTAAAGCTTTAGCAGGGATTCTTTCTCTCTCTTTGGGTTGTTTCCATTTGGTTCTGATGAGCAGGAGGAAGGTGAAGGTCACCAAGCACTTACTGAGTGGGTTGTGTGGCTCTGGCAATAGTTTATCTGGTTGTGGGTTTCGTCTGCTTTTTTTTTTTTTTTTTTTTTTTTTTTTTGAGACAGGGCTTCACTCTGTCACCCAGGCTGGAGTGTAGTGGCATGATCAGAGCTCACTGCAACCTCAACCTCCCACCAAGTGGTTGAGACTCAAGTGGTCCTCCCACCTCAGTCTCCCAAGTAGCTGGAACAACAGGTGTGTGCCCCATGCCCAGCTAATTGTTTTGTATTTTTCAGTAGAGATGGGGTTTTGCCATGTTGCCCAAGCTGGCCTCGAACTCCTGGGCTCAAGCAATCTGTCTGCCTCGACCTCCCAAAGTGCTGGGATTACAAGCATAAGCCACCATGCCAAGCCCTGTCTGCTATTTTTGAAGGCAAAAACTTGTACCCAAGGAGAAAGTTCTAAGAAATGCTTCCAGTGATGATGATAAGAGTTTGAGTTTCAAGCGAGTGTTCCTGAGCATCTGATTAAACTCCTACGTCAGTAACAAAAACCTGCATTGTTCTGGATTAGTTGCACCATTTCACAGTGATAGCTCCCATCTTCCACATTTCCCTTGGAAGCCACTGGCATATTATTCCTTTTAACAGCTGTTTAAAAGTCGTTTCTGTGCCTTTTTAATTTTTTTTTAAGTAGCTGGGCATTTTTGAGCCTAAAGTCAAAAGTATTTATTATGAAGGTACTGATGATATACCCATAAGAATAGAATGGGGTATATAATTTGTTATACAATGTAAAAATTCTAAAGGTTTTTTCCTCTGACCTGCAAAATTTTCTCTTTCAAGATAGTTTGTCATTCTATGCTCTATAATGTATTTATTTTAAAGACCCACCATGTTGTTTAAGGTGAGAGAGCCCTGTTGGACTGAAGATAATGGTTCACACAGCCTGTCTTTTATGCTGTCTTGGACTTACCTTCCTTTGCATAATAGAGAGACCAAGGGTAGGCCTTTTGAAGGTGGGCATGTTTTTACATTATGATATGACAGATGCTGAAAAACCTCTTACTGCTTTCATTACATCCAAAATGGGTGAAATGCAGCTGTCTTCCAGAATCTTACCAGGGTTCCTGCCACCACCTGAGAGGACAGAGTGGACTGACCCAGTGGGGGAAGGACTCATCCCCACTGGGCCGGAGGGAAGAGCTGGAGGGAAGCTGGCTTCGCCAAGGACTTTCCGCAGCTCACTCTGGTTCTGCAGTGACAGCAGCTCCTATAGCAAGGGCTGTACAGTTATTCAGAAGAGTGAGGATAATGCACGTGCATTTTATATGCTTGAAGCTGGTTGACAATTTACTTTAGGGATTTATTCTTCTCACCAATTAATTTGTAACCTATTCCATCTTTGTTTTTCCTTACCTGCCAATCACTGCCCTTTTTAGGGATTGTGGTGGGGAAGAGGCTGTAATTTTCTACCAAAGTGTTGGTTACAATTCCATCCCACTATTTTGGGAAAATGTGGATCCTCCCACCTCTCAACCACGACTCCTTTCCTTTCTCAGTTCTTGCTCTGCTTCTTGCAAGTTTTTTGGATATGTCAATGAAGACGCAGTGGAGCCATTTTGTGAGATGAGTTTCCATTGACCAACATAGGAAGGAACACACACTGCAAGCAAAGGGAGACTATGAACTGTGGACCGTGTTTGAGTAAACCTGGCTGTTTACTGCTATAACCTGATGAAATAAATGGTGGCTTGGCTGGCAGCCCCTAAGTCTCAGTCGCCTTCGAGGAAGAAGTACGTGGGGAGAAAGAGTCACATGGCTCTCTACCAAGAACAGGTCCCATCCCTCTTCTGTCTCATCCCTGCCTCCTGAGATTGTTATTCCATCCCTGCCACAGGATGAAGGTTTGTTAGCAAGCTCTGGCAAACATCTGGTTCCTTGTACTTCCTATATACCCCACAGCTGCAGATCTCAAGAAACTTGAGCATTTATCGAAGATGGCTTTCAGTGTTAAATTGTTCCTTTTTGGTGTTGTTCAGTTTTTCAGTTAAGAAGAATGAGTGATCATTGCTTGGCTACTCCACAGATGCAAGGCAGAGCAGCTCCTTCTGGATCCCTCACCGCCTTATAAGCTGGGAGCTCTGGTGGGTGCTTTTCAAATCTACTTTCTTTTTCTGAGTCAAAGAGGAGAGGAACTGCTGACATCCTGTGAGCCAGAGCACCTGAAGCAACTCCATTTCCAGCTTGAATAGTGCAGGTAAGGAAATTGCCAGAGCCACGCATCACTAATTTTGCTCCCTGGTGCTAAGTGCACCTAGCGGGCATGCTGAGTACTGCCCCCTCCTGCTATCCAGTGGTGGCAGGGACTGGCATGGTCCCCAGTGCTTTGGCTGCCTCGGCTGCCTGTCTGTTCGGGGGCCGGTTTCAGCTGTGTGCAGCCTCCAAGCTTCAAGTACAAAGGATCACTCAGTCGTTGAAGAGCAGCAGCCACAAGCACCTCTGGTAGTTTATTGTAGGGCCCAGTAATCTTCCTACAGCTCAAGCGGCAGGCTCCTAAACAAGTATCCGGTAGAACTACTTGCATACATTACCAAGCTAGCCATGAAAAAATGTACTCATTTTAAAACATGCCAGAATTTACGCTTTTTGGTGAAAATATTAAATGATTACTTATATTAATTATTAAGTACCATAAGGAAGGATTAAACATAAATGATCAAATATTTGCAATATGCAATACATATGACGGATAAATTAGTAAGAAAACAGTCAACACAGTAGTAGTAGAATGTCAAGAATAGGCAGTTAACAAAAAATGAAGTACCAAAGTTTAATAAAAAGATTTTAAGCATCACTAATATTATAAATAAATATGAAAGCATGCTTTTCTAGCATCCTAGCATCATATTGGCAGAGATGGAAAAAACTCACAACACACTATGTCAGGAAGGAACTGGGAAAAGTGCCTTCTCATATACTATTGGTGGGAGCCCTCACAGGGACATTTTTGTAAAGCTGTTGGGAAATAGATTATGATGGTTTGGAATATGTACACTCTTTTTCTGACATGAGAATTTCTTATTTCTTAACTCATCCTAAGATAAGCGGACAAATCCCAAAGGAGACTGGCTCAGGATGGCTGAGTGCAGTGTTATTTATTTCCCGTGCCGTCAGTGGAGCCTGCTCTGCCTCCTGTTCTCTCTGGTGTGTAGCTCACTGGATTCAGAGCTTATGCGCAGCCCCAGGGCAAACCCAGGGTACCCAGCTAGTGACTGAAAGAACACTTCTTCTGTTCCGGGTGGAACAGTCACAGATTCTAGAGCAGGGGCCCTGACACTTGGTGAGCAGCATTCACTTTGCCTTTCCCTGAAGCAAATCATTAACATCCAGCACACGGCGGTTGTGTCAGCTCTGCAGATGGAGCCTGGCCCATGTGGCTGCTATCCCCAGGGCTCAGCGTCCCTGCTCTGAGATCCACCAGCAAGTCCTTAGCCAGGACAGATCTGGTCTCCTGCCCTGACTGGCACCAGCTAGGACTGGAGACTGAGTGGTCTGGGACTCAGAGAAGCAGCCGGCTCCCCCTTTCCTCCCTCCTTCGTTAAAACTTCAAGTTCCCGCCGGGCGCGCTGGCTCAGGCCTATAATCCCAGCACTTCGGGAGGCTGAGGCAGGCGAATGACGACATCAGGAGATCGAGACCATCCTGGCCAACTCGGTGAAACCCCGTCTCTACTAAAAATACAAAAAAAATTAGCCAGGCGTGGTGGTGGGTGCCTGCAATCCCAGCTACTCAGGAGGCTGAGGCAGGAGAATCGCTTAAACCAGGGATTCAGAGGTTGCAGTGAGCCGAGATCGCACCACAGTACCCCAGCCTGGCAACAGAGTGAGATTCCATCTCAAAAAAAAAAAAAAAAAAAAAAAAAAAAAAAAAAAAAGGCTTCAAGTTCCAGGGGCAGCAGCCTTTTCCCTCTACCCCTCTTCAAACACGTTCTGGAGTCTGCTGTGTCGTGCTGCATGGCATCTCCATGTGCAAGTGTCATCACATGGACAGAGTGGGGAATGGGGATCATAGGATAGTTGTGCTGTGGAGTTTTTTTCCCTAGAGGCAACGTTTTGAATTAGAAACCTATTTACATAACTTAGTATCAAATTACATGTCAACATCTCGTAACTAACTCCAAATACTCTTCCATGAATTCCAACTAATTAGCGCAGCTAACCACTACTGCAGCCCAACCCAGCATTAAGGGCATAAGTTACATAAAATACTGAATAGATTTGTAAAGTCATCATCATGATAATGGTAAATCAGCGTAGGCCGCTCACAAATGCAGCTGGCAATAGCTGCTTCCAGCCCTGATTCCTTATGCTGGAGTGATAGCTTAGCCGACAAATTCCAGGGAGACTGTACCTTTATAACAGTTGGCGGAGTTAACCCCTACTCCCCACCTGCCCCAAAAAACACAAAGAAGGAAAAGAACCTAATGTTAATTTACTGTCTTTCATTCAACAGGCACTGTGCTAAGGGGGCACAGTTACTATTCCACATGTATTTTGTCATTCAGTAAGAAATTTACGTAGTTGTTGGTTGATGAAGAGAAGAACACATGGAAAATGCCACGTTGTAGATTTGTAGGTTATCTGAGATTGCCCTTAGCATTTGCAGTGTTTGGCCTGCATGACTGCCTGCCGCAGCCGAGTCTACCTTTCCCTCCTTTCTTACCCTGTGTCCTGGAGTGACGAGACCACGGCCTGCCTCACTTGAGAATAGAAAGTATGGGGAGATAAGACGGCAGGTAGTCCTATGAGGCAGGACTAGCTTGCAGCTCCCACTCAGACAGAACAGCAAGTGGAGACTCACATCATGAACTTTTGCTCCAAGAACTACCACAGGAACAAACCAGGAAAACCGAAAGAATTCACAGACTCTACGAAGGAACTGGGAGTCTGTTTGCTTTCTTAGGCTCATGGTCTGGGGCGAGTTCTCAGTGGCCTTTGAACCACACCCCTAACCCCAACAGCAGCCGTAGCAAGCCCCACCCACAGGGAGGCTGAGCTCGGAAACATCTATCCCTGCCCCCACCTGATGGTCTTTCTTTACCCACCTTGGTTTGCTGAAGACAAAGGATATAACCTCTTGGGAGGGCTATGGCCCTGCCCACAACCCAAGAAACCTGAATACTTAACCAGGCATCCCTAGGACAAGTTTGCAACCTCCCTATAGTACCGCAGCTGATGCACTCTTGAATGCGCCACTTCTTGGCTGGAGATCAACCAACACAAAACCAGTGCAGTAAACAAACACACAACCAAGAACCCTCACAGAGTCCATTTACCCCACTGCTACCTCCACTGCAACAGGTGCTGGTACCCACGGCTGAAAGACCTGAAAACAGATCACATCAGAGGACTCTTTGCAGACACTCCGCAGTACCGGCCCAGAGCCCACTGGGTGGTTAGATCCAGAAGAACAAAAACAATCATTGCAGTTTGGCTCTCAGGAAGCCCCATTCCTAGGGGAAGAAGGAGAACACCAGATCAAGGGAGTACCCTATGGAATGAAAGAATCTGAACAGCAACCCTTGAATCCCAGAGCTTCCCTCTGACATAGTTTACCTAAATGAGGAGGAACCAGAAGAACAATTCTGGTAATAAAACAAGGTTCTTTAACACCCCCAAAGATCAAGCCAGCTCACCAGCAATGGATCCAAACCAGGACGAAATTTCTGAATTGCCAGAAAAGAATTCAGAAGGTCCATTATTAAGCTAATCAAGGAGGCACCAGAGAAATGTGAAGTCCATCTTAAGTCAAAAACATGATACTGGATATGAAAGGAAAAATCTTCAATGAAATAGAGAGCATAAATAAAGAAAAATCACGATTTTTGGAAATCAAGGATACACTTAGAGAAATGCAAAATGCATTGGAAAGCCTCAGCAACAGAATCAAGCAGAAGAAAGAACTTCAGAGCTCAAAGACAAGGCTTTTAATTTAACCTAAGCCATCAAAGACAAAGAAAAAAGAATAAAAAAAAAAAAAATGAACACAGCCTCAAAGAAGTTTGGGACTATGTTAAATGTCCCAACCTATAAATAATTGGTGTTCCTGGGGAAGAAGAGAAATCTAAAAGTTTGGAAAACTTATTTGAGGGAATAATCGAGGAAAACTTCCCCAGCCTTGCTAGACATCTGGACATCCAAATACAAGAAGCTAAAAGAACACCTGGGAAATTCATCACAAAAAGATCATCGCCTAGACACATAGTCATCAGGTCATGAAAAGTCAAGACAAAAGAAATAATCTTAAGCACCATGAGGCAAAAGTACCAGGTAACCTATAAGGGAAAACCTATCAGATTAACAGCAGATTTCTCAGCAGGAACCTCACAAGTTAGAAGGGATTGGTGTTCCATTTTTAGCATCCTTAAACAAAACAATTGCCAGCTAAGAATTTTGTATCCAGTTAAACTAAGTGTCAAAAATGAAGGAAAGATACAGTTTTTTTCCAGACAAACAAATGTTGAGAGAATTTGCCACTACCAAGCCAGCACTATAAGAACTGTTAAAAGGAGCTCTAAGTCTTGAAACAAATCCTCGAAATACACCAAAATAGAACATCCTTAAAGCACAAATCTCAGGGGACCTATGTAACAATAACACAATGAAAAGAAACACAAGGTATTCAGGTAACAAATAGCACAATGGATGGAATACTACCCAACATCTCAATACTAATTGAATGTAAATGGCCTAAATGCTCCATTAAAAGATACAGAACGGCAGAATGGATAAGAATTCACCAACCAAGTTTCTGTTGCCTTCAGGAGACTCACCTAACACATAAGGACTCACATAAAGTTAAGGTAAAGGGGTGGGAAAAGATATTCCATCCAAATGGGCACCAAAAGTGAGCAGGAGTAGCTCACTCAGGCTGGAGTGCACTTGCACAATCTCGGCTCACTGCAACCTCCTGGGTTCAAGCGATTCCCCTGCTTCAGCCTCCCGAGTAGCTGGGAATAAAGGCATGCACCACCATGCCTGGCTAATTTTTTGTATTTAGTAGAGATCGGGTTTCACCATGTTGGCCAGGATGGTCTCAATCTCCTGACCTCATGATCTGCCCACCTTGGCCTCCCAAAATGCTGGGATTACAGGCTTGAGTCACCACACCTGGCTAGGAGTAGCTATTCTTACATCAGACAAAACAAGCTTTTAAAGCAACAGCAGTTAAACATGACAAAGAGAAACATTATATAATGATAAAATGATAAAAGGACTAGTCGAACAGGAAAATATTACAATCCTAAGTACATATGTACCTAACACTGAAGCTCCCAAATTTATAAAACGATTACTAATAGACCTAAGAAATGAGATAGATGGCAACACAATAATAGTAGAGGACTTTAATACTCTGCTGACAGCACTAGACAGGTCATAAAGACAGAAAGTCAACAAAGAAACAATGGACTTAAACTATACCCTACAACAAATGGACTTAACATATTTACAGAACATTCTTCCCAACAACTGCAGAATATACATTCTATTCATCAGTGCATGGAACATTCTTTAAGGGAGACCATATGATAGGCCACAAAACAAATCTCAGTAAATTTATGAAAATCAAAATTATATCAACTACTATCTCAGACTATAGTAGAATAAAGTGGGAAATCAACTCTAAAGAAATCCTCAAAACTATGCAAATACATGGAAGTAAAACGACCTGTTCCTGAATGACCACTGATGAACTCAAGATAGAAATTTAAAAATTCTTCGAACTGAATGATAATAATGACACAATCTATCAAAATCTCTAGGATACAGCAAAAGCAGTGCTAAGAGGAAAGTTCACAGCCTGACATCGAAACGTCTGAAAGAGCACAGACAGACAATCTAAGGTCGCACTTCACAGAACTGGAAAAACAAAAACAAGAACCATTCAAACCCAAACCCAGCAAAAGAAAGGAAATAATGAAAATCAGAGCAGATCTAAATGAAATTGAAAGAAAAAAATACAAAAGATGACAAATGAAACAAAAAGCTGGTTCTCTGAAAATATAAATAAAATTGATAGATGATTAGCAAAATTAACCAAGAAAAGAAGAGGGAAGATCTAAATAAGCTCAATGAGAAACAAAACAGGAGATATCACAACTGAAATCACAGAAATACCAAAGATTAGCTACTATGAACACACTTACACACAAAAACTAGAAAACCTAGAGGAGATGAATAAATTCCTGGAAATATGCAACTCTTCTAGATGAAACCAGGAAGATATAGAAACTCTGAACAGACCAGTAACAAGCAGTGAAATTGAAATGGTAATTAAATAATTGCCAACAAAAAAGAGTTCAAGGTCAGACAGAATGACAGCTGAATTCTATCAGACATTCAATTCAAAGAAGAATTGGTACCAATCCTGTTGACAATATTCCAAAACACAGAGAAAGAGGGAATCCTCCCTAAACCATTCCATGAAGCCAGTGTCATCCTAATGCCCAAACCAGAGAAGGACATAACAAAACAAGAAAATGACAGACCAATATCCTTGGTGAACATACATGCAAAAATCCTCAAAAAAATAATAGCAAACTTAATCCAACAGCATATCAAAAAGATAATCTACCATGATTAAGTGCGTTTCATACCAGGGATGCAGGGATAGTTTAACATACAAAAGTCAATAAATGTGATACACCACATAAACAGAATTAAAACCAAAAAATTACATGATCATCTCAATAAATGCAGAGAAAGCATTTGACAAAATCCGGCATCCCTTTATGAATAAAACCATCAGCAAAATTGGCATGGAAGGGATATAAAGCCATCTATGACAAACCCACAGCCAACATTACTCTGAATGGGGAAAAATTGAAAGCATTCCTCCTAAGAACTGAAACAAGGATGCCCACTTTCACCACCACAAGGATGCCCACTTTTCACCACTTCAACACAGTACTGGGAGTCCTAGCCAGAGCAATCAGAAAAGAGAAAGAAATAAGGGATATTCAAATCAGTAAAGAGGCATTCAAGTTGTCGCTGTTTGCTGTTGATATGAATGTACACATAGAAAACCCTAAAAACTCCTCCCAAAATCTCCTAGAAGTGGTAAGTGAATTCTGTAAAGTTTCAGGATACAAAATTAATGTACACAAATCAGTAGCTCTGCTATACACCAACAGCGATTAAGCTGAGAATCAAACCAATAACTCAATCCCTTTTACAACAGCTGCAAAATAAAATAAAATAAAATAAAATAAAATAAAATAAAATAAAATAAAATATAAAACAAAATACATAGGAGTATACCTAACCAAGGAAATCCCCTACAAGTAAAACTACAAAACACTGCTGAAAGAAATAACACATGACACAATTAAATGGAAACACATCCCATGCTTATGGATGGGCAGAATCAATATTGTGAAAATTACCACACTGCTGAAAGAATCTACAAATTCAATGCAATTCCCATCAAAATACCACCATCATTCTTCACAGAACTAGAAAAAGCAATCCTAAAATTCACATGGAACCAAAAAAGAGTCCACATAGCTAAAGCAAGACTAGGCAAGAAGATTGAATCTGGAGGCATCACCTTACCCGATTTCAAGCTATACTATAAGGCGATAGTCACCAAAACAGCATGGTACTGGTATAAAAATAGGCACATAGACCAATGGAATAGAATAGAGAACCCAGAAATAAAGCCAAATACTTACAGCTAACTGATCTTCGATAAAGCAAACAAGAACATAAAATGGGGAAAGGACACCCTATTTAACAATTGGTGGTAGGACAATTGGCTAGCCACATGTAGGAGAATGAAACTGGATCCTCATCTCCCACCTTATATAAAAATTAACTCAAGATGAATCAAAAACTTAAAACTAAGACCTGAAACCGTAAAAATTTTAGAAAACAACATTGGAAAAACTCTTCTAGACACTGGCTTAGGCAAAGACTTCATGACCAAGAACCCAAAAGTATATACAACAAAAACAAAGATAGATAGATGGAAATTAATTAAACGAAAAAGCTTCTGCATAGCAACGGAAACAATTAGCAGAGTAAACAGACAACACACAGAGGCAGAGAAAAATCTTTGCAATCGAGACAAAGGACTAATACCCAGAATCTACAATGAACTCAAACAAATCAGCAAGAAAAAAAACCAAACAATTCCATGAAAAAGTGGGCTAAGGACATGAATAGACAATTCTCAAAAGTAGATATACAAATGGCCAACAAGCATGCGGAAAAATGCTCAATATCACTATTTACCAGGGAAATGCAAATCAAAACCACAATGTGACACCACATTACTCCCGCAAGAATGGCCATAGTCAAAAAATAATAGATGTTGGTGTCAATGTGGTGAAAAAGGAACACTTTTACACTGTTGGTGGGAATGTAAACTAGTACAGCCACTAAGAAGAGCAGTGTGGAGAATCCTTAAAGAACTAAAAGACATCTACTGTTTGATCCAGCAATCCCACTATTAGGTATCTATCTAGAGGAAAAGAAGTCGTTACACAAACAAGATAGTTGCACATGCATGTTTACAGCAGCACAATTTGCAATTGCAAAAATATGGAATGAACCCAAATGCCCATCAATCAAGAAGTAGATAAAGATACTGTGAATACTACTCAGCCATAAAAAGGAATGCATTAATGGCGTTCACAGCAACCTGGATGAGATGGAAGTGAAGCAACTCTAAGCAATTCTAAGTGAAGTAACTCAGGAATGGAAAACCAAACATCATATGTTGTCATTGATACATGGGAGCTAAGCTGTGAGGACACAAAGGCATCTGAATGATACTATGGACTTTGTTGGGGGAAGGGTGGGAGGGGGGCAAGGGCTACAAATAGGGTGCAGTGTGTACTGCTCAGGTGATGGGTGCACCAAAGTCTCACAAATCACCACTAAATAACTTACTCATGTGACCAAACACCACCTGTACCCCAATAACCTATTGAAAAAGAAAAATATATGTATATAATAAATTAATTAACAAAAACTATCACAATATAAAAAATGAAAATCTAAAATCAATAATCTAAGTTTCCGCCTTAGGAATCTAGGAAAGATAAGCAAATTAAATGCAAATAAGAAGAAAATAATAATAAAAAGTGAAGCAGAAATCAAGGAAATTGAAAATAATAGACGAAATCACTAAAACCAAAAGCTGATTCTTTAAAAAGATCAATAAAATTGATAAACCACTAGCCAGACTAAATAAGAAATAAAAACAGAGAGAGAGAAGATACAATATTAATATCAGAAACAAATGAAGAGAGAATGCCAGCAAGATGGCTGACTAGAAGCCCCTAGTGCTCCTCTTCCCCACAAAGACCACAACAATGTATAAAGAACTACATTTTGATGAAAATAACTAAAGGAGAGTGCTGGAGTACATCAGAGGAGTAGCAAAAGTCCTGTAGAGCACAGAAACCAAGGATGGCCACATAGAGAAGGGAAAGAAACACCTCACGTTTGCTGCCACATTCTCTAGTCAGGATCAGCTTGAATAAAGGGGGACTTCTCCCACTGGGGAAGGGGTATGCAGGAGGACCCAAGAAGCCCTTAATACCACGTTGGACTCCTACAGTCCTCACAATGGGGATTCCTATATCCTCAGAGGTATTAAGCCCAGTTGAAGGAGCTGCCTGGAGTCCACACAGCTGTACTCTTCCCACTGAAAGAGCCTCATTGTGCCCTGTCCACTACGGCCCATGCTATTACCGCACTGTGCCATCCTGGAACTGGAACCCCTGCTGGAGTCTGGCCTGCTCTAGGAAGTGAGTGGCTCCACAGCACCCTTTCATCCCTGAGGCTTTATTGCCAGTACACCACCCACATCTAGTGACCCACCATCACTGAGCCAAGCTGCTGCTACACCCTATTTTGTGGGGCCAGCTGACACGGAGCCACTCCGTATACCCCTACTAGTCACTACTGCACCTTGTCCCTCAGGACCTGAGTTGACTTAGTGCCCTGTCTCCCAGAAAAATGGTACCTTGGCTATACAGAGCATTCATAATCCCTGGGGCTGTTGTTGTAGTGGTGCCCTGCCTCCATGGAAATGGTGCCTTGGCCATCCAAAGCAGTAATGGCCCCAGAGCCTGAACTGAAGAGGAACCCTACTTCATGGGGAATCGATGCCTTACCTGAGCTGAGCATCCAGGCCTCCCAGGGCTGAGCTGATGTGGCACCTCATGTCCTAGGGAAACAAAGCATTGGCTGAGGTGAGATCCTGGTATTCCAAACCAAACAACTGTAACACCCTGTTTCCTTAAAACCCAGCTAGCCCTCCAGAGTATGAGCCGCCAAAACACACTGTCTGGGGAGCGGAGTCATCACTGTACTTTCTGCCCTCTGAAGCTCCAGTCACAGCTGTGCTTCACCATTTCTGGGTCCTTCCTGCCACTACATCCGGCCTCAGAGAGCTTGGGATACTGCTGTGCCCTATCACAGCCAGATTTAGAGTCACTACTTCATGGTGCTTCATCCTCCAGGGCGTAAGTTGCCACTGTGCCCTACTGGGCTCTGGGTCCCAAACTGCAGCTGTGCCCTGTACCTGAGGGCCCAAAACCCGTTCCCTAGGGCCAGCCCAGTGCTATGCTCTGTCTCCCAGGGTCAGAGTCACAACTAAAACCCATCCCTGTGGACCCAAGCTGTTGGGGTGTCCTTCAGGGTCACATGCTTTGGCTTTGTGGGCAATCTGCATCTACCTATGCCCCTGAAAGTGAACCTGTGCCCCAAGTCCCAGGGACCACAGAAGGCTTTCAAGACTCTAAGCCCAGGACCCTGGCTCCACACTACTCTGATCACTTGCACCCTGAAAGCCAGTGTCACTGTGGCTGCTTATAAACCATATCAGACCCATTGCCAAGAGGAGTTTCCTGAGCTATGACTCCCCATTGTAAAGAAAATGAGAACAGGAAGACTCCCAAGTCCCTTGTCACTAAACAATATAACATCACGAGCTGCTGCTGCCACTGCCACAAACTCCTGTAGCTTAGGCCAATGAGGCACTCGCAGTCATTGATGTTGATCACAGCTGAAATGGTTGTAGGAAGGCTATTTCACTGGGTCCACTTGAATTCAGAGCCACCAAACCCTTTCCAACTGGTACTACCCTGACACATCTGCAAGTAAACTCTCTCTATAAAAGCCATTCTGTAAAGTTTGAATGAGGTCATTGTTCCATCAGGTGTTCAGACATTGATACAAGGACACAGAAGAACAAAACAAAATAATGAAACATGTTACCACGAAAGGAATACAATAGTTCTCCAGTAACTGGCCCTAAAGACAAGATTTATGAAATGCTCAAAAAGAAATTCAAAATAATGATCTTAAGGAAACTCAGTGAGATATAATAGAACACAGATAGACAATTCAACAAAATCAAGAAAACAATTCATGATCTGAATGAGAAATTCAACAAGGAGATAAATATAAAAAAGAACTAAATAGAAATCCTGACACTGAATAATCAGATGCATAAAACAAAAAATACGACAGAGAGCTTCAACAGCAGACTAGATCAAGCAGAAGAATCTGTTAAATTGAAGACAGATCTTTTGAATCTACTCCTTCAGAGGTAAAAAAGAAAAAAAAAAAACAGAGAGAGAGAAAGAAAAAGAAAAAAAAACTAATAAAAAAGAGTGAAGAAGGCCTGTGGGACTCAAGGGAAACCATTAAGCAAACAAACAATCACACTATGAGAGTTTCAGAAGAAGAAAAGATACAGTAAAGGACATGAAGCTTATTTAATGAAATAATCACTGAAAACTTCCCAAGTCTTGGGAAAGATATGGACATCCAGATCCACGAAGCTAAAGGTTCCTACACAGGTTTAACCCAGAAAGGCACTCATTGAGGCATATTGTAGTCAAACTATCAAAAGTCAGAGACAAATAGGGAATTGTAAAAGCAGCAAGAGAAAAGCAATATGCCACATATAAAGGAATTATTGTTAGACTGTCCATGGACTTAACAGAAACTTTGCAGCTCAAGAAAGAATGAGATGATATATTCAAAGTGCTGAAATAAGAAAACTGTCAGCCAATAATATAATACCCAATGAAAGTGTCCTTCAGAAATGAAGGAGAAACAAAGTCTTTACCAGACAAGCAAAAGATGGGGGGATTCATCACCACTAGACCTGCCTTACAAGAAATGCTTAAGAAGGTTCTTCAAGTGGGAAAAAAAGGATACTAATTACTAACAAGAAAACGTAAGAAGGTAAAAAAATATACCAGTAAAGGTAAATATATAGTGAAATTCAGAATACTCCAATACCATAATGGTGGCTTATTAATCATTCATATGTCTAGAATGAAAGATAAAAGTCAAAATGGACAAAAATAACCATAAGTACAATAAGTTAAGGTAAATACAATGTTAAAGAGATGTAAATTATACATGGAAACTATAAATTGTGAGGTGCAGGGTAAAAGTCTAGTGTTTTTGTATGCAACTGAAGTTGTTATCAGTATTAAATAATCTATTATAAGGTGTTGTATGTAAGCCTCATGGTAACCACAAAATGAAACACTATAGCAGATACATAAATGATAAAGAGAAAGGAATAAAAACTTAGCACTACAGAGAATAACCAAATCACAGAGGTAGACAACAAGTGAAAAGAAACAAGGGATGTACAAAACAACTAGAAAACAATTTATAAAATTGCAATAGTAAATCCTTACCTATCAATAATTACTTTGAATGCAAGTGAATTAAATTATCCAATGAAAAGACACAGAGTGGCTGAATAGATAAAAATAAGATCCAACTATATGCTGGCTACAAGAGACTCTATTAGCTTTAAGGACACATAAGTTGAAAGTGAAGAGATGGAAGAAGACATTCCATGCAAATGGTAACCAAAACAGAGCAGGAGTAGCTATACTTACATCAGATAAAATAGACCTCAAGTCAAAAACTCTCATGAAAGACAAAGAAGGTCATTATTTAATAATAAAGAACTCAATTCATCAAGGGGACATAACAATTTTAAGTATATATGCAACCAATATCAGAGTACCTATATGTATAAAGCAAATACTAGTGGACAAGAAGAGAGAAATAGCAAAACAATAATAGTAGGCGACTTCAGTAACCCACTTTCAACAATGGGCAGACCAACCAGACACAATATTACTAAGGAGATGTGTCCGGAGTTGGTTCCTGCTGGTGGGTTCATGGTCTTGCTGACTTCAAGAATGGAGCCACGGATGCTCGTGGTGTTACAGCTCTTAAAGATAGCACGGACCCAAAGAGTGAGCAGTAGCAAGGTTTATTGTGAAAAGCAAAAAGACAAAGCTTCCACAGCATGGAAGGGGACCTGAGCAGGTTGAAACTGCTGGCTGCGCTGGCCAGCTTTTATTCCCTTATTGTCCCTCCTCATGTTCCATTTCTGTCCTATCGGATTGCCCTTTTTTCTATCCTCCCTGTGATTGGCTACTTTTAGAATCCTGCTGATTGGTGCGTTTTACAGAGCGCTGATTGGTGCATTTTACAGAGTGCTGATTGGTGCATTTTACAATCCTCTTGTAAGGCAGGAAAGTTCCCGAAGTCTCCACTCAACCCAGGAAGTCCAGCTGGCCTCACCTCTCAATCCCCCCTCTAAACAGGACACCTCAACTGCTGTTGGGAACTGGGCAATGACCGCTCTAGCTACTTCCTGCTGGATGGGGCAAAGAAGAGGCCCTGCAGTTGTAGCATCCCCCAGAGGGGAACTCTCTAGGCCAAAGGGCCAGTGGGTTGGTCCAGGGGTCCTCAGTAGAAGTTGTGAGTTGAGCTCATTTGGGGATCCATTTGTAAGACCATCTGTAGCTTTACGGCCTGGATACTGGAAGAGACAAATTTGACAAGGAGGTTAAAAATATAGGTCCCCAAGGCGAGTAATAGCAAGATATCTGTCATGGGACCTAAAAAGGGGAGAAGCCATGTCGCCCAATTCCAGAGGTTGGTATAAGAGTTTGAAAGCCTTTGTCTGATTTCAGAAGCCTTTTCCTGTAAACACTGGGTGGCGTCACATACTATCCCTGACTGGTTAGTGTAAAAACAACACTCTTCCCCTAAGAAGGTGCAAAGTCCTCCTTTCTCAGCAGTGAGGAGGTCTAGGCCTCAGTGGTTTTGGAGAGTCACTGCTGCCGAAGCATCTATTTGGGATTATAGAGTAAGTATAGATTTTGTTATGTCTTGCAAACTGTCTGAGGAATCCTTTGAGAGTGTATGGTAGTAGGATAATGAAGTAGATAAAGAAGTAGGTAAATCTGATAGGACGGAAATGGAACATGGGAGGGGACAATAAGGGAATAAAAGCTGGCCACCCTAGCCAGCAGTATATCCAGAAGTAGGATAATGAAGTGGCTATTCTGGTTGCTGTAGCAGTGGCCATTGCTAACCCTAAAAGTAGGGGTGTTAGTTGTACAGCTCTGCCCCGAGGGACTTGAGCTTTGAGGGGGCACTGATAGGGTCTCATTTCCTGGGGCAACGTCAATGTAGGGACTTAGGAAGACTAAGGTGCAGGTGCCTGTCCAGTTAATGGGGAGGCAGATATAGGTTGAAGTTTCACATAAGAAGAATATGCCTTGGCTGGGTAGACAGAACTGGTTGTGTATGTTAAAAAGGTGTGTGAGTTTGTTTTTTTCATTTTCCCATACTCCTAGAGTACTTGCCAAGGTAGCTCCAGTGAGCAGCTGGAAAGGGGTGTTGGGAGCAAATGAGTGGCTCCCTGTGTTCTATTTTCCCACTGGAGAAAAAAAAAAAAACATTTTATGTCTACTAGGAACCATTCAAGAGAGTAATTGAAAGAGGGGATGAGAAGGCATTCATTAATGGTGGGGGCGCTGCTGCAGGGGGTCCAGGGGTGAATGATCATGCAGGAAGTATGTTTGCCATTACAAAACCCAGACTATTTGTTAAGCAGGGAGGAGGTGAAGATTTTGGGGGGCCCTGAGAAGCGGACAAGCCATCTGAATGGAGCTGTTTGGGTGACTTGGAAGTTACTATGATCATTTGGGGCTTGAAGTTGTAGGGTGTAATTACACTGATAGGATAGTAGGTGCCCCAGGGGCAGGCCTGATAACAGGTTGCATTGGATGCATAAAGAGGCTTAGAAAGTTAAGATGGTATTCGTGGTTACAGGGCCGTGTATGGGCTTTTCATTGCTCATGTAATAGGTGAGGTTGGAAATGTGAGAGCGTAAAAGCTGGATTGTGCATCCTGTTAGGGTATTTTTGGTCCTATCAGAGATGGAGAAGTTGGCTAATGATTGCATATTTAGAAGTTGGAAAGGGTCTTTTCCTTCATAACGGGGGTGGTAGGTTAAGTTAGTAAAGACCCAGTTTTTGCAGGAATGGGAGTGACAACGTAAGCAGTGGCTGATAGAGGGATATAAAGCCGACAGTCATTTGCCAGGGAAGGATTGGACTGGTTTAACAGAGAGTGGGTTGAGAGTCTTGTAGAGGTAATTAGGAGCTAGAGAAGGGGAGGGGCGACTATGTGGGGTAGCCCAGGAAGCAGGAGGGATAGATAGGCAAAGAGTAAGTAGGAAGGAAAAGAGGGTGCCCTGGAAGATAAGATCGTTTTATCCAGTCTGAGTTGAAGGTGGCAGTAACTGCTGTCAGAAGGAAGGATGATAGATAAAAGGTTGATGTGATTAGGATTTTCATCCCAGCAGGAGCTACAGTATATAGTCCTACTGCAAAGAGTATGGTTAATATACTGCTTAATAATGTGATGAAAGAGTAAAAGGATTCCATTAAAGGGGCAAAGAGAGGTATTAAAGATTATGTAGGGTTTCACTTATCTTTTTTAAGTAGGAAGGGGTTTTTCCTCAGGATCAGCTGTAGGAGCCTTTTTAGTCTGGGATGTTTCCTTCTGAAATAGGAGATGCAAGTCCTCCAATGGTTCACAGGTGTATCGAGGCTGGTCTGGCTGATCTTGGGACTCCTGAGCTGACAGTCCCGCAGGTTCTTCAGGGGGTGTCCAAAGTTTAACTTGGGTGTGATGAGTCCAAGATTCCACTCCTGCTGTCTAAACTACAGTGGAGGTAGAGAGGATTAGAGTATGGTCCTTCCCACAGGGAATCCATAGAGGGGAGGGGCTTGACCAACAATAGATCTCCCGGTTGGAACAACTCTGTTTCCTTGTCTCTGTAACATCTTTCGGGTAGATTTTTAAGGTTTTGTTGATATTTTGCCAAGGAAGTTATATCCTTGACCAAGTTGGCTGTTTCCTGATCAAGTAAGAGGTCATTTGTGAGAAAAGGTCGTCCATACAGCATTTCATATGGACTGAGCCCCATTTTGTGAGGAAAATTTCGGATTCTCAACAAGGCCATGGGCAAGAGGGTAGGCCATGGGAGATGAGTTTCTTGTATTAGTTTCCTTAAGTGCCTCTTGAGTGTTTCATTTGCCTTCTCGACCTTCCCTGAGGATTGTGGCCTCCAGGAGCAGTGAAGGTCATATTGTATCCCTAGCGCCCTGGAAATTCCCTGAGTTACCGGCTTTAAAAGCCAGACCATTTTCCCTTTGTAAGCTTTCGGGAAGCCCAAATCTAGGAATTATTTCATGAATTAGGACTTCAACCACTTCCTGAGCCTTCTCTATCTTGCAGGGGAAAGCTTCTATCCAATTTGTAAAGGTATCAACACAGACCAACAAGTATTGAAATCCCCTTGACTTAGGCATATGGTGACGTCTAATTGCCAGTCCTCTCCAGGATAGTGCCCTATTCTTTTTTTCCCCCAGAGGGGCCTTACAATGGACCAGGGGATTATTCCTTTGGCACACCTCACAGGCTTTGACTACTTGTTGGATGGTCCGGAGGAGATTTGGCCCTGTAAATAGGGATTTGGCCATTTGATGATTGTTCTCAATACCCATATGAAAGTTTGGTGGAGGTTCTTAAGTATTTTCCACTGGCTGGCTTCGGGTATCAGTACCATTCCCTCTTCTGTCGTTAACCACCCCAAGGGGAGAAAACTGTGCCCCCACGGAAGTCCCCATTCTGTTTTGATTGAGGAATACTGGGGCTTAATCTCTTGGAGACAGTTGCTCCATACCAAGGGTCCTTCTGTAGGTATTTCTAATGGGAGGTTCCACCTTGCAGCAATTTTGGCCTCAGCATCTGCCCAAAGGTTTCCTTCTGCCTTTTCTCCTTCACCTTTTTGATGGCTTTGGCAGTGTAAGACTGCCACCTCCTTGGGTTTTTGCACTGTGTGCAATAACTCCATGATTTCTTTGTGGTATTTAATGGGGGTTCCCCCAGAGGTTAGGAACTCCCTTTCTTTCCATATTACTGCATGGGCATGCAGGATTAGATAAGCATACTTGCTGTCTGTATACACATTTATTCTTTTTTCCTTTCCCAGTTCTACGGCTCAGGTAAGCAGCAGTAGTTCTGCTAACTGGGTGCTAGTTCCTGGGGGAAGAGGCTTCTTTCAAGTCCGGTTACATCACTAACTATGGCATAACCTGCCCTTCACATCCATTCTCCACAAATGAACTTCCAGCGGTATATATAGGTTAAGGTCAGGATTAGTTAAGGGGACTTCAAAGAGATCCTCTCAGGTGGCATAAGTCTGAGCTACAATTTGTTGGCAGTCACGCTCGATTGGTTCCCCATCCTCTGGGAGAAAAGTAGCAGGGTTGAGGGATGCACACATGCATATTTGAAGCATCGGTCCCTCAAGGAGTAGTGCCTGGTATCTAAGCAGGCAGTTGTCTGATAGCTATAAATTTCCTTTGGCACCTAGTATGCCATTTACATCATGAGTAGTCCAGATGAGTAATACAATTCTTTCCTTGTATTACTTTGATAGCCTCTGATACTAAGATGGCCACTGCCACAACTACCCATAAACAGCGAGGCCAGCCTTTTGCTACTACATCAATTTCCTTACTTAGGTATGCCACTGGTTGTGGGGTTGTCCCACGAGCCTGAATAAGGACTCCAAGAGCTATTCCTGCTCTCTCTGTGATGTATAAAGAGAAGTTTTGTCCTGTGGGAAGGCTTAAGGCTGGAGCTTGTATTAGGGCCTGCTTTAAGGTTTTGAAAGATGTTTCTCCCTCTGGTTCCCATTCTACTAGATGAGTATTTGCCCTCTGGGTCTCCTTGATTCGAGTATAGAGGGACCTGGCCCATCTCACTATATCCGGGGATGCATAGTCAGCAAAAACTGGTGATCCCAAGGATCCCCCACAACTGTTTTCATGTCTTAGGGTGAGAATAAGCCAGTAGAGGCTGTATTCGTTCTTTGCTGAGGGTCCTGGTTCCTCTGGCTAAGATTAGGCCTAGATATTTGGCTTGTAGGCAGAGCAGGGCCTTCGATTTAGACACCTTGTACCCTTGATTAGCTAGAAAATTCAAGAGATTTAGAGTAGCCTGCTGGCATGAAGCTTCCGAACTGGTAGCCAAAAGTAAATCATCCACATATGGAAGCGCCAGAGTGTCTGGACCTGAGAGGTGGCCTAGATCTTGGGCCAGTGCCTGACCAAACAGATGAGGGCTATCCCTAAACCCTTGAGGCAAGACCATCCATGTAAGTTGGGATGTGTGGTCTGTGGGATCCTCAAAGGCAAAGAGAAACTGGGAGTCAGAGTGCAGGGGAATACAGAAGACGGCATCCTTGAGGTCCAGAACCGTGAACCATTCTGCTTCCTCTGGTATTCGAGAGAGCAGGGTATAGGGGTTGGGTACAGCTGCATATAGAGGAATTACTGCCTCATTGATGAGCCTAAGATCTTGCACTAGTCCCCACTGACCATTTGGTTTTTGTACCCTAGAATTGGGGTGTGGCAGGGACTGCTACATTTTCTTACTAAGCCTTACAACTTTTAAATGTCTAACAATATCCCGTAATCCTTTATGAGCTTCAGGCCTTAAGGGACATTGCCTTTGATAAGGAAAAGTGGTGAGGTCTTTTAGCCTGATTTGGACTGGGCAGGCAGTTTTTGCCCTTCTGAATTGTCCTTCTAATGCCCAGACTTCAAGGTTGATTCCCTCCTCAAGTAAGTGACAACAAATGGTTAACTTGTTCCCCATATTCGTATAGATAATAGCTCCAGCTTTGGTAAATACATCCCTCCCTAATAAGGGTTTGGGACTTTCAGGCATAACAAGAAGGGCATGTGAAAAGAGCAAAGTCTCCCAATTACAACTGAGGAGGTGAGAGAAATACCTGGTTACAGGCAGTCCCAGTATTCCTCGGATGGTAACAGACCTTGGGACAGCCATCCAGTGCAGGAGATTAACACTGAGAAAGCCATGCCAGTGTTCGGGAATAAGTCAATTTCCTGGCCCTCAATGGTTAAACTTACCTGGGGCTCAGTGAGGGTGATGACATGAGCTGGCGCTTGCCCGGGGCACCTACAGTCCTGTTGTTGGATCATCTGGTTGTGGGCTTCTGGCCCAGAGAACCTTTGTCCTCTGGGGCAGTGTGCTTTCCAGTGATTGCCTTAGCATAGTGGACATGGGTGAGGGGGAGACTTGTTTCTCATTGGACAATCTTTTTTAAAGTGTTCTTGCAAACCACACTGATAACAAGCCCTACCGGGTGATTGGCCTGATCCATTTTCTGTCCTCTCTGAACCACCAAGGTTTGTTTGTCTGAGGGCCATGACTAAGGCTGCAGCCTTTCTCTTATCTCACGTTTCCTTCTTGGCCTGTTCCTCTTGTTCCCTATTATAGAACACCAAGGTTGCCAGGTTTAATAATGCTTCCAAATTTTGTTCAGGGCCCAGGGCTAGCTTTTGAAGCTTTATCCTGATATCTGTGGCTGATTGGGTAATAAACTTATCTTTTAGGATCAACTGACCCTTGAGGGAGTCTGGTGACAGGGGAGTATATTTTCTTAATGCCTCCTGTAGCTACTCAAGGAAGGTGGTAGGATTTTCTTCCTTTCCCTGAGTATGGGAGACATCATTGAATAATTCACGGGCTTTTTCCTAATTCTCCTTAGTCCTTCTAGAACACAGGTCAGCAAAGTTTACAACTCCAGTCCCCATGATCTGAGTCTAGGTCCCAGTGGGGATCCATACTGGGGACAGCCTGCTGACTGGTAGGGAATTTGTCCCTTTCTTTGGCTGTCATTCTACCATTTACTTGACTAAGATACCAGGTATCTCCAAACTCTCAGGCTACAGCTAAAGCCGCATTCTTTTCATTAAAGGCCACGATTTGATCCAACAATAAGCATGACATCTCTCCAAGTGAGGTCGAAGGTTTGCCCTAGACCCTGTAAGACACCTATATACCTATCAGGATCATCTGAAAACTTCCCCAGGTCTACCTTGGCACACTTTAAATCAGTGAGGGAGAAGGGGACATGTACCTGGGTTGGGCCAAATTCCCCTCCCCCTACAGCTTGAAGGGAACATAACCGATAGCCTGGGGGGTTTTGTGGTCCCTTGAAGATTTCTCTGCTTGTTTCCTTCTGGGTGGGGGAGATTAGAGGAGGCTCATGATTAATTTATAAAAGGGAGCTTTCGGGAGGCTAGGATACGGGGGGTAAGCTGAGAGGTCCTCCTGTGGAATGTGGATTGCAAGATTTGCATAGTTGTGGATTATCCTTCAATGAAAAGAAAGGTTGGACATAAGGTATTTCCTCCGTTTGCCTCACCTCCTACAGAAAAGTTCAAGCTGCAGGATATTATTGTAATTACACTTCCCTCAGGTGGCCATTTTTCCCCATCAGAGAGAGAATATTGGGGGCCAGGCTGTAATGCAGAAAAAAATAAGCTGTGGTCAAATTGCTCCCAATGGCTTAGGATGCATTTCAAGGGTGAGCTTATTGATGCCTGAGTGTTTCCCATCTAAAACAGAAAAAAAACTGCGCCAGGTTTTGGTCTGTTTATCAGGGCCCACCACTCCACCTCTGCCCAAGAACCCACCAGGGCCCCTGACCCTGCTGTTCGGAATAGCTGTGCTTTTACCAAAGCAGCCGCGGAAACGCTCGTTTTCCTGCTAGACCACGAAGAGGACTGAGGAGGGTGGGATTTAGTGGCCCTTACCAACGCATTCTCGAAAACCTGCACCCTTGCCTTTCCTCTTAGACCACAAAGAGGACTGAGAAAGGTCAGATTTAGTGGCCCTTACCAGCACATTCTTGAAAACCTGTTAGAGTCCTAATTGTTTGATCCTGTTGGTATTGGGAGCTTACTTTTGTCATATAAAGATCATATGCCTCAAAATGGAGTGAAGGAAGGGCAGGGATCTCCAGGGTTGGGACAGTGATGCCTTTTGTCCTCACTTCTCATATGAATAGGAAGGGCATCCTCCCTAATTTTGGAGTCTATAATTTCTGAGGCTCCCCATATCCTAGCTTTGGGAATAGCCTTCATTAGGCCTACTAGTCTGAGGAAGGATCCTAAAATTCCCGATAGTCCACCCCACCGACGGGGCTTTGGGCAAAAGTTATGTTCCCCAGGGCACCTATTTCCCATTGAAGAATTTGGCTCTTTCTGGTCGGTGAGCCCAGGTGCCTAAAGAAGGGAACAGAGTCGGAAATTTAAATTAGAAATCATCCTTATAAGAGAAACTAGAAGAGCACCAGGGACACGAAGTGGTTTTTAGAAGCAGGATTAGCCTCAGAGAAGAGAGGCAGGAGGTAATTTGTCTGACAGGCATTAGGACCCAGGAGACAAGGGTCAGGATAGATAGGATAGATGGGAGAGTCTCGCTTGAGAGCTCCACTCAAGTCTGCAGGGTCATCCAACGTTTTGTCAGGACCCTGGAGCTGAATGGCTTTCCTCTCTGTTGACCCTTGGCTCAGCCCAGAAGTGCAGGAAAAGCGAAAGCTAGTTCCAGGCAAACCAATGCTCCCAACTCCGAAAAGTTTGGGGGTTGTTAGAGAGCCCTTTCCCAGAAAGGCTGACACCTGTGTCTTTAGTCCGGCAGTCACTTTTAACTGGCTGACAGGTGCCTGGTATTTAGCCCCCGAATTCTAAGGAAAAACAGGACAGAAAAGCAAGTGAAAGGGGTCCAGTGGTACTCACCGCGTGGCAATATCCTCGACGAGTCCCGAAGATGTGTCCAGAGTTGGTTCCTGCTGGTGGGTTCATGGTCTCGCTGACTTCAAGAATGGAGCCGTGGAACTTCGCAGTGAGTGTTACAGCTCTTAAAGGTGGAATGGACCCAAAGAATGAGCAGTAGCAAGGTTTATCGTGAAGAGCGAAAAGACACAGCTTCCACAGTGTGGAAGGGTACCCAAGCGGGTTGCCGCTGCTGCTGAAGTGGCCAGCTCTTATTTCCTTATTGTCCTCTTCCGTGTTCCACTTCTGTCCTATCAGAGTGCCCTTTTTTCAATCTTCCCCATGATTGGCTACTTTTAGAATCCTGCTGATTGGTGCGTTTTATAGAGTGCTGATTGGTGTGTTATACAGAACGCTGATTGGTGTGGTTTACAATCCTCTTGTAAGACAGGAAAATTCCCCAAGTCCCTACTCAACCCAGGAAGTCCAGTTGGCCTCACCTCTCAGAAATACTGAAATTGAACTACACTTTATACAAAATGGACCTAACATTATATATATATAATTTTTTATCCAACTGCAGCAGAATATACATTCTTCTATTAGTACATAAGAAATATCTCCAGGATAGACCATACATTAGGCCACAAACAAGTCTTAACAAATTTAAGAAGATAAAAATGATATCAAGTATTGTGTCTGACCACAATGGTATAAAACTAAAAATTAAAACAAGAGGAATTTTGGAAAAGTCATAAATATGTAGAAATTAAACAACATGCTCCTGAACAATCAAAGTGTCAAAAAAGAAATCAAAATGGAAATGTAAAAATATCTTGACACAGGCCAGGTGCTATGGCTCATGCTTGTAATCCCACCACTTTGGGAGGTTGAGGCAGGAGGAACACTTGAGGTCAGGAGTTTGAGACCAGCCTGTCCAATATGGCGAAACCTCGTCTCTACTAAAAATACAGAAATTAGCTGGGCATCCTGGCGCATGCCTGTAATCCCAACTACTCAGGAGACTGAGCAGGAGAATCGCTTGAACCTGGGAGGCAGAGTTTGCAGTGAGCCAAGATCGCACCACTGCACTCTAGCCTAAGCAACAGAGTGAGACTCTGTCTCAATTTAAAAAAAAATCTTGACACAATGATAGAAACACAACATACCAAAACCTACAGGATTCAGCAAAAGCAGTTTTAAGAAGGAAGTTTATAACAATAAGTGCTTACATTAAAAAAGAAGAAAGATCCCAAACAGTGTAACATTATGTCTCAAGGAACTAGAAAAAGAACTAATCCCAAAGTTAGCAGAAGAAAGGAAATAAGATCAGAACAAAAATAAATCAAATAGACTACAGAAAAATCATGGAAAAAAGTCAATAAAACAGTTGTTTTTTAAAAATAAATAAATAAATAAAATCAACAAACCTTTAGCTACACTGAGGGAAAAAAGAGAGAAGACTCAAATATGTAAAATCAAATATGAAAATGGAGACATTACAATAGATGTCTGAGGAGTAAGAAGGATCACCAGGCACAGTGGCTCCCACCTGTAATCCCAGCACTTTGGGAGGCCGAGGCAGGCAGATTACTTGAGCTCAGGTGTCAAGACCCAGCCTAGGTCACATGGTGAAACCCTATCACTACAATAAATACAAAAATAAGCCGGGTGTGGTGGCACATGCCTGTAGTCCCAGGTACTCAGGAGGCTGAGGCAGCAGGGCCACTTAAGCTGGGAGGTCAAGGCTGCAGTGAGCTGTCATCACGCCACTGCACTTTAGCCTGGGTGACAGAGCAAGACCCTGTCTCAAAAATAAAAATAAGAAAGAAAAGAAAAGAAATAAAAAGCATCATAAAGGATTGCTGTGAACAATTATATGCCAGTAAATTTGATAATCTAGAGGAAACTAATAAATTCCTAGAAAAAGACAACTTACCAAGGTTGAATCAGAAGAAATAGAAAGCCTGAAAAGAAAATACCAAACAAGAATGAGGTAATAATTTAAGGTCTCCCAAAAAAGAAAAGCCTGGGACCAGATAGCTTCACAGCTAAATTCTACCAAACCTTCAAAAAAGAATTAATGACAATACTTCTTGGCCGGGCACAGTGGCTCACACCTGTAATCCCAACACTTTGAGAAGCCAAGGTGGGTGGATCATTTGAGGTCAGGAGTTCGAGACCAATCCGGCCAACATGGTGAATCCTCGTCTCTACTAAAAATACAAAAATTAGCCGGGTGTGGTGGTGCACACCTGTAATCCCAGCTACTCGAGAGGCTGAGGCAAGAGAATCACTTGATCCCAGGAGGCTGAGGTTGCAGTGAGCCAAGATCTTGCCACTGCACTCCAGTCTGGGTGACAGAGTGAGATTCCATCTCAAAACAAAACAAAACAAAACAAAAACAAAAATAAACAAAAAACTTCTTAAATTTTTCAAAAAAATAAAGCTAGAGGGAATACGTCCTAAAACATTTTACAAAGCCAGCATCACTTTGATACCTAAGCCAGACAAAGACACCACAAGGAAAGGAGACTATAAGTCAACGTCTCTGATGGGCTTTGATACAAAAATCCTCAATAAAATATTAGCCAACCAAGTTCAACGACACATCAGAAAGATCATATACTATGACCAAGTGTGATTCACCCCTGGCATTCAAAACTGGTTTGCACACGCAAATCAATGTGATGCACCACATGAACATATCGAAAGGCAAAAACTATGTGATTATCTCAATCAACACAGAAAAAGCATTTGACAAAGTTCAACAACCATTCTCAATAAAAACTCTCAGCAGTTTAGGTAAAGAGGGAAAGTTCAACATAAGCCATTTATTAAAAAACCAACTGCTAACATCACAATCAATGGGGAGAAACTGAAAGTTTTTCATTTACGATCTGGTACAAGGCAAGGATACTCACTCTACTCACTTCTATTCAATAGAGTACTAGAAATACTATCAAGAGTAATCATATAAGAAAAAGAAATAAAATACATCCAAATCACATTGAAGTAAAATTATCTATTTGCAAATGACATGATCATATATGTGGAAAACCCCAAAGACTCCTTCGAAAAAACCTGTTAAAACTAATAAATGAATTCAGTAAAGTTGCAGGATACAAAACTAACATACTAAACCTAGAGAGTGACCTAGCTGAAAAATAAATCAAGAAAACAATCCCATTTACGATAGCATAAAAAATACCTAGGAATAAATTTAACATGGAGGTGAAAGATCAATACACTGAAAATTATAAAACATTGATGAAAGAAACTGAAGAAGACACAAATAAATGGAAAGCTATCCCATGCTCATTGATAGAATCAATATTGTTAAAATGTCCATACAACATTGCAAAGATTTAGTACAATCCCTATTCAAAATCCCAATGGCATTCTTCACAGAGATAGACAAAACAATTCTAAAATTCAAATGGCACCACAAAAGACCCCAAATAGCAAGGCAATTTGGTGAAAGAACAGAAAAACAGATCAATGGAACAGAATAGAAAGCTCTGAAACAGGCCTACGCGAATAGAGTCAACTGATCTTTGACAAAGAAACAAAGGCAATTCAATGGAGAAAGGATAGTTTTTCCAACAAATGGTGCTGGCCCAACCAAACATCCCCATGCCTAAAAACAACAACAACAATAAAACCAACAACAACAAAACACAGAAAAGAAAAAAAACGAATCTAGACAGACATCTTTCAGAAAAATTAATTCAAAATGGATCTCAGACCTAAATAAAAAATGCAAAACTATAAAACTCCTAAAATGTAACATAGGAAATAATATATATGACCTTATGTTTGGCAATGACTTCTTAGTACAACACCAGAAAGAAAGAAATTGATAAGCTTGACTGCATTAAAATTTCTCCTTTGTGAAAGACACCATTAAGAGAATGAACAGACACACCACAGAGTGGGAGAAAAATATTTGCAAATGACACAGCACCAAAGAAAATATACAGATGACAGATAACCATATTAAAAAGTGCCCAACATCATATGGCATTAGGGAACTGCAAATTAAAACAATGAGATACCACTACACACCTAGTTAGAATGGCTAAAATATAAAACTGGTATGGGGTAGGGTTACATGGGAATTCTGTGTACTTTCTACTCAATATTTCTGTAAACCTAAAATTGCCCTAAAAAAATAAAGTTTATTAATAAAAAAACAAGATGACCATCAAGACTAGAATGGACAATTTGCAGTATGTTCCTATCATTAAATACTACGCAATAATTAAATGAACAGACTCAGATGTTAAATGTGATCCCCTCGGTGGTAACCACCCCTCCACCCTGCAAAAAAGATAACTATATATACCAACAAAAAAGAGAAGGAAATTAAAATTTTCACCACAAAAAAAGTCAGCTAAATACAAAAGAAGACAGGAATGCGGGAAATGTGGGACACAATGCTCTCAGGCATATACTAAAAGTAATAGCAAAAGGCTGGGCACAGTGCTCACGCCTGCAGTCCCAGCACTTTGGGAGGTTGAGGAGGGTGGATCACCTGAGGTCAGAGGTTCAAGACCAGGCTGGCCACCATGGGAAAACCCCATCTCTACTAAAAATACAAAAACTAGCCTGGCTGCTGGACACAGTGGCTCACGCCTGTAATCCTAAAGCTTTGGGAGGCCGTGGCAGGTGGATCACTGGGTCAAGAGAGAGAGACCATCCTTGCCAACATGGTGAAACCCCGTCTCTACTGAAAATACAAAAATTAGCTGGGTGTAGTGGCGCACACCTGTAGTCCCAGCTACTTGGGAGGCTGAGGCAGGAGAATCCCTTGAACCCGGGAGGCGGAGGTTGCAGTAAGCCAAGATTGTGCCACTGCACTCCAGCCTGGTGACACAGCGAGACTCCATCTAAAAAAAAAAAAAGGCCTGGCACGGTGGCTCACGCCTGTAATCCCAGTACTTTGGGAGGCCGAGGTGGGCGGATCACAAGGTCAGGAGATCGAGACCACGGTGAAACCCCGTCTCTACTAAAAATACAAAAAATTAGCCGGGCGCGATGGCGGGCACCTGTAGTCCCAGCTACTCAGGAGGCTGAGGCAGGAGAATGGCGTAAACCCAGGAGGCGGAGCTTGCAGTGAGCCGAGATCGCGCCACTGCACTCCAGCCTGGGCAACAGAGCGAGACTCCGTCTCAAAAAACAAACAAACAAACAAAAAAACAAAACAAAACAAAAAAAAAACCAAAAATCCAAACAAACAAACAAACAAATACTAGCCGGGGTTGATGGCAGGCGCCTGTAATCCTAGCTAGTCAGGAGGCTGAGGCAGGAGATCACTTAAACCCGGGAGGGGAGGTTGCAGTGAGCTGAGATCGCAGAGGGAGACTCCATCTCAAAAAAATAAAATAAAATAAATAAAATAAAAATAAAAGTAATGGCAAAACTGCAATTACTTTTGCACCAACATAATAGAAAACAAATAGCAAAACGACAGAAGTCCCTCCAACCAAATAGGTTGAAAGTGAAAAGATAGAAAATGGTATTCCATGCAAATAGGAAAAAAAAAAAAAAAAGAAATCATGAAAAGCTATACTATATCAGACAAAATAGACTTTAAATTTTAAAAATTAAAAAAAGAAGCATATTATCTAACAAAAGTTTCAATATAGGAAGAAGAAATAACAATTATAAACATTTACATACCTGATTATATACCACCAAAATATAGGAAATAAAAATTGACAGACTGAAGGGAGAAGCAGTTTTACAATTGCAGACTTCACTATCCCACCCAATAACAGACAGAATAATCAGGCAGAAATAAGTAAGGAAATAGAAGACATGAAACACCGTAAACCAACCAGACCTAACAAACATACAGAAAACTCTGCCCAACAACAACAAAATGAACAGTTTTCTCAAGTGCTCATGGAACATACTTCAGGATAGAGCATATGTTGGACCACAGATTAAGTCTCAATAGACTTAAAAAGACAGATATCAGGCCAGGGGCAGTGGCTCACACCTATAATCCCAGCACTTTGGGAGGCCAACGCAGGCAGATCATGAGGTCAGGAGTTCGAGACCGTCCTGGCAAACATGGTGAAATCCCGTCTCTACTGAAAATACAAAAATTAGCTGGGTGTGGTGGCATGCACCTGTAATCCCAGCTACTTGGGAGGCTGAGGCAGGAGAATCGCTTGAACCCGAGAGGTGGAGGTTGTGGTGAGCCGAGATGGGGCCACTGCACTACAGCCTGGGTGACAGAGAGTGAGACCCTGTGTTGGGGAAAGAAAAAAAAAAAAGATAGCTGTCATACATAGTATCTTCCCTGACCACAACAGGACAAAGTTAGAAATCAATAATAGAAGGAAAATTTAAAAATTGAGCAATACATTCTTAAACAACCACAGGTCAAAGAAGAAATCAAGGGAAATTAGAAGGTACTAGAGACCACTGAAAATGAAAACAGCATACTAAAACTTCTGAGACACTTCGAAAGCAATCCTAAGGGGGACATTTATAGCTATATTACATTAAAAAGGAAGAAAGATTTCAAATCAACACCCTAACTTTACAACTTAAGAAATGAGAAAAAGAACTACATCCAAAGTTAGCAGAAGGAGGAAATAGTAAAGATTAGAGCAGAGATAAATAATGGAGAATAGAAAAACACAAGAAAATCAACAAACCCAAAAGTCAGTTCTTCAAGAAGACTAACAAAATTGACAATCCTTTAGTTTGACTAAGAAAAAAGGACAGAAGAAGCAAGTTACTAAAATCAAAATTAAAGTGGGGACATGACTATCAATTCTAGAGAAATAAAAAGGGTTATAAGACTGCACTATGAACAACCGTATGCCAACAAACTGGACAACCTAGATAAAATGGGCAAATTCCTAGAGACACAAAATATTGAATTGCAAAGAAACACAAAATCTGAATAGATCCAAAATTAAGGGGACTGAATGGGTAATCAAAAACCTCCTGACCAAAAACAAACAGCCCTGAACCTGTTGGCTTCACTGGTGAATTCTACCAAACCTTTAATGGAGAACACCCATCGTCTTCAAACTCTTTTTAAAAATTGAAGAGAACACTTCCAAACCCAAGTGATGAGGCCAGCCAGCATCATGCTGACACAAAAATCCTAACTCAATATCTGAGAATAACAGCAGAAGTTTTTTTAAAAGTGGAATACATTCACTTATGGTGTCATCAGACGGATATTAAAATTCCAAGGTATCTATTCATGTTCTCTCAGGTGACCACCCAGATATTTGTATTTTTGCCTCAGTTTGGTAAATGGCATGGTTTTTAGTTTTTATAATACAATTTTTTTTTCCCAGCAAAGTCCTTCCCCAACAATGATGCTCACCAAGGCCATGGCACCTGCCACACTCTTCTGCACATAAAATGCCTTCAATACCCATGGAACTGGGTTGAACCAGGAACAAAACAAGCAGCAGAGGTTGGTTTGTAAAAAGACAGTAAGTAGGTACCACAGATAAGACTGAAAGCCGAGGCCGGGCGCGGTGGCTCAAGCCTGTAATCCCAGCACTTTGGGAGGCCGAGACGGGCGGATCACGAGGTCAGGAGATGGAGACCATCCTGGCTAACACGGTGAAACCCCATCTCTACTAAAAAATACAAAAAAAAAAAAACTAGCCGGGCGAGGTGGTGGGTGCCTGTAGTCCCAGCTACTCGGGAGGCTGAGGCAGGAGAATGGCGTGAACCCGGGAGGCGGAGCTTGCAGTGAGCTGAGATCCGGCCACTGCACTCCAGCCTGGGCGACAGAGTGAGACTCCGTCTCAAAAAAAAAAAAAAAAGACTGAAAGCCTACAATTCAGCAGTGAACATTTTACATTTATTTGAGAAATTATTTGCAACTAGTTCATCAAAAGATGCTGGTTTAAAGCAGTGGCTTTTCAGCCTTGACCATACAATATAACCACATAGAGAGCTTTAAACAACACCGTTGCCTGGGTCCCACTCCAGGGAATCCAACTTAATAGGTCTGTTGTAACTTGGGTTTTGGGAATTTTAAAAGCTCCCCAGGTGATTTTAATGTGCAGCCATGGATATGGACCACTGGTTCAGAGTGAGGGATGCATTAGCTGTGTGTGATTTCCATGTGTGCCCCATGGCAGTTCCTCAGTTTGGGGTCTTGGAAACAGCTTTGCCCTGTGAAAATCAAAGGACTGCTTCAATACACAGTCAGCTGTTTGTCTAAATTGCAGCAGGTGGAAATGTCTTCTCAGCAGATCTATCTTTATGTTGCTTGCTTTTCAGAGTAAGAGGTTGTTTCAGGCACCGTTTGATTTAGCTTGCTTTGAAAATCATAAATAGCCTACAAATACTAAAAATGGACGAAAAGAATTTGCAAACATATGGAGTGCACTATATGTGTTTTCAAATTTCCCCTATAATTAGAAATTAAAAATACGAGCCTTGATTTCTAAACTCAGCCCTCAGCTGTTTCCCTAAGTTATTTTAAGTTCTTCCAAGACAGTTCAGCTTTCTCTGGAGGGAATTATACCCAATGGGTATAAGTGAAGAGCCCTAGATGGGCATTTACAGAAGTGTCACTCTCCAGAATCTTGAAGGAATAGGGGAGATGTATGAGTACTGTGGTCTATAGAGGTGTCTGGGCTTTGGAGTCAAGTATAGTAGATACTACTGAGTTACAACCTAGTCAGTAACTTCAAGGTTTTGAATTTGATTTGGAACAATTAGGTAAACCTCATCTGCAAGAAAAGGCATAATGATACTGATTGAAAAAATAAGAACAATTCTTCATACTTCCCTATCTATGACCTTTGCAATGAGATTTTATAGCTGCTCCCATAAACAGACAGAATTTGTTTCCCCAAGTCTTGTATCTGGGCTGGCCTTATTTACTCTGGCCAGCAGAATGCAGAGAGTATGACAGTGTGCTAGTTTCAGGGTTAGGCTCAAAAGATCTTGAATGCTTCTGCTTTTTCTTTCAGAATGCTTTCATCTCCATGAGAACAAGCCCATGTTAGCCTGCTGGAGGAAGGGATACCATAAGCAGGAGAACCAAGGTACCCCAGTTGACAGCCAGCTCACCCCCAGAAGCAGAGCAAAACACACACACACTACACACACCACACACATGGAGCTGAGCTGAGACCAGAGGAATGGCCTAGCTGAGCCCAGCCTAAATTGCTAACCAGCTCAATTATAAGCTAATTAAGTTTTGGGATGGTTTGTTATGCAGCAATAGCTAACTCATACACACACCCATTGCAGATGGGACTCAATGACATGTTGATTACAAGTTACTGGTAAACAGCAGGCCGCCTCTACATTCTGATTTCCTTTTCCCCCTATTAAAGTTGGATCTCTTGGGTTGTACAGAAATGCATATAGATATGTGTGTATGCGACTGGTGCTTCAACTCACACATTTCCCCACTCCAAAGAGGAAACAGACAATCATAGCCTGGCACTCAGGCCCCAAGGCCAAACTGCAAAATAAGAAATTTGCTTTCCCAGATGCAGTGGCTCGTGCCTCTAATCCCAGCACTTTTGGAGGCTGAGGTGGATGATCACTTGAGTCCAGGAGTTCAAGACCAGCCTGGGAAACATAGAGAGACCCAATCTCTACAAAAAATACAAAAATTAGCTGGGTGTGGTGGCACACACCTGTAGTCCCAGATACTCAGGAGGCTAAGGTGGGAAGATCACTTGAACCTGGGAAGCAGAGGTCGCAGTGAACTGAGACTGCACTCCATCCTGAGCTATAGAGTGAGACCCCATCTCCAAAACAGTAACAACAGTGACAGTTTGTTTTTAGTCTATTCCTCCTATATCTAAGGTCTGCAGGTCAAAGCTGTGAATAGATCAGAAGGCATGAGATTTCCCTCTCCTGGGACCCCATCGTCCTTTGATCACTTCCATTTTTCACAGATTCTCTTCTTCCGATGTGATTAGGGAATGAGGCCAAGATTAAATTTGAAGCTCTCAGAGACCACAAGATTTTTCTTTCCAAGGTTTACCAGCACTTTAGTTTCTAACATCACAAATACTAACTGCAACCCAGTGTGGTGACTCACGCCTGTAATCCCAGCACTCTGGGAGGCCAAAGTGGGTGGACTGCCTTCTCCAGTTTGAGAAGCATGTAGTAACATACTTGATTTTGCCCTGAATCAGTAACGTACCGCATGCTGGGAGCCGCAGTCTCTTAACCGCTCCAAGCCCGTGACACAAAAACTAAACGGAAAAATGACTTAGGAGAATTATCACTATTAACCCCCAGAAACAACACATTGTTAAAAGCGGTTCTGAAGGCTATTGAAAAGGGAAATCAATAGTAGTTTCAAAGGAGTCCTATTGTAAGGCAAAAATTGTGCTTTACCGTCTCGCACAAACCTCCCTGATGTTTTGGGAAGGGCGGAGGCAAACCTTTAGTCCTGTTGGCCTGTGTTAATAATGGCCAAGAGGTCCCCAGTGGGTAACAGAGTCCTGTGAAGCAAACAGCGTGAGAAGTCAGAAAAGCAGCTGCGTGTGGACCCCCAAAGCACCTTAGGGGGTTACTTAACTGTGCGGCTACATTTCTTGACCACACACTAAAGGAACTGGGCCTTTCCATGCGATGTTTTCCTTTCATATGGGTGGCAGGAAGCGGTCCCTCTGAAGGACCTGACCGAGGTATGTGCCGGCGCCAGGCCGGGGTCCAAGGGACGCTCCGAGGCGGGGCCCATAGAGGGTTTAGGGCAATTCCGAGGGATGGCGAGGACGGAGGAAAGGTGGCGTTGAAAAGGCAAGAGCCAGGTTCCCAGCGACTGGATATTTCCACTTGAGGCAGTGAATTTACATTTTCAGACATCCACCAGGGAGCTGCCTGCTGCGTGGGGTGTAAGAACGTCTCAGCCGCCCGGCGCCGCCAGCCCTACTCCACCGCCACCAGGGGCGCACAGCGGCGGGTACGCGGCCGGAGGGAAGGGGCGGGGCGGGGCGGGGAAGGGGCGGGGCCTGCCCTGCCAGCGAAGGCCGGGAGGACCAGGAACCCAGGAGCGCATGGCCACGCTGCGCCGGCTTCGGGAGGCGCCGCGGCACTTACTGGTTTGCGAGAAATCCAACTTCGGCAACCGCAAGTCGCGCCACCGGCATCTTGTGCAGACGCACTACTATAACTACAGGGTGAGTCCGGTTGTCCTCGGCTTTTCGGGCCGTGCTCAATCGCTGCGTGCGAGAGAGGTTTAGGGAGAGTGCTAGGCTTCGCGGGGCGGGGCCGCCGGCGGTGCGCGGAGGGGCGGGGGCCCTCGCCTGGCTTGCTGGAAGTTGTAGTCTCTTAACTACTGTAGGCCAGTGGTCTGCAGGGCTGCAGGACTACAACTCCCAGGATAGGTAGGGCGTGGGGTCGGCACCCAGTGTGGAGGGAGCTGTGTCCAGGGCGTTCTGGCTGCTCACTCGGGTCAACCCGCCTAACTGGGAGGGGGTCCAGGGAGGGATTCGAGGTTTAGGGCCGGGACCGGAGAGTTACGACGGTGTGACGGCTGCGATGTGTAGCTGCCGGGCAGCCACGTGCACCTCGCTTTTTCCCCAAATCAGGGCGGGTCTCGCGCCTCGTCCCCACCACCGCCTCTCTCCCCAGCTTGGATCTCTCTCCCACCTGCACCACCTGCGTACCTGTGGATTTCTCCGGAGCATTCTGCCTAGGCTCGGCCCAGGAAGCTACCTGATTTTCTAAATTGGTTGTGGGAACTAATGTGATATCTAGAAACTTTAAGAAACCAACCTTATAATGGGGGATTAAACATTTTACACTTTAAATGGTTCAGCTTAATAACTCAGGTTTGACTGAGCAGTGTCTCAGAGATTTAAGTGGTGACCTGATCAGTCAGGACAGGCTAGTGTTTGAGCCTTGGGACCGTGATGACTTTTACAGTGTGGCAACATTTGAAGCCTGTCCGGTTTTTAACACCTATTTTGGATGGAAAGCTCATCACAGCAGCCAGGGATGTATACCTTAACTCGCCTGTTGCACTTTTCTCTCTCGAAATTGGAAACATACAGGAGCGCCATTGCTTGCACACAGCTTCTTAGTAATTGGATATCCATAAATTAATTCCTTATGCCCCGACAGACAGTTCATTTCCTTCCAGGATAACACCAGGGTAAACAAATCAAGGGATATTCAATTATACTATATTTCCTTGAAAATGGTGAAAGGAATAGGACATAAAATATACAGTATTGCTAATTTGCAAAAGATAAAATGCAAGCAAGAGTTTTCCATTAAAAGTATTCTATTCAGTCCCCTTCCTGTACTGTACGTTTGAATGCAGAAATGAAAAACTTGAGTAGTCAGATTTCTCTTTGCCTGAGATAGGTAAGTTAACGTGAGAGTTTTGTTGCCTGTGTTTTTATATTCCGGTGAAACTCGTGGAGAAATAACAACTTTCATGATCTTATTTCATTCCTAAAAACCTGGGTGTTCATCTTCATGGAAGTAAGACCTTGTTTGTATTACACATTCCAATAGGTTTCATTTCTCATTCCTGAATGTGGGATACTATCGGAAGAACTGAAAAATCTGGTCATGCAAACTGGACCCTATTACTTTGTGAAGAATTTACCTCTTCATGAATTAATTACACCCGAATTCATCAGTACCTTTATAAAGAAAGGTAAGAAAAACCTGAAATGGCTTTAAACAAGGCAAGATGAGGAAGTGTAGGTAGACCACATCACAATGCTGGGGCTGTTATTTTGTTTTGAACAGGGCCTGTGGGATAGTCTGTGTGGTCAGGTGCACACATGCACTACCCCCCGCCCCCCGTTCTCATCCTGTTCTTTCTTGTGCCCTCTTTAGGTGGTGGTTTCTGATTGCAATTGCCCACAAGTGTTGGATGGGGACGTTGTAACATGAGGGTATCCATCCCCTTAAAATGAGGATTGATGGAGAGGACAGACTTGCAGTCTGTGTTCAGATGCACTGCTTTCGAGGAAGTGGCTGCGAAGACCCTGTGCTGTGAGCAGCCCCACAGCAGCTGCCTCAGAGGGTTGGTCTCCAGATGCAGCCACAGCTACTGTTCACAGAGCAGAGTGCTCGTTGGGGTCCAGTGTCCTCTGCTTAGATTTTGTAGCCATAACCCCTCTCTGCGCACCCCATTTCCACCCACATCTGCTGGGTTGGACTGGTTTGTTTCAGTTGTTTCCTGGGAGCCGTTTGTTTGAAACTATTTCAAAGGGTATTTAGGGATTCCACCCACATACGTGAGTCACCTGTACAGTGGCCACATGCTTATCTTGTGCTAGCCCCCACATGTGTCCTCTCCAGTGAAGATACGAAGAATTCTAGTTACCAGTAGCTCCTCTCATTCTGACACTGCTGGGGCTACTTACGAGCTGGGCGTCTTGTCAGGTCTCATCACCATTATTCCTTTCATCTATTTTGAGGTCTGACACCACTCTGTCAATTACATGGACACTAGCTGTAGCAGGCACTGTTCAATATCTTACCAAATTTAACCCTTGCAACAATGTTATGAAGCAGGCCTATGATCCTCATTTAACAGGTGAGGAAACTGAGGCTTGGAGAGGTTGAGTAGCTTTTGAATCTTAACCCGGAACTCTGCCTCTAAGATGTGTATGTTTATCTACAATTCTACTTTGTACCCCTCTCCATGCATCCCCAAAGGTCACATTCCATTCTGAGTCAATTTTTTGCTTGATGATAGTACACTTGCACAAATAGGCCCTTGGTCGGGGAGTGAACTAGCTGGAGCTTGGTCTTCTGCATGCTCCAGCTTACCTTTGGCAGATGTTTGGTTTATTGAATGAACTGGAGCAGTGGTAGAAACTGACCTTTAATTACCTGGAAGACAGGTTATCTTGTGAAAATAATCCACTAACATCTTGCAGGTGTAATTTCTTCTTTTAAATTTTTCCTCTGGACTTTCTCTTACAGGTTCTTGCTATGCACTAACATGCAATACAAATATTGATGAAGATAATACAGTTGCCCTGCTACCAAATGGTAACGCTTATTTTTTCATCTTTCTTTAATTGTTAAAAAAAAAAATGCCTACTGTAAAAAAAAAAAAAAAAAAAAAAGCCAGGCACGGTGGCTCACGCCTATAATCCCTGCACTTTGGGATGCCAAAGCAGATGGATCACCTGAGGTCAGGAGTTCAAGACCTGCTTGGCCAACATGGTGAAACCCTGCCTCTACTAAAAATACAAAAATTAGCCAGCGTAGTGGCGCATGCCTGTAGTCCCAGCTTGGGAGGCTGAGGCAGGATAATCACTTGAACCCAGGAGGCGGAGGGTGCAGTGAGCCAAGATCGTGCCACTGCACTCCAGCCTGGGTGACAGAGTGAGACTCTGTCTAAAAAAAAAGAAGAAGATATTCAAAAGAATGAGTATACCATGACTTATTTATTTCATCTTTAGTAGAAAATCAGATTATTTCTAATTTCATTATTATGAATAATATCCTTGGATGTATAATGTATAAATAATATCTGTGTTATAAGACATGTATACATATAAATATTCTTGTGATATAAATAAGATCCTTGTATGCAGTTTGGTACATCAATATCTAACTGCTCAATTTGCTTTGCTTTCTTTTAGTCAGACAGCATAAGTTCTATTTTTGGTATCTCTTACGCAAGTTATTATTTGATTTGTAGGGAAATTAATTTTGTCACTGGATAAAGACACTTATGAAGAAACTGGACTTCAGGGTCATCCATCTCAGTTTTCTGGTAGAAAAATTATGAAATTTAGTAAGTATCATGTGTGCTCCATCTGTTTCTAAGAAGTCTGTAATCTTCTTGTGGCAATTTAAATTTAAATGTTTGAATTGCCTCTAATCTCTTTGTTCAGAAAAATGTGGCTTTTTAAAAAAATCTACCAAACTTCTGACTTAAGCTTCACAGAGGATAGGATGATGCTTTTAAGTTCATTTCTTTTCAGCTGTAGATGCGTTTGATAAAGATCGTAGACTTGGACTGGTCAATTAAATATATATGTTTTGGGTTAAACATTCAAAGTAATTTGGGAAGCCTAGGCAGGCGGATCATGAGGGCAAGAGATTGAGACCATCCTGGCCAACATGGAGAAACCCTGTCTCTGCTAAAAATACAAAAATTAGCCGGGCATCGTGGCGGGCGCCTGTACTCCCAGCTACTCGGGAGGCTGAGGCAGGAGAATCGCTTGAACCCAGGAGGAGGAGGTTGCAGTGAGCCAAGATCACAATCACTGCACTTCAGCCTGGTGACAGAGTGAGACTCCATATCAAAAAAAAAAAAAAATTCGAAGTACTGAACCCAAGATAGGAGTCTGCTTATTATAATGAAGAATTTCCTTTGGCTTCCCCAGGTCTTTATGATTACTAGTAGAAATTCACCCAGGAGTGAAGAGATCTTTTGCTGACAGTGTCTGGCTCGAACATCAATAGCTAAGGCTGCCACATCCATTAGTAGATGAAACCTGACCTCTCAAGGTCCTCTGCCTTTGGTCTTTGACCTAGGAAATATATAAATTTAAAATGTCTGTTTCTGTTAGCTCTCAAGGTTAGAAGTGCCCACCAAAGGGATCTTTTTTATTTGGCAAACCGAAGGGAGTGGAAGAAGAATAAAATAATTTTACTATCCATAAAATTTCCCAAAATTCTGGTTTTTAAAAATACAACACTTTTTCCATAGTATAAGCTGTATGTATATGAATGAAATATATATTCTTTTTTTCATTTTTAAAGTTGTTTCAATTGATTTGATGGAATTATCCTTAAACTTGGATTCTAAGAAGTATGAAAGAATATCTTGGTCCTTCAAAGAAAAGAAACCATTGAAATTTGATTTTCTTTTGGCTTGGCATAATACAGGTATGAAGAAACAATTATGTAATCATACAGTGATTTTGAAATTAATTGTTAATTAAAGAGGAGTAATGGAGGATTGAATGGTGATTCACTCTTATAGTCAAGGAATATTGTATATATATATAAAAATAGTATTAAGGAAATTAGCCCTTCTGACATCTCTGCAAACCATTGTTCAGGATTGTCTAGGCATGCAGGCCTTTCTGCCTGAGTCTTTTTGGGTTATACATAAATCCAGAGATCTTGAGAGTGGCTTTAGAGCAGCTAAATTTTATCTATTTCTCCCCTTTCCTCTCTCCAGCTTACCTTGAACAGTCTTGACTATAATGTTTTTATAGTTATATACACAATCTGCTTATTTATTATCACAGGGCACTAACTCAGACCTACCATTAAATGTCAGATTAATTTGTAATAACTTTTAATTGATTAGGACACTAAATTTAGTTCGAAGTTTGCTATTCACCACACAGTGTCATCTGCCGAAAACGGCCATGTATGTTGCTGCTTTCAGAAGTGTATCTTTGGCCAAGGTCATAATGGATCAAGTCATCAGGAATTAGGGTGTAGTACTCTCTTTTGGAGGATGGGAAGCATGGTGGTCTGTTTTAGAAATAGACCCATCTGTCTGCTCCTCGTGGGAGGTGTCTGGTCACTGGGTGCTCCAAGTTGCTCCCGTGAGCCCTAGGTCTGGCCTTCGGTGCCTCTCCTATGGTATAGAAAAGGGAGCAGAAAGGCTTATTGAAGTTTCCGTTGCGTAAAGTCTTCTATGCGGATCATCCAGACATTGGGCTCCGAATAGCTCCCTGTTCCTAAAGCTCCTGCTTTAAGGATTTGTCAGGAATTGTGAAAGGTCTGAGATTTCCTCATACTTGCAGGCTAACAAGATAGCCTGCCACGTTCTCAGGGATGCTGGCAGAAGACACACGAGCCCTGGGTCAGAGACACAGGACTTAATCCTCAGAGGAATAGCCGTAGCCAGAATATATCAGTCAGGGTTCTCCGGAGAGAAGGGACCAATTGGATGGATGGATGGATGGATGGATGGATGGATGATGGATGGATGGATGGATGGATGGATGGATGGATGATGGATGGATGGATGGATGGATGGGTGGATGATGGATGGGTGGATGATGGATGGATGGATGATGGATGGATGGATGGATGGATGGATGGATGGGTGGGTGGGTGGATGGATGGATGGATGGATGGGTGGGTGGGTGGGTGGGTGGGTGGATGGATGGATGGATAGATGGATATTAGGGGAATTGATCACACAACTGTGGAGGCTGAGGAGTTCCATGACAGGCTGTCTGCAAGTGGGAGACCCAGGGATGCTGGTAGCATGGCTCAGTCCAAATATGAAGGCCTGAGAATCAGGAAAGAAGACGGTGTAATTCTCAGTCCAAGGCGGAAGCCTGACAATCTGTGAATCTGCTGGTGCAAGCCCCAGAGTCCAAAGGCTAGAGAACCTAAAGTTCTGCTATCCAAGGGCAGGGGAAGAAGGGAGTCCCAGCTGCAAGGGACAGCGCATTCACTTTTCCTCTGCCTTTTTGTTCTGTCTGATGCCCCAGCCGGGTAGATGGTGCGCCCACAGTGAGGGCAGATCTTCCCACTCAGTCTTCCCACTCACATGCCAGTCTCCCCCAGAAACACCCTCACAGACACACCTAGAAATAATGCTTTCCCAGCCATCTAGATAACCCTTTATCCAGTCAGGTTGACACCTAAAATTAACCATCACACCGAATATCACCGTTTGCACCAGTTCACCAAGTCCCATTTGCCAGAGTGACACCAAGCGATGCTGGCACATGCAGTAGGTTGCATTACAGGAGAGGAACCTGGAGTTTAAGAACTCCAGTCCTTTGTAAGGGGCAGTAAGCCTGCTGATCTCTGCCTGGAGAGAGGGAGGGTGACATTATTTCTATTATACTGGACAGTAAACAAGCCTGCCCTTTGCTGTGGAGGGAGTACCATCTCTATCTTCCAAGGCCATTGGCTACACAAACATCCCTGAAAAGATACACTGGATTTTACTGGGTTTTCAGAGTCAAGTTTGGATGAGGTTCCATCACCATTCAGTTTCTCTTATTTTTCTTTAATAGAGATTGTGCAGATAAGCTGCTTCTCTCTGGAGTTCACAAATGTTATTCATACATTAGGAATGCTTTTGGTTTTAAGTGTGAAGTTGAAATTTTTTATTAGCACACACGATGAAACTAGTTTGGGTCTGATCAGAAACTATTCTGCTTTTCCAGGAAAAGTGTGAAAAAAGATGAACATTTACAGAACTTGGGCAAAAGGAGCTGAAAGCAGCTTTAAATGATTTTAATTTGAATGCAGCGCTGCACAGCTTCCATCTTACTTAATCTTGCCACTCAAATGGGAATGGATGGGTTCCGGGATTCACTAAACTTGCTTACGATGGTCAAATGGATTCAAATGGCTTTGTATGGTGTGTTTTTAAGGTTCGGAAGAATCAACAATGATGTCATATTTTTCCAAGTACCAAATTCAGGAGCATCAGCCAAAAGTAGCGCTGAGTACAGTGAGAGGTCTCCAGTGCCCGGTGCTGCAGAGCAGTGAGCTCGAGGGAGCGCCGGAGGTGTCCTGCCAGGCTCTGGAGCTCTTCGACTGGCTTGGCGCCGTCTTCAGTAATGTCAGCCTGTGGGTATCTGGACTCCCTGTGTCTTCTAGGGCTCTGGCCTGCTGCTTGTTTTTAATACGAGTTTAAGACTTTGGAAGGGATCATGTGATGGATATCAATGTGTTATCTCTCTCTTTTTTTTTTGGTGACAGAAATAATGAGCCTAATAATTTCATATCAACCTATTGCTGTCCTCAGCCAAGCACGGTGGTGGCAAAAGCTTATTTGTGTACAATCACTGGCTTCATACTTCCAGAGAAGATCTGTCTCCTATTGGAACATCTCTGGTGAGAACTCTTTGCCTTTTATATCGCTCATCGTTGCTATATAGAACAGTATGTAAAATAGTGTAGATTTTTCATTTTGGGAGGTAGTATATAAATAAAATGTACATTGAAAGGAAACTCAAATCCCCTATTGCAAAGACTGTACATTGAGTATAATCCTATTTAGTAAGCATATCTTCTGAATCTTCCCTTTTAAAATGTCAGATTTAAGTCTTGAAGGTTTTCCTTTTTAAGCCCAACATCCCTTTTCACATTTATTGGTTTAGTACTTTGATCTTCTTCAACCAGAAGGCTGGATATGAAAACTCTGGTGAATTATCCTTCAACGTTTCAGTTAACTGAGACTCTGAGAACAGTACTCTTAATAGGAGGAAAACTATCCTTAAACGCCTGTGGGGTTTTTTGTTTTGGGTTCTTTTCCTCTTAAAGACCTCCCAGAATGAGGGTGGGAACAGCTGAGGTTTGTTTTGTGTGTTGTATATTAGTTAACCCTTATGGAATTCACAGTGTGACATCAGGAATTGATCACACACTTCTTGATTTTCATAAATTAAAGCTAAGATCTAAGCTTTATTAGAGTATCAGAAATACTACTTATCCTGAATAAATTTTTTAAAAATCAGACATTCCTAACTCTCCCTGTTTAACAATTACCTTTTTTTCAGTCACTACTTTGATGAACTGAAGTTAGCTCCATGGGTTACATTGTCCGTTCAAGGCTTTGCAGACAGCCCTGTTTCTTGGGGAAAAAATGAACATGGTTTTTGGAAAGGAGGAGAACATTTATATAACTTTGTGATTTTTAATAATCAGGACTATTGGCTTCAGATGGCTGTTGGGGCGAATGATCACTGTCCACCATAAAAATTACAAAATTAAAAATCATGTTTGCCTACGTTTATGCTTGCTTTCAGATTTCTTAATGGTAAAAGGTCTGTGTGTGCCACTCAGGCTTGTGTGATGGTGACGTTTCTCAGATCAGCATTTGCTAGCATCCTGCGCTGCACCTGGGCCCCATCTGTGATGGCGGCAGGGCCTGCTGTCCAATGAATAGCTCATAGTTGATTTCTCTCTGTCAACATAAGCACAAGGTCGTGGTTACTACGTGGTAGACTGGGCCAGGATGTCCAAGGACCAGGGGGTATTGGTCCCCATCTCACCCCATTAGGTGAGATATATTTTGCTCATTACAACTTTTTCAGATAATAAAAAGAAATCTTATCCTTACCAGGGCCAGTCCCTGTTGTTAAGTGCTGTTTATATGTTACCATGTTAGATTCTCACACCAACCCTTTGAGGAAGCTGAGGCACAGTGTGTAAATACGCTACCGAAGTTACAGTGCTAGTGGACCTGAGACTTGATCTCAGGCCAGCCTAGTTCCTAAGTGTGTTCTCACGCTAATGCCTCTGGATCAGAGAGGAATCAGTGGATACTGTCAATTGTTATAGAACAGGTTGAAAGAATTTTATTTCCAGCAGTAAGGCTGATAAGGACCAGTTGAAAACAACTAAAACTTTAGAATACATATGAAGAACCATTTTTTAAATGTAAAAAGTAAGAGCTGCAAAATAAGAGTTCTCAAAGACAAAAAGAATTTTGTGTGTGTGTGTGTGTGTAAATGGAAGCAGAAACCCAAAGAAGTAAGGGACGTACTGATGCCACTTTTCAGCCTTAGTGCATCTGCCAAATGTCAAATTGAATTTTTCTTCTCATAGCCTGGGGTGGGAAGGGGCTGCAGAACCGCACACAAAGCTCAGGGCCTGCCCAAGGGAGGAAAACTAAGAGGAGACCTCATAAAGTGAGACACCAAAAGGATAGATGTAATGTAGGGGTGAACTAGGAATAAATCCATCTGCTTCACCCATACCCCCAACCCCTGGGAACAGCAAGGAAGATTTCTGTCCTGGGGGAAGACATCTTACTTGAGAGCCTATATACAACCACAGGCAGTTTTTAGGGTGGTTTGTTTGCTCAACCTGGGTAGTCTTAAATCTCAAGCTGCCCAGCACTTTGGGAGGCCGGGACGGGTGGATCACGAGGTCAGGAGATCGAGACCATCCTGGCTAATGCAGTGAAACCCCGTCTCTACTAAAAAATACAAAAAACTAGCCGGGCGCGGTGGTGGGTGCCTGTAGTCCCAGCTACTCGGGAGGCTGGGGCAGGAGAATGGCGTGAACCCGGGAGGCGGAGCTTGCAGTGAGCTGAGATCCAGCCACTGCACTCCAGCCCCGGTGACAGAGCGAGACTCCATCTCAAAAAAAAAAAAAAAAATGTCAAGCTGGAAATTTCAAGTGATAACAGGATTTTAGTGCCTTACAGGTAACTGGCAGAAGCAAAACAGATTGTCTTTGGAGAAACTCGGAGAGTTTCAAGGAATATAAGTTCATAGAAAAAAAATCACAACGTAAAATAGGCAAGAACCAGCAGAAACAAGGGGCAGAAGAAGGCCACTAAGTCTTAGAAAGACTTAAGATGTTAAGTTAGCAAGCACATCCATAAAGTGTGCTTTATACTTACAGAAATAAGGGGGGTTAAATGGCATAGGCATAAAAACAATGAAGCAGATTGTAAAAAGTGCCAAACAAATCTAGGAATGAAAAATATAATTGAAATTGCAAGTTCCACTCGTTGGTTTAACAGCAGACTAGATGCCACTGAAAATAGAATAATGGATATGAAGAAATTAAGATCTTTTCAAATTTGCAAAAGCTGAAAGACTGTCATCCATATATCTGCACTACAAGAAAAGTTAAAGGATGTCCTTTGGGCATAAGGAAAATGCCTGCCTTCTGAAGGAAATGAAGAACACTGAAAATAGTAAGAACATGGGTAAATGTAGGATTTATTATTTAAACCTCTTTAAAAGACAGTTGTTTAAATGAAAGTCATAGTGTGGGATTTATATGTGTAAAAGTAGAATGGATGACCACAATAGCTTAAAGACCAGGAGAGGAGAATCATTGCTATTGTAAAGTTCTTATGCACAAAGTGACATGCTACCATTTGAAGATAGAGTGCGATAAGTTACAGATGTGTGCTAAAGCAGCTGCTAAAATGACATACCAAAAAATCATACCTATTAAACTATCAAAAGATAAAATGGAATTATTTTTAAAACTTGATTCATCAAAAAGACAGAAAAAGAGGTAAAAGGGAATAAAGACCAGATAGGATGAATAGAAGACAAATAGCAAGATGAAAGACTCAACCTAACTGTATCAAAAATCACATTAAATGTGAATAGTGTAAACACCCCAATTAAAAGGCATAGATTTTCAGACTGGATTGAAAACACATGACCCAATTATATTCTGTCTACAAGAAATGTACTTTAAATAGAAAGATACAAATACTTAAAGGATGGGAAAAAAGATATGCTAACACTAGTTACATGAAAATTAAAGTGGCTATATTAATCAAAATAGAGCAAAAAGTAATTCCAAGCATATTAGTCCATTCTCATACTGCCATAAAGAAATATCTGAGAGTGGGTAGCTTATAAACAAAAGAGGTTTAATTGGCTCATATTTCTTTTTTTTTTTTTTTTTTTTTTTTTTTTGAGATAGAACCTCCCTCTGTTGCCCAGGATGGACTGCAGTGACACAATCTCCGCTCACTGCAACCTCCACCTCCTGGGTTCAGGTGATTCTGCTGCCTCAGCCTCTTGAGTAGCTGGAATTACAGACATGCACCACCACGCCCGGCTAGTTTTTTTGTTTGTTTGTTCAATTTTTTTTTTTTTTTAGTAGAGACGGGGTTTCACCATATTGGCCAGGCTGGTCTCGAACTCCTGACCTCGTGATCCGCCCACCTCAGTGTCCCAAAGTGCTGGGATTACAAGCATGGGCCGCCGCACCCGGCCTAATTGGCTCACATTTCTGCAGGCTGTGTGGGAAGCACGGTGGGCATCCACTTGACTTCTGGGGAGGCCTCAGGAAAACTCAGTCATGGCGGAAAGTGAAAGAGAAGCATGGCCATAGCAGGAGGGACGGGTCAGGGAAGTACCACACACTTTTAAACAACCAGATCTTGTCAGAATTCTATCATGAGAAGAGCACTAAATGGGGGAACCCACCCGCATGATCCAGTCACCCACCAGGCCCCACCTCCAACACTGGGGATTACGATTTGACATGAGATTTAGGCAGGGACACAGACCCAAGCCATATCACCCAGAATCACAGGAAGTTATTTCATACTTATAACACACACCTCATAACAAAGCTTCAAAACACATGAAGCAAGAACAAGTAGAACTTCAAGGAGACATAGATCAATCCACTATTATCAGACATTAATACCCAACCCTCAATAATTGACAGAACAAGTAGGCAGGAAATCAACAAGAATAAAGTAGACTTCAACAATTCTATCAATCTACTTGACCCGACTGATATTTTTAGAACATTGTATCTTACAACCGCAGAAAATTTTTCCTGAGAAAATTGAGAAACAACTCAATTTTGTTTCTGAGAAATAACTTGAGAAAAATTTTTAGTTGTTTGAGTTAAAATAATAGTATCGGATTTATAATATATGTAAAAGGAAAAGTTTTTGTAAAAAGGAATGTAAAATGTAGAAGGATTAAGTTTTTCTCAAGTACATATGGAACGTTTATAGAGATGGACTACATTATAGACCATTTAAAAAGTCTCAAATTCAAAAGATTTGTCACATGAAGTATATTGTCTGGCCATGGTGGAATTAAATTAGAAATCAATAGCAGAAACTAGAAAAGAGAAAAACCTAAAGTAAGCAGAAGGAAAGGAATAATAAAGGTCAAAGTGGGACTTAATGAAATTTTTAAAATAGAGAAATATTAATGAATCAAAATTTGGGGAGTTTGGGGGGAAATATTTTTAAATTGAGAAATCTCCAGCCAGGTAGATATATCAGGGAAAAAAGAAACAAGACACAAGTTACCAATATAAGCAATGAGACAGGTGACATCACTGAAGAGCCTACAGATAGAAAGGATAGTGAGGAAATATTAGGAACACCTTTATAGCAATAAATTCAACATGGATTAAATTGACACATCCTTTGAAAGGCACAGATTACCAAAGCTCACCCAAGAAGAAATAGATTACCTGAATAGCTCTATGTCTGTTCAAGAAGTTGAAATTACAGTTTAAAAACCTGTAACGAAAATCTCACCTGTATTCCCAGCATGTTGGGAAGTTGAGATGGGAGGATCACTTGAAGCCAGGAGTTCAAGGACAGGCTGGACAACATAGTGAGATTCTGAAGAAAAAAGAAAAAAACTAAAAAACTAAAAAAATTAGCCAGGCATGGTAGCACATGCCTGTAGTCCTAGCTACTTGAGAGGCTGAGGCAGGATGATTGCTTGAGCCTAGGAATTGAAGGCTGCAGTGATCTATGATCACACCACTGCACTCTAGCCTCGCTGACAAATCAAGGCCCTGACTCAAGAAAGGGAGAGAAGGAGAGAGAGAGAGGAAGAAATACTTTCTACCTCATTATCTGAGGCCAGAATTATCCTAGTACCAAAATTATCCTAGGACCCTGGTCAAACAACATGCTACAAAGGAAAGAAAACTACAGACCAACATTTCTCATGAGCATAGGGTAAAATTCTAAGCCAATTTATCAAATTGAATCCTACAAGATAAGAAACAGGTAACACAGCATGATCAAGAGGGAATATCCAAGGAGTATAGGGTTGACTTAACATTTGAAAAATCAATCAATATAATTCATTGTATAAACAAACTCAAAAAGAATAATCGTATAATCAATACAGAAAGGCATTTGACAAAATCCAGCTTTTGCAAAATTCCATTGCAAAATTCAATGGACATACAAATGAGCTACTAGAACAAATAAGTGAGTCTGTCAAGGTTGCAGGATAAAAAGTAGTGTACAAAAATCAGTTGTATATGGTAGCAATGAAAAATTAATAATTGAAATAAAAAATCGACAACATTCGCAGTCGCATAAACAATACTACCTTTGCAATAGCAGAAATACCTGGGATAAGTCTGACCAAAAAAATGAGAAAAATACTGTACACTGAAAACTACAAAATATTACTATGGTAAAGAAGACCTAAGTAGATGATATACCTTGTTCATGGGTTACAAGACTCAATATTGTTAAGATGTCGTGTCATACTCCCAAAATATAGATTCAATATAGATTTAATATAATCTCAATCAAAATCCCAGCAGCCTATTTGTGCATGCGTGTGTGTGTGTGTGTGTATGTGTGTTTGTGTAAATTGACAAGCTGATTCTAAAATATTTGTAGAACTTCAAAGGACCTAGAGTAGCCAAACAACTCCACAAAAGAAGAACCAAGTTTGAGGACTAATATTACCATATTTTAAGGAGTTATTCTGAAGCTACAGTAATCAAGACAGTGTGGTATTGACATGAAGGATATACCAATAGATCAATGATACAGGAATTGTATCCAGAATATAAAGTACTTTCAAAACTCAGCAATAAGAAAACAAACAATCCAAATGGAAAATGAAGGAAAGACATCAACAGACATTTTACCAAAGAATATATTTAGACAGCAAATAAATGAATGAAAAGATGTTCTAACATCATTAACCATTAGGAAAAAGGCAAATTAAAATCATGATATCACTAACTTCTACTAGAATGGTTAAAAGATAGCGATAACACGGAATTCTCACAAGTATGCTGAGAAACTTCATCTCTCATATATTGCTGGTGGTAATGTATAATTTCACAACCATTTGGAAAAATATTTCCCAGTTTACTTATAAAAGTAAACATGAAATTATTGTATGACCCAGTAATTTCACTCTTGGGCATTTATCCTGGGGAAATGAACTTATGGTCACACAAAAACCCATACTCAAATGTTCATGGCAGCTTTATGTGTAATGAACAAAACCCAGGAAAAAAACAAATGTCCTTCAGTGTGTGAACTTGTGATCCGTGAAATACTGCTTAACAATAAAAAGGAGCAAGTTATTAACACACCCAGTAACTTGGAAGGATCTCAAGGGAATTATATGGAGTGGAAAAAAACCCAGACCAAAAAGGCACTGTTGTATGATTCCATTTATATAACATCCTTGAAATGAAAAAATTGTAGGAATGGAGACCAGACTAGTGGTTGCCTGAGATTACGGATGTTGGGGGTACGGAGGGGTCGGTGTGGCTGTAACAGGGCAATAAAAAGGATCATCGTGGTGATGGAACTCTTCTATATCTTGACTGTGGTTGTCAGTATACGGACCTACACATGAAATAAAACTGCACAGAACATACCCCACCGCTGCCCCCAACACACACACTACAAGTAAAACTAAGGAAATCTGAATCAGGTCTGTGGATTGTACCATCAATTTCCTAGTTTTGACAATGTGCTACATTTATATTAGATGTTACCACTGGAGGTATCAAATGTTACACAGGACCTTTCTGTATGATATCCGCCACTTCCTCTGAATCTATAATTGTTTCAAAAGGTAAACACAAATTTGGGAAAGAGAAAAGGGGATAGGAGGAGGGAGGCCCATACAGGTATATGTGAATTGTCCTGACTCAAACTTCCTTGCAGAATGGATGACTCCTGTGGATTTATTACAGTATTCAAATAAATAAATGGTCATGCATGGGAACAGTGATGAAAATGGGTCAAAATCAATGCAAAATCACAGTGGTTACTCCAACCCTGTGCACTGAGCCTGGAGGAAGTCTACAGGGGGTGGAGGGGAATGAGGGTGGGGTGGATGTCTCCAGTAGACAGTTAGTCCTGGATTTCCTGAGGATGAAAAGCAACTGAGAGCATAAGAACAAGCAAAACAAAGAAGGCAGGTAGTGCTCAGAACATAAGGCCGCAGCATGCACTGCCTTTTGCACCGTAGGTAAGGCTGGTCTCTCCCTGAAAAAGGCAGGCAGCCAGGGTGACCCCAAGGACGGCGAGGCGGGGCACAGGGCTGGGCTCTGTGGCAGCCTGTTCTGGTGCCCAGCCTCTGCTGGGAAGGAGCTGTGGGCCAGCCTGTGGGGAGGAATGCCTAGACTGGTTGAAGAGGGCTGTGGTGGGTCAGGATGTGGAGGGCACTCGTGGTGGGCTTCCAAAAACCTAGGATCGGTCCCCAGGACTCTCCCTCCATGTCCCCTTCATGCCTCCAACCCCAGCCGTTGGCCATCCCCTGCTCTAGCTGGGGCAACCTCCTTCAGTAGTGTTGATGGCAAAATTTTGGATCTTATTTTTAGCAAAACTACTCTGTATATGACTTGGTAGCATCACACTACCTGCCAAGTGGGTATCTTCTGTGGGACAAGATGCTCTCTTTGCCCATCCGTTATGGACTGAATGTTTCTGTCCCCTGAAAATTCATATGCTGAGGCCCTAACCCCAGTGTGATGGTCTTAGCAGGCGGGGCCTTTGGGAGGTGCTTGGGCTTAGATGAGGTCTTCAGGGTGGAGCCCCCACAGTGGGATTAGTGTCCTCACAGGAAGAGGATGAGACCACAGTTCTCTTGGGCATGTGAGGGTACAGCAAGGACACAGCCATGGAGAGGCCAGGAGGGGAGCCCTCACCAGGACCCCAGTCATGCTGGCACCCAGCTCCAGGGACTTCCCAGGCTCCAGAACTGTGAGAAATCGGTTTCTCTTGTTTAAGGCATGCAGTCTACGGTATTTGGTTATGGCAGGCTGAGCTAAGCCCCCATCTCTAGCAGTAACATTCAGTGACTATCCCTATCATGTTCAGAGTGATATCCCTCCAGGGGCATCTACTGCCTCCCCCTCCACTAACCACTCAGCCACACCCATCCTTACTGCCAAGAGGTTTTTTTTTTTTTCCCCCTTTCTTCATTAAGACTTTTTTTAGAGGCTAGGCATGGTGGCCCAGCCCTGTAATCCTAGCACTTTGGGAGGCTGAGGCAGGTGGATCGCTTGAACTCAAGAGTTCAAGATCAGCCTAGCCAACACGGCAAGACCTTATTTCTACAAAATAATACACAAATTAGCTGGACATGGTGGTGCATGCCTGTAGTCCCAGCTACTCAGGAGGTTGAGGTGGGAGGATCACCTGAGCCTGGCAGATTGAGGCTGCAGTGAGCTGAGATCACACCACTGCACTCCAGCCTGGGTGACAGAGCAAGACCCTATCTCAAAAAAAAAAAAAAAAAGACTTTTTTAAAGAATAATTTTAGATTTATGGGAAAAAAGCAGTACAGAGAGTGCCTATGTACTTCCCCCAACACACACACATACACACACACACATACAATTTCTCCTAATATTAACATCTTTCATTAGTATGATACATTTGTTACAGTTAGTGAACCAATATTGATACGTGTTGTTATTACCTAGGGTCCAGACTATATTCAGACACCCTTAGTTTTCCCCTGAGTCCTTTTCCTGTCCCAGGTCCCTCCAGGACCTCACGCTCCATTGAGTCCTCCTGGCTGTGAGTGTCTGAGGCTCTCCTGGTTTGGGGTGGTCTTGACAGTTCTTCAGGGTGCTACTTGGGGAAATTGTGGAATGCCCCCTTGTTGCAATTTGTCTGATTTTTTTTCTTGAGATTAGATAGGCGCTTTGGATTTTAGAGAGGAAGACCACAGAGGTAAAATGCCATTGTCATCACGTTATTTCAAGGGCACATAGTCTCAATGTGATTTAGGGCTGTTGCTGTTGACCTTGATCAGCTGGCCGAGGTGGTGATTGTCAGGCATCTCCACTGTGAAATTACTCTCCTCTGGTCCCCTTTCCATTCTGTCCTCTTTGGAAGGAAGTCACTATGTGCAATCCACCGTTAAAGAGTGGAGAATTCTGCTCCCCTCCTTTAGGGTGGAATAGATACATAAAGCATTTCAAATTCTGCAGGGGAGATCTCTTCTCCCCCACTCATTAATGTATTCAACCATTGATTTCTATCAGTGTGGACTCATGGGTCTTTCGACTTCGTTAAAATCCAATTCTAATACTGCTTTCTGTATTTTCCAGCTCTGGCCATTGGAAGCTCTTTCAGTTGGCTCCTGTGCCCCTTCAACATAAACCCATCAATGGGATGTGTGTGTTTTTACTGTTATGCTGAGCACTTCCTTACTTCCTGGCACCACAAGATGCTCCAGGCGCACCTCACATTTCCTGCTTCAGTCCCAGAATCAACCATTTCTCTCAGGAATGTTGGTTCCTTTTTTTTGAGAATGGCACTAGACACTAAGGTCTGCGTGCTGGGTGTGCTCACCGATACTGAGGTCAGCCAGGTGTCTCTAATACACTGTTGTCAGGTTATGTTCTGACCTACACTCTCCACTCCATCAATCTACTCTTGCATTTTCCAGTTCTTAATTGGCATTCCCATATCTATGTCTTCCTCACCTCCAACCCCAGGCCGTCACATGCCAGGGGGTTGTCACCTCCTGCATGATTTCCCAGCAGAAGTTGCCTTTCTCTTCTCTGGAGCACTCTGCACACTGAGGACACAGCTTGCTTGTTTTGTCTTGGAGCTTCTCTGCCCTATCTTCAGGCCCCTCCTTGGCTCTAAGCCTTGAGGGCAGGTCAGTGTCTCCAACCACTGACTCTCCTCAAGTTTCTAGCTCTGTAACTCATCCATCCAGGACTGCTTGGACCTTGACAATTTATCACCATCCTGAGGAGTCCTGTCACAAAGGACTGAGAAAGCTTCCAGCTGCTGGGTTCTTCCTCCCTCAACCTGATGGAACCAGCCCAGCAGGAAGCCAGGAAGGGGTGTTGTTTCAGTGTTACTCTTATTATCTGTAAGAATGCACACCAATGGAGAGGAAGTGATATAATAAGGAACTTAGGAGGTGTCAGTTGAAATTGGAAATAAGATTAATTGCTGTTAATTCTCTTTAGTCATCCCATGTTGACTCATGTTTTCAAACTATCTATATCTACCAGTTAATACCATGTTAGACTATCTTCCATTTTAAAGAAAAGACTGGCCAGGTACAGTGGCTCACGTCTGTAATCCCAGCACTTTGGGAGGCCGAGGTGGGCGGATCACAAGGTCAGGAGATCAAGACCATCCTGGTTAACATGGTGAAACTCCGTCTCTACTAAAAATACAAAAAATTAGTCGGGTGTGGTGGCGGGTGCCTGTAGTCCCAGCTACTGGGGAGGCTGAGGCAGGAGAACGGCGTGAACCTGGGAGGTGGAGGTTGCAGTGAGCAGAGATCCCGCCACTGCACTCCAGCCTGGGCGACAGAGCAAGACTCCGTCTTAAAAAACAGAAACAAAAAAAAAAGAGAGAGGGAGAGAAGACTGATATAAAAGAGGGGTTTTAAAAGACTGAGTTGAGGAATTTATATAAATAGGAAAAAAAAACCTTGTAAATCTTCAAGGAACGAGTGTCAAGAGGTTTCTGTGGGGAAAAAGACTCTACAAAGTTACCCAGGCAGTTCTCTTAGGTTTGGAGCAAGGGAGCAGTAACACCGCAAAAAACTACACCAGAAGCCCTCCTTTTAAGGAGCTAAGATTGTGCTGAATTCTCAGTGTAACCTGCTGGATCATGGGGAGCAGAGTGTCTATGCAAGCATATTCCTTAGAATACAGGTTATGGAAAATAGTTTCTCCTCTGAGTGAACGTTATTCAATATTCGCTTTAGCGAAGAGGTCAAATTAAACTAGTTAGTTGGCAGCCAGCGAGATCCACCCAATTCCAAGGAAATGACTGAGGCCAAAGAGGATGCTTTTCATCTCTTATAATTGGAGAAATAATGGTCTCGTTTTCCTGTGGCCAACATTGGGGTTGGCCCCAATGGCATGTTGCCCCCAAACCCAGGTGGCATTTTCACCACAAGTCTCCTTCATGAATTACTTGGGTCCATTGTAACGTGCACTGAGCACCTGGCTTATACTCCATCCAGTTCCTGTGGGGGCTGTGAGGACAGGAGGAAGGGATGAACCCACTCCTCCCTTTGAGGAGAAGACTTTTAAGGGGACTTCCGTCCCTATCTTGACCTCATCAGTTCTTGGCTCAAGCTGATGTGCTAGACGGTTATGCCCAAAGAGCTGCATGAACACGTGGGAAGAGGCAGAGCCTTGGGACCCTTGCCTGGGGAGGAAAGCCACCGGGAACTTCCTGGTCTTGGAGCTCCCCCCACCTCACCTTTCTCCCATTCCCGGGCCCCAGTGTACCTGTTTAGAAAGACATTGCTCAACAGCACACTGGCTAGAGCTTCAGAAGGGCCATTTTCCCCTAGTGGTGAATGGAAACTTTTCTCAGAAGAATGCTTGACTTTACAGAAGCAACAGTTTTCTTAGATAAAACTCTGTAGCCAGTGATGGATTATCAGCTCCCACATTGTGCCTATGGTGACTTTCCTTGTTTTAGGACAGGGAGAGTCATGGAAGGGTGTCTGGACTTGGGGTAGGGCTGCCTTTTTTCTTCCTCTTTTAATATCCATGGGTGGGGGTTGGAGGAGAGGCATCAGGGGCAAGCTGGGCGGGAAGGAACTGCAGAAGTGCACTGTAATCACCTGAGCACCATCGGCAGGGAAAGCTCCGTGAGAAAGGTGAGAGCGTCAGATGGTTCAGGGACTGGAAACCCAGGCCATTCCTCGATTAGCATCTGTGAGCTCTGTCTGAGGAGAAAATACACACAGAAAAAAATGTATATTTAGCCGAGCTCAGTGGTTCATGCCTGTAATTCCAGCACTTTGGGAGACTGAGGCAGGAGGATCATGAGGTCAGGAGATGGAGACCATCCTGACCAATGTGGTGAAACCTCTTCTCTACTAAAAGATACAAAAATTAGCTGGGCGTGTTGGCGTGTGCCTGTAGTCCCAGCTACTTGGGAGGCTGAGGCAAGAGAATCACTTGAACCAGGGAGTCAGAGGTTGCAGTGAGCCAAGATCTCACCACTGCACTCCAGCCTGGCGACAGAGCAAGACTCTGTCTCAAAAAAAAAAAAAAAAAAAAAAAGTATATTCTTACAGACTTTGTCTTTCTCAACTAGTGAGGTAAGTTGGAGGCCTTCCTTTCATTTAGGAGGTGCTCACATCTGGCACACTGTGCATCTTAGTGCCTCTTGGTTCTTAGACCACGCAGCACCCAGGGAAGATTGGGAGGTGTGAGAATGGGGGGCAGTTTCTTGGATCTATAAGCAGCCAGATTTGTCATGTTTCTTTTAGGCCTCTAACAGGCCTCCATCTCTTTGTTCCCGAGGGAAAGTCGTAGGCATATAATGCCTTCTGAACTTCTAAAATGTGTCACTTTTTCTCAGCTGGTAAACTTTGCCCCTATTTCATTTTAAAGTTCTCAGAATAAAAGTACAGCTGGTATATTTGACTTCATAATAATAGCTGACATTTCTGAGCACTTCCTGTGTGTTCAAGCAGGTTGAGCATCTGATATACCCTCCATCAGTTCATGCCCCCTACAGCCCCTCAAGGCAGGTTTTGCTCACACAGGAAAATAGAACATACCGGTCCAAAACGCAAAGGATTGTAGATTGCGCTGAGGATGATGAAGAAGCTGATGCAGCAGAGCTCCATGCTGACCCTCTGTCTGCCAAAAGGCAGGACATAGATTGACAAAGAGAAAAGGTATCCTGCCCTGTCCCTTGCTCTGCCAGGGAGAACAAAGGTTGCCACCGAAGACAGCTGTGGGCCCCCAACGGCCTGGAGATGGAACCAGAGACGTTTACACTAACAAGCTTTACTGACTAACCTGCATCGGCCATGGCTTTGCCTTCCCTCGAGTTGCTGCCCACAGAGACCCACAGTTCTTCTGCTTTGTCCTGCTGCTTCTCCAAACTGTATTGTTCCTTGTTGAAGATGCTAGATAAGCCAGCGTTCTAAACCCCTGCTCCGAGTGACCTCTCACTGAGATTTCTCCACATGGTGTGTGCACTGTGCGTGTTCATCAACTGGCTTATCTTCCTCTTGTTAATCTGTTTTTTTTTCCACAAGGGTCTGCCCTAACTGTGAACTTATGAGAGTTAAGGACAAATTATATTTCCTCCCCGATACTCACATTTGACAATTAAATTTAGAGAAATTAAGTAACCTTCCCAAGGCCACTTGGCTAAGTAAGCAGTCAAACAAAATTACTAATTAAATTTGATTCCACAGTTGGAGTTTTTTCTTTTTCTTGTTTTGAGACAGGATCTCACTCTGTTTCTCAGGCTGGAGTGCAGTGGCACGATCACAGCTCACTGGAGCTTCAACCTCCTGAGATCAAGCTCAAGGCTGGAGTGCAGTGGTGTGAACACAGCTCACTGTAACCTCAACCTCCTGAGATCAAGCTCAAGGCTGGGGTGCAGCAGTGTGAACACAGCTCACTGTAACCTCAACCTCCTGAGATCAAGCTCAAGGCTGGGGTGCAGCAGTGTGAACACAGCTCACTGTAACCTCAACCTCCTGAGATCAAGCTCAAGGCTGGAGTGCAGTGGTGTGAACACAGCTCACTGGAGCCTCAACCTCCTGAGATCAAGCTCAAGGCTGGAGTGCAGCGGTGTGAACACAGCTCACTGGAGCCTCAACCTCCTGAGATCAAGCTCAAGGCTGGAGGAGTGCAGCGGCGTGAACACAGCTCACTGGAGCCTCAACCTCCTGAGATCAATCTCAAGGCTGGAGTGCAGCGGTGTGAACACAGCTCACTGGAGCCTCAACCTCCTGAGATCAAGCTCAAGGCTGGAGTGCAGTGGTGTGAACACAGCTCACTGTAACCTCAAACTCCTGGCCTCAAACAGCCCTCCCGCCCCAGCTTTCTGAATAGCTGGGACTACAGGCACGCACCACCATGCCAAGCTAATTTTTATAGTTATTTCTGTAGTGACAGGGTCTCACTATGCTGCCCAGGCTGGAATACATGTATTTATTCAAAAAGGAAGAAAATTCTCAAACTGCCTTTGCAAAAGTCATAATAACAGAGAAAATTATGACCGTGAAAGATATCAGATCTAACTGACCCCATCTTGCTTCTAACCTCTAAACTGTTCTTCCTTCCTGGGTGTAGGCCAAACTAGCTTTGGGAAGGAATTTAGTGTATAGTTAATATAATAGCCTTTCCTAAAAGGCTAAACTGTTCTTGTAAAACAAAGGAAAGCCACCAGCCACCAAGTCAAGATGAGAGGGTCTAGAATTCTAAATATTACCAGCCATTATTCCAGAGGTCATAAGATTTGCAACTTCCCCAATTACTCTTGAAGGTAACATCATTACTGTGAACCTGAGATTGAACTTTTGAGGTATCTTTTCAGGATTTTGCATTTCTAACATCCAGATGGCCCTACCTGGACTTGCCAGCAAGTTCTGTGGCCCCCACCCAGGAACAGACCCAGCAGAGGAGAACAGCTTCAACTCCCTGTGATTTCATCCCTGAGCCAGCCAGTCAGCACTCCCAATTCGCTGGCCCCCTGTCCACCAAATTATTCTTTAAAACTCTGATCCCTGAGTTTTGGGGGAGACTGATTTGAGTAATAATAAAACTCTGGTCTCCTGCACAGCCAGCTCTGTGTGAATTACTCTTTCTCTATTGTAATTCCCCTGTCTTGATAAATTTGCTCTGTCTAGGCAGGAGGCAAGGTGAACCCCTTGGGTGGTTACAATTCTGACATGCTGCAACATGGATGAACCAAAGACATATGCTAAGTGAGGTAAGCCAGTCACAAAAGGAACAGTATTGTATGATTTCACTTATAGAATCAGCAAATTCATAGATACAGAAAGTAGACTAGGCCAGGCATGGTGGCTCATGTCTGTAATCCCAGCATTTTGGGAGACCAACGGGGATGGATCACTTGAGGTCAGCAGTTCAAGACCAGCCTGGCCAACATGGTGAAACCCTGTCTCCACTAAAAATACAAAAATTAGCTGGGTGTTGTGGCAGGCACCTGTAATCCCAGCTACTCAGGAGGCTGAGGCAGGTGAATTGCTTGAAACTGGGAGGCAGAGTTTGCAGTCAGCCAAGATTGTGCCACTGCACTCCAGCCTTGGTGACAGAGCAAGATTCCATCTTAAAAAAAAAAAAAAGAAAGAAAGAAAAGAAAGAACAGAGCCAGGTATGGTGGTGTGCTCCAGTAGTCCCAGCTACTTGCAAGGGTAAAGTGGGAGTGTAACTACCTAAGGGGTTATAATATCATGTCATCTACAGAGACAACTTAACTTCTTCCTTTCCAATGTGGATGCCCTTTATTTCTTTTTCTTGCCTAACTGCTCTAACAAGGACTTCCAGTACCATGTTGAATAGAAGTAGTGAAAATGGGCATTCTTGTCTTGTTCCTGATCTTAGAGGAAAAGCTTTCAACTTTTCCCTGTTGAATATGATGTTGACTTTGGCCTTATCATATATGGCCTTCATTGTGCTGAGGTGGATTCCTTTTATACCTAATTTGTTAAGAGTTTTTATGAAGAAAGCACAGTGAATTTTGTCAGGTGTCTTTTCTGCAAATATTGAGATGATCATATGGTTTTTGTCCCTCATTCTGTAAATGTGATATATCACATCAATTGATTTGAATATGTTGAGCCATCCTTGCATTCCAAGGATAAATCCCACTTGATCATGATGAATGGTTCCTTTACTCTGCTGTTGAATTCTAGTTGCTAGTATTTTTGGGGGGTATATAAACTATTAATTAACAGACAAGGCCCCAGACTTATTTCTTCTTGGACATACCTATGGTATGGACCTGATGGCCAATGGTCTTGGTGTGCTGACCTTGGACACAAAAGTCCCAGAATTGGTGCAGCCCTTTATTGACCCAAATCTTCTTTAGTTTCTCCAGACCATTGGCCAGGTCCTGGCTATATTTTCCATCATGTACATCCTCCTGTCTATTCAAGAACCAGTCTGGGATCTTGTACTGGCATGGATTCTGCATAATGGTGATGACATGTTCCACCACATCCTCAGTGAGCTTTCCTGACCTTTTGGTGAGGTCAGATCTGCTTTCCTCAATGCCACATGAGCATATCTTCGACCCACACCCTTAATGGCAGTGATGGCAAAGGCTATTTTCTGTCACCCCTTGAATACTCACAAAATGTGCTGGAACCTCTCAAGGATCACTGAACACATGGTGGCAGCATAAGCAGCAGTCTGTAGGACTCTGGTGTAAGAGTAGCTTGCTAGAATTGTGTTGAGGACTTTTGCATCTATGTTCATTAGGGATATTGGCCTTTAATTTTCTTTTCTTGTAGTGTCCTTGCCTGCTCTGCTATAGGAGTAATGCTAGTCTCATAAAACAAAAGGTTTTATCTTTTTTCCCAAAAAAAATTCCTTTTCTGATAAAGTGTCATTGCCTTTTTGCCCCAAGTCTGGCTCCATCAATGAAATAATAAACTCTGAAGCTGATGTCACTACAATGCTCCCAGGCACTTTAGGATATTTGACATTTTATTTAGGAGACAGTTTCATTTTTCTACTGTGCGATTACAAAGAAATCATTTTCCATGCAGCATACTTGCTCTCAATCGAAACACTCGGATGTGATTTCAAAGCCTTGACACAGACCTGGTGGGCTGTGGATTTCCAGGACGGGCTGACTCTGGACACTGTAGCCCCCTGGGCCTCCCAGGTGTGTGTGTGTGTGTGTGTGTGTGTGTGTGTGTGTGTGTGTGAGAGAGAGAGAATGAGAGAGAGAGAGAGAGACTAAGCAGTGACTGTCAGCCCTGATTCTAGATGCTGGGTGGCAGCCCCCAGATCCTAAAGGGAGGATCTGCTGACCCCAGAATTCACCCAAGCTGGAGAAGCTTAGCTTTTGGATGCTGTGCAGTCTTCTTGCACTTTTCTTCTGTATGCTGTGTAGATCCACATGTGATCTCTAAGGACTGAATTCTGAGGGATGCCAGCAGTTCAAGGAGACTAAAGTATCAACAGTTTACCATGTGCCAGAGAGTGCTAAGCAACTGTGTGAGTTTCCTCGTTTAGTTCTCCTAAGGACCCCATGAGGTAGGGACTCCAGTGCTCTCTCTTTTTAGCAAGCCTGTGCATTGAGCTTCTCTTTGGTTTTCAATTCCCACAACCATAGTTTTAAGTCAAGACTTCCTCACTGGAACAACAGGCATAGAAGCGCTTGTGTCCCCTGACTCCTGGATATTGCTTTGAGGAGTCTGACCCAGCATCTGATGTGTGCTTGGCTGTGCCGAGACAGAAACCTTTAACTGTGGACATAGCAGAGGCTGGTCTCTAGGCTGGACACCATGCAGGTGATACTCAAATGACAGAGTAAATAAAGGGGATTCTGGGGATATGTATTCCTGGCAATAAATGACACAGAAAGAGTCACTGTAGGAACACATGACTCCCGCCAGACTGCACAAAGGGTGGAAAGAGGGAAAGAGAAAGGTGTGTGCTTGATTCTCCCTGAGAATTGGAACAAGACAAAAATGCCCACTTTCACAACTTCTACTCAACTTGGTACTGGAAGTCCTACCCAGAGTCAGACAAGAGAAATAAATAAAGGTCATTCAAATTGGAAAAGAGGAAGTCAAACTGCCACTGCTTCCTGATGACGTGATCGTATACCTAGAATGCCCTAAAGACTCTTCCAAAAAACTCCTAGATCTGATAAATGAATTCAGTAAAGTTTCAGGATACAAAATTAATGTACACAAAGCAGTAGCTGTGCTATACACCAACAATGACCAAGCTGAGAATCAATCAAGAACTCAATCCCTTTTACAACAGCTGTAAAAAATTAAAATAATAATAATAAAATACTTAGGAAAATACTTAACCAAGGAGGTGAAAGAGCTTTACTAGGAAAACTACAAGGCACTGCTAAAAGAAATCATAGATGACACAATCAGATGGAAACACATCCCATCTCATGGATGGGTAGAATCAATATTGTAAAAATGACCATACTGCTCAAAGCAATTATAGATTCAATGCAATTCCCATCAAAATACCATCATCATTCTTCACAGAACTAGAAAAAAAAATCCTAAAATTAATATGGAACCAAAAAAAGGTACACATAGCCAAAGCAACACTAAGCAAAAGGAAGAAAGCCAGAGGGATCACATTACCTGACTTCAAATTATACTACAAGACTATAGTCACCAAAACAGCATGGTACTGGAATAGAAATAAGCAGATAAACCAATGGAACAAAATAGAGAACACAGAAATAAAGCCAAATACTTACAGTCAACTGATCTTTGACAAAGCATACAAAAACATAAAGTGGAGAAAGGATATTCTATTCAATAAATGGTGCTGAGAAAACTGGCAAGCCACATGTAGAAGAATGAAACAGGATCCTCATCTCTCACCTTATACAAAAATCAACTCAAGATGGATCAAACACTTAGAATCTAAGACCTGAAGACATACAAATTCTAGAAGATCATATTGGAAAGACTCTTCTACACATTGGATTCAGAAAAGAATTCATGACTAAAAACCCAAAAACAAATGCAACGAAAACAAAAATAAATAAATGGCACCTAATTAAACTGAAAGGCTTCTGCACAGCAAAAGAAATAATCAGCAGAGTAAACAGACAACCCACAGAGTGGGGAGAAAATATTCTCAAATTATGCCTCTGTCAAAGGATAAATATCCAGAATCTACAAGGAACTCAAATAAATCAGCAAAAATAACAATAATAATAATCCCATCAAAAAGTGGGCAAAGGGCGTGAACAGACAATTCTCAAAAGAAGATATACAAATAGTCAACGAACATATGAAAAAATGCTCAACATCACTAATTATCAGGGAAATGCAAATTAAAACCACAATGTGATACCACCTTACTCTGCAAGAATGGCCATAATTAAAAAATTAAAAAAACAATAGATGTCAGCATGGATTTGGTGAAAAGGGAACACTTTTACACTGCTGGTGAAAATGTAAACTAGTACAACCACTATGGAAAACAGGGTGGAGATTCCTTAAAGAAGTAAAAGTAGAGCTACCATTCAATCCAGCAATCCCACTCCTGGGTGTCTACCCAAAGGAAAAGAAGTCATTATACGAAAAAGACACTTGCACACACATGTTTATAGCAGCACAATTCACAACTGCAAAAATACAGAACCAACCTAAATGCCCATCAACCAATGAGTGAATAAAGAAAATGTGGTATATTTACAACATGGAATACTACTCAGACATAACACTAAGTGAAATAAAAGCCTTTGCAGCAACTTGGATGGAATTGGAGGTTATTATTCTAAGTGAACTAACTCAGGAATGGAAAGCCAAATATCGTATGTTCTCACTTACAAGTGGGAACTAAACCATGTGGATGAAAAGGCCTAAGAATGATGTAATAGACTCCAGGGGGAGTTCAAGGAGGAAGGGTAGAAGGGGGATGAGGGATAAAAGACCACATATTGTGTTCAGTGTACACTCGTGGGTGATGGGTGCACCAAAATCTCAGAAATCACCACTAAAGAACTTATCCATGTAACCAAAAACCACTGGTTCCCCAAGAAACTATTGAAATAAAGTAAAACTTTTATTTTTATTTTTAGAAAAAGAAAGGTGTGTGCTAGGAGGAAGGCACCAGATTAAAGGCGTGTGAAGGGGCTGGCAGGCTGGGCTTGGAGGGGGAATGGAGCCTCCAGCTCTCAGCAGGGCAACAGTGGAACCACCTGGATGGCGGGACAGAGAGGAGCTCACAGCTCGTCCTGGACCCCATCCCCAAAAGAAAATGTCCCACCTGCTCCTTCCAAGATGCAGGGGGCCTTTGTGCACAGGGCTTTGTGGGCTCTGTAGAGGTAAAAGTATCGAGTTTTTGCACCTCCCTGGAAATTCTCTCACAACTGCCACTGTATGCCCCGGTGTCAGCCGTCACCAGCCAGGATGGAGACTCATGCCCCAGGCCAGGTCCCAGACAAGTTTGTGGCTAAAGAAATTTCACATTTCTTTAGTCTGTCTCTCTATCTAAAGTAAAGGGAAGAAGGGAGGCCCTTTGAAATATCTAGAAATATCTGAGCTAAATGTATGGGTAAAAATTCCTTTCACAAAATGCTATTTTTCAAAAGGAAGCAGGGCGTCTATTTTTCACCAAGATGGGTATTTCACAGCACTTTGGGATGTTCATAACACTTTCTTGCTTTCATTTAGCCCAAGAGGCTGAAAAAGAGACAGAACTGAATGAATTTGCCTTGCTTATTCTTCCCTGAAAGATGGCAGACAGCAAGTTGCTGCTTGGCATAAACCCAAGACCTGTGTGATTAAATAATATATAACCATGGGGAGCCAGCAGGCACATGAATTGGTTTTCTAACAAGTGCACTTTCGGCCAAGAGGGTTAGCTGAGGTGCCTGCTCTCTCTCTGGAGCCAGACCAGCAGCCTCGGGGTTTTCAAATACAGCCACTGTCTGCCCCAGGCGTATTCAAGACAGGGAAAAAAATGCACATTTAAAGGAGTCCAAATCTTATGTAAAAACAAGTCCACAGGTCCAACTGGAATGGTCCTTCCAAAGAGGGAGAACATCAATTTAAATATTTGATTTGTATCCAAATCCATTTCATCAAAGACCTGGCACCCAGAACAGTCTGCCGACCCATCTGAGAAAGAACACAGACATTTCTGGTGTGCCTGAAAAGTAGCCTCAGCTCCCCACGCCGCTGGAGCCAACAGCCAGAACTGGCTCTGAGTTTGGGGCATCAGGTTACCCAGTCCCAGTATTACACAGGCAAGTCTGGCTGAAACCGGAGCTGCCCCAACCCTTGCTTCACGCTGGCTTTGGGGCTTGAGCTTCCTCAGTCACAGCCAAACAGGGCCTGAGGCTGGGAGCTGGTGGGCTGGGAGCTGGGGTCCCCTTGGTTCTAGCTTCCCTGTGCTTTCTGCTGCTCTCTCTGGATCCTTCAGTGGAAGATTTTCGAATGGTCCGGCCAAAGCCCAAGACAGCCACTGAATAATCGGCTGCAGTTTGCAAAGCCATTCCATCTTGCAACTGGTGTTTTCATTCAGAATTTTCTGGAATTCCAATCCTCTCCCACCGCCCTCCATGGTAGGTTTGTTTTTTTTTAAGTCTTTACACTTGGAAGGTACTTGGGCCTCTGAGGTGAGGACATGGGAAGGACTCAGATCTGCCTCCCCACTTTGGAAGGACACCCAAGACACAAAGGGACCCAAGGGAGGGCAAGGTGGAGCGCCCCAGCTGCTTCTGGGAAAAGACCAGGCCATAGACATGGGAGAGCAGGGAGCACCCCAAATCACAGCACTGCTCGACACGGCTGTTCACCTGGAGAGCAAGATGCCAATCATGAAAAAGCAGAGCACGAGAAAAAGCCAAGTCATCATGCAGACAAGTCTCCCTCCCTACCACGCCTGGCGCACAGTGGATGCCCAATAAATGTCAGTTCAGTCGAATTACTTGTTGACAAGATTGCCTCACTGAGTACCAACTTCCTAACTCTCTTTTTGTCCATTGGAAAGGTCAAGTTATGTGTATTTCATGGACTGTTCCCAGCAACTCTTCTGACACTTTCTAAAAAACAGCTTTGCTGATCAAGACCATTAGGGATATTTTGTCCCAAATATTCAAAAATGCATGTCAGGGGGGAAAACTAACTCCATAGAAATCTTTCTTTAAAACAAATTTATTTATTTATTTATTTATTTATTTATTTATTTGAGATAAGAGTCTTGCTCTGTCACCCAGGCTGGAGTGCAGTGGTGTGATCTCAGCTCACTGCAACCTCCACCTCCCGGGTTCAAGCAATTCTCCTACCTCAGCCTCCGAGTAGCTGGGATTACAGGTGTGCGCCACCACAGCTAATTTTTGTATTTTTAGTAGAGAAGGGGTTTTACCATGTTGCCCAGGCTGGTCTTGAACTCCTGACCTCAAGAGATCCACCCACCTCGGCCTCCCAAAGTGCTGGGATTACAAGCGTGAGCCACTGCGCCTGGCCTAACAATTTATTTATTTAAATTGTGGTAAAAGAACGGAAAATTTACCATCTTAATCATATTTATTTTTATTTTTTTGAGACAGTCTTCCTCTGTTTCCCAGGCCGAGGTGCAGTGGCACGATCTCGGCTCAAGCAATCCTCCCATCTCAGTTTCCTGAATAACTGGGACTGCAGGTGCATGCCACCATGCCCAAAAATGTTTTGTGTTTTTAGTAGAGATGGGGTTTCAGCATGTTGCCCAAGCTGGCTTGAACTCCTAGGCTCAAGCAATCCACCCACCTTGGCCTCCCACAGTGTACCATCTTAACCATTTTTAAGTGTGCATTTCACCAGTGTTAAGTGCTTTCACATTGCTGTGCAACCATCACCACCATCCATCTCCAGGTCCTTTCCATCGTCCCAAACTGAAATTCTGTCCCAGTAAACACTCATTTCTTACTCTTCCTCTCCCTGTTTCCTGGCAACCCCCATTTGTCTCTGCGAAATTCACTCCTCTAGGAACCTCACATAAGTGTAAAAAATTGTTTTTTAATTTAGAAAATATCTTGTGGCTAAGGAGACAATTATCAGCTAAATCCACAGATTTGACATTTCTGTTCCATGAAGCCACAGTGACACAACCTCTGGTGTTCCAGGGTGACCAGTTCTTCCTTTGGTCACCGTTCCTGAGGGAGTGAGAGCCAGGATGCCTCAGGGTTTGACACAGTCTCTGGGCAGGCTCCATGCTCTCCTGGAGGTTTAACTCAGTGTGCTTGATGTGGGGCAACCTGGACCCCAGGCGGACATGCATGCTCGGCCAGTGGCTCTGTGACCCCACCTTTCATCCCTTCCCTCCCTCAGTCCACGCTTCCCTCAGCCTGTGCCCTGCTCAAGTCCCTCTTGAGCCTGGAGACTCCTTCTCCATCCAGCTCCTGCCCACAGTCAGCCCCTGGGCTACCCCATGTCGCTCCCTCTCTCCAGGCCTGCAGCCGGCCCCTTTCCTCTCCCCTTGTTCTTATCAAGCACATCAATGACTTCCCAATGCCAAGTCCAGCAGGCCTGTTATAGGCTGAGCTGTGTACCCTCAAAATTCGCTGTTGAAGTACTAACCTCCAGCGTCTCAGAATGTGACTATATTTGGAGATAGGCTCCTTACAGCAGTGATGAAGTTAGGGCGAGGCTATCAGAGTGGCCCCTAATCCAGTAGAACTGGTGTCCTCATAAGAAGAGGAAATTTGGACATAGACAACACTCAGAGCAAGGAGTGAGCGTGTGAGGACACGGCAGGAAGGTGGCCGTCTGGAGCCAACAGAAAGGCTTCGAGAGGAACCAGCCCTGCCCACCCTTTGCTCGCGGACTCCCAGCCTCCAGAACTGTGAGAGAGAAGGTGTCTGTTGGTGAAGCCCCCGGTCTGTGATACTTTGTTATGGCAGCACACAAACAAACAAATACTAAGCTCCTTCTGGTCCTCGTCCTCCTTGTCCTCCCCTCTCCCTGTGCTTGCCTCCGGGTGCTGGTGCTCTGAGGCGACCCCTCCTCTCTGTGCCTGGCATTCCTCTCTCACAGTCCCGGCATCACACACGCCCTCCCCGAGCCTCAGCTGGGTGTGCTAACTGCTTGCCAGACATTCGCTTAAGACTGCTTCACAGGCAAATCCAAGTCGGCCAGGTCAAAACAGAATGCGTGGCCCTCTTCCGCCACACCCAGTTTCTTCTTGTTTCCGGTGTCACGGACTCCTCTTCCCTTCAACCCTAACCAATCAAACACCGTGTCCTGATGATTTTACTTCAAAGGCATTTAACAAAATCCCCTCAGTGATTCCCTGTCACAGGATGAGATTCTAGCTCATCCATCTGGTATAGAAGGCCCCCCTCCAGCACCCCCACCACTCCCCACCACTCCGTACCCCACACCCCGGCTCCTGGAGGGTTACGCTGTCTCACATTCTTGGACTGTGCCTGGTCTGAAACACATTCTCCTTTTTTTTTTTTTTTTTTTTTTTTTTTTAACCATAGCCTCTCTCAAACGTTTATCTTCTAAGACCCAGCTCGGGCATGACCTCCTCCAAGAAGGCACCCCTGAATTCCCGGGCTGGGTTGAGTGCCCCTTCTTGATGGGTGCCCTCATCATCGTCATCACCAGGGTCTTGCCATCATTGTTACAGTTATACAGCAAAATCATGTACTGAGCAATGGTCGTGTTGGGCACAGGTTTAATCTCATTTTACCCTTACAACAGCCCTGTGGAGGAGGTACTATGCTATCCTCAGTTCACTGCTGAGGTGACTGAGGCGCAGAGAGGTTCAGCCACTTGTCCAGGGTCATAGTCTATCACAGCATTATTCATCGCCTTTGTATCAAGACCCCATCTTCTAATCTCCTCCTCCTTTGTATGGCCTGCGATGGTCTGAATGGATGTGGTCCCCCCGAAACTCGTGTGTTGAAACCTAATGGTTAATGTGATAGTGTTAGGAGGTGGGGCCTTTGAAAGGTGAATAGGTCATGAGGGTGGACCCCTCATGAATGGGATTAGCGCCCTTATAAAAGAGGCTCCAGGGAGCTCCTTTGCCCCTTCACCATGCGAGGACACGGTGAGAAGGCACCATCTGTGGTAGAGAAAGTGGGGCCTCGGCAGGCACCACATCCACCAGCGCCTTGATTGTGCACGTTCAGCCACCAGAGTGTGTGTGTGAATAGCACATTTCTGTTGTTGATAAGCCACTCCATTCATGGTATTCTGTTGTAGCAACCCAAACAGACTAAGACACTGCCCTCGAGAACAGGAGCCACATCGAATTTATTTTTGGATCCCCAAGGCTCAGCGTAAGTAACATGATAAGGAATTGTTGCCATGAAGAACTGAACAGAATAGAATGGAACCTCTCACAGGCCACCTGGTCTGGCAAAGGCAAGACACCAGCTTCCCAGCTTCAGCTCCTGCCCTATGCCCAGGACTGGCCTTAGGTAAGAGTCGGTCTGCACGGAATCAGTTCTGTAAGAAAGGAACCTGCCTCCATGTGAACATCTTTCCTGTCTGCTCCACCAAGGTACACTTCTCTTTAAGGGAGAGAACACCCTCATTCCATAAGTCAAAGTGAAGATTCAAAAGAAAATACGGCTGGTCCCCGCCTTTCTCTGCTTGGCATTTTGCAGTTTTATCCATTGGCCAGTTTGTTGGTTTGAAGACCTACCCTTCCCTTTATCAATCAATTCCAGAATCAGTAATGCTTTATTCTTTTATAAACAAAGAATGCATGCATTGTTGAGATGTACATATCATTACATGGAAATCAGTCTGCTGAGAACTATTCTGCTTTTGATTATTTTATATGGGGCAAAAAGAGCAAGTGAGGATGCCAATGAGAAGAGGTTTTTGTTTTTGTTTTTGAAGTGCAGTCTCACTCTGTCGCCCAGGCTGGAGTGCAGTGGCATGATCTCGGCTCACTGCAACCTCCACCTCCAAAGTTCAAGCAATCTTTCTGCCTCAGCCTCCGGAGTAGTTGGGATTACAAGTGTTCTCCACTACACCCGGTTAATTTTTGTATTTTTAGTAGAGATGGGATTCTGTCATGTTGGCCAGACTGGTCTCAAACTCCTGACCTCAAGCGTTCCACCCGCCTCAGCCTCCCATAGTGCTGGGATTACAGGCATGAGCCACAGGGCCCAGCCAGGAGTGTTTGCTTTAAATACAATATAATGCTTCGGCCTGGGTGTAGTGGCTCATGCCTGTAATCCCAGCACTTTGGTAGGTTGAAGCAGGCAGATCATTTGAACTCAGAAGTTTGAGATCAGTCTGGGCAACATGGTGAAACGCCATCTCTACAAAAAATACAAAAATTAGCCAGGCATGGTGGTGCGTACCTGTAGTCCCAGCTACTCAGGAGGCTGAGGCACGAGGATCATTTGAACCTGGGAGGCCGAGGTTGCAGTGAGCTGAGATGGCACCACCGCACTATAGCCTGGGCAACAGAGAGACACCTGCCAACCAACCAATCAATCAATCAATTAAGCTTCAATCAGTAGGAGCTTTTAAAAATCAACTGAAGGCCGGGCGCAGTGGCTCATGCCTGTAATCCCAGCACTTTGGGAGGCCGAGGTGGGAGGATCATGAGGTCAGGAGATCGAGACCATCCTGGCCAACATGGTGAAACTTCGTCTCTACTAAAAATACAAAAATTAGCTGGGTGTCGTGGAGCATGCTATAATCCCAGCTACTCGGGAGGCTGAGGCAGGAGAATCCAGGAGGCGGAGGTTGCAGTGTGCCTAGATCATGCCACTGCACTCCAGCCTGGGTGACAGATTGAGACTCTGTCTCAAAAAAAAATATATATATATGTGTGTGTGTGTGTGTGTGTGTAATATATATACAGAAAAGCTACTGACCCTGAGTATAGCTTGATGAATTGTCACAAAGTAGGCACACCTGGGACACCCAAATCAAGAAAGAGAATATTACCAGAGCCATCCTCCCCACAAGCACCATTCCCCGAAGCATTAAGCAGCTCACTGACACTGGTTCTTAATACCATAGTTAGTTTGGCCTGGGTTTTAACCTTGTCTAATGTAATCATGCGGTATGAATTCCTCTGTATCTGGCTTCTTTTGTTCAACACATTGATGAGATTCATCAGCTGGGTTTAGCAGTTGCTAATCCACTTTCATTACTATAAGAATTCATTTGTAAGTTTATTAAAATGTATTTAGGCATTCTCCTGGGTTTTTTAAAAATTAACTTATTATTGTTATTTGTTTTAGTGACAGGGGCTTGCTCTGTCACCCAGCTGGAGTGCAGTGTTGAATCATAACTCACTACAGCCTCTGACTCCTGGGCTCAAGTGATTCTCCTGCCTCAGCTTCCTAAGTAGCTAGGACCACAGGTGTGCACGACCACGCCCAGGTAATTTTCAAAATTCTTTGTAGAGATGGGGGTCTTACTATGTTGCCCAGACTGGTCTCGAACTCCTGGGCTCAAATGATTAGCCTCCCAGAGTGCTGGGATTACAGGTGTGAGCCACAGCGCCTGACCAGCCATTCTGCTGTTGATGGACATGTACACATCACTGGTGAACACGTTTTCACGTTTCTTTTGGGTCTATGCCTAGGAGTGGCATTTCTGGGTAGTGGAGTATGCTGGTGTTAGTAGATACTGCCAAAGAGTTTTCCCAAGTGGTTGTGCTATTTTACATTCTCACCATCTGTGTATGAGAATTTCAGTTACCTCACATTCCTCCCAGCACTTGATGTTAACAATCCCTATAGTTTCAGCCATTCTGGTAGGTGAGTATTTGTTTCTCACTGTGGTTTTAATTGGTTGATGCCGTATGAGGTTGAGCATTTTTAATTTTCTTCTTGGCCAATTGCATCATTTTTTTCTTTGTTCCTTCCCTTCCTTTTCCTTCCTTCTTTTATTGTTTCTTTCTTTTGTGAAGCAGCTGTTAATTTCTTTTTCTTTTTACAATTAATTAAATTATTTTATTATTTTTAACTCTGGTTTTATATCTACTCAGCCATCTGAGTAGCTTGGATTGCAGGCATGAGCCCCTGTACCCAGCTCCCATTTTTACCAGTGTGCAGTTCAATGGCATTAGGTACATTCATGTTGATGTGCCACCATTACTGCCATCCATTTCCAGCTGTTTATTTCTTTGGCTCTCTCTTTTTTTTTTTTTTTTTCTATTGAATCATCGATCTTTTCTTACTAGGTTGTAGGAATTCTTTATATATTCCAGATATGGGTCTTTTGGCTACTGTATATTCCTTTTTACTTTCTTACTGATGAAAAGAAATTTTTAATTTTACTATCTAATGTAACAATCTTTTTCTTTTGGGTTAGTGATTTTTGTGTCTTGTTGAATAAATATTTATGTATCTCTTACAGAGCTTTTAAAATCTACATCTGCCTACTAAGCTCTACTCTTCTGAGTTTTGTTTTTCCATAACCCCAATAAATCTCTTGTGTGAGCCCTTCAGTGTCCTGACGCCTACACTGTGCTAGGAAATGAACCAGGCGCCACCACAGATGTTCTCTCCTATTTTGTGGGGAAATTATCTTCATCATGACTTGCCCAAGCCAGAACACCATATGTACACTGGAAAATTTCCATGGCTCCCCAACATCTGGAACCCTTCCTGCATCGGAGGGGGATCGGATTGATGCAGGAGTGGGGTCAGGGGAGTGCCCATTCCCAGCCCCACCCGCATCCCACAGGTGCGGGACTTGGAGAACGGAGGTGTGGTGTCCTTGAGCAGAGCCAGGCCAGGGCAGTGGTTCTGCAAACAGACTGAGGACATAGATGAGTCTGTTTGCATTGCCATGGGCTGCAGGGGTGGCAGAAGGTGGGAGAGAAGCGAGTAAAGGAGAGATCCAGAATGAAGAAGAGCAGAGCACCAGGAGCAAAGCCGTAAGAAAGGAAAGAGAGAGAAGTACCTGGTTTAGCAGCTCAGCACCACAGGGATGAGACAGAGGTTGCAGGGATTGGCTCCAACACCCCCCCACCACCCCCGCCGCCGCCCCGTCTCTGGTTTTTGTTGTTTTGGCGTCGGGACTGGCTAAGAGTCCCAGATTGTACAGAGCCTGACCAGGAAAGGTAATGAGGGCCCTGCAAAGCTTGGAGAGGGGAAGTCAGGGCTGTCCTGTGGGCAGAGGTTCCAGGGCACGTGAGCCAAGTTGGGGTTGTGGTTAGGGCCAGGCCTCCCAGAAGGGGCCCAGGCCAGTCTTCCCTGTCCTCCTTCCTCCCCATCTCTCTCTGAATTGAGAATTTTAAACAATCAGTGAAAGGCCCACCCTCCAAAAAGAAAGTATTTGCCTGCTGGGCTCAGAAACGGTTTTAGAAGCGGTTTGCAAATCTTTGTATTGTGGCAGAAAGCAGATCAGTGGTTGCCTGGGGTGGGGCAGAGTGGGAGGGGCAGGAGGGAGGGATTGCAGAGAAGCACAGGAAAATACTTAGGGGGGATGGACGTGTTCACTGTATGGTGATGGTTTCATGGGTATATACGTCCGTCAAAACTTGTCAGATTCTACACTTTGAACACAGTGTTATCGTATGTCAATTGCCCCTCAGTGAAGCTGTTAACATCCTCCCAGCACACACGCATGTGCTCACACACATACACCCCACGAGCGCACCTACACACACCCCCCCACAGGCACACACGTGCGAGCTCTGGCACAGTCTGCAGGGCAGTGGTTCAGGTTACACTTTAATTGCACAGTGCGCACCTCTCCGCAAACCTCCCTGCTTGCAGGAGCCATGGATCTTTTGTGTCCTTGTCACAAGACAGACAAACCAACACTCAGACGGCCTGACTCTGTGGCTGCAGTGTGACTGTGATGCTACTTAAAGTTCAATATTCCAGGATCTGGGAAGGCCCGAGCTGAGGAGAGAACTGCCAGGTGCACAGAGCAGGGCAGACTCCTGAATCTGCATCTATCTCATCCCCACGACCCTTCAACCCCGACGATCACTGAGCTTGTGGCTTGAACTTCATAATCTGCAAGGCTCACCCCGGGATCCCTGTCCTCACAGGCAATGGGAATGTCTTTTTTCCTTTTTCAGGGGAAATTTAAAAACGGAGAATGAAGGGTTCGGGGGTTAACACACCAAAGGAATGAACCATATCTGGGGCCCCCAGGACAGAGCTGAGGATTGTGGTTCTAATGATCACCACACACCTCTAGAGAACAAGAATTACAGGGAATTTTCTTCTCTCCAAACAGTGTGTTTATGTAATAGTTTCTCACTGCAGGAGGCTTTAAAGCTCCAAAGAATATTTCTAGTGATACAGAAAAATAAAAAACAGTGGTGACTGTCACACTCACAGATTGCTACCGGCAGACATTTACAGCAAGGCATAAAAATCAACAGATTATCTTTCCTTTTACCGAACGACGGTAGCCGACTACTGACCTGTGCAGCCTTTTGCGGGAGGCCCGCTGGCCCTGGACCATTGACTCTGCCTCTCACGGGCTCTCTGCTGATCAATCGTTCTTGCTGGTGGCCAGCTGAGGTCTTCAGTGGGAATCGGGGCTGCTGGGGTGCGATGGGTCCCCACACTAGGAACACACCTCATCAGCACAGGGCTCTCACCATCTCTGAGCACCAGCTCCAGAGGAAAAAGAGAGAGGAGCAGTAAAGCTGAGCCCCAAAGCAAAATGTTGGAAAGGCTCCCGCTCCCCACTCTTAGAAACACCTGGCGATGGACCCTGAGTGACCGAGGGCCTGGGGAGGAAATTGTTTGCTTCATAGTAAAATCTAAAAAGCTCTTGTGATACGTGGGTGAACGCCTCTAAAACACAGAACATCCAGCCAGCAAGCCGGAGGCCTCCCTCAGGTGAACTGAGATCTTTTTACGGGGCGGTGGACATGGTCTCGCTCTGTCGCCCAGGCTGAAGTGCAGTGGTGTGATCACAGTTCACTGCAGCCTTGACCTCCCAAACTCAAGCAATCTACCCACCTCAGCCTCCTGAGTAGCTGGAACTACAGGTATGCACCACCACGTCTGGCTAATCTATTTTTATTTTTTATTTTTGGCAGAGATGGGGGTCTTACTATGTTGCCCCGACTGGTCTTGAACTCTTGGCCTCAAGTGATCCTCCTGGCCTTGGCTTCCCAAAGTGCTGGGATTACAGGCATGAGCCACCATGCCCGGCCCAGATCTTTAAATAGGAAGAAGGGAAACAGAGCTGATGTTCATATCTCCAAGGGCATCAGTTTCCAAATATTCAGGCAAAACCCCTTGGGGAAACTTGAGACAGGGACAAGAAGCAGCTATCTATAGTTATGTTTTGTAAGAATTAGTCATGTAAACATGTTTGTAACAATTAAAACATTTCCCCAATTGATTTGAAAAGTAAAAGTTTCTCATAATCACACCCACTAGAGGTAATGATGATGATCAAACCGAAAGTTGGGTGTCTTATCTGTGCTGACATAACTGTCCCTCATCATGGAAATCGCCAAGAAGTTGCTGCTGGGGATAATGAGTGCCAGGCACCAAGCTTGAATCAGGAGTGATGGCACATATTCCAAATGAACTGCATTCCTGAGTTTAAGACAGTGAGTAGCCAAAGTTTATATACCAAGATTTTGTCTAAAAACTTACCTAATTTTATTTCACCCAGGAGCTCAACAGTGACAGCTTGGCTAGCAAGAATACCTGTAATAACAGACATATGACAAGTCTACAAATTGCTTCTAAAATTCAAGGGGCAAGAAACATCACATTTACTTATTGTCACAGAAAGAGAAAGCCCAAGAGCTCATGACACACCATTACCCTGGGGTCTATAGAGCCCAAAGGATGAAAAAGGAGAGAATGCTGTTCTTGGATGTGGCTTAGTTGCTATGAAATCTCTGTTGCAGCCCTTACTAGGGGGTTGACCTTACGTAAATTATATAACCTCTTTTGGTCTCAGAATTTTCATTTGAAAAATAGGGCTGATTGTAATTCTCATCTAAGACAGTAATAAATATTCATCATCATCATTGCTACATGTTCTCTTAAAGAGTTGCACAGTGTGGGCATAAGATCATTTGTACATCCAATCCCACATAAAGGGACATTTAAATGCAGAGAATAGACTATTTTAGCAAGCGGTTACAGGAGGTGAAGATGAAAATTTTGTCTGAGACCCCATCTATATCAATGTCTATGTTTGTATTTATATATATATATATATCTCTCTCTATCAATCTATCTATCTCTATATCTATCTGTATATTTATCAAAAGTGAGCTGTGAGAATGACCACCGTGGTTGTATTAGTTGTCCATTGTTGAACAGCAAATTACCCCCAAACTCACACTTTCTGGAATGAAAATCCAGATGTAGCTTGGCTGGATCCTCTGTCTAGAGGTCTCTCCAGGGCTGCGGTTAAAGGGTGAACCGGGCTGGACTGGGAAAGGATTCTCTCCCAAGCCCGCTCCTGTGGGCACTGGCAGGACCGAGAGGCTTGTGGGTTGTTACACCGAGTGCCTCAGTTCCTCACCGGATGTTGGTGGGAGGTCGCCCTCTGTCCCTTGGCTCATGGGCCTCTCCTCAGGGCACCTCCCAGCACGGCAGCTGGACTTTCCCATAGTAAGACAGCCAGAGGAGGCAAAGAGAACATGTGTGCACCAGCCGCAAGTCACAGTCTTTTACAGCCAGATTTCAGAAGTGACTGTTTTGCCATGTTCTGTTTGTTAGAAGCAAGTCAGCAGGTCTAGCCCCACATCATACACGGATGTGAAGAGCAGGAGGTCGGGATCACTGGGAGCCAGTTTAGAAGCTGCTGACCACACTTCCTTCTCCTTCTCCTTCTTCTCCTCCTCCTCCTCTTCTTCCTCCTCCTCCTCTTACTCCTCCTTCTCCTTTCTCCTCCTCCTCTTCTTCCTCCTCCTCCTTTCTCCTTCTCCTTCTTTCTCCTTCTCCTCCTCCTCCTCTTCCTCCTCCTCTTTCTCTTTCTTCTCCTCCTTTTCTTCCTCCTCCTCCTCCCTTTCTTCTTCTTCTTCTTCTTCTTCTTCTTCTTCTTCTTCTTCTTCTTCTTCTTCTTCTTCTTCTTCTTCTTCTTCTTCTTCTTCTTCTCCTCCTCCTCCTCCTCCTCCTCCTCCTCCTCCTCCTCCTCCTCCTCCTCCTTCTTCTTCTTCTTCTTCTTCTTCTTCTCCTTCTCCTTCTCCTTCTCCTTCTCCTTCTCCTTCTCCTTCTTATTCTTCTTCTCTGAGGATAAGTAACGAGGCGCACACAAATTCGGAACTATGTATCTTTCAATAGAACTTAGTCTGCTGTCATTATGAAAAACTTTTTCCTCCCATGCTTTCTGCTTTAATAGATATTTCGATACTAGCATAGCTACACCAGTTTTTGTTTGGTTATTGTTTGCACAGTATATATTTTCTACCTTTTTACTTTCAACTTTTCAGTTTCTGATATGTTTTCTTGTCAACAGCATATATGGATATCCAGGTCAATATATTTTTCAATGCAGCCTGAAAATTGTGGCTTTCACACAAGACTTTAGTCTATTTTTATTTAATGTATTTGTTAATATTTTGAGATAAAATATAACATATTTGCTGTGTGTTATTTGTCCTGCCAGTCTATGCTCCTTTTTCACATGTTTCTTGCATATTTAGGATCAGGTAAGTATTTTTCCATAGTCTCCTTATGTTATTTTAGAGGATTATATATATAATATACACACATATTCCAAAAATTGAGATATAATTGAAACAACATAAAAAATTAACCATTTAAAAGCATACAATTCCATTTTTAAAGGATATTTACAAGGTTGTGTGAACATTACCATCATTTAATTCCAGAACATTTTCATACCCCCCAAGTAAAAACCTGTACCTGCCACTCCCCACTCCAACTGCCCCGTGTCACCCCCAGTCCTTGGCAACCACGAATCTATTTTCTATGGATTTACCGATCCTTGGCATTTTATATAAATGGAATCATACAATATGTGGCCTTTGGCGTCTGGCTTCTTTCACTTAGCATAATGGTTTCAAGGTTCAACCACACTGTAGCGTGTATCAATACTTCATTCTTTAATCTTTATTACCAAATAACATTCCATTGGATATGCCAATTCATTGTTTATCCCTTCTTCAGTTGGTGAATATTTGGTGGCTATTATGAATAATGCTGGTATGAACATTCATAGAGAAGTATTTGAGCACCTATCTTTAATTCTCTTGGATATATACTAGACGTGGAATTGGAAGGCTATAAGATTTCCTGAAGAAGTTTAACGTCATCCTTATGCCAGTTTGAGGAAATATCAAGCAGTTTTCTACTGTGGCTGTACCAATTTACATTTTCATCAGCAAATGTGGGAGGATTTCAATTTTTCACATTTTCATCAACATTTGTTATTGTTATTATAATTGAACTTACTAGTTTAGTTTTTGGTATTTTCCTCTTATAGTGGGATAAAGTGGTATCTTATTGTAGTTTGATTTGCATTTCCATAGTGGCTATGACATTAAGCATCTTTTCTTTTTCTGTTTTTTTTTTTTTTTGTGACAGAGTCTTGCTCTGTCACCCAGGCTGGAGGGCAGTGGTGCAATTGCAGTTCACTGCAAACTCTGCCTGCTGGGCTCAAGTGATTCTCCCACCTCAGCCTCCTGAGTAGCTGGGATTACAGGTGCATGCCACCACACCCAGCTAATTTTTGTAGTTTTTGTAGAGACAGAGATTTGCCACGTTGTCCAGGCTGGTCTTGTATTCCTGGCCTCAAGCAATCCTCCCACCTTGGCCTCCTAAAGAGCTGGGATTACATATTTGAGCCACTGTGCCCGGCCCGAACATCTTTTCATGTGGTTATTGGCCATTTATATATCTTTGGAGAAATGTCTATTAAGATCCTTTGCCCATTTAAAAACTTGGGTTGTCTTTTTATTGCCGAGTATGCTTTTTGCTTTAATAGATATTTTGATATTAGTATAGCTACACCAGCTTTTGTTTGGTTATTATTTGCACAGTATATATTTTCTACCTTTTTACTTTCAACTTTTCAGTTTCAGATGTGTAGTTTTTTATTTGTCAACAGCATATATGTACATTTAGGTCAATACATTTTGAGTACAGCCTGAAAATATTTGTCTTTCACAGAAGAATTTAGTCCATTTTTGTTGAACGTATCTATTAATATTTTGAGCTAAAATATACCATATCTAATGAAAATTGTTGCCTAATCCAAGATCATGAAGTTGTACACCTATGCTTTCTTCTAAGAATTTTATGCTTACATTTAGGTTTTTGATCCACTTTAGTTTTTGTATATGGTATGAGATAAATGTCCAATTTCATTCTTTTGCATGTGGATATCTAGTTGTTCTAGCATCATTTGTGGAAAAGACTATTCTTTCTGCATTGAATGATCTTGGCACTCTTGTTGAAAATCAGTTGACTATAGATGTATGGGTTTATTTCTGGACTTTCAATTCTGTTTCATTGATCTCTACATCTATCTTTTTTTTTTTTTTTTTTTTTTTTTTTTTGAGATGGAGTCTCGCTCTGTCACCCAGGCTGGAGTGCAGTGGTGCAATCTTGGCTCACTGCAAGCTCCGCCTCCCGGGTTCACGCCATTCTCCTGCCTCAGTCTCCTGTGTAGCTGGGACTACAGGCGCCTGCTACCACGCCCGGCTAATTTTTTGTATTTTTTTTTTTTTTTTTTTTTTTTTTTTTTTTTGAGACGGAGTCTTGCTCTGTAGCCCGGGCTGGAGTGCAGTGGCCAGATCTCAGCTCACTGCAAGCTCCGCCTCCCGGGTTTACGCCATTCTCCTGCCTCAGCCTCCGGAGTAGCTGGGACTACAGGCGCCCGCCACCTCGCCCGGCTAGTTTTTTGTATTTTTAGTAGAGACGGGGTTTCACCGTGTTAGCCAGGATGGTCTCGATCTCCTGACCTCGTGATCCGCCCGTCTCGGCCTCCCAAAGTGCTGGGATTACAGGCTTGAGCCACCGCGCCCGGCCAATTTTTTGTATTTTTAGTAGAGACGGAGTTTCAGCGTGTTAGCTAGGATGGTCTCGATCTCCTGACCTCGTGATTCGCCCATCTCAGCCTCCCAAAGTGCTGGGATTACAGGCGTGAGCCACTGCACCCGGCCGATCTCTGTATCTATCTTTATGCTAGTACCACATTATCTCGATTTTCCTGTGGCTTTGTAGTAAGTTTTGAAACCAGAAAGAGCAACTTTGCTCTTCACTTTCAAGTTTGTTTACGCTATTCTGGGCCCCTTCCATTTCCATATGAATTTTAAGACCAGCTTGTTCACTTCTGCCAAAACATCAACTAGAATTTGATAGGGACTTCAATGAATCTGTACATTTAGTTTTACCAGTTTAAAAATGTTAAGTCTTCCAATTCGTATTTTCATTTTCTGTCTTCTTTAATTTCTTCCAGCAATGTTTTGTAGTTTTTAGTGCATAAGGCTTGCACTTCATTTTTTTTGTTTTTTGAGAAGGTGTTTCGCTCTGTCCCCCAGGCTGGAGTGCAGTGGTACAATCTTGGCTCACCGCAACCTCCACCTCCTGGGTTCAAGCGATTCTCCTGTCTCAGCCTCCCAAGTACCTGGGATTACAGGCACGTGGCATCACGCCAGCTAATTTTTGTAATTTTTAGTAGAGATGGGGTTTCACCATGTTGCCCAGGCTGGTATTGAACTCCTGACCTCAGGGTAATCTGCTCACCTGGGCCTCCCAAAGTGCTGGGATGACAGGCGTGAGCCACCATGCCTGGCCAACTTGTACTTTTTGGTTAATTTATTCCTAAATATTTTATACTGTTTTGATTATAAAAGGAATTTTCTTAATTTCATTTTCAAATGATTTATTGTTAGTGTTTATAAATAGAACTAATTTTTGTAAACTAATCTTATACCCTGCAACCTTACTGAACTTACTAGTTTTAATAATTTCTTGTGGCTTCTTTAGCATTTTCTATATATAAAATCATGTTATCTGCAAATAGTTTTACCTTTTCCTCAACAAATCTGGATGCATTTTACTTCTGTTTCTTGTCTAATTGCTCTGACTAGAACTTTCAGTACAATGTTGAATCAAAGTGGCAATAACAAACAGTTTTGCCTTGTTACTGATTTTAAGGTAAAAGCTTTTCGTCTCTCCATTAAGTATAATGTTAGCTGTGGGTTTTTGATAGATACCTTTTATGAGGTTGAGGAAATTTTTCTATTCCTAGTTTATTGTGTGTTTTCATTGTGATGGCTGTTGGATTTAGTCAAACACTTTTCTTAAATTGAGATATATGGTTTTATCTTTTATTAATATGGTATATTGTGTTCATTGATTTTTGTTGATTTAGGTTGAGCCAACGTTGCATTCCTGGGATAAATCCTACTTGGTAATGGTGTACATATAAGTTTTATATGTTGTCAGATTATTTCATTGAGAATATCTGCATTTGTATTAATAAAAAATGTTAACATAAATATATAATCTACATGGTCTATAGTTTTCTTGTGATGGCTTTGTCTGGTTTTGGTAATAGGGCAACACTAGCCTTACAGAGGTAAGGAAGCATTCGCTCCTCTTACTTTTTGGAAGAGTTTGTGTTCCTTTTTAAACATTTGACAGAATTTATGAGTGAAGCCGTGTAGTGCTGGGCTTTTCTTTGCAGAAAGTTCTTTGACAGCAGATTCAACCTTTTAGTCTATTTTAGTTTTTTCTTTCTTCTTGAGTCAATTTCAATAGTTTGTGTCTTTCTAGGAATTTGTCCATTTCATTTAGCTAATCTAATTTGTTGGGATACGATTACTCATAGTATTCTCTTACAGTTCTTTTTATTTCTGTAAGGTTGGTAGTAGTGTCTCCCTTTTCATTTCTGTTTTGGTGATTTGAATATTCTCTTATTTCATTGGTCAGTCTAACTAAAATTTGTTAATTTTGTTGATCTTTTCCAAGAAATGACTTTAGGTTTCATAGATTTTTTCTACTGTTTTTCTATACTTCATTTTACATATTCCTGCTCTAATCTTCATTTCTTTCCTTGTACTTGCTATGGATTTAGTTTGCTGTTCTTTATTTCTAGTTTCTTAAGGTAGAAGATTAGGTTATTGATTTAGCATCTACTTTTCTCATTGAGATGTTTTATTATATAATTCATTACATAAATTTTGTTATGTTGTGTCTTCATCTTCATTCATCTCAAAATATTTTCTAATTTCTCTTGTGGTTTCCTTCTTTGACACATTTGTTATTTAGGAATGTTGTTTAATTTCCACATATTTTTGAATTCTCCACATTTCTTTGTTACTGATATCTCATTGCATTCCATTGAGGCTGGAGGACATACTTTGTATGATTTTAATAATTTAATAATTTTAAGACTTGTTTCTTGTTTTATTGCGTAACCTATGATGTATCCTGGAGAATGTCCCAGGTGCACTTGAGAAGAAGATGTACTCTGCTGTTGTTGGATGAAGGGTTGTATAGGTGTGTTAGGTCTAGATGGTTTAAAATGTTGTTCAAGTCTTCTATTTCCTTGTTGATTCTCTGTCTAGTTGTCCTATGCAGTGTGTTCCATATAGGTGATATAAATAGATATGTATATAACTTGCCCAGTTTTAGCATATAAAATTTAAGAAAATAAGAATTAATGTTAAATACATTAGATCTTAGCTTTTATTCTAATGCCTGTATGAAACCATTTATTAGCCATTTAACTACTTATGACTCTAAGGTCATAAAACAGATTTTAAACTTTGAAATGCTAGTCTTTTATCCTGCCAAAAAAGTAAATTTTAAACCTGGGTTGAAATCATTCAATGTCATTTTCACCAAAGCAGACATTCGTTTGCTTCTTCAGACACGCTGTCAGAATGTTCCCTGGGGAAGAGGGAGAGGATTCCTGTGATATAGTCAGCCTTTCCCTGTTGCCAAATAGTGAAGGTATTTATTTAAATGCTAGTTAGTATTGAGAAAGCTTGGTGGGCTGGTCCAGCTCTTACAGAGGCAGAAAGCTTGTAGACCATCAGAATTATCTGGTAAGTTTAGCCTTGACTTGAAAATAACCCTAAATCCAGAGCCATCGAGCAGGCTGGAACCACCCGTTCTGCCATGTTGCCCCACCACTCTCACTTGCAGAGAATTACAGGCCCATGGGATGCCAGGATGGGCTGGACACTGCAGGCCATTGGTCCCCTCCTCGCCTCCCCACTCAAGGGAAGAGTGCATAGAGCAGTGGAGTGTAGACCTCTCTTCCCAGGTGCGAGGTCACCAAAAGGCTGTGTGATGCTGGGCAGGTTGCCTGACTCTTTTGGGCCTTGGTTTCTTCACATGTAAAGTTAAACTGGTGCATGAAACATCAGCGATCTCCTCTTCTCCCTAGTTCTGGGCTGTACTCCAGGGTCTCATGTTCCCAGAGAAGTGCTTTCACCTGCCCGAGTATCTCCTTTCCTCTAGAGGGCAGGACTCCCTGGCATGTCCTGGAGTCCATTTGAAAAGCTTCAGCTTGGAAACAGCTTCTCACACTTGGTGGGGCACAGACCTGGGGCTATTGTGTCAGAAAAGTCTCAGAAAGCTGTCTGCACGCTAGGACAGGAAGGCCATGAGCCGGGGAAAGTTGGTTACAGAAGAGGTCAGTACAGAGAGGCCACCAGATGGCTCAGTGAGTAGATCTGGGAAAAGCAGAGACTGAGTTTCCCTAGGGCAATGACAGAACCCTGTCCCCAGGGTTTTTCCCTCTTAAGCTGTGTGTCACTATTTGGCAGGTGCCAATTCTCTTGCAACACACAGAAAATATATTTTCTTCTTTTAGAATATTTATAAATATTTATATTTATCTCTAGGGGAGAGAACTTGATTTTCTTCTTTTGGAGAAGCTGTAACGCTTGTTCATACTCGTGTAACGAGTACGAGTCTGATGGTCTACAAGTATGAACGAGTATGTTCATACTAGTGTAATGAGTGAGTAATGTACAAGTGGGTTGGAGCCTCTGATGGGCCCCAACAAGAGAGGGAGTTGGCCATGAGGCTGGCCCTAGCCCCCTACGCACCTGCTGTGCCCAGAGACTGGGGGCACCCCTCACTCCCTCTTGACCAAATACGGGGCGAGAGAATGGGAGCAGCCCCAGTCTGAGGCCATCTACAGTCCCGTTTACGTAGTTGACACGCCTTTCCCTCCAAGACTGTCAGAGTTGTGGGTTCTTCTCATTTCTGTAGCTGTCACTAGTTTTGCTGGGGACATCACAAACTAAATCAGCCTGCCTAAAGACTTTTTGAGAGCTCTCATTTTATAGAGTGATGCTAGGACAGGAAGGCCATGAGCTATAGGAGAGGTACAGAGACGCCACCAGATGGGCTCAGTGAGTGGATCTGGGAAGAGCGTATTAACGTGTATTACATTAATATTCTCTGCAAAATAATCTCAAAAAACTGAAGGAGCAAATGGACAAGTGTCTCGAAGCGAGCCTGGTCTACACTGCAGTGTAAGTGCCACCGTCACTGTCACCCTCATGGTTGAGGAAGCAAGGCCGCCTGTGTGTTGTGCCTGTCTCTGGATCTCAGAGGTAACAGGCTCCCGACTTTGGCTTTGAGGGGCTGAGCAGTCTTAAGCTGAGGAGCTAGGAAGCTCTAGAGAAGAGAACTTGATATATATACAAGATAATATTTTTTCATGCATATACTGAAGTTTTTTAAAGCATAGTTTTTTTTTTTAAACCTAAGATTCCATCAACATTCTTTTTTAATAAATGTGTATTCCACTGTGGTGGTGGTGCACAATTATTTAACCAAAACCCTACTGATGAACATGTATGTAGTTTCCAATGCTTCACTGTCAGGAACAATCCTGAGATGAACTTAACTGCATACATATCTTTATTGTCATATTTCCTACCTTTCCTACCACTCGTTCCTTAAGATGAATCCTTACAGATGGAGTTGCTGGGTCTGGGTTTTTTATATTTGAGAGTTACTGTCAAATTCTCCTCTAAAGTTGGACCGAGACTTGCACGCATCTGAGCAGTCACATTTCCCTTCCTCCTCACCCACACGGGGCACAAAACAGAAGAACTTCACTGCTGTCGCCAGTGCTACTTCTAGTTGGGCTCAGTTCTTGTGCAAGAAGTTGAAAGGTGGAAGATTTGCTTCAGAAAAAGAGGAGGTGGCTCACAAGGCCCAGAGGATGCAAAGTCTCGGAAGATGGAGATTTCACTTGGTTCCCTATTTGTAAATTCTACAACAGACATCTTAGTGTCTTTGTCAGAATATGTGCTTTGCCACATCGACCTTGGATAAAAGCTTGGTGCTACTCCTGATCAAATTACCTACACGACCTTGGGCATGTGTTTAATTCTTCAGGTTCCTCATCTGCAAAACAGGAGTGAAAATAGCCACATGACAGGTTTGGGTAGAGGAGGGGTAAGTTACAACTCTATGTAAGAGAAAATGTAACACTGAATGAAGTCAGTCACAGAAGCTTTTTTGTGATATAAAGGTTAAAAATATGTAGAACTAAAAGTAATTTATTTTAGGAATAAGTTCTTAGAAGAAGTGGATGATGGACACAAATTCAGGAAATGGTCACCTGGGTGAAGGTGACCAGGCAGGATATTGGTCAAATTATAGGTCCTGCCCAGGTGATAGTCATGCAGGGTTTCATTCCATTAAACTGTACAGATGCTTTACACACATATGTATATTTCACACACACACACACACACAGAGAAAACATCCCAGGAGAAACCTCACAAGAATCAGAGAAACATTTCAGATGTGTTAAGAAATATTAGTTTTATTTAACCAGTTTTCACAGCTGAATATTTATTCTATAAAAACTTTACAGATTGTACAGTTTATATATAGTTCAAACTACGGAACGAAAAGGTAGGTCCCACAGATGCAAAAATACTGTACTAATCAATCCAAGATAAAGGCAGATTTACACACTGTACAGCTCTCCACGTGGCCGGGGAGGTGGTCAGTTCTAAGTATAAACTTCAAAACTGTACAAAAATAAGAATTTGATTTTATTTCGCTCTTCATACATTCAATATGATTGCAAGCTCAGAAGCCTAATAATAGGCATCTGGAGTCTGGAGTCAGTACCCACTCCTGGAAGGAGAGCACGTGTCTATCCACACAGGGCACTTGTGGACACCACACTGAGCTCAGTATACTGTATAGACATAAAAGCAGAGACCAAGAACATTAAATGGTGAATATAAGGTAGTTCTTTTTTGTTTTGAAAGGAGTTTTTGCATTTAATAGTGTGCCAAAAGAATTTTAACTTATTAAATAAAATATATTCTAAGTGAACCTAAAAATTACACTTTATAAACATAAAAATATTTTATTTTGGTGTAATACATCAATCATATCTGCAAATAGAAAACCAAAACTGTCTATAAAGTAGTACTTCTCACCCAGCAACAAGAAGCACTTATGTAGTTATTTTTCAGAAGGGTCAGAAAAACTATTTAAAACCCACTAAAGACTAACTTATAACTTAGTCATACTTAAGCTATTCAGTGATTCACTAATACTGCAAAACAAGCTTTCTTCTAGAGACAGTGGTTTCTTCATGTTAACTGGGTAAGAACTGGACATATTTTAAAAAGAAGCAGAAACCAATTGATATCTCAGCCTGAATCCTAAGCATATGTCTGGTTTGAGGGTAAGCTTCTCAGTGGATTTTTCATCAGAAATATTTATCCTAGAAGCTGAGTCTTTTGATTTAGAGTTTCCCGAATCTGAGGTATCTGTACCTTTTTAGAGAAAAAGCCAACGCCTCAGATCACGGTGTCTCTAAGTGGGGCAGGGCAGGTGAGGTTGGCTAATACCCCTGTAGATTCTGCGTTCTAGAAGGAAGAAATGAGGAAAACAAACATTATTCCAGACTTTTCTGTCATCCAAAACCAGTAAAACACAATTCTGTTTTTTATACAGTACTAGCCAAAGAAAACAAAAATTAGAGCTTCTAAGAGCAGTCTAGTGCCCATCTTTATACTTTTACACTTGCGTGTATCTAAGTATAAAATAATGACGTTTGGACAAAGAAGCTTTGTAGTTATTTTTTTAAGGTTACAGTACTTTAAAACTCCTTGATAATAAATAGCGTGGATGTTCCCAGTCCTGCTTCCAAGTGTAAGCTACGGGTGAGCTTGTTTCAGGCTGTGAGAATGGATCAGGGCAACTGGAGCCAGTGAAGTTCTGCTCAGCCCGATCCCGGTGTCACCAGTGGGCAGCCCGACACTCAGAACTCATCGATCTTCCTCTGCAAGTACTTTAACATGGAGTCCATCCCCTGGGCCGAGCCCCAGATCTTCTTCAGCGCCTCACACTCCCGCTCGTTGGCCTGCTCCAGCTCCATCTTCATGTTGCAGCGCACAAGGGCTTTGGATTCCTCAAGCACCTGCGCCGGAAAACAAGAGCTAGTTAGCAGGGTGCGTGCTGGCAGACACGGGTCCCTTGTGCCTCCACATTTATGGAGGCGATCATCCAATTCCAACAATCACCTGTTCAAAAGGTTACCAGACGTTTTCTCACAATATGTCAGGCCTAACAGATGTATAAAGCACATTTCACACTAGGCACTGGGTACATTCTTAACTTCAAAATGGCTCATTTCAAAGGAGAGCTGGGCTGTTGGGATCCAGCCTGCACTGCATACTGCCGCACACTGGCGTGGACCCCCGAACTGGACGTCTGCTCTGCTGATGCCCAGAAAGCTCTGAGGATGCCTGTTGAGGGAATTTTTCTAAACAAAATGTAATTTTCATAATTAGGGTTGCTTGTCTGCCTGGGACAGTTTAGATGGGAATCGTGTCAGTTAATATTAAACATTTCGTATCTTATAATTAGCCAAATGCAATTTTGTTAGAAGCACATTTAAGAAAACAATTTGTATTTTTTTTTTTTTTTGACACAGGGTCTTGCTTTGTTGCCCAGGCTGGAGAGCAGTGGCGTGATCTCCGCTCACTGCAACCTCCGCCTCCCGGGTTCAAGCGATTCTCCTGCCTCAGCCTCTCGAGTACTTGTAATTACAGGCACGCAACACCAAGCCTGGCCAACTTTTGGATTTTTAGTACAGATGAGGTGTTGCCACATTGGCCAGGCTGGTCTCCAACTCCTGACCTCAAGTGATCTGCCCACTTTGGCCTCCCAAAGTGCTGGGATTTCAGGCGTGAGCCACTGTGCCTGGCCTATTCAGCACATTTATGAAACAAAAGTTTAGGAGGCTGGGCACAGTGGCTCATGCCTGTAATCCCAGCACTTTGGGAGGCTGAGCTGGGTGGATCAACTTGAGGTCAGGAGTTAGAGACCAGCCTAGCCAACATGGTGAGACTCCATCTCCAATGAAAATATAAAATAACCCAGGCGTGGTGGCACAAGCCTGTAGTCCCAGCTACTAGGGAGGCTGAGGCACGAGCATCACTTGAACCCGGGAGGTTGAGGCTGCAGTGAGCCGAGATTACACCACTGCACTCAAGCCTGAGCGACAGAGCAAGACTCCATCTCACAAACAACAACAACAACAACAACAAAAACAACTTTGGCCCACTGAGGGAAAGCGGGGAGAAGCTAATAATGTGGCTGAAAGGCTCTAGAACCAGGAAAGAGTTAGGGTTAGGTCCATGTTAGTTGGTGATTTTCACAGGACGTTTGCTAACTTGCTGACATTTCAGACTGAAGTCCATTTCTGTGGCTCCTGGGTATTTGCAAAGGGAGGGCAAGGTGTGCATGGGGCAGTGGTGGCAGCAGTAGCTTCTGGCAGGACTTCACGGGAAGGTGCTCTGCTGAGGACAAATGTGAAGGACTTAGGAATAATCGCAAATGTGTGAGCTCTCTGAGGGAAAAGGTTCTATGTTTTAAAAAGCTACATGTGTAACAGAAGCAAGTAGACATACAACTGGATTGCACGAGGCAAGCTCCTTAATGCGAACCATCACTTCCTGAGTGAACGTCCCGGGCCAAAACACCTGGGAGACCAGGCCCTTGCCACACGCCTCCTGCGCCGTCAGCTTCCGCCCACTGAGCAGCATCTCGTTTGCCTGCAAGGAAGATGAGTGGATGTAATATGAATTGCGGTGGGAGGTGGGCGGGGAAGACCCATCCCTTAAAATCCACACCAAAGAGAGACGTTCACAAACACTGCCCCGCGGGGAAAATGCGGCACATCCTTCAGTGGCACTGGGAACAGACCCTGTGCAAGGTGCTGTCCACTGGGCAGGTGGAAAAGTAATATATCGGGCTGATTTTTTTCTTAAAAAGGAACGCAAAAAAGTCATCTTACAACCTACTACAGAATTACAGGGACTCTACAGTAAAGAAATCTAAAATAGAAAAGGTCTTTTTGCCATTCATTTAAAAAGTTACTGGTATAACTTCCTCTCCTCCATCTGCCTTCCTCCCCCTAATGCCGGCCCTTCCCATGTGGGAGCTCTTTTAACACACAAAACAATCCCGCGAAAAACAGCATATGCAAAGTTAGGCAATTTATAATTTTAAGGATTTGAACCAGGCATAGAACTCCTACCAAACGTTTTTCTTTATCTGGGAGGCCAATGGTGACTTGTTTTTAATATACACAAAAAAATACTCTAATGGCAGTGACTGTTTCTGCTACAGTGTACCTTGAAGGCTGCCTTGCATCGCTTGGATATGAAAAGACAGAACTATCCAGGGCTTGAATGTGTCAGAAAATTACCATAATCTGCTTGAGAGGGGCTGGCTATAGTTATCTCACATGGCTCAATGGAGAAAGCTAACATTAGTTTTTCTTTAAAAAAAAAATATGTATGTGTATATATGAAATTAATTTTAACCTTGTCCTGGATTCTAGATCACTTTGTTTTTTAATACATGACACTTAACTAGATCACTTTTAAGGTTTCAGCACAACATGTATGGATTTTACATCACTCACATGACAGGTTCACAGGTGCCAGGATGAGGCGGGAAGGGGCGCGTACATGTCTGATAAAGAGCCTGCACGCTGGTCTGACGGGACAGTTTTTGGTCTGCCGTTTATCTTGCCTGGTTAATCTTCCTAACAACTCTGATGGTCACAAAGCCTTGACTATGAGCTGCTGGGCCTCTGGTAAAACACAATTTCGGTCGGTGGCTTCCATTTCCAAAAGAGGCAAAATCACCAAAGAGAGAAAAGGCCCTGAAGTTGCTTAGACAGTGTAAGACTGCCCAGTCACCTACTGTCAATGTCTCGATGCCGTCTACTGCATGTGAAACCCACAGCGTGGAGAACACACAGGCAGAGGTGGCAAAGCAAACACGCGGCTGACTCACTGCCCCTCCCATGCAGGCAGAGGCTGGGAAACAGGGCTGGGGACAGGCTCCTCCCAAGGGTTTGCAAGGTTCTTAATGATCACCCAAACTGGAGTCTGTCATTGGAGCTACAGCTTGGACAAAGGCATGAGTTTCTGAAGAGTCTGGAGAAGTTCTAGGAAGCCCTGAACTGAACGGCTTCTTCTCAGTGAAAAGACGGTCCATAAACAATGGATTTAGAAATGTGACCTGACCTCACTGTTCGTGGTTCTGACAGTTCTCCTAACGGCACAGACCCCGACGCAGCAGGAAAGGGAGCGGGGCTCCCGGCGTGCTGACCCCGACGCAGCAGGGAAGGGAGCGGGGCTCCCGTGCAGACCCCGACGCAGCAGGAAAGGGAGCGGGGCTCCCGGCGTGCTGCCGCCACAGGAAGCGCTCTGTGCTGTCGGGGTTTTCCTTTCCTAGACTGTGTTTCTTTCACTCTCAGCATAGAGTGAGGACACTACAGCCAAATGCCTGAAGTTAAGCATGAAGTATGTTCTCAGGAACAGCTTAGCAGAGCCTTAACTTGGGCAGCGGAGGCAAGTGACCCCGCCAGGCCTGGTGCCTGGCTGTATCACGAGGGGCAGGTGTCCTCAGGTTTCCTCTCCAGCCCTTCCTGCGGGGCCCTGGCTGTCTGTCCCAGTCAGTTCTTCCAACTTTATTTCCTGCTACCTGGAGGTCAATTTACAGCCCCACTACTGTTCTCTTCCCTGTGTGTCTCCCTTTCATCCTCTTTTCTTGACTCTCCTGGGCCTGGCGCCAGCCAAGAACAGCCCTCCTCTCTGCTCAGCGCTCACTCACTGCAGCCGGTCTTCCTCCCCGGCCCCGCAGGCTCCGCGCCTGCTCATCCCTGGAGATCCTCTCCCTACCTTTGGTGTTCTCCACTCCAGGCGGCTGGATGTGCAGGACAACCAAGGGCATCTCTCAATTTACTCAAGAGCAAAAATGACAGGGCCGACGCTAGGTCGCTAATGCTTTCTCCTTAAACATGGCCAGTGAGTTGGTCTGAACAAGTCACCCAAGAAAACAACAACAGATCTCCCTCGGTAACATCTGTATCACAGGATTAAATCTACTCAGTCTCCCTCGGTAACATCTGTATCACAGGATTAAATCTACTCGATCTCCCTCGGTAACATCTGTATCACAGGATTAAATCTACTCAATCTCCCTCGGTAACATTTGTATCAAGGATTAAATCTACTCAATCTCCCTCGGTAACATCTGTATCACAGCATTAAATCTACTCAATCTCCCTCGGTAACATTTGTATCACAGGATTAAATCCACTCAATCTCCCTCGGTAACATTTGTATCACAGGATTAAATCTACTCAGTCTCCCTTGGTAACATTTGTATCACAGGATTAAATCTACTCAATCTCCCTTGGTAAGATTTGCATTAGAGGATTAAATCTACTCAATTTGCGTGAGCATATTCTTCTATAAACACACTATTTTCAGTAGTTCTAAAATGAGAAGTTTTAAACTTCTACCCGAATAACAGATTCACACAGACGCAGTCAGTGGGAACCTGACCAGCTAGCATGATGATCTGAGATGGCTGAGTGCACAGGGACTCCCTGTAGACAACCTACATCACCCCATGATGTGGTCAACGTTGTCCAATTATTTAAAAAAAAGCTATTGTGTAACCATCCAGAGAAATGGGAAATGCCGGACGAAGGTTAAATAGAGATGTCTTGTTAGTTCAGCCAGAGTACAGCAGGAGGGGTGGCGAGGAAACTGGCCCAGTATGAGCACAGGGCATCCAGGAATCTCCAGCCTTATGGGGACGGCTGTGGCAGAGGTTTTACCACCTGCTCCCTCAGGCCAGTCTGTGAAGTCCCTAAGAGGCGGCTCTCAAGGTGCGAGCTACTTGCTGGGCATTCTCCAGCTTCACACCTCAGCAAGCCCCTGAGAGGTACAAGCTGTCCACGTGGAAGCCTGTGGGCGTCGGACTGTGCCATCCTCTGTGCATTCCATGAATGTCTACTGGGCACCAGGAAGGCTGAACTACAAGAGACTCCTCGGCGGATGTACACAGCCGCGCCTACAGCTGAGGGCCTGCAGCAGACAGTGTGAGAAAGCAGAGGCCGCACAGCCTCCATGGTTTGCATGTTCCTTTTATCTTGATAATGTGATTCCTTTAGCGTATCCTCCTGGCAGAGCTCTGCACACGCAAAGTGGGGAAAACCACACTCGTCCCAGTCTTAACTCAGGCTGCTGAAAGCTGAAATGCACCGAAGGCTCATGAAAGGAACGGCATCATTTACATAGTCACTTCCAACAAGACTGTCACAACACAAGTCATATGAGCAGCGTCTATTCACTTTCTGTGGACAGGCTTCGTCAGATACTCTCTCAGAAAGTGCGGAATTCACGCTGAGTGAAACGTGGGCTCTTCGCCCTTGAGTTAGAGCAGGGTTTCTGCCCCTGGACACTAGGGACATTCTGGGCTGGCCTGCTGTTTGGTGTGGGGGCTGTCCTGTGTGCCACATGCAGGGTGCTGAGCAGGGTTGTCCCATGTACCATGGAGGGTGCTGAGCAGTACCCCAGCCTCTGCTAATGGCCATCTCATGTGTGACAACCAAGTTGTCTCCAGACATTGCCCCCCAGATGTGTCCCCCGGGGTGAGGTCGGGGGTGAAAACGGCCCAGTTGAAAACAGCAGCTCAGGAGGCACCAGGACATTTCAAGGGGAAGCGAGAAGTAAAGATCTGTCAGGGCTTGTAGAGTGGGGAGAAACAGGCTGACCAGAGGGCAGGCATCCGTTCTGTAACGACTTCAAGCCTCACGGTCCTTTCTGGGCATGGTGAGCTCTGAGACCGCTACCCCCGAGCAGCGTTCAGCCCCCAGCTCCACGACCAAAACGTGTCTGAACATCAAGCTGGTTTAGTATCTGCACCGACACCACACATCTACGTAGATCATACACTGGGAGGGGTCAGAACCCCAGATCTCAACCTCCTTTGGATAAATTACTCAAAATGAGCTTCACGGGATGTTCCGCAGGATGAGGATTCTTTCTTGCTGGGACAGGGTAACTGGCAGGACACAGCGTGGTTTACAGTCATCACCATGATGAACTCATTTTCCTGATCACGACTCTTTACCATGGGAGTCCGGTGGTGTCCGGTGCGTGCAGCACGGTGAAAAGGACAAAGCAAACGACTCCGATAAGCCACCCACGTCCCCACCCCAGCAAGTTGCCTGCTGTGGGAAATGCTGTCAGCAGGCAACAGAGAGCTCAGGGCCTCCCCCATGGACCGCTCTACCCAGGGCCACCGACCCCACGGCCAACCGCAGTGGGGCACCCGGAACCACCGTGAGGCCACATGGTTCCAGAGCTCCCTGTCAGTCAGCTCTGCCCAATCCTGCTTCCTTTCTGCCCTTCCAGGGACGCTGACACCTAATCTACCAGACCCTGCTTCCCAAATCCATCTTAGCTTCCAGAGAAACCATCTTGCGATGGAGGGAGTGGACAAACCGAGGGTGAGGAGGATTCAGAAACTGCACAGCTCCCCATCTGGCAATGAGGACCACCCCTAACAGGCCAGGTGGAGAAGCCACAGTTCTCGGCACAGGGGGCCGTCCGTGTGCTAACACTCTTACAGCTGAGGGACAGGGACTGCCTGTCACCATGGATGCAAGCAGAGGGGCAGCCAGTAGCAAGAGGCAGAGAGGGCTGAGACTTGGCCCTAGCCCCTGGACTTGTCAACAAGAGTGGTCAAGCTCTACCCAGATTAATCAGCCACTGGAGGAAGGTCTGTCAGCTTGCGAGGGGTGGGGAGGTACCCTAGAACTTGCGATGGGTGCTTTTGGGTGAATGCCCCCAACTTCGAACTCCAGCTTCCTCTGAACCCCTGAGCCTACGGACATGGCCCACCCATCCCTATCAGAACACGCAAGCCCACCTTGCTAGAAGGTAAGGCAAACATCTCTCAGCAAGGCAACACTGGCCCCCCAAAACCTGCCCCATCCCCTCTGCTGGCATCAGGCCTGTAACTCGCCTCTTCCCTGAAAGGGGCTGCACAGCCCAGCCAAGGGTGCAGATGGGAGCTGTAAGAAGACACGAGGGTCTGGTTTCTCAGGGAGCCCGACCTGGAGCCCAACCACAAGTAGGACAGGAGAGTTCACTGATGTAGGACCAACTCCTGGGAGATGATCTGACCCGGCTGCTGGGATGGCTACTGGAAGCATGAGGGAGGTGGGGACCCTGCTGAGTGAGGCTGAAAGGCCAGGGCTGAGTAGGGAGGGGTGGGACAAGATGCATATGGAGGCCAGGCGCGGTGGCTCACGCCTGTAATCCCAGCACTTTGGGAGGCCGAGGTGGGCGGATCACAAGGTCAGGAGATGGAGACCACGGTGAAACCTCGTCTCTACTAAAAATACAAAAAATTAGCCGGGGGCTGTGGCGGGCGCCTGTAGTCCCAGCTACTCGGGAGGCTGAGACAGGAGAATGGCGTGAACCCGGGAGGCGGAGCTTGCAGTGAGCCAAGATTGCGCCACTGCACTCCAGCCTGGGGGACAGAGTGAGACTCCGTCTCAAAAAAAAAAAAGATGCATATGGAGCCTGTGGTCAGTGCCAGAGGGAGGGCAGCACAGCCAGTGGGGCCATCCACAGCACAGAAGGGCAAGCCTGGAGTGCTGCCTGGGACTGGGAGAGGCAGAGCGCCTGATCACGGGACCCCACATGACCACACGTGGGAAGTGGCCAGCACAAGCTGAGTTCCATCAGCCCCACAGGTGCAAGGTCAGGCAGGGCCCGCGGTGGATGCACAGCTGGGCTTGGCAAGCTCCAGAGGGCATCGGCCAGCAGCCTAGACCCCTGCATCACCCCCAGACCCTTGCGTACCCGCGCCCTGCCTCAGCTCATACCTACAGCCATGGGAGGACTGCCTGTGACCCAGTGTGGCCTGTGGGTGGGTCAGCAAGCCAAAAAGGGGACAGCAACTTCACCAGAGCCTCATCCAGCAGGCCTGGAAGAGAACGTGGTGAGGAAAATGCCCCCAGTGGCAGATGCACCTGGTCACCCCCTGGTGAGGAGGAAAAGTGGATCAAGGTTAGAGTAACACTAGCCCCCAGCAGGGGTGGGTGTCCTGGACAGAGGCGTGTGGTGGGTGGAGGAATGGGAAGTGTGCAGGTTGCTGTCTCACATTGTCCACCTGAGAGCATCCGCCATGGAGTGGGCACTGAACAGCTTTGAGAGACGGCTGGTGGCCGCTGGCCACCCAGGGCTGGCAAGAGGGGCCTTAACAGCACAGTCTCCGATTTATCAAAGGCTGATGCAGCCACTGTTGCTACTGAGTGTCCAGCCTGCCAGCAGGAGATGCCAATGTGAGTGGCCCTCAAGGCACCATTCCCAGGGAGGCCCACCTGTGGGCGCTGGGCAGCAGGCTGACGGCTCCAACAGGTGTGGGCGCACCCTCTGGGTCTGGGTCTGCCTGTCCCACCTGCAGATCCTCAGGCAGCACCACTCTCTGTGGCTATGGAGGGTCTAGTACACCAGCATGGCGTGCCTCAGGGTGCTGTGTGTGACCAGAACACCATCCTCACAGTAAATACCATGTCAGGGGGCAGGACCCCAGAGTCCTGTGGCTAAGTCACATACGGCACCTGCCGCAGCCGCCAGCCTGGTACGGCCCTGGCCTGGCCTGGCCTGAGAGGTGCCAGTTTGGAGTTGGCTCCATGACGGTGGGCAGCATCTTCTGATTTGTAGCACACACAGTACAAAGACCTTTACATGGAAGGACACGCGGCCTGGGAAATGGGATGGAGGCCGGTGCCGCTTGTTCCTTCCCTGACCCACTATAGCAGGGAAGTGGACAAGTGCAGCGACTCTGAGCCGGACACAGTGAGCAGGCCACAGATCCCTCGCGGTGTTTTCGCATCAGGGCGGCTGCTGAGGCCAGCAGAGGTGGGAGCCGCGGGTGAGGGGAACTAGCCTGGGGAGTGAGAAGGTGAGGAGCAGGGCAGCTCTGAGAACAGTGCGGCACTGGGGGCCACGGTCTGGCCTACCCATCTTCCTCCTCCTCTCTTGCATTCCTTAATTTTAAATGTTCTGCTTTTCGAGAACGTTTAGATGCAGGAAAAATGACAAAAGTAGTACAGAGTTCCCATAAACCTTCACGCAGCTCTCCCTGGGTTAAAACGTCACATAACATCTTATGATGACCAAAGCCGCTGACAATGTGCTATTCACTCAACTACAAACACGATGTGAATTTCACCAGCCTTCCCACTCTTGTCCTTTCGCTGGCCCAGGAGCCCATCCAGGGTCCCTGATGTTCTGAGCTGTCATGTCCCCTTGGTCTCCTCCAGTCTGAGACGGTTTCTCAGTCTTTCCACGTCTTCTTTGACCTTGGCGTTTTGGAGGAGCGCTGCGCGGCGTCTGCAGACTGCCCCACAGTCCGGGCCTGACGTTCCTCATGATGAATGTCATGATGCAGCGCTGAGCTGCTGCACCTTCAGGAGGAATCCCACGCAGCGACGAAGGCTGCGTTCCCCTCAGCGCTTCACGTTGGCTTTTGTCTCATTTCTGTGAACTCTGACCACTCAGGAAGGTGGTACCCGCCAGGTTTCTCTACTGTAAAGTTACTATTTTTCCCACTACAAATAATGAGAGGATCCAAACATCCTTTTTCTCATCACGCTTTTACCCACTGATTATAACATCCAGGTTAAACATTTCAGGTTCCGGCCTGCAAGTTATTGCTGCCTAATCTTCTTCCTCCAAGTTTCTCCCAGAAAGAAAGCCCCTTGGAACCTGAAGGAGCTGACCCCCAAAAGGTGCATGAATGACCTGAATGGCACTGGGGTGAACACGGAACTGTGCTGCCATGATCCCTTCTGGGGAGGCCTGGTTGCCTGACTGCGGGTGCTGCTGTTGGCAGACGGCCATAGGGCGCCTTTAGGGATGCCCTCAGCTGCAGGGAGCCACCTCGTCCAGGGCACAATGCTTCCCACGCATCCCACACCCAAGGATGATGGACACAGTATCACTTTGACCTCTTCCTCTGACCGGTCCTGCTTCCTCCCCATCCCTTCCACAGGTACTGACTACCTGCCAATTCTCCATGTGCCAAACTCATCTCAGTGTCCGCTTCTGGAGAACCTGACCTGTGACACCACCTCCTGCCCTATTTCAAGGACTAGGGAATGAGATGTGAATAACTGCTTGATAAATCACAAGCTACAATACAAACACAAACTACTATAATGAACGGATTAAACAGCTGAAGAAATAAAAACACACAATTATATGGAAGACAACCCTCTAATCCTGTGTAACTTTGCTCCCTCTTAAAATTGCCTTCTCTTCAAAGCGCAGCTTTTAAGTTATTAGGTGAAGAACTTTTCGATTGCAAATTGTTGGTTGGGTTACAGACTGGATATTTACTAACAGTAGATATCAGTGTGAATTATGCAAAGTGGTAGGGTAGGCTCCTCAATGAATGAAGTCCTTTTCTAGGGAATGATGCAAAAAGGGTCAACAACGTCTATGAACCCAAATCTGAACTACAAGATGAAAAGTCCCCACAGAATGACACACTGTACAGCTTTAGAAAAGCAATAACCAAACCAGATTTCTTCAGGAAGCTTTCTAGAATGATTTTTTTTTTAAAGGTACTCACAGATGCTCCTCCCATTATCTTGGGAAACATAACGGTAGAACAGCCATCTGGACTCTGTCCGAACGTAGTATAGGGTGTCTGAAACCAAGCCTTTTCATTAGCCCAAACCACATCGCAAAGAGGCAATATGGATGCTCCTAGCCCGATGGCTGGGCCATTGACCGCTACAATGATGGGCTTCTTAAACTGAATGAAAGTATTCACGAAGTTTCTAAAATGAAAAATAAATGGGGAATTACTCAAAACATTGCATATTTGAGCAAAGGAAAAGTCTATTATGGAATTCAGTTCACCAAGATGTAAACGCTGCGGAAATCATGAAGACCTGAGATTTGTTTAAGGCCTTCCCCAGCAGTTGCGGACCCTAGACTTATTTACTACGTGCTGTAAAGGTTTGGTGACAGCCCGCAGCCCACGCATGTGGTGGCTGTCGCTACAGGACCTACGTGAAGGCCACAGGGTAACACGCAGCCATGAGCTGCGCTGGCCTTTGCAGGTGGCTCTCGAGCTCTATGAACAACACATCTTGCTCCCCAACCCATCCTCCCTCGAAGACACACTGGGCCTCCCTCGGAGCCCAGTACATATTCTGGGCTTTATAAGACCAATCAAGAAGCTGTCACAGAGGAAATCTGCCAGGGCATACTAAGACTGCCTGCTGTTAAGTGGATAGTAGTGGATTAGGGGTCACAAAAACCCTGGGATCTGGGTCCGGCCTTGGCTCCTGATTTCAGACAGCTCACTGATTATTTGGCAATAACTGCTATTTCCTGAATTTACGTGCGAGTGGACTGAACAGTCTGGGGGACATGGAGACAAGTCTCACAGGCTGGCTCAAGACAGGAGACCCGCAAACAAGAAGAGCAAGCAGCACAGGGCCCAGGCCTTACCCACATCCTGCTCCACTGCGGGCTGGAGGGGACGGCTGCAGCAGGAGTTCGGAGGACAGGGGGTCAGGCGTGGAGCCACCTTTGAGCAGGATGGAGGTTTAATAAATCAAGCTAATGCTATTTTGGGATTTGCTTTAGATCAGGCTGGAAAAGTAGGCTGCTTTTCAATGTAGGGTAGCTTGGTGTCATAGCACTGTGGGAATGTGCATTTTCTTCCCCCGAATACTAGAAGCTGATTTTATGCTCAGAGGTTGTTTCTTCTTAATGATTTCACACAGTAGACAAAAGAATAAACACAAGATAGTCCCTTTAGTGCAGGCTGAGTTCTAGATCAGAAGTGCACCTTTAGTGCAGGCTGAGTTCTAGATCAGAAGTGCAGAGTAAGGACAGCTTTTCACTTGCTGGATTCTAAACCTGACCCCCATCTTTAATACTGAAAATAACAATCTAGATGCTCTCTACAGTTCAGCCATTTAAAACCAGAGCAATCTGTTCAGATCTTCTCTGAAAATCATGACTCAGCATCTGAGATAGCTCCTCGCTCAACTCCCCGAGATACTGATGGATGACTCATATTTTTTGGAGGGGGCAGGTTGGGGAAGTGAGGAGGGTGTGTGTGTGTGTGTGAACAGGAGGGTGAGGAATTGCAGTTTAGCGGCTGGACCTCAGTCGAGCCCCCAAGGTTTGTGGGATCTTTGCACTGAGCAAGAATTAACTCATTCAAATGAATGAGTTGCACCAAGTCTTTCTAAATGAGAGAGCCTAAGGCACTGTTAGAAAGATCACACTAAGGTTTACTGATACAGAATGTCAGACAACCTTTTAAGCAGACTCTTGAAATAAGCCCAGAAGAACTACATGAAGCTATTTCAGTTGTGTTGTCTTTTGAGGATTTGGGGTCAATGACACAAGACGGAAATACATTTCCTAGGCCCAGTGACTGATGACTCATGAAAAGGTAAAACTGCTGAACTGTCTCCATGATAAGGAGCAGCTGTTTCCAAAATCTGAGTAGCTCCACTTTCACCTGCCTCATGGAACAGAAGGCAAACGGGTATAGCCGCTGCCCAGGCTGACATCTGGAAACCACGGATGGGGCGATCAATTAACATAAAAGGGATGATAAAAATCAAGGTAATAAGAAGATAATTCTATAGAGAAACAGCAAAAGGAATTATTTCATATATCCTTGCCCCCCTTGCCCCTATATTTGTATTAAAAAATCTGCTTCTAAAATATTAATAGATATTGATAAGTCAAAACTTAGGTTTTAATAGGCTGAAGGCTTTTTTGGGGAACTGAAATTTTATTTTTACTTTTGCCTAGAATGGTGACTTCCCCTGCAGCTGGTGGCTCTTTCTGGGCGGAGTATGAACGAACCAGCATGCTCTGGGGCACAGACCCCCTTCCCTTTTGAGGGAATGGGAACTGGCCATTCTGAATCGTGAGCCCGGAGATGCCAGCAAAGGATGTGGTACACACAGAGACTCGTTTCGTTTTAAAAAAGAAAATCTTTACAGAAATGCTTTCTCTGCCTAGTACAACTTCCCAGGACCATCAAGGCTTAACCAAGGGAGCTGCACATCAAGGCAGAAGGCACCAGAGGCGAGGCAGGGGCTGCCTTCAGGCCTGGGACGGTCCTCTCCCGAGTAGCCCCTGCTTCTGTGGGCTTCAACCAAGTGTGTTTTAAACTTAAAATAAAAATGTATGAACACTCAAATGTGTGCCACGCAATGTATTGAATTTAAATTTGTTTCTTTGGAATTGAATTCAAGGCTGTTGTTGGATATGGCAGGGAAGGAGGTTGATATTTGCCATATAATTAGTCTAAAAAGACTTTATAATTAAACAAAACTCTTCCTTTAAAGGACATTTACTAATTTGGAGACAACAAACAGTTGGAAAATCACATAAGATGTAGGGACTGTCAAGGGAATGTCTGGGGAGAAGGAGGCAGCAGGGACCTGAGGTTGGGCAGCCAGTGTGCTGCTGCCTTTCCATGGCTGAGGTCTCCCTCATTTGAACGGCACCTTCACTTGAAGGATCGAATGGGGTACAGGTCAGGGTCATGGGGCATGTTTACTGGCTCCCTTTGTTCTCTCCCAAATCCTCTTGCCCCTGGGGCACTGCCTGGACAGGCCCCCCGGTCTCCCTCTGTGGGAGGAAGAAGAAACCTCGCTTCTGGGGAGAGAAGTCTCCTGGTCGATGACACCCCGTGGCAGCTACTGGTTCCGGCAGACTTCAGAAGCCCAATGCTATCCATGAACTTGAGATAATTTTGTTTTAATCACCAATGCGCAGAATATTTTTGTGGCAATTACTCTGCAAACTGCAAACCACCAATCCTCGTAACGAAGTTAGCTACTTTAGACACCTGGTGACCTAATACGAAACCTCATCTTCCTGTTTCCCGCTTTTCCCTTGGAAACTTGCTACAATGAAGTCCTTTGCCTCCAAGTTTTAAGGAACATGAGACAAGACACCAGAGAAATGAAAAATATACACAGGAAGAGCTTTTATCCATATAAAAATTAATTTAAATGCAAATAAGAGGAGGAAAGGTTAAGTGACTTTGGTGTAACTAATTATTTTTCTGATCTTGCCAGAGTATATTAAGGAAAATTCACATTGACAAAAATATAGTCACATGAAGAAGAAACAAGTCGGTTTTCCTAAAGTAGGACTTGGCTCTTCACAAGAATATCAATCCAGCTTTTTGTTGGGAGTAGGGAGAGTGGAGTGAGCAGGGAACTGATGAAAATGAACTATTAAAGTGACATAAAGTTCAACAAAGGAGATCTCCACTTAAACCTGACTTGATCAAGCTTTCCTCTGCTTTTACTAATCCCAGCGCCACAAGTCCACAGCCTCTGTCCAAGGGAATTCAACGCTGGAGGGAGGAGTGAGCTGCACCCGGCGAGGCACCAGCAGGGCTCACGAGTGGAGCCAGGGAAAAGTCTACACGGGAAAACGGAGCCAGGACCCAGAAGCCACTGGCTGACACATCTGATTTTCTTATTACCGCAGAGCTACCAAATAGCACAATATTATGTGTACATTGAGCAGGACATTATGGAGAACATACAAAGTGACCATATGAGGCATGGTGGTTTGTATTTTAAAAATAAAAGCTAAGTTCATGGAATTCACCCTGAATGGATAATAATGAAGCTGTCTTAGAGGTGCTGAGAGTCAGCCAAGGATTTATGATACTGATCAAGCAGTTTAATCTTAAACTGAAGAACAAGATGGTCCCACCTAGTGTACCACAGGGATGAAATCCCCTGGGAGATCAGAAACAATACTTAATAAGATTGTTAATAAAATTTCAAACTACTTCTGAAAAAAAAAAACACACATATGATAGCCTATAAAAGGCAACTCTCAAAAGATTTAGGGATAACGTCTTAAACACATGTGTACATCATATGAGAAAATACAGTAATTCTGAAAATGATTAAATATGTTATGAAAGACCAAGGCAATCCCCTTCAACCCAGAGGTGTGGGTTCCGGGACTCTTGTGATGGGCTGTTTGGGCAGTGCCCAGCAGAGTCATCTTGGGTGTCTGTCAAAGAAAGACGTCCCTGCCTACCCCGGACTCACCAAAACAGAAAAAACAGCCCCCGCCACCCACCACACCAATCCTGCTGTGCAAGCTCTAGAAGGGTTTAGGTGCTAGAAAGCCCAGTGCCCCACGGGCAGTGCTCAGCTGGAGCCTAGTAACTGCCAAAAGTAGTTCAACTTCAGCCCTCCAGAAATCTGGGATTTTGGAAAAGATCAAATTTATTTTATTGCCATTTTGCAAGTCTGTTTTCTTTCATTTGTCATCCTCTGTAAGTTAAAAAGGCAAGCACAAAGGGCTTATGGGGGCCACCTGGGGATATGTCATTTTAGGGAGGTGGGTAGAGAAGCATAGCCAACTTTCTGGTTGACGACTAGGTTTCATCCATTTCAAATAAAATTCACCTCTGAAAAATCAGACACTTCTAATTATACATAGAGTGATTAGCATGAGGGGATATGCTGTTAGCAGAATTAAATGGTTTTAGAGAAAGTTTTTTGCACTGTTATCATATAGCAGAGGAAAATCCAACAACCAAGGAAACAGAAACATCTCAGTCATATTGTCACATGAAAAAAGCAAGTTGCAAAGCAACGACAGAACTAAATTGATATTATTTATGTGTATGTATGAAACAAATATTTGAAAATGCTTAGATCAAGACATCTATTTTACATCATGGTGACCATAGTTAATGTATTTTATACTTGAAAATTGCAGAGAGTAGATTTTAAGTGTTCTCACCACACACACAAAATGGTAAGTATGTGAGGTAATACGTATGTTAATTAGCTTGATTTAATCATTCTGCAATGTATTTGTGTTTCAGTATATCATGTTGTACGCTATAAGTATATACAATTTTTACTTGTGAATTTAAAAATAAATCTAATAAATTGAACTGAACATGAGAACAAAATGTTCAGAAAAAGGTTGGGGAAGACACACCAATCAATGATGGATACCTTGAGGGGAGGGAAGGAGAAGGACTTCCGCTGTTTATTCCCTACTATCTGGTTCTCTGTCCAGCTGGAATTTAGGATGAACCTGAACAAGAACGTGTGCTACTTGTATTTAAAAACAAAACAAAACAAAAAAACAAAACAAAAAGGGCTCCATGTGACGTTGCAGAAGCATCTCATCAGAAAGCCTAGACAATTTGCTTCGGAGTCAAGCAAATGCTAAGTTATTATTTGGAAAAGATCTTTATTTAAGGATTGAAGACAGAACATACTCATGGCACAAATAATAGGAACTCTGTCTATACACGATCATATACTCTAATCATTAGAACATTCCCTGAACACTTGCTGGGTTTAAACCAACCTTGAAATCAGTTATTTGCCCAAGGCAAGTAGTAATTTATGGCAAGCCCATAGAAAAGACAGATGATTTAATTGATTTGGCTGCTCGTGTCTCTCCGTGGAAGAAGAAGAATATTTTATTCTCGAGGCTTGGTCAGGTCAGGCCCATTCTATCGGGATTTGTACACCAAAAACAAAGCACCCAACCAGCGTTTAAAAAACATCATTTTTACATACCTGATCGCTTCTGCCATTTTAGTGCTTTCTCTTTTCCTGTCATCTGTCAGACGTCGTATAAAATAAATAAAGTCAAGTCCACAACAGAAGACGCTGCCGACCGCGCTGAGCAGTACAAGCTTGCTGTCGTCGGCAGCGGCTGTGCTCAGAGCGCTCTGGACTTCTCTCATCACCTGAAAGTCACCAGAAGTTAAAGTGGCAAAGAATATTTTGGGTGTGAAATCCTAAAAGCATTTTTTTTTTTAGACAGTCTCATTCTGTTGCTCAGGCTGGCGTGCAATGGTTTAATCAAGGCTCACTGCATCTCGAACTCCTGGGCTCAAACAATCCTCCCGCCTCAGCCTCCTGAGTAGCTGGGACTACAGGCTTGGGCCATCATGCCTGGCTAATTTGTCAACTTTTTTGTAGAGATGGAGTTTTGCTATGTTGTCTAGGGTGGTCTTGAACTCCTGGGCTCAAGGGATTCTCCTGCCTTGGCCTCCCAAAGTGCTGGGATTACACACATCAGCCATCACGCTTGGCCTGAAAGCATTTTATTACTGGATAATCTGCATCTATGAAAAATGCATCATAGCCTGATATAGTTACTGATATCTACCATGATTTTAATTAATTTGCAAATGTCTCTTTTTCTGTAACCAGAGATTGAGATGCTGGGGATGGAGTAAAATATAACTACATAACTAGAGTATAATTAAAAAGACATGGGAATCTACATTATCTTAGTATTTCTACAGCCATTGCGGCTCTTAGATAAGGCAAGTTGCTTATTGTATCACTGGGCATTTCTCCAGTTTGGACAGCAGGTGGCACATTCAAACCAGTTGAAAGAAACTCGTTCAGTTCTACTGTTTCGGTTTTGTTTTGTTTTAAAAACTACCCTATTACACTTGGGACAGAAAATAGTTTGCTGCGTAAGTGCATTAAGTCCAAGTACGTTAGCACAGACAGGTAATTTTAGGGCATAAAATCATTTTAAATGATCTCTGTGAAGCATTTAAAAATAACCAATGAAGGGACTCTGCAGTCTAAAAGTGTACCACGGACCAACTTTGAACTGGTTTGTTATGTGACCCCGGGCAAACACACAGACTTTCTGTAGTTAGGTTTTCTTGTCTGGACAAAACTCAACCTAGCTACTCATAAACTACTAGGACTTCACATTTTGGAAAGGTACAGGTTAGGATCAAATACTGCCAATTCTAGAAACTTCACAAAATTCATGTTCTAACCTTTCCCACTACCAGTTCTAGAAAACTTCCTTACAAGGCACTACCAGCAATGAGCATGCGTGGAAAGCCCTGCTGTGTGTTCTGCTACAGCCGCTGAGGAGGATCTGGGGACTGGAAAGACAGTAAATATTCTGAAGGGACTGGGACCCCTGGGGCACTTATATTCTGTCTGAACAAAGAACCCTTTAAGAATCTGATGAAACCTAAAGCAAGGCGCGTGCACACACATTTTCCACGTGCCTTCATGGAGCCCTGTGCCCGCCAGATGAAGAGCTTCCAGGCAGGAGGTGGACCAGAGGCACGGAGCCCTGGGTGGACCCACACCCAGGAGAATGGGGATGGACACGCAGCACACTCCAAGCATCCTGAATTCATGGCCATCAGAGGTGTGACACGGAGCAAAGCCCGCAACTTCTCCTCTGCTCCCTCCCTTCTGGTGGGCATCGGGAGATGGCCCAAAGGGAAGGTTTAGAAAGAGCACAGGAAGAGCCAATTCCGCCAAGCAGGCCCGGAAATCAGGCAGGGAGAAGCGCGAAGCCCATGCCAGCCCAAGAGTGCCTCTCACCTCTGGATTCAGTGAGTTATTCTCTGAGGACTTTGTGGATAACAAGATGTGGGTGAAGCCATCCTGCTTCCTGACCACAATATCTCTGTATCTGTAGGCACTTTCTGTTTGCCTCACGCTGAAACGCAATCGTTTGTCAAAAGGCTGGTCTCTTCTGTCGTCAATAAATTTCCTTTTGCTGGCCGTCACTGCTGTAACAGATGTCTGTATGCTGGTTGTCCCATTGGCTGTTAATGCATCCATGAACGGAGATGTACCTGCTGAGAGTTTGAAATCACAGTAGTCTGTGACGTCCCACCACCAGTTCACTCCCAAGTGTCATCTTTGAACTGGATAAAAATGTTCATTACACACTTAGGATTTAATGTATTCATATAAGAACATTAAAACTTCGAACCTTTAGAAAGCCAAAGTCTACTTTTAAAGCCACTTTTTCTCTTTCAATGTCTGACAAGAAAATCACTCTTTTGTTTCCCCTTGCCTAAAAAACACAGATGGAGACGTACTCATTGAAAGGAGGCTACACAGTTAAGAGATTTTTTTAAAGGACAGAATCAAGAGAGAATGGATCTCGTGGAGAGTGTCTGTTCCAGGTTTGAGCAGCTGAAAGAAAAAAGGAAAATGACTCAGGAAAATACCTTATTATTAGAGCCAAGGCCATCTAGTCGAAACTTCTTTTTCCGAAGGCAAGATGAACTGGACAGACACACGGATGCAGCCGGCCTTCTCTCTGGGTCACAGAGCCGTGTGGCAGCCGCCACTTCAGACCACCGCCCCTGTGTGACACTCAGCAGTTGTTTCTAGCTGCCCTGGGAGGGGACTATCGGAAAGTCCATCTACTTGTCCCTGTTCCATCCTTTTTCAAACAGCCCTGTTAACCAGCTGAAGATAGCTCTCCTCTCTCCCACCACACAAAGCATCCTGCCAGCGTTCCCTCATACGCCACAGCTTAACAGCAGCGTGTTTTGCCAGGGTCTTGAGATGGGGTCTTGCTATGTTGCTCAGGCTGGTCTCAAACTCCTGGCCTCAAGTGATCCTCCTACCTTGGCCTCTCAAGCAGCTGAGATGTACAGGCACGAACCACTGCGCCTGGCTAAGAATGCAAATAATTATCCTATCTACATGAATTGTCCAGACATGATCTTATGTGGTGATGAATGCACAGAGTGGATGGGGAAAAAAGGAAAGAAATGTAAGAAAACCAGATCGGGCTTTACTAGTAACATCAGCAACGGGAGAAGTTCCCTGAGCGCGGAGCATGAAGAATTATGAATCAGAAATATTTCCTCCAAACTGAAAGAGAATAAGCCAAAGCCACCAGAAAACTCAAGAATGGACATTTCAGAGGAGCCAAATAACCTCCCTGGCAAAACAAGCTAGCTGTCATTCAACTGCTGGAAATACTACTTTAATTGCTAGAGGTTTTCTTTTTTTAAATTAAATGTTTTGAAAAATTTAAAGAGGTTATAATACATATATATGGTTCAAGAACCTAAAAATATAAAAGATATTAGAGTGAAAGCCCCTCACAACCTGATCCTATTTGCACAGGACCCCCTGCCCTCTCAGACACTGGGGCTGCTTTCTCAGGGGCCCCACCAGAGCACCTCCATGGATATACAAGAAGATATCACGGCAGACTTCTCCATCACCCTGGCTTTTAAAAGCACACATGGCAGCACACTAGACACAGGGTTTTGCTGTATCTTATGCATTGTTGCCTTGCTTGTACTTATACAAGAAATATACATTGCTACATCTCATGGTTATTCCTTTGACAATATCTTAGAATGGCTTCTCTATCAGAACAAAGCTTCCTGTTCTTTCCAAAAGCTGCGTGGCAGGCGAGGCCCACGGTAGGGATGCACTATAATTCCTTTTCCAGTCCACACTGGAATACGCACTACTATTCAGGGACTTGTCGATATGACCAACGACACAGTGACCTCTGTCACCCCAACGCTGTCAAATCTCTCAAGTTTCCAGAGGACTTGTAGCCTGGAGTGGTTCTAACTGAAGACCTCTGGGTCGGATGTTACCCGTCAGCCAAGGTGTTGCTGAGTCCTTCCAAGGAACTCAGGAAAGACTTTTCTTTTAACCTCCATCCTCTTCCCTACCAGATCCTTCTCTCATCTTCGTTTAAAAATGTTTGGCAATCTTGTCTCCCCTCAGGAGCCCTCTCTAATCTGCTCCTCTCCTCCGTGCCATCCTCCAGTCTCAGTCCCATCACAGCCTCACCCGTCTGCACTCGCTGTCTTCATCTGTCCCTCTGTCCCTCTGTCCATCATTCTTCAACCCATTCAACTGGGACCCAGAGTCCACATGGCCAGGAACCTTCTGAGTCTACAGAAATGGATGCTGGATGGCTCTGAACCTGTGAGTCTGGAGGAGTGGGAAAGGGGCTTCCACAGGGCAGCCTGGAGTTGCTGAGGGAGGAGGCGAGGGAGAAACGCTTGCTCCTCCAGGGTGAGTATCCAGGGGGAGATGTGCACGGCCCGAAGTGCACAACTAGATCAGGGGAGGGAAGTCAGGGCTGGAGAGAGGTACTTGGGGTTGGTGCCAAAAATGGCTAAACTGACAGTATGAGCTCCCAGGGGAAGACTGACACAGAGAGTGAGCCTGCTGAAGCCAGCTGGGAAGTGCTGGGGAGGAGCACAGGCAGAGCCAGGAGGCAGCAGGGAAGCAGGAATAACTGGCAATCACTGGCTTCCTCAAAGGAAGGAGAGCAGGCCACAGCAGTGAGGATGTGTCTGCAGGGGCACGTGCTGCAGAGGTGGAGGAGAACGCAGAAGAGGTAACATAGGGGGAAATGAGAGGCCACTCGTAAGCGTGGGCAATGCTTCACTACGGCGTGAAGAGTGGAAGCCAGACCACAGGACACAATGAAAGACAACTAAAAATCAACCAATAAAAACACACATGAGCACAGCAGTTGTTGTTAAAAGGGCAGGTGAGAAGACATTGCCACTTAGGTGACAGCCGACAGCAACGATTTCCCTGCCTAAAGAGAGATCGCACCAGGAACAATGCTGTGCGGAAGCAGGCAGAGGCTACGTGACACAGTGCTGGCATGTTGAGACAGGAGGCAGATGTGGAGACTTTGGGCATTCTCAGAAGGGGGTTCCTTCAGACTACACATGCCAGCAGCGGGTAATGCCAAGTGAGAGCTCCGTGGGTCTTTAAGAGCTCCGCAATCTGAGCTGGATTTTTAATTGCTGCTGTATCCAAGCACAAAAAGCAGCATCCTGGCAACACAGGGAAGGCCTGGTGCCATGGCCCAAATGCCTGTGCCTCACCCCAATTCCCGTGGTGAAATCCTCCCCAACAAGGCGATGGTCTGAGGAGGTGCGGCCTGTGGGGGGTGATTAGGTCATGGGGGTGGGGCCCTCATGAATGGGATGAGTGCCCTTAAAATGAGGGCCAATACCCCCTGGCCCTTCTGCCATGTGACGATGCAGCAAAAACGTGCTATCTGTGAACGAGGAAGTGAGCCCTCAGCAGATCCTGAACCTGCTAGCACCCTGATCTTAGGGTTCTCTCCAGAATTATGAGGACAATTAACACAATAATTCTGTTGTGTATTTACAAGCCACCCAGTTTACGGTATTTTGTTATGGCAGCCCAAATGGCTAAGACACCTGCCTCCCACCAGGACAAAGCTGGCTGGCTTCAGGTCCGCCCTCCCCACCTCTGAACTGCTCTTGCTTTCACTGTGTCTTTCCTTTCTCTATGTAAAAGTCACATATTCCTGCCGGGCGCGGTGGCTCAAGCCTGTAATCCCAGCACTTTGGGAGGCCGAGACGGGCGGATCACGAGGTCAGGAGATCGAGACCATCCTGGCTAACACGGTGAAACCCCGTCTCTACTAAAAAAAATACAAAAAACTAGCCGGGTGAGGTGGCGGGCACCTGTAGTCCCAGCTACTCGGGAGGCTGAGGCAGGAGAATGGCGTAAACCCAGGAGGCGGAGGTTGCAGTGAGCTGAGATCCGGCCACTGCACTCCAGCCTGGGCGACAGAGCGAGACTCCGTCTCAAAAAAAAAAAAAAAAAAAAAAAAGTCACATATTCCTTAAACCCTCCCAGCAGTTTTCCTGGTGGCTTCCTTCCACCGAAGCAACATTTCTAGGCTATGGAGTCCATGCAGCCTTTATATGTGAGTCTCAGAAAAAGCTCAGCATTTTCTTTGAGGCGATAGTGCCTACGGAACTATCCGTGGTTCTGCTAACTTAAAAATGGATTCATTTTGGCTCATGCTGATCATGACTACTTGACTTGGCCTTCAGCCTCCTGTGTTAAAACTGTGTTGGCTCCTAGTGCCAGTGAGGTCCCTGCTCATTTCAGACTCTGTGATCTTGCTGGAGCTTCAGCGACCACACCCCATCCCAATGTAATTCCTGGCACTCCCTGTTACTCATCTGAGTAGGGCATGTGACACTGAACTTTGCACTATTTAGGTAGAGAAGTATTCACAGCACGATCAAGTCTTGGAGTCCCAGACTGCCAGCACTGACTAGGACCCTGATCATCACATGTGCCCCCCACTCAAGACAATCGAGCCACAGTGTTCTCACATCACCCAGGGTTCTCACGCCACCCAGGTTTGTGCCCATCTCAGGACCTTTGCACATATTCTTCCCTCTGCCTAGAACATCTATGACCTGGAATTCAAATGGCCAGTTTCTTCTGCTTATCTGGACGGCAGCTCAAATTTCAGTGTCTCAGACAAGCCTTCTTGGACCTCCCATCCTAATGCCGGTCCCTCCCATCAGCACTTCATATCACCCTGGTTTGTTTTCTTCAAAGCACCCCTGAAAGTTATTTCTTTCTCATTGTATTTTTATTTATAGTATCATCTATGTACTCCACTAAGCTGTGTGTAAGAGCAGGGTCCTCACCTGTCTTACCCACCCATCTCCAGTGCACACAACACTCAGTACATATTTACTCAGTAAACTCATGGAAGGGGCCTTCAAGTCCCTTTAGTCCACATCCCTCAATTTAGAGACGAGTAGCTTAAATGACTGGCCAAGTGTCACACAGCTCATTACCTCAACCCAAGCCAAGGATGGTAAGCTCTACACTTCAGAGCAGAATTAGCTGCTCATGACTAAACAAATGGTAATCACTGAGATTTAGAAAAAACCCACCCCCCCACCCCAAACTGTGGAAATTAGTGTGACTCCCTGGAACGATGACTCTCATGGAAACACAGGAGTACAAGTTGCCTCAGTGAACTGAGAGTTCCTTAAGGATTTGGATTCAGAGAGTACCAAGGCTTTCCTAGGATTTATTAACATAAAATTCGACTAGGAAAGAAACCTATTTTAGTATCTCTTGCAGTAATTGATTTTCTTTTAATATGTTCAAGAACAAAAAGGATACCCTCAAATACACATGGTGAATCTGTTAAGTATCACTGCTTCAAAAAGTGCAAGTCTCTAACAATGACTTGTGACACCCACTTCCCACCTAAAGAGAACAGCGTCTGTACTTCTTCACCTGCCACTGATAACTAGGAAACTGAATAAAATACACATAACAACTGCAGCTGCCACACTGCAGGTGCAGGGAGGGGAACCCAGACACAGCTGGCAAAAACGCTGTCTTAGAACAGATGACTTGGGGGAGGCCCAGGAGGCTGTAATTTGTGAGGCATGATACGGAAAAGGAGGGAGCTACACAGACAGAAAGTTCCAGAGAGCCTAGGGATCCCTTTGAGTCTTTGCTGAACCAATCTGAGCATGCACAGGGAGAAATTCCACAAGGCTGGGCAGTGAACAACTTTTGAGGAAAGAACAATTACCAGAAACCTATAAAATGAATAATCTCAAGTTTGCCTAGGGACGGAAGTCCTCATCAGCCAGAGCAGAGACCTCATCAAATACATGAGGCATTCAGTAGAGAGACCCCAGAACAGTGGAAATAATCTAGCTCTAGAATACAGAATACTTAAAACTGCACTAACAAAGCTTCAAAATAAGCTGTGAAAGGATCAAACTGATATGCAACTAACAATTTACTGCCAGAACAAATCTAACACTTTAAAAAAGCATACAACAAAATCCAGCACCCCAAAATGTAAATCACAATGTTCAGTAATCAACCAAAAGTAATCAACCAAAAGACAAGAAAAGAAGTGGGAAAATAGGACCAGTGACTAAATCAGTTAATAAAGACTAAAAATGAGAGATGATGGTATTACCAGAAAAGAACATCTTCAAAACTGTTATAATCTCAATGTGCATAAGGATTTAAAGAAAAACATGAACATAATGCAGAAATGAAAGATTAGAAATAAAAATTTCATTGAATATGTTTAACCAATTAGATACTAAAAAGATCAGAGAACTTGAAGGCACAGCAATAGGCTGTGTCCAAAATGCAGTATGACAGGAGAAGAAACAGAAAAAATAATGAGCCATAGTGCTCTGTAGGACAATGTTAAGTAATCTAGTATATGTGTAATTTGAGTCTCAGAGAAGGGATGTGTGTGGGGGGTGTGTGTATGTGTAAGTAAACTATTTGCAGAAATAATAGTGGAAAGTTTTCCGTATTTAATAAAAACCAGAAGCTGACAGATCCAAGAAGCTTAAAAAATACTAATTATGATAAATACACATAAACCCCAAACTAAGGCCTATCATAATCTGTTGACAATGTGAGAACAAAAAGATTAGATAGAATAACAGAACTCAATACTGACATTCAGAAAGTATACAAGACAGAAGAAAATGGAATGGCACCTTTGAAGTATATCAAGAAAAAAAAAAGTCAACCTATATACCCAGCACACAGGCAGCAGAAATGTCCTTCAAAAACAGAGGAGAAACAAACACATTTCTAGACAAAAGCTGAGAGAGTTTGTTACCAGCAGGCCTGCACTGTAAGGAATGTTAAAAAAATGTTCTTCAGGCAGAAGGAAAATAATACCAGACAGAAAGAAGCCTGAATATATACAAAGGAATAAAGAGTATCAGACCAGTAAATATATGGGTAAAAATGACCTGCACCGACTGCATACTAAGTGTCATTAACTAACTGTAGACAGTAGTCACTGTTTGGCCTCATCACCGAAGCAATGTCTCCCCTGCTTTCATACCAACCTAACAAAAATGAATGAAAACCACTTTGCACATACTACAAAAATATATTAAAGTAGCTTCAAAAAATGACTATTCTTTGGAAAAATATAAATTCTCAAGACTGATCTTTGATGTAGCAGAAACAGAAAAAAAAAAAAAAAAACAAGGAAAGAGAAAAAATCATTAACGAATTACCTCTTAAAACAGTTTATAGGCTACGCAGGTTAAGGAACAGCTGTGTAGTACCAAATAGCCTCAGAGCACAGAGAAAAGAAAGAAAATTCACCCAATCTGTTTTGCAAAGAAAACCCTGACTAGACACAAGTGCCACAGAGCAAAATCACATACCAATTTTACCCATTACTCATGAAAGCACAATCTTACTGTACTAATGGTTAATGGTTTATATAAAGGGCATTTTAAGATGTTGTGAGATAGCTTAGTTCAAGGACAAGAATTGTAAAAATATACTCAACAACATTTCTAGATTCTGGGAACTATTTAGAAAATAAACATACATTAAAAAGAAAATACCCATAATCCCTAACTAAAATTAGGAATAAGTAACTTCAAAATTAAAAAAAAAAAAAGGAATAAACAAGTAGAAAACATCAAGTTGTACTAGGAAACATAAAAAGACCCTCCCCCCCACAACCACACACACAAAAAAGGTGGGGGGTGGGAATGCCATGATTCTGGAGAACACCAAATACTGTAAAGCTATTTCTCTTTCCGAATTTGAATTCTAGTAGACTTCTGATTAAAACTTTGGTGGTTAAGATTTAGCAGGACAGCAAGACAAGCTAACATTTTTTTGAAAAGAATAATGAGGGAAATATGCCTAACTAGTTGTATATTATCAATCTACACGAAGAGCACAGTTCTAGCACAGGGGAAAATGATGAGCTAGAATTAGTCTAACAGCTTCTATGATGAGGATACATGCATCACGAATCAACAAGCTGGTATAAACCATTCAATAAATAGCAAAAGTCTTGTTTAATAAAAAGCATTAACAGAACATGGGAAGTTTCTAGACGGAGAAGAACTTAAACACGAAAAGGGTTAAAAAATTTGAGTACATAAAAATTGAAAATTTCACAGATGAAAAGCTAGTATTTTTATCATTAAAGCACTAATAACTGCAAAGCATAAAACAGACCTAAAAACACACACAAGGCTGGGCGTGGTGGCTTACTCCTATAATCAATTCCACCACTCTGGGAGGCCAAGGCAGGTGGATCACTTCAGGTCAGGAGTTTGAGACGAGCCTGGTCAACATGGTGAAACCCTGTTTCTACTAAAAATGCAAAAACTAGTCGGGTGTGGTGGCGCATGCCTGTAGTCCCAGCTACTCGGGAGGCTGAGGCAGCAGGCAGTGAGCCAAGATCACACCACTGCACTCCAGCTTGGGTGACAGAGTGAGACTCCGTCTCAAAAGACACACACGATGTGTACAGCTAATTCGAATGATGGAATGAAAACACTAAAACACAAAAAAATTGATCTGATTTTTAAAAAAAGACACATTCTTTCTACCTTCAGATTAGAAAACTTTAAAATATGGCAATCTAGGGCTAGCGAAGGGCACATATACATAAATCGGTACATTCCTAGAAAGCAATTGTGTAAGATGTGGCCATCAACCCCTGCCCTTGTAATTCTACTTTTAGAATTTTACTCCTAAAACAGAAAGTATATGAGGATACGTTTTTACACACAAAAGGTATTCAAACAGCTTTACTTTTGAAATGGAAAAATTGCCAAAAGCACTAAACTTTGTGCCTAGCAGTAAGGAAATAGTAAAATCAATGATGGCATACATGTACCTGACTTAGTATTATATAGCTATTATATTTGTGAAGATTTTTAAAAATACAGGTCAATAAGTGCATCACAGCAGCTATCATTTATATCATACCTTACACATGCTGAGCTCCGAAGCATAAAATCTGATTCAAATCCCTGCAGCAGCGCACCTGAAATGTGTGTGGGACCTGCAGATCTGATTCCCACGCTCGTGTCCTTCCACTGCCCATCCCCAAAGTCATACATGAAAAAAATAAAAATGAAGGTAACAAAAGGGGTATGTGGACAGATAGATATCAACAATGTTTCCATGTGAGTTTATTAGGAATGTAAATTATAGAAATGTTAATAATGGCTCTTTCTTGATGAGAGAGACACAGAATAAATCTTATCTTCTCGCTATTTTGTAAATTTTTGCAATATATTACTGACAGAATCAAGAAAGCACTTGAAACTACACTATAGGATAAAAAATCCAGACAGAAGTGTCTGGGATATTATTCTTCACTAGGTAAAGATTAACAGATATTTCTCCAATTATATTTTAGTTTAGAATTGTCTAATCAAGAGTTAGCAAGTTTTAATATGTTTTTAAAGCAGAAGGGTCTCAATTGCAAAAAGAGTTCAAAAACTGCTTTTAACTATCTTGGATATTAATGACCACTGTTGTCTTTGGTCTGAAGTCAAAAAGCAAGGACTACAGCATCTACAGAATTAACAGCTCTCCCTTTATGGAGTTTAATATTTCAAAACATTGTATTTACATATATTGAAAGTAATCCTATGTACCTATACAAACCTTACAATTTTATTCAGATTATATAATCTGCAAATTTTCTTTAAGAACAAATTTTCATATGAACATGGAAGTAAATGTAGGCTTTAAACATCAATACTTCTTTTCTTCATAATGTGTTAAATAAGTCCTTCACAAATAATTGTGAAAGTGTCTTTGCTCCACCTCCTTCAATTCCAATTCCCCATCCATAGGGGTCTCCGAGTTATAAAGGCCAGTCTCATTCTAGTAGACTTCCAATAAAAACCTCAGTGGTTAGGATTTAGCAGGGAGATGGGCTAAGAAATTTTTGAAAAGAAGAATGAGTGAAGTATACCTAACTAGTTGTATGTTATAAATCTACATGAAGCGCATAGTTCCAGTACAGGGAAAATGATGAGCTAGAATTAGTCTAAGGATAGCTCCTGTGATGAGGATAGATGCATCACAAATCTATATAAGCTGGTATAAATCATTCAATATATAGTTCACTATATGTGCTCATTCTTAGCCATCTCTAAGAAAGACATTGATACACCATCAGGACTGAAATCAGGTTTTGTTGTAAAAACAAGTGACACATTAGGAACAATCTCAGTATACTGTGAATTTCACACATTTATGCACAATTGTCTAAGGCAGTGAATGCACAACCGCACCCAGCTGAAACTGGCTAGGCAGGAATACACAAAACACACAGAGAACACACTCAAACAGCCGCCCACCCACATCAGGTATTACAACTTTCTGTATGATTTCAGATTGCAGTCCTTCTATTGCTTCACAGTAACCACACGCTGAAACCTTTCCAATGCCCACTTCCACAGGCAAATTTCTGCTGTCCTTTTTCAAGATAAAGTATCATATTTATTGTAGTACTTGCTTTTCTTAACTATTTGACACTTGAAATTGTGCCACTGTTTCTATTAGGCTAACGTGCCCATGACAAAGTTTCTGTGGGCTGTGCCTCTCATCTCATTTGCCCCATAAGCCCTGTAGCTTTTATTGCATGATTTTCCAGTGTGGTGATTTTTAGGAACACATATATCATATTACAGCAGAACTCATTGTAAGTTTTCTTTCTACTGCTCAGTATCAAAGTCATTCATTTTTTGGTTGACTCAAGAAAAAATTTATTCACAGCCATGTTTTAGACGTGGCCCTAAAAATAAAACCATCTAACTTAATGATATGCTTCAAGATGTCATGCAAACCAACCAGCAAGAGCTCAATGGGGAGCAAGGATGGAAATGCTTACTACCAAACACCACATTCACAGAAGGCTTTAAACTCACTTTAAAAGCAAAAGAAAAACCTGAGAACGGAGAAGGTGTAAAAAGCATTTTAGTCCATGAAACATACAAATAATTCCTTGAAACTGCTAAATAACTTCAGAATGCTAGAAATATAAGGAAGGACAGGTGAACGGCAAACCACAAAATGAGAACATTAAATACCTGAGACTCCACAGGCTTAGGGAGCATTCTGAAAATCAACAGAGAAGAACACAAGCTACGGTTCCTGCGATTAAAATGATTCTGTTTTATAGCTAACTTTTCATGGAGAATCAACCCCAAAAAATTAAGTGCCGAAAGAAACGAGGGGACTTTAAAAAGAAAAATAACTACTTTGAGATAAAAGTACCAACTAACGAGATGATGTATCTTTAAATCAACTCTAATGATATTTTCCTAAAACTAAATAAGACTAGCCTGATTAAACCACAGAACTGTGAACCTAGAGACACATAATAATGTTGTATCAGATGTGGCAAGTGCAATGTGCTGCATGATGGCAGGGGTTCTCACCCTGACTCTGCAATGGGATTGCCAGGGGACTTTTAAAAAATGCTCCTTGGAGAAAGGGGAACTCTCTATTAACCACTGTTGGTAGGAGTGTAAACTAGTACACTCATTATGGAAAAGAGGATGCAGGTTTCTTCAAAAATAAATCTGTCATATGATCCAGCAATCCCTTGACTAGATATTTATCCGAAGAAAATGAAATCAGCATGTCAAAGAGACCTCCGCACTCCCACGTTTGCTGCAGCAGTATTCACAATAGCCGAGATATCAAACCGACCTAAATGCCCATCAACACACGGATGGATAAAGAAGATGTTGGTACATACACACAATGGAGTATTATTCAGCCTTAAAAGAAGAGTGAAATTCTGTCATGTGGGGCAACATGGGTGAGCCTGGAGGACGTCATGCTAAGTGAAATAAGCCAGGCACAGCAAGACAAATACTGCATGATCTCACTCATATGAAGTCGACCTCACAGGGAGTACAACAGTGGTTACTAGAGGCTGGGAAGGAGGGGGTGGGGGGAGAAGAGCCAGAGGTCAGTTAACAGATATAAAATTAAAGCTAGACTGGAGGAGTAAGTTCTGAGTGTTCTATGGCACTGCAGGGTGACGATAATTAGCAACAATGTATCGTATATTTTCAAATAGCCAGAAGAGCAGATTTTAAATGTTACCAAAATAAAGAAATGATAAATGTCTGAAGTGATGGATTTGATCACTACGTATTGCACATATATATCAAATTATATTGTACATAATTGTAAGGTGTACATAAGTGTTGAGTAAAAATAATAAAAAATAAAAGGAGGTAAAAAACACTTCCTGGGCCACATTTGCAGGCACCCGAGGGCTCTGGGTGGAGCTCAGGCCCGCACTGTGATCAGATGCACCCCGAGGCTGGGGACCTGCTCCAGGTCGGTGTGTCTGCTGTCCGTTGATGATACTGCGTATCAGAGGACCCAAACAGGATATTCAGGGTAACCCAAAGGAAATGGCTCAGGTCAGAACACTGAGATTACAGCAGCAGTAACAGTTCCCGTAAATCAGAGGAGGGACTGTTCAAGTCCAGGTAATTAACACAGATAAGGAACAATGATAAAAGGGGAGGCAGGCGGCTCAGGATCTGGAAGCCAGCAGGGAGCCCTGAAGTGCATACTAGTGGGCACCATCAGGATTACTCCGTGTTCCTCGTTAAAACTGCACCCAAGGAAACGCACTCAACACAGTGAAGTGGTCTCCAGTGTAGACACACTGTAACTGCTCGTTCTTGTATTTATACTTTTTTAACAATATCATTCAGGAAGATAAAAATGTTCACATATTAATCATCTTTCTTCAGGATTAATTGCCCACACATTGATAACTCTTTCCAACTTTGTTTTATTCCTCACTGAAAGCAAGAGGGGGAATTCCAGTGAACAGTCATACTGGATTTCAGAGCAAGGTGATCACAGGAGGTCAGAGACACAGATACCGAGGCAACGGGTCGGCAACCAACATCTGCGGACCCATCACTGCTGGCCGGGCAGTACCAGGTGTCTCACCCAATCCCCACACCATAATCCCCTGAAGATGAAAACTTCAGGTCCAGGATGCCTAACCACCTCGCCTGCCCAAGGTCACTGAGCAGGTGGGGGGTGCCACGCTCATACCAAATTCAGGCCCATGAGGCTGCACAAATGTGGTCTCCATCACACCCAGCTGCCTGCCACCACATAGGCAGTAATGGCACCTACACATGAAAAACAAACTAGCAAAAGAAGAATGGTGGAAAAATGAGTGATTACTGACAAGAAGCCTCTCCACGAAGGTCAGGAATATTCCCAGGGAGTGCTGGGGAAGTGCTGAGATTTAAACTGACTCCCAAGTGCTTTGCATGCCTTTGGTGCTCAATATGTATTTTTTGAATGCAATTGGTTAAAAAAAAATATATATGGCACGCCGAGGTACCTAAATATGCAGTATATCTGGCCACCTCCATTTCTAGGCCATCAGCAAAGAAACGGAGGTGGCCAGATATACTGCATATTTAGGGGATGATGCAGGTTTACCATGAAAAACCAGGATAGAAACAAACAGACTGCAGCCAGCCTTTGAAGGGTTAAATGCCAAGTTAAAAAGCATATGGACACAAAGCTGGAGGCACGGGAAAGTGCATAGCTCGCCCACCTGCGAGGAGTAACAAAAAGCTGAACCTAGGAAGGGGGCGCTGGGAAACATCCTCCACGGCTCAGAAAATGTGTTCCGAGCCAGCTTAAGGGGAAAAAATAAAACAAAAAAAAAAAGAATCAAGAGCTGTTGTAACTCCCAATGTGTCTTCTTGTTTATCAAATGTTAAGGGCTTCAAACCAGAGTCCTCGTTACTGCTGGCATCAACCTAGGGTAAGGGCAAGTGGACTGGTTTTCACGAATGGGGAGAAGGCCGGTGCTGGGCCACCGTGCGGTGAGCCTCAGTTACTTGGGCAGAGAGAGAAAACGAGGCTTAGTCACTAGTATTCTGCGTCCTGCGGAGGGAAAATGTGGGAAGTGACACACTAGGCACCAATGTTGGTGCTTCCTGCCCTGTGCTTAAAACACACCCATTTCTGTCCTATTGATCTATCTACCCACCTACCCTAGAGCTGAAACTGACCTTCCCTTCTTGCCATGCCTACAGCTGGGCTGAAGACCACCATTTTCCAGAGGAATGGCTCAGGGATGTATCATGCTGGTGCAATTACTAAGAAACCATACACACACACACACACGCACACAATTTAAAACTGAACAAATTCGACTGGGCGCAGTAGCCGATGCCTGTAATTCCAGCACTTTAGGAGGCCGAGGTGGGTGGATCACTTGAGGTCAGGAGTTTGAGACCAGCCTGGCCACCATGGTGAAACCCTGTCTCTACTAACTTTACAAAAATTAGCTAGGCATGGTGGCACGTGACTCTAATTCCACCTCCAGAGGCTGAGGCATGACAATCACTTGAACCCGGGAGGCGGAGGTTGCAGTGAGCCGAGATCACACCACTGTACTTCAGCCTGGGCGACAGAGTGAGAGTCCATCTCAATCAATCAATCAATCAATCAACCTGAACAAATTTGATTAATGAGCTCTGCCATTTCACTTTAACCACTCCTGCTTTTATCCCTCCTACTGCTTAAAGCTGCTGGGGCATTGGTGTTCCAGGAAAGGCACCCTCCACGGTTTGCATGACCCACCCGAGGCTTGGCAGCAGAGCCCCGTCTCACTGGGGACACCTAAGGACTTTGTCCTTAGATAATTATAGTCCAGTGGTGCCATAATGGATATTGTATACGTGTATTTTTCACAAGTCCTGCATATTAGCAAATGGAATCTGGAGCATTTTTATTGTGACACAATGCACACAGCATACAATTTACCATTTTTAAGTGTAGAGTCTGATGGCATTAAGCACACTCACACTATTGCGCAACCATCACCGCCACGCATCTCCAGAACCTTCTGTCTCCCCAGACTCCAATTAAATGCCAGCTGCCCATTCCCACCCCCCAAGCCCTGGTAAACCACCACTCTAGTTTACTTTAGGTACCTCTTATAAGGGGAACTGTTTAGTTATTGATCCTTTTTAGACGGTCTTATGTCACTGAGCACGGGTTTCATCCATATTGCAACACGTGTGAGAATCTCCCTCCTTTCCAAGGCTGATGCGTATTCCATTCTGTGGACAGGCCACATTGTGTTTATTTACTCAGCTGACGGCAGACACCTGGGTTGCTTCCGCCTTTTAGCTATTAACGACGCTAACAGGGGGTACGAAGATTTCTTCGCCATCCTGCTTTCAATTCTTTGGGTATATACCTACAAACAGAACGGCTGCATCATGTGGCCATTTTCATTTTCTGAAGTTGTATTTAATATTTTCCTAAATTATCCAGAATGTTTAGTTAGTAATTATAATAAAACTCTTGGAAAAGATTAAAATCATGGACTTTGATTACTTCCATTTCCTTGTTTAATGTCTTCACTTTCGTTCTCCTGGGATGGAGAAGCGGGGATACAAGGAGGTAAAATCCTTTACATGTTGGAGAGAGGTAAGTAACTCTAACCTGAAAACTCGAAATTCAAAATGCTCCAAAAGCGGAAACTTTTCACCAACGCTAACACTCAATGGAAATGCTCGTCACGGATTTCTGATTTGAGATGCTCAACTGGTAAGCATAATGCAAATATTCCAAAATCTGAAACATGTGAAATCTGAAACACTTCTGGTCCCAAGAATTTCAGACGGGTTATTTAACCCATATTATCAATGATAAATTGTGCAAGAATCTCTAGCCAATTTTGAGGCTATCTTAGCTTAGAGACAACACCTTCATAAACTGTTACTTCTTTTTTGACGGCCTGGAACTGCTGTATGCCAGCCAGCCTTGTAGTTTTAATGTACACACACAGGCCACACATGTATCCAAGCGTAGGATCCAGGCCTCATCAAGCTTGTGCCTCTGGTTCCGTGCAGGTGCCTCACTCTTAAAGACACTCACTTTGCTGAATGACTTTCTGACAGTAGGATAATGAAAAGAACTTGAATTTGTTTTGTTCTGGTCCTCTGGAACAAAACACTCTAATTAGCAATATCACCATAAACTATGCAAAACTATACAGTGAGTGCAGGTTTCAACTAGAGACAATCAAGTGTCCTTGCCCACGTCTGAAGGTTCTGTGGTATAAAGGCCCATACTTATGGATTACTATGTGTAGAAGAATCCTGTGTCAATTTTAATCTTCATTTTGAGTTGTGCTGAGCTCCTCCGATAGCATTAATCCCTAAGGGGATTTGGATTCCTAAATCAGAAAAGCAGCAAAGTCTTTAGTAACCCAAAGGAAATCTAAGTGCTCACCCTTACTCAGTTCTTCAAAACATACACGGAGATAAAGCAGTTTCAAAGTGATCCCTACAACTAGCATTTCAGAATCAAAATTAAAAACACTGAGGAAAGCGAAATCCTTAAAAGTGAAATGTTATTATTTGAAGAAGTTAATGGAAAACTTTATTCAAGCATGGTCAATCTTTAATTACAGACGCAAATTCAAGTTATTTAGTTTTACTTCTGACAAACTAAAACAAAAAAATCAGAAATTACTAAGCAATATTAATCCTATCATTCTAACTAAGCGTATCAGGATAAATTCCTGAAGTAAATTAAACAAGACAGGTGGTACTTTAAATTTAGTTATTTCCTTATTAATTGCTTTGAAAATAAATCAAACATTGGAGAGAAAAAAGTAACAATCTGTATGTTACAATGTCACCTTAAAGTGCCAAAAAAAAAAGGGGGGGTGGGGGGGGAACAGAACATCACCCAACCTTTCTTTTTAGTGCAGAGAATAAAGAAGAATTAACAGCAACAACAACAATTAAAAAGGGCAAATGAAAATATAAAAATAACCATAGCTACCTACAAGGTATCATTCTCCAGCAGTGGGATCTTATTATTGATCCCATCTTCAAAAATTATATTTCCTGCAGAAATGAGTCTACTTTGACATGGGATTGAATGATCAATACTTTTCTTCATGCTGATCCTGACTCTCAGAACCAACTGGCTTTTTCCAACTACTATTTTCATAGACAACTGATCAATTACAACCTAATTTCTCTATTTCATTAACAGTGTGTGGCCATTAATTTCAAAACCTAGACATTAAAGGAAGATACTATCTTGGGTAGATACAAGAAGAGTAGCTACAAGCAAACTTCTACTCCAAAGAAAATTAGCTTACAACCTATTGTTACTGCATCTAATGTGTTCTAAGCTAAAATGTTCAAGTGCTAATTTTCCACCCTTAGTTCACCTCACAGAGGGTAACACTTCAAACACCTCGTTTGGAAGTATATCTATAATTACTCAGAGTAAGGAGGGGTTCAAGGTGTTTGCTGATATTCATCATGTCTACTTCAGCCTTCTACCTGCAATGCCAACAGCAATAGCCTAAGAATGAAAATTTGTCATCTATACTTTTAATCCTTCCTCAGTGCTGCCATTTCTATCAATTTCTCAGTATTCAAACAGCAGAGTACAGCACAGGACAATTAACTTCTGACTTCTGACCCCCACTTCATCTCTAAATGAGAGATTAGAAAAACAGTTTAAACTTGAGTAACATTTACATTAATTTTAACTGCGTCTCAACTGCTATCATAATGACTCTCTATGCTTAGTTACAATGTATTAGTATTAGTAGATGTTACAGACCTCCCTTAAAACTACAAAGGCAAAGACTACAAAGTGTAACAACTAAACCCCAACAAGAAGCTAGTGGTGGAACCACCACACAAAAACAGTCAGTCTTGTGGTTAGCTCCTAAAAGCAAGCCACATACTTAGTTCTGGTGTTTCTAGAGGCTAGGGCAAGCCATGGAAACGCCATTAAAATGAATATTCTAAGGCAAAAACAAACCTATGACTTCAGAAGACAATCTGGTACTTCTAAGATCTAAGATAAATTGCTCCATGAGGTTCTTTAAAAGAAACAAGTCAATACACACACAGACACTCAACCACCCCAAAACCATAAGGAAGGAATAATAAACATGAAAGAAACGACTCGATAAGACAGGGCAGGTTACAAACTCAGCAGAATCCCCAAAGTACAGAAAAGCAGCTGTTTTCCTAGCGTTGCCCCTGCACATAGAGCTATTTTTTCCTCCCTCAAGAAAAATCTTACTTGGAACCTCAAAAACAAAACGGATCAAAGCTGAGGTTCTCTGGGGGGCGGGGTGCTCTGGACTCCCCCTCAGCCTCAGGGCCCACCTGTCAGAGGTGGAGGTGTGGCAGTGGGCCGTGCATGTGGCCAGGCCTCCATGTGGGGGGCCTGCCCAGCATGGGGGTGGGGGATCACTACACACTACACCTCCTTGGAATTAGGAAGCATCATAAGAAAATGGAAATACGTGATTTGATTTGAGAGAGAAACAGGCTGCTGAGAGAACAGACAGATGCCTCTGTCCTCACAGGCTCAGCTGCTTGCCTGGAATGAACCACTCAGATAAAGGTGAATGGTCAGCATCACTGAAAGGGGGGAGGCAGGCCAGGGGGACAGAAACTGCATCCCCCCCACACACATCTGGTCACCCTTCCAGGTGTCATTCTGTTAGCCTTTCAATTACTTTTCAGACCATGTGAACAGGGTCTTCACTTACCTCACAGTGAACTTTTCAAAACCTGTTCTCAGTGGTTGTGACATTCACTCAGTCTTTATCTTTAGTTCTCTTCAGTCAAGAGTTTCTCATCTCATGAGTTCTTTGAGGAAATTCATCCACAAGTACATAGATTTGATATAAAGACTATCTTTGAAATTTAAAAAATTTGGCATGTAGTGTCATCTTCTAAGAGAAGGCTAGAGCTATGCAGTTTGTAAAAAAGATGGCCACTCCAAACCTGAAGGTTTCAAAGCAATCATGTTAATCATTCTGTAGACTACAAAGTATCGGAGACAAGTCTCAATCAGTTTAGATCATGGCCCATGACATAGCCTCAGGAGATGCTGAGAACACGTGCTAAGGTGGCTGGGTTACAGCTTGGCTTTATGCATTTTAGGAATACAGAAGTTACAGGCAAAGACATAAATCAATACATGTAAGGTATACATCAGTTTGGCCTAGGAAGGCAGGATGGGGTGGCGGGCCGGGGAGGCTTCCAGGTCACAGGTGGATCCAAAGATCTCCTAATTGGTAATTGGTTTCAAGAGGAAGCCCTATGTGAAGAGTTGAATCCAGCATAAAGAAATGCTTGAGTTCAGATATGGAGGTGTGGAAGCCAAGGTTCCTGTCACGGAAGCCAAGGTTTTTGTCATACACATGAAGTCTCCAGGTAGCAGGCTTCCTATATAGGGCGACTGTTTCTTATCAGACCTGAAAAGGTGTCAGCCTTTCTGGAAAAGACCTGGTAAGGGAAGGAGATTCTCTAAGGGAAATGAACATTTTCCCCACAAGAGAGCTTTACAGGGGCATTTCAGAATATGTCAAGTTGTATTTTGGGTTATGATAACACGCTTTGGCTTCCTTCAGGGCGCCTATTCCCTGTCATGTGATGCTCTACCTGAGTCAGGTTGGAAATTGGTATCTGGTTGCTACACAGTCTGTTCTGTCAGTATTAGGATCTCTCTTTTAATGTTAATGTTAGTCAGCTGTGTCTGCCTCCATCCCTCACATTATGGCCTGAACTAGTTATGTAGGTTTCTTTAGGGTCCCCTTGGACAAGAGGCAGTAAAATTCTAAGTTGGGGGGGTTAGAAGGCTATTTTTGGTTTAAAATTCTAATATCAAAACACATAAGTTTATCAAACATCCAAAACAACCCTAACATCAGGGCCAAGCAAAATGTGTTCACTGGCTAGAGAGCACAGTGGCAAAATGTGTTTTGGAAGATAGTTAGATAACTTGCATCAAAAATATTAAACTAAACAAAACAAACCTTCGAGAAATCCGAATCTAGGAATTTATTCATCATCATGGATTTCCACTGGGATGTAATCGAAAGGATGCTCTTTGCAGTGTGACTAAACAGTGGGGCGTTTGCTGTAATTAAAGTAGACTGTGGTTATGCCTAATGACACAGAGCTAAACATGATCTATGAGGTTGGGCCAACCCCAGCACACAAGACAGAGATGTGTGTTCTCACATGCAAACCACAGGCAGGGCACAGTGAATAAAGGCAAGGATATGCGCCTGACCTCCTAGGCTCAGAAGCCAGCTCTGTCCGGGATTCGCCCACTCATCCATGCCTACTCTCCCAGCTGGAGGACAGTCTACTCTTCACCCTGTTTCCACAACTGTGAACACTGTGGTACCGTGCCAGGCTGTTACTGCTGTACTGAACACCTCTATGCGTGGGCATGCCTATGTAATACAAGTGTTGCAGGCCATGAGGCTGGGCTGTAAAGGCCAGTCCCCTGCAGCTCTGGCTCATCATGGATAATGCCATGCGTGGACCCCCATGTCAGAACCTACCCCAGTCACAAACCCATTCTACAAACCCTGTGTTCTATGCGAACAAAAGTCAAATGAAAACTAGCTTAATAGCTCAGAATGAAGAATAGGCCCGTGCACAGCTAAAACATTGGTTAGAGCAGGATAAACTATCAATTACAACTTTTCTTGAACTTGTAGGAGGGCTGAGGTTGCAAAGCAGCCACACAGCCTGCAATCTGATGAAACACAAGCCACTCCAAGGAAAGCTGGGGCCATGTGGACTGTGTCTCAAGTGCTGGAGAACATGAGAGACAGATAATAGTAAGAAACACTCAGCTGAGCTTCTAAAGAACAGCAAGAGGCGGTGTGTGGACGGGCACCACAGTGCAGCGGTTCACTGATGAGAAAGTCGGGAGGCGAAGCAGATCAGAGACAATCTCCCTTAGTGATTTAGGCACAGAGCAGGGGACCTGCCACCCCCATGAGAAAAGCAAGGACCCCCCAGTCTCCTGCCCTGCCCTCTCTCTGGCCTCTGGGGGGGAGGGCAGCAAACCCTGTTGATCTACCAGTGCCAAAGGAAGGAGAGTGTGGAAAAGAAAACAAACAAAAAAAAAGAACTCTTTCACTCTTTGAGCAAAAGAAAAAAACCATGAAACACTTCACCCCCACAGCTGAGACACACAGGGCCTAAGACAGAACAACCAAAGATTACCCCGTTCCCAGCCTCCACTGCAGCCCTCTCCCAGCCTAGCAAGAACTGAGTACAAACCAGCAACAGTCCCCTCCCCGGAGAAGAGAAGACCAGAGAGAGCAGTCAGTCCTCTACGACTCAGGCATATAGGGACAGCCAGAAGCGGACGGTAAACCACAAGCACAGAAAAACCTTCCGGCAACCCCAGGTTTCCACCCTCGGGGAAAGGGTGCCATTTTTTTTAATATCATAAAATGTTTAAAAGCCATCAAAAAACCAAAACATGTCCTGTTCATACAGATAAAAGACTGCAGTGAAAATATGGAAGAGGGATTTGGGCTATTTTCAGGATGGTTAGAGGTGAGTGCTCTGGTTTTTGGTAGTAAATTACATTTCCCAAGGTGAGAACGTTAGGAGGAGACAGGTAAGAACTTGGGTGGCCAACAGGCTAGACCCAGGCTCGGCCAACAGGGGCTCCTGGCCAAATCTGGGCTGCTTCCTGTTTTTGTGAATAAAGTTTTGTAAGCCACGTTCATTTGTTTACCTGTTGTCTTTGGCGGCTTTCAGGCTACAACAGTGGAGTTAAGTAGTAGTAGAGACCATCTGGCCTCAAACTCTAAAATATTTACTAACTGGTTCTTTAAAGAGAAAGCATGCTGATCCCTAGACTAGACAGGCCTCTTTTGTCCAGTATAACCCTCCTAGTAAGGAAGTATAGAGAGTTCCCTGGAAGGCCGGAAGAAGATAACTGTTTAGCGACCGGAAATATTTTAAAGCCAAGGGCTGTTGTTTCTAAATCTAAAATTGTTTGCCAGTCATGCTACCAGGCTTTCTGTTCCCTGCTTAAATATGGAAGTATCAGCTTTTCCCCAATCCCATAATCACTTTTTAAACAGCTTTAAAACACTACAGGCCACCATTCTCCATGCTTTTAGCTTTGGTGATTCTATTGCCACTGCCACACACTTTCTGCTTTTTAACAGAGCCCCTAAATGTATCAGGGCCTCACACTGTGGAGAGGGGAGAAGCTCAGGTTAGCAAATTACCAATGTAATGCTTTAAAAGATGGCAATTAAAACCACCTCTGAAATAAAAAAAAATTTTAATAATAAGGAAGAGTGTTAATAAAATTACCCTCATTCAAGAGATTTTCATTCCTTCGCTCAAATTTTGAGCACTGGGAAGAAAATTCTGAAGACACAATAAGGTCTCTGCCAAGTTAGCTTTGATCCCGGGGAAACAAACTTTGAAGAGTTTAGTAGCGTTTGGTAATGCTGGACTACATGTGCGAGCCACCATCATTAACAGTCTGGCCTGGACTCAGAGAAAGGCTCAGGACTTCTGCTAGTCCCCCTCCCCTGCAAGTCACTCTCCTCGGAGCAGTCAGCAGTTGCTATGGTTTGAACATTTATCCCTTCCAAAATGCATCCTGAAATGTAACCCCGAGTGTGGCAGTATTGAGACGAGGGGCCTTTAAGAGGCAGCTGGGTCATGGGGGCTCTGCCCTCATGAATGGGTTATCACGGGAGTGCGACCAACTGGTGGCTTCATAAGAAGAGGGGGAGAGTGAGTGGAGCTGGCACATGAGCATGCTCTGCCCCCTCGCCATGTGATGCCTGGGAACTCGGCAGAGTCCTCACCAGCAAAGAGGCTCCACCAGAGGGAGCCCCTTGATCCTGGACTCCTCAGCATCTACAACTTGAAGGAAGAAAAATTCCTTTTCTTTATAAATTACGTAGTTTCAGACATTCTCTCATAAATGTCTGAAAATGGACTGAGAGAGCAATCAAACGTCAAACGTCAATCAGTGCACGTTATGTCTCCACTTCAATCCCCTCACCATCTGAAAAAAACCCAACCTTCTTACCCCAGCCACAAAGCCCTACGACATTCCACCCCTGCTGATCGGTAACTGTAACTGCGCCTTGGTACCTGCCTTGATGAACAGGGTGCTACTCCTCTCCGAAGGAGCCACTGCAGGGAACAGTGACCCTCCAGGCCACATGCAGATGACGATGAGCTGGGGTTGTCTACAGAAATGAGAAGCGGCCGTGTTATCCTATTGCTCCCAGGAAGAAAGGGTCAGATCAAATTCATCAAAATCAACGTCAACATTTTTCCTAATGGTCAGGAAAAAAAAAAAATTCCCAACTTGCAAACAGGTGAAAGGACCACGTATCATTTCAACATTATGCCGGGGCACTGTGAGCCACTCCCACCCAGGATCATCTCGTTCTTTATGGCCATGTACTTTCATCTGACTGTTTAGCGCTGGTTAGAGCATTTTATAGCTTCCTATGGATGTTAATTTTAGAAAACTGACAGTGATATAAATCAATAGCATTGCTTAGAGGTTTAAATGACACCTGTTCAGGAGAAAAGACAACAGCAAAGGTTAGTATGGCTGCCCTGCAGGCCGTTAAAGTCTCTCTCTCTGCAACTATCCCCCCACTGTTTCAGAGCCTACACATGCTCTCCTGCATTTTCTTGGACTCCACTCTACTATCTTTTTGATTTCTTCGCTGAGTTAAATGAATACTTCACATGAATGGATTCTGTATTTGTAAGTTATGTTTTTACTTACTGGAAGTTGAAATTTGAAAGTGGATGTCCTGTAACCCCTACAGGTTTAAAACTAACCTAGGAAGTTATTTAAAGTTAAGCAATTTTGAAAATTATAGATTCTTTTCTAGTATTTTGTTTAAAGCTAAGGGACAGGGGTTAGAAACACCACGCTCTATGACATGAACTCTGAGGCTCTCAGCTATCCCTAGAACCAATACCAAAATTGGATTGTGCCTCTGGCTACAAACCAAGGACCCCCTTGAGGAAACAGTACCACGAATACCACATCAATTGTGAAGAAAGTGGTGCAGACACATTTTGTTCACTAAACCAGGCAAAACTTTCCTAATGAACTAGGGCAAAATTTTCTTTCAAGTGTCATGACCATGCACAGTTATACTTTTACTGAGTAACTACTGTGTGCATTTATGTGTGAGGGCACTGTGTATCTGACTCGTCAGCACACTCTTATCACATGCTACCAGACAGCTTAAAGCCAAATTTGTGGCCCACTTGCAGTCACCAAAGCCACGGCATGCATACCCTGAACTGGACTAACCATATCCCTGGCTTTAATATGTTTTCATTTTGGTTTGTCTTGACATCTTTGCTTGGATAAAAAAACAAAACACTATATCCCTGTATTTCCAAACTGTCAACTGCCTTAAAAATCCTTTTTCAGGTGAGGTCTAGAGGTGTATAAATCATCAGAAACACTCCACTACCCACTTCATGCCTTCTATCCAAACCATCGCTTCCAACATTGCTGCTTTATAAAAACCCGACGAATCCTTCCAGGCCCACGGAGACCCCTTTTCCCTCCTCTTCATAGTTTCTGTAGACCTCAACCAGACATGCTCGCTCCTTGAACCTCTGAACACAGTCTCTTTTAAGTTGCTCAGCTGAGAGCACTTACCCGCTGCCTTACGTTACAGCCTTTTGTGCACCTGGCCTCTCCGCAGCCCAGCAAGCACTGGCTCTCAGAGGACAAATCACATGGTCCCATGGGGCTCACCCAGTGGACCTCATGACATGGCACACAGCATGCAGTGTGCTTAATAAACTGGACAGAAGGAACAGAGCAGAAAGTATGAAGGGAGTTAAAGGCAGAGCACTCATTCGTTAATGAGTGCCTCTTCTGGCCATAACCATAATAAAACCATAGAATAACTTAATCTGGCCACGAGACAAAGATACAAAAATCAGAATCACCGTTTAACAAACCTGAGCAGGCGAGCACTGCTTGATGCTGTTCCAGGTGCTAATGCTGTGAGACTGAGTAAATAAACATATGCTTAGGTAAAGAAACCAGCACATTAAGCATGCAACTAGAACTGCGGCTCAATGCTACGTTTTAGATGGAGGGGGAAGATCGGGGAGCCTTCTCCCAGGAAGTGCCATCCGTGCTGAGGCCACAAGGATAAGGAGTCAACCAGACCAAAAAAAAAAAAGTATGTGTGCATATGTATATATATGACTACATGTGCAAAACCATGAGGAAGGAATTTGGCCAATTCCAGAAAGTGAAGGGAGCCTAGTGTATTGGAAGCAGAGTAAGCAATGAAGGGTCAGCCGCAAAGGGTCCTGTAGGCCACAGTAAGAAGTACGAATTTGACCAGGCGCAGTGGCTCACGCCTGTAATCCCAGCACTTTGGGAGGCCAAGACGGGCAGATCACGAGATCAGGAGATCGAGACCATCCTGGCTAACACGGTAAAACCCCGTCTCTACTAAAAATACAAAAAAATTAGCCGAGTGTGGTGGCGGGCGCCTGTCCCAGCTACTCTGGAGGCTAAGGCAGGACAATGGCGTGAACCTGGGACGCGGAGCTTGCAGCGAGCTGAGATGGCACCACTGCACTCCAGCCTGGGCGACGGAGGGAGACTCCGTCAAAAAAAAAAAAAAAAAAAAAAAGGTATGAATTTTATCTCAGGTACACCAGAAAGTGAAGACACACCCTTAAACAGGGCAGTAATGTATGACTTACATCTATAAAAAATCCTCCTGGTGTGTGAGGCATGGATTGGAAAAAGGCAATAAAGACAGATGTCAATTGCTTGGACAAGGTGGTGGCAATGGTGAGAGGCAGAGCAGACAGTAAGGATGCAGGAGAGGGGACGGCATGGCTTTCGGCTGGAGCTACTGAATAGCTGGAGGTAGCACTTACTGACACCGGACAGCCTGGACACAGCAGCCCCTCCCTAACTCCTCACATGGAGGGCGTCAGTAATTACCCTAGTGTTTACAGTAAGTTTAATACAGGGCTTAGTCATGACATGATAAATGTATCTTCTTTCCAATATACTTGCTTCTCCTTTCTGGATGAGTGCCTTTAAAAGACTGCTCTCATTCTCAAAGAGCAACAAAACCAAAGGTGTCAGGTGAAATACAGAGACCACCATCTTATGACCTAGGGCCCCTCAAGGCACGGTGTGTCTATGACTGTGACCACTTGCTCATGCATACTTTGTACACTTCTGCACACGAGCATGGAAACTTTTAAATCCCATATATAGTCTAAGCATAGAACCTTTTGGGGCTTAACCAGGTAAGCAGAACACAGCAAAGAATGGAGCCTCAAGAGACAGGCAGAATGTGACCATGGGCAGGAGAGGTGACCTCCAGTTAGTAAGCACCACGATAGTGATTAAGGGGCACAGCATTTCCACTTGTGGATGTAAGAAGCTGCAGGGCGGAGGATGCACAGCGGGTCAGGATGTCAAAGGACTGCCTGTGGGCTACTGGTTGTCCTGGATCAGAATTTAAAGTTCCATTTCTACAGGATGGAGGGGAGAAAATGGGGAGAGACGTTAAGCTTAGAGGTCAGGCATGATTTCGTAGGTAGTATTTAAAAGTAGAAGCATTTATGCTTAAAAAAACAGACCCTGGAAGCTTGGAGAGCCAAGGATATACACTGCCTCGGGGCACGGGGGCGGGGTGGTTCTGAGGAGGTATTTTCACTAAGTAGCTAGCTTAATCTGCAAAGCTAAAGGCTAAGCAAACTACAGTGAAATCAGATACTTCCTTAAGCAAATTTCTAAAACAAACACCTAGCTTCAGTCCAGATCAGTCTTTCTCAAACTAAGGTCCAAGGTCATACCACCTATCCATCTATGGAACACCAATGCCTAAATCCTGTGCTCGCACCCTCTGATCATCTATAAGGCCTGGATGGCCTGCCCAGTCCCAGACCCTTTCCCATGAGGTTAACCAGGTGCTGCCAAGGATCACCCATTGCTATGGTTCTGAATGGCTCCCAGGACAATCAATGAGGGACCATGCCCATCTCTGCAAGGGAATGCCTGGGTACTTACAAAGCAGCGAGGGCTGAGAAACAAGGACTTGTAATGCAGTGTTCCTCTAACTAGGATGCTAGAATTTTCCATGTGTTTGGCATTTCAGGGGTCCACACTAAGTACACTGAGAAATGACAGCCCATGAGCCCCCTGATAGCAAGGAGCGGCTTTTATGTGTCTCCTTCCTTATGGGCACCAAGTGGGGTGGTAGAGAACACGGAGCTCAAGAGGGGCCAAACTGTGGAACCAATGGTTTCCTGTAACAGAGACGTTTACGACATGCTGAAGAGCAAAGGATCAAGGGAGAGCATCTAACTGAACACATCATGTTCGAGATGAAGGCAAAAGCTACTCAAAATCTGAGACAGGAAGCTGACCTCACCATAACAGAAACCTAAAAGCCACAATGTGTCAAGTTTTATAAATACGGCTACAAAAACTATCAAGTAATTTTAAAATCCAGTTTTGCGATCAGTTTTGAGCATCTAAGACTACTTAAAAATTGTTTTAGAAGCTGGACATGGTGGCTCACGCCTATTACAGGCACTTTGGGAGGCTGATGTTGAAAGATCACTTGAGCTCAGGAGTTCAAGACCAGCCTGGGCAAAACCTCATCTTTTGTAGAGATGGCGAAACCTCGTCTCTACAAAAAAGTACAAAAATTAGTGGGGTGTGGTGAGGCACGCCTGCAGTCCTGGCTACTTGGAAAGCTGAGGTGGATCACCTGAGCCTGGGAGGAGGAACTTGCAGTGAGCCGAGATGGCACCAGCCACTGCACTCCAGCCTGGGCGAGATGGAGCCAGACCCTGTCTCAGAAAAAAAGAAAAAAGAAAAAACAAAAAAAACCCAAAAACCCACAAAAAAAACTACTTGACAGTCAGCTTTTCTTCCAATCCTTCCATAAATCATGGAAATACAGGCCAGAACTGCAGCGGTGTGGTCTGTTTTCCCCCCATCTCCCCTTTCTGTAGGAGGACAACCTGGTAACCCACTGGCCCTACAGTGATCCTAGCTCTTGGGGTGCACCCCTGACTCACTTGAGCTTGCAGTAGCAGCAGTTTCTAATGTTAAACAGTAACGTGCAACTCTGAAGACTGTGGTGAGGTGCCACCCCAGGCTGTCACAGCATTACACAGACTATATAATCAAGAAAACCCAGTGTGGAACTGCTTATTACATGCATATGAGAAAAATCCCTTGTGAAAACTGGGAAATGCACAGATTAGACTGCACAACATACATTCCTAAATGGCGAATTTCTGTAAACAGTGATTAATATAACACCATAAATTAGTTTAGGCCACTTATTGAGAACATATTAACAGAAAAAAATGAAATGTGGAAGACTCTGCAAGTAGAAATTTTACTAGGGCAACCTCCTTCTCCCCAAATAAAACTAAACCAAACCAAAACTCAGACTGAGACTATTTTTACACCACTCTTCCTCTTGGTTTGTTGTTATAAAGCTGTGACAATTTTGATAGCTGCCATAGTTTTAGAACTTTTGTCCCATCAGATAAGGTTTATCTGAAAAACCAAAGCACAGAAGTTAAACTTATGCTCACTTTCCCTTTGAAGTCCATAATAAAAGAGCGCTTCAAATCACAGAAATCAGAAGCAACCGACACACTCTGTATGCAATGTCATGCCTTCCAAGGCCGGTCCGGGCTGTGTGGTCCTCCTCTTTTTCTCCTGTGGCCTTCACACTTGTACTGTCATGAGGCAGACACAAAGAGGCAGCCGCATGCACAGAGAATGCTCAGGAGCATTAATTGCTGGCAATCCAGCAATTAAACAGCATGATCTTCTGCACTCACCTAGCTGATAACGCTCACGTTATGCTTTCATGGATTCCTACAAAATTCTTACGTTACTTCAAACAGCTACCAAACTTTGCTGAAAGTGTCATGCAAGAAAATGCTACAATTACAATGTGAACATGGAATACGTAATTTAAAACTACATTAGCAAGATGAAAAATAATCTCCGTCCCGTTTTCCATTCAATAAAAGTCATATCACTCGACCATGGGAGAGGCAGAGTTTCTCTTACCAGATAAAATGTACAACCCTCTCACCATTACCAACGTAGTAATTAAAGCTGTAGACACTCCTCCTTACAGACCACATCATCTTACTATTTGATTTTACAATTTTACTAGGAGGAAGTTACTTCTTCCAAGGCTTAAATCACTGTAGAAACAATTCCCACAACAATTACTGTTGACAGTAGAGAGGCCCTATGATACGAAATTACTCAATTGGTGGAATGTATGGTTATGTGGGTGAGGGATCCCCTAAAAGTCCTGACTTGATCCCTATGCAATCTATGCATGTTACAAATGTGCACTTGTACCCCATACACTTATATAAATAAAAAATAATAAATATAATAAAGGGGAAGGCCAGGCGTGGTGGCTCACGCCTGTAATCCCAGTACTTTGGGAGGCCGAGGCGGGCGGATCACAAGGTCAGGAGAACGAGACCATCCTGGCTAAAGATGGTGAAACCCTGTCTCTAATAAAAAATACAAAAAATTAGCCGGGCATGGTTGCGGGCGCCTGTATTCCCAGCTACTTGGGAGGCTGAGGAAGGAGAATGGTGTGAACCCGGGAACCAGAGCTTGCAGTGAGCCGAGATTGCGCCACTGCACTCCAGCCTGGGCGACAGAGCAAGACTCCGTTTCAAAAAAAAATTACAAAATAAAAAATAAAAATAAATAAAATAAAAAGGGGGAACAAATAAAACTAAAACAATGAAAAAGAAGAGGTCCTATGAAAATGGAGGCAAAGACTTGACACAAGAGGCGTGTGGCATGCAGAAAACCAGTGCTGTGGGCAGGTGGCTCCCAGCCACCAAACGTGGCCCGTCGGCTCTGATCCAGGCCGAGTCAGTGGCTTCACTGGTGTAATTCTCAAACATGAATTTTATGACTGACTTCCCCTTTCATTACTTCAAACTCAGCAGTCCATCCCCTCCCACTGACTGCTTCTAAACATTCCCTCACTGCAACTGTGAAATTAAGCATGCCACATCAGAAAAGGCGCTGAAATGTGGCCTGCCTTTGTCACAGAATACATTTCTCACAATCAGCTGAGCAGCTGAGGAGACAGTTCAGGTCTGTCTTGTGGGAGAAGAGGCAGGCACCCACAGGCACATCAAGTCTGAAGGCTCAGGTCAACCCCGGTAAGTTGGTTGACAGAGTGTCAAAGACAAATGAACACAGTCCTTTAGACCAACGAGAATTCCTGAGTGGGTTTAACATTCCTATTCAGTCTGGAGAGAGCTGAAGAGAACAGCCAGCCATGCGCAAACTCACTTGAGTCAGCATCCTAGTCGTGTAAACCCAGGTTCAGTAAGACGGACACACAGTCACTGTGACAGCCATGCTACTACTGGGCTGGCTTCATTTATCCAACGTGGACTTCTCTGACTTCAGTAGTTCAGATCACGCTGGGGGTAGATAGAGCACTGGGGTGTCTGGGGCAGTGGTCACCTTCCTAATGCTGTCTCTGAGATCAGTAGCTCACATAGAGACGGCCGATCACACAGGCACCGCAGAGGTCTGCTAGTGATTGAACGTCTCCATTTCAGGGCACGGACTCTGTGACAATCATTTCTCAGCTGAAGTTGGGGTGGGGATGAGGGGGACACAGTGCACACTGTAGTCTAAGTAGCTAACGTGGGTCCTCAGTACAGCGTGCAGCTGTACGATGAGGCCCAAAGCCATTTCCAACTTTTCTCCTGGAAACACACTCCTCCTCCTTGCTGCACAGACATAAATAAGAACTTAAACTGCAGACAGAAATTAGAGATGACTATGACTGAGGTAACTGGGCTGAAAGTGTATTTGAGAACCTAGTATGTTCCCATTAAAAAAGTTCTTTTTAAGCAAAAACAAGTCTTAAATAATAAAGTAGGGAGGACAGACCAGATGTTATCATAAATAAACCTGATTGTAAAATGTCATCTTCCCAAAAGCAGGGCAGGGAGGGGCGCGGTGAATGGAAGAATTGAGCATCAAATCCACTTGCTTGGAAGAGCAAATACGTCGTCCAGAAAATAACCTGGAGTAACAAATACTTTGGAGGTAAGATTTAAAATATTTTCTTAATATTTCCTATTAAGAATGCCTTGGCAGATGCCATTTATGATCTCAGACTGAGAGCCAATTACATCAGGTCCGTATCACTGGAGGAGATGGGTATTCCCTATATCGGGGTAATTACTTTTTAAATAGAGACAGTTTATCCCATTCGGTGTCATCACTCCATGAGAAGCAGGGCTGTACAAGGATCAGTTTATTATAATCTCCTTAACGATCGTCTGGCATCTGCTCTTGCCTTAGGGAACGCTGCCCACAACCGCAGGGCTGAACTTTCAACACTGCGAGGGGCCCGGCCTCTGGTCTGCAGACAGCGTGGCATGGCTCTGTCAACCACAATGCTTTTCTGACGGACCCTATCATCAGAAACCAGGGCTCTTTCTTGAACGTCCATTCTGTCAGGCTCTGAGCTCCTGGAAGTCAGGGGCTCTACGCTGTCAAGCTCCGGTCCCACCTGCCTGCCATGTGGTACGTGTTTAACACACATATGAAGCGGCACAGAGCTTCCAGAAACTCTCCCAGGCAGAGGGCTGATGGGTGTATGGCATGGGACACAGAATGAATCTGAAACTAAAAGCAAGCTTTAAAAAGATACCTCAAAACCTGAGGAAAATCTGTTTCAGGAACTCAGAAGCCACGAAGATACTTAGGAGCCAGTAACTGTGTGGACACCAAGTAATACGAATCGAGTACAGCAGACTCCAGCTGCAGGGGCCAGGCACCCAAAGCGGGAGAGGCGAGGTGTGCGTTGTGTGGTTAGGTGGCGGGTTCTTTTATCATTTCACTTGTTGTTGAAGTTGAATGAATCCTTTAAGTAGATTTTGCTCAGATAAAACAATGTAATTTTCAATAAAATGCTAATTATCCAAAGACATTTAAGATGAACCATCAAAGAAGAAAATGCTTTCATCCACTCCACAGTTTAGTGGCCGCCTACCATGTGGCAGGTAGTAGAAAAACTAGGACGAAATGTCTTGGTTCTCACTGTCAAGAAGTTCCCTTGAGCACTGGGATGCAGCTGTGAAGAGGAATGTATTAACCTCACTTAAAAGGACATGTGCATATACAGCAGGGACACGGCGCAGGGGCACAGGTGTGCTGACTCTTCCAATTTGGAGGAGGTCCCCGAAGTGCTTAGGGCAGCAGGAGTGTAGGGGTGCCTCTTGGTGCCTTGGTAATCTGTCCCGACTACCCTGACAAACCACTTCTTTTTACTCTTCTTTTTAAAAGACAAACACTGATAATGGAAGCAGAAGTGATAAAAATTCCTCCAACAACTCACTCATGCACGTGCAAATGTTAATTAAGCCCCTAATGTGTGTAAACAACTGGACTAGGCAATGTAGGACATTCTTAACACCATTAAAATACCTGCGCAACATTTTCCATGTTGCCGTTTAAAGTTTAAGTGAATTTGTCCATCTACTCTGGATCTTGCCCTGGATATTTTTAAAAATCCGATTTTAGTTTTTCAGAGTCTTCTAGGGAATTGGCTCCCATCCATCCAATCTAAGTACACAAGCCACTTCAGTTAAGCCTTCTCCACCCGAGGCAAACGGCCTCTGAGAACTGGACTCCCTGGCACCTGCCTTCAAGGGGATCCTCATAAATAGTCCGTCTGTGTGATTAATGTGACTGACGTGAAAAAGGTGTGTTATCAAATTAGAAAGGAGATAAATGCAGTGCCTAGCCCCCCAAAAATAGGACTAGAAAAGGAGGAAGAACACCTATTCAAAAAGACAAAGTGCAGAACTGGGCACAGCTCAGTCTCCTGGCGAGCAGCATCTTGGGCACAGCTGTATTGGGAGGATGACTGTGTATCGTTTCAGAGGACCACCCAAATGCTGGAACATGACATTAATTCCAAGTATGATTGCCCAGGCCTGCTCAGTACATACTGCCTTTTTTTTTTGAGACGGAGTTTCACTCTTTCTGCCTAGACTGGAGTGCAATGGCGTGATCTTGGCTCACCGCAACCTCTGCCTCTCAAGTTCAAGCGATTCTCCTGCCTCAGCCTCCCGAGTAGCTGGGTTTATAGGCACGCGCCACCACACCTGGCTAATTGTGCGTGTGTGTGTTTTTTTTTTTTTTAGTAGAGACAGGGTTTTTCCATGTTGGTTAGGTTGGTCTCGAACTCCTAACTTCAGATGATCTGTTCACTTTGGGCTCCCAAAGTGCTGGGATTACAGGTGTGAGCCACTGTGCCCGGCCCCTAATGCCATTTCTATTGTTATTAGCCCTGGCTTTCCCTTGGGGTATCCTCTCACTCCCTTTCTTCTAGGTTACAGAGTTTAGATGAAGTTGACCTCACCCCTTGACACTTAGGAGGAAGAGAAGCCCCTTTTCTGTCTGGTCAGCTGAGAGGTCAGGGCGGCAACCCAGAGCTGCGGGGGCACCTTGCTTCCATGCGGGAAGGACTGGCCTGACTGAGCAAGTGGAGGCTGGGGGTGGAATGGGGGTACGAGGATGATGGTAACTTCAGGCCACAGATCCAGCTGTGCCTGGATTTTGGTTCCACGAGCCAACAGATGGCATTTCATTTGCTTGTATGTTTAAGCCACTGTGGTTCAGTTTCACTCACTTGAGACAGAAGCCAAAGTCTTGAGTAATATTGTGTACTTAATAAAATCAATTACACTTATAAAAAACTCACTTGTCATCAGTGTGACACAGTACAAAGAACTAAATGGAAGTCAGGAGTAGGTTCTAACGTGGAGTCTACTTTCCTGCCAATTCTGCTAGTGACTTTGATCAAATCACTCTTTCACAAGCGGCCTCTTCTGTAAAACAAGGATTCTCTGAAAGAGGAAGATGAATGTTGGAGGAACTTAAGACAGAACAAAGGCACCAGAATAGCAGGCTCGGAAGAGGCTAGAAGGCCTGTACCCTTTGTATATATAACTGCTCTCAACCTTAAGGTACAGCATGCCATTGGAGGAATATTCCAGAAGGCCAGTACCTGGCTGCAGCAAAAACAATGCTAACGGGAATACAGGAGACAAGGGGGATTTGTAACAGGGCTCAATTCCTAGTAGCACATGCAGCAACAAGAGCAAATTTAATCTGAAAATGTGATTTTCCCCCCTTTGTCCTTGTATCAGTTAAAGTTCGAAAGGAGCAAGAACTGTAGTTAGAAATATTCCTTTTACGTCATCTGACCTAAGAAATCTCAATTTCTTTTAAATTGTACATCATGTAAGTCCAAAGTAATCAAATACACTTAGGTATATTCAAACTGAAGAGGAACCATAAAATTAATGCAAATCATTTAGAGGTTTTCTATTCCCTTAAGGCAGGGTCTAGATGGTCCTATCTCACCCCATGAGTGGGGTAGGGAGGACCGTGAATCGTGGACCTCTTTTTAGGCACTCCCTTTAGAAGCATGAACACCACAGCTCAAACATGCAGAGAAGATCAATGTAGTACCTGGGCAAGGACAGGTACATTCATGAAATGGTCACATTTTGGAAGTTAAACCACCCAAAAGAAAAACAGGCAAGATATATATGTATGTATATGGAATTAACAGAAAAATGAATGCGAACAGTCAATTAACCTGCAAAAACAGTTTTCCTTTTTTAAAATTAAAACAATGTGATAGCATTTTCTCATCTGCCAGACGCTGAAAAGGAGATTAAAATGCTGGTTAAGAATGGGCAAATATGTACTCACAATCGTTTCAGCTTTTTTAGAGAGCAATTTGGCAACATCTATTAAAATCTTAAATCAATTACAGCCCTTGTGTTTTATCATTTACAACAGCAATTTGCCAACTAACTCAAATAGTATAAAATGTACCCTCAAATAGGAAAAAAATATATATGCATATGTATATGCGTGTATAAATATATACTTATATGGGGGAGAAAAAAGGAGGAAAGTAAATGAGGCAAAATGTAAACAAGTGGTGAATCTGGGTAAGGGATACTATATGGGTATTTCTTGTACTGGTCTTGCAACTTCTAAGTTTGAAATCCTGTTTATATAAAGTTTAAAACATAAAAAGAATTTGAATCTTAAAATAGAAAGTTCCCCAAGACATGATGTTAAATAAAAAGAGCAAATGCTAAGAACAAATTATGTAGTATGATCTCATATAAAAGAGTATAAATTCATAGAACAAGATAGAAATGACACACATCAAACTACTGATGTTCTCTGGGGAATCCAGTACTCAGAGGGGACAGGTAATAGTGAACTCTTATATTTTGCTCAAAGTACTACTAAATTACTTGTGCAAAAATGTATGTCATTTATATATTCTTTTTAGAACAGGATGTGTGTGAACATTTCTGGAGCTGTGACATCAATAAACTTCATTTGCAGGGAAAAAAACTCTCGAAGTCTGCAGCAGGGATTCTCAGAGTGAGAAGGAAAACACTCCCTGAGAAACCCTGGTTCCCTATCCAGAGTGAGGGGGTCACTGGACTCCACACAGCTCACACTTGACTCTTTCCCTCAGGACGTGACTGTTAAAGAGCTGGCAGGGTTCATTCCCTAAACTTCTGATGGGAATCAGAACATGCAATTCCAAATATGCCACTTTTGAATAGGATTATTTTGAGCTAAAGGCAACTGAGAAGCAACAGATGCAGAATGAACTCTCTGCCCTCCCCATTTCTGCCTAAAAGGGCTTAAATTCCTATCTCTAAAGGTATTCCCACTTTCCTGTACCAGGAAAAGGAAAACAACTCATTACCAGAGAGATGAAACTGGGCCAAGACTGCATCAGCAGACCTTACTAAAACAGCCTTTGTCTTCCATTAGTTTCCCTGTATATCTACCTCCCTACATTTTACCACCTGCAAGACGCCTAGAAACCCCACTTTCTTTTGTCTAGGAACTTCTCCACAATTTATCATCCTTTGTTAAAATGGTATATAAGCTCTCAAGCCTAACCACTTCTTTGGGGTTTCCTCTTTTGTGTGGAGACCCGTTGGGCACAGAAAATTTAAAACACCAATTAAATGTATATGCCCTTTTCTCCTGTTAGTATGTCTTTTGCCACTATAATTCACAGGCCCCAGCCACAAACCTAAGAGGATAGAGGGAACACTCTCCTTCCTCCTAGACTTTTTTGGCTGGCTGAACTTGTTATATTTAATTCATATTTTACATAAAACAGGAGGTGATTACAAAAGGGGAGCTGATGCTTCAAGGAAAACTACATTGAATGATTTGGAAAGGCTCTAGACTAAAAACTACTGTCAAAACTAGGTGTGAGAAAATGAGAAAAATCAAAAAGGCTAGGACTGTACTCAGATTTATAAGAACACCTGCGTTTTGCTCTGCTTTGAAGAAATCCAAACTGGTGACAGTAAGTGGTACATTATGAGCATGCTTGTCACAAGAGAGGACTCCAAGCAATGAATCCATAACTCAAAAGGCCTTGGCTCTTCCAACAAGCGGCAAATGCAAGCACTCCCTTGGAAAGGGCCTTGGTTCAACATCAATGATTGGAAAATAATGCACATTTATAAAGTTTTAAAATAAAATCATTATGGTGCGCATGTTTTTAAAGATTCCTGGGAGTAAGCAGACTGGCTCCAGCTGGACAAGAGCATCATCTCTAGGGGCTCTGTGCCTGAAACTCTGCACTAGAATTCTTAAGCACATGCAGGTTTGAGGACCCCTGTGCTCACTCTGAGGAACTGAGGAACCCACCTGCTGCTGGGCATCACATCATTCTGCCTGAGGATGCCTATTAAATGCTCAGAAAGGAGGGAGGCTGTGCATCTGCTTGTCTCAAAGGACTACTCTTCTCTCATTTGATTTTTAGCTCTGGACCCTTTCCCTGTGTAAGTGGGTTTGCTCTTGAAAAGAATAAGCAAGGCCGGGCGCGGTGGCTCAAGCCTGTAATCCCAGCACTTTGGGAGGCTGAGATGGGCGGATCACGAGGTCAGGAGATCGAGACCATCCTGGCAAACACGGTGAAACCCCATCTCTACTAAAAAATACAAAAAACTAGCCGGGCGAGGTGGCGGGCGCCTGTAGTCCCAGCTGCTCGGGAGGCTGAGGCAGGAGAATGGCGTGAACCCGGGAGGCGGAGCTTGCAGTGAGCTGAGATCCGGCCACTGCACTCCAGCCTGGGCGACAGAGAGAGACTCCGTCTCAAAAAAAAAAAAAAAAAAAAAAGAAAAGAATAAGCAAGATAACACATGTGGAAGCCTCTAGCATGGACCCACTATATAGGACATATCAATCATCTGTCGGGTTTCAAACTGCAATCTTTCTTGATCAACCCCTCAAACACACTTCTAATTTGCTGTAACTTGACTTCAAATGTCTTCTCTTTTCAAGTGGAGGTTTTCTGCTGTGGCTCCAGGGAATAGCTGCTACCTTTGGGCACTGGTCTGCTAACTTTTTGGTTTTTTTTTTTTTTTTTGAAACAGGGTCTTGCTCTGTGGAACGGGCTGGAGTGCAGTGGTGCCACCACAGCTCACTGGAGCCTTGAGTTACTGGGCTCAAGCAATCCTCCCACCTCAGCCTCTTAAGCAGTTGGGACTACAGGCAGCATGTAGTCACAATGCCTGGATAATTTTTTTTTAAAACACATTTTTAAAACCTACGAAAATATTTTTCATTTTTATAAAGATGGGGTCTTACTATGCTGCCCAGGTTGGTCTCGAACTCCTTGCCTCAAGCTATCCTCCAGCTTCAGCTTCCCAAAGTGCTGGGATTATAGGTGTGAGCCACTACACCTGGCCCGGTCTCCTGATTTCTTAACCTTCCCTGGGGTTAAGTTCTAATGTCTAAGATTAAATCAAAAAGGCCCTATAAAGCCCTGGGGTCTCTTTCTAGAGGGCAGCTGTGCCTCTTACACTTCCCTGATAACCACAGAGGAAAGGGAGACGGATCATCTATTCACGTTCTTACTGAGAGGAAACCACACTCCAGCTCCTCAGAAGCAGCCAGGTTTTCCTGAACACTTTCTCTCAGGAGCTTATTTGGTTGAAATGTTCATGAAATGCAACGTGTGCTAAGGTATTAATATTTCCTCAGTCATTTTCCTACTAGGTCTGTCGGCTTCAATATGAAGTCCAAAAGCCAACCCTATGTCACAACACTGATAAGGTTTATACCTATTTAAGTTTGCTACTAGCATTTTCTGAAATTTCATACTTAGGGAATGATGATGAATTACATGTTTGAATTCATGAAAGAGCAAAGTCATGATAATCCAGTTTTTAAAAGCAATTACTTCTTTTGTAGGATTAATTCATTAGGGAATTAAAGGAGCAAGAAATCACCATTAACATGGATAGACAGAAAGAGGACAGCAAGCTGTACCACCTAAATTTTAGAATTTCTCACATTTCTGAGTGAAATAATATATTCATCATTTAAACCTTTGTGTCATACTTAAGATAATTAAAAAGCAAACACATATGTGGTTGTTCTATAAAAGTAAGTGAGTGTGTGTGAAAATACTCCAGAAACACTCCTTCTTTGGGTTCACAGATATTCAAGTATCTGTGGTTTTTGGTGGCAAAAATATCCCCTCGGCACACATGACCAGTGTTTTGCATAGGGGATGGTTCGTTCCCAATGACTCCACCAGTATCTACTTCAATTAGTTCTAGAAAAACAAATCCGTTTCCTTACGTAGCTCTAAAATTAATCTGGAAAGTAAAAGCAAACAACTGCTTAAAAAGCGTCTGAGTGTGGACCAACAGCCTAACAGAGCTTCAGCGTGGCTTCTCATTCAGGAAGCATGTGCCGGAGGGCGAACGAGCGCTTTCTGAAATGTCTGTGTTTCTGGCATTTCTCCCCTCCTGCTCTCCTTCCCTCCTCTCTGAGCCAGAGATCCAGGCCACAAATGACTCCTTACAACCCTTGTCTTCCACGCGCACCCATTCTACTGGAATCATCCCATCCACAAGTACTTGCAGAGCACCGACTACACGGCAGGTGCCATTCTGGGCACAGTTTGATTTAGTCTGGAAAAACAAAATGCTTTCTTGGAGCTTACGTTCTAGCAGAGAGTATAACAAAGCTCTTCCCTGCACAGGGACCAGGGCAGCGACAGCACCGACCCTCCCGAATCCGCAGGAGGTCCGCTGTCAGGGGTTCCACCAGCTTTGCAGTTGCTTTCCCTCCAGAAAGACCTCCTCCTCGTTAATCTGCAAGCCTGATTCAGATCAAGGCCACAGGGGATGTCATTCACCACTGTCCTAAAAATGGTCCCTAACGGCTTCTATTTTCCTCTAACTAGAGACTATATTCTCAGTAGTATACAGGGCTCAGGGCTGATCTGACCAGCGCCCAGGCAGAAGTGAGAGAGGGGTAGAGATCATAGCCTCGGAGAAAAATGATGGTGAGGGCCTTGGAAAAATACTGTCATTCCCACTCCAACCTCCCAACTCTACAGAACAAGGTAAAATAATTTAAGATTCTACGCTTACACGTCCCTTTTGGTTTAACCAATGCCACACGTGTGGATGCTTTTTAGAAAGGAAGTCACTAAATCCTCATTTAAATGGAAGCTATTACCTTCCTTATATAAGAAATATAAAGGAATGAAGGTTTTTGCTGCCAATTGTTTCACATGTGGTGAAAGTGGAATGTGGATCTGGCGAGGGCTGCAGTTCATTTGGAAAGAACTCACACACGAGGGGGAACCAGCAAGACCGCACTGGAGGTGGTGACCACCCAAAACAGGACGTAACGACTACGGCTCTTAACCCTGTTGGCGCAAAGTTTTGAAAATCAAGGGTTCCCACAACAAAAAATGTACACACACACACAAACTCTCTCTCTCTATATACACACACACACACACACACACACACACACACACAACTTTTGTGGACAAAATAGGTGGCCCACAGATCTACAGCCTCCTAAGAGCTGAGATCAGGTATAGCCAAGTAGGTCAGATGCAGTGGCTCATGCCTGTAATCCAGCATTTTGAGAGGCCAAGGCAGGTGGATCACTTGAGGCCAGGAGTTTGAGACCAGTCTGGCCAACATGGTGAAACCCGTCTCGACTAAAAATACAAAAATTAGCCAGGATTGGTGGTGGAAGTAAATGAATGCATAGCTCCATTCATTCATAGTAATGGATGGTTAGCTGTGTTCCAATAAAACTTTATGTATGAACACAGAAATCTTAATTTCTTATATTTTCACGTTAGTAAATATTCCTCTTGATTTTTTTTTCAAACATTAGGAAATGTAAAATCCATTCTGAGCCTTCAGGCCATACAAAACCAGGAGCGGGGCAGGGCCAAGCCCACGGGCTATACATCGTCAATCCTTTTTGGCAGCACTACAGTCCAGGACCGTGCCTGGCCCCTAAGTTATTAATGAAGACGGAGGTGCTTATCTGTCCAGGAGGCAACAAGCAATGCTGGGAAGAATGTCAGTGAGGCACGAAGGTACACGCTCTAGTTCCCCTTCGGGCTTCGGTTCTCTCCATGAGCATCACCTTCTCTCTGGACTCAACTTCCCTAACTTCAAAACAGAGCGTGCTATTAAGTGAGTCCCTTCTACCTCTGAACTTCACTGATTCCTCACACACAACTAAGTAAGAGAAAACTGTCCCCATGAGGTCAGCAACATAGGAAGTCAAACCTGCAAACAAGTTCACAAGCTCCAACGGAGCTTGAAAAGGCACCGTTTGGGTCAAGTGTGTATCTGAAAAACACTGGCAAGATGGCACCTTCCTGTCAAAGGGAAACCCCAGATTTCAGTTCATATTCCACTTCTTTGCTACACAAGGGCCTGGACCAAGGAGAAAGTCTGCTGAATGCACCACAGCAGGATGGTTAGAATGTCTTAGTGACCACGTCTCTAGAGGAAAGCAGCTCCCCAAACAAACCAACACCATTGTATTTTGTTTGCTATTATTCTACTGAGCTTGGGCTGGGGGAGACAAACACAGGTAAAGGGACAATTTTTTTTTTTAGGGGGGTAGACGGAGAATCACTCTGTCACCCTGGCTAGAGTGCAAAGGCACCATCTCAGCTTACTGCAACCTCTGCTTTCTGGGTTCAAGCAATTCTCGTGCCTCACCCTCCTGAGTAGCTGGGATTACAGGTGCACGCCACCACACCTGGCTAATTTTTGTATTTTTAGTAGAGACAGGTTTTCACCATGTTGGCCAGGCTGGTGTCTCGAACTCCTGACCTCAAGCGATCTGCCCTCCTCGGCCTCCCAAAGTGTTGACACTACAGGCGTAAGCAATCCGCGCCCGGCTAAAGAGGCAATTTTAAGACTACAACTCAGAAAGGAGAGAGAGGAGAGGGCCAGGTGGTGGGGGGCCCCTGAGCAGATGGAGAAGACGGGACAACGTGCGGCCCTGGTGCTGACAGAGAGAGGGAGCCAGAGGGCAGGGGAGGGCCGGGTCGCAGACACACAGGGCACACCTGCTACTGAAGGCAATGGGGTGGAGGTACCAGTGGACACCACTCTCGTCCAAGAATGACTGAAAAGGGATGGGAGCTGTCAGGAAGCAGGAAGCCCTATTAGAAAGCTCCAGCAGGTGAGAAGTCATGAGGACTTGTAAGAGAAAACTGTGGCCAGCACAGCATGGCAAGTGAGGAGAAGGAAGCCACCTGTGTGAACTCCCAGTTGTGCTGTCCTGGGAGATGGACAGGTCACGGCACAACCAAGGCAGCTGCAGAACTCAGGAGCAGGGCTGGGTGTGAGAGTAAAACAGAGGACACCACCGGTGCCAGGCAGACTGGGCTCTGACAGGGGGAGCAATGGCACCTGCACTGCCGATCAAAACAGAGAAACGAGCCCGGCTCCCAAAGGTCCTAATGGGTTAGCAGTGCCCCCACTGAAAGGCATTCCTGGGTATTCAAACGGATGAGCAAAATAAGAACCAGCACTTCTATATCAACGCTGGCCACACTTAGAAGAAAACGCTAACACGAGACAAGACTCAGCACTTAAGAGGTGAAGACAGGTATACAGCTTCAGAAACGTGCTGTAAAAACTTACTCCCCTAATAACCTAGTTAGAGGGAGATACTGTTTAAAGCAAGTCAGTGTGGTAGCACAGTCTGTGGATGGCGAATTACACAGAGACAACTAGTGCCGAATTAAGAGAAATACCAAAGGCTTCAAGCGAAGAAAGGAGAAGCTGGCAAAATCTCTGCAAGTCTCCAGCAGATGCTGCGAGAATCCCCGGACGCTCCATAGCTCGAGGCCTGATCTCTAGAGAAGGACCCACGCCCTCTGGGATCACCACGGAGCCGGAGGCAGCTCCCTAGACACTCACCTTTCCCGTTAACAGCTAAGCCTGTGGCCATGGCTGCAGTCACAGGCCCGGGCACCTGAGGCACTAGTGGATGTATCCTGGGCCTGCTCCCCATCCTGGCCCTCTCGGCACCGGGGCCCAATAAAGCTCCGACAGGCTTTTCTGCTGCCACTTCGGGTGCCACTGTGTCCTCCTGACCCTGCTCGATGGGGTCCAGTTTCTCGGGGCTCTCGCTCTGAAAGCCGTCCACTGCGGTCCTGCTCTTAATGGGGCTCTTAGGCACGAGGATCTTGATACCTGACTTCGCTAGGTCCATGTTCTTCCGGCTGGAGAGAGATGCAGCTGTGTTCTTCCTGAACTTCTGGCTGGCAGCAAACAGCTGGCTGTTTTTGGATTCGTGGTCTTTCCCAATCACGAGTGCCTTAGGAGAGGTCTTAGAAAAGTTGCTGTTGGTGGATCTGGAGATTTGTTTCCTAGCATTGTTGGGAGAGGTCCTGTTTGTTCTGGTCAACGTGCTCTCCTTCTGCTTCTCCGTGTGGCGTCTGTTGAAGTCGTGGATGTATTCCTCACAGTTCACGAGGTGCTGCTCCGGCTCCCAAGTGTCATCCTCGCTGTCATAGCCTTTCCACCGAACCAAATACTCCGTCTTCCCTTTTTTATTTTTCCTTTTGTCAACAATCCTTTCAACCTGTTTATAAAAGGAAAAAAATAGTTTTTAAAAAATCAAAATTTGGGGTAAAAGTCCAAGTTTAATTAGGAAACATCAAAAATAGCAAAAACCACAAAAGATTATAAAAATGATCTCTTCCCCAACCCCAATAAAACAGTAATAGGCCATTTGGGGTGTAAGCAATTTCCCTGAAAGTCAGTCAAACAAGACACAACATTTTTATGCTGAGAACGTGTGGATATGCATTAGGTGACTTATGGTTCTTGTGACTAGAAGGGGCTCTCTGTTATTTCTGTGTTGAAGCCTGACCAGCGAGTTGGTTTCCATACTCATGGCTGGAGCAGCTCGAGGCATCTGCAGCTGTGCCTGGTAATCCCAGGGTACCAGCAGCAGACACCCAAGCAACAGCCTGGAGTGGTGACGGCAACGAGCTACCAGGGGCTGAGAACCTTCTGCGGTGTGACACTGCCATCAAAGAAACATATGATCTGTATCATTCAGAAGCACTCAATTAAAACTAAAAAGGTCAACAGAGAACATCACACTTGATTGTAACAAAACAGTCTAGAGTGATCGGATTATTATTTTCAAATCTTGGTTTTAATTAATTTTACACTAACATCTTTCAATGGAGGTGCTGTTAATCGTTGAAATGGATGACCAATACATTCTGGATCAAATTTGTCAATTCACACAACCCTGCCTTGTAAGCATGTTTTATGACTGTGACAAATTCTACTACCATGACATCCGAAGTGCAAATGGAAGCGAGATCTTCCACAATTCACATGAACAGGAATTATCTGACATAGTGCCTCCATACGTTACTGGAGAAACGCCTAGAATCTGTTGTTACATTTCCAGGAGAAACACCTAGAATCTGCTGTTACATCTGCAGTTAATATAAAAGCATCAGCCTGCATCCTGGGGGCAGTATGTGACTCTGTATCTTGTGGGCAGAGGCCTACAGTCACGGAGTGGCTCTTTAATTAAGAATGCAAGGTCTGAGCCTATCAATTATTAAGAATATCAGTACATTTCTGGCAGTTAGAGGTAGGTCGGACTACACAATGGCATGCCTGGTTCTCTAACATCCCCAAATACTTGAGCCTAATGAGTAGAAGTGCAGATGATCGTAGAGAACGGGAGAATACTCCAATCCCCATCATTTCATCTACTCTCAAAGAAACAAAAAACTCTCCTGTTTATCTACCTAAGATACAGAAAATTGAAGCCGTTAACTACTGAACAGCCCTAAAACTAAAGATATATTACTGCTCCCGAGCAAAAAGGATTAGGAACAGAAAGATCTTAGCTCATCACAGGGCCGATTTCACGTCTGACAGATCTCCACATTCAGTAATTAATGTCAGGTCAGCAAGTGCGAGGCCACGCAGGCCACATCAGAGCAGGGAAAGCTTTCGAAAGTCATGTTTCCCCTGCTCTTCCACTTGTGAATAGTTGTGTATGAGGGTGTATTTCAATGTAAGTAAAAGACATGCTTCTGGAAAAGTCCATATAACGATGTTTCTGCAGAAACAGTTTAAGAGTTTTAAATGAAAAGGGGCAAAGAGATTATGTCTTGTAGGAAAGCTATGTTTAATGTTCCCCCCTCCTCCTGCCCAATTTCCGCTCCAGAAGCGGGCAGTATACTAAACCAGAGTACGCCTGTTTGCTTTCCTCCGTGTCCTTAGAGCCGAGGCAGGAGTCTGGTGGAGCACAGTGCATTTCTTTCCCCTCCCTCCTTAACCATGTACCACTGGTCCCCCCAGGGCCAGCATCCCTGGGGACCTACAGCTGCCAGGCCCCACGCAGATCCTGCCCCTCCCTCCCCAGGAAATTGAGCAAAGAGGAAGAGCAACAGTAGCCTCCACAGCTAAGGGTAGGTGTGTGCTCCGTGTTAGGCATACTCACTGGCCGGACTGAGTATACATAACAAAGTCATAGTGGACATATTAGACCAGGAGTTGGCAAACTTTACATAAAGTGCCAAAGAGTAAATGTCTTAGGCTTATGCGCCATCTGGTCTCCCAATCACTTAACCCTGTTCCTGTAGCAAGGAAGTAGCCAGACACAATATGTAATGAACGAAATGGCATTAAAGACAAAAACAAAAACCCCTCTACCTATGGACACTAAAATTTGAATTTTATCTGTCGCACATCATGAAATATTATTATTCTTTTGATGTTTTTCAGCTAGTAAAAAAAAATGTGGACCAGGCGCGGTGGCTCAAGCCTGTAATCCTAGCACTTTGGGAGGCTGAGGCGGGCAGATCACGAGGTCAGGAGTTCAAGACCAGCCTGGACAACATGGTGAAACCCCGTCTCTACTAAAAATACACAAAATTAGCTGGGCAAGGGGGTGCACACCTGTAGTCCCAGCTACTCGGGAGGCTGAGGCAGGAGAATCACTTGAACCGGGAGGTGGAGGTTGTGGTGAGCCAAGATCGAGCTTCAGCACTCCAGCCTGGGGGACAGAGCGAGACTCCGTCTCAAAAAAAAAAAAAAAAAAAAAAAAAAAAATGAGAAAGAAAAAAGGTATGAAAACCATCTTTTGAGTTAACCGGCAGGCAGCCATAGCTTGCGATCTCAGCATCAGACTGTGAAGGAGCAATAACATCCGGGGCAGGCAAACTGCTCCATTAATTCCTGCGATGGAAACATTATACAAGTCTGACAAGAAGGAAACTCTTCACCCAGCAACAGCAGAGTATACATTCTTCTCAAGCACACACAGGACACTCGCCAGCACAGACCATATGCTAAGTCTTAAGATAAGCTCAGTACATTTAAAAGGATTGCAATCATGCAAATTCTATCTGCAAATGGGGATGATACTGAAAATAACAAAGAAGTTGGGAAAATTCATAAATATGCAGAAATTAACCCATGCTAAATAATCAACGGGCCACCTCCCCCCAAAATGTCTTAAGAGAAGTTAGAAACTTTGAGATAATGAAAACAACACAACATACCAAAACTTGTGGAATTCAGCAAAAGCAGTGATGGGAGGGAAATTTCGACCAGTGAACACCCACACTAAAAAGAAGACCTCAAATCAGTAACCTGAACCTGTATCTTAGGACACTGGCAAAAAAGGAAACTAAACCCAAGGCAAGCAGAAGAAAAGAAACAGAATTTAGAACTTAATAAACTGAAAAACAATATTTTAAAAGCAACAAAACCAAAAGTTTCTTTTTAAAAAATTAACAAAATAGACAAACTTTTAGTTATTCTGATTAAGAAAAACAGAACATCCACATTTCTAACACCAGGAATTAAAGAGGGAACATTACTACAAACCATATAGAAATAAAAAATTAAAATACTATGAACAACTATATGCCAATAATTTTAACAACTCAGATGAAATAAACAAATTCCTAGAAAGATACAAACTAGTCAAATTGAATTAAGAACATCTAAATAGACCTATATAAGACTGATCATCAAAATCTCCCTTAAAGAAAAGCATAGGATTACATAGCTTCACTGGTGAATTCTATCAAAATTTTAAATAATTAGTACCAGTTTTTCATAAACTCTTCCAATAATTGGAAGAGAAAACAATTTACCACACTTTCTACGAGGCCACTATTTACCCAATACCAAAACAAAAGACATCACAAGAAAGCTATAGGCCTATACCTCTTTTATGAATATAGACACAAAAAATCCTCAACAAAACATTCGCAAATTGAATTTTGTAATATATAAATATGACCATGACCAAGAAGGATTTATTCCAAAAATGCAAGGCTGGTTTAATATGTGAAAGTCAATTAATGTTCATATGCCACATCAATAGAATAAAGGGGGAAAAATCACATATTGTTTCAATAGGTGCAGAAAAAACACTTGAGAAAATTCAACACCTCGTCATGATTTAAAAAAAAAAAAAGAAGTCAATAAACTAGAGGGAACTTCCTCAACTTAATAAAGGGAATCTACGAAAAACACACAAATAACATCACGCTCAATACTGTAAGACTAAAAGCTTCCCCGTAAGATCAGAAAAACACGATGTTTGTTCTTGCCGCTTCTATGCAACATTGTACTGGAGTTCTAGCTAGCTCTGGCTGAGTGATTAGACAAGAAATACAAAGATACCTGAATTGGAAAGGAAGAAGTACAATTATTGCTATTTGCATATGACATACTCTTCTATATAGAAAAGTTTAAGGAGTCCATTAAAAACTATTAGAACAAAGAAGTTCACCAAGATTGCAAGATACAAATCAACATACAAAATCAATTTTTAAAATGGAATAATTGCATTTTATTTCTATACAGTAGCAATGATCAAACTGAACATGAAATTAAGAAAGTCTCAGTTATAATATCATCAAAAAGAAAAAAACAGGAGTAAAACAGGTGTAAAACTTATAAAGTGGAAACTATAAAACATTATTGAAAAAAGTAATTAAATGGAAAGACATTCCATGTTCATGGATCAGGGGACTTAATACTGTTAATACCATAAAACTCTCCAAATTGATCTTCAGATTCGATGTGACTCTTATTAACATTTAAGTTATTTTCTTTGTAGAAACTAGCATGCTAATCCCAAAATTCACATGGAATTGGTAAGGTCTGAGAACAGCCCAAAAAATCTTCAAAAAGAAAAAGTTGAAGAACTCACATTAACTGGTTTCAACTTAATACAAAGCTATGGTAATTAATACACTATGATATTGGCAACATGGAACTACAGACATAGCTTAATGGAAGAGAGGGCCCTGAAATAAACTCCCCTATATATGGTCAAATATTTTGGACAACAGTGCCACGACCATTCCATGGGGAAAAGAATAATCTTTTTAACAAACAATGTTGGGACAACTGGATATCCATATGCCAAAGAGGCAAGTTGGACCTCTACACCTCATACCATACATTAAGTTGATCAAAGATCTACAAGAAAGAGTGAAAATTATAAAATTCTTAAAAGAATATAGCGGTGTAATTTGTTGTGACTTTAGGCAGTGATTTCTCGGATGCGGCACCAGAAGTAATGGTAACAAAAGAAAAAAAGTGGATTAAACTAGACATCAAAATTAAAAACTTTTGTGTTTCAAAGAATACCACCAAGAAAGTGAGAAAACAACCTAGAGAATGGGAGGAAAAAAATTTTTTTGATAAGGGACTTATATCAAACATATAAAGTTTTACAGTTCAACAATAAAAAGACAACCCAGTTTAACAATGGCAAAGGATCTGAATAGACATTTCTCTGAAAAAGATACACAAAGGACCAGTAAAGCACATGAAAAGATGCCCAACATCATTAGCCATCGGGGAAATGCATATCACAACCACAGTGAGGTACACTTCACAGCCGATAGGATGGCTGTAATAAAAACGATAGGCCAGGCGCGGTGGCGCACACCTGTAATCCCAGCACTTTGGGAGGCCGAGGCGGGCGGATCATGAGGTCAGGAGATCGAGACCATCCTGGCAAACATGGTGAAACCCCGTCCCTACTAAAAATACAAAAAAAAAAAAAAAATTAGCCGGCGTGGTGGCGGGTGCCTGTAGTCCCAGCTTCTCGGGAGGCTGAGGCAGAAGAATGGCGTGAACCTGGGAGGCGGCGGAGCTTGCAGTTGAGTGGAGATCATGCCACTGCACTCCAGCCTGGGTGACAGAACGAGATTCCGTCTCAAAAAAATAAAAAATAAAAATAAAAAATAAATAAATAAATAAATAAAAAGGGTAAGTCCTGGTGAGGGTGGAAAGGAATGGGAACTGTCATGTACTACTTGTGGTAATGTAAAATGGTGCAGCCACATCGGAGAACAGTCTGGTTGTTCCTCCAATAATTAGAGTTATCATATGACCCAGCAACTCCATTCCTAGGTATCTACCCAAGAGAAAGAAAACTTGTCCCCACCAAAACTTATACAAGAATGTTCACAGCAGCACTGTTTATAATAGTCAAAAAGTAGAAACAATCCAAATGTCTACTAATTGATGAATAAATAACAAAATGTGACATATCTATACTACAGAATATTTATTCAGCCACAAAAACGAATGACGTACTGATACATACAACAACATGGATGGACTTTAAAAACACTACACTATGTAAAAGAAGCCAGTCACATATATGATGCCATTTATAAAAAATAACCAGAATGGGTGTAATGCACTCCGCCCTTCCCTAGATACTAGCATTGCTGCTCTCCTTCCACCAGGACACTTACAGAGACAGAAAACAGATTAGTGGCTGCTTAGGGCTGGGGGGAAGGTAATAGGGGTAAATAGGGAGATGATAGCTAACGGATACTAGATTTCTTTCTGAGGTGATGAAAATGTTCTAAACTCAACTGTGGTGATGGATACAAAACAGTACATGTTAACAGCCACTGATCTATAATTTAAATGGTTAAACTGGTACGTGAGTTAATTTCAAAAAAGCAGTTTAAAGAAAGGAGGAAGTGAAATAAAGACACTTTCAGATGAGTAAGAGCTAAAAGAACTTTTTGCAAGAGACCTGTCAGGAAACTTAAAGGGTCTGAGATTTCACCTGCTTGCAAACTACCAAGCTATAACTTGTTTTTGACATTTTCACGGATGCTGGCAGAAGACATGAGTCCTCATCAGAGAAACAGTCTGTCTCCCCTTATCAGTGGGGGATATACTCCAAGAACCCCTGCCGACGCCTGAAACCTCGGATAAAACCCAGTCCTATACGCACTCTGATCCATCTGATAACTGAACCAGCTACTAAGTAACTAATGAGGTGGTAGCATTTACAGCATCCAGACGCCGAACAAAGGAAAATTCATGTCCTGGGCAAGACACGTCAGGACAACATAAAATTTCATCACCCTACTCAGAAGCGTACACAAGTTAAAATAATGAATTGGCTGGGCGTAGTGGCTCACGTCTGTAATCCCAGCACTTTGGGAAGCTGAGGTGGCAGCACTGCTAGAACCTAGGAGTTTGAGGCCAGCCTGGGCAACACAGCAAGACCCTATCTCTACAAAATATAAAAAAATGAGCTGGGCATAGTATGCAGTACACCTATAGTCCCAGCTACTTGGGAGGCTGAGGTAGGAGGATTACTTGAGCCAAGGAGGTCTAGGCTACAGTGAGCTGTGATCACATCACTGCACTCCAGCCTGGGTAACAGAGTGGGACCCTGTCTCAAATAAAAAAAAATTATAAGTAGTTTCCAAAATTTTTCATTTAACATTTTTAGGGCATGGTTGAATACGGGTAACTGAAACCGTGGAAACTGAAAGCTTAAAGGGTAAACGGGGACTACCGCTCTTCTACTCACAGTAGTAGCAGCTGTCAGTCTGTTAGTACTGCTTGTACCGGTTACCTAAGTCCGCAATTCCAGGGCAATACAAAGACAGTCAGGTAACAACTGCTGAAACAGTAGGTTACATTACAAGAAAGGATCCCTGAGCTTGGGGATCCCAAATGTTTATAACGGGCATGACTGCCCACTCCCATCACGCAGTAAACAAACTTACCCTACGGCCTGGAGACACTATCTATCTCCAAGGCTAACTGCTTACACCAACACTACTGAAAAGACAGTCCACAACAAACGCACTCACTCTCTTTTCCAGAGACATACAGAAATGCAAGAGATCCCTGGAGAACTCTCTCCCAACAAGACTCACTCCTTACATTTACACTGTCTTGGATTCTAGCAAATTTCCCTCTGAGTATCCACTCCATTAGCCACTCTGATCAATCTAATATAGGCCGGAACCAAATCCACTCAATTTGTCTCACACATTTAATAAAAGCTGCTATCAACAGGACTCCAAGCATCATGATGAGCCGAACTAAAATCCTGCCCTTAACCATGCTTCCCAGCATGCCGGACCCAGCCAGCTAAAGCAATACCATAAAATATCAGGGTCCACCTTAGCAAGCCATGTGGCTTTCTCCAGAAGCTTCTGAATGGACATTTCCTTTTGGTTGGGGCCACTGACACGGATAATACAGGATGTGTTAGCAATTGCATGAACTCTGTCTTGGCCGAAAGAAGGAAATCTACAGCAATCCTATCATCCATTAATGGATGTTTCCAGATGCTTTTATGGATCACTTCAGAGAACGTCACAGACAAATTTCCTACCACCATGTCCACGGCTCTCACAGTGGGGTAAGCTACCTGTAGGATGCACACACACGGTGGATCAATGATCCCTCTGGGGAGCTGCCCCAGATACTCAAGGGGAGCCTCATATTGGAGAATTCGCCGCTGTTCTATGAGGACTACGGGATCTAATTAATGTAGTTTTTTTCTTTACATACTCAAGGTTCTCTGATGATCACTGCTAAGGTGCAAGTCACCATGATTCTAGGAGGAAGATATGTTCTTCACACAGGGAGAGTGCAGTCTCAGTGTTGCACTGGTCCTGAAAAGTGCTGCTTACAATTACCAGCAAGCCCTGCATCACAGGGGCACAGGCTGACAGTGCCTTCAACATAGCTTTCTAGATGGCCACAGCTCTTAAAAGTCTACAGTTCAGTTCAATCATTGAGTCTTGCCCTTGTTTTTGGAGGAACTGCCTGACAGCGGTCAGTCCAATCTATCCTGTTTGCCTGCTCCATCAGTCAGGTGGCACTCATCTGTGCCATGGCCATGAGTATGAGTGGGCAGACAGCCAGAGGTGCTAGCAGGTGTTCTGCGTGGCAGGTGCAGGAGCTGGCACCATCCACTGCTGCTTCTGACAGAATTCTCAGCATGGGTCAAAGGAATGCACCAAATCGTCATCAGAGTGGTCTGGCAAGGAGGAATAGCAGATCCAAAAGCTTCACTTAGGTCCCTTGCAAAAATCTGGGAGAACCACACCAGGGCTTTTTCATCCCTGAGGAAGGCTCTAGGGGTGGTTCTGAATGACATGGATCATTAATGTTCCCTGTCCCAGAACTTCCCAAGGTATAATGCACTCCCCATTTCCCTAGGTACTAGCATTGTTGCTCTCCTTCCACCAGGACAAAATTGTTGTTTCCTATTTTGGGAGCTATTTTCACCTGTTTACCAATGATACCCTACTCATATCCAGCCCTTCTGTAAGCAAGGGCCAGATGCAAAAGGGACAAAGGCAATTTTAGGTCGCTTTCACAGACTGATTATGTCCTCCATGTTGACCAATCTGGGCCCCACAGTCATGGTAACATCTCACGGGTTATCACGTGGCTTTAATAAGGGCCAGGGGAGAATTTCCCAGAGCAGTGGAGCGGAGGGCAAGAATTTAAGTCAACTTGTTTGGGTTAAATTTCTCACTCTCCAGTGGGTCATCGTCATTAGCACTGGAACCCTCATCTGGGGCAGGAAGAGCTGGAATACTAGTCAATGTCTTATTAGACATTAACATTTTCCCACAGGTGTTTGTCTATGTCAGGGTAATCTCCCTGAGAGGGTTACACATCCCTAAAGCAGCCAGGATTCACTGCAAAAATCACTGAGCCTTTTACTGCCATCTCCCAGCGCATCTGAGGTTGGCAGGACCAGTGCTGGAAGAGCCAACCATGGGACAACCTAGCTGTTAGCCTCCTGCCTTAACAAGTCCCACCCTTTCTTCTCCCAAAAGAACCAGCCAGCATTCAGTTCAAACACTTTGTCTGCTTTCCACCCCTGGTGGTTATCAATTTCTCTCCTTTAACTTTTGAAAAGGGTCAGAACCATCTGCCCACCAAAGGGTGAAGATGTCCTCCCACCCAGAGAAGAGTTAGCAATAACCAGGGCATTGTTTGGGCAGCTGTGTTTAAAACCATCTCCCCAATCTCCCCTCATGAGCAGGCAGCAAAGTGGAGGACCATTTATCACTAGGATGACAATTTGGTCACCACGTCAGCTAAAATTCCCATGGATTTTCCTCAAATCTCACCAACTGATCCATGAGACTCCCATCCTCCTCTTTGAGAAAAACCACAAGGAAGACAGAAGCTAACAAGTGAGCTTGCCGCGGTCTCAAGAAAGCTCACGGAAGGCAAGCGACTCTTGAGTCATGGATCAAAGTGAACCAGGAGCAAGCGCGGTAAGCCAGGGTACCAGCATGTTCCTGCTCCTCAGTTCCCAGAGGATGACACCTCTGCGTGCAATGGACGATGTCACAGCAGCAGAACCCTGAGCTTCAAAAGGCAAACTTTCATGATGGATAGTGAGCATGCCTGCTGCAGCCTCTGGCAGGAGAAATGACTTCTGTCTTCTCTGTGAATGTCCGTGAAAGGGTAGTCTAGAAGAAACGCAGCCAGTGCACTGCTCGCAAAAGGTGCAGAAATGCAGGAGACCTATGGAGAATCATCTCCCAACGATTTCTATCATGAGAAAACTAACGAAAATTATTTGAGCTGAAGCAAAATGGTACTACCAGATGGAACCTGAGATACACAGCAAGAATGAGAACCGGAAATTGTGAATACCTGAGATACACAGCAAGAATGAGAACCGGAAACTGTGAATACCTGAGATACACAGCAAGAATGAGAACCGGAAATTGTGAATAAATATAAATAGTCGTTTTTTGTTTCTCTTAATTTTGTAAGACAGTGTAATAATGCTTCATGCAAAATCCCAAAAACACTATTGTGAGGCTTATCGCATGTAGACAGAAAATACATAACGATAGCATAAACAAGAAAACTCAATTGAATGATACCGGTACAAGATTCTTCTGTTTTACATAAGGTGGTACAACAGATTTTTATCATGCATTTCAGAAGCGTCTGATACCTTTATTTAAACCATGAAATGCCAGGTCTTTCCCCCAGAATTTCTGAGGCCCAGGATGCAGCCTCGTAATTCATGTTTCAAATAAGTTCCCATTCAATGCTGAGCCTGAGTGATTACTCAGAAGCACTACTCTACAACAAGCACTTAAAAAAAAGGCAAAAACAGAAATCATAATAATATAAACAAGTATAACTAAAAGCCAGTAGAGAATTATAATGAAATGTCAAATTTCAATAATGTTATTACCCAAAGAAAGCAGAAAAGAGGAACAGAGGAACAAAAAACAAAAAAAGAGAACTAGAAAAAAAAACACTAGACCTAAATCAAACCCTATCAACAATTACACTAAATGTAAGTGGACTGAGTGCGCCACTGAAAGGGCAGAAATCATCAAAATGGATTAAAAAAAAAACACACACACACAAGCCAAGTACATGCTATCTATAAAGGATGCCACACAAATAAAAAGACACAGATAAGTCAAAAATAAAAGAATGGTAAAAGAAAATGCTATGTAAATAACAATTTAAAAGATGGTGTTTCAAGAGAACGAGAAGACAAACCACAAACTGAGAGAAAATATTTGCAAAGGACTTACCTGACAAACGGCTGTTACCAAAATAAAGATATCTTAAAACTCAAAAAGTGAAACTGATTTAAAAATGGGCAAAAGACATCTCACCAAAGATGATGTACAGATGGCAAATAAATGTATGAAAAGATGCGCCACATAATAGGTCACTAGGGAAATGCAATTAATACAACACTGAGATACCACTACACAGCTATTAGAATGGCCAAAATCCAGAACACGACAACAGCAAATGCTGACGAGGATGTGGAGCAATAGAAATGCTCGCTCCCTGTTGGATGGAAAGCAAAATAGCACAGCCACTTTGGACAACAGTTTGGCAGTTGCTTACAAAATGAAACATACTCTTATCATATGATTCAGCAATCATGTTCCCTAGTATTTACCCAAGAGAGATGAATGAAAACTTACGAAAACTTTCCACACAAACATTTATATAGCAGCTTTATTCATAATAGCCAAAACTTGTGACGCCATCAACATGTCATTCAGTATGTAACTGGATAGATAAGTATATTGTGGTACATCCAGACAATAAAATGCTATTCTGCACCAAAAAGAAATGAGCTATCAAGCCACAAAAGGACACAGAGGAACCTTAAACATATTGCCAGGTAAAAGACACTCATCTGAAAAGGCTACATACCATATGATTTAAACTATAGAACATATTGTAAAAGGCAAAACTATGGAGACAGTACAAAGCTCCGTGGTTGCTAAGAGAGGGTAGGAGGAAACATAAAGGCAGAGGATTTCTAGGGCAGTGAGACTACTCTGCATGATACTACAATGGCAGATCCATGTTGATACATTTGTCTAACCCATAGAATGCATAGCACCAAGAGTGAATCCTGATGTAAACTAAGGACTTGGGGTGATGATGTGCCAATGTAGATGCATCAAGTGTAACAGCTGTATCACTCTGGTGGGGAATGCTGATAATGAGGGAAGCTATGTGTGTGTAGGGACACGGGAGGGGGTATAGGGAAATCTATTTTTCAGCCTAATTTTGCTGAGAATTTGAAACTACTCTTTTTTTTAAAAAAAAAAAAAAAAAAGCTCTATTAAAACCACAAGGTTGGGCGCGGTGGCTTACACCACTTACAGTGCTGCTGTAATCCCAGCACTTTGGGAGGCTGAGGCAAGCAGATCATCTGAGGTCAGGAATTCAAGAGCAGCCTGGCCAACACGGTGAAACCCCGTCTCTATTAAAAATACAAAAAATTAGCTGGGCATGGTGGCAGGCTCCTATAATGCCAGCTACATGGGAGGCTGAGGCAGGGGAATAGCTTGAACCTCGGAGGCCAAGGTTGCAATGAGCCAAGATGGTGCCATTGCACTCCAGCCTGGGTAACAAGAGCGAAACTCTGTCTCAAACAAAACAGAACAAAACAAAACAAAACAACCACAAAAAAGAAATGGGAATATTATAATTACTCTTAGATGAGACTCATGAAACTAAATTTATTTTTTCTTAATGCTGGTGTTTACCGAAGTAAACTCTAAGAAAGCATTATGAGACATAAACAGGGACATTTCTTCATTATAAGCTCGATTCATTAAGATTCTATAACAACCCTAAATGTGTATTCACTTAGTACAACAGCTTCAAAATATACAAAAGAAAACTGACAGAACTTAAGGGAGAAAGTAATCTACAAACTCAGTTGAAAACTTTAACATCCCTCTTTTAGTAATTGATATATAATTCACTAAAGACTTCAACAGCACTCTTATTCACATTAAACTAAGTGATATTTACAAAATGTTATATCTAACTGTCGAATATATATTCTTAAATCACTTGAAATATTCACAATGACAGACCACTTGGTAAGCCATAAAACAAGTCTCAATAAAAATTTTAAAAGAGTGAATGATTATCTTACAGGTTATGTTCTCTGACTGCAGGGGAGTTAGACAGCAACAACAATATCATATCTAGAAATAAATAAGCTATTAGTAAATTTTTCTAAATAAACCATGAGTCAAAGAAGAAATCACACAAAAAATATTAGAAAATATTGTGGGATACAGCTAAGGCAATGTTTACAGGGAATTGGGTGCCTTTAAATGTTTACCCTAGAAAAAAATAATTATCTAAGTTTCTACTTGAAAAACTAGAAAAATAAACTGTACCCAAACCAGTAGAAACAAGGAAATAATTAGGAACAGAAATAAATTAGAAGAGCAATAAAAAATAACATTAAAAAGCCAAAAGAATGCTTCTCTGGAATATTATTTAAATTGATACAGCCCTAAGTCACAACAGTCTGGAAATAAAACACACACGACCAATATCGAAATATAACGGAATAACACTACAGAGCCTACAGACATTAAAACGACAAAATATTACGAAAAACATTATACCAATAAATTCACCATCTTAAAAGCAGACACGTTTCTTGATAAATACAACTTACCAAAACTGATACCAAGATGAAACAAAATTATGAATATATACACATATGGCTATTTTACACATATAAAATTATATATAATACACAGTAACATATTATTTATAATATATTAAAATGTTACACATACACAAATTTCTCCCAAACCTCTACACACACACACACACACACACACACACCCCAAACCGCAGATGGCTTCGCTGGTGAATTCTATCAAACATTTGAGGGAAAAAAATACCAATTTTATAGAAATCATTTCAGAAAACGAGAGACTATTTCCTACTTCGCTTTATGAAGCCAACATAATCTTAAAAAAAGAGGTAAATAAAAACAGTAAATTATGGACCAATATCCCTCAAGAATAGATACAAAAATCCATATGAAAGTATTAACAATCTGACCTCAAAGATATAAACAATTAAAATGTCATGATTAAATGTGGCTTATCCCAGAAATGCAAGGTTTACAAAATCAATATAATCCCTCATACTATAAGAATAAAAGAGAAAAGCTGTATTTCAATGGATGCAATAAAATACTGCTGAGAAATTAAAAGCCTAAATGAATGTAAAGACAGTCCATGTTTACAAATTAAAAGAGCAAATATTAATATAAAATTTCCCCCAAATGCATCTATAGATACAACACATTCCCAAAAATAATCCCAGCAGGCTTTTATGTAGAAACCAACAAGATGATTTTAACATTTAGAAGGAAAGGCAGCAAACTTGAAAGGCAATCCAAAGCGGCAGCAAACTTGAAAGGCAATCCAAAGCAATCTTGAAAAAGAAGTACTAAGTAGGGCTCATACAACCTATTTCAAGACATAACATCATAAAGCGACAGATTTTAAGGAAAAACAGTACCTGTGTAAGTATCTACAAAGACATCAACGAAACAAGAGAGCACGAGAAATAGACTTTATGATTCTAAATTACCCAACGGATTTCTGATTATGAAGATCCCCAAGAAATCTATTTGATCAAGTCTTTTTGAAAAATGTAGCTGGGATACTGGATATCCATATGTTACAAAGTGAACCACAAACTACGATATACACAGAAGTTCATTCAAGATATATTACAGGCCTAAGAATAAAAGCTGAAGCGATGACGTTTTTAGAGCAAACCAACATCATTCTTGTGACGTTGGGGAAGGCAAAAGTTCCTCAGGTCACAAAAAACCACTAACTAGGAAAGAAAGAAAATTTATTTTAAAAAAGACTGCATTAAAAAAATTTTAAACTTCTCATCAAAAACACAAGGTTGATGGGAAGAGACTGTGAGGACAGAATAAATTTTTTTAAAAAATGGTGAAAGATGTTAAGAACAAGCCATAGATGGGGAGATATCTATGAAACACCCACTCTCAGTACCAACTTCTGTCTTGGTCTACTTGGGCCACTGTAACAAAACACCTTAGACTGGGTAATTCATAAACAACAGAAATTTACTGCGCACAGTTTTGGAGGCTGGGAAGTCCAAGGTCAAGGTGCCCGCAGATTTGGTGTCTGGCAAGGGCCCATTCCTCATAGATGGCATCTTACATGTGTCCTCACGTGGGGGAAGGGACAAAGAAGCTCTGTTGGGCTTCTTTATTAAGGGCACAGATCCCATGGCCGCGTCCTCATGGCCTAACCTCCTCCCAGTACCATGATGGCACTGTGTTAATCCCCAAGTGTCAAGATATGAATTTTGGCAGGACACAAACATTCAGATCACAGCATTCCAGCTCTGGTCCCGCAAAATTCATGTCATTCCCACAAAATTCATGTCATTGCCACGTGCAAAATATATTCATTTCGTCCCAATAGCCCCTAGTCCCTAAGACCTATAAAAAGTTTCTAGAATAATGAAAAGACCAAGTATAATTAAAATGTGGACAAAAGATTTGAACATATGCTCCCTAAAATAACCATATGAATGTGTAGTGAGCACATTAAAAAGTGATGAATATTTTACTTGTCAATCAAAAGTTTATTTGAAGTGATGAATATCACACCGTTCATGAGGGAAATGTAAATTAGAAGCACAATAAGTTACAACTACATGCCCATTACAATGGCTAAAATGAAAAAATCACTGAGGTAAGCAACTAGGACATTCATACATTGTTGGTATAGGATTTAAAAGTAGGACAGCCACTTTGGCAAAAGGTCTGACAGCGTTTTATAAAACTCAATACATACCTACCCTGTGACCCAGCAATCCCCAACCTAATTACCCCAAAGGAATGAAAACACATGTCAGCAAACAGACTTGTACAAAAATATTTATAGGAGCTCTGTTCATAATGGCTCCAAACTAGAAACAGCCCACGTTTTCATCAACAGGTGACTGACCAAACTACGGTATAAATTCTCAAAAAATACTTTGTAATATGATCCCATTTAAAAGAAAATTCTAGAACAAAAACTACTGCATAAGCAACAACAACAAACAACAAGGGTGGGAGGCAAACTGACTGGGAAGGAACATGAATGAACTTTCTGGGGAGACTGACAGCTTTCCAGCTTGATAAACTTTTAGGTTACCCAGGTATATGCATTTATTTAGCTCAGCAACTGGTCGCAGTATTTAAGATCAGCACATTGCATTGTTAGGAAATTTTACATCAAAAGAAAAAAGCTGGCCGGGCGCAGTGGCTCACGCCAGTAGTCCTAGCACTTTGGGAGGCCAAGGCAAGCAGATCACAAGATCAGGAGATCGAGACCATCCTGGCTAACACGGCGAAACCCCGTCTCTATTAAAAATACAAAAAATTAGCCAGGCGTGATGGCGGGCGCCTGTAGTCCCAGCTACTTGGGAGGCTGAGGCAGGAGAATGGCGTGAACCCAGGAGGCGGAGCATGCAGTGAGCCAAGATCGCGTCACTGCACTCCAGCCTGGGCGACAGAGCGAGACTGCGTCTCCAAAAAAAAAAAAAAAAGACATTCTTTTTAGTGGGTTATAAACATTCACTGAATAATTTTTTCAACTTAGTTGTATGTTTAAAATTTTCATAATTAAAAAATGTGAGGAAAAATGTGAGGAAAAAAGGAAAAAAATCAGTATTTATTCTCAATTTAAAAATTCTCAGAAAATAAAGAAATACACAACCAACCAACTAGAAAAAGCAAATTCAGTAAAGTCACAGATATGTCAAATTTTTTAAAATCAAATGAATGTTTATATAGTAGTTGTAAACTGAAAGCGAGATTTTAAAATTTCCATTTACAATATAATAAAAAGCCAAAATATTAGAAATATATTTAACAAAAATGACAAAACATGGCTGAGACAAATTAAAGAGCACCTATAAATTGGGAGACATGCCATATTTATAAGTTGGCAAATAAAAAATTGTCAATTTTTCCCAAACTGATACCCAGATCCAATACAATCCCAATCACAAGTCCCCAAAGGCTTTGTCATGGAAATTGACAAGTTTCCATGAAACTCTAACATTGATACAGCAGAGCACCAAACCTAGAATAGCGAAAACAATCTCACGAGAGAAGAGCAAAGTTCTTCGGTCTCACCGTATCTTAATTCAAGACTTACCACAGTGGCTAAAATGATAAAGAAAACCATCAGTGTTGCTAGGATGCAGGACAACAGGGACTCTCATGTGATGCCTGTCAGAGTCACGAGCGGCACAACCACCCTGGAAAACCAGGTGGAGTTTCCTAAACACACACCTCCCTCAGCAATTCCACTCCTAGGCATTTTACCCAAAAGAAATTCCTGTGTTTGTCCCCAGAAAGACCCATGCAAGAATGTTCATCGCCACTTGAGTCAGAAGAGCCGGAAATGGAATCAGCCCAGGCACCCATCAAGAGCAAAGCAGATGAACATGCTGGGTATGTTCACACAACGCAACACCGCTCACCATCCCACGACAACATGGACGACTCCAAACGTCACCATGCTCAGCAAATGAAAAGAGATACAAACAAGTACATACTATATGACTGTATTTCTATAAAATCCTAGAAGTGGCAAACCTTCCTGTGGAAAGGAAAATTAGAACAGTGCTTGTCCATGGTGGTGGGACGATGGGAGCCCAAAGAAACTGTCAGGTGGTGAAAATGTTCTGCACCTCTAGGGAAATGGTAGTTCCACAGGTGTACACATTTGTCAAGCTCGCCAATTGTATACTTAAGATCTGTGCACACACTGTACGTAACCCATATTTCATTTAACGCACCTCGCAGAAAGGAAGTTAGGCAGTGCTTAGTCTGGGATCAGTCTTGGAACGGAGAAGTGCTTCTGGCCAGCAGCACCTAACACGCAGTTGGGCTTTCAGAGACCGTGGGCTGCTCACAGGCCGAGCTTCCCATGAGGAGCACAGAGCAACAGTTCCTGCCGTGCACACAGTGGGGAAGGCCTCGCTAACCCTAACACCAGCGCTCAACAGAAACATTGAATAACGTGCACATGTATACACAAAAAAGAAACGCTATAAAATAAAACTGACATGCTGTAAATAAGAGGCTATGACTTATTAATAAAAAGCCCTTTCAAATCAGCAAGGCCAACACAAAGAATACCCACCAAATTCTGAGTCAGCAATTCATAGAAAAAACAAATACAAATGGCCAATAAATATGAGTAACATTTAACCTCACCAAAGTGAACCATTTTCTGCCTGTAAGGCCTACAAAGGTGTGAAGAAACACCTTTAACTGTCGAGAGTGTGAGTGGGAAGAATTTTAGAGGCACCCGAACGATGAGCACCGAAAAGTTTTCAAACGATCTTCCTCTACGGCTTGAAACAATCTTCCTCTACGGTTTGGAAATGTAGCTAAGGAATGAACCCAAGGAAATAACTGAATGGGGGCTCAAAAGACGCACATATGTGTGCCCACGTACAGATAGGCAGAAGACAGGGACGAGAATGAACAAACGGGTGGCAGGAGGTGAAATCTGTGCGGCTGTGGCACATGTGACGGTGTGCCCTGTGAGATGCTCCTACTTTGTGGTTTCAAACCAGGCTCTCAGAGCCTATTCACGATAAAACACGTCACCACAGGAATGCTAAACTTCCCTCGTAATTTCTTCAATAATGACAGAATTGTGTATTATCACATCCATTTATTCCTCAAGCAGGTAGGCAGAATTAAGGTACAGAAATCTCCGACAGTCATGTTTTCCAGAGTGTTAAATGTAAGTTAATGTTCTAACCAAATACAAAGGAGAAATGCTATGATTTAAGTTATTAACGTGTGGATTTCTATCCATCCCATTAAAATATGCACAGAACAGTATCATCATTATCCCCATCTTTCCTTCCCGTAAGGACACCAAATACTACAGCAAAGAAATGTCTCTCGGTATATACCTACGAAGGTAGAAGAACAGCATATTGTTATTCTCTTCCTCCCCAATACGAGATTGGGAATTCTATGTGCATAAAAATTAAATACACCCCTTTTGCTAAAAGTCATAGTACTCATTATCATACCTATCCACTTCTTTTCTTACATGGCCTTCCCAAATAAATACTGATTTAAATATTTAAGAGGTTAAGCCATTTATTCATGCTAAGAAGTGGGCAGTGGAAAAAAAAGGTTAAGCCATGGAGAAATTATACTGGCACGTCCTATTTCTAGTGTTTTGTTCTAACAAGTGTAGAATGGTGTCTGGTACAAATATAACCACTTGCTTCTTTGTGTACTTGACAAATTACAAATTGAATCATATCTATAGATGTGTATTGTATAAGCAGAACTTCTCCCACACAGCTGCTACAACTGAGAAGGAAAAACTATAAAAACATATTCACAACAACTGTATTATTCTTCAGATACCTCAAAAGATAATAAAGCATTTGTTATTTCTCATTGACAACACAAACCAAAAATGTTAAACAGAAAGCTTGAAGAAACCATAAAGAAATTCCTGTTCTGAATCGGAATCACTCTTACTATGCTTTACTGTCTGTCTGTATTAAATGGATAGAGACAAAGATGAACTGTTCAGGAACTAAAAATAGATAAACTAGGATTTCTGAGGTTAAGAATTTTCTATCTGGTTCTATCTTCATAATAAAACGGCAAAGTTAGAAACTATAGTGTTATAGGCAAGCCTCTACATATCTCAAATTATAAAAACTTTGCGGTTGGGCGTAGTGGCTCACGCCTGTAATCCTAGCACTTTGGGAGGCCAAGGCGTGTGGATCACCTGAGGTCAGGAGTTCGAGACCAGCCTGACCAACATGGTGCAACCCTGTGTCTACTAAATACAAAAAAATTAGCTGGGCATGGTGGCGCACGCCTGTAGTCCCAGCTACTTGGGAGGGTGAGGCAAGAGAATCCTTGAACCTGGGAGGTGGAGGTTGCAGTGAGCTGAGACTGCGCCACTGCACTCCAGCCTGGGCAACAAGAGTGAAAACTGTCTCAAAAACAAAAATCTCTGCCAACATGTTTGTTTTTTAAACCTAATGTACCACCAAAAAAAAAAAAAAAAAAAAGGCCAAATCAAAACACCAAGACATGCCTAAATTAAATAGGTATGGAATTCACCTGGCACACAGAAAGCTCTTGGTGTAAAGGTATGACAGGTTTCACAGCTGCAATGTGATGATCACTCACTGAGAGGGTACCTTAGTGTTGAAAAACTAAGCCCTCTGCTAACAAGAATAAGTATTTCCACCAGAGGAATAAAATCCACTCCAGGGTGAAATGCAGCAAAGCTGTTCCACAGCCCCCAAGACTACTCAAACCACACACTGATATACTTGCGCACACATACTCAGACCAATGACGGACAGATAATGCATTTAGGAACCAGAATACAACAGCTCTGGTCAGAAACCCAAATTGCAACTCCTGCACAGAGATCCTGGGCGATGTTACGGAGGCAGGACCTCTTCCAACCTCACAATGCAGGCTCCTAAACTGCAAAACTGTCACAATGCCAATGCGGAATATTAGGGGTCAGTGGGAACTGAGGTTCCTTCAGCCGTAACTGGGAACTTAGCTTCCTTCAGTCGTAACATGCATATCAGAAGAGGCATGTCAGACAGACCAGGGGTACTGAGCAGTTTGTGTGAGAAAGCACCCCTTTGTATTTCTTCTAAACTTCATCTAGGGGAAACTATTTAGGGTGGAGAGGACACGACCAAATACAAATTTTACACAAAATCCTAACCCACTAGAGTGAATCACAGATGCACAGTCAATATTTGCAGGCTCCGGGTTTGACACTAGCTTGAAAGTCTGCCACGTGAGAGGCTGCGATGCTGAGACCCTTCAGTGTGTTGGAGCACATCCCAGAGTTTGGTTTCGCTAACTGCAATCTTTCATCATAGCAATATTTATTGAACCCCTATGTCTTGCTTTTGCTGAGGATATAGTACAGGTTGAACAATCATAATCTGAAAATCCAAAATCCAAAATCCAAAATGCTCCAAAATCCAAAACTTTTTGGGGCAGCCTTGAAACCTGCCTAAATTTTGAATGCACTTCCAGTCCACACTAAAATCCAACAGCAGGGAGTGGAAGCCTTATGGGCTCAAGATGTTTGTCCACAATCCCTGACCAAAACGTGGCTCACACATAAACTATGCAGACACAAGACTGACTCCTAGAAAGTCAGGCTAAAAGCAAGGGGGACGGGGTGACTGAAAAGAAAAAAATCAGTGTTCATTCAATGTAGAGAGGACAAGATACCTCAGCTTATACCCAGGCAAGTGACTCAAAACACAAATACACACACACTCCTAAAACAATAACAAAACTCAAAGTAAAATCCTGAAAACAAAATACCAGGAAAAGCATGAGTCATACGCAAATTAGAATAGTCAATGGAAACTAAGTTTGCCTAGAATTTGGGCTTAGTAGAAAAGGATTTCACATCAACTATTTTAATGGTGCTTGACAGATTTTTAAAACCATGTTTACTGAACTAAAGGAAAACATGATGACAATGACTCAAATAGAAAATGCCAACAAATAAAAAGCATCTATCAAAATAAAAAAATAATTCTAGAGTTTAAAAATCCAATGACGGACTCAACAGTAGATGTGAAATGGCAGAAGAAAGAACCAGTGAACATCTGAGAGATCAACAGAACTTCTCCGAAAGACAGAAACAAAGATGTAAGAAAAACAGACTCAGAGAGTGGGGAAACAGCAACAGTGCAGACATACACGTAATGGGAATACCCTAAGGAGAGGAGAGGGGAGAGAGAAGGAACAGAAAAAGCATTTTAAGAAATAATGGCTGAAAATATTCCAAATAAAATGAAAGGCAATTATGTACAGGTCCAAGAAGCTCAGCAAAGCCCAAACAATATAAACAAAAAGAGATTCTTAGACACATACTAAACTGGTGGAAGAGAAAGATAAAAATCTTAAAACCAGCAAGAAAAACAATAATTCATAATTTATACAGGAACAAAAATATATATAAATATAATGGCTGACTTTTCATCAGAAATGATGGAGGTCAGAAAGCAGGAGAATGAATGACATCCTCAAAGCACCAAAGGGAAAACAATCAAGAATTCTATATTTAGCAAAACTATCCTTTGAAAATGAAGACAAGGCTAGGCACAGTGGCACGCACCTGTAGTTCAAGCTACTTGGGAAGCTGAGGTAGGAGGATCACTTGAACCTATGAGTTCGAAGTTGCAGTGAGCTATGATCACACCACTGCACTCCAGCCTGTGCAATAGATCAAGACCCCATCTCACACCAATAAATGAAGGAATAAATTTTTAAAAGAAAAAAAAGAAAGCAAAATAAAGGTATTCCCAAATAAATGAAAATATCTTGCCAACAGAGCTGCCTGACAGAAAGCATGAAGTCCTATAGGCTGAAAGGACTCCAAAAAGTAATGCAAAACCATGGGAAGAAGGGTAAAGCACTAGAAAAGGGAAATATGTGAGTAAATACAGAAGACTACTTGAATATTCTTTCTTCTCTTGATTTCTTTAAATGACATAACATTGTATAAAGCATTAATTACAACATAACGCACATTTAACACACTCTGTATAATAAATATGAATAAATTACCAAAAAGCAGGGGGGAGGAGATGGAGAGATATGAAGCAAAGCTGATATACTGACTAGAATTAGGGTAGTATTAATCCCAAGTGGGCTGTGATAAATTAAAATGCATATTATAATCCCTAGAGCAATCAATAAGAAAATAATCCAAAGATTAAGTTTTAAAATTCAGAGACTACGGTACAGGCCAAAAAATAAAACAAACACATTTAACTAAGAGGCAGCAGGAAAGGATAAACTGACAACAGATAAACAGAAAAATAGCAAATTGACAAACTAAAACCAACCATATCAGTAACTACATTAAATATGAAACAACTGAATACTCCTAACTAAATGCAGAAATTACTAGATCAAGGCCAGGCACAGTGGCTCACGCCTGTAATCTCAACACCTTGGGAGGCCAAGGTGAGTGGATCACCTGAGGTTAGGAGTTTGAGACCAGCCTGGTCAACACAGTGAAACCCTGTCTCTACTAAAAATACAAAAAATAGCTGGGCATGGTGGTGGGCGCGGGCAGTCCCAGCACTTGGGAGGCTGAGGCAGGAGAATGTCTTGAACCCAGGAGGCAGAGGCTGCAGTGAGCCGAGATTGCACCACTGTACGCCAGCCTGGATGACAGAGCAGGACTTCATCTCAAAAAAAAAAAAAAAAAAATTATCAGATCAGCTTTTTTAAAGCAACCATATGCTGTCCACAAGGGACACATTTTAGATTCTAAGACAAAAACTGGTAAAAAGTAAGAGGAAAAAATATGACATGAAAACAATAATCATAAGAAGTGACTGTATGAGTATCAAACAAGACTTTTAGCCAATAAATATTACTACAAAGAGAAACATTTCATAATGGTAAAAAGAGTCAGTATCTCAAGCAAGATGTAATAACTATGAATGTGTGCGTGTATGTATGATCCTCAAACACGTAAAGCAAAAACTGACAGAAATGAAAGAATACACAATTCTACATTTATAGTTGGATATTTCAATATCCCACTATCAGTAACTGATAGACCAAAACAGAAAGTCAGCAAAGATATACAAGACTTGAACACTGTCAACTGACTCACTCTGAAATTTACAGTCCGTCCAACAATGGAATACACATTCCTTTCAAGTGCATTCAGAACATTTACTACAGGAGACCAGAATGTCGGCCATAAAATAGGTCTCAGTAATTTTAAAAAGATTTAAGACATACAAAAAGATCCTTATCTGGACACATAATAGTCAAACTATCAAAAACTATAGAGAAAATTTTGTTTAATGGCCATAATGGAATTAAATTAGAAATCAACAATGTTGGAAACTCTCCAAAATTTAAACATTAAAAAAAAACACACTTCTTAAAAAAAAAAACCATCAGTCAAAAAAGAAAATATAGGGAAAATTAGAAAGTATTTAGAATTGAATGAAAATGAAAGCAACACATGAAAATTTTTGAAATGTAGCCAATATAGTGCCTACAGAAAATTGTAGTTTTAAACACTTATGTCATAAAGAAGTAAAAGAACCAATAATCTAATCTTCCTATTGAAGAAATAAGAAACAGAAGGGCAAATTCAGCCCGAAGGAAGCAGGAGAGAGGAAACAATAAAGATTCAAGTATAAATCAATTCAGCAGCAGCAACAATAAAACAGAAAAATACATCAAACCAAAAAATAAGTTATTTGAAAGCTTCAACAGAATTCAGCTCTTCACTAGACTGACCTTCCACCCAAAAAAAGAGAGATGACACAAATAACCCATATCAGAAATCAAAGAGGAGACATCACTACCTACACCTGGTAGAAAGGAAGGAAACACGATATACTCTGAATAACTCTGTGTCAACAAATCAGGCAATTTAGATGAAATGCAAAAATTGCTAGGAAACTGTAAGTTACCAAAACTGACTCCAGAAGAAAAGGAAATCCGCAAAATCTTTTTTACCAAAAAACAAAAAACAAAAAAACCCCACAACAACCTACATAACAATATTCCTCAAAAACAAATTCAGCAACATATAAATAGGATTGTGCACCATGACCAAGCAGAGTTTATCCCAGGAATTCAGAGTTGGTTTCACATCAGAAAGTCAATTAATGTAATGGATTACAGGACAAAAACCACAAAATCATCTCAATAGTCACTGACAAAGCATTTAATAAAATCCAACACCCCTTCATGACCAAAACTCTCAACAAATTAGAAATAAAAGGGAACGTTCTCCACTTGATAAGGAAATCTACAAAAACCCTACAGCTAACACATACTTAATGTGAAAGACTGAAGATGTTTCCCCAAAGATCCCAGGAAAGAAGTAAGGATGATCATTCTCAGCACTCCTATTGTCCATTGTACTGCAGATTCTTGCTAAAGACAAAATCCATATTGATTGGAAAAAAGTAAAACCATCCTTATTCACAGACAGTATGATCCAATATGCAGGAAGAAATTAAGAAAGTTTTTTGAAAAACTTTGAAAATAAATGAGTTTAGCAAGGCTTGGATTTGCTTTAACATACTCCAGAAACAACAAACAAAACATTAGAAATGAAAAGTGGGTCATATCTACAGTTACAAGTATTTTAAAACAAACAAAAAAGGGTATCTGTGAGAAATTATTGATGAAACACTAATGGCAAAATATTCTAATTGTTAATGCTAGGTGACTGATGATGAGTTCACAAGAATTTGTTATACTTATCTGTGACAGAAATTTGAAGCTTTTCATGATAGCTTGAAAATAAAACCAAACTAGAGGATCAATTTAGTTCCTTTTTTTCCTTCTCTCTGGAAATAATGGTATAAAATTCTGAGAATCCATTCCCTTGACTGTTTGGTAGAACACATGCGTGAACTCTCTGGGCCTAGTATGGGGGTAGAGGGCAAAATAAGCCGGTATAGATTATTAACTAATTCATTTATTGAATGGTCTCCTACTCTTCTTTAGTCAATCTGGTTGGGTATTTCTAGAAAACTGCTTATATTCTAAGTATTATATAGTAAGTCCTCTGTCTTTGACAGGTTCTTGGAAACTGTGACTTCAAGCAAAATTATTTATAACACAACAATTTTTCCCCTCATCAACATTATAATAAAATGACACTGAAGGAAATGATCTTATTCAAGGACTCGCCATTGTCTTTTCACTTAAAGTAGCAGTTTCCAAGAACTTACTGATGATGTTAAGTGAGGACTTACTATAATATCTCATACTTGCTGGCATGCAGTTGTTTGTAGTCTTTTAAAAATACTTGTTGTTGCTGTAGATGTGACCTTCTTTTCATTCCTAATGTTTTAATCTTCTTTCTTGTACTTGATAAACTGTCACTTTAAAAAAATAAATAAATAAAAATAAATAAAAATAATAAATAAATACTTTTGCACTTGTATCCTCTCAACTGTATCCGTGTTTTGGAATTATTTTCTGTTCTTCTCTGTAACATTCTTAAAGAAAACAAAGAAAAACATCTCTTCTCCTTTAACTTTATTCACTCTTCTGATTTTTAATTTGGGTACTTGACTGACTCCAAAATTTTGACAACCACTCTTAATTCCAGTTTGTTTTCTTCATTGGCCCGCATGTTATATTGAATTCAAATTTCCAAAATGCGTAAAATTAGAAATTCAGTTTCTAATCTAACAATTGTGATCAGATAACACAGTATGATATAAATATGTTTTTTGTTGATATTAACTGCTTTCTGGTCTAGTGTGTAAAGAAATTTGAATGTCTTGTATTTTAAAAGAATTTATCTCCTTATTAAAGGTAAGGTTCTTTATGTCCACTTAAACAAAACTGTAGTGGTTCAAATTTTCTGATCTTTGTAATTTCTCATCAATCTACTAGTTACTTACAGAGAAGTCATTCAACAACTGACACTGACTATAGATCTAAAATTATGTTGCCTTTGCCTTAACTATTTTGAAACTATGCTACCAAAAGCAAACAAGTTTAAAATCACTTTATCTTCATGGAGAACTATTTGTTTTATCAATGTACAATGACCACCTTCATCTTCTTTCCTCCTTAAAATTATGTTTTATCCAATCTGATCATCTCTGATCTTTACCTGAAATTTAATCCTTTTTTAGCTATTGGGATTACAAACACATTTTATCTGTATTTATTTTGACCATTTCATTCTATACACTTTGTGAGAAACAAATGCTTGTTACTTGGTGCTACAAGAAAATAGCACTTGAACATAAATTTCCTTTTCTCAGCAAGGCAATTTTTACTTCTATAGAAGGGTGTGACTCACAGATGGAGCAATGGCGAGAGCACACCTGGACAAGGAAGGGGAACGGGTTCTTATTCCTGATGCAGGTAGCCCTTACTATTGTGTCATTCTCCTGTTGGCTAGGGTTGGACTGCACAGTCTAAGCTAATCCCAACTGGCTATTTTAAAGACAGAAGGGGTATGAGCCGGAGTGGTGGGATGAGTAGTTTGGCGGGAAGGGCGGTTATAGAACAGGTGACCCGGGATGATTCAGGTCAGAGCCGGTGACCAGGGGTGACTCAAGATGGAGCAGGTGACCAGGAGTAACTCAGGGCAGAGCAGGTGACCAGGGGTGACTCAAGACAGAACAGGTGACCAGGGGTGACTCAGGATGGAGCAGGTGATCAGAGGAACAGATGTGAACTACTGACTAGAACTGGCAGCAAAGTTGTTTACTGAAACTAGAGGCAACGGGGCAAAGAGAACCAGGAAGTTAAACTTTAAATTGGAGAATCAAAGAATAAGAAAGCTGAACATACTGACATACTGATTCTTTGAAGAGAAACTTGGAGTTCACTCTCTCTAACACTCTTGCTTTTTCCATAGTTCTTTGGCTCTTTCTTCCTATAATTTGTAATTTTCAGTTGTTATCCTTACAGCTTTAGCATGTGTATTAGTTCATTTTCACGTTGCTGCTAAAGATATACCCAAAACTGAGAACAAAAAGAGGTTTAATTGGATTTACAATTCCACATGGCTAGGGAGGCCTCAGAATCATGGTGGGAGGTGAAAGGCACTTCTTACATGGTGACAGCAACAGAAAAATGAGGGAGAAGCAAAAGCAGAAACCCCTGATAAACCCATCAGATCTCGTGAGACTTACTCACTGTCACAAGACAGCATGAGAAAAACTGGTCCCCACAATTCAATTACCCCCTCGCCCTGGGTCCCTCCCCCAACACGTGGGAATTCTGGGAGGTATAATCCAAGCTGAGGTTTGGGTGGGGACACAGCCAAACCATATGAGCATGCTTATCTATTAAAATCTAAAATTATTTCCTTCCCTCCCAAATAATAAAAGGACAGGATAAAATATTACTCCTGATCACCTATCTTCTTGTTGCTACAAGTTTTAGTCGATAAAATGTTCCCCAATTTTGTCAAAATTAGTATTACTGTTTTGTACAACTAATACAACTAATGTGGTTTAGATATACCTGCCATCTCCCACTTCCTTGCTCACCAATCATCTAAACGCCTTTCTGAGCTCAATTTCTTTCTTTTTGAAGAATATCCTTTCGTGATCTTTTTAGCATGAGTCCCACAGTGGTAAAAATTTCAGATGTTCAAATGTTTGAAAGTGTCCATTTCATTTTGCTTCTTGAATCATATTTTACATTAGTAAAGTATTCTAGGTTGGCAGTTATGTTCTCAGCTCCATCTTCATATTTCTATGATTACCGTGGAAATCCACAGTCAGTGTCATTGCAGGCCCTCAGGCGATCCCTCTTTCTCCCTCTGTGCCTTCAACATCTTCTACTTTACCTTTGAGGGTCTGTACTTTCTAATAATATGGGTCTGAATTCAATTTGCTAGGGTTTTAGCATGTTTCAACTTGAGGATTTTATCAGGGCCTCTCTTGTCTACCAAGAAACTAGTTTTACTTAAATTGGACTTTCTTGTGCTTGAGACAAGGTCTTGGGTCCCAAATGAGGAAAGGATATGGGATACAGGTTTATTCCAATGCAGGCATTAAAAACTCAGCCAATTTGAAATCAGCTTTTTATTAAATATGTCTTGGCTTCTGCATGGAATATGTCTTACATGCTTATAAAAATTTGCAAAAGGATATTTATTTTCTTGATTAAATATGTTCATAGAACAAAATGGCTTTCTAGGAGCAACTCTTCATAATCTCACCCTCATGGGAAATACCATTTTGCAACAGGAACCAGCTGCATCAAAGCCAGGATCTCTTAGAGAAGAATGCCACCAAATGCAAATGTCAATACCTAGTTACCTGTTAATTCCTTTGGAAGGATCATTCTTTTTGAGTGCAAAGTGCCCTTTTTTTAACTCCAAAAGAACAAGACATTATGTGACTCGATTTTTTCTATTTTTGCTATGAAAAGCAAGGCAAATAGGGGAAGAGATAGTCTTTTTAAAAATAATTATTTCAGATTCAGGGACTACATGTACAAGTGTGTTACAGTGGTATAATATATAAAGCTGGGGTTTGGGCTTCTAGTGAACCCATTACTCAAACAGTGAACACAGTACCCAACAAGCAGTTTTTTCAACCTTTGATCCCCTCCCTCCCTCCGTTTTGGAGTCCCCAGTGTTTACCGCTCCTATCTTTGCATCCATGCGTACCCACTGTTTAGTTCCCACTTATATGTGAAAACGTCGTATTTGATTTTCTGTTTCTGCATTAATTCACTTCGGATAATGGCCTTCAGCTGCATCATGTTGCTGCAAAGAACATGATTTCATTCTTTTTTATGGGGGTATAGTATTCCATGGTGTACATGTACCACATCTTCTTTATTCAGTACACTGTTGATTGGCACTTAAGTAGATTCCATGATTTTGCTATTGTGAACAGTGCTGCAATAAACATACATGTGCAGGTGTCTTTCTGACAGAACGATTTCTTTTTTATTTAGGTAGATACCCAGAGTAGAGGGAATGCTGGGTCAAATGACAGTTCTAATTTTAGTTCTTTGAGAAAGGGAAGGGACATTCTTAACAAAGTGAACCACCTAGAAAATTACTGCCACAGAGTTTTTCTTTGAAGCTACAAAATAGGAAATAGTCTAGGAATTACAAACTAAGAATAAGCAAATTAACTGTTCTAAAGTATTTTATGTGAAAAGTTTGTAGACCTAGCACACTAACAGCTATAGTGGGCATTCACATTAACTTAACAGCCCCCAAAGGTAGGGAGCTTCGAGATCATTGTTTATTAGATCATGTTTACAGCTCTTTCAGAGTTTGTTACTTTTAAGGAATACTCTTTTAATAAATATCACAATATTTATTATTTACAATGGGTTTTATGTTTATATGGCTCAGATAAAAATTACTCTCCACAAAAGAAAGAAGTTGTAGGGTGAGCTGTCACCAGGCAGAGCTGATGGCTACATCATGGGCTTAAAGCCTACTTTATAGGCTTAAGCCATGGTCAGAATTAACTCATCCCACCCCCTCAAAAAAGAACAAAAATACCTCCGGTGAAACAGCAGCACTTTCCTCTCTCTTTCAAACAAATGTTTCTTTCAGAGCTAAAACCTACAGACTATGCCAGGGGATCAGGGGCAATTACAGGAAAGGAGGGGACTTGTTACTTTTCATTCTAGGGTGTTTTATTTATTTACGTAGGATGTTGAAACAGCAACAGAACCTGGCACACACAGAGACCTGCACGATACCCTCAGGAGCAAGACATCCAGGAGTCTGACAGCTCTTTTTGTTTCTGGTTTCTGGGGAGCGGGGGTTGGGGAGGAGGCAGGGTACCTTTACTTCCTGTTTATGACCAATTCATAAAAATGACTATGTGATTGAATGAGGAATGTACACTTTGTATTGGATGCTGGATTTTCGGGAGATGGTCATGGGTCTTTATAACTTAACCAGATCCATGCACATCATAACCAAGGTGCTTGGAGAAGCCAAACTGCATAAGGACAAGCAACAAGCGGAGAGTCACTCTGTACCCAGCACATGTAAAGAGACAGATACAGTACTGCACGATGGCAATAAACTGGACTCACGCGACAGCTTCCAAGGGCATCAAGAAGCACAGCTTTTAAAATCTACTCTCTTTAAGGAGCAATCCCATAAAGTTAAGATATCTCCAACATATAAAAATATTGTGGCAGCTCTACTCATGAAAACATATCCTTAGACATCACATTAGACATGGACTATGTCTTAGGTTTCGGGTTTCCATTTCCCGTCCTACAAGTCTCTTCCCCCTACTTCTTGAGAAAAGGCAGACCATGATGGCCCTCAAAAAACATCTGACGCAGGGAAGTGGAGCTCAAACATGGCCAAGGACAGCATCTCCAGCTCTATTATCTGGGTGACCACAAAAGCCACTTAGGGGCAGGTGCCACTCCAACGTCCAAGAAGAAGTCCTGGGGCCACCTCCTCCCCAGCCACCAGTCTGGCTCTGAGACAACTTATGCCCACAGCTAATGACCCCATTTGCACCTTAGTGCCTTTCAGGCCTGGGTGCACATCCAAGAGAATGGTAACCTAAGCATCACTGTATACGCCACAAATACACATAATCAGAAAGGACACAGATAGGCTTCCCTAATATTTTGCTCATAGCATCACATTTTTCATTGACATTTATAAAACATAAACTGTTCTATATTTTTAGATCCTCTGCATTAAATAAGTAACTGAATAAGTTAACTAAATATAAATATAAATATATATGGCCGGGCGCGGTGGCTCAAGCCAGTAATCCCAGCACTTTGGGAGGCCGAGACGGGTGGATCACGAGGTCAGGAGATCGAGACCATCCTGGTGAACACAGTGAAACCCCGTCTCTACTAAAACTACAAAAAAACTAGCCGGGCGAGGTGGCGGGCGCCTGTAGTCCCAGCTACTCGGGAGGCTGAGGCAGGAGAATGGCGTGAACCCGGGAGGCGGAGCTTGCAGTGAGCTGAGATCCGGCCACTGCACTCCAGCCTGGGCGACAGAGCGAGACTCCGTCTCAAAAAAAATAAATAAATAAAATAAATAAATAAATAAATAAATATAAATATATATAAATATTTATATATAAATAGATAAATATCAATATATATAAATATTAACTAAATATAAATAAGTAACTAAATATAGAACATAACTGTTCTATATTTTTAGATCCTCTGCATTAAATAAGTAACTGCTGTTAATGAACTAATCTCACTTTCCATACTGTTTTGATGATTGGTGTGATGGTTAATACTGTCAACTTGATTGGACTGAAGGATACAAAGTATTAATCTTGGGTGTGTCTGGGTGGGTGTTGCCAAAAGAGATTAACATTTGAGTCAGTGGGCTGGGGAAGGCAGATCTACCCTTAATCTGGTGGGCACCATCTAATCAGTTGCCTGTTAATATAAACCAGGCAGAAAAACATGAAAAGGAGAGACAGACCTAGCCTCCCAGTCTTCATCTTTCTCCATGCTGGATGTTTCCTACCCTCGAACACTGGACTCCAAGTCCTTCAGTATGGGGACTCAGAATGGCTCTTCTTGGCTTCTTGCTTCTCAGCTTGCAGATTGGCTATTGTGGGACCTTGTGATTGTGTAAGTTAATACTTAATAAACTCCTATATATATTATTTATATTATATATGATATATAATACATGCATAATATGATATATAACATATGCATAATATATTATACATTATATATATCTGTGTGTGTGTGTGTGTGTGTGTGTATATCCTATTAGTTCTGTCCCTCTAAGAGAACCCTAATACAATCGCTAACAAGCTCCCCAACTGGAGACTCACCTCCCATATGTTAGCACCTGCATGCTACACTATCAGGAGCTTCACCATAGTAGTTGGGAGGATGGGGAGGGAAGGAAGGAGGGAGTGAGGGGAATATGGATGGCAAGAACTGGCGGTAACAATCATATCCATTACGCAAATGTAACGAAACATTAACACTAAAGTCACAGTTCAAAAGTTTTTCTTTTGCTGGAAGTATAAACTTGTTCTTCAGATCCTCATGAACTGTGTTTGTGCTGACAAAAGTCATCCCACCAGTCTAGCCCCGAGGCCGTCACTCAGAGCTGTCTGCCTGCAGCCAGGAGAGGTGGTGCCAGCAAACAGATGCCCTTATCCACCAAACATCTAAGTTAGCAAGCACTCTGTAAATGGGGTATCTAAAGACAGAATTATCTCCTAAGTAAGGCAGAGTCCCTAAAACGCAAGTGTGCAGAACTAGCACTCATCAAAATAATCTAATTGTCTAAAGACAGAATCCACAGTAAAAATTCCCTTTCATGGGACGGTCAAAGGCAAGGCTGCCACCCTGAAATTGCGCTTTCCTTACAGAGGGAGTGAGTGTGGTCGTGCTCTGGAGACCACTGTTGGCTCTGCCAGGGAACCGTGGCCAGGACATAACTCCATCTGCTTCTTTGTCTGTGATGCAAGGGCAACCGACTCAGGACTGAGGAGGTCTAAGCAAGGCACCCGCACCCAGGGCAGCTGAACCACCTACACAAAGGCAAGTAATCCACAGTGACCATTATTGGAAAAGAAAGTCTACAAGTAGAAGCACACAGCTCACAGAATCGAGCTCACACCAGAAAGAAAATGTCGCTGTCTGCTGTAATCCAAGGATAGGTTTGTTCCACAGAACGTGTCCCTGCTGTGCGAGTCACTGAAAAGATCACAAAATAGAAAGCACGAAGGAAAGCTCAGTAAGAGAACCGCCAGTCACCAAACCAACAATGAAACCTTCCCACGAAAAAGGCTTAAAGAAATAACAAATCAGTAAAATGTGTACAAATGATTCTAGCTCTAGGACTACTCTAAAAGCACGTATACTCTCACAAGCCCATGAGTCAGGAACAAGCCCAGAATGAGCAGAGACCCCTGCAGGTAGCCGACATTTAACCTGGGTAACATTTGCCCAGTTTTTAAGCTGTTTTAAGCTCTTTACCTCTGTTTTAAGCTCTTTACCTCTGTTAACTCATTTAATTCCTGCAAAACCTGATGAGAGATATCATTTCTGTCCTCCCCTTTTTCCAGAGGAGGAACTGGGGCACAGAGGTTAAGTTACTCTGTCAAGAGAGCAGTAATTGGAAGAGCTGGATTCAAACTCACACAGTCTAATAGTCTCATTCAAGTCTACACTCTCCACCTTCAAGCTGACAGCCTTAAATTGCAGGTCTGTACATAAATATTGGAAGATTTGCAACATATCCTTGAATTTAAAACAAAAGGCAGGTCACAGGAAAGCATGAATACGCACGCCAACCAAGAGAGATTGCCCAGACAGGCTGGCCAGGGTGGCGCTCAATCCCATGGTTTGGGATGTGTGGTGCTGGGCAGGTTCCTTAAGCTCCGTGAGCTCTGGTTTGCTCATCCAGGAGGCTGGATGGCTGGACAATAGTAGTGCTGAACCTCAGAGGGCTGCTGTGACAAGTAGTGGAAGTGTTTGGGTGTGAAACATTTTAGTGCCTGACACCTGCCAGGACTGTACTTATGTTCGTCATTATTACATGTCAGTAAGGTAATAACCTAGAAGAATAATCAAAACAAACGGTGGTTTAGTACTGAGTCTTAAGATTTTTTCCCTGAGTTTCCCTTCCTCTTTACTGCTTGAATTTTTCTAGGAAAATATGTAGTTTTTAAAATACAACCAAAAATAAATCTATTTAAAGCCTCATTTTGGACAAGAAGTATATTTTAAGATAAAAGGAAATGAAAGAAAGTGGATGAATATGGCTCCTAGTTGAACTTCTTGCATTCAGAAATAAGCACAATTTTGAAGGGCAAGGAAAATAAGCAATGGAGGCAGAGCCTTGAGCTGGTGCAAAACAGCAGCTTCAGTCAATGGGACAAGATGGGGGTGCGGGGTGGGGGTGGGTAGAAAAACCTTTAGGCCGAAAGGATACACTCCGACTTGGCAAATCCACTATTTAAATCGCTATTTCAGCAAAGAGGTGGTTTTTCTTCTAAACAGGCACAATGAGAATGAGCAACAGCTGACTTAATTTCTTTAGCAAGGGTTGAAGGAGCACAGCAATCATCGGATAATTCCCTCTAAAGTTAAATGGAAGACCTGGGTCACGTCTATAATTCAACAGAGCTTTCTGAGAAGCACAGGGCAAGAAACAACATTCTGTCCAATGACAGACTGTATTGAAACAGACAGAAGGGATTCATAAACAGGTGGCTGTGAGCACAGGTCCTGCCCTGGAGACTTGCCCATTAGGAGACTTTTAGAAAGCACCCACACACAGCGAACCAGCAACAAACAGTCTCCAACAATCCACCTGTTCTGAAGGGACTTCGAAGGCCTACAAAGCTACAAAGACCTTAAGTTTGCTAAAGGGTGAGTTATCAGCAAAAGGCAGAGTCTAGTAAGAGTCCCTTAGACTTATTTCTCAAGAATTTCAGCATATTTTGCCCCACACAGGGAAGTCCTCCCTAGAGTAACATTTGCAACTGCTCTTAAATTTGATGTTTACTCTCGTGTATATAAAAACGCAGTTTTTATGTAAAACTTTTCACCAGAAATTGGGTAATTCTGAAATACTTTTGGGAAGGATGTCTGAATGCAAAACTTTTTTTTTAAGTTGTGGTGATGTTTGGTGGTGATGGTTGATTATCAGTGTGAATGTATTTAATGCCAGCGAACTGGACACAGAAAATGGTTAAAACGGCAAACTCTGTCACATATATTTTACCAATTAATAAACCCAGTTTTTACAATGAAAAAAGCCTGTTTTTCTGATTCTAAAAGGCCACTAACTATAACACTGAACCACAAATGACCACTGAAACATGGAGGAAAGTTGCCTTTCTCTTAAGTTGACTTCTCTCACCTCTGTGGACTTCCCCTGGCTGGCTGAGAAAGGAACTGCCAGGAATTCAGGCCCACATTAAAAATCCTACGAGACAGCCATGGACAAAAATATCCTGACTATACTTGTCAGGTTAGGCTAGCGTTTCTCTCTCAAATTAGTGAGGAAATGTGCAAAAATTGTTAATTAATGATTCTATTATCTTCTTGACTTTTCCAATGCGCTGTAAAAGGCTTCATAAAGTTCTACCTGCCCCAAGCTGAGCTCCTGAAGTTCCCCCAGGGCCCCAAGCTACTCCATCTCAGTCTTTCCCATCAGAGTTCCAGCTGGGGCCATCCTGGGCTCTCTTCTTTCCTTCCCACCCAGGTTCAGTCTTTGCAGAAGTCACGCATTTCTCGCTCTTCCCGTTGCCATCGCCCAGGCCCACATCGCCACATCACCACCACGTCCTCACAGCTGTTCCCCTGCTTCTACCCTGATGCCCTCAGGCTGCCTGGCACAACCAAAAGGTCTCATGGACATCTGTGGGCTGCTCCTCTGGCCCTCGTCGCCCTCCCTCCTCTCCAGACATGACTGGGCTCTGTCTCATTCAGGGCCTGCGCACTTCCATGGCCTCTGCCTACAAAGTCCTGTCCGCAATCGTCTATCCAGCCGACCTCTTCACTTCACTCAGGCCTTTACTCAAAGGTCGCTTTCTCAGTGACACTAATACCCCAGCGATCCAACCTAAAATTTCAAACCTTATCCCAACTCTTCATACCCCACTCTCTGCTTTACTTTTTCTTCTTATCATTTATCACAGTCTGACACATTTTATGATCTCATTTGATGCCCCTCTCCTCTCCTAGAAGGCTGGAACTTTTGTTTTATTCACTGCTATACCCTGGTGTTTTTCGATACCTGTGCTGTGACCACAAAGGAGGCACATTTGCTGAGCATGTGAGATCTCTATAATCTATATGAATCAGGTGGGCCAGATCTTAACACTTTTAATGTGTCAAAAGTTAAACTGTAATTTTTTTTTTTTCTAACTGCCTGGGGTATGCATTTAGCCAGACTCAACCTTGGCAACAAATAGACAGTGAGCACAAAAACGATGTCCGAGCACGAGATGCCCAGTACTGAGCTTGGCCGTGACAAGGCAAGGGTTCTAAAGCCTACCCACTCAGCACACTGAGAGCTACAGTTTTCTAACTGCAGGTGGAGACCCTTTAGTGTGTCATAAAATCATTTCATTAAACAGCCTTTCATGAAACGAGCCAGAATAGGAGTGTGTTGACCATAGTTAGGTCAGTATTCTATGAAGCTTTTCAACTTATATGCTTACGTGTAGATTGTGATGTAAACTACATTTTCAACTGTGGGCTACGGTCAAGAAAACTTTTTGAGATAAAAGATCCACAAATAACTTTCAGATGAATTTGTGATTTCCCTGGTCCTTCCACCAAACAGGAAAAAAAAAAAAAAAATGTGTGAAAAATCGTGGGTGCATGTTTGCAACTTTCTAGGTTGAGGATCTATGCCTTCTTAGCACCTTCCAGAAGGGACCCTGGGCTTAAATAGGTTAAACACGGCTGATAAAAATCAGCTGGGTGGTGGCATGCGCCTGTAATCCCGGCTACTCCAGAGGATGAGGTTGGGGGAGTCCCTTGAGCCCAGGAGTTCGAGGTTGCAGTGAGCCGTGATCATGACACTCTGATCATAACACTGCACTCCAGCCTGGGCAACAGAGCAAGTACTCATCTCTAAAAAAATTAAAATTTTGAACTGTTTGATGGGAGGATATTATTAGAGAAAAGGATCAATTATCTTTCACTTTACTTGAAAGGGTTAAATACTAGGCTTTCACACATGCACACGTATGTTTATTGCGGCACTATTCACAATAGCAAAGACTTGGAACCAACCCAAATGCCCATCAATGATAGACTGGATTAAGAAAATGTGGCAGATATACACCATGGAATACTATGCAACCATAAAAAAAAAAGGATGAGTTCATGTCCTTTGTAGGGACATGGATGAAGCTGGAAACCATCATTCTCAGCAAACTATCGCAAGGACAGAAAACCAAACACTGCATGTTCTCACTCATAGGTGGGAATTGAACAATGAGATCACTTGGACACAGGAAGGGGAACATCACACACCAGGGCCTGTTGTGGGGTGAGGGGAGCGGGGAGGTTTAGCATTAGGAGATATACCTAATGTAAATGACGAGTTAATGGGTGCAGCACACCAACAGGGTACATGGATACATACCTAACAAACCTGCACGTTGTGCATATATACTATAGAACTTAAAGTACAATAAAAAAAAAAAAAGAAAAAAAATACTGGGCTTTCATTGGTTCTCTCTTTAGAATCCACTGCAGATCTATTAATTTATATAAACCATCCTCCAATCTATCTATATAGTCAATCTAAAATCCGAAGCATATTATCCAGGAAATAACTATTTCTCTCATTTTATCCTAAAGCAACCTTGTCTAGACATAGACTATTTCTAGAATTCCAACACTTGATAAGGAAGCTCATATTGACTCTATTCATATATTTCATAATTACAACCGGATTGAGTTGAATTCCGACCTTAGCCCTGACTCTCAACATGAGTCTTGGCTGACAATTATCAGGGGCCGCCTCAGACTTCTTCCTTTAATCTTACCTAACTCTTTACACTTCTAAGGCAAGTGGCCAAAAGAGGACAGGCCAAACCTAAATCGGTGTGTGGTGCCTCATGTACACTCCTGGGGTGGCTGGTTTTTGTTTCAACGTCACCCTAGGGGATGACAGACTCCGGGAACCCAGCCTTGCTTGTGCTGCCACTGATGTGTGACAACTTACCTGCTAGGTTTGTGTGCCCTCAATGGGACATGATTCCCCCCAGGCCTTGGAACCTTGTTTCTCCTCATGCAGTGTCATGAGGTTATTTTATTCCAGGTGGCGTAGCATTTTGCCATTTGAAAACACGTGCTATAGTAGAAGACTTGGCGTCTATCCACTCTCTAGACACCACTAGTAGGAACACAGAGCTCCCAGGTGACCAAGCGCCTCCACCACTTCACCAACAAAAATGACTCTGCGGGGTGCACAGTCTGCGGGGTGCACAGTCCTTTGTGCTGGGGAGAACCCTCAAGTGCAAACTCGGTCATCTGATGGGGTAAATACATGACTAGTATGAAACTGCGTAACATGAACAGGGTGATGTGAACTGGGGATGCTGAGTTTTCTGGAAACTGGGATGAGGAAACATCTTAAAGAGGATCTAAGCCATGCCTGAAAGACGGCATCACTTAGATTACCTAAGAATCTAAGCGACAATTCCGGTGAGGAGAGCCAGACATCGGTGTGCTCACACAGGTCTCGAGGGTTAACAATACCTTATCTGCTGACTGAAAGAACTAGCCTACGAAGATGACTCGGGTCCTTGCCCTGCTGGAGGAGGCCGTGTGTGCACAGTGAACCACACCCCCGGGGACATATGTGCAAAGTCCACACACTTCAAGGGGGCTCACCAGGAGTAGGAGCTCACCTCTGCACAGAGATTCAGGACAACACCTTCAGAGAAGCCCATCTGTGCTGAATTCCAGGAAAACAAAATTTTACAAAGTGGGAGAAGGATCCCAAGAAGAAGAAACAAGGTGTGCAAAGGCACAGAAGCACACGAGGCCAGCTAAGAGGTGCCTGCCATGCTGTTCTGCACACGTAGTTGTGCTGTGTCGTGGCAGGAGAAGCTGGGGCAGGTGTGGAGACAGGTGTGAGGAGCCAGTGTGCCACACGAATGGCAGCGGGCTCTATTCTATATGCAAAGGTGACAGCTGCCTGATGTTTTGTTTTGTTTTGTTTTCCTTTTTAAAAGATCTTCCTGACAAGAATGTGGATATTGGAAGAAGAAAGGCAGGAGACAGAGACTCGATGCAATAATCTAAAAGAAAAACCAGCACCTGAAGCAACATAGCAATGAAGCTGAGAACAGATTCAACAGATACTTTAAGAGCTATCCTTGGTACTAAAAATGGGAGAGGAAGGGAGGAGGAGGGGAGTGAGGAGAAGGAGGAGGAAGAGAAGGAAGAGGTCTGCCAAAACTGACAGTGATGAGGAACAACAGTTTGGAGGTTCCGCAGTTGGAAGTCCTGGATTCAGATGCAGGCTCTGCCATCTAGCAGCTTAGCTTTGGATAAGTTATGTTACCCTTTCTTAAGCACTCTGAACTTTGATGTCCTCATTTTACTGGGAAAAATAAGAATACCTACCCTCGCGGTTGTTATGAGGACTGAATGTGGTAATTCTTTTAAAGCACAAACCAGTACCTGACATATGCGTGTGCTCTGTAACGGCTACGGAATTACTGTCATCAACTACATGGGGAAGCATAAGGTGAGCCTTGGCCACCTTACTGTGTCAAAAAGCAGGAAAAGACTAGTGAGGGAGTATGGGCAGATGTCAAAAAGAACAAAGGAGCCAGGCATGGTGACTCCTGCCTAAAATCCCAGCACTTTGGGAGGCCCAGGAGGAGGATCACTTAAGGCCAGGAGTTCAAGACCAGCCTGGGCAACAAAGCAAGACCTCTTCTCTACAAAGAATTAAAATATTAGCTGGGTGTGGTGGCATGTGCCTATGGTCCAGCTACTCAAATGACTGAGGCAGGAGGATCACTTGTACCCAGGAGCTCGAGGTTGCAGTGAGCTGTGATTAAGCCACTGCACTCTAGCCTGGGTGACAGAGACAGACCCTGTCTCAAGAAAAAGAAAAAAAGAACAAAGAAACCCACGAGAAAGGGTTCCCACTGGCTAAAAATTGTACAGTTCAAACAAAAATAATGTATTTGAATCATCAAATAAAAATCATAAACCCACAATGATACGCACACAAAAATGTTAAATCTTCACTTATAATCAATGATTTTACACCAAATGTAAACTTGGTTTAAATCTAAAGTGGCTTAAAAAAAAAAAAAAAAAAGAATTGGCCCTGCCTTTTTGGGAAGAATCATCATTTGCCCCAGTTGGTGACAGCTCTTCCTTGCAAAATAGTTCCACCTGGTAACCACAGAAGGACCGACAGGACTAGAAAATCTTCCGATTTTAACATCCACTGAAGATTCAGCAAGGATCATCAGTAGATGCTAAATCCACGTGTTGAAACATTAACGGGAAATGAGATTTCTGCCTGGTGCCTAGATGTCACCCAACACGTTATCTGCTAAGAGCAAAGGGAAAGCCATCGCTTTCTGGTTACTTCAAAAAGTCACTATAAAAATAAATAAATAAAAGTAGGGGACTGACATAGAAAAGGGTGTAAAATACCACACTTTTTGGTTAGTATCATTATCACCCTCACCTATTTGAACCTCAACTGGGGGCTGGTAGATTCAGCACTCCTCAGCCCTGGACCAATCCCCAAATTTGACTGTTCAGTTTCTCAGGTTTAAACATGAAGAATGACAGCCACGTGCATCTTCTGACACAAGGCTGACAAAGCCTGAATGAACAAATGCACAGCCATGATCAGGGATTGTTGCATTAAGACTTTTTACCAAGGGGCTGGTGGATGCAATGCACCTGCGAATGCAGTGAAGAATTAAATGGTGGTTCCTTTCCAGCCAGGTCCTCGTGCCCACCTGAAAATCCCCTCACAAACGGCCGAGCAAATCGCCTGTTTCTACTCCCAAAAGATCTTTAAACAGAGAGAGCCCCCAGACTCCAGCTTCCTACACCCACAAGAGAAGAGCTGTCCCAGATGTCGCCTGCCACAATGAAGACGTCAAAAGCTCACCCCTAACCTATAGGGAGAGTTAAACATTTCCCAGCCCAGAAGCTCTCCAATATGGTGAAGTACTCATGATTCTTTTCTGACAATCCTTCAGCTCTGTATGATAGATAATAATAATAAAGTACCTAGTATATCTACACGCCAGGCACTAGGTTAAGTCTTTATCATCAGTTAACTCATTTGATTCTCACCACCCTGCTGTTATGTCCATTTTACAGATGGGAAAACTAAAGGTAACTTTGGCCCAGGTTACAGAACTAGCACAGAGCTACTACTTTCTCCTAAATAAGACATCCACGTCCTCTGGCTCTGAGAGGGAACGAGTAGGCCAATCTGTAGTAATTATGCCCACCCAAGTAAGCTCCCAAATCTTGCAGGCAGTAAGATTAAATCAAAATCCCAGTCAGTCAAGAGCCACAGACTCTAACGCTCAGTTTTAATCAGTCACTGCCATGTGCCTCGGTGCCATTGTATTTCCCCTGGAAATCAAAAACTTTTTTGAAATGAGCAGTACTCCTGGATTTTCTGCTTGTTAGTTAGGAACTCTGTACTGGCTAATGTAAATTATACATTTTTTCAAATTTTTTAACTCTTGAAAATTTTTGTTAAGTATCCAAATTATATGGATCCCTCCATTCTACTCGCCCAAATGGAGAAAGATTTACCTTATTCACCAGTCAGCATTTCATCAACTTAGATAAATTCTAGCGTGTGGCTTTCACAAGCTAACTATATGCTTTCAATCACCAAATGGCATATTTCATTTCTACTTCTTGATCTACACTGTCATCACGAAATGTATTACATCCAAAGTTCTTCTGAACCATCATAAACTTTAGGGCTATACAGTAGCATTCTTACAAGGAAAAGAACTCTATGAATACTTTTAAAATTAAGAAACTTATAGAATAAACAAAATTACTAGTTTAAATAGCCCCCAAGAGTAAGTAATAGGAAAATAAAACCACCATGAGTTCCCTACCACAAGCTCTATTGAAATTATAAACTTTTTTTGCTAAAACGTCAACTTTTCTAGTTAATTGACAAAAGGTCACCAAACTGAACATTTAAAGATAAAATACACAGCAATAGTGAAAGGTATAAGGCACTACATATCTTCAATCATAGCTCAACTAGAATGAGAACAGAGTTTTGTCTATCTAAAATCTAGCAATATCACTCGCGCCTAGAAGACACTCAACAAGTATTTGCTGAATTAATCAGGGAACGAATTGTGATACTGGCAATTAGCGTGAAGCATTATTGTGAAGATTCAATAAGCAAATACAGTTATCCTGTGTGCACTTACAAGGCCCTTGTTACTACTACTAATATTCCTCTTACCCATAAAACTCTACAAAGTAGGCTGAACATGTATTATTTTTGCCAACCCAGTGATGAGAAAACAGGTTCCAGAGTTAAATGAAGTCACCCAGCCCAGGTAATCCACTCTAGTTAGTGGTAGGGCTGGAACTGCCCCCCTCCCTCCCCTCCCTTTCCCCCTGATTCTATCCCCTTCCTTGCCTCCTGTTTTATCCTGAGCACTTCACACCATCTCACCATCAAACACACTGCATTTTATTTCCGTGTTTGTGGTCTACACATGAGCTTCATGAAGGCAGAAGTTCATTAGTATTGTTTCCCCGCTATGTCCCTTGAACTTTCAAGTGCCTGGCACTTAACAGGTGCAAAATAAGAATTTCCTGACATGCTTACATTTGGAAGGAAGAGATTTTTTTTTCCTGGCATGACCAGTTTGGGGGACACTTGATCTTAAAAATAAAAAATAAACTGAATGGACAATATTCTTCAAACAGTCAAGTTTTTGTGCAAAAGCAGTGGAGAAAGAAAATAAGAGCACTTATTTTAACACCTTCCCCCAAATAACTCAGTAACATAAAAAAGACTTAAGATGGTTAATCTTTGAAAAGAACATAGTACATGAATTATCACGCTGCTCAGCAGTGACCTTAGTGTCTGTAGTCTCCTGTTTATAATTCTGTTCACCTCAACAAGCACGTGCACTTGTCAGATCATCATTAAGGTTATGTTTTCACAAAGACTCATTTTGCCAAAAGTCAGTACTATCTGTTTTCATAATTGGCTTTTCATTCCACATTTTTAACAGACTCCAACACCATTATGAAGCCCCCTTCAATATGTTTTTCCTCATCCCAGTTTGCCTAAAATGTTGCTTTATACATGTTGGTTTTAAGAAACACTCATTCCTGCCTTTAGGAATTTAAAAGAGAAACGATGGACTAAGGCAAAAAAAAGTTTCATCTAGATGTCCCTAAATAATCAGAATACTCTTAAGACAGACTACTCTTCTAAGCTAAATATGATTAAACCTAAAATTTGATCAAGAAAAAAGTATCGGCTCTACAAGAACAGGTGAAGGACAACTAGGGCCTAATATATTACATTACTTATCTTTTTAATCTTTGCTGTTATGCAAAGAAGAATGTTTAGAAAAAAATGACTCAAGTATTATTAACAAAGTAAACAAGATAAGCTTCGAATATCCTATGAATACAATGACTTTCTGCCCTTGTCTCTATCACCTTCACTAAAGAAAGGCCAAACTGGCCAGCAGGTGTCCCACCAGGCTTCACAGAGAAGCCTCCAGGCAACCAAGTGCAACTGCGTCTTCTATACAATTGACGCCCACGACCCTCAATCCTTAGCATGTCCTGAAAACCAAATAAAGACTAAGATGCAAGTCATCGGGCAGCTATAAATAGCCACACAACTAAAAATACACTGTGCTAATACTCCCTAGGAAGAATTCCTCTCCTGACCAAAATATTTGCCTTTTCATGGAATCGAACTTTCGGATCGGCTGTGATGCAGTGCAGACTCTCTCCTGTCTCGAAGACCTTCATTGTTGTTTTTCTACATAAGAAGCTGTACACTGTTCTCACGTGCCTGGTCACTGTTGGATTTGTCAAACGAACATTTTCAACACTGTAACAGGAGGCATATATCTGGCTTAAGGTACTGGCAATTGTTTCCAAATTGATTATCTAGGAAAGGATATCATAGGTAATTCTGACAACTTTTTAAAAGTCTTTACAAAACTCTCCAATTTCTATAAAAGTTTGCCATTGGAAAAAAAGCACCAAGAATCAGTCTGCCATACTGGAGTTATGTTACCATGAGTTCACTCATTCAACAAATATTGTCAGACACTACTATTTATCAGACACTGTTCAAGAGCTTAATACAATAAGCAACCACGCCCAAAAATACCCTGCCTTACATTGCTCACATTTTTCTTGAAAAGCCTACCTAATTTCACAGAATCATATGTAACTATGGTTAAATTTTACTAAACTTCAATATTTATAAGCAAAAGCACAAGCAAGTAATATTTTCCCATTTCAACACTGGTCATTAATCGCCAGCGGTTCTTAATTTCAATTACGGGACATGTGAAAGCAAGGGCAAAAACCCCCAGGAAAGTTTTCGCAGGTCTTTTTTCTAACCAGCCTTACGGCAATCCCAACATGCAGGATCAGCTACAGACCTCCTGCCAGTTGTTCCTGACTCTACATCCCCAAAGCGCAGGCGGCTTCCAGCACCTTTCAGCTTTTGTTTGTTGAGCCCTACCCTGGCGGTAGGGAGACACAGTTGCTATTTTAATTCAAAATACAGCAGAAGTTGTAAATGTTTAGGAGGCATTTTTGCCCGTTCTAAAGTTCAATTTTTAAAGTATGAAATTTAAAATTACCACACTGATTGATCCTGGAGAAAACTGAAGTTTTACAGGCAGAACTTGATACATACAATGAAGTGACTACACAAATCCTACTTTAATTCATTGAACTTTCAGTTCATGTCAAGAGAAACAATGGAAAGATTGTTAACCCTGAATCTGATACCATCACTCAACAGTAACCACAAGTTTCAGGCATCAGGTTAAGAATACAGATGATCTGAGACCTAGACCCTGCTATCACACAAGATGCTCAGCTACAGAGAAATGGAATCAAAGAGCAATAAACTTAATTTCAACAGAAAGATGTACAACAGCAGCTCCTTAGCTGTGGGAAAAATGTGGGGAAAAAGATAGATTCACTAAACAGGACATTGCGGACCTACAACAGCTGGGTGGACCATGAGACAGGGACGGGGGGTGGGGGGGAGGCAGCAGATGACGAAGTAATGAGATGGACAGAGACTCAACTTCGATGCACCAGGGCTTTCCCAAGACTTACTGAATACCAATCTCTAGGAGGGAACCAGAAATCTGCAACTACCCTCACACACTGATGATTTTGGTGCATGCAATAGTTACAGGGCCATTAGTGGCATTCCTGGGTGGTCCATGCTGGGTTTTCAGCAGCAGACAGACATGACCATAACTGGGTCTCATTAGTTCACATAGAGGGCTGTGTAAATGTAGTGTGCAGAATAAGAATGGGGATATCACAGATCTAAGTGGATCTAAGACTACTGCAGAAACCTAATAGGGGGCTACTTTGCTGACCAAAATGGGAAAAGGAAAGAGTAGAACTATTCAAATTACAGAAAAGCTTAATTTTATGGATTTAAACAGGACAACCATATGTCTTGGTTTGCCTAAAATAGTCTTGGCTTACAACTGCTGTCTCAGTGTCCAATCTGGTTTTGTCTTTGTATTTTTCATTTTTAATTAAATATTATGATTCATTATTGCATTAAGACAGTTTGAGTTTAATAACCTCTTTTTTGTATGTCTTGCTTCTGTCACCATCTCATCTAGCAACATGCAAGACACATACACAGTGAATAGAACTCACACTTCAATGTGTTGTTAACTCTGAAAGTCAACCAGGAATAAACCACCTATTTCCTGGGCCCTTTCCTAGCTCCCTCTACAGCACACTGATGGAAGAAAGCATGCTGGCATCACATGGGAAGCAATCACATAGAATATTAGTCTGACAGCTCGTACTATAATGATTCTGTCATGTACAATGTAAATTCACAACTATTTTATTGTTTTGTTTGCATTTTACAAGCCATTCTAGGAGCAATGAACTAAAAAATAAAAATGCAGATTTAATAAGTACTACATTTCCGTTTCTCAAGAAAGTTAATAGTAAATAGTAATTTGCACATCTCTCCACATTTGCCATCCACCCTGGGGGTTGGGGTCCTATCAGTGGGTGCATGAAAACTAGAAGACATCTGAAAAAATATCCACATCCACCTTTTTTTTTTATTATTAAGAAGGCAGTACCCAAAGACAACTGATTCTTAGATGCAATCACAGAATTTGCATTTATAAAACTGTAGTATTCACATTTCTTTCTAAAGCATGACTTTTCATTTAGATCAAATGACTATTCTAAAATAATTATGCCAATTTTTCCCCTTAAAGTTCTCCTGAACATAAAAAAGACACATAACACCAGTTAAATATTGGCTCTTTCAGCTTGCAAGAACTTTACAGGCAATTAGATCGTGCCAGCTTTCAAATAGGAGACCAGTTCCATTAGTAGTTCTATTTTTTACATCCAACTCGTGGAACAAGGGTCAACAAATTGGTCTGTGGGTGGAATCTGCCCTGTCACCTGTTTTGGCATGGCCTGCAAGGTAAGAATGGTTTTTACAGTTTTCAGTGGTTGGAAGAAGATCGAAAGTTGAATGCTTTGTGATATATGAAAAGTATATAAAATTCACAATTCAGTCTCCATAAATAAAGTTTTACTGGTATATAGCCACACTTATTTGTTTGCATACTGTCTATAGCTACTTTAAGGCTACCAAGGCAGACGTGAGTTGCAATACATAGCTTTGGCCCAGAAAGCACAAAATATTTATTGTCTGACCCCTTACAGAAAAGGTTTGCTGAATCCTGCCTTAAAAGGTTAAACACTACGGTTAATAATACTGTAAAAGCTCAATGAGGAACATTATTTGTTACTGTGATGTTAGTACAAATACAGTTTTTCACATACACAATAACGAAGAACAAATTAAAGTTAAAAATACTTCATCATGGCAGTATCCATTCTCTTTGGCACTCAACTTATTTAGCCTTCAAAAACTACTTTGAAAACCAATCCAGGCATCGCAAAATGTACCTGGAACCCTTTTTTTTTGGGGGGGGGGGGTGGTGGTGAGACCTCTAAGATTGGGTTACGTTTTGTTCAAAATCAGCTGGAAATTTTGATCAAAACTTTCAACAAATAGAACTGTTTTTTGAAAAGTCAGCTTTTGAACCTCTTGGCAAACTGCAATTGTTGAAATCAAAGCTTGCAAGTAAGCATACAGTGAAATTAACCTCTAAAAAAATCAAGTGACAGACAAAAATGGAATATATAGAGCAATGTACAGCAATTTTGAAATTCAGTAAGTGCACTTTGGAATATCTCAAATGGTGGAAAGAATAATTTCATAGCGCTTCTATATTTTTAATTGGATAAAGACAAAATGTTACAGCATCTAAATTTAGCAAAAGATTCAAAAGAATGAAAAAGATAATTTATTTGACAACTTTTTTGTCTTGCAAAATTATTTGTTGAATATAGGTATTCTAAATACAGGTTTAGAAAGATAGTTCTTATGAAAATATTTGAGCTATAATACTTCATATCTCATTAAAAATAACAACAAAATATCCTCCCTTTAGCACTAGGTTGCCCTGAACTCATAAGCTAGCTACCTTAGCACCAATAAACTTTTTCAATAATAAAAGGATGGCTTACAGAAGAATAAAATCCAAATGTCAACAATCTCAAATGTATTAACTGAAAATGCAACTTTTAAGAAGTGTGGACTTTCATGAGAAGCTCAGAAACAAACCCATGTTGGGGGAAAAATATTCTTGAGCGTCACAAGGAAAATGGCGGACAGGAAGATAGGACTAGCTTGCAGCTCCCGCTCACGGACAGAGCAGCGGGCGGAGACTCACCTGGTGAACTTTTGCTCCAAGAGCTACTGCAGGAACATACCAGGAAAGCCAAGACAATCCACAGACCCTTTGGAGGAAGCGGATTGCTGCTGCAGGCCCCAGGGGACAGCTGAAAAACTCCAAAGACAAAGCACATAATCTCTTGGGAGCTCTAGGGCCCCACACACCACCCAGTCCTCCCTATACCACCACAGCTGATGCTCTCTTGACAGCGCCACCTATTGGCTGGAGGCCAACCAACACAAAACTAGCACAATGAACAAAACCACAATTAAGCACCCTCACAGAGCCCATGTCACTCACCTCCCACCACGAGAGCAGGTGCTGGTATCTACAGCTAAGAGACCTGAAGATGGTTCACATCGCAGGACTCTGCAGACACTCCCCAGTACCAACCCAGAGCCCAGTATCTCTGCAGGGTGACTAGATCCGGAAGAGAAAAAACAATCACTGCAGTTTGGCTCTCACAAAGCCACATCCCTAGGGGAAGGGAGAGAGTACCACAGCAAGGGAGCACCTCATAGGACAAAAGAATCTGAATAGCAGCCTTTGGGCCCCAGATCTTCCCTGGGACATAGTATACCCAAATGAGAAAGAACCAGAAAAACAATTCTGGGTCATAAGACAAAACAAGGTTCTTTGACAACCCCAAAAGATCACACTACCTCAACAGCAATGGATTCAAAACAAGAAGAAATCTCTGAATTGCCACAAAAAGAATTCAGAAGGTTGATTATTAAGCTAATCAAGGAGGCACCAGAGAATGGTAAAGTCCAATTTAATAAAATCATAAAAATGATACAAGATAGGAAGGACAAAATCTTCAGTGAAATAGCATAAATAAAAAATAATCACAACTTCTGAAAATGAAAAACACACTTAGAGAAATGCAAAATACACTCAAAAGTCTAAGCAATATAATCAAACAAGTAGAAGAAAGAACTTCAGAGCTCAAAGACAAGACTTTCAAATTACCCCAATCCAACAAAGACAAAAAAAATTAAAAACAAAAACAAAAAGAAAAAGCCTCTGAGAAGTTTGGGATTATGTTAAATGGCCAATCCTACGAATAACTGGTGTTACTGAGGAAGAAGAGAAATCTGAAAGTTTGAAAAACATATTGAGGGAATAATTGAGGAAAACTTCCCTGGCCTTGCTAGAGATCTAGACATCCAAATATGAGAAGCTCAAAGAACACCTGGGAAATGTATTGCAAAAAGATCATCACTTAGGCACATAGTCATCACGTTATCTAAAGACGAAGGAAAGAATCTTAAGAGCTGTGAGGCAAAAGTACCAGGTAACCTATCAAGAAAAACCTAACAGATTAACAGCAGATTTCTCAGCAGAAACACAACAAGCTAGAAGGGACTGGGGGGAGCCTCTCCTTAGTCTCCTTAAACAAAACGATTATCAGCCAAGAATTTTATATCCAGCAAAACTAAACTCCATAAATGAAGAAAATATACCATCTTTTTAAGACAAATAATGAGAGAATTTTCCAATACCAAGCCAGCACTACAATAACTGCTAAAAGGAGATATAAATTTTGAAACAAATCCTCGAAATACACCAAAATATAACCTCCTTAAAGCAGTAACTATATAACAATAACATAATGAAAAAACCCACAAGGTTTTTCATATTCATTTTCATGTTGTGTATTCATAGCACAATGAATAGAATAGTACCTCACATCTCAACGCTAACTGAATGTAAATGGCTCCACTGGAAAGATAACTGAATGGCAGAATGGAAAAGAATTCACCAAGTATCTGCTGTCAAGAAGCTCACCTAACACATAAGGACTCACATAAACTTAAGGTAAAGGGGTGAAACAGATATTCCATGCAAGAGGACACAAAAAGCAAGCAGGAGTAGCTATTCTTTTATCAGAAAAAAAAAAATGTTAAAGCAACAGTAGTTAAAAAAGACAAAGAGGGGCATTATATAATGATAAAAGGACTAGTCCAACAGAAAAATATCACAATCCTAAATATATATGCACCTAACACCAGAGCTCCCAAACATATAAAACACTAGACCTAAGAAATGAGATAGACAGCGACACAATAATAGTGGGGGACTTTAATAGTCCACTGACAGCACTAGACAGGTCATCAAGACAGAAAGTCAACAAAGAAACAATGGACTTAAACTATAACTTAAAACAAAAGGACTTAACAGATATTTATAGAACATTTTATCCAACAACTGCAGAATATGCATTCTATTCATCAGCACATGTAACATTCTCCAAGATAGGCCACATGATAGGCCACAAAACAAGTTTCAGTAAATTTAAGAAAATCAAAACTATGTCAGGTACTCTTTCAGACCACAGTGGAATAAAATTGGAAATCAACTCCAAAAAGTAACCCTCAAAACCATGCAAAAACATAAAAATTAAATAACCTGCTCCTGCATGATCACTCGGTCAACAATGAAATCAAGATGGAAATTTTAAAATTCTTTGAATTGAACGACAATAGTGACACAACCTAGCAAAACTTCTGGGATACAACCAAAGGCAGTGCTAAGGGGTAAGTTCAAATGCTTAAATGCCTACATTGAAAAGTCTTAAAGAGAACAAATACACAATCTAAGGTCACATCTCAAGGAACTGTAAAAATAAGAACAAACCAAACCCAGACCCAGCAGAAGAAATAACAAAGATCAAAGCAGAACTAAATGAAACTCAAACAAAAAATAAATACAAAAGATAAATGAAACAAAAAGCTGGTTCTTTAAAAAGATAAATAAAATTAGTGAGATTAACCAAGACAAGGAGAAGATCCAATAAGCTCAGTTAGAACTGACACAAGAGATACCCCAACTGATACCACAGAAATACAAAAGATTATTCAAGTCAACTATGAACACCTTTATACACATAAACTAGAAAACCTAGAGGAGATGGATACATTCCTGAAAATATAAAACCCACCTAGATTAAACCAGGAAGAAACAGAAACTCTGAACAGACGAGTAACAAACAGTGACACTGAAATGGTAATTTAAAAATTGGCAACAAAAAAAAGTCCAGGACCAGGTGGATTCACAGTTAATTTTATCAGACATTCAAGGAAAAATTGGTACCAATCCTATGGACACTATTCCGCAAGATAGAGAAAGAGGGAATCCTTCCTAAATCATTCTAGGAAGCTAGTATCACTCTAATGCCAAAACCAGGAAAGGACATAACAACAACAACAACAAAGAACCAACAAAAAACATAACAAAACAAAAAAATCCCTGATGAATATAAATGCAAAAATCCTTAACAAAATACTATCAAACTGAATCCAACAACACATCAAAAAGATAACCCACCATGATCAACTGGGTTTCATACCAGGACGCAGGGATAGTTTAAAATACCCAAGTCAATGTTAAGTCACCATATAAACACAATTAAAAATTTAAAAATCACATGATCATCTCAATAGATGCAGAAAAAACATTTGACAAAATCCAGCATCCCTTTACAATTAAAACCCTCAGCAAAATCAGTATAGAAGGGACATAACTTAATGTAATAAAAGGCATCTATGACATACCCAAAGCCAACATAATTCTGAATGGGGAAAAGTTAAAAACATTCCCCTGAGAACTGGAACAAGACAAGGATGCCCACTCTCATCATTTCTATTCAACATATTGGAAGTCATAGCCGAAGCAATCAAACAAGAGAAAGAAATAAAGGCCATCCAAATCAGTAGACAGGAAGTCAAACTGTCACCATTTGCTGATGACATGATCATATACCAAGAAACCCCTAAAGATTCTTCCAAAAAGCTCCTAGAACTGATAAATTCAGCAAAGTTTTAGGATACAAAATTAATGTACACAAATCAGTAGCTCTGCTATACACCAAAACAACCAAGCTGAGAATCAAATCAAGAACTCAACCCCTTTACAAATAGTTGCAAAAAAAAAAAAAAATGCTTAGGAATGTACCTAAGGAGGTGAGAGACCTCTACAAGAAAAACTATAAAACACTGCTGAGAGAAATCACAGATGACACAATCAAATGGAAACACATCCCATGCTCATGGATAGGTAGAATCAATATTGTGAAAATGACCATACTGTCAAAAACAATGTACAAATTCAATGCAATTCCCATCAAAACACCACCATCATTCTTCAGAGAACTAGAAAAAAATATCCCAAAATTCATACGGAACCAAAAAAGAGCCCACATAGCCAAAGCAAGACTAAGCAAAAAGAACAAATCTGGAGGCATCACATTACCCAACTTCAAACTATACTATAAGGCCATAGTCACCAAAACAGCATGGTACTGGTATAAAAATAGGCACATAGACCAATGGAACAGAATAAAGAACCCAGAAATAAAGTCAAATACTTACAGCCAACTGATCTTCAACAAAGCAAACAAAAACAAAGTGGGGAAAGGACACCTATTTAACAAATGGTGCTGGGCTAATTGGCAAGCCACGTGCAGGAGAATGAAACTGCATCAACTCAAGATGGACCAAACACTTAATTAAATCTAAGACCGAAACCATAAAAATTCTAGAAGATAACATCAGAAAAACCCTTTAAGACACTGGCTTAGGCAAAGACTTCATGACCAAGAACCAAAAAGCATATGCAACAAAAACAAAGAAAAATAGATGGGACTTAATTCAACTAAAAAGCTTCTGCACAGCAAAATAAACAATCAGCAGAGTAAACAGACAACCCACAGAGTGGGAGAAATTCTTCACAATCTATACATCTGACAAAGAACTAACATCCAGAATCTACAAAGAACTCAGACAAATCAGCAAGAAAAAAACAATCACATCAGAAAGTGGAACTAAGGACATGAATAGACAATTCTCAAAAGAAGATACACAAATGGACAACAAACATATGAAAAAATGCTCAACATCACTAATGATCAGGGAAATACAAATCAAAACCACAATACGGTACCACCTCACTCCTGCAAGATGGTCATAATAAAAAAATCAAAAAAAAATAGATGTTGGTGTGGATGTGGTAAAAAGGAAACACACTGCTGGCAGGAAAGTAAACTAATACAGCCGCTATGGAAAACAGTGTGAATATTCCTTAAAGAACTAAAAGTAAGGCTGGGAGTGGTGGCTCACGCCTGTAATCCCAACACTTTGGGAGGCCGAGGCGGGTGGATCAGGAGGCCAGGAGTTCAAGACCAGCCTGGCCAACATGGCGAAACCCCGTCTCTACCAAAAATACAAAAATTAGCAGGGTATGGTGGCGGGCACCTGTAATCCCAGCTACTCGGGAGGCTGAAGCAAAAAATTGCTTGAACCTGGGAGGCAGAAGTTGCAGTGAGCCGAGATCGCACCACTGCACTCCAGCCTGGGTGACAGAGGGAGACTCTGTCTCAAAAAAAAAGAACTAAAACTACCATTTGATCCAGCAATCCCACTACTGGGTATCTTCCCAGAGGAAAAGAAGTCATTATATGAAAAAGACAGTAGCACACACGTTTATATTTGCAATTGCAAAAACATGGAGCCAGCCAAATACCTACCAGTCAACAAATGATTGAAGAAACTGTGGTGTATATATACCATGGAATACTCTCAGCCATAAAAAGAAATGAAATAATGGCATTTGCAGCAACCTGGATGGAACGGGAGATCATTATTCTAAGTGAAGTAACTCAGGAGTAGAAAACCAAACACCGTAAGTTCTCACTCATAAGTGGCAGCTAAGCTATGAAGATGCAAAGGCCTAAAAATAATACAATGGACTTTGAGGCTTGGGAGAAAGGGTGGGAGGGGGGTGAGGGATAAAAGACTACACATTGGGTACAGTGTACACTGCTCGGGTGATGGGTGCACTAAAATCTCAGAAATCACCACTAAGGAATTGTTCATATAACCAACCACCACCTGTTCCCCAAAAACCTATTAAAATAAAAAAATAAATAAAAAGACATAGCAAAAAAATTTTAAAGAGTCACAAGGCATCACAACAGACACATGATAAAAATGTATCAAGAATATTTACAGCCTGGTATGATAGCTCACAAGTGTAATCTCAGCACTTCTGAAGGAGGAGGAAAGCGGATCGCTTGAGCCCAGGAGTTCGAGACAAGCCTGGGCAACATGGCAAAACCCCATCTCTATTTAAAAAAAAAAAAAACAAAAAAAAAACGCACAAAAAAATTAGCCGGGTTTGTTGGTGCATGCCTGTAGTCCTAGATACTGGAGAGGCTGAGGTATTGGGATCACCTGAGCCTGGGAGACGGAGGCTGCAGTGAGCCATGTGCAGGCCATTGCACTCCAGCTTGGGCGACAGACAGAGCAAGACTCTGTCTTAAACCAAAGGGAAAAAAAAGAGGCCAGGCACGGCGGCTCACGCACCTGTAAGCCTAGCACTTTGGGAGGCCGAGGTGGGCAGATCATGACGTCAGGAGTTCTAGAGCAGCCTGACCAACATGGTGAAATCTCGTCTCTACTAAAAATACAAAAATTAGCCAGGCGTGGTAACACTCGCCTGTAATCCCAACAACTCAGGAGGCTGAGGCAGGAGAATCGCTTGAACACAGGAGGTAGAGGTTGCAGTGAGCCAAGGTCGTGCCACTGCACTCCAGCCTAGGCGACAGAGCAAGACTCTGTCTCCAAAAACAACAACAACAACAACAACAACAGAGTATTTACTAATTTTTGTAATGTACAGGTGATCCATTTATTTTAATCCACTGACATTTACTTCAGAATCTTTTGAAAAATTTTTTGAATAAAACTATTTTATGTCTATAAATACAATATATGATAAATTGTATTGTCACTCAAGTTATAACACTGTGAGGAATATACACAGAGGCAAATTAGTAAAATAAAACAAATTGCCAATTCATATCCCTGAACATGTAACACCCACTGTGCCTCTAACAATGATTGGCCTATCTTATCTGGATTCTCATTCATTCAGCAAGAGAGTGTCTGCTATGTACAAGGCACTGTACAAGATACTGGGGATATACAGGTGAACAAGGTGAACAGCACTGCTGCCCTCATTCTCATGAGAGAGACTTCCACCCAGCAGAGGTGGGAGCAGACACACATACCCACACCCACACCCATCACTCCATTCCAGGGCACTCACATAGGTCAAATTCTATTTTGTTCCATCGAAGTTCTGTATCCCCAATTCTGTATCCAGGGACAAGGTCTACAAGTGACAGGACCATCTCTATCAAGGTGCCAAAATCAGAAATGTACTCACCCCCCTTCCTCGCATTCAGTCTCAGCATTTTCTTTCAGCCACATTAGAGACCAGCACACCAAGGCCGGAAACAGCCCCCAAATTCAATACAAACAGTTCTTTTCTGCCTCCTTTCCTTTGCATTTTTCCTTGTTGCATGGTGGTGAGCATAGAAATTAGGCTGTCATTATTTTCTCCATTGCTAACAGATTTTAAAAATACTTTAATGAGCCTTCTTTTACAGGACTTTAGAAGGACAAAGCACTTACTGCAGAAACAGGAGAGGGGAGAGGCTGGTGAGAGCCATGCTCCCAAATGGACGCACAATGGCAAGTGGTATCACTGGAAGGAAAGTCGAAGTCTCAATTCCCAGAACCCATAAGGGAAAGGTAAAAAATGAAAAGTAAACTGAAGCAAACAGAAAACGTATCACACTGGTTTAAAGTCCCAACTCCTCTAGGGGGCTGGAATTCTGAAAGCACATGTATAAAATAAATAATTAAAACTCACTTTTTGGTTCTATGCAACTTTTTTCTACTTTATGTAGTTTTGGGTAGCATTTGTGGCTGACTTAGAAACCTAAGCCTTATGAATAACACTAATTTCAAAGTTTCCAGATCAAGCACCAATTTAAAAATAACAAAAAGCTTCAGAACACAAACTATTCCTGAGTTGTGGAGTGCCTGCCAATAAATGTGGCTGTGACCATATTACACAATGGGGTAGACTGATCTAGAATGTAGCAGGGGGCTGGGCAAGGAAAACTATCAATTCCAGCCAAGATCTGTACTTATGGCAGAAGATAGTTTCCCAAAGCATGATGTACAACCTCCTAGTGGTCCACAAGATGACTTCTAGATGGCATAAGAATGAATATTTAGATGTATTAACACTGTTTATTATATAATTAGAAGAACCATAAGCCAGCGCCAATTGTTTAATCGGGTAGTGCGGTGATAAGCCCTGTTACACAGACTCACAGTTATGTAGGGATGGTGCTTACACACACCTTCAACACTGAAAATTGTCAGTGACTTTCCACCACAACCATTCAGATGTACAGACAGGGGCAGACTTGGTAGAGTAGGAAGTTCTGACTTCTCATATGGAAACGTTTCCAAAAAACAGCAATTATTGTTACAACCAACATTATCAGGACTCTGGAAATAAGTCAAAGATTGGCAGCAGACTAGTGAACACTGAATCAAGAAGCTACTGACTTCAAAATTACAGGTTTGCATTCCCAGTGGGAAAGTCCCTGGTTCCTGGTTTTAGAGGGAGCATGGCCAAACTTATTCACAAATTATTGTGTAGGGATATTCTAACCTGACAGAAGGCTATCTAGAAGACCATGGCATGACACCTGAACTTGGGTCCTTAAGCCAGAAAAGTGGGGAAATGGTTCATAAACTAATACCCACAAACACCTGGGCTAAATGATCAAGTTGAGATATACAAACAAGTCCACAGGCCCCCAAAAAAAGCTGCAGGAGAGTTTCTTTAGAAGATCAGGACATTCTAAAGCATGTGGGTGTAAGGGGAAAGACAGAAACCATGCACATGCCCATGGCAAGATACACACACTCAGATAGCAAGATACACAGCAAGATACACACTCCGAAAGACCTGAGAAGTTTCTCGGCTTTCACCTCAGGCTGATCACCTGGCTCAATGCAAACCTGGAGTCACAAAGTTAAATGCAAAAACTAGGAGAAGTGCTCTGTTTTGTTTTGTTTTGTTTTGTTTGCTTAAGTCCAAGGCTTCCAAAGAAATCTCTGCCAAAACACAGTGGGACACAATCTGAGGAACAAAGGCTTCAGTGACCACAAACAATAAGGAATACAGTCTCTACAGAAATAGTGTGGAAATGTCACTAAACAGACAACTCTAGCCTTCAACAACAACAACAAAATCCCAGCAACACAAGGAAGAAAATCCGATTTCCAGAATTACATAATATCAAATGTGCAGTTTTCAACAATAACAACAACAGAAACCCCACAAAGCATATAAAGAAACAGGGAAGTACAATTCATTCAAAAGAATAAAATAATTGACAGAAATCAGCCAGAAGGAAACCCAGGCAGACTGTCTTAAATAAGCTCAAAAAGCTAAAGAAAGATATGAAGAACTGAAGGAAATCAGAAGAACAATTTATAAACAAAATAAAGAAACAAATTTTATAAAGGAACCAAGCAAACATTCTGGAGCTGAAACATACATAATTGAAATAAAAAAAATTCACTAGAGCGGTTCAAAAACAGTTTTTAATAAACAGAAAAAAATGAATCAATGAACTTGAAGATAGCACAATTAAGATTACTGAATCTGAAAAGTAGAAAGTAAAGAAAATAAAGAAAAATGAATAGAGCCTAGGAGGCTAGTAGGACACCATCATGCATACCAACAAATATTATGGAAGACTTGGTAGAAAAGAAAGGGACAAAGCGATTATCTAAATAAATAATGGACAAAGCTTCCTAAATCTGAAGACAGACATGATTTACTTATCCAAAAGTCAATGAATTCCAAGCAGCATAAACTCAAAAAGATCCACACTGAGACACATCATAATCAAACTATTGGAAGTAAAAGACAAAAAGAAAATCCTAAAAGCAGCAGGAGGTGACTTGACAAGTACAAGGTATCCTCAATAAGATTAAAAGCTGATTTCTCAACAGAAACCATGGAAGGCAGAAATCAATGGAACGACATAGTTAAAATGCTGAAGCCAGGCATGGTGGTGTGCACCTGGAGTCCCAGCTACTTGGGAGGCTGAGGCAGGAGATCACTTGAGCCTATGAATTTGAGGCTTACAGTGAGCTATATCATGCCATTGCACTCCAGCCTGGGCAACAGAGCAAGACCTAATCTCTTAAAAAAAAAAAAAAAAGGCTGAAAGGAAAAAAAATCCCTGTTAAACAAAAGTCCTATATCCAGCAAACTAACTGTCAAAACTGAGGGAGAAAGAAAGACATTCTCAGATAAATAAAAGCTGAGGAAGTTCATTACCACTAGACTTGCCCTGAAAGAAATGCTTCCAGTGAAAGCATGCTAAACAGTAACTCAAAGTTGAAATCTCTCTGGTACTGTTAAATGCATGAGCAAATATAAAAGCTAGTAGTACTGTATTTAGGGGTTGTGAATGTACTTTTTCTTTCACACATGACTTAAGAGAAATACACAGGCTGGGTGTGATGGCTCATGCCTGTAGTTCCCACACTTGGGGAGGCCGAGGTGGGTGGATCACTTGACTCGCTGGTCAGGAGTTTGAGATCAGCCTAGTTAACATGGTGAAACCCCGTCTCTACTAAAAATACAAAAATTAGGTAGGTGTGGTGGCACACGCCTGTAATCCCAGCTACTCAGAAGGCTGAGGCAGGAGATCACTTGAGCCTGGGAAGCAGAGGTTTCAGTGAGCCGAGATCACGCCACTGCACTCCAGCCTGGGTGACAGAGTGAGACTCTGTCTCAAAGAAGAAAAAAAAGGACAAATGCATGAAAAATAATTATCAGTCCATGTTACTGGGCACACAATGCATAAAATACATACTTTGTAAGAACATAAAGGGGGCAGATGGAGCTGTATAGAGACAGACATTTGTATGCTATTGAAGCTGATATTGATTTAAACAACATTATTATCAATTATGGATGTTACATGTAATTCCCATGATAACCACAAAGAAAATATCTAAAAGCTATATATTCAAAAGGAAATGAGAAGGGAATCCAAACAATCCATTATTAAAAAGAAAAAAGATCAACTAATCACATAAGGTGGTAATCAAGGCAATGAGGAACAAAAGTATAAGGCAGAGAACAAACAGCAACATGGAAGAAGTGCTTGTCAGTAGTAACTTTAAATGTAAATTAAACTTTTCTGGCAGAAGGCAGAGATTGGCAGAATGGATGTAAAAACATATAACTATATATTCTCTACAAGAAATCAAGATTCAAAAACAAAAAGGTTGAAAGGGAAATGATTTAAAAATATATTAAATGTAAACAGTAAGCAAGAGAGAGCTGGAGGTGGCTACACTAATATCAGACAAAATGGATTTTAAGTAAAAAACTGTAACAAGACACAAAGGATGGCGATATAAAAGCCAGTTCAACAAGAAAATATAACAATTATAAACATATAAGCACCAAACAACAGGGCTCCAAAATACATGAAGAAAATATTGACAAAGCTGAAGGGGAAAACATAGCTTTACAATAATAGTTGGCTAATTCAATACACTGCACTTTCAGCATAGGACAGTATATCTGGAAGATCAATCAGGAAACAGAGGACTTACACAACACTATAAACCAACTAGACCTAACACTTCACCAGACAGCAGAATATACCTTCTTAAGTGCACAGGAATCATTTTCCAGAACAGACCACATGTCAGACCTCATAACAAGTCTCACATTTTAAGAAATTGAAATCTTACAAAGTTATCTTGTGGAATGAAGCTAGAAATTAACACCAAAAGAAAAATGGGAAAATTCACAAATATGTGGAAATTAAAACAACACCCTCCTTCAGCAATCAGGGGTCAAAAAAGAAATCACAAGGGAAAGTAGAAGACACTTAGGGACTCATGAAAAGAAAATCACAACACAGAAAAAGTATGCAATGCAGTGAAGGCAGTGCTCAGAGGAAAGCTTACAGATGTAAAGGTTACATTAAAAAAGAAAAAAAGATCTCATATCAGCAGCCTGACTTTACACCTTAAGAAGCTAGAAAAAGAAGAACAAAGTAAACCCAAAGGTACTAGAAGGATGAAAATAATGAAGATTACAGTGAAGATAAATAGAGAATAGAAGAAAAGAAAAATCAATGAAATTAAGAGTTGGTTATTTGAAAAACTCAATAAAAATTGAGAAACCATGAGCTGAACTGACAGAGGGGAAAAAAAAGAAAAGACACAAATAACTAAAATTAGAAATAAAGGTGAGGACCACTGAGTTAGTGGATACTAAACCACCTGCTCATAAGGTAAATATACACACACATATCTCACATACATTATAATCCTACAAATAACTGATCCTAGCCGATTCTATTTTACAGAATGGAGAAATGAAACTCAAAAATGTTAAGTGACTTGCCTGAGACCATCTCACTAACAGGTGCCAGAGTTGAGATTTAAACCACTTCAAGTGGCTCTGAGGCCACAGATTTTGGTACTACACTGCACTACCCACTATCACTTACACCCTATGGTGGTCTCACAGCTCAAACAAGGCAGTGTGTTGTTACGGGCAATCTCAGCTAGGAAGGTGTGTGTCAGGTGACTCTCACTTTTTTTTTTTTTTTTTGCCATTCTAAGTGTATGTACAAATGACCATGAAACCATTGCATTATTAATTCTCAGGTTACAAATAAATTTTACAAATAGGCAAATATGAAATCCATGAATAATGAGGATTGCCTGTTAGAGCAAACCAAATCTAACAGAATTCTAAAAGGATTATAACCAAAAGGGATTTATCCCAGGAATGCAAGGGTGGTTTAATATGAGAAAATTAATCAATATATTGCATTAGAAAAATTAAAGAAAGGAAAACCACAGGATCATCTCAATCAATGCAGAAAAGGCACTGATAAAATCTAACTCATGATTAAAACATTCAGCACACTGGGAATAGAAGAGAACTTCCTCAACATGATAAGGACATTTACGAAAAACTCACAGCTAATACACTCAAGTGTGATAAACTGAAGCTTTCAGCAACAAGATAAGGACGACTGCTTTCACCACTGCTGTTCAACATGGTACTGGAAGTTATAGTCTGAGTAATTAGACAAAAAACAAAAGGCATCCAAATCGGAAAGAAGTAAAACTATCACTATTCATTCACACTTCTATATATAGGAGATAATCCTATATATAGAAAATCCCAAAGAATCCACAGGAATGTTACTAGAGCTAATAAATTCAGCAAAGTTGCAGGATAACACATAAAAATCAGAGTGTTTCTACATACTAGCAATGTATACTAACCAAAAGTGATCTACAGGTTCATGCAATCCCTATCAAAATTCCAACAGCTGGCCGAGCATGGTGGCTCACGCCTGAAATCCCAGCACTTTGGGAGACCGAGGCTGGTGGATCACCTGAGGTCAGGAGTTCGAGAACAGCCTGACCAACATGGTGAAACCCTGTCTCTAATAAAAATGCAAAAATTAGCTGGGTGTGGTGGCAGGCGCCTGTAATCCCAGCTACTCGGGAAGCTGAAGCACAAAAATCACTTGAACCCAGGAGGCGGAGGTTGCACTGAGCCGAGATCATGCCACTGCACTCCAGCCTGGGCAACAGAGTGAGACTCTGTCTAAAAAAAAAAAAAAAAAAAAAAAATTTCCAACAGTCTTTTTTGCAGAACCAGAAAGGCTTGTACTCAAATTCATATGGATTTGCAAAAGGTCCCAGAAAGTCAAAACAATCTTGAAAATGAAAAAGTTGGATATGTCACCCAAAAGATGAACAGAAAAAAGAAAAAAAAAAATAAACTGAACTTTAACCAATTAAAAACTTGTGTGTTTCAAAGGACATTATCAAGCAAGTGAAAAGACAACATAAAAATATTTGCAAATCATATCTGGTAAGGGCTTAATAACCAGAATATACAAAGAACTCAACAAAACTCAACAACAACAACCCAATGAAAAATGGGCAAAGGACTAGACATTTCTCCAAAGAAGATATACAAATAGCTAATAAGCACATCAAGTGATGCTCATGGTACTCATTAGGAAAACACAAATGAAAATCACAATGAAATACTACTTTAAATCTATGAGGATGACTGTACTTTTAAAAATGGAAAATAAGTGCTGACGAGTGCTGCTGGTGGAAATGTAAAATGGTGTGGCCACTGTGTAAAATAGTTTGGCAGCTCCTCAAAAAGTTAAACATCAAATTACCATATGACCCAACAATGATCCACCATGTGACCCACAGGACCCACTCCTAGACATATATACCAAATACCTGAAAACAGGGACTCAATTATATACTTGAGTATCAAGGTACATTGCAGCATTATTCACAGTAGTCAAAATACGGAAACAACCCATGTGTCCACTAAGATGAATGGATACATAAAATATGGTGTGTCTATGTAAGAGAATTATTCAGTCATAAACAGGAATAAAGTTCTGATACATGCTGAAATACGGATGAACCTTGAAAAACTATGCTAAGTGAAGGAAGCCAGACACAAAAAGGACACATACTGTAAGATCTCCCTTATATCAAATATCTAGAATAGGCAAATTCATTGAGGCAGAAAGTAGAATAGAGACGTCCAGGGACTGGGGGAAGACAATGGGGAGTTTTTACATAATGGTTACAGAGCTTCTGTTTGGGGGAATTAAAAAGTTTTGGAGAGACAAAATACAAATACAAATATAACATTGTGAATAATGTCATGGAATTGTACACTTAAAATTGTTATAATGGCAAATGTTATGTTACATATATTTTTACCAGTTACAAAGTTTCTGTTTGGGGGAATTTAAAAGTTTTGGAGATACAAATACAGCATTGTGATTAATGTCAGGAAATTGTACACTTAAAATGGTTATAATGGCAAATGTTAGGTTACATATATATTTTATCACAAGAGAAAAAGACTGCAGATAGTATGGAAAGCATGCATGAATGCCAATCAAGATTTCTGAACAATGACTTTCCAGGTGTATCTATGCACTCTTACCAGTGACAGACCAAAAGTCACCCCAGAAGCCAGCAATATTTTAGTAAGTATGTTATGTATAAGCACACATAATTCGGAAAAGGAATTGGGACCGTTCTCTGAATATTTGTTCTTTGTGTTGAACCCATCATGGATGAGATCAATTAAGTAATTAAAAAGAGTCTTAAAGGTAAATGTCGTCACGGAAATATACTAAATTACCACAATGTTTTTGCTAAAATGCTAAAATAAGCTTATCTACTCCTTGTTTATACATGGAAGCAAACTCAAAATGTTAAAATTTGTTAAGAAAAGCTGCTGAATCCTGCACTTTTCCCCTCTGCTTTCTATAGAGATAAGTGGTGTCGACTTCTTACAACAATGCACAGCCATGTCCACGTCAGAGCATAGAAGGAATTGGGCAGGCTTCAGGAATCCGTGTATTCTGCTAAGGTATTTGTTCATTTAAAGCACCTGAATTTATCCTGACAAGGTGGTACTGGGCATGCAAGAAGAGAGAAACTCCCTTGTGAGCACAGAAGCGGAGCGGTGGGGTCACATTTGAATAACAAAATTCAGGACGTTTTTGTTGTTGTCTACATAACTGAGACAAATATTAATCTGAAAACTCACTGAAAATATTTTGCACATTATGAAGAGAGCCGAAAACACATGAAATAGGGTTTCATTTTCCATACTAGACGGCAGCAGTGAGTGGCAAAGGGCCCTCTTATCTCACTGTCTGGATTCTACCCACATACTTTGACGCATTCAGATAGATTCCAGAGAATGGCTTCTGGTGGCTCCTGGAGACCCAAGTCGCTTTTATTGCCGGTATTAGAAATTCTTGGTATTCAACCAAAATAAAGAAAATGGTAAAACAGCTTTTGTACTTTACAAGTGTACACAAGTGAATTGGCTCTCAGGCTGGTTATTCCAAAACTATTGACAGATGAATGATAGCATTGATTTCCCCCCTAGATTAACTCTGTAGCTTCATTAATGCTTTTTATATCTCTATTTAAGCTGAATGATATTCCATTTATGGCTATAATAATATTTACTTTTAAAAGAAAAGGTTGTTAAGAAGCTGATTTGGCCAGGCACAGTGGCTCACATCTATAATCCCAACACTTTGGGAGGCTGAGGTGGGTGAATCACCTGAGCCCAGGAGTTCAAGACCACCCTGGGTGACATAGTGAGATGCCCCCCGCCAACCCTATCTCTACAGAAGAAAAAAAGAAAGAAAAAAAAATGAGCCAGGCATTGTGGTGCGCGCCTGTAGTCCTAGCTACTCAGCTACTCAGGAAGCTGAGCTGGGAGGATCGTTTGAGCCCGGGAGGTCAAGGTTGTAGTGAGCCATTTACACCACTGCACTCCAGCCTGGGTGACAGAGCAAGACCCTCTCTCGAAAAAATAGATAAATAAAAAGCTGATTTATTTAAAGACAAAAAGTAACCATTTGGCTGGTACATACGTTATTGCAACAACCACCAAGAACAACTAAAATTTGGAAAATTATTATATGGCTACAATTACCTCAAACAATGTAGGTGCGTATTTTAATCTATGTACTCTGAAAGGAGCATGCTTTAAATTTGGTAAGCCACAAATATTAGGAACACATGGAAACCCAAGGATTGCTCCCCCTCCCCCTGCCCCGCAACACAGAGTCTTGCTCTATAGCTCGGGCTGGAGTACAGTGGTGTGATCTCAGTACACTGCAACCTCCGCCTCCCGGGTTGTTCAAGTGATTCTCATGCCTCAGCCCCCTGAATAGCTGGGATTACAGGTGCACGCCACCATGCCCAACTAATTTTTGTATTATTAGTAGAGATGGGGTTTCACCATGTTGACCAGGATGATCTCAAACTCCTGACCTCGTGATCTGCCAGCCTCGGCCTCCCAAAGTGCTGGGATTACAGGTGTAAGCCACTACACTGGGCCACAAGGAATGCTTTTATATAAAGAATTCCCATATGACCCACTGGGCATGGGGTGGCTGAGGCAGGAGAATCACTTGAACCCAGGAGGTAGAGGTTGCAGTAAGCCGAGATCATACCACTGCACTCCAGCCTGGGAGACAGAGTGAGACTCCAACTCAAAAAATACGTAAATATATATATCCCACATGACCATGACAATCACCTCTCCTCTGATGTACATTTTGTTTTGCTTTTTTCTTGACAGAGCTGTTGTCTTAAGATTTACATTTTGTATACCTCAACTTGCACTTGGACCATAAAGGCACTAGAACCACAAAGATGAAAAGGCAAGAAAGAAATGAATAATGATAAAGGTAAAATGAGATTCTACATGACATCATTAATAAGATGAATACAATCAAAAGCCAGGTTAGAAAAGTTAAAGATGGCTCCCACTGCTATTAATACTGAAACCTATTCTGGGTCAAGAACTGAGTAAGATGTAAGACAGTTCTGGCGGGCCGGGCGCGGTGGCTCAAGCCTGTAATCCCAGCACTTTGGGAGGCTGAGACGGGCGGATCACGAGGTCAGGAGATCGAGACCATCCTAACATGGGCTAACACGGTGAAACCCCGTCTCCACTAAAAAATACAAAAAGCTAGCCAGGCGAGGTGGCGGGCGCCTGTCGTCCCAGCTATTCGGGAGGCTGAGGCTGAAGAATGGCATAAACCCGGGAGGCGGAGCTTGCAGTGAGCCACTGCACTCCAGCCTGGGCGACAGAGCGAGACTCCGTCTCCAAAAAAAAAAAAAAAAAAAGATGTAAGACAGTTCTGGTTGTGGATGTCACATTCCGGATGTGAGGCAAGGCCTGTGGATGTTTTACAGATTTCAAGATGTCTGATGATTCCCGTGTTTCCGCACGCTGCAGGCTGCCGCTCTGCCTCACTGTCCACTATATTTCCATTTCCACAGGCGTTTTGCAGGACTGTTTCCATACCTGCAATTAAGTTATCTCAGTCATCTTGTGGGCATCACTTCTAATCACTTCCCAGCGCACTCACAAGGGAACCGGTTTAATTTGGTCCTATTTTTCTTCATACAGCTCCTCAAAGTGTTCCTGTCTACGTAACCTCTTCTTAAATACAATCTGGTGGGGGGAACATAACATCCACTAGTGAGAGGGCCGTGGTGAAGATCAAAGTCCCTCGATTCCCTCACTGGGATGCCTCCCGAAGGTCCAAGAGCCAAACCTCAGGACCCCAGAAGGCCTGATGCTGCCAGAGAGCGAGAGAGGAAAACAGCAGAATCCAACCCGCAGAGGAGCCCATCTCTTTACCATGGTACAGGCTGGCTTCAGAACGTTGAACCTGATACGTAAAACTTGCTGTGAGGAGGGAGAAAAGCCCGGCTTTACAGCCAGACATCAGGGGAACTGTCTTTAACATCTTTTGTCTCACCACAGGGGAAATCGGGTACTTTTCACAGTCACTTTCAAGTCACAGAGGTGTACTCAGAGCCCTGAAATAACCGGGAAATGCTACAACTGCTGAAAAACCACACTTTAAAATCGACCTGTTGGGTGCACTTATGCACTTTTAGAGAAAATCTAGATCTCTGTGCTGGCATGTGTGGCTCTAACAGCTCTCTGTGCACCTGTGTGGCCACAGGATGAATCACCAGAGAGCACACAGAGGGAGATGGATTAGGAATCAGCCTGCATTCCCCATCACTGGCCTAGGACGGCCCCTCTCCTCGTTTCCCTGCCTACTCAGCCTTCCGTAATGACTCTTGTCCTGCTGAAGTCACGACCAGACCTTCCACTCCACCACCACCATCTGGTCCATTCCCATGATACAGGGTTTCTCCACTCAGCGCTGCTGGCATGCGGGGCCAGATAACTCTTGGTTGTGGAGTCGTCCCTACGCACGGCAGGATGTTCAGCAGAATGCCTGGCCTCTACCCACAAGATGCCAGGAGCACGGCCCCTCACCCGGCCTGGCCATGACCATCACAAAATGTCTCCAGACATTGCCAAATGTCCCTTGGGGGTGACTCTGATCTACCCCCCCTCTGAAAACCACTGTCATAAACACCTGATATCAGATTATGAGATCAGAGGAGAAATAAGCAGAGATCAAGGAAGATGGCATCACGAGTAACCTCTCTGACCTGAAGTTCTTAACTACAAAACTGCAGATACCTGAGCCTCAAGATGTTGTCATGATGAGACCTGTAAAACAATGAGCTGGACCCCAAACACCACAAGGTCCCAACACGTGAAGGTTGACAACAGACCGGAAAGAAAAAGGGCAGAAGTCACCACTATCTGGTAGACATGTCAAATTTTTAAGTCTGGGCAAACCCCTCAGCCACCTGTCCAATGAGGGACTGGGAACATCTTAACAAAGGAAGCTTGAGAACCAATGACTGACACACATAAGTAGTAATTCCTTACCTCTATGAATTGAGTACGAATAAAGCATCCCCAAGTCTCAACATACAAGTGAGATTTTAACGATTTATAATAAAAGCATTAAATCCAATGCACATAAATAACATCCCTATTCACAAAAAATGAAAAACTGTTGAAGAGCTACACAGAGAGAGAGAGAGAGAACCTAAAAAGAAAAAGAGCCAGGTAGCATTTCCATTATCAAGGTATAAAAACAGTTGGATTTACGGACAATACTCAGACTCCCAGTGCTCCTCTCTGCGGGGTACAGGGAAGCACTCTCAATTCACAAGGACCTACAGAGGAGAGCAGGGACACCGCACCTGCATTAACTTTCACAACAGACCTGTGGTCTTAAAGGCAGGAGGGGATCGACCCCTGGAAAAAGAAAAAGTAACTGAAAAATTAAGGCCTTGTGCCTCTGTCTTCGGTCACCTGGTAACACAGTTACACTCAAGTTAACATGATTTTTACATCCACAGTTTAAATGCTAAGCAATTGTGATCAGAGTCAGCTTTCACACCTTACCCATTTAGCGTCTTTACTATGATACAACTATGCCTCCCTCCTGAAGAAGGAAAATTAATTTGGTGATAAAAATGCCCAGACAAAGCATGATAAGCATAACATGAGGAGGAAAACAAGGGACCCACAAGAGAAATGTCCGTTTGCTCATAGAAGACAATCAAATTGTGTCCCAAAAGTCAATAAACTCTATGCATCTACTGAATACATCTCCAACCTCAGACTCACATTGAAGAAATTCATAACACCTCCACGGTCCATATAATCAACAAAGGGCAAAGACTGCCGACTAATTCAGCTGTCCATTGTACATACATCACACAGCGTTAACACAGGGGGGTATCAAACATGCCTTCAAAAGGCTTAGAAAATCTCCCTTTCATAGAAACAGTCTTTCTTAGAAAGGTTTAACAATATCGACACCATTTATACTGCCCACACTCCCTTTCTTGGTGTTTTCTGTTTTATTTATTTTATTTTATTTTTTGAGACAGGGGCTCACTCTATCACCCAGGCTAGAATGCAGTGGCACAATCTCCGCTCACTGCAGCCTCAACCACCAGGCTCAAGTGATCCTCCCATTTCAGCCTTCCGAGTAGCTAGGACTACAGGTGTGTGCCACCGTGCCCAGCTAATTTTTGTATTTTTTGTAGAGATGGGGTTTTGCCATGTTGCCCAGGCTGGTCTTGAACCCTGGACTCCAGCAATCTGCCCACCTCAGCCTCCCAAAGTGCTGGGATTACAGGCGTAAGCCACTGTGCCTGGCCTCTTTTCCATATTACATGTAAATAGTTAGCTACTATCTTAAGCATTTAAAGGCTGACAAAACATAACTTTAGTTGTAGCCATAAAACAAGAATTACCAATGAATGCCTAAACGTTTTAAAATCTTCTCAGATGGTATTTCGAAGTTTCTTTAGAGGATGTTTTGTCCCAAGCAATGAGATTACAAACTCATCTAATTCGGACGCAGCAACCAGCCCAAAACAAACCCTGGGTCACACAGAAGTTTGAACTTTGATAGTCATGGTGAGTCATAAATAATACAAAAATGTTGGCTGATTGATTATGAGATTTAGGCCCTCAAGACACAACACTGGGCAAAATAAAGCTCAGATATGTAAATTACAGATTTAAAAGTTTAAGATGATAAAAATACTAACTTTACAATTACAGATTTAAAAGTTTAAGACGATAAAAATATTAACTTTACACTAACAAAATTTTCCAAATCACTTAGCTTCTAGTGAGCTAAGAAATGCAAATTGAAAGATAACCCTTTTCTATCAAATGAGCTAAGTTTTGAACCCACTGTCTGGCGGTGGCTGGTAAGGGAATGGCTCAGGCGGTCACGCAGGCACTGCCGCTGGGAGTGAGGAGCTGGCTCCGACAAAAGCCATGGCTTCTGATCCAGGAATTTCAGGGTTGGTTGTTTTTTTTTTTTTTTTTTTTTTAAATCCTCTCTTAAAAAGGAAAGGGTGATTGAAGAGTCGGGTCACAGTATTACTTGTAACTGTGGACCTGTAATTAAAGGCCTGAAGGAAAGAGTGCACCATTCAACGCATGAGCATTAGAAAGGCTCTGGCTGCAGTGGGCGGGCTCCCGGGCCTCTTTTGGAGAATCCATACCTCACAGGTGACACACTCTGTCACACACACCACAACTGCGAATGAAAGGGATCCCAAAAAATACAAGGCCTGTAGGAGTAACCAGATTTTAAAACAATACAACAGGCAAGATACAACAGTATTTATTAATTGTATTTCTAAAAGCATTGTGATGATATCAGGAAATGCTCATGACTTATAAAAAGCAGGACACAAATACTGTTAATTGTGTTCAATGTGGGTATATGAGAATTGCAGGTCCCTTGAGGGGCAAGGCTGGAACCTCAGGCCACCTCAAATCTATACTAAACACAATTTTATACTGTCTCAGCTAAAACACATAGTTGTCAGCTTATTATCATTTCCCCATTACAGTCATGCAACCAGACCAATTTTTTGCTCACTATGAAATCAAAATATAGGCTGGGCATGGTGGCTCATGACTGTAATCCCAGCACTTTGGGAGGCTGAGACAGACGGATCACTTGAGTTCAGGAGTTCAAGACCACCCTGGGCAACATGGAAAAACCCCATCTCTACTAAAAATACAAAAATTAGCTAGGCATGGTGGTAGTCCCAGCAACTCAGGAGGCTGAGGTGGAAGGATTGCCTGAGCCTGGGAGGCAGAGGTTGCAGTGAGCCGAGACTATGCTACTGCGAGCTCCAGCCTTGGTGACAGAGTGAGATTTCATTAGAAAGAAGGAGGGAAAGGAAGGAAGGAAGGAAGGAGGGAGGGAGGGAAGGGAGGGAGGGAGGGAGGGAGGGAGGGAAAGAAAAAGAAAGAGACAGAAAAAGAAAGAAAGAAAGAAAGAAAGAAAGAAAGAAAGAAAGAAAGAAAGAAAGAAAGAAAGAGAAATCAAAGTATAAATGCTTCTTCTGTAACAATATCTGCAAAGTACTTACAACAATACTCAGCAGATGGGAAATATAAATCTTGGTAGTACTAGTTTCTTGGGGCTATTTGTATTTTTGACTTTGTAAAATGCAATCCCTTTACTACTTACAAAATCCAAAATAAAACTCTTAAAGTCAACCTACATACACAAAAATAATCAAGAGAATTTTGACCAAAAAAAAAAAAAAAAAAAAAAAACAGGGAGGAGAGAGACGTGCATGCTTGATGCTCAGTGCGCCCTCTACAGCCGGGGTAATGACAGCTCTGTAACTGCTGCTGAATACGAAGCTGAATAGAAACTTCGGAAATATATAGAAATTTAGTGCATGCCAACTGGTAGCATTTTTAAAACATGAAATTCAATAAACTACTGGGGCAACTGGTTATTTCATCTGGAAAAATTTTAAAGTTCAATCTCTATGTTCCCAAACACAAACAATATCCTCCAATAGGGTAACGTGAAAAAAAAAAAAAAAAAGAACTATAAAAATACTCGAGGAAAATGTATGAGTGTGTTTACAATGTTGATAAAGAAAAGGACTTTTTAACCAAGACACACAAGCCAGCTGTCATAAAGAAAGAGTTGACGATAAAAACATTCTGTAGAGCAAAAAAACTATTTATTTTTAAAAGCCAAAACAGGCAGCAAATTAGAAGAAAATGCTGACACGGGACTACAGCATGTAATATGGAAAGTGCCAACTGCCTGATATGGAAGAACATTAAATAAGCATACCTTGGACAAGGGAAAAAACAACAAAAAGTTAAAAAACAAACAAACCAAAAAAAAAAGGTGAAATCTCACTATTAAAACAATCACATGCCAATTTCTGTCGATTAGATTAGCAAAAATTAAAGATTGATAATAACCAGTATTGCTACACATGCAGGAAGAAAGGCACTCAATCTGCGAGTATGAACAAATACACTGGAAGGCAATCTGGTTATACACAGATTTTTTAAATGTGTGTTCTTTCTGACCTAGTAAGTCTATTGGAAAAAACTGTATACAACCTAAAAATCAACAGAGATATGGCTAAATGACAGTACTCCATACTAAGGAATAAAACTATGAGGCTCCTAGGTAGAGAAGGTTGATATGTGGTAATCGACTACATAGTGATACACAAAATATTCTTAAATTCCGAACTTAAAGGCCATATAGCTCTATTTATATAAACTTCTGGTGCAAATTTAAAAATCTACGTATGTGATATATGATATATACATAAACATATGCATATATACACATACATACATATGCAGGCATATTCTGGAAGGTTAGGGTGGAGGGAGAGTGAGAACACAGACATATCCTATTTCCATCAGTAAGTATTTATTACTAGTATATAAGCATAAGTATGTACTATTAAAGCTCAAGTTCCTACTGGCAGCTTTAAAACTCTGACTTTGGGACTGAAGAGAACGCAAACTAATGGTCACAAACCAGGAAAAATGAGAATATTTCTGAATAAGAGATCTGTTACCAAGGGACTGGCAGACCCTACAACACTGCCCCTCAATCTGGCAGGCTCTCTTCATCCTCTCCCTCTTCTTTGAATGGATTCCATCAAAACCCTAAAACAAGCTGACATGAATCCCACATGGCACATCCATAGGATCTATTCTCAATCCTAAATTTGGGCCGGGTGTGGTGGCGCACACCTGTAATTCCAGCACTTTAGGAGGCTGAGGCAAGTGGATCATTTGAGGCAAGGAGATGGAGAGCAGCCGGGCCAACATGGTAAAACGCCGTCTCTACTAAAAATACAAAAATTAGCCGGGCGTGGTAGCCGCCTGTAATCTCAGCTACTCAGGAGGCTGGGGCACGAGAATTGCTTGAACCTTGGAGGTGGAGGCTGCAGTGAGCCAAGATTGCACCACTGCACTCCAGCCTCGGCAAGGAACAAGACCCTGTCTCCAAAACAACAATGACAACAAAGTACTAATTTGTCTGTGAACTCTACTTTTCTAATATTAAGTCCTCACAGTGAATTGAAGCAGAACTTCCTCTCATCATAAGTTAAAATCCTTTGACCTCTCAGGTTAACTCTGCATATGCTCCATGAACAGTAAAATCTCTGTTCAGTTTCACTTTCTAATAGGTTCAAGTCAATTACTTAAAGGTTGTTTTTCCCCTCTCATGATTTCAACTCTAAAATAATTAACTACTATAAAAATAGCTGCTTACACAAAGTTTAAAAAATTTACTTCAACATTTTAAGAAAATGTTTTATTCCCAAAAGTTTGCTAAAAATAATTTTAACTCAATGTGGAAATGAAAATAATGGGAATGCTACCTATCCAGATGCACCAAAAGTTCACTGTTATTAGAAATAAAAAATACTTGGCCAGGTGCAGTGGCTCATCCTGTAATCCCAACGCTTTGAGAGGCCAAGGTGGGTAGATCACTTGAGTTCAAGCTGGAGTTCAAGACCAACCTGAGTAATATGGTGAAACCTTGTTTCTACATTAAAAAAAAAAAACAAAAAAAAAAAGGTAGCCAGGCATGTGGCACACTTCTGTAGTTCCAGCCGGAAGGCTGAGGTGGGAGGATCATTGGAGCCTGGGAGGCTGTGGCTGCAGTGAGCCATAATCGCACCACACCAACTTCCAGCCTGGGCTACAGAGCAAGATCCTGTCTCAAAAAAAAAAAACAGAAAAACAAAAAAACAAATTGCACCAATTCTATTTACAAGTCTGAGATAGAAACTTGAGGCAAATTCCACCAAAACATCAAGAAACAAGTAATTAGATTCTAATAATCGGATAAAATAAAACCAGAACAGCATGTGCACATATACACACACATGCACAAACAGATCCATCAATCTCACAGCAGATATTTACACATCCTAAACACATAATTTAGCAAAATGCATCCATCAGTGGCAGAAGAATAAATGATAACCCAGTAGAGTAAGTCCCTGAAATAACAGGGTAATTCAGTCTTAGAAAATCTGTCACTACCATCATTAGATACAGGAGAAAACCTAAGAATATCAGCGGATGCTGTGAAAGCACACTATCAAATTAAAACCCACTCATGATTTTAAAAAGTAACAAAGACCTCTTCGCCAGCAAATCTGGATAGAGTATCTACAACAAGACATTTCTGGGAACATTCATACTTCAATGGTGAAACACTAGAAGCACTCCAGGAGGCGAAGATGACGACGGCAGTGTTCTCCACCATGTTACTACTCAAAATGGTCCTGGAAGTTCCCAGCCTACACTAGATGAGAAAATGAAACAGATGCATAAACACAAGGAAAAAGAAGTACGAACTATAATTAATTCGAAGGTAGAAGACTGCCGACTCCAAAATCCTAGAGCTCTAACTGACCATTAAAACAGTGTCCAGCAAAGAAACAAGATAAACATATGAAAACTCAGTGATTTTCCCATACAATGACAATCAATTAGAAATCAGTCTTTTTGAAAACCCTATTCATAATAGCTAGAAAAATGACCTATGAATAAATCTAAAAGAAAACAGACAAAACGACAATACGCAACACACACATACAAATGCATATATACCTGGCTGGGCGCGGTGGCTCACGCCTGTAATCCCAGCACTTTGGGAGGCCGAGATGGGCGGATCACGAGGTCAGGAGATCGAGATCATCCTCGCTAACACGGTTAAACCCCGTCTCTACTAAAAATACAAAAAATTAGCCGGGCGTGGTGCTGGGCACCTGTAGTCCCAGCTACTCGGGAGGCTGAGGCAGGAGAATGGCGTGAACCCGGGAGGTGGAGCTTGCAGTGAGCTGAGTTCGCGCCACTGCACTGCACTCCAGCCTGGGCAACACAGCAAGATTCCTTCTCAAAAAAAAAAAAAAAATGCATAAATACCTATACATTCAGCTATAAAACTTCACTCAAGGACAGAAAAAGACAAGTAAATTGGGAGAAATACCATGTTCAGAGATGAGTATCAGAAGGCTCAACACTTCACATACCTAGTCTCCACCCAAATTAATCTAGAAATTCAATACAATCTTCAGCCATAAAAAACAAAAGCGAAAAACAAACCTGAAACAAACAAAAAACCCCTACTAGAATTTTTCACAGAACTTGACAGGCTGATTTTAAAACTTCCTATAGAAGAATGTACAATTTATTTAAAAGCCAATGTAGTTTTGAAGAATTACAGCAAAGGGGAGGGATAGGCAACTTGATATGAAAACATTATAATGCTATGGCCATTAAAACAATGTTATAAAGAATAAAGACTATGTAAATTGATCACTGAAACAAAGTAAGAGTCAAATTGATACAACCAGTTTGGAGGGCAATTTAGCAGGATCTTTAAGTTAAAAATGTTCACACTCTTCTATTCAGCTACTTTCCCGGCACATGTACATAAGACATGCCCTGGAGTGAGTTCACAGCCACACCGGATGTCTCAAAAAAACAAAAGCTGCAGACAACCTTTATGTCCTTCAATGGGGAAATGACTAATCATTTAACACTGCAGAAGTAAAGTTAGGAAGCAACTAAGAAAAGAATGAGACAGGTCTACACACACCGCACAGAGTGACCTTTAGAAGTATCTAGGGCATCTTGTTGATGGAAAAAGTTACAGTATTACACCGTTTGTATACATTCTAAACACACTGGCGGTACTTTCTATGTTCACTATAGAAAACATGTATACAAAACCATGTCCCTACAAATCACCAAAGATCTTGTTAAGATGTAGATTCCCATTCAACTGGATTGGGGTGGTGCCCGAGAGTCTGCATTTCCAACCAACTCCGGCAAGCTTGCTGCTGCTGCTGCTCCACGGACCACCCTGCAGACAGCTAAGGCACAGATGATGATGTGGAAGGTTCCAGGGGAGGCCAACACTAAGAGCTGCTGAATGGGGAAGAGGGTGGAAGACAACAGTCAAGTGAGATGAACAGCAGGAGTCTTTATAATGTTCCAGACCAGCCTGCGTAACGGTGAGACCCCCCTCTAAACTAAATTAATTTAATATTTTTTAAAGAAGAGAGAGGCCAGGGATGGTGGCTCATGCCTGTAATCCCAGAGCTTTGGGAAGGCAGGGCAGGAAGATCCCTTGAGGCCAAGAATTTGAGGCTGCAGTGAGCTATAATGGCACCACTGCATTATGGCCTGGATGACAGACCCTGTCTAAAAAAAAAAAAAAAAAGAATAATGTCGTTCAGTACTTGTGTAATTAAAAGCTGGTTTTAAACAAACCCATACAGACTACTTTTGAGTTTCTCCTTACTAAATTCTAGGAGCCTCATGACGTTAAGTACACAGAGGGCCAACTAGTGTTACCAGCTCCTCTCCTCAAACAAGAACCCGCAGGTGGCCAGAAGAGAGCAGGAGTCGAGGGAAAATAATCAAGAAGCTATAGCAGTGACAGCCTATTACTACTGAAGAGGTACTTTTAAAAACGCTATTTTAAGCCAGGTGCTCTGTTTTTATTTAAAATAGTTTAAGTCTAGAGAGCTTATAAAAAATAAACAACTGCTAGTTCTATCTTTAGTATTATCTATGCAACGCGGTTCAGGAAGTTCTCACATGGTCTACTATGCTTTATTTTTACTTCATACTCTTGCTAATTAATGCTTCCAGAGGAAACCCTTCTTAACTACTGAAGAATCAATGAGCATGCAAAACGTCCCCTCTATAATGCCAACTATCAAAAACTTCTGTCAGGCCTGAAACTGCAGCTTCATCAGCTCCCAGGAAACAGACCTCTGTACGGCTGATCTGACACAAGATGATACGCACTGGCCAGCTCCTTCTCTATTACTGAAGGAATTGCCTGCAATAACTGAACAGACACAAATGGCCACTTGCTATGGTCTGAATATTTGTGTCCCCCCACATTTCATATGTTGAAACCCAATCCCTAGTATAATGGTACTAGAAGGTTAGACTTTTGAGAAATAACTAGGTCACGAGGCTCTGCCCTCATGAATGGGATTGGTACCCTGATAACGGAGACCTGGCTAGTCCCTTCCACCATGTGAGGACACTGTGAGAAGGTCAGAGAGCAGCCCTCGCCAGGCACCAATCTGCTGGGTACCCTGACCTTGGACTTCTGGGCCCCCAGGACTGTGAGCATACATTAACATTATTTCTAAGCCTCCCAGTTTATAGCATTTTGTTACAGCTATCCAAATGGACTATGACACCACGCAAGTCAAAACTGAGATGTGTAGATTTTATTATATACTAAAACAAAAAAGATTTTGGTGGAAATGGATTCATGAAATACATTAAAATAGGAGGCCAAGTCTCAGGTCCAACAGTGAGTCATCCCATACAGTCACAATAACTGATAAAATCTGAAAGAAACTCTGACATAGTTAACTGGTCCTAGACACATAATCACAAGCAGGCATTAAAGTTGAGGAGCAACAACTTTTAAAAGCAGCACCCTCTGAGAAGGCAGAACATAATCTCTTTCTTTAACTCATGCTAGTTGAGAAATCATTTGGGAACTGATGCCTGAACTGAAATCTTGCTAAGTAGGAGTTAGGAAGTACAATGCAAACAACAAACAGCAAAGGGTAACCCATCACACACTTAGAGAACTATGTATTATGTCATTATCCGTAGGCAAGGGCGAGTCATTAAGGCAAAAATACACACACACACACACACACACACACCCCCACACACACACACCCCATGATCAAAGTTGAAAGTCAACTGGGAGAAAGTATGAGCAATAAATATCACCAAGGATTAATACAATACCCCTGTCATACAAAGTACTCTTACAAATGGGTAATCCCACATCCAAGAAACCATCCTGAAGGCAGGCCTCCAGCAGTATAAAACTACACATCCACAAGCTGATTCACTGCAACACCATTTATAATACAAACACTGGAAACATTCTAAATGCCATACATAGGCAAGTGGTTGAATAAACTATGGTACATCCACACGAAGGAGCGGCTGTTTTTTAAAATGAAGATGATCTTTAAGAGCTGATGTGGAGTGATTTCCAAGACATATTGATAAGTGAAAAAAGTCAAGTGCAGAAGAGTATCTTATACCATGCTACTTGCTCTTTTTTTTTCAAGAAAGATAATGCAAGAAAATACATATGTATCTGTTGATTTGCACAAAATATACATGAAAGACAAACTAGAAACAAAAGAGATTGGTCACCCACAGGGGATGGGCAGAAAAGGAGTGGAGGGCATACAGAATGGGAATGGGAAAGCTGGAACAAGGAGGCTTTTCCGAGTGTATACCCCGGTGCACAGCTCCCACATTTGGGAGCCACAGCAAAGTTTCACACATCCAAAATACACAATGACAACCAACCAGGATGCGTGTATGGGGAACAAAAAATGGAATCCAAACAGTAACAAATAAATCTAACTGAATTATAATGCATAAAATAACCACATTGAAGGAGGTGAAAAGAAAAAGCAATCTTGGAAAACGGTATTTTAAAAGACTAGGACACCATAAAGCTAAAGACAAAAAGAGCTGTACACAAAATCTATATTCTTGGAGTTTAAGAGTCAGCAAACCATGTCCATAAAGGGCCAGACAGTAAAGCTTTTCAGCTTTGGAGGTCATATGGTCTCCCTCGCAACCATGAATGATATATAAACAAATAGGCAGGCTGTGTTCCAATAAAACTTTATTTACAAAAACACCAAGTGGGTCAGATTTGACCCACTTCACTGGCACGTGTTCTAGTTAATAAAGCTGTTTCTCACAGGGATCTGGGTTAGCAAATCTGAAACCATTTTGATGTTATAGTAGAGCTGAGCAAATGAGTAAATGTATTACAGACAGTGTGGAGTATGGATTTCTCACTGCTGGAGAAAGGAGTTAAAAATTAAGGAAAAGAAGGTTAGAATGAACGCTATGGTGTTAAACTGGAAATAGAACTCATCAATATGAACTCGTTTTTAACTACATATGCAGAGAGATCCACACATAGATGTGCAGGTTTGTGTGGGCTAAGATGCAGGCATGCACTTCCATGGCTTTGTCCTCCTAGAGGTTCGAGGGCAAAGGCAACAAGAGCACCTTGCCCTCACATCTGCATTTCCAAATGCCATTCTCCAATAAAACGGAACAGTGCTCCTTCAAGTGCCTGACTCCAGAGCTGGAGCAAAGAAAATACAAGATGCAACCTGAGTGTCCTGTGGTAGCTGAAAACAACAAAGTGCCGAAAGAAACTGGGAAAACATGATAAAAGGACACAGGACCCAAACTGCAGGAGCTTCCAATGACCAAAGCTACAACAATCTGAGTAACAGAATAAGAATACTGGATTATAACACATAAAGTAAAAAAAAAAAAAGAAATCTAAGTGCATAAAGACATAAATGAGCCTGGCACAGTGGCTCATCCCTGTAATCTCAGCATTTTAGGAGGAGGAGGCAAGTGGATCACTTGACCCCAAGGAGTTCAAGACCAGGCTGGGCAACATAGCAAGACCCTATCTCTACAAAAGAAAATTAAAAATTAGCCAGGTGTGGTGGTACATGCCCATAGTCCCAGCTACTCAGGAGCCTGAAGGCAGGGGGACTGCTTGAGCCCAGGAGGTAGAGGCTGCAGTGAGCCACCTTCATACCACTGCACTCCAGCCTAGATGACAGTGCAAAACCCTATCTCCAAAAATAAAAAATGAACAAAGACATGAATGAATGATATACAGAGAAGGACGGGCTTCTCCTTACAAAACAACTCCAATTAGCAAATGTGGAGGAAACAAAGGAACTGACAATCACCATTAGGTAAGCACCACAAAACTGCTGCAGGCAGATCCGTCAGTGGAATGAATGCTAAAGATGGGTAAAAGTTCAAGGAGAAATACCCTATTTTCACAGTCTCAAACTTACCGTCCCCAAGATATGTATTAATTACAAAGTGAAAAACAGTTACTTTATGGTGGAAAAACTTGGCAGACATCTCCGTAACCAAGTAATCAAAGTTAATATCACACTAATCAGACAACATCATATACTCCTCCCTCCATCATACACCCCATCTATAAGAGACCCACTGAAATGTATGGGCTGAGCTGCATCCCCTAAAATTCCTATATTGAAGCCCTAACCATTATAACCTCAGAATGTGACTGCATTTGCAGACAAGAGCCTTTAGTGAGGTGACTGAGTTAACATGAGATCTAGAGGGTGAGCCCTAATCTAATATGACTGGCGTCCTCATACGAAGAAATCTGGACACACAGAGACACCGGGGCACGCATGCACAGAGGAAAGGGCATGTGAGGACACGGCGGAGAGATGCCATCCACAAGCCTCTGAGGAAAGAAAGCCCTCGGGAGAAACCCATCCTGCCCACACCTTGATCTTGGATGCAGCCTCAGAAACAGCAAGGGAACAAATGTCTGTTGCCTGAGCCACTTGGTTTGCGTATTTTATTACGGCTGCCCAAGGAGACTAACACAGAAGGACACAACATTGCATCTATGGAATTCTTGCCAAAAATGTGCTCACCTGACAGAAAACCTGAATTTAGGAACATTTTACAAAATAACTTAAAGGCACTCTTCGAAAGTGTCCAGATCATCGAAGGGAAGACTGAGGAACTGTCACAGAAGGAAGGAGCCTAAAGAGACAGGACTCTGAATGCAATGCTGGGTCCTAAAACAGAAAAAAAGCACTCATGGGAAAACGTGAAGCGTGAACACAGCCTGGATAGCTCGTCCCGAAGACTTTCCCTGTTTTCATAACTGTGCTACAATATTACGGAAGATGTTAACACTCAGGAAGTTGGAGGAGTGGTATTTGAGAATGCTGTATCATTTTTACAACTTTTCTGTAAAACTCTAAAACTACTGCAAAATAAAAAGTTGAAACACTTTCTGTTTGAGAGCCATGAAGATCCTCTGGTAGGGGGATGCCAGAACGAATTTCATGTTTTGGAAAGACAGCTCTGGGAGCAGCGTGGAGGTGGTGTCAAGACTCTGCCTCTCAGACGCAGACCTCGCCCTGCCCTGCTCTGAGATCCTGGGTGATGCTTGATGCCACGCTTTGCCAACAGAGGGTGCTGGAGGGACTGCAAGGATTTCTTTTCTTCTCCAGCATGTGGTTTTCCAGGTGGCACAGCCAGTGGGTCGGCATGCAGGGCCCCTCCTGCTGACCTCAGAGGACTTTGTGGATGGCCACTCTGTCCAGCGCTGGCAGGTCTTGCGTCCCTGCGGCATGTACACCCGCTCCCTGCGGGTCGAATCTCAGTAGTAGACAGGCTGTGCTGCTCTCAGCTCCTTCCTCACACTCTTGCACCAGTGACTGCTGCAGCTGCCCCTCTGTACACATCTTCTTCCAGCCCCTCGTGATGGTGAGTTTTACATGTCAGTTTGACTGCTGAAGGGATGCTCAGATGGGTAGCTGGTAAAACATTATTTCTGGGTGTGTCTGTGGGGGTGTTTCAGGAAGACACTGGCATTTGAATCAGTGAACTCAGGAAAGGAGATCCGCCCTCTTAAGCCTCTTAGGCATCATCCAATCCACTTAGAGGCTGGAGAGAACAAAGAGGTAGACAGAGGAAGGGCAAATCCCCTTTCTCTCTTCATGAGCCAGAATCCATCTCTCTTGCCCTCACACATCGCTGCTCCTGATTCCCGGGCCTTCAGTCTCCCACTGGGACTTTACCCCATTGGCTCCCCTGGCTCTCAGGACTTGGAGTTTGGGCTGGAACTACACCACCACTTTCCAGGGCCTCCAGCTTGCAGAAAGCAGATCACGGACCTTCTAGGCCTCCATCATTGCATAAACAAATCCTATAATCCCTATAATAAACCTGGTTCTAT